>NC_136059.1:651462791-653862791 GCF_964261635.1 Lissotriton helveticus | reverse complement strand
AAAGTACTGCAGCGTGACACTGCAAGCTCTTTAGCTGCACTGTACTGTGGCACTTCCGCAGCACAGGGATGTGACATATGTACATGAATATGATGCAACTCTGTCCTTCCCTCTGCACTGCTGCAATAACTGCAGCCATGACACAGGCACCCTTGCACCATGGTGCAAGGATGTCTGTGTTGTGCGGAGATTGTTTTTGTGCAGGAAGGGACACCTCCAATCAGTAAAGGCATTTTCCTCTTTCAATGTATGCTGTGGAATGCAGTATGCATTGAAAGAGGACAAAATGAGGAGAAATGAAAACAATTCTCCTTGTTGCGCCTTGCTATACCAACTCTAGGATGGCGCAGCATTAACACACATCTCCAGGTTTACGATTTCTCATAAATCTGGAGATTGGTCTTGTTCTATGGGTGTTGCGTGGGAGCACTCATAGCAACAAATATGGAACGCCCCTTCAATGCAAAGTTCTGTGTATGAAGGGGTCGTATTTACAAGGCGAGGAAAAACCATGCAGGGTGGCTTTCTCCTCTCCTTTTAAATATGAAGGAGTGCCTGGCGCAATCACTATGTCACATAAAGTGACATACTGGTGGTGCAGGGTGCTTATAAATCTCCCCCATAAGTGCCTAGGTATTGGCAGACTGATAGAATAAGAACATAGTGCTGGATGGGTGATTGAAGAATTGCATGAGACTGACAGGAGGTATCCTATGCTGCATGGGTACTTCTTCAGTATTTAATGGAGTGGATCTATAGTATGTATCTGCTTCGAGATTTGTAGGGATTATGCACAGAATATTTCATGTGTACTTGTGTTGGTGCCTAGGCCATTTTATAAGAATACCACTAGTAACTGGAATGATGACAGTGCTGCAAACAGAGTGAAGACTTAATTTATAAGTGCGTACGTATTGGTGGAGTGATAGGATAAGTAGATAGCGGTAGATAAGTGATTAAATAAGTGCATGGGACAGACTGGACGATTCCTACACTGCATGAGTACTAACTGGGTATTTAAAAGAGTGTATCAATGTTATGTAGCTAGTTAGAGGTCTGCTTGGATGTGCACAAAATATTATAGCTGTACTTGTGTTAGTAGCTAGGCCATTCCATAAGTTCATGACTAGTAACTAGAATAAATACAGTATTACAAACAGAGTGTATAGTGAATTTATAAGTGTTTAGGTATTTGTGGAGTAATAGGATAAGTAGATAGTGCTAGATGGGTTATTGGAGAAATGCATGGGACAGACAGGAGGATTCCTACACTGCATAGGTACTAACTAGGTATTTAGAAGAGCGTATCAATAGTTTGTAGCTGGTTAGAGGTGTGCATGCATAGTGTACAAAATATTGTACCTGCACTTGTGTTAGTGACTAAGCCATTCCTTAAGTATATGACTAATAACTGGAGTAATTTCAGTGTTGCAAAGAAAGTGCAGGCTGAATTTATACATGCTTAGGTATTGGTGGAGTGATAGGATATGTAGATAGTGCTGGATGGGTGAATAGAGAAGTGCATCGAACAGACAGAAGGATTCCTAGACTGCATAGGTACTAACTGGGTATTTAGAAGAACGTATCAATAGTAGCTGGTTAGAGGTCTGCATGCATAGTGCACATAATATTGTAGCTGTACTAGTATTGGTGTGCCTATGGTTTAGAGAATGGTAGTCTGTATTTTAGGAGGAGGTGCATCAGATGATCACGTGGATGATGTCATCAGTGATGTCATCAGTGATGTCACTGACCATGCCATGAGTGATGTAATATGTGATGTCATCAGCAGTGCATTGCGGGGGCGCGAGTTATAGTTAAGACAACTAACTATAAAGTCCAAATTTCTCTTGTTTTGTACGAGTGAAATGTCCAACTAACTATGACGTCCATGAAACCTGTGCTTTTTTCTGTGAATTTCTGAGGTTTTTTAAATGCTAATTTCTAACTATAATGCCCCTGAAACTTGTGTTTTGTTTCAGTGAATTTTATATATATGTATTTAATCTCTCACTCTTACAAGGAAGGAATCAGCACTCAGGTTGTAGTTTGGAAGTATTTAATCTGCAAAGGACATGATCCACGCATTTCGGCCGGACCGTGATAACGATACAAGATGTCATTGTAGCATCCTTATTTAAATGTACAAATGCCTAAAGTTGCCAACATTAACAAAGGACTACATATTACTTTAATCCAAAAAGCTGGCGGACAAATTGGCCTAGTCACGATGTGAAAATTCAGAAATTGATACAATAAAGAAAAGAAAACAAGTGTTAATATGTACACAATGTCATTTCAGCATATCTTGCCCCATGACCACCATACCTGTATGTTCGTCAATGTGACTTATTCATGATAAACATACTTAGGAATGCAAATATCAACATAAGCAATGGACTACATATTACTTTAAAATGAAAGGCTATTGGCCATATTAATCTGGGCAAGTGGCGTATTATAATGGTTCTTACATGAAAGAAAAGAAAAAAAAGGGGTGTTAATTTACACACACTATCCCTAAATAAAGTTCTAGCGCTATTAGTTCCATTCCATTCACAGCTCATTTGAGATGTCATGAGTGATGTAACTGACCATGTCATGAATGATTTAATGTCTGAGGTCATTAGCAGTACATTGCAGGGGCATAAGTTATAGTTAGCTCAGGTAACTATAACTGCTGAATTCCACTGGCTGAGTGAAATCTGAGTCTAACTATACCGCCCCTGTAATCTTTGTTTTTTTCAGCAAATGTCTAGTTTTTAAAAAAAACTCTAAGTAAGATGCATATCACAATGGATGGTGGGCGGTTGGAAGCAGGGCCTGGCATTGTGCTGCCCCCACACAAGCTTGCTGCTCCTGCCTTCCCTCCTCCTAGCCATTCATTGTCCAAGTCCATGTTCCCGCTCCTTATTACAGCCCTGTGTGACCATTGTTCTGCCACTAGCCTTTCCACCTTCTCTCAAAGGTTAGCTTGCTGCCCCATCCACCTCCTCCCTATACTCTATTGTCTGAATCCAAGTACTAGCCTCCTCCCTCCTGCCATGCATGGTCTGATGTGCTGCCACTGCCCTCCATTTAGCATGATGTACCATTCCACTCCTCCTGCCCTCCATTGCCTAATTCTGTGCCCCATCATTGACCTCCTGCTTTGCCTCTGTGCTTAACGTGCTGCCCCTATTCTCTTTCCCCCTGCCCTCTGATGTCTGTGTGCATGCCCCTGCTCCATCCTTTTTGCCCACGATGTTCCATGGACCTGCCATTCCTATCTAATCGGAGTGTTCTGTTGAGCTGCCACACCCCTCCCACCTGCCTAGCATTGTCAGATGACTGTAACCTGCCCCTATCCCCTTCCTCCTGTCCTCCATGGTCCATTATACTGCCACACCCTTCTGCCCTCCCTAGTCTGTTGTGCTGCAACTGCTCCTCCTTTCTGCCCTGTGTGGTCTATTGTGAGGCCCCTCCCCTGAACTGTCTTGTCTATGCCCAGGTCCTGACCCTCCTTTCTATCCTCAATGGTCCTTTGTGCATGCCTCTGCACCCTCCTTCTTGTCCATCATAGTCATTGTGCTGCCACGGCCCCTCCCGCTTGCCATGCCTGGTCTTCTGTGCTGCCACAGCCCCTCCCACCTTCTGGTGTGGTCAGTGTCACTGTTGCTCTCCATGGTGTGTCTTACTTCTAGTGCACATCCTGTCTGACCTCCATGGTCATCTTGCTGCTCCTGCCCTGCCCCTTGCCCCCAGCCCTCTGTGTCCATGTGCAGACCCCTATTCCCTCCCTCCTGGCTTGTCTGTTCCATTGTAATGCCCCTGATCTGTACCTCCTGCCCTTTATGGTCCATTTTGCTGCAGCTTTCTCTCCTGTCTGTCCATTATGGTCAGCTAGCTACCATTGCATCTTTCCCCTCTGTTCTCTGTTGTCCATGTGGATGGTCCTGTCCCCTCCCTTTTGCTTTCTATGGATTGTTGTGCTGCACTCCCGTCTTGCATGCCCTGTGTGGTGTATTGTGCTGCTGCAAACCCTGATGCCTACCCTGTAGGGTCAGTTTGGTGCACCTCTCCATGTCCTTCCTGTCCTCTGTCACCCGAGTCCATGTCATTACCCCAATTCCTCCTACCTTCCATGATCCAATGTACCATACTTGCTAACATTTTGAACTTGGTAAGAGGGATATTTTGAAAAAAAAACTGGGGTATTGATTTTCCTGTTTGACTTACATTGAAAAAGAGGAGATTGTAGACAGGAGACAGATAAAAGAAAGCCCATTTGGGCTTAAAAACATTGGACGTTTCCTGGCTGAATCGGGTCAGTTGGTATGTATGGTTGTACTACCACTGCCTCTTCCTTCTGCCCACAAAGGTCTATTATATTGCCACAGCCTCTCTTGCCAGTCCTGTATTGTTGATTTGTTGTCCCTGCCCACCTTTCCACTGCCCTCCATAGTCTGTTGTGCTGCCACTACCTAGTGTGGTCAAATTGTTGCCTCTGCACCCTCCTACCTGCCTTCAATTTTCAGAGTTCGTGCCCCTGGCCTCTGCCTCTGAACAGTATCCTAATGAACAACTAGATTGCTAACATTCTATATTTATTACAAAAGTGTGGAACGCCTGACGTCATCTTGATGTAATCAAAACTGTAATACCAAGAGCATTTCCTTTAGAAATTACATATATGAGAGGGTCTTATTTGCATCAAAATTATGGTTAGTGCTCTAAAAAACTGAAATGAGGACATATTTTCTGAGTTTTCAAATAGCGACAAAGCACTTTTAAATTATTCTTTATCTTTATGTTTTTTTATCCAGTGGACCGCTTGATTAAATGTTGCACTTAGGGGAGAGGATGTGGTGTTACTTCCAGAGCTGCAGACTTTGCAACTGGGAAACCAGGTTGGAGTTTCTGCTTCAGCTCGAGATTCTGTGATTCTGGTCAAATCACTTAATCTCCCCATGTCTAAAACCAAAATGAATTTGTTCTTGTGTGATGTAACCAATGCTCATGTAAAGCACTCCAATACCTGACACGTCTGCACTATATGAAACTGCAAAAACACAGAAAATAAAAAGTGTTTTGCATACTTCTGTCATTGGGCTTCATGTGGGCTACATGTGGGTGATATTTGTGCTACATTTTGGCTCTTTTGTCTCTGGTGGCCATCTTGGGAGATTTATTTGTTATGAAGTTTCCTAATTTCCTCATTTACTGCAGTCTCCTCAGTAGGAAATGCTTTCAGTTTTTTATTTTGATTCCATCAAGAAGGTATTCACATATGTCACACATTTGCCATAAATTCTGAATGTTAGAACTCTAGTTGCTCATTAAATCATAGTAAAGCTACTGCTCACCATGGAAGTCTGCTGCTGGTATTAAAAGTGCATGTTTCAGTCTGCATGTCAGAATGTTTTAATGAAATAGAGGATTTGAGAAGTCACTCAAAATGTGCCCTAAGTTTCTTCTTCAGCGCTAAGCATAGTTTCTATGGCAAAATGAACCCCCTCATTGTGTTCCTTTTTAAATTAAATGTTTTAAGTGTTACCAGTTTATTCTAATCAAGATGGCATCAGGTGTGCCATACTTTTGTCATAAGTAAGACAGTAAGCACTCTAGTTGTTCTTGAGAACACTCTGGGACATTCTGTCATTGAGCTATACGTGGGCTACATCTGGATGATATTTGTGCTACATTTGGCTCTTTTGTCTCTGGTGGCCATCTTGGGAGTCTTGTTATGAAGTTTCCTAATTTCCTCATTCACTGCAGTCTCCTCAGTAGGAAATACTTTCAGTGTTTTACTTTGGTTCCATCAAGAAGGCATTCAGATGTGTCACATATTTGCCATAAATTCTGAATGTTAGCACTCTAGTTGCTCATTAGATCACTGTAGTAAAGCTACTGCTCACCAGGGATGTCTGCTGCTGGTATTCAAAGTGCATGTTTCAGTCTGCATGTCAGAATTTTTTAATGAAATAGAAGAGGATTTGAGAAGTCAAAATGTGCCCTAATTTTTCTTTCTGCAGCACTAATCATAATTTCTATGGCAAAATGAACCCCCTCATTTTGTTCCTCTGCAAATTAAATGTTTTAAGTGTTACCACTTTATTCCAATCAGGATGGCTTCAGGTGTGCCATACTTTTGTCATAAGTAAGACTGTTAGCGCTCTAGTTGTTCTTTAGAACACTCTGGGAGATTCTGTCATTGGGCTATACTTGGGCTACATCTGGGTGATAGTTGTGCTACATTTGGGCTCTTTTGTCTCTGGTGGCATCTTGGGAGACTTATTTGTTATGAAGTTTCCTAATTTCTTAATTTACTACAGTCTACTCAGTAGGAAATACTTTCAGTTTTTTACTTTGATTCCATAAAGAAGGCATTCAGATGTGTCACACATTTGGCATACATTCTGAATGTTAGCACTCTAGTTGCTTATTAGATCACTGTAAAAAATCTACTGCTCACCAGGGAGTCTGCTGCTGGTATTGAAAGTGCATGTTTCAGTCTGCCTGTAGGAATTTTTTAATGAAATAGAAGAGAATTTGAGAAGTCACTCAAAATGTGCCCTAATTGTTCTTTCTGCAGTACTAATCATACTTTCTACGGCAAAATGAACACCCTCATTGTGTTTCTTTTTAAATTAAATGTTTTAAGAGTTACCACTTTATTCCAATCAAGATGGCTTCAGGTGTGCAATACGTTTGTCATAAGTAGGACTGTTAGCGCTCTAGTTGTTCTTTAGAACACTCTGGGAACCTGCATTAAAACACAAAGGAATCAACTGAGAATCTCTTCCCTTGTTGAATGTACATGTTTTACCGAGAATGTCAAACTCCATTCTCACATAACCGAGAAAGATAATGGGAATTTACAGAAAATATGCCCTCATTTTAGCTCCTGGAAAACCTTCCAGACCTCTATGGGACAAGTATGTGGAAATAGTTTTCTCTCAAACATGATTCATGATATCCCAGCAGAATGTTTTTTCACATGGTAAAATCACCTTAGAACACACCACAATTCCTAAACTGAGTATGGTACCATCAACAAATGATTCATAATGTAAATGTAATGTGTATAATTGTAAAGCGCACTGTTGCCAGCCGGTGTACTGGCGCTGTATACCGCTGGGGAACCCGTCCTGGCTTTCCCTGTGGGATGGTCCCTGCTGGGAATCCCCAAGATGGAGCCAGGCATCCCCGGCGTTGATGGGGCTGTTATGGAGATTAGGCAAGCTAATGCCCAGAGTTGCTGAGTGGGACCTCTGGTTAGAGTAGGCACCAAGGCGAGAATTATCGAGTCCGCTGACCCTGGTCCACGACCCTGCCGCGTCGGGAATCGAACCCTGGTCCCGGGCCGACTTCTGCTTCAGGGTCTGCCGCCTCGAACCAGTGAGCCACACCACTCCACTATAACTAAAGTCTTAAAACCTTCTATTAACTGCGATGCTTTTAATGAGGTGCTATCATGTATATGGGTCCCAAGATGGCTGCCAACACTTCTTGGATGATGTGCTGACAGCCAATCAGACCTCACAATGAGATGTGTGACTAGGCTCCGCCCAGATATATATATTTCTTTTTCTAAAATTATTTTAAAAACTACTGAACAGATTTACACCATTAAACAAAAAGGGCTCTTTCGGAACCAAGGGCTACCTTTTTGCTAAATTTGGTGTAATTCCGTTCAGTAGTTCGGGCTATAGCGTGTCTAAAGTTTCATATGAAAAATTGCATGGAGAAAACATGTTTTGGGACCCCGATTTTTTTCTCGGCCCCTGCTTGCCGAATCACCCCACAACTTTCAAGATAGGAGCGGACCGAAGCGGGCCATAATTTTTTTATATTTCGCGAAGGTTCGTCAATCGGCGCCAAAGTTATTGGGAATAGAATATTATATATATACAAGAGACCTTCGAGCGACAGGGAAGAAAGCTGCCAGCCCCTGATGAGAGGCAGAACGGCCTCGAAACGCGTAGGGCGAACAAAATGCGATCAAAAAGTTTGCAACCTGGAGGAAATGGGGAAGCTGTCGTGTGCCTCCCGAAAGATCGGAGCGAGAGAGAGAGAGAGATATTTCTGGAACTTCCTGTTTTTTTATGCATAACAATGCATTGTTACATGCACATTCTGTGCTTCCTCATGGCATTGCTCTTAACACTGATTACATAAAATATGATTCAAAAGAAGAATAAGATAGTCAGAGTGGAAATGTACTCATTTAGAAAAATAACATTTTTATTTACAAACCCCCTTCTCCTACACCTCATTGAAATGCAGGTGTGATCTCTTTCCATGCACGCCAATTGTATTCTGTAAATCATGTTGTTCAATGACCATTTATGTTATGTCCATCGATGGGGCTTGAAAGAGAATGAGAATTGCAACCTAGCTAATTACATACATGTGTAGAGTATTCCACATCACCAGCCATTTTGAATAGATTTTGAAAGACTGCATCTTGAGAAAATGCATAATGGGTGGAAGGTCTGTCACTTCAGAGCTCTGTTCCAAGGTGCATCCACCTGGCCACCTCGCTAGCATATCGTGCAGGTTAACTAAAGACATGATTTTCTATTTCCCCCTTGTATTTCAGCACTGAGGGCTTTTCCAGGGGGTTTCATGCAATCATGTCGCCAGTTTCTTGAGACAAAGGTCGCCGGGTTGTGTTGCCTTATACATTTCCAAGACTGTAACATCAAGCAGCATGTTTTCACCACAGGGAGTTTATGGTTGGCGCACAGGACCAAGGTTTTCTGACTAGGAAACGAGGGAATAAGATCAAGGCAGTGCAATAGCTGCCTCCCACTTTGATGCCAGTGAAGTCTCCGTACAGAAGGAATCAACCTAAGCGGTTTTAAAATAAGACTGAGATGAACTTACTGAAAACAGACTGAAAATGTGCTGTTGAATTGAGTTTATCCTGGGAGAAGGAGTGTGAGGGGAGATTTTCTGCAAAGAGCAGTACATTGCCAAGCTCTCAGAAGGCACGTCTCAAAAGCACAGATTCATTAGGTATGCCACTTTTAAAAGATTGTAGCATAATTTATTTGCCTAAGTGCTATGAAGAACAGTGTGTAGAGTACATTATTTAATATATGCCCCTGCCATATATAATGGAGCAATGATATATAAAAGGGGAACATTTGACATCCCATAACAGGTACAAACTGAATTGGCAATCGTTTTTTTGAAATGCTAAGTACAAAGATTGATTGATTTTTGTTTGTTCAAAAAGCCCTTAACATGAGGTGCGCAGAAAGCCCCAAAGAGTTAAAACACGATACATTTGGATCAAGATTTTAGTTAAAAACGATACAAAATTTGCTTGTGAATTAAAAAAAACATTAATAAGAAAAGTAAAGGTTGAATATTTTCAACCCTTTGTAAAAGCCTCTTCGATTTTTCTGGAAATGTAACAGAAAGGTATTGAAACCATTCTCACCGTAGGCATAGCTATCACCTGATGGGCTTTCAGAACAATTGTGGACAGACCACAACATGTCTGTATGATGATACACCATTGTTATAGAACAAAGGGCCTGAAGTACAAACCTTCTTGCAGTTCCAAAGCCTACAAATTAAAAGCACAGAGGGGTTATGACTGCAAAATGGCTTTTTGTTATTTACTAAATGAAATTTCTAATCCAGTAACATGTTACTGAATCCTAAATTGTGTTCAGAAACACATAACAAATAACTATTTGGAAGGGGCTTGTTTAGGGTGGCCCTTTCAAATAGTGATTCTTTAACAATGTTTTGAGACTGAATTTCAGTTGCAAATCATAAAGCACCTGATTCACAAAGATAAACGTACATTTTTGCGTATGTTTGCGGTTTTCTTGGGATTCCCAAACTACAACTTTTTAGTAAGTTTAGTAAGTTGCACTCATTCTGGTAAATAATAGCACGTTTTCGGCTGTGGAGTCGGGTGGAGAACTCCACACATAAAAAGATAGGCATGTCCTATCTTTTTACGTTTAGAGTTCTCCTCCCCAACGGCAGAGGCTCCGCAGTTGTAAGCTTACTATTAACTCATAGTTTGTGAATGATCCAAAATGATTTTAATATCAAAAGTGCATTATAAATTACAATTCCTTTGTGTGGAAGAAGCATCTCTTCTTCTGTTACTAAACAAAAGTTATAACTTATGAAGTGAAATAAGGTAAACCACTGTTAGACAATTTGAGGGATAGCCTTACAGCAGTGGGAAATAACTTTAGGAGTGCTGAAACATATTTAGTTATTTGCAAAATGCCTTTTTAAAAATACAATGTGCAGAGTTTACTTTAAAAATGAAGTGTATTGAATGCAAAAAGTGTAACCACACTTAAAAACTATAAGCCTGTAACATAAAAAGGAAGCATGGATTCCTAACATGACATAACTGAAGATGCCATGAATGAATAAGGAAACATATTAATATTAAAAGACTTGTTTTTCACGTTAAACAACCATTGTGCAAGATGTTTTTCTTCTTTTTTCTGCCAGCATTGCAATTTAAGAGGCTACTGTTTATTAGCTAATGAATAGCCACTTGTATTAAACTTCTGATAGTAAGGTTCTCACTGCAAAAGATGCATTGGTCAGGGAGGATGATTCATCGGAAGACGTTTTTGGAAAACAAGAAAGGATGTGCTGCAACATATAAGTACACATGGTGTAAAGACGATTGTACTTTGATGAGAAGATGGCGATTACACCTGTTCCCAAGAGCATGCTGAAATCTTATTTTCAACATGTAAAGAAAGAATATTAATGTTACAGCATAGAACATGTGTGTTTAAATAAGAGTATGCTCTTTCACTAGTTAGGCAGATTGATTGAGATTCATCACTCATCCTTTTCCTTAGACTGAGAGTAGTAGGTGTGTGTATCTAATCCCAGACTCTCTAAGAGGAGGCTCTTTATGGAGTTTTTCTTAGACATCTCTTCATGAGAAGTCTTAGCTTAATTCTTGATCTGCTGTTTTTTCAGCAGAGAATATTTTCCAGCTTATGCATTGCTTGATTCTCTCATCGGGACCCTTTATGGGTATCTGAACTGAAAACTTTTTTTCATTAATCGTTCTCACATTTAACACTGATTTATTTAGAATAGGAAAGTTCCTTTATGGAACACGCTTGTTGCATTATTATTGTATTGATTGTAATATTGAATAATATTATTATAAAATACTGATTGTTTGATTGATATTCTGATGTTTAATGATGAGTCTTGGATAAAAATACTTAATAAAAGAATGAATAACTAAAAGATCAAAAAATAAAACCCTTTAACTCACCTTAACTCTCTTTATTGACTGAACTAAATGAAATTATAATTGATAATGCTTTATATTGACCTCAGCTTGTTACATTTCTGTCGACATCAAATATCCATTGACCTGTACACAGGGTTTATGAGTGATGAGTGAGTGACAGTGAAACCCTGTGCTCCACCCGGAGTTTATCCCTGCTAGACAAGTAAAACTAAAGTACAACTGTCCAGTTTTTTATTAAAAAATCACCCTGCCCTTTGAGCCTTTATGGCTACCTTAGGGGTGACTTATAAGTACTAAAAGGATATATTTAGGCTAGACAAAAGGTATGTATTTGAATCAGGTGGAAATGGCAGTTTGGGACTGCACTACAGACTGTAATGGCAGTCCTGAGACGTGTTATAGTGCTACTTTAGTGGGAGGCCTAAAGAGTGCTTCAATCCACCAGTAGCATTTAATTTACAGGTCCTGGGTACTTATAGTACCATTTACTAGTGATTTTTATAAGTAAATTGTATGTACCCATCAGTTGAAGGCCAATTTTACCATGTTTAAAGGTGCGGGCACAAGCACATTATTACTGGTTAGCAGGGGTAAAGTGCTCAGAGTACTAATGCCAACAAAAAGAGTTTGGGAAAACAAGGGAGTGAAGGCAAAAAGTCTGGGGAATACCACACCAAGGATATTAGGTCTAACACTACTTATAAGTGGTTGCTGCCATTGTCCTGAACCCCCAGTTATTTATCCATCAGGGGTTAAGATAGCTGTGTAATACACCATACTGTTTTAGAATGTACTATGGGAAGAATCCCTAATCTGTCATACTTCTTTGAATTGTCTTCCAAGCTGTTCATACACTAATTGCTACAGCCAAAATGATATGCAACCTCATATCTTTATATTGTTTGTTATCCACTGTATGTACTTTTTAACATGAGCACATAAGGTCACCCCACTAACCTGCATTACAGTTTGTCAGGTGAGTTCCTACATCGCAATCTGTGATAGATATCTCATCTGCCATATTACAAATGGGATACATTACCACGCCACACATGATAAGGATATTAGAAGTCAACAAGGAGTTCTATGACCATATAGAGAAAAGAATCTGAAGAGTTTCTTTAAAAGGCCATGGAAATCCAACGTGACTTACTATGTCAATGGACAGCAGAGGGTATTTTATTTCCTAAAATACACATTCATACCATCATCCTTCTCATAAATTAATTAAATCCTTGAAGTCTTGCTTTTTCATGTGAAAGAAACAGTAAGAGAGCAGACATGAAGAGTAAAAGTAGAATATGTAGTGTAAAATTCAACAAACCAAAAAGCAGATAGAATTTTGTTGAAATTAGAAATTCCAATCAGTTGCAAGTAAGTCAGATTAAAAAAATGTTGATGCTCAGAATGGGTAGAATTATTCTATATTCCATTTAATAGCTTATCAAGTGGAAAATGTAAATATGCTGTTATTAATATCTCCTTCCTGCTGTTCATTTTAGAAAAATAGATAGGAAGAACGAAAAGTCAGCCCTGTTTTGTTTAAACTGCAGATGTACTAATGCTCAGTGACCTATCATTCACCCTGGCCGATGGCTCTGGCAGCAAGCATTGTGACATCACACTTCAACTGTAATAATAGTTGCATCATTTTGTCATTACAGGTGACTGGAGATGTCACAAAAACTTGCCAGTAATAAGGAGAATATAACCAGACTTTTAAACAGGCTCCCTTGTATCCTACGGTACTTGTCATAAGGTGGACAGAATATCTGGCATATTTGTGACAGGGTAACCCATCTGCCAAACTTTAAATCAGGACCTTTATGACAGTAGCACCTCTACTGATATCAGCATAGTGATTTTATGAATTTAGCCATGTTACTTTACTTCAGCATCTCAAAACATTTTTAAAGGTTTCTTTATTCAGGTTTTCACAGACAATTCTTAACGGTAACTCAACAATACATACAGCAGTAGGAATGAGCATGAGACATAACGAATGCAAAGGCAAATGAACAATTAAACATGCAGATAAATGAACGTATACATTGCCAAAAACAGGACATATCTATAAACATCATGCCCAGCAGAGGCGTAAGGGTGCAGATCACAAACCGCTTGTATCTTCCCTCCCATCACTGTTGCAACCATGTGTCCGGCACAACCACTGCACTCATGTTTCACGACTCTTCCCACTACCCACTGCCAACCAAAGCCCTCTGTCCACCCGCCAGTGGAGGCAAAGGGGCCCCCCGGATATACTCCGAAGTCCACAGAATCCATCCCACCTTTGTAGTGTCTCATGTATGCATGACCTTAGAATTATGAATGTAAACATCCCCATGATTAGTGGTACAGGTGGTTTGACAATGTACAGCAGAGGACATCACTGTCTCGTCATAAGCATAAATATTCCCGAAGAGTACCAAAGACTCTCAATCAGTCTTGAAGTTTGTAAATGCGTCATTCATAGGTTACCAATCAGTACAGGTTCATGAACAATTCAAGGTACGTGGGTATCTGAGGTGAGCATCAATGAAATGAGATAAAGATTCTGGCTATCATTAGGGTGGTCGACATCCACTGCAGCCAATGGGACGATATGTCCTCCATGTCTGTAAAATTGTGTAGAAGGGTTACCTTGGCACAGTCTCGTAAAGGGATGCAACTAGTGGTGTGTAATGTGCTCGAACAGAGCTTCAGTGAGGGTCCAGGTCTTGGAAGGACCACTGTATATGGTACAGATTACCTACAGCATATGAGCAGCGCCAGCATGCATCTACTGGGATCAGATGGGCCCTCACAACCTATAAGGTGTCCAATACCAGCTATGCAGTTTCTTGAAATAGGAATACTTAAAGCATGCCTCTCGAAGGGAGTGGTCATGGTAGTCTGGAACCTCTCGCCAGATATCATCTGAATAGGCAATACCCATCCTCTCCTGCCAGTAAATCCTAGTGGATGCTCATGTGTCTTGAGAATAGAGGTTATCCATAAGTATTTGATACAGGTTGGAAACAACTTCCAGAGAAAGCCCCTACACTCTAAGATAGCCCGAAATAGGTGAAGCTGGGAGTTGGCTGGAGTCTTATCCCAAGATCCCCCAGAGACAGTCTTGTAGTTGCCGTATCTCCACAGCTGTGACAGAGGCAATCTGAATTTCAATTTAGGCATATCACAGGAGCAAAAAGAGACCTCATCTACTATGCCCCCTATCGTCTTAATCCCCCTTTCTTCACAAATGAGCAGCTGATAGTTGGACCATAAAGGTGCCCCTCTATGTGTCATACGATGGACACCCAACAGTCAGTGGGTTTCTTTCTATGTCGCCCAAATGGCTTTCAAAGTGGGCAAGCAATGTTGAAGATTCGAAGTCTGGGTCATGTATAAAGGACTTGGGCCATCGGGGTACACATCACCATACATTCTTAGGATGCCCCCAGTGGCAGGTTGCCCATAGATTCAAAGGTAAACCATCTGAGAAAGATGGTGTACAATATTGTACACGCGCATATCCGGTAACGTAGGTCTCCTGCTCTAGTGTCTGCAAGCAGTCACGTGGGTTTGAGTCTGGGCTTCCAGCCACCCAAATTACCATCTTGATGCAGTTGTTTATGGTACAAAGTAAGGACGTGGAAATCAATACTGGCAGCATGCCAAAAACATAATTGAACCTGAAGGCTGTCACCTTTTTGATCATCTGGATTCTTTCCCAAAATGAAACCTATAGGACAGACCACCAATCAAAATCTTGCTCCATCTTAACCAGATGAGGTTCTATATTGTCATGCACCATATTATGCAGACCTCTATTTATCAGCAGGCTTAAATATTTTAAGCCTGTTGCTTTTCATGTAAAGCCGTATGTCTCTAAGGAGGGCAGAGCGTCACAGGATGTCAATGCCAATGGCTCCAACTTGGTCCAATTTTTGTGTATTCAGAGAAAGCTGAAAAGGTATCAATCAATGATATGGTACAATCTCAGATTACTTAAGGTCAACAAGATGTCATCTGTATACAAAGATATTTTGCATTCGCCCACGGGAGTATCAGTGCATTGAATACAGACAAACTAATAAATAGAGGCCCCTTAAGGGGTTCCAGTACCATCAAAAACAACAAAGGGGACAGCGGGCACCACTGCCTTGTCCCCCATAGGATTGGAAAACTTTGGGACATGTGGCCACCACAGTGAACCTACGCGGCGGGGGAAGTGTAAAGCCACTTAACCTTACCTAAGAATTTGGGCCCTATTCCTGCTCTTTCCAGTGTACAGAATAAGTACCCCCACTCTACCTGATCGAAAGCCTTCTCAATATCCAATTAAAGCAGTAACTTATCGTTCTGGTAATTACACATGTGCCAGAGCATATTGGCAAGACTGCGCATGTGGTTACAGGAAGAACGTCCTAGTATGAATCCCACCTGGGAGTCATGTGTTAAATTCAGAATAACCCGTTTGAGTCGCGTTACTAGAACCTTCACAAGAATAGGCATTGAGAAGTATTATTGGGTTGTACCTGGTGTAGCTATTGGGGTATTTATTCAGTTTTAGAATAAGGATAATGAGTGCTTTATTAAATTCCAGGCATAATGTGGTTGGATCCTCCAGTTCCTGCAATAGGTCATATAGCAGGGGCACTAATATGCCTATTTTAAGTTTGCAAAATTCAATTGGGAAGACGTCACTGCCATGAGCCTTATTATTTGACATGGCCCCAATGGGTTCCGAGATCTTATCCTCCTTAATCTCCCCTCAAGGATCTGTCTGCCAGCCTCCGATAGGGTAGGCAAGTGAGCATTCCTGAGAAAGTCTCTGGCAGGGATCCTCAGGTGCTTCTGATCTATAAGGATTACTAAGAAAGCTTGTAAATGTTTCTGCAATCTTCACCAGGTGGGTTGCGAGGTCCCCTGACTCTCCCTGTATAGCAGAGATAGCGCTGTTAGCCTCTCGTTGACTTAGCTGCATCACCAACAATCGGCAAGCCATTTCTCCCTGCTCATAGTGCAACCACTTGAGGTGGAGAAGAACATACTCTGCTTTTGAAGTGAAATGGTTATTTTGCTCTAATTTGGCTCATTGAAAATGACTTAGGAGAGTTGAAGTTGAAGTCTCATAAATGGTACATATTTCCCAATCTAGTCCAGTTTGCATGTCTCAAGCAGTTCTTTTCCAAATTGCTGAGTCCTGCATTAGATACCCCCTCACAGTGGCCTTGCCCAATGTCCAGAGCACCTGCATGGAGGATATAGAGCATGTATTGTCCAGCAAATAGTTTTGCTTGTTTTCGGGAGTCCAATAATGGGAAAGATTTAGCATCCAATGGTTAGTGGTCAGGTAAACGTGCCCAAGATCAAGTTTAAGTATGGTCGGAGCGTTGTCTGAGAATCCCCCCTCCACTAAGATACAAGGATATAGCAGGACAAATAAGAAATGTGTCATGAGAGAGAAAATATTCTGGAACAATTGTCATGTACACAGGTCAGAAAAGTGTACTCCGTGTCTGCGGGTATGTCTAGTGCCAGGGTTCATGCAAATCATGGGCCTACTTCCCATCCAAAAAGACCCCCCTCTCTCTCTCTCTTTAGCATTAACTATGTCCACGGGGCCAGAGCAATCAAGGTAAGGGTTTAATGTCGCACTCCAATCTCCATCAAGTATGACTCTAATATTACCAAACTCCCTCAGGAGTCTACATAAAGACGAGAAGAAGGGCATCCAATCATAGTTGGGAGCATACTGTCAGGAATCCATACCAGGCCTGTGCCGTTTGCAAACATCTTGTTAAATGAAACACCGGATTCTCGTAGGTGATTCAAACGTGGATTTATTGTAGTTCAAAGTAAAATCCGTAACACCCAAAACCAGAGCCGTCCAGTCGTGAAGAGACCAACGTCCAGAATGACGTTCGGGGAATCTTCACGACTGAATGCAGAATTCCAGAACACATTGCATAGAACTAGTCCTGTGGTTGTAACCACGAGACTCTAAGCACACAAGAAACATAGAAAGCAATTGTAATAATATGAGTATATAACATCTTCCCTCTTGATAGGGTAACAAAGATAACAGACATTTAGAAATGCAGTTCTACTCCAAAACATAGTCTCTCAGTCTACAAGACAACTGTTTAAAACGAAAAGCTCTTTTGGTTGCCACTTCAGGAGCCTCCACCACAACTGTTTCAGTAGGTAATGACAAATGATCAGTGTCAACAATCTGTGAATCTACAGATGTTACAGAAGTTTCTTCCAATGGTAAAGACAAATGGTCTGAGACCACGGGTTGTGAAACCGTGGAAGTTTCGAAAGCAGGATTAAAAGAAGGAGGTTGCTCGTAAGTTAAATCAAACCAATCACAGTGCTCAGACTCTGAAGTGACATACTCTTTGATGACATTGGCCTGAAGTGGAGAAATTTTAACAAGAACCCGCTTACTCCACCAAGCCTTGTCATCAAGAAGAGCTGAAGCTTTACTGACTTGTGAAACCAAATTTGGAGAAGAGAATTTAGATTTCCCTTTCAAAACTCTTTTGGGATTTTTAATGAGTACCATATCCCCTTTTTGCAAGGGCTAATCAAAAGAATGTTTACTTCATCAAAACGTAATTTCATAGAATCTTGTTTAGCCTTCACACGTTCTTGAATAAAGTGAGAGTTATCAGACAAATTACAATCCCTATATAACCAACTAGGATTGAGAGGTGAATGAACTTTCCTTTTTCTAATTAAAGTAAATGGTGCAACACCAGTTGTAGAGTGTGGAGAGGTATTGTATGCCCACACTTTATCATGAACAAAAGGCAAAGGATCCAGCCTAGAGGAAAGTTTGTATACCCTCCTTGATTATACGATTAGACCTCTCAACCAATCCATTCGAAGAGGGTGAATACAATGCAACTTTGTAATGAGAAATATCATGATTTTTAAGATAAGAGCACATTCTTTGGGAAACAAAGTGTGTACCATTGTCAGTGACAATCGTTTTGGGAAAACCTTCAACGTCAAACACAGATTGTAAAAATTTTACAGCATTTTCAGTTGATGCCGAATTGCAAAAAGAGTAATACAACCACTTGGTATAATAATCAACTAAAAGAATCAGATACTTGTTTTCAATTGGTAAAACCTCATATGGACCGGAAAAATCCAAACCTACTTTGTCCCAAGGACCTGCCGGAAGAGGAACAGGACATAAAGGAGTGGAAAGTGTTTTCCAATGTTTGTCAGAGAATATACATTGGGTACAATTATCAATCATTCTCCTGATGTGAGAGTCCATGGAAGGCCACCAGTAGAATTGTTTGATGCGTTGACAAGTTTTTACAATACCAAGGTGTCCTTGATGAGCAGAACGAATGATATGATCTTGTAAAGAGTCAGGTGGAACAAATAAATCATTACGCATAATCATGTCGTTAACTAAAGAAAGTTCCTCTGACACATTTGCAAAACCTTTTAAATCAGAAGACAGGGTTCTGCGCTCAGGCCATTTATTAACAATAAATTCTTTGACCTTAGAAAGTGTTACATCACTTTTGTAGGCTGAAATCCATTGCATCTCAGAAATGGGTTAACATTCAGCAATGGCGTCAATTGTAGCAACGACACACTCAATATCATCATCAACCACAGAATTATCATCTAAAGGCATTCTACAGAGACAATCTGCCCTGAAATTTTTGCCCCCAGAGATGTGCTTAATGACGAAATGAAATTTGTGAAGTTTTGAAAGAAGACGAACAAGTCTAGCAGAGGCCCTGTTGAAAGTACTGTTGGAAAGCATGTGCATAAGAGGCTTGTGATCCGTGTAAATCTCAAACGCACGACCCCAAATGTAAGATTTACATTTTTGTATAGCCCAAATACAAGCCAAAGGCTTCTCTTTCTATTGTACTGTATCTAGTTTCGACAGAAAGAAGTGTTCTGGATGCAAAGGCAACCGTTTGTTCTTTGCCTTCGAACCACTGTCCTAAAACAGCACCCAAACCAGTAAGACTGGCATCAACGGTGATAAAACACTTCGAACCATCCGAAAAAGGATGCAAAGCTGGAGAATCCTCAATAATCTTCTTAACTTGTTCAAAAACTTTTTGCAAGTCTTCTGACCAAGAAAACTTTACTCCCTTTCTTAAGAGCGCTCTCAACGGCTCAACAATCTGTGCATATCCATGCACGCACCTAGCATAGTATTCTGATAAACCCAGAAATGAGCGAAGGGCATCTCTATCTTTAGGAGGTATGGCATCTCTGATTGCTTTTATTAAGGAAAACTTGGGTTTAATGCCGTTGGGAGAGAGTGAATGACCCAAGTAATCCAACTCTTGAACCCCAAACTTACATTTGTCATGCCTGAGAGTCATGCCAGCTTTTTCCAACACCTGTAAAACAGTGTTAAGAGTGTGATTATGTTGAACAATGTCGTTTGCATAAATCAAAATATCGTCCTGATACGCTTGTACCCCAGGAATATTTTGTAATAAGTTGTCCATCAGTTTTTGAAAAATGCTGGCTGCCGAAGCCAAACCAAAAGGAAGCCTAAGGTACTTGAAAGCACCAAAGGGCGTAATAAAAGTTGTTAATTCTTGAGACTTAAGAGATAAAGGAATTTGATGATAGGCAGACCTAATATCAAGGAGAGAGAAAAAATTAGCCCTGCCCAAATTAGCCAATAGGTCATGAATTTTAGGTAGCGGATGGCAATCCACAATGATGTTATTATTCAGTGAGCGTAAATCAGCACACAATCTCACCTCCCCAGTTTTTTTTGCGAACTAAAACTATTGGGGAAACCCATTCAGATGAATCACAAGGTGCAATGATTCCTTCATCACATACATTTTTTAAAACCTTCTTCAGTTCATCTCTTGCACTCAATGGAAGAGAACGAACCTTGTGAATAACAGGTTGGGCATTGTGTTTAAGTCGAATTTCATGCTTAAAACCCAGAACTGTACCAACCTTATCCTTAAATAAGTTTGGAAAACAATTGAATAAGTTATCCGTTTTAGGATTAGGAAAAGACAAATCTGAAACATTAAAGTTTCCAGTATCATGACTAGTGTAGTAATCATGAGGAATGTCACCTAAAGCAATAGGTTTATCTGAACCAGCGCTAAGAATTAAACCCATTCTGGCTTGATCGAACCAACCTAAAATATCTCTGCCCTTGAGAGCGACATAAACTTTCGTGAAGGTGTTTCTACCAAGACATGCAATGTTTGAATAAAAGAAACCTAGCATGTCGATATCTTTTTCGCCAAAAGCTTTAGGATTGACGTCAGATTTGCAAAGAACAACTTTCTTACCGCAATTGGCATAAAATGTGAGGTCTGATAAAATAGTGATAGGAGAACCAGAATCAGCTTTGACTTGAATTGGTATTGTACCAACCACTAACTCACACCATGGACCCTTAATGCTGGAAAATTCAACAGAATCACATTCAATAGACAACATGACATCATTAAGCCTAGTTGAGCAAGATTCTAAACTTTCGTTAAATTCAATATTATTAACTCTAGTAAATTTTTTGCGACCCCTGCAAACAGATGGAAAATGTCCAATTTTCTTGCAAGAAGAACATTTTTTTCCAGATGCAGGACAAACAGGCGAATTACCAAGATGATTTCTTGAACCACATCTATAGCAAATGACGGGTTTCTTATTCTGTTGCCTAAAAGAATTGTTGACAAGGTCAATTGAGCCAAAACTTGAAGTTTGATCAACCATATGAACACAAGGTTGAGAAATGCTTTCTTGTAAGATTTTAGAGGAATTAGTTGCACGTTCAATCCCTTTTGCGATATCTATTGTTTCAGGCAAGGAGGGATTTTTACAACTCAACAAGCGTTCCTGAATTTTTTTAGAAAAACAAGCAAAAATGAACTGGTCTCTGATAAAAGCATCTGTGCTTGCACCAAAATCACAGGTAGAGGCCAAAATTCTGAGTTGAGCGATATAGTCTTCCACACTGTCATCTATATTTTGTTTACGTTTGAAAAAATTATGATGTTCCAAAACAATACTGGGTTCATCGTCATATTGTTTTTTAAGTCGAGCAATTGCTTCTTGATAAACGTTCCAATTGTCACCAGAATCGCCAGAAGGAGAAGGAATATGAGGAAGGTTTTCGAAAACTTGTTGAGCAGCAACTCCTAGGCAACCATAAAGAATAGAAACCTTGCGAGGAGGATCATATTTAGTGGCGTCAATAGCTACCAAATAGTTCTCAAAACCTTTGAGCCAGTTACGCCAAATGAGTGGAGGTTTTCCTGGAGTCTGCAAAAATGGGGCTGGCGTTTGAAACTGTTGAGAAGAAGCCATGGTAAAAACAACTTTCTTTGTATTTAAAGTTGTAATGACAAAAATATGTGCTTGTCGGAGAGTTGCAATAAAATAAAAGAAGAAAAGTTTTGCGTTTAAAAATGCTTTGCCGTAGTACGGTAAACGTGGTAGGCAACAAAGCGTGCCTATCGCTGAAGAAAAGCCTTGTATTTATAAATGCTATGGTGTATTGTACATGAACGTGGTAGACAATAAAGCGTGTCTATCGCTTAAGAGAAACTTTGCATTTATCAATGCTTGGTTGCAACGTAGAAGATCATGGTAGGCAGTAAAGCGTGCCTATTGCTGACGAAAAGCTTTGCATTTATAAATCCAAATGCAAAGCTTTTTTTTATTCTATTGCAACTCACTGACAAGCACATATTTTTGTCATTACAAAAATATGTGCTTGTCGGGGAGTTGCAATAAAATAAAAGAAGAAAAGTTTTCCGTTTAAAAATGCTTTGCCGTAGTATGGTAAACGTGGTAGGCAACAAAGCGTGCCTATCGCTGAAGAAAAGCCTTGTATTTATAAATGCTTTGGTGTATTGTACATGAATTTTATTTTTATTTTTATTTTTATTTATTTATTTATTTATTTATGTATTTATTTTTTTGACTGGGCGGAGCCGGGAGCCGGGCGGACGCTGATCGTCTCGGCTCCCGGTCCACGAAATGCTCTGACCCGGCCCTGGGCAGTTACAGCCCGTCTTTTTGACCGCTCTTCTGTCCAGCACGAAGCGGAGCGAGTGGGGCAGGAGCGGAGCAGCAGCGATCGCTCCGGGGTTGGCAGACAGGCTCGTTCTCCCGAGGTGAAGGAGGAGAGGGCAGAGGTGCTCAAGATGGCGGGCGGCACGGCGCTGTGGACTCTGCTGACGGCGGCCGGCGCTGGGAGGTAGGATCGTGTCTTGCGCTACCCCGGCTTGCAGAGATTCTCGCCGCATGTCCTGGCATCATTTCCTCTACCCTTATTTCGGTGGAGACCACCACCGAGGGAATCCTCCCAGCGCCTGCCTGACTCTAAGATGGCGGCCGGAGGTGACTGCTGATGGCGATCGCCGCTTCCACTGGCTCACCCCAACTTTTCCCCATCCTCCTGCTAATCCTGTGGCCCTCTCTTGGTCTTGTGGCCTGCCTCCCGACCTGTTGCCAGCTTGGGGCCACTGCCAGTGCTGGATTATCCGGACGTTTATTTCGTATGAACTCCAGTTTCCTGCTATTTCCACGCATAATATCTAAGATGGAAAAAATCTGTGTTGGGGAATTTATGGCCTTGAGGAACTATCACCAAGCACGGAGAGAAACTTGGAGACAGAGAGCTCACTTGGTTGCTACTGGGATTGAGACTTCCGTCATGACTTCAAACAAAGTAGTTGTAAAGGGACAGCTGAAATTCCAGGAGCCTAGTCCCGACAGTTCGACGATTTCGAAGGGCTGGAAGAGGTCCCCCGCTACACGGCGGAGGAGGGCACTGGACATTCCAGGAGCCTAGTCCCGACAGCGCGACGACTTCGGAGGGCTGGGAGTGGTCCCCCGCTACACGGCGGAGGAGGGCACTGGACATCGAATGCTGTCTTATTTTAAGCGCTTTGATAACCTAATCGGTTCAAGTTACTGAAATGTGCAACGTAACTGATTCTATGTAAACTGCTGTGATAACATGTATTGATTGAGACTTCCGTCATGACTTCAAACAAAGTAGTTGTAAAGGGACAGCTGAAATTCCAGGAGCCTAGTCCCGACAGTTCGACGATTTCGAAGGGCTGGAAGAGGTCCCCCGCTACACGGCGGAGGAGGGCACTGGACATTCCAGGAGCCTAGTCCCGACAGCGCGACGACTTCGGAGGGCTGGAAGTGGTCCCCCGCTACACGGCGGAGGAGGGCACTGGACATCGAATGCTGTCTTATTTTAAGCGCTTTGATAACCTAATCGGTTCAAGTTACTGAAATGTGCAACGTAACTGATTCTATGTAAACTGCTTTGATAACATGTAACGAAGCTGGTGCTATGTAAAGCGCTCTGATAACCTAATCGGTTCAAGTTCGCGCTATAGAAAACTCTAAAATAAATAAATAAATAGACGTGGTAGACAATAAAGCGTGTCTATCGCTGAAGAGAAACTTTGCATTTATCAATGATTGGTTGCAACGTAGAAGATCATGGTAGGCAGTAAAGCGTGCCTATCGCTGAAGAAAAGCTTTGCATTTATAAATGCTTTGCTGCGCAGTGAAACGTGGTATGCAGTAAAGCGTGCCTATCGCTGAAGAGAAGCTTTGCTTTGCTTATGGTAGAAGTGGTAGGCAGTAAAGCGTGCCTATCGCTGAATGTGAAATAAAGATGGTAGGCAGTAAAGCGTGCCTATCCCTGAAAAGAAGCTTTGCTATAGTAAACGTGGTAGGCAGTAAAGCGTGCCTATCGCTGAATGATTATGGACGAATGATTATGGACGAAGGCTTGAAAATGGCCGATGACGCCGTTGTCAGGGTTACAGAGAAGCGTAACTTTTGACAGGCGGTGGGCTTGAATTGTAGTATTGTTACGTAACGCACGTGATGTAGCGCGAGCCAGAAGCCGTCGGTGAACGCGCGTGATGTAGCGCGAGTCTGCGAGTCTATGAAGAATGCTTTCGTGCGCGTGGGGCAAACTGTCAAAACATCCTTTCAGATTGCCAGTGCAGGTCTCTCAGGTGTCCGGAGATGTGGCTGCGGCGGGGGATGTCCAGGATGAGTCGTGCTGAGGTGTTCTGGATCCGCTGGAGTCTCTTCTGGAGTTTGGCGGTGGTTCCGGCGTAGAGGGAGTTGCCGTAGTCCAGACGGCTGGTGACGAGGGCCTGGGTGACCGTCTTCCTGGTCTCGGTGGGGATCCATCGGAAGATCTTGCGTAGCATTCGCAGGATGTGGAAGCACGACGAGGAGACGGCGTTGACTTGTCTGGTCATGGAGAGGGAGGAGTCCAGGATGAAGCCCAGGTTGCGTGCGTGGTCAGTTGGTTTGGATGCGCTGCCCAGGGCGGGGGGCCTCCAGGAGTCGTCCCAGGCGGAGGGTGAGGATCCCAGGATGAGGACTTCCGTCTTGTCTGAGTTCAGTTTCAGGCGGCTGTTCGACATCCATTTGGCTACTTCTGTCATCCCTTCGTGCAGGTTGGCTCTGGCGGTGGCGGGGTCGTTAGTGAGGGAGAGGATCAGCTGGGTGTCGTCGGCGTAGGAGATGATGTTCAGGTTGTGCTGGCGTGCGATGGCCGCGAGGGGGCTCATGTAGACGTTGAAGAGAGTTGGGCTGAGCGAGGAGCCTTGAGGAACGCCGCAGATGACTTCGGTGGCCTCCGATCTGAACGGGGGGAGGCGGACTCTCTGTGTCCTTCCGGTGAGGAAGGAGGTGATCCACTCCAGTGCCTTCTCCTGGATTCCGACGTTGCTGAGGTGCTGTACTAGGGTGCGGTGGCAGACAGTGTCGAAGGCCGCGGAGAGGTCCAGGAGGATGAGGGCCGCTGTTTCTCCGTTGTCGAGCAGGGCTCGGATGTCGTCTGTGGCTGCGATCAGGGCGGTCTCGGTGCTGTGGTTGGCCCGGAAGCCAGACTGCGAGAGGTCGAGGGAGCCGTTCGTCTCGGGGAAGGTGGCCAGTTGCTTGTTGACGGTCTTCTCGATGACTTTGGCCGGAAACGGGAGCAGCGAGATGGGGCGGTAATTCTTGAGGTCGGTAGGGTCTGCTGATGGTTTCTTGAGTAGAGCGCTGAGTTCGGCGTGCTTCCAGCTCTCCGGGAAGGTGGCGATGTCGAAGGAGGTGTTGATGATGTCCCGCAGGTGGGGTGCGATGACAGCGTCGGCCTTGTTGAAGACGTGGTGAGGGCAGGGGTCTGTCGGAGATCCGGAGTGGATGGAGTTCATCGTGCGGATGGTGTCTTCGGTGCTGATCGGGGTCCAGGCGCGGAGGGTGGTGGTGGGGGGCGGTGGTTCGGTCGTGGCGTGCGTTGGTTGAGTGCTGAAGCTGTTGTGTATGTCCGCGATCTTGTTGTGGAAGTAGGAGGCGAGGGAGTTGCAGAGGTCTTGCGAAGGGGTGATGTCGTTGTTTCCGGCGTTGGGGTTGGAGAGCTCTTTCACGATGTTGAAGAGTTCCTTGCTGTTGTGTGCGTTGTTGTCCAGTCGTTCCTTGAATGCAGTTTTCTTGGTGGCGCGGATCAGCTGGTGGTGTTTTCGGGTGGCGAGCTTGAGGGCAGTCATGTTGTCCGGTGTTGGGTCTGTGCGCCAGGTTTTCTCGAGTGCTCTGCAGTTCTTCTTGGAGCTCTTGAGTTCATCGTTGAACCATGGGGCTTTCTTGCTGCCGGGTCTGCTCGGCGGGGTCTTCAGCGGGGCGAGTTCGTCTGCGCAGTCGCTGATCCATTTCGTGAGGTTGGTGGCTGCTTGACTGGGGTTCGTTGTGCTGGTGGGAGGGTTCTTGCTCAAGGACGTAGTGAGCTGGTCTGCAGTGATCTTGTTCCAGCTTCTGCGGGGAGCCTGTTGCTGGTGATGGTGGAGCGTGGTCCTTCTGAAGCTGAAGTGGACGCAGCTGTGGTCCGTCCATGGGAGTCCCGTGGCGTGGCTGAAGGCGATGTCCTTGCTGGAAGAGAAGATCGGGTCGAGTGTGTGTCCGGCGTAGTGGGTGGGGGTGGTCACCAGCTGCTTGAGTCCCAGGTTTGCGAGGTTGTCCAGCAGGGTGGTGGTGTTGCGGTCGTTGTTGTTCTCCAGGTGGAAGTTGAGGTCCCCGAGGAGGATGTAGTCAGCTGAGGGGAGGGCGAGCGGGCTGATGAAGTCGGCGATGTCCTCGCTGAATTGTGTGCGTGGTCCCGGGGGTCTGTAGATGAGGGTGCCTCTGAGGGAGGTCTTCGGGTTGACGTGGATCTGGAAGTGCAGGTGTTCGGCGGGTGCGATGGTGTCATCCGTGTTGGTCGTGATGCGGATGGTGTTCCTGTGGATGATGGCGATGCCTCCTCCTGTCTGGTTGACGCGGTCCCTCCGGATGATCTTGTAGCCGTCCGGGATGGCGATGGCGATGTCGAGTGCTGAGGAGGCGTTCATCCAGGTTTCCGTGAGGAAGGCGACATCTGGGTCTGTGATGTCGAGCAGGTTCCAGAGCTCGACGGCGTGTCTGTGGACGGAGCGGGTGTTGAGCAGGATGCACTTCAGGTGGTTGCTGCTGGTGTTCTGCTTGGTGGACGCTGGTGCAGTGCAGGTCCGGATGCAGGAGAACTTGCAGGCCTGGCAGATGAAGGGTCCGTGGGTGCGTCTCGGGGTGGCTCGGTAGCATCCAGGGGTTCGGCCGGCGTTGAGTGTGTTGAGGGTGGCGGCGTCGTACGTCCGGCGGGTGGGCTGGGGTCTGCGAGGGCCAGGGGTCCTGGCGCTGGGCGCGGTCCAGGCGCGGACGGGCGCAGACGGGCTTACCTTTGGCGCACCTTCGGCGCTCATTCGGTGCTCCCGCTGCGCGCGTCCGCTGCGCGGTCGCTCAGGGGGCGTCATAAGAAGGGGGACGGGAGGGCGGGTCTGCTGGGCTGGGCGAGCGTCCGGGCCAACGGGCCGGTGGTGGGCGGGGCCGCAGGGGCCAGCGGCGGGAAAAGTGGCGAGCGGCCGGCTCCGCTGTGGCTGGGCCGCTCGGGGGTGCTGGGGGGGCGGCGGTGGCGGCAGGCAGGCGGCAGGCAGGCAGGCAGGGCAAGGAGGCTGGCTAGCAGGGCAGCAGGCGAGTGAGGGGGGTGACCCGGCCTCGAGAGGCACAGATGTTATATGAAACACCGGATTCTCGTAGGTGATTCAAACGTGGATTTATTGCAGTTCAAAGTAAAATCCGTAACACCCACAACCAGAGCCGTCCAGTCGTGAAGAGACCAACGTCCAGAATGACGTTCGGGGAATCTTCACGACTGAAGGCAGAATTCCAGAACACATTGCATAGAACTAGTCTTGTGGTTGTAACCACGAGACTCTAAGCACACAAGAAACATAGAAAGCAATTGTAATAATATGAGTATATAAAACATCTCTATGGGTTCAGGATAAATCACGCGTTAACAAGGCTGTGAACTGTGTTAGTCTCATGTGCTTGCCAAGGCTTGTTGAATATGCTAAGTCATATGTACTAGAATTTATTGAGCATGTTATCATTTTCTTTCTTTATTATTATTTTTTCCTTTTTGTAAATTAATGTAAACTAATGTGGAGCAGTTCCTATTTCCTGCCCCTAATCCAGACCTAAGCCCATTCCTTAAATGAATCGCAGGCGATCACGATGTCCTTGTTATCATCACCAAGGAAACCGGGAGCATTCTAGAAACAGGCATTATGAAGCCGTACTATTGCCAAGCATTTTGCTACAATGTCCGGAGACTCCCGTCTGCTTGGCTATAAACAGCCATTCCCAACAGCAGTTTCTGCTTGGCTTTCTGTGTCTACGGCGTGTGGTTGTTCCGGCTCCATCTTTGGCAGTCACCATCCACAGGTTTCAGTGCATCGCACAACTCTGGAGCCAACGCATCAAGGAGTCCTCCTGTTGCCTAGAAACCAGCATTCCTTCCCGCGAGTAGAGCAGCCAATTAAACTAAGTGAATGCTTGCTTTTAAATAACAATTATCATTCTTTGTGTTCGGGACGCATAGATTATCAGATGACATTAAACTCCTTTAGTTTGTGACCAAGTTCTGGGTAGTGATTTTGTTGAGGACCGAATTGGGCTGAGTCTTGAGGTATGTTGGCTAAAGACATGGAGTAACACGGAACTGGCACTAAATAGAGAAATTATCAGGGATTGTATGGAGCTGGACAATGTACATAAAATCCAATGGATACAATATGTCAAGTCAACGCTAGGTAAAATGGGTTGACGAGAACTTTTTGCTACCCCAGAAAAGACAGTGAAAAAGGACCTGGCATGGGTTAAAGGACAATTTTTAAACGTGCTGTCTGCAGAGAGAGAGGCGTTGGAGATTGTGAAACCTACGGTGAAAGCCCATTTCCTGTTAAAGACAGTCCCACAGATAGAACCGTACCTGACAATTTTCACAAAACCTTTTCATCGATTTCTTCTAACCAGGTTCCGTTTCAATCTCATCCATTGTCTTTTAGCAGATGTACAGAGGTGGAGTAGGGTAAATGATTTAGGCCCCTGTACATCTGCCAATTTTTCAACACAGGATGCCTTACATTTTATAATGTTTTGTGAGCATTTTAGCCCCATGAGGAGAAAGTTTTTAAGTCCTATTTAAAGGGGAAGGGTTTTGTGAAAGTTAGACCTGCCTTACTATATTTGCAGCTGTTAAATAACTCCAGGGAGATTTTTAATGTTGCAAATTGTTTGGTGACGGCAGTTAGACATAGGAAGAAAGGGTACTTGAAATTTTAACTTGTTGATTGATTTTATATATTGATATAATTGTTTTATTGCTTGATTAATTAATTACAAGTCACCTCTTTTTACCTGTATTCTTTTATTGTTTGTATGTGGTATATTTGATTGAATTCAAAATGTATTAATATATGATCTTATGTACTTTTCGTATGAAAATTGTTGTTTGTGGTGTACTTTTTTGGCTTTTGCTAGCCGAAAAAAGTGGTTTGAACGAATGACTGTATACTTAGAAAGTTGCCAGGAGTAACTTTATTTGATATTTGAGGCTTGCAATTATAACATGGGTGATAACTTTCTTCCCATTGAGGGTGAGGAGCATGGTAGCAGGTTCTAATAGGCCATAGAGGATGTTGAGTTTCCATAACGTAGGTTGAAGTGCAAGGAATTTGTTTCAGTGAACAACAGTTTCATGGGAAAAGTCAGCTTCCACGTAAATGGTGGTGTCCTTGTACAGAAATGGGCCATTCTGCTTTTGGCTGCAGCGATGACCTGCCAAGCCAATTGGTGGCAGAGGAAACAGGCAATGATCAGACTGGGGGTGTTGCAGTACACATCTCCACTGATCCAAATCCAATGAGCCCTTTGAAATTCCAGTGGTGAGAGAAAGGTAAGGCCAATGATATCCAACAGGAATATAGACAAGAGTCTGTTCATGTCTGCCTCCTCCAGGCCTTTCGGAATGCCATGGCAGTGGAAATTATTGCAACAGCTACGGTCCTCCATCTCTGTAATCATCCTATGCAAGTGCCACACCTCGCTGTTGTTGTCCGGGTTGGTCTCCAGTACCATTAAGTGATTGTCTATGGCCTCTACCCTGCAATCTATAACTTTGAGCCGTGCATTGAAAGAACACTGGTCTGTCCAAAGGGACTTACGGTTTGTGGCTGTAGACAAAGTTGCTGCATGCATTGAGTAACTGTAGCTTTGATGCTCATGAGTTCCTTCACAATCATTTCCGAGGTGATGTCTGGCATCGTTGGTGTAGTGTGTTTTGTTTTACCTGCCACCACATCTGTAAACAAAAGTTTTTCACTTGGACATTAGAATACACTGTCCTGTTGTACGGGAGAGGGTGGTGGCAAGGCCAGCGGGAATGTGGCTACTCTAGAAGCCCGATGAGTGACACAACTGCACATGTGTTACTTCTACTCAACACTTAACAGGTTTAGCCACTACCCCTTCAATGCTACCAAGCAGGCTACAGCTCATTGAGCTGTCCTGGGAGTTACTGACCTGGCCAGTAACTCACAAGTAGATAGGGGAGCGCACTTGTCCAGTAAACAGGCATGTATCCACTTATCCAGTAAACGTCCAATCCCCCTTTAGCATATATGAGCTGATAGTGACTGCAGGTCAGGCTGTATCCACGCAGGGGTTCATGACCACACTCTCCTCCAGAGATCATTATTCTTTCAAACCCCGCTATGTGGACTTCAGCAGCATGCCGTCTCCACTCAGCAGGAGTACCAGAGTAGCATAGTAAGACTGTACCCCTCTAGTTACTGCAACTGTATTGAGCTTCATCAAGCATGGACCATTACTGTGGGAAGAGGCACCGCTGTCATTGTGGAGCCCACCTCTCACAGTCTGTCTCACTGTCCTAGGTATACGTGAGATCCGCGGTGCAGCAGGCCTCGCCTAGTCCTTCAAGACATGGGTTGGGCTGTCTTCTCTGTGCCTCCTTGCTTTTGTGGGGGCCACAAATTGGACCACCAGGTAAGCCCTTGATGTCCCGGCACCCAGTCTGCTCATATGATGGCAACATTTGAAAGTCGGGAAGTGACAGATGCGTATCTTCAACGCCAGGCTGCCGCACATCCAAAATCGGTGCCTGTGGCGATCTGCTTTCTGTTGAAATTCAAGGATTACTCTCATGCTGTTTTTTATTAACTATTTATTTAAGTCTTATTTTCTTGGTACCTATATTTACAAGGACTAGTCCCTCATTTTAAAGCAGTGATTTTCCGCATTATAATATAAGCTTCATATTCGACCGATTTTCAAACTATGTATTTCCAGAACCCCTATCGGAATCGGCCTTTATCCATTTGACGTTGCCATATATTACTGGTCTCACTATCTTGCGGACCGCATTTGATTCTTGATGTTTTGAGACATACCACTGTCGGCCAACTCAGCATTGTCTGTGTTTTATCTATTTTAGAATCTTCAAGTGGTTCTCCAGAAGAAAGCGTGTCACGCCAAAACGCGCGTAGGGATCAACATCCTACCCACTTTGATGTTTTCAATTTTCTGTACTGTATTTTATTACTGAATGTATATTTAACCCTTACATATTGTTTTGTATTACTTTTTGCTCTACATTTTGTCGTGTTGTGATTACTTAAATGTTTGATAACAAAATTGTTTTTTTACCTGTTTCTTTTAAAATATATTTTTAAACAATAATAAATGAATAATACTTTTTTATACATTTTGTTGTTATTAGTTTAGTACACTGTAGTTTCTGTCACCATCTTTTATGTTGTTGTTTCTGCCATTCTGCAGAGTCAGAGTTGCCTAGGAATTTTTTGAAACATGGAGATCCGGGCCAGTGTCTATTCTCAGGGAAATGCTGGATGACCCGGAAGACTCAGTGAAGTCAATCTCTGTCCCCAATATCTTATAAGTCTTAAGTCATTATGCTTTGTTTAACAATGCTTATTCCTTATTGCTGTGTTTTAGGGATTCATCAGCTGAGCTTACTTTGCAAAATCTGATTTAACAGTGAAATGAGATTTTTGATAATTTTACTGGAAAATATACGATTATAAAAATGCACTTTGAGCTGCCTGAGCCAGAACTGGCTTAAAAATAATGTTGCACTTATCACACCTCCAGAGACTAAAACACATTCCTGGCTGAAGTCAACAACTACGTCTTCCAGTGGACAATGGCTTGGCCTCTGCACACAGTAAGCCAACAATCCTGTTAGCAAATGGCCATTTAAAGGAATTAGTCATCTATGAATGATACATTACAGTTTTCAGAAGAAAGGGCAGCCATAACACCACTTTTTTACCTTTCAGATTGTAAATGGGGCTGATAGGATCTGCTTACAATCATTCCTTGAGCCCTGCAGACCCTTTCACTTCAACCTCAGTTCATAGGGAGAACACGTTTGGATCCTGATAGAGGAGATGTGTCCTCATTAAAATAAGATGGCCTTTGGCCATTCTGGAGATTTTTCAGAGAGGAGAATAGTTCAGCAATGTAGAGTATCCATAGTCTGTATATATTTACAGTAAAGTGAAGAGGAAGCGTAGCAAAAAGAGGTGGACAGAGGGTGAGAAAGTGGACAGGATTGGGTAGCAAAAATTCTCTAATCACTGGCTAATACATGGAGGAAGAATGGCTCTGCACCTATTCAGATCATTCCTGGACCTGCGAAAACAACAGCTGAAGGAATAAAATCCTGCTGGATGACAAAATATACCTCATTTCTGCTGGATGAAGAAGACTCAGAAACCCAAGGACTTGTGTGGCAGACAGTTTCTGGAACTGATCTCAAAAGTGAAATAGTTGGCTTTTCATTTGCCTTTATTCCCAAAATGTTTTCCTTTTTTGCCTCCCATTTTTCTGACCCTGTTACTTTTGGCAATAGTGTTCTGGGCACTTTACCACTGCTGATCAGTGCTAAAATGAATACGCTGTCTGTTATAAATTGTGATATGATTCGTTATCCATGATTAGCATATTTTATTTACTGGTAAGTCCTTAGTAAAGTGCACAGTGTGTGCCAGGGACTGTAAATCAAATGTGACTAGTGAGCTTGCAGCACTGGTTGTGCCACCAACATGAGTAGCCCTGGTAATGTGTTTCAGACCTACCAATTTGGTGTCTTCGCATGCAGTTGCAAACTGCCATGTTGCCCTGGTAAGTGCACCCACTTGCCAGGACCCAAACCTTCCCTTTCCTTACATCCTTACATATAATGCACCCCTAATGTATGCCCAAGGTACCCCCATAGGCTCATCATAGGAGCTGCACTGCAAACTATATTCACATGTGTAACTTTCAATAAGGACCAGATAGGGAAATAGAGTTTAGGCTCTCTGAACTCAGAATTTATTAACACACCTTTTGGTAAAGGTGTTTTTAAAAATTCTGTGTTTGAAAATGCCACTTTTAGAAAATGCAAAAACAATAGAAGATGGACAGAATGCAGAACGATGTCATACTTTTACCCCAGTACAGAGACCTGGGCCTAAATCCATCGTTTTTTTGCTCACCATTCCATTCCAGTTTGAACCTAGACATATGCAAATCAATCTTGACCCTGTGCCCCATGGGAACAGTCCAGCCCAATCTGCCAAGCCAGGTCCTTCCTGAACTGGAAACAAGCATCCTAGGTCCGGTATCGGGCTTTCTGCCCTCATCAGCAAGGATAGCTTGATTCCAGTGGCATGGAGAGCACGGGACTCACGTCTGAGCATACCCGTCCCACTCGGGGTGAGAAATGCAAAAACGTTTGGAAAGTGGGCATTTTCTAACTTTACCATTCTGTGTTCCCCTGGCTGATTGCATATTCAGCGTCTGGTGTTTGAGTGACAGGTGCTGGGGTTGTGCATTGTCTCTAGAGGGGTTGAGGTGAGCCCAGCCTTGCCTGGGTGACTCATTGCTGACCTGAATAGGCCTGGTCTGCATTTAGAGTGGTGGGAGGAGTTTTAATTGCACCTTAATAGGCTGTGTCTCCTTTTTCACAATGCTGTCTCCGTCCCCTGTGATCATGCTGCCCCAGGGAGGACAGGACCGGTTTGGGCTGGGTGAGAGGTGAGAGGGCTGTCAGCGGAGCGGGAGGCCAGAGAAGTGCCTCTGCCCTTTCCCGGCCAGGTGGTGAGACCAGCTGCCCTGCCAGGGCTCGCTACTGGCGAACTCCCTTAGGACCAGGTGAGGGCCCTTACACCCACCTCGTTGCTGGAGCCTCGTGACTCTAGAGAGCATGCAACGGTACTGGTATCTTCCTGGGGAAGGGCGCAGTGATTGTGGCAGCTGCACCGCATTTTTATGGGCAGCTGCCTTGAGGTGATTCCGCATGTAGGAGACCCAGCGAGGTAGCTTCGCCAGCGAGGGCAGTGCGTATAGCTCCCCCCGGCCTGATACCTACAGTGAGGTATTACTTAAAACTTACCATACTGCTTGCAGTAGGCGCGCAGTGTTCCTGCAGCCTACGTTCTGGACCTCATTTAAACTGAGTGTTACAGGTATTATGCCTCCAACCTAAACGTCTGCATCTTCAGGTCCTGAAACATCGCCTGAATGCCTAACAGTGCCAGGGCAACAAATGTAATAGCCATACCTCCCCATTGTGTACAGTGGGACTGTACTGATGACAAGAGCAAAACATAGGTGATTGCTTTCTGGCACTAATTATGGTGCTATGCCTAATGTTTTTCTAACCTGTGCAACCTATAAGTGTTTACCTTATTGCGCTACCTGTGATGTCATGACACGTGCCTAGTTGGCCAAGTGCCCTATGATCTACTTGTGTTATAACAAACGCCTAGTTGGCAAGGTGATATATGGTTGATAGCAAAGTGATTTATGATCTACATGTATTATGACAAATGCCTGATTGGTAAAATTACCTATGTGATTGTGGTCAATGTGTTTTATGTATAATACAAAGGCCATTTTATATAACTTTGTGTGGAGTCTCTTTTTGTGGTGTGCCTAGGGTATTGCTGGTGTGTGTGTGTTGCGCACACGCTTTACACATTGCCTCTAGGATAAGCCTGACTTCTCTGCCAAGCTACCAAGTGGGTGAGCAGGGGTTATCTTGTGTGTGTGTAACTCCCTTACCCTGACTAGAGTGGTGGGTACTTCCTGGTTTAGGTGTCGACCCTAGCCAACCAGAAACCCCATTTCTAACACCTATTCTAGGGACACAAAAATCAGCAGGACTCCTAAATCAAGTAGGGCACAAAAGAGCACAGAGGAGTGTACCCAGCAGGAGTCCTGGATGGAGAGAGGTTTAGTGACTAGAATACTGCCCTGAGAACCTGTGGCCTTCAGTAATAACTTTCCCAGCTGTTGGAAAAAAGGGGGACTTAGTCATTTTTCCCTTTTCTTTAGGACCACTAAAAGGTGGTGAGACTTGCCCATGGAGGTTGCACCTTTGTCGGGCAAAAATAACAGACTCTGTTATTTTTGCCACACTGAAAAAAAGGTTCAGCTGGATCTCGTAGTAAAGGAATCCGACCTTTTGGAACCATGATCCTCTACAATTTCCAGCCTTGCGCAGTTGGAGGAATTTGAGAACAGAAAAAGCGATTAAGTTCGAAGGTAAAATTTTGGACGGGGAAGAAGGGGCAAATCCATCAAATCGATAGAGCAACCTCAGCAGCTACAAAAACCCAGCTTTTTCCTGCTCAGAGTCTTTGGCTCCAAAACCCACAGCTTCAGTGAAAGCTCAGCAATGATGTATCTGACTTTGAAGGACTCTTGCTGGACTCAGCCTTAAACTTACTGAAGGTTTTGATTCTCTTTTCAGACACTAAAGAGTCATTTAGACCCCTGAAGTTTATACTATACAGATGCACTCCAGTGCCCTGAAGGACATACAACCCACCATATTTAGAGATCTCAAACTACCTGGCAGAGATCTCTATGCCATCAGAGAAGCACCACCATGACTTCTCCCCTGAAGGCACTGAAAATTTGCTGCATGGCCACCATGTTTAATGTGGCCGTTCAGCAAACGTTTTTGTTTTATAAAAACAAACTCGAAAAGTGGGAGTTTACTTTTGTCAATAAAAAGAATTATGACCCAGACACCCTGGGAGTTTTCTCCCAAGTTGCAGGGGTTGTTTGTTTCTCTGTTTGGAAGAACCAGGCTTTTCCTGTTTGGGTGAACCAGGCTGTCTGTCCTCAATGGAAAAAAGTATGTTCTCTTTAAATAGGGTGATTGGGCTGAGGCCGTTCCATGATCAGAGCCGCTGACAGAACTACGGACAGAAACATGATACTCTGCCCATCACTAAGAGAGAGAGCATAGTGTCAATTTGTGGTTTATGACCTTAATAAGAGCAGGTACTCATTTGTGAGTAATCTGGTTACCAAACTCTAAATAATGTAAAAACTGTGACTGAGATGACCCGCTTGGTGAATCTGGCCTCCTTTCCATTGCAGTCAGCCTGAAACCATGCCCAGGCCCCTGTCAACCGCAAACTATTATTTGACAATGGTGCCTTTTCAAGGTGCTTTTTACATTAACACCTTCACTGCTTTGAAGGATTTTAATGACTTTGGTGCATTTTTGCTCATTACATTTTTAACATTTTCTAAATAAGTTTGGAAATGTTGGTATGTTGTGTTTCTAACTCTATCAGTGTTATGACTGATTGAACGTTTCCATGCACTTATCTGAGAATTGCCTGCCAACTCTTGCCTTAATTAGTAGGGGTTGAGCAGATAAACTCTAAGAATTGTACTTTGGTCTAACCAGACTGTTTTCTTTAAGTTGGTATTGGCCTCCATGTAAAGTTCAATACTACACCAGGAATTGTAGTATAAGGTTTTATTAAGAAGGAACACAGGAGCAAGGTAGGACGCAGCCTAAACAGGACTTCTTCCCCAGCAACTGTCTGCACAGAAACCAGGGAATGGAATCCTGCCAGAGTGAACAGGAATGAGAAGGTTGAGGGTAAACAATTCTAAAGTCATGAAGTAATGACAGGACAACATGACACCTTAAAGGAAAATAAAAAAACAAAACTAAATTTAAAAAAAATGATCAACATACAAAATCATCTAACCATTCTGGTTTGGAACAAATACCTTTCTTGAACATATCCATATTACTCTTCAATTCAATATCATCAAAAGTTACAACATTCCTATTTACAATTTCAGATTCTGAAGAAATACTGTTACTAGATGTTATAATGGAAGGGTCAATATCATCAATTCCATTTCTAGATGGAACAAGAGGAGTATCGACAACATGTTTGACATTCCCAGAAGAAGAACAACTATTGCTTAATTCTGATTCCGGAGTGGTGATACTTTCTGACACAACACTACCACGATCCTCCTTTTCAATAGGTTGATACACATCTTCAAGAGCTTTGCAAGAAGGATAATAAGGAATAACTAAGCCATTCTTACCCCTGTAAATAGCAATTTTTCTAATATTCCATACATTGCCATCACTCAAAAGGACTGCATTTCTTAAAACTTTTTAAATCAATAAAGGTTAAGAAAATTGAGATTCACCTTTCTGAACCTTCCATGGTTTTTTAACCTTTACCCACATTCCAGCTTTGATATCCACAGAACCAGCACCAAACTTGTTATCAAAAATGTGTTTATATTGTAAATGTTGCTCAACTATGTTGTTTTTGACTTGGTTCATGCAGATATCTAAACATGGATTTTTATGCAACCAATCAGGATTACATTTAGTTCTAGCAGCACGGCCTCTCATTATCTCAAAAGGTGACATTTTTAATGCATTGTGAATATTGGTTCTGTATGTCCAAATAGCCTTGTAAACATGAGTTTCCCAATCTTCCCCTTTCATTCCTGCAATTTGAATAGCATTTTTAAGCACTTTATTAAACCTTTCACATAAACCATTTCCACTTGGGTTATATAAGGAGGTGGTCCTGTTAGTAATACCAGTTCTATCAAAGTAAGATTTCGCTAATTTGGACATAAATTGCACTCTGGTATCACTGATGATTTGAGTTGGGAGACCTTCCTCAATAAAAACTTTGTCCATAAACTTCAAAACATTGGCTGAGTCAACTTTATCTACGATGGTGATGCTTGGCCATCTTGAAAAGATATCAATGATGGTTATTATGTATTTAGAATTGCCACCTATGGGACCCATAATATCAATAGCAACTGTATGCCACGGACCATCAGGAATGATGGGTTCACACATATTGGGTCTCAATGTGTTAAGTACTTTATCAGAGTTGGAGCAAACAACACATTCACGCACAATTCTTTCAGCACATAAGTCAACTCCTGGCCACCAGTACAATTTCTTAACATTTTGTTTGATTTTTACAATATCACAATGGTCTTTGTGACAAAAATGTAACACCAAAGTTCTTAATGATGTGGGGGGAATGACTTTGTCTCCACGAAAAATAGTACCATCCAAAACAGACAATTAATTCTTACTTCTTAGAAAAGTTTTAGAATAGAAGATAATCTATTTTTTTTCTGGCCAACCCTGGTGAATGAAGGAACTGACCAAAACTAAATCACTTTCCTTCAAATACTCATCGTTCCACTTCTTCCTCTCCACACAAAATGGACTCTCATCATGAACGAGGGCAACCTGCAAGGAATCCCATTCATTCACATCACATTCTTGCAGTTCTGAAGGCATGCAAGACAGAAAGTCTTCTATCACATTACTTTTGCCAGGAACATATTCAATCTTAAAAAGAAAATCTTGAAGCCGCATAGACATCCTTGCTATCCTGGCAGTAGCATTATAAAGCCCATCAGTAGAGAGAAGTTTGGTAAGAGGTTTATGGTCAGATCTAACAATACATTCTTTGCCCCATACAAAGCTGTGAAAATGTTCTAAAGCCCAAACCACTGCCAAAGTTTCTTTCTCAATTACAGAAAATTTACTCTCAGGAGTGGAAAGTGCCCTGGACGCAAACACAATTATACGTTCTTTACCCAATTCATCAATCTGAGAAAGTACTCCATCTAATCCTTTGTTGCGAGCATCCACCGTAATTACAGAATTGAGATCCATGTTGAAAGGACATAACACCGGGGCATGAATGATGTCCTTTTTAATGGTGCTGAACTCATTTTCACATGTTGCAGACCACTCAAATTTAACATTGCTCTTAAGGAGTTGCCTGATGTTGAAGACTTTGCTAGAGAAACCGTTAACAAATTTAGCATAGAATTCTACCATCCCTAAAAATGATCTAATTTCATCTTTATTGGAAGGAGAAGGAGCTTCTCTTATGGCATCCACTAACTTGGGTTTAGTTGAAATTCTATCAGCACACAGCACGTGGCCGTGATATGTCACAGACTTAACACCAAATTTAAACTTTGAATGTTCTATGGTCAAACCTTTTTCCTCCAGTGTACTTAAAACTTCCTCTAAAATAGTGTTGTGTTCAGCCTTATCCTTCCCAAAAATGAGAATATCATCCTGAAAAAATCTTACTTTAGGATGCTTGCCAAATAGTTGATGCATAATGCCTTGAAAGATGGCAGCGGCAGAAGCCAAACCAAACGGCATTCTTTTAAACTGGAAACACCCCATGGGTGTGATAAATGCAGTAAAATGTTTGCTATCATTATCACCTATAATTTGATGATATGCCGAAGACAAATCAATTGTAGAAAAAATTCTAGCACCATTTACAGAAGATAACATTTCAGAAATTTTCGGCAAAGGAAACTTAGCTACAATTATGTTTTTATTTAAGTGGCGAAGATCAATGCATAGGCGAATTTTGCCATTGGAGCGTCTGGCAACCATCACTGGAGAAATCCACTCGAAGGATTCAATTGATTCAATTATATCCTCCTTAACAAGTCTTTCTAACTCTTTTTCGACTTCACCACGAATCGAAATGGGAATGTTTCTTGCCTTAAAAGCTTTTGGATTAGAATTGCTCTTTAAAACTATGTGATGCACAAAGCCTTCAAAACTACCAATGTTACCACTGAAAACTATTGGAAATTTAGCTAACATGGAATGTCCAATTTCAACGCCGTCATTGACAACAAGGACAGGATCAGGACTATGTGGATTTAAGATGATATCTAAATTGCATTGGTCTCTCCAACCGAGAACAGAAGGGCCATATTTAGCAACATACAATTTACCAAAAATTCTCTCCCTTTGAATCTAAACTTTAATGGTCTAAAACCAACCATGTCAATTTTTTCTCCAGAGAATCCTTCAGGAGAAATATCAGGGGTGCAAAGTGTATTCCCTAAGTAGCGTACAAAATCTGAATTCCAAACTTGTTCGTTAACAATTGTATAAGGAGAACCAGAATCAGCATAAATATTAATTGAAACTCCACCAATTAACATATTACAGATTGGTTTTTTTTAATCTCCTTTCCAAAGGAATCGTTGATGTTAAAGATGTATTGTTTTTCGATAGGTTTCTCAATACAATCATCATTAACGGAACAGTGCATAGTTTTCTTAACAATGCACTCATCATCACCTGAAGAGGATTCATAAATAACTTTCACCTTTTTATTTTTTCTTCTATTGCAGGCTCTGGAATAATGTCCAATCAATCCACAATTGGAACATTTTTCCTTAATCGCAGGACACAATTTGTTATTAATAACAACAAAACCTAGGGGTCTAAAAAGAGAAAGACTCTTACTGCAACGTTAATGTCACATGCAGTGAGTTATTTAGGTTAGGAGAACAACTTCCGGGTAATTAAACGCTGGGACAGCTAATAACATAGGACCATCAGTGATTGTGAATAGAAACATAAACTGGTATGTAGGATTCCCATCAACATCTTGCAATGATCAATATTATCACTTGGTCTTCCTTCAAGGGTCGTGTGTCTCTAGATCACTGAGACAGTATAACGTACACTATGCCAGAATCGAGTTCTGACCCACAATCACTTCAAAACCATTTGAACATTGTATGATGGGATCAGGTGCAGTGCAAAAAACGAAAAAAGTGGTGAATTAAAAAGAATAGGGGAAACAGGAAAGAAACTTTATTGAGCCCTGTCCACTTCCTATTAAAACCAAGAACAGTGCAAAAAATTTAGCAGTTTAAACAAATGACTGCATCTCTCTCTCACTGATCTCCACTATATCAAGCTCTTGATTTTTTACCTCTACAGAGCGTGGCCTCAAAAATTCCTGAGCAAGGTCCAGGAGAGGTGAGGTCTGGTCCCCGGTCAGTCTGGGTGAGCAATAAAGTTTTTTAATATTTTCCTATATTGTTGCAAGAAGAATGGGACAGTTTTAACACAGTGTGTCATTTGTTTTTGTGTTTTTGTTATTACAGATGTAAAGTTACATCATCTGACATGGAGGAAAAGAAACAGTTTTCTGTTTAACTATATACTTTTTACACATTTGAGTTATCTTCGCTTGCAGCATTAAGATTTAGAACAGAGGCCCTGAAAAAAGCCTAGGGCACTTTTCCCGTGAGGCTGAAACATGTTGGCCCCCATGCAGTCATTTGTTTAAACTGCTAGATTTTTTGCACTGTTCTTGGTTTTAATAGGAATTGGACAGGGCTCAACAAAGTTTCTTTCCTGTTTCCCCTATCCTTTTTAATTCACCACTTTTTTCGTTTTTTGCACTGCACCTGATCCCATCATACAATGTTCTAATGGTCTTGAAGTGATTGTGGTTCAGAACTCAATTCTGGCATAGGGTACGTTATACTGTCTCATTGATCTACAGACACACGACCCTTGAAGGAAGACCAAGTGATAATATTGATCATTGCAAGATGTTGATGGGAATCCTACATACCAGTTTATGTTTCTATTCACAATTACTGATGGTCCTATGTTATTAGCTGTCCCAGCGTTTAATTACCCGGAAGTTGTTCTTCTAACCTAAATAAGTCACTGCATGTGACATTAAGGTTGCAGTAAGAGTCTTTCTCTTTTTAGACCCCTAGGTTTTGTTGTTATAGATTATTGTTCGGGGGAGTATAACCTAGGCGGGTCTTAAATATATCCCTCAGACCCTTAATCTATCGTATTGTTTTGTGACAATTTGTTATTAGCCAAATGGGAGTCACTACCACAATGGAAACACTTTAGGTCTTCACTCTTTTTAGACTCATGAGATTTACTTTTAGGTTGCAACTTTTGTTTGAAATTAGATTTACTTTGAACTTTAGAAACAGTTTGTTCAGAAATTCCTTTTTCTTCATTCTTAATTGCTTTAGCACTGCGACCAGATAATTCAGCTTTTCTGACAATGGCTAACACATCTTTGAGAGATCAGCATCTCCGTTGATCCAAAGTCTGTCGTGGATCGATGGATCAGAAGCATGCATTACAACCTGATCGCTTATAAATTGCTCCTGAAGATGATCACATTTACAATCTTCAGCCATTTTCTTAAGTTCTGCAACATAAACATCAATAGTCTCACCTGGAAGCTGTTTCCTGTGAAAAAATGTGTATCTTGTTATGCCTATATAAACTTTAGGAGAAAAATGGTTATCAAAATCTTTTAAAATATCAGAGAAAACATTAGCATCACCACCGAGAGTTGTTTTAGTGATTTCATCATAAATATTTAAACCGCAAGCACCCACGGAATGTAAAAACTGTTTTTTCTTCCTTTTTGGCTTCATTTTTCCGTCTTAATCTATGGTCTCAATAAAGTTTAGAAAATAAGCCTTCCACTGTGGCCATTTCATGCAGGGTTCTGATCCTGTAGGCCAGAATGCTTGTGGAGATTGAATAGTGAAATTCTGAGTATCCATGTTGAAGCACACAAATAAGGTTGAAAGTTTTTAGTTGGTAAAAAAAAAATCAATTAAAACTGTGAAAATGGAAGAATAAATGTAGTACTTGAATAGTCATAGAACAAAATGCCAAGATCAAGGTAAAAAGAGAGAAAAAAAAATAAGATTAATGACCTCTCACTAGAAGGATAAGTGACACTATTAAGCAAGCACTATTAAAAGAAAGATCGAAGCTTACTTGAATTCCTTCGTGTCAATTAAAATCCTTCGTCGGCAAAAGTAAAAGAATGTAACTATGGAAACTAAAAGCTCCAAAATGGCTGCCACGTAGAGTTACGTGATTACGTGATCACGCAGAAATTATGGTATGCGCTGAACCTATTGAGTTCGTAGAGCGCCATGAAATCTCAAAAGACGCGAGGCTTGGTGTGGTGACGCACAGGAAGAACATTTCTAATGTCGCCACAGATGCAAGCAGTTGGAAATGTCCGCTGAGCTCAAAACGCCGGTAGAACGTGGAGGTAATTACTTTTGAATTAAAGCGCATTCAAAGCAAATGCTCCGCGTGCAAGTAATTACAATGAAGTAAAGACGTATTCCAGGCAAAAGAAAGGTGCGAGTTGAAAACAAAAATAGTAGAATTAACACACGGTCCCACAACTCTGCGAAGGTTACTGCAAAGTTCACCCAGGGTAATTAGTGCAGAAACTGTGCGCTTGCGTACTAAAGTACTCACTCAGAAATTCAGTAGTTTCAGTTCAGTAGCCAAGGTAAATCCTTTCCAGAATAGATAAAAAACAATGATGTTTAATATCTGGCATATTTACCACGCTCTTGACTCTAACTGTAAGAAAAGCCTGAATTGGAAGCACAAAGGCCAGATGAGTCACTACAAGTGGATAATGTTAATCCCTTTGATCATTGCTTGTCTCATGAGTGAAACTGCTTCATGTGAACACACCCAGGCCTTTAACTTCACATATGCTCTGAACCCTTAAGTATCTATGTGAATTTTGGCAGCTATTGGCCTGAGTAGCTCTTCTGAAGACTGATAAACCAAACTTAACTTGAGCAGCGCTTAAATACCTTGAGCTTTGTGGCAATGAGAAGTGACCTTGTGGGCTTTGTTCTTACCTATTGATATTTACTATTTAGGGTACACAAGTGATACTCTGTAAAAACCACAGAATAACATTATTGCCCATCAGTTTTCCTTTTGATTAGGAAATCCTCCTGCAGGTGTTCTGCCCAGAAAGGTAGGAGGTTGCAGCATGGGTTGTGCTACTACCATCTGCGATTGAATAAACTCCCTACACTATGGTTTATCTAAACAGCTAATTACTTATTATTTCTGCAGGTGCAGAGTCAGTACCTTTTTGTTTGTTTTTGTTTCTTTTGCCAATTTGACCTACAACTCTGGGGATCACTACATTACTTGCTGTTTGTTGTACCAACAGGTGGAGAACTGTTTCAAGGATTCATGAACACTGGTGCTTTAGCGACACTCGCATATGGGACACTCTTCTGACAGATAACACATTCGAAAATAATATAGCACAATATAAGATGGCAGACAAGAGGCATTCAGAAACATTGAGCAAAGGTGAGACAGTCCTCAACTAAGTAGGATGCTAATAAAAGTGTGAAATTGATAAGTTGCTTAAACACCAAAAAGCGGATGATATCACCACAACCCTGATGTACATCCATTGGCTTCCTGTGGAAGAAAGAGCAAAATTCTAAGTCTTGTTCGCCATTTATAAAGCATAAAGAGAGGCAATGACCAAAAATGCTTCTACAAAAGAGTCGGGTGATCTCGTCTTTCATGATTTAATAATCGAAATAAAGACCTTTGAATTGAATTGAGTCGGGTGATCTAACTGTGGATGAAAACTTGGGTCAGGCCTCACCAAGTCATGACTGAAGCAAAATTCAGCAAACATCGAGGGAAAACCATCAATGTGTGGGTTTGGAACTTCTTGATTCCACATGAAAATCCGATACAGCCTCCCTACCATCAAATAGGTTGTCAGATCAGCCCTTTTGTAGGAACTATCTAAACTACCAGCTAAAAGCCATATTTCCCTTTTCCTGAAGGGATTCTAACAACACTGCAGGCAATTGGTGGGGAAATAAACTCACCAAAAATTAATTAATACATCATTCTAGGGAAATACTTTCTCAATTTGTTTGTCCCAAAATAAATCAGATCAGCTGCTTTTAACCAGTGTATCTCCACTGCCAATACAAGAGGCCTGTTTCCCAGACTCCAGCTGGGCTCATAATTTTCTGGGAGGGCTGGGCAATTGCTGCTGTTGCTAAAAGAGGTGATTGGGCTTTGCCCTGCACAGGTGTTTCTCCACTGCCAGCGGCAGTGGGCTCAGTTTCCCCGACTTCAGCTGGGCTCCTCATTTTCTGGAAAGGCAGGACTGTTGCTGCCAGCACAAGACGAAGCACCTGCGCTTCCTACTGTGTGGGTGTTTCTCCACTGCACCCTCCACTGAACTCAGTTCCCCAAACTCCAACTGGACTCCTTATTTTCAGGGAAGGCAGGGTTGTTGCTGATGGGCTTCTTGCGGGAGAATGTTTCTGCACTGCACCCCCCACTGTACTCAGTTTCCCAGACTGCAGTTGGCTCCACATTATCTGTGGAGGCGGGGTTGTTGCTGTTGATGTTAGGAAAGAAGCCCGGGCTTCGCGCTGCCGGTGCGATGACGAGGCCAAGACAGGCCCTGTCTGCATGTGATCAACCTCCCTTTTTCAATAATCCAAAATTTCCAAAAATACTAAATACATCTATTCTGGCGTCATTTCGCCCATAAAAGGAATAAAAACATTGATGAAAACATTTTTTTAAACAGTTAAAAAGTTCATACAGAGCTAGCAGCTTAAGTTAAAACAACATAGGGCCCGTGCCCTTAAAGGATTTCGCAGAAAAGAACCTACCTGTAAACTAACTTCATCGTCATTCAATTGCATAATGAAGGTAAAATCAGTTCTTGACTGCTTGATATTATAGCAATTCTTTTTAAATAATGGCATTAAAAACAACCTTGTATACATTTCATAAAATGTACAAAAAAACATAAAGCGCATCATCGTTTGGCCTGTTCTTCCGTCACATGGACGTGGAATAGCACCCAGGTTTGTCTGATAACCAAGAGGAAACTCAGCAAATGATTAGTAGTATCAGCTCTAAATTCGAAATAACAAAGAGCATTCCCAGTGTCCCCGTGGTTGCCAAAGGTAAGTAGGCTGGCCTTTATGAGCTCTCATAGATAGCTAAAAAAAACCTGAGTTTTCCCTTCCATTTTATAAGAACGATGTTCTCTTTCAGAGTCATAGAACAGCAGATGCTAATTCTTTCTTATTGAGGCTAAGGCTTGAGTCTGGCTGGGCAAAAGTCTTCTGCATGCCAATATTATTCAATTCATATACCAGCCAAGGGATTTAAAGGCCATTATTGAAAGAGAGGAGGTCATGTATAATGTCTCTAGTTTGTGTCGCCTTCTCATCTGCCAATTCATCAACCAAAATATTAACTGCCTAGCTCTAAGACAATCAATTATTTAGTGCAAATTAAGTTCACTGTGGCAAATAAAGAGAGAGGTAGAAACTGGAACTGCTAGGAGCCATCTACGAATTCTATTTTCTTCAAGTTGTAGGGCCTCGCAATTTGCGATCCCCCATAGTTTGGCTCCGTATGTTGCAATGGGAACACAATGAGATTTATATATCTGTAGCAGAGGAATCAATTGACCCCCACCCGAGGTTGAGCAAAGCTAAATGGATCTGATTGCCTTAGATAATTTCATTTGTCTCTGTGCAATTCCAGGTGACCATGCACCAGAAGCAGCAAAAGTAACCCCAAAGCATGGGAAGCTGTTAACGCTCTTCAGCTGATTTAGACCAATTGACATGGTAGAAAGCTGGATACATCCTGGCCCGCAAGCCATTCTATGTGATTTTGAAAAATGAGCACACAGGTCACGGGTGGCCATAAACTCATCAAAAGCAAGTATTAACGAGTGCAGTGCTTTTGGTGTGCAGGCCATAAGCACTGCGTCATCTACATATAAAAGTGTGGGTAAGAGTTCACCATTACTTTGTGGGACTTCACTGTTAAAAACAGATGAAGGTCATTGATGTATAAAATTAATAAAAGAGAAGCCAGCACACACCCTTGTCTAACACCCCTTGAAATCTCTATATCATCGATCACTTATCCGCTATCATTAATTCTGACCCGGGCTCTCATGTTTGTGTGCAAATATGCAAGAAAGTGCACAAGACCAGCCTCCAGTCCTCCTAATAATAACATATACACAAAGGAGCTGTAAGGGGATAAAGAACAGGTCACCCGCCACTCTCAGAATTATGACACTAAATGGACCTGTTCTTTAGCTGAATGAAGTATTCAGAGATCCCTCCCTCAATCTATGGTCACCCAACTTTGTGTGACTGAACAGAGGCTACACTTATACCGTCTATTCTAGGGAAACCTTAATCACCTATTCTTTGTTAAAAAAGGTATTGTGTATGTGGACTCTGTCTCCCATAGTCTGTACCACCCTGTTGTGTGAATAACAAAACAATAATGAAAAAGAAAAAGTGGCGAAAAAGGTTGGCAGTGCCTCACGGGAGTAACACCATGGGAGTTTGCAGATTGGTACTCACCTGCTTCCTCTGGTTCTCATCATCAGCAACTGCCAACCCATAACAAAATTTGTAGTGAGATAAGAAAAGGAAAGAAACAAAGTGCTCAGTGTGGTGTATCGTGATGCCAGCACACAAGATATGTTATCCGGGTGCCCGGCAGGACCATCCCTGTAAGGAATAGCGGAATCTGGATTTGAATACCGCTATTCTGTATCTAAAAACAAGCTAGACAGCCACTGGCTATCCTATTTTATTGCGCGCTGTGGGTCAGCTCACATTAAAACCAAGACACACTGTTCCCTACTATCTATTTAGTTATAGAGGGCCAACATGTTTCATAGCCAAAGGGAATTTACAGCAATTTAATCAGGGCAAGGGTCCGTTTTCGCCACACTGCACCAAACTGCACCAAATTTTGTATATTTTATACCTACGGGAGACAGAGACAACACAACACAACATAACAAAGTCAGCAGCAAATGTAACATATAGTTTCATACATGTGGGGGCCACCTTCATCTCGTGAATATATTTACCGCGTAGTTGCCAATCTTGGGCATACCTGCAACACCCTCTGAATGTGTACTAGTCCACACCCACAAAGTCTGTCCCTCTCGCTGCTAAGCGTCAGCCTGTGGAGGGATATAGAGATGAATTACTTGATCAAGATGTGCTCGCTCATTTAAAAAAAAAAAAAACAATGAGCTAATTCGGTTTTTTTAAAACCATGATAAAAAGCATCAAGGAAACATGATTACTGCTTAAACGTGAAACGTTTGTTGATTTGTATCCCCATTTAACCTCAATCGTACCGACCCCATTCGTATTACTCAGGGTATGTGCATAGCTCGCCAATGGTGGAAACTCTATTGCAGCTATGTTTACTCTCGTAGTTGCAGTGTCATTTAACTGCTCCACAAGAGATGAACATGGAATTCCCATTCATATGGTTGTCAATTGGGAGGTATACCTGACATCAATGTCTTCCTAGGTGTCAAAAGACGTGTATGTGGTGGTGGTGTTGACCTGATTTAGAACACAGGGCTAGAGACGTTGATGACAGGTATCCCTCCCAATTGACAACCACATGAAAGGTAATTTACACACCCATATACATGCAAGAGATCGAGCCGTAAACGTTTTTCACACACAGGGTGGTTCAGACTATGGGAGGCAGAGCCCACATACACAATCCTTTTTTCCTCTTAATAATAACATCTGCCATAATTTTGGATGGCTAACACAATCAAAGGCGGTAGATAAATCCATGAAATTCAGGTACAGGAGTGTTCTCTTTGCCTCAGTATATTTATCTAGCACTAAGTTCAAATTAACACATTGCTCAATTGTCTTGTTTCGCAATTCGTACTGTGATGGATGGAAAGTGGACTCAGTTTAAGCACACTCCTGCATTCTATTATAGATAACTCACCCTAGGATTTTGACAGTAGTGTTGATCAGCGAAATAGGCCTATAGAAACTATGGTTGATCCTTTTGCCCTTCATATACATGGGAAAAATAATTGAAGTACGCCATATGGTTTAATAATTTTTCAGAGGTCTAAAGAGGTGGCAGTTCAATTACTGAGCCCATTTGAAGCGTGGCAGCAAATTATGTTGGTTTTGAGGTAGATTACAAAGTTGAATTGAACGCTATTAACAGATGCCCTAAAGGTTGAACACCTGGTAGGATCCTAATGGGGCCCCAGTAGACTTATTTAGGAAAAATACTGCTGATCTATGGGCCCCTCTTTTAGAAAAGGTCCCCATGGATGCTGCCAGTTTTGGTCCACCATGGTCCTGGCCCAATGTAACTATCAGCAATATGTTTCCTTAAGCAAAGCAATCCAAAGTGTTATCGTCTCATACCATTGATAGATTCTATGGTTAAGATAATGGGCAAGATCCTTATAGACCATTTGGAGATGGAGACCAAGGACAACCACATTATGTCTGATTCACAATTTGGTTTTTGGGACAGTAGAGTAGTGCCTCAACCTTTACCTTCTAAGAAATAAATATTTAGTAGTAAAACAGGAGAGTGTCTACATCGCATTACTAGACATAAGCTCAGCATTTGATTATGTAAACTGCAATACATTATGGGACATTATGTTGATTCTGGTGGTTGAGGTCAATATAGTTCATTTTCTCAGACAGTCGCAAAGTTATTTCATGTTATGTTAATGACATTTTTAAAGTGCATCGATTACCCAGAGGTGTCCTGGCGCTAGCTAGATCTCTTAATGCCCGAAAGCAGAAGAACAGATTTATTGGGACTAGATTATTGGGAAAAGAGCCAAGTTTTTAAGCCCTTCCTGAAGGACAAAAGTTCTGTGTCATTTTTCAGGTGGAACGGCAAATTGTTCCAAGCTTTTCCCGCGCAATGAACTGCCACCACATCTGGCTTTTTTTGTGCATGGCACTAGGACCAGCTTGGCCCCCAATGATCACAGTGTTCTTTCCGGGATATACCATTTGAACCGCTGTTTTAGATTTATTTATTTATTTATTTATTTTCAGAGTTTTGTATAGCGCGAACTGGATCCTTGCAGATATCAGAGCGCTTTACATACATAAGAGAGAAGAGTGCAATACAAAGAACATAGTATAAATGAGCGGCAAACATAGAGTAGAACTTAAAAAGCAGTGTGTGCATGGAGCGTTATCAGATATCAGAGCGCTTTATATACATAAGAGAGAAGAATCCAATACAAAGAACATAGTATAAATGAGCGGCAAACTTAGAGTAGAACATAAAAAGCAATATGTGCATGGAGCGTACAGCGACAGGTAGACCAGAGAGTTTGAGAGGTCACATACGGCCTTGAGAGATAAGGGGGAGGCATATAGGCAAACAATACGGGTAATTGACGTTCAAGTGAATTGGGCCATAAGGATAGCTTTAACTTCCTTTTTGAAGGTGGCAGTGGATGAGATGAGTCTCGTTTCTGGCGGGAGGGCATTCCAGATCCTGGGGGCCATCCCTGAGAAGGAACGTTTGTAAGTTTTTTGCTTGCGGAATCTTTGTGGTTTCAAAAGGAGAGTTTCTGTGCTTCTTGTGGATCTTAAGCCTCCTGAGAGTGTCAGTTTCTGAGCAATGTAGCTGGGCATGCTGTGATGTAAGGCTGTGTGCGTAATGCATGCTATTTTCAGGTGTATTCTGGCTTCGAGCAGTAGCCACTTCAGAGATTTTAAGTCCGGAGAGATGTGTGAGCGTTTTTTGGATCCAGTTATGAGCCTTGCTGCAGCATTGATGGAAGCACTTAAAGGAGCGGTTGTTGAAAGAGGGAGGCCACAAAGGGCAGTGCTGCCATAGTCGATCCGAGGTATGACTAATGCTTGAACTGCAGTTCTGAAGTCTTTGGCTGGGAGGAAGGGTTTCAACTTTCTCAAGATATTTATTTGGTAGTTAGCACCCCTAGTTGCATTGCTAATATGACGTTGCATATTGAGGTTGGAGTCGAGGGTGAAACCTAGAGATTTAGCTGATTCTACAATGATAGGTTGGACATTGAATGCAGTGAGGTGTTTCAGCCAGTCCTGAGCGATGAGGATTTTGGAGGGAGGTGCAATCAGGAGGAATTCTGTTTTTAGAGCATTGAGTTTGAGATGGTTCTCTGCCAGCCATGTTTGTGTGTCCTTGAGTGTTGAATTGAGAAGTTTGAGGTCATCAGGGGATTGCAGTTTGAGGTAAAGTTGGGTGTTGTCCGCATACATGTGGAATTGCACATTCGACGCCTGAAGCAGTGTGGTGAGTGGCTCCATGACTAGGTTGAACAGGGTCGGTGACAAGGAGGAGCCTTGTGGAACACCTAGTGTAACTGGGACAGGCTTAGACATGTTGTTATTAGTTTTGAACTTCTGCGTCTGGTTATGCAGGAAGGATGTGAACCATTTGAGTACTGTCCCGGAAATACCCATTCTGAGGTTCAACAGATCGAGTAGATTCTCGTGTTTGACTGTATCGAATGCAGATGACAGGTCGAGTAGAATGAGGAGGCAGGTGCCGTTTTGGTCTAGAATTTGGAGTGCGTCGTCAATTATGTGGGTCATGGCTGACTCTGTGCTGTGGCCTGCCCGGAAGCCGGATTGGTGTTGGTTAAGGAGGTCAAAGTGATTGATGTGTTTAGTCAGTTGTATGTGAACACATTTTTCTAATAGTTTTGCTAAGGTAGGGATATTGGAGATGGGGCGATAGTTGTTTAGGTCGGAAGGGTCAGCTGTGGGTTTCTTAAGTATGGGTGACACTTGTCCCACTTTGAGGGAGTCTGGTATAGATCCTTGAGGAAGAGAACTATTAACGATTTTTGTCCAGAGTGGTATGAGCCATGGGCTGAGGTCCTTTACGGCGTTTGCAGGTAGAGGATCCGAGAGGTGGTTGGAGGGCTTCAGGGTACTGAGGATCTTGCCAATAGATTCTTCTGTGTATGTATCAAAGGATGCCCAGCTAGCATTGTTTTTTAGTTTGATGGGTGTTTTGCTGCTGGGGTTGGAATAAAGGTTTAGGTCCATGATGAGATCATTCTTGATGTTGAATGTTTTGAGATTGAAGAATGTTGAGAATTCTTCACATGATGGGAGAGTGCTGGTTGGGCTCAGCGCTCGCTGTGGTTCATCTTTGGATTGAGATTTGATTAGCTCAAATAGCTTTTTTGGTCGATTTATTGCTTGGTTTAGTTGATGGCTAAAAAAGTCAGCTTTCGTTCGTTTAATTTTCCTGAAGTAAGCATTTCTTTTTTTCCTCAGAGTCTTGAGGTGCATAGCTGATGGGGTGGATTTCCAGTTGCGTTCAGCTAGTCTCATGTCTCGTCTGTCTTTGTTGAGCAGATCGTCAAACGATGGCTTTGAGCTTTTGGAGGAGACTCTCTTTAGCTGGAGGGGGGCAACTTCGTCGATTATCGTAGTCATTGAGTTGAGGTAGTGTTCAGTGAGAGCCTGGATGTCGTCGTTGCCAATGGGAGGTATGAGTAAGTTGTAACTGGAGGAGGGTGAGGAGATGGGATTGAGATTCCTCAGGTCTCTTTTCCATATTTTTTGTTTGGTTGATTGTGCTTGGGGTAGTTTCACCATTTCATTGATGAAGAATGTGATAATGTGGTGGTCTGACCAGTCACAGGTTTGGGTTGAGTCAAGCTGGGTGGCGTTATCTTTGGAGATAATGAGGTCAAGGATAGAGCCTTTGTCATGAGTGGGGCTGTTGCAGATTTGGGTTAGGTCTAAGGTGTTGAGGAAGGTTTTGAGGCTGTTAACCACGGAATCGTTGTGATCATTCCAATGAAGGTTGAAGTCACCAAGGAATATTTGTGTGTTTTGTCGACCCGAATTAGTAGTGATCATGTCCATGAGATGTTCAGTGAAGGTGAGGTTGTCCCCAGGTGGGTGGTAGATAATATGTAGCGAGCATACAGAGTTGCCTTCGCTGTTGACGTTGAGGCATAAGTGTTCACAAGAGGAGAATGTAGGGGAGATGGCTCTGGTTACTGAAAGGCTATTGCGATAGATACATGCTATCCCACCTCCTGTCTAATCTGATGATGTGATAGTTAGGGGGAACTTGAATGTCGATGATGGGGGAAGATGATTCAGTTAGCCAGGTTTCGGTGAGTATGGAAAGGTCTAGGTCATGTGCGATAATGAGGTCGGCTATGTTAGATGCGTGTCTGGAGGCAGATCTGCAGTTAAGTAGAGTGCATTTGAGCCGTGGGCTAATGAGGGAGGTGGAGGGGTCTCGAGTGAGTGTGATTGTTTTCAGATTGCTAGGGATGGTGCCTCTGGTGTTTTGCGTGGGTGGCCGGTGCGAGTCGGAGAGGATGGTGGGGATGGTAAGGTGAGTGGTGCACTATTATAAGGGGGGTATGTGAGGGTTGGCGAGGAAGGAAGGGGTGGGAAAATGCGAGGTGGCTATGTGGGTGGTGGGAGGGGGTTCGTAGGGGTGTAGTAGAACCCGTATGTGATGTCGTGAGAGTGGATTGGTGCATCTGTGAGGTCGGTTGGAAGAAAAGGGGGCATGGATATAGGTCTAGTGGGGTGGGTTGGTTTTGAGTAGGCATGTGGGATGGTGGGGGAGCTTGCGGGATGTTACGGTACTCAGAGGGACGGGGAGTCTAAGTTGACGAGAGAACAATAATTTGACGGTTTGAAGCTCATCTTTGATTTGTTGAAGGGTTGACACGATTTGATCAAGCATGTAGTTAGGAGCAGTAGGGGGGGGGTGGAGGAGAGTTGGAGCAGTTTGATGTGTGGGTGGAAAGGGTGTGGGGGGGAGAGTTGAATGAGAGTTAGATGTGGGCGTGGGGGTGGGGGTGGGTGTAGGAGGAGCAGGAGGTGGAGTGGGGGTTTCCCTGGTGGGTAAATGGGTAATGGTCATGGTGGGGAGAGATGGGGGTGATGAGGTAGGGGAGGACAGAGAAGGGGAAAGGATGACCAGGGGTGGTATAGGAGGGGGGAGCTTTGGGTGGTGCGGGAGGGCTGGGAGGAGGCAAGGGGTGAGCAAGGTGTGGATGGGGTGCGTGTCCTGATGTGAGGGGGGGGAGAGGGGCTGAGGTGGGAGAGGAGGAGGGAGGTGAAGACGGAGGGGGTGAAAGGTGAGGGAGGGGGTGCGTTGGTGATGCGAGGGGAGGAGGTGAGTTAGGTGTAGGAGGAAGCGGGGTGTGGGGCGTGTGGATGGTGATAGATAGGAAGGGGCTAGATGCGAGAGGTGGGTGGGTGGTGATAGAAGGGGGTGATTTGGACAGAGGAGACGTGTGTTGTAGGGTGAGCTCACAGGCTTAAGGGTAGCGTTAGGCTGTGTGCAGCCAAGGGTAAGGGGGGACGGGGAGGGAGGGTGGGGATTAGAGTCGGTGGCGGTGTGCGAGGAGTCAATGGTGGTGTGCGAGGAGGAGGGGGGCTGGGGAGTGTGGGGAGGCGGGATGGAGAAAGGGCAAGGGGAGGTGTGCTATATGTAGGTAGAGGGGGGTGAAGAAAGGGGGGAGGCTCGAGGCAGGGTGAGGCGGGGAGGGGGTAGAGATGGGGGGTTGTTAGTATGAGGAGGAGGGGGGGTAGTAGGGAGGGGGTGGTTAGATGTAGAGAGGATATGTGTGTTGTGGGGGGTGGTAGCGTTGTTGAGGGTAGCATGCAGCACTGGAGATGCAGGAGTCAAGAGTGTAGTGGGTGGGGGGTGTGGGACTGAGTGGGAGGACCAATGGATTGGGTGTTGGGGGTGGAGGGTGATTGGGTTGGAAAATTGACTACCATGTCTTTAATAGTAGGAAAGAAGGTATTGAATAGATTAAGGCTACGATCTGTGGACTAGGTGAGGATAGTGCCATTGTTGTAAATGGTGATGGTTGCTGTCGCTTGGAACGATTGTGATGGGGTAATGGACAAAATAAGACTATGTGTGGACTTCCTCGTGGAAGAGACCGTGAGGAGGGTAAGGAAGGCCTTCCTCCATTGCGCTCTTCGTTTGGTGTAGAAGATGATGTCGGTGGTCATGTGTCCAGTACGGGGTGAGAAACAGGGATCTGCAAAGGGGGTTTCTGGGTGGGTTTTCAGAAGGTTGTGTTTGAAGGTTTTGGCAGATTTTTTCGAGAGTTTAGGGGGGTTGTTGATTATGTATGTGTGGGTGCCATAGAGTTCCATGGTGGGGAGTAAGGTGTAGGTAAGGTGGACATCAGGGCAGGGGAAGCAGAATAGATGAGGGGAAGCAGCTGGAGAGATTGATCCGAGATTGCCTGTAGCGAGGATTGTAGTGGAGAGTGTAAGAGGGGGGTCTGTGGGGAGCTGTCCTTGGGATAAACAGTATAGGTTAGAGAAGGGCAGTATTCACAGGAGTGAGGGGAGAGGCTAAGTGGTAGGTAAACAAAAGAGAGGATGCCAACCGAGAGGATAGTCTAGCAGTAGTCAGAGACTAGTCCAAGATGGCTGACCGTTTGGAGAGGAGAAGGAGGTGACAGTATAGTCCTATGTCGGTTACAGTGACAGGTCCTATTTCCGTTGTTATTGACTAGGGAGAGGGTAGGGGGAGTGTGGTCCTATGTCTGTTTTAGTGGAGGGTCCTCTTTCTGTTGTGATGGATTGGTGGGTAAAGAAGGGGGCTGGGATTGATCAGAGGCTAGGGGTAGCTGTTGTTTAGGAGCAATAAAAGTTATTTTATGACTCTGCCATTTTGGGTCGCGGACAAGGGGGGAAAGAAACAAGGCAATTCAGTATAAATAAACTAGGGTGGGTGAAGAAAGCTAATTGTACAGATTATGTAGAGGTTATGGTGCTGGTATAGTTATGGGGGTGTTTAGGAAAGCGTCTCAATGTTGCTCTCTGAGGCTTACTTTTATAGTTGGCGTCCTCAATAGACCAGCGAGGGTCCGTTGAACCCGCAATTAGTGCAATCTGTCAGCTTCCAGTGCGATGCCGCGGAGCGGTCTCGCCGATAGGTGGGATGAGGAGATCCGAACGCTGCCCTGCAAAGTTAGTGGAGCTGGGTCTCGGGCATTAGATGAGCTGTTCTGAGAGACGATGCCATGTGATGTTTGTGGAGCCTGGCCTGGAGCAGCTAACAGCATCGATCTGTCTCTGTATGCTGTGGGACGCTGCACAGCGAGGTAAACGGTGTCGAGCCCGGGGTGTAATTAGGGGCACTCTGTATGTTGCAGCTCCCTTCCTGGTTGGGGGGAGAAACGTGGTGAGCGGGTCTGAGTCGCAAGTACGGTGATGGAGGCGATCTGTGGGGCAGCCGCATCCCCATGTGGAGTCCCTTGAGAGAATCCCAGCTTCAGTCTAGTCCGATAAAGACCTTGGGCCCGAAATCTCGTATCGGCTGGTGGCGGAAATCGATGCGGGCAACAGGCACAGCCTGTGATGGGCGTCTTGGAGGAAGTTTGCGTGCAAGGAGGGGTAGTTCCAGTCCGATGGCGATATCCACGGGTGATGGCCGATGCAGTGTGCTCTAACTAATCCATTCACTCGAGAGTATTCGTCATTGCAGAGTTCCGTTTCGTGGTGGTGTCGCAATTACGGTGATGGCAGCGAACTGTGGGGCAGCCGCTTCTCCATGTAGAGTCCCCTGAGAATCTTAGCTTCAGTACAGTCCGATATAGTTCTTGGGCACGATATCTCGTATCGGCTGGTGGCGGTAATCGGTGCGGGCATCAAGACGCAGCTTGTGATGGGTGTCGTGGAGGAAGTTTACGTGCAAGGGGGGGTAGTTCCAGTCCAATAGCGTTATCCACCGATGATGGTCGATGCAGTGTGCTATAGCTAATCCAGTTACACGCAAGTATTCGTCGTTGCAGTGTTCCGTTTCATGCTGGTTCTTCATAGGTGGAGACTGTCGCTAAAATGGAGATAAAGACCAAAAGGTGATCTCCCAGCGCAGGAGCTTGTCATGGTGCAGCCATCTTGGTAGCCACACTGTCAGCAATTATATAGATAGATACATTATAGATAGTCTGTCCCTGAGCCTTGGAGTACTTTAAAAACCATACACTGAGCCTTGAAATGTACCCGACTCCTTACCGCGAGCCGATGCAATTTTCTGATGTCCTTAGAAATCGAGGAGAATCTTGATGTACCAGTGAGCAGTCAAGCTGCTGCATTCTGCAGCACTTGTAATTTGCTCAAGAGTCTTTGTTGAACATTTAGGTAAAGACTGTTACAGTAGTCCAGTCTCGCCATTACAAGAACCGTGACCACTGTTTGCCTGCCCCCTGGGCAAGAACAGCAATATTTTCCTGAGCATTCTCATAACATACATTGTTTTCGATGCCACTGAATTTACTTGGTGCCCAAAGGTGAGACTGTCATCAACTATTACGCCCTGGTTTTTGACCTTTTTTGTGGGGACAGGGAGAGTACCCAATGAGTCCGGCCACAGTTTGGTGTCCAAAAGTTGGTTTTGCTGCCAAACAATATAATCTCAGTTTTACCCGTGTTAACTTTTAAGCAATTCTCTGCCATCCAACTTCCCACTGACAACATGCAATCCTGGAAACGTCCTTCTATTCCCACCTCTTTGCCTGGTGTCAGAGACACCACAATTTGGGTATCATCCGCATAAGAGGTGAGACCAAATCTAAATGCACTGATAATGGGGGCCAGAGAGCAAACCTACGCATTAAAAAGTGTAGGGCTGAGAGAGGACTCCTGTGGAACCCCAGAGGGCAGTGCAAAAGGATTAGACTGGTAGTCTCCCAATGGAACAATTTGTCCTCTACCAGCAAGAAAAGATCATAAAAGAGCCCAAGCTTTTCCACGGATTCCACATGCCTTTAGACGGTCCATTAATATATCGTGATGGACCGTATCGAAGGTGGCGGGCAGATCTAAAAAGATCAGTGCTGCCCTGTCACCCCGATCAACGACTTCCCTGATCTCCTCAGTGGCTTTAATGAGTGTGGACTCGGTACTGTGTCCCTCTCTAAAGCCATATTGAGAGGGATCCAAAGCTTGAGTCTCTGCTACAAAGGTGCTTAGTTGTCTGTTCATAAGTAAGGTGACAGTCAGTGTCAGATATGGGCCAAATGGCAAGATGACTAAACAATTTCCTGTTTCAAGGGGAGTATGACAGTAGCTCTTCTTTTTGTTCATATTGTACATCAGTGTGCTAGGCCAATATTTAACTAACTTTGCCATTTATTTACACTATGTTGGCACCTGCCATACACCCACTCTTCTATATGCAAATGACGCTGTGCTCATGGCTTGAACCCCCGTGGTTTGCAGAGGTTTGAGGCCAAATTTTCATTTCTTACGGCAGATCTTGATCTTACAGTATATAAGTTCAAGACCCATATTATGGTTTTCAGTCCGAAAAAACTACAAACATATGTGTTATGTTGTTAATCAAACCAGCGTGCCCAAATCCTACTTTTTCTTATCCTGGGTCCTAGTTTATGACACCTGCAGTTGGACCCGCTGTATCATACTAGGGTGGCCGCTTTTGGGAGAATTTTAGAAGCTCTGTTTAATTTTGATATAAAGCTGTGTAGTAAACCCCTTAAAAAAAATTTTAATGGTTTGCAGGCCAATGTGTCTCTTAATTGCAACTTATAGTGCCTGACTCTGAGGAATATGGGACTATGAACAAGTTTCTGAAGAGGTTGCTGGCTGTACCCTAGAGCACATACACTTCTCTGTGTCATTCAGAATTAGGGATGGATTATATAAATCGATCACATTAAACTCTGTCCCATCTTTTTATGGTTGTCTATTTGGACAAAAAACCAAACATCCTTCACTCAGCTGTTAATTAAAGATTGTATCAGGCTGAATAAAGCGGTGAAGATCCCGTGGTTAGCCGACATAGGGAAACTTAGTGGTAACCTGAATATGTCAGAACTGTTTTAAAACCCAGATGATCTGCCCCCTTCTTGTAAGAATAGTATAAAGTCTAATGTCCTTGCTATGTAAGAACACCTGGAGTCCTTGAAATATGCTGTGAGAAATCATATGTTAATATGTACTAATTTTGGGGTGTAACCTTATCTTGTCTGGGTTTCAAACAGCCAGCAACGGTACTTGCTGTAACAATTAAGACTTAACAGTGTACACTTTATGTTGCCTTTCCAGGATGTGTTTCATACACTGTGACTTTACAAGTCTGCCTTTCCTGGTGACTCTAGTTCTTCACAAACTAGGAAGCATTTTTTTCTGTTCTGTAAATTTCATGCTCCTTTTAGACACCACCTGTTGGTCCCAATCTTCAGGCACACCAACCTTAGACAATGCATGCAAGCTATACTTTTTGTCCTTAACTTCTATTTATGTCTGTTGGGTATGAACCAAGTATCTGTAGTGTGCTATTAGAAGAAAGGAATGTCTTGTGATGTTTTTTTCTTGTCCTTTTTTTTGTTTTTTTATAAATATGATTTTTATGTACTAGACACTTTCTGGCATAGTTTACATAAAGTTTTTGATTAGATCTAGTCATGTTTGCTGCTGTTTTTCTCATTATGATTATTGTGGTGGTATGATTTATGATGCTGGATTACTATGATGGCATTTTTTTACATCTGTCTTTTATGGTTAATTTAATAATCAAAGAAATATTTTCAATGGCAATGACAAAGTGATTGGCAATGTAACACTGCTAAGTGGTCACAGTTGACAGAGGGGCTTTAATCCTTATCACTCACCCGCATTGCAAAAGAGGTTTTTGGTGGCTCCTTGTTGTTTTTGCTGGCCCCTTGACGCCGTACCACACTCGCCAGTCTCCCCCTGCCGCCGCTGCCTTTGAGATCCCGGCGCGGCCGCAGAGAGGGGGGGACTACATCTCCCAGCACTCTTAGCGTCAGGAAGACGCCCACGCCTGTCCCGCGCCCTGAGGTGCATAAGAACCACCGAGAGCCCCGGTGGAGCGGGGTTTTAATCCTATCACTCACCCGCATTGCAAAAGAGGTTTTTGGTGGCTCCTTGTTGTTTCTGCTGGCCCCTTGACGCCGTACCACACTTGCCAGTCTCCCCCCACTGCCGCTGCCTTTGAGATCCCGGCACGGCCGCAGAGAGGGGGGGACTACATCTCCCAGCGCCCTTAGCGTCAGGAAGACGCCCACGCCTGTACCGCACCCGGAGGCGCATAAGAACCACAAGAGCCCCCGCGTCGCGCGCTGGCGATGCCAGGCTAAGCCCGGGCAAAGGGTGGGCCGTCTGTGGCCGTCCGGGGCTGGCCGGGCTGGGCTGGGACACCTCTCTTGGCCGGACATCACTTAATTGACTGCCAGAAGATACAAACTTGTGGTAATATATTTGGCCTTGAGAAACAAACTAAAAATTATTTTCTTGTTTGGATATTTGTATTTCAGTGTATAGAGAGTTACTGTGTATGGCACTATTTATATTCTATATTTTGTGATTACAGCTGTACTTAGAAAGATGGGCAAAAATACCCCTGTACAGTCACGTTCAAATATCAGACAGAAAACAGCTACAACTGCCCCCCTTCCAAGCTTGACTGCCATAGATAAGATGCTGCAGAAGACTATAGGGGTAGTTGTCACAGCCATAGAGAACACTGAGAGACGTCTCTCGCTCCCCCCAGGTATGTTCCTACCCTTACAACTTGCAAGTTCTTCTACAGCCTTGGCAAATTCTCCTGACTCAATGCTCATGGCTTCATATGCGTAGTTTCCTGGGGCAGAGAGACAGGAGACTATCTCGCTACAGCAAAATCCGCCCTCTGAATTTTCCCCTTTGGTTAGTAGACTTTCACTAACACCTATTATGCAGCCATTACATATAAGTGAAGAACCTCCCGTCCTAATCAATGATTCGGTAGAACTGGTGGGATCGGATGCCCCTTTATTCATTGACCCTGAATCAAGAGATAAGGCAAATATTGAAAGTCCCCCTGCAAGAACTAGAGGGCAAAAAGCTAAAAACAAACAAATTCATATCAGTAAAGAGCAGCCTATAAATAAAATCAAGGGGAAAGGTAAAGGTAGTCATATATATTGGAAAACGGCACCCATTTCATCAAGACAAAAAGGGGACAAGTGCGAGGTCCAGTTAAGTACTGTTGATGCACACCTCAGTAAGGGGAACACTGAGGTCCATCAGGAGACATTGCCCCCAAATCCTGTGGGTTTTATGGTCTATCTTGAGCAGTTGATGAAATCTTTAATTTTACCTCTGCTGGAAAGAATACAAACCTTAACAGATAAAATAGGGAATCTGGAAAAGATGGCCTTAGCAAATCAGGAATTATTGAAAAATCTTGAGGGTAATGCTAAAACTGTGGGCGCATTTGATTCTGGCCTAGCCCCAACCACAGTAATTAGAATTCCAGAGGCATTACCTAGGTCAGCTTCTTTGCTGACAGAGGGTGAAAATTGCTCTGGTCAACGTCTTTTGCCACTAGGATATAGTGCACAGGCCTCTAAAAATGTTGAAAGGAAGGTGGCAGAGAGGAAGGTTACAAAGGATATAGCGGGGGTGAGCGGACAAGGGATATTAGTCATAAGGAACAAGGAAAGATCAGTGGTGATAAAGAGAAGATTATCTTCCCACGTATTGATTTGCCACCACAGTCTAGACCTTGTACTGTGGTGTTGACGGGGGTGCCTGAATTGAAAAATGACAGAGGGGAATCTTATTAAGAACTTCAGAATGAGATTGTTTTCTGGTTGAACACTAATAAACCCCTCCCAGTGCATCTACAAGCAGAAATCTTAAACTTCCGCAGAGTGGGTTGGGTTGGACAAAAAATAAAAGACCTTCCTGGGGACTCTATAATAATCAACTTTAGAGACAGGTGTGTCGTAAGATACATCTGTGACTGGAATAATTATAGAACAAATGATGAGATTCAAAGCTTGGGCTTGACTAACTTTTACCCGTCCATACACACTAGTATGAACACATCAAGTTTATGGCAGCAAAGGGAACTTGGGGATAGAAGTGGGGCGAGGTTTAATATATCAATCTCCAATCGTTATGATATTCTGCAAGGGTTGGAGGATATTGTTTGACTTGCTTCAGATACTCCTTTTATTAACTCCACGCTATCCATGAGACCTTGTAGTCTAAGGTTTGCTTATGATAATCCGGGTTTGAATGAGATTAAGGCAAAGGATGGGGTGGGTTCTGGGGAATTTAAGAGTACAGAAGCAGATTTATTGAATGAGAGCATTATAAATGCAAACCTATCCCCAGAGGATAACTCGGAGCCTAAGTGCATTACGGACACGCCTGCTAGACAAACCAAGAAGGGGACATGGTCACTTCTTAGCTGGAATATCGCAGGTCTAAGGCCAAAACTTGAAAACGAAAATTGGGTAAACTTAGTGAACAACTATGAGATTGTGAGCCTTCAAGAAACCTGGACTATGACACCTGATCATGTCAGTGGTTTTAAAACTTTTTTCATCCCAGCCATTAGCTCTGTGCATGGTAGGGTTAAAGGAGGTGTATGCACATATGTGTCAAACATGTTACAATGCACTAAGGTAGAGACTGTTTTTAATAATATATACTATCATATTATCAGGATTGTTATTGACAAAGTGTTTTCTTTGGTCTTGGTACATTTTTACAACAATGTCCCTGGAGAGGATGTGGATAATATTTTTTAATCTTTAGGTGACAATATAAAATCTATGGTGGTAGGAAGTTGTAAAGATGTTTGTGTTATATGGGCAGGGGATTACAACTGCTCTTTGTGTGAGAGAGGAGAGAGAGGAACATGTGGTGTCATGTTGGATAAAGAGACCAGTCTGAGCCATTTTGAGCATACTAAGTGTGGGGATCACCTAAATGAAGTCATCTTTGGGTGTGATATGGGATCCGTAAACAGACTGACCAGCCCTGAGATCCCATTTTACCCCACCTTTAATGGCAGAGGGGCAAATTCAACAATTGACTACATAATTATGACGGCTAGACACGGGGGCATGATCCAGGCATTTAATACCCTGAATAATCCACTGAGTGACAATTTTCCCCTTAGCTTAGTTCTTCAGGGCAGATCTAAAGCACAACGCGGAAATAATATGTTTAAACCGCAAGTAGATAACATCTTTCGCCAGAAAAAATGGATACTCGTTAAAGTGGACTAAAGTTGTCCCTGAAGATTTCCTTAACAAATTAGTAAGGAGCAGTGAGCCCCAGTTCCATGCCTGTACGGATGCGAATACTGAAGACACTGATATTATAAAAAAATTCCTATTAATTGTATCACAAATTAAGAATTCCCTATGGGTTGAAACAAAAGGTCTCAAATAAACTCAGACAAGCTGGTTTGATATGGCTTGTACTAAGGCCTATTCAAACCTTAAATATGCTCTAACTGCCCCAGTTAAAGATAGTACCCTAATTAAGGACCACAGACGTGTCTATAAGCAGACTTTAAAAAAGAGAAAAGATATTTTTAAAAAAGAAGCATGGGATACTTTGTGCAAAGCATCATTAAATCGAGATACTGCAGCTTTTTGGAAAGCTGTTAATGCCCCTTTTTTGAATTATAATGTCTCAGCTAGAATAGAAGTAGCCATAACTGAAAAAGAGTGGGTGAAGCATTATTCAGAACTATACTCTGCTGAGAGTCAAGAGGTAAATTGTCTAATACAGGATAATATAAATGGAGACTACTGTCACTCAAAAAACAACTTGATTCCAGATATCTCCATAGCGGAGGTGAATGCTAGTATTAATTCAAGCGTGGGAGGCAAAGCACCAGGCCCTGACGGGGTCCCGGTGGATCTATATAAAAATAACCTAGATATCTGGGGCCCGATTCTCACCCGACTCTTTAATGCCACGTTTCAGAATGGCCTTCTATCTTCCTGGTGTGAATCGGTCATAGTACCCATATTTAAAAAGGGGGACAGAGCAAGCTGCCAATGCTATCGCCCAATATCGCTTCTGGACTCCACCATCAAGGTTTTTGGTCGAGTGATTTTAAATAGGCTCTAAATGTGGGCCGATGGAAAAACAATAATCAGCGATTTGCAATATGGCTTTAGGAAAGGGCTCGGTCGTATGTTTTTAACTTTTGTAGACTTATCATCTGCATTTGATTGCCTCTCACATAGTAAACTTTGGCTGGTTATGGACCAATTAGGGGTAGATATATAAATTATTAACTTCCTCCGGGAACTTTATCTAGGTGCATCCGCTAGAGTTAGATATGGAAAAAATGGCGAATGTACAGAATCATTTGGTATCACATGGGGAGTACGACAAGGCTGCGTCCTGGCTCCGTTTCTCTTTACACTTTACATTAATGATGTGGAGACTACATTGCTAAGGGAGTGTAAGGATATGCCGATGGTGGGGAAAAGACCAGTCCCAGCACTGTTGTATGCCGACGATACAGTCTTGATGGCCAGACCCCACTGGCCATGCAAATTGTAGTTACCTCCTTTGCAGATTTCATGATAGGTTTGGACTTGAGGATAAACGGGAAACGGCCACCACAACGCCGCTGTTTCCCACATTACAACGCATGCGTGGTTACAACGAGAAGCCTTTACCACGCATACCTTTACTACGAAAAACGTAGTAAAGGCATGTGTGCTAAAGTAAAAAAAAATAAAGGGGTGGTTTGGGGGGTCTCCCCCCACAAAATAAAAGCGTGGGTTTAAAAAGAAAAAGACGCACCTGTTTGAGAAAGAAAAAGACGTGAAGGAGAACGGTGTCTTAAGAGGAAATGGAAAAACACTTCCGCTTCCTCTTAATGACGTACAACGTCACCACGGCAAAACAAGGAGAGTAGAGGTAAGGAGGAATGAGCGGGTGGTGTAGCGGAGAGTAAAAATAAAAAAGTAAATTTTTAGGGTGAAAATCCGTTAACATGAAAATACCATTTACATGCATACTTTTACAACGAAAATCGTTGTAAAAGTATGCGTGTAAAAGGTATTTTCGTGGTAAAGTATGTGCGTGGTGACTACATTCCGTTGTAACACATGCGTGGTAAAGGCATGCGTTACAACGGAATGCGTTGTAAAGTCATACAACCGGATATACTTTTCAAAGACCTTTACCATGACATGTGGTTCGGGCGCACATAAAAAGAGAAAGGCAATTTTTATCGGTTCTTCCTCAGTTGATTTTACTTTTTCTTATTTAGGAGTCCTGTTCGACCACACGGGTCTATGGAACAACACAATCAAGACCAGAAAGTTATTGTTCTGCAAATCAATAATGGCTTTAAAAAATTTTAGTATAAAAATCGGCAGGAAAGCCATTGGGGAGATGTTAATAGTGTATAAAGCTACCTGCGTAGCAATTGCAACATATGGCGCAGGACTGTGGGGACATGCAAATGTAAAATCACTACAGGTGGTAGAAAATCTCTTCATGAAATACCTCCTAGCCGTCCCAAAAAGTGTCTTCACATATGTTTGCCATGCAGAACTCGGGGAACCGTACTTAGAAGATATCATAAAGGTAGCCCCAATACTGCTATGGCATAGGATCTGGACCACCGATGAATGTGGATTGAACCGTTCCATTGTGAACCATGTGATTGGGCTAGAAAAAGGTGGTAAAATTGGATGGCTATGCTATGTGAAGAAGTTCTTCACTGACTTAGGTCTGGCAAATTATTACAGCGAACCATCCTCCCTGTGTAATATCTCCAGGAAAGCTTTGAAGGAAAAGTCTATGAACTACCTGTATGAGCGCAGAACCACTACAGAAATAATGATAATAACGGTGGTTGCTCACGAGCAAATCGTGATCTCCAGAAAAATGCAGCCATATGTTAAATTACAAATGAGTGACTATGAGAGGTTTTTATTAACTTGTTTTAGATTTAATTTGTTATTTAGGTCACTTAGCTTCCCCATCATGAACGATTGGTCGAAAATTTTGAATAAATGTCCTTGTGACGATTTGTCAGAACAATCAGACATACATAATCTTTTTTTCTGTAAATTTTACTCAATTCCTAGACGTAGATGGGTTGTTCCCTTACTGAAGACCATGGAAATAAATTGCTGTCGCCCTGCCTTTTTAGCTGTACAGAAACTTGATAATATTTTAACTGTTGTATTGATTTCTTTGTTTTTAAAAAACGTTTTTAAATCGATTATATTCTGAAACATGATGAACTGACATTGGTGCACTGGATGAATTTGATTTGTATAATAACTGTGATTTTATCTGAAACTTTTATGGTTGTTTTGTTTTAATAACCGAATAAAGTAAGAATTGAATTGAAATTGAATTGAATTGAATTGACAGAGGTGATTAACAAAACTACTTTCAGCTTTCATAACTGTGAATATGTGGAAGATCAACCCTATTGGAAACAAAAGACCAACATATTTTTTACATTCTCCTTGTAGCTTGTAGGATTGCTTGGGGATTCGAAGTATCATCGTCGACATATGTGGCGATCTGCAAGTCACAAGTCTGAATCCAGAACTCCGTGGCCATTAAGTTGGTTATTTGTTATACCCTTAATTTTTACAGTACCTAGAAACAACGTAAGCTATGAAACACTATATAAAATTAGGTTACTATTTATGTTCTTTTTCCTTCTCTTCTTCTTCTTCTTCTTCTTCTTCTTCTTCTTCTTCTTCTTATTATTATTATTATTATTATTATTATTATTATTATGATATGGGTGCTGCCGTTGATAAAAAATAATACTTATATTAATAATAATATTCCATTTAATTTAGAATTTCAAAATAAAACTTAAATTGCATTTATAATGAACCACAAATGGTATCTAACTAATTTATGTCATGAATGTGCTTAAATGTCCTCTTAATTCTCAGCTTATGTGCGATTTTCCTTCGTCTATGTACCTATAATAATGGTGTTTTAAAGACAAACGCTTTAGAGTCTAACTGTAAAAATCACGTTGGCAAAAGAGAAAAAAACAAATTACCTTATTAAAACAGTTGAGTGGCCCATGGCCCATCGGTGATGCATTTCATATTCTAACATGCCATAAGGAAAATCATCCCATCTTGAAAGATACGTCCCCAGGCATTCGGCGAGTGTGGCATTCAAGGGCATAATGTATGAAAGTCCAAAACACAGAAGCAATTTTCTGAGAATATGTGACAGATTTGTGCTCCGTATTTCGTGCATGTAACCTTCATGTGGGAAGGCACAAAGCTTTGGGGTCTCCGGTACAGCTGAATAAGACGAATGGGCAATTTAAGATAATGTATTTAGTATTTAAAAGAGTTTTAGCATTTGGTGGCGAACACTAGAAGGAGAAAAATGCTCACTTGCCAAAGGAATAAAGCATCTCTTAACATACAGCCACGAGCCCCTTCCTTTTTTGAACCTGATTTATGGAACGTGCTCAGAAACAAAGGAAGCAAAAATTGGCATGTAGGTGAATGGCACCAGGGCCTGCTCTAACAATCACATGAAATATTCAGGGAGGGCGCAAGGTTAGATGCAGAGGGGCATGGGAGAGAAATGCCACGACAAGAACAAGTGTATTCAGAATGTATAAGATATTGGGGGGAAAATGTAAAATATTGTATATGGCAGAAGGCACGGTCCGTAAATAAAAAGCGGTCTAAAAGGACACGTTTTGACAGTAGCCGTCTGAATACTTGAAAAGAACTAGCCAATGGGGTACAATATCTATATAGGTAAAGACGTCAAGCAACCTTGGGTACTGTAGTATTACAGAAAGGGCCCTTGCTGATGCAGTGTAGTGCCAGCGCCATCTTGAAAGGGTGTTCTCTCATTTGCATGGGGATATGGCCTATGTCAATGAAACAATCACTTTGCTTCTGTACCCTATTACAACCGCAGGGGCAGAGGCAAACAGGCCTTTAGGAAGCGTGCTGACAGTGTGCCACAAAATGGTGGTGCACTACCATTGCACCCCCCTCAGGCAGCCCTCTGGAGAGGTGAAAGTTGTTCCCATGGACCCCCCAAACATTCTCCTGCTGGGAAGTTTAATAGCTCACTGTCCTCTCCTTACCGTGCAGGCAGCTGCAGTTCAATGTTAAACACAGAGTGGATTGTAAACAACCACTGTGTATTTCACTGAATTTGCTGTACCTATGGCAGGTGCGAGTTTGTGGCTGTCCTGTGGGATCACATTGATTGTAATAGGGTGCACTGTCCATGTGTGAACTCTTCGTACCTGTTTAAACCTGCCCCATTGTGCAAACAGGGACAGGTCACTCATTACATAAAATGTACCCAGGTGCCTGGTTTCAAGCCGTACTTATTGTGCGTGTGCATGTCTGATAATTTTATCTCCACTGGCAACATCACAATTGGCTCTCGGAAAATAAGCAAGTAAAGTTGAGAAATCTGCACGTGGCCCCTCAACCATAGACACGCCACCCAGCCAGAAAAATTCACACAGAGTTTTGCAAAACAAGCCATTCACCCAGAGGTCAGTGTTTATTAAGATTTCCCGAAACGTGTTAAATAGTTTGGAAAGTTGGCAAGGATATATCTCAGTTGTGGATGCAATTCAATGGGATAACCTTCTGCAGCCGCTCAAGGAGAACCAACTGTGGTTTTGTGAAACTATGCTTATTAGTTTTTGGTTTACAGATCATTGTCAGAAAAGTATACTTTCAACTGACCATTCCATGTTAAGATAACATATAAGCATGCAGTTTATATTGTAAAGGCAGACGACAGAGGGTGTCAAGTCACAAGCAAAAAAATACATGACCTGCACTAACTCTGCGAAAAGCAAACCCTCCTCCCTACCTACCCTATGAGGGAGAGCACAGCTCCTGCTCACGAAAACGATATTACTAGTTGCAAATTTTCCTCTCCAATTGTCCAGCACTATTAAGTTCATATGAGTGTTTCGGCAAGATAAGAACAAAAGGTAGTAAAAACTAGCCAGGGCCGGCTTTAGCACTGGTGGTGCCCAGCACGACAATGTTTTTTGGCGCCCCCCACAAGACCAGCTCCAGGGGCGTAACACAGGCCCACGCAGCCCCCGCGGTGCGGGGGGCCTCTAGCTCCAAGGGGCCCCGGCACTGCACTGTGGCCAGAGAGCTCCTGATTGAGCCCGGAGGGGGCCCCTCTAAGTACCGTGCAGGGAGGCCCCCTCACTTTTCCTTACACCAGTGCACCTCCGCCACGGATTCCCTCCCTACCACCCTTTTACAGTCTCCATAACCACTCTCTATCAAATGCATTTAATACATTTTAGAGCGTCACTCATGAAAGTGAAGGGGTCAGAGCACTGTACATAATGCACACATTATACAGAGACTATCGATCATAGGTGTGTATAGGGCATGTTACATAAGACAAAGGACAACAAGGGGTGAATTCGCATGTCATCCATATTGGTAGGCAGTGTAGTTAAAGAGTACTTGGTCTGGAGAAGCACAATCTCCGAATTTAAAATGTAACACAATGGATTGGGGGTCTCTTTAATAACAAAAACTGATTTGTACCAAAATGAACCCTTTTTGGAGCATTAGAATAATGAAAGTCTGAGGAAAACCCCATAGCTATAACCTATACCTTGAAGTCTGCCAGCAGTTCTTTGATGACAGTTAATAACTCACTGTAAACTGGAACTAACAAAAGGAAGTCTTTGACAACCGCAGTAACCCACTGACCTGTTTACATTACATTCACTTTGTGATCTCCATGGTACATGTTCTGTGCAGCAGGCATATTAACCCTCCCACTACCTAACCAAGAATCAAAATTTCCTCGAGTCAAAACTTCTATTAGGCAAAACTCCGATCTCCCCTGGAAAAACATTAATCACCGGAGTTTTCTTGACATTGTTGCCTGAACAACTCTAGAGGCCAGGAACACGGCAGCAGGTGCTTTTAAGCACAATATAAAGTAGCAAATACCTAACAGGCGCCCCTCTGCGAAGTCAGCACCCGGTGCGGTGGCGCCAGTCGCACGGCCCTAGAGCTGGCCCTGAAACTAGCATAATCAATCAAAAAAACGTCTGCTCATTACTTTATAAACCAGCTTCCAATGTAAATGCCTTCCACTCATGTTGCTGGTTAGTCTTGTGTGTGCTAGAACACACCAGAATCTGTGGTACCAATGGCAAAGCGAAGTTGTGCTCATACTTTTCCAATTGAAAGCTACAGTCAGTTTTGTCACTTCCAGGCACTGCAGAACCATGTGCTGGCCACATTTAGTGATTGCCTAAAGCGTGTCTGATGTCAGGCCCTTTAGTGTCTCCTCTGGTGACATTGGAATTGGAAATTCTAGAGTATTGAATATTTTAGGATATTATAGAATCTCCCTGGTGTCACAGAAGGGACGAATCCCCAGACATGGCCACTAGATGTTCTAAGACTCATCTATCACACTCCATCCAGAGGGGAGTGCATTACTACCCACATCATGTTTTGTAATGGTTTCTTTGACTACTACAGATGTGGATTAGGAATGTATGGTATAGGGTGGAAGAAAGGATCACAGCAGGAAGTTGAAGCTTGTTAAAACAATGGTTTAATGAACAGACGTGTAGGCAAAGGAACCCACAGCAAGGAGCAGCTGAGCAGACAAAGTCAACAGTCCAACTGCCCCTCACTAGGTAACTAGTAATACATTCCACACAACAATATTCAACATGACATATAAAGATTCCATCAGGGTCTTAAAGAGGCACTGTGCTAAACATACCCACATACCACACACCCCCTCCCTTAAAACTAAAAACAACAAAGATAACATAAATTAATAAAGAACATAGTCCTGCAATTTAACAGGCATCCTACAAGTACGCTGGCTGCGAAAGGATGCACACTCTTCACTTGGTAGAGAGTGCAAATGGGATGCATACCCCCTCCCACCAAGTTGTCATCAACAACACCGGATTCAGATCTTTAGCAAACTCTACTACAATCAGCAAAAGAAGAAGGGGAAATTAAATCAGCTGCTTCTGATGGTCTTTGATCCTGAGCAGCTGAGTTTACCACAAAATTGTGACCAACCACAAAAGATAGATTCGAATCATTCTCATCATCTCTATTAGCATATGCATTGTTAAAAATATCCACTTGATTTTCTGTAAGTTTGACTACACAATCCTTGTTCCACCAACCTCTCACTTCTATCAAAACAGAGGATTTACTAACCCTAACTACTCATACGGGTAGCAAGAACATTGATTGAACTTTACAAACCCGGAGTGGCTTCTTGAGCAGAACCCAATCATTCACTGCAAAATTCTCAACTTTGACTCTTATATTGCCTTCATGGAGTTTTTTTTACAACATTTGTTTGGCAATTACTCTATCTCTAACTTGCTGTTGATCTTTCCTCATATTTCTTTTCTTGTACTAGGCAGAACCCACTGTTAAATTGGTGAACCATTTGGGCATCAGTTTCGATCTGGCTTCTCTTCCCCTGAGTGCTTTAAAAGGAGTCACACCTGTGTTAGAATGTGGCGAAGTCAGATATGCCCAAACCTTTTCTTGCAAAAACTTAACTACGTTGACATTGGCTGCAATGTCAGTCTGAATCCTCTCTTTCAAAATGATTGTCCCTTTCAACCAGTCCATTGGAGGTAGGACTGTACAAGGAAACTTGGCAATGCTTGATTTCAAACTTTTCCCAAAAACTTGTAATTTGCCTTGAAACAAAAGATAAACCATTATCTGTAAGAATGCAACCAGGTGCACCTTCGATCTTAAAAATGTTTACAAGAAATGAGATCACAGTAGCAGAATTGGCACCCTCCACGAATGAATAGTAAACTCATTTAGAATAATAGTCAATTGCTACCAACAAGTATCTTTTATCAGAGATCAACACATTGAATGGCCCAGCCAAATCCAAGGCAATTTTCTCCCATGGTGCTTCTGGAATTGAAACAGGAAATAGAGGTTTTGTGTTCAGCTTCCAATGTTTGTCCAAAACTACACATTTAGGACAATTCCCAACAAAGATGACCACCTGTTTGTCCATAGTTGGCCACCAACAAATTTCTTTGAGTTTCTTGCAAGTGGCTGAAATCCCCATATGTTCCTCATGAGCCATGCAAATAATCCTTTCTCTCAAGAAGAGAGGAGGAACAAACAGACCATTTCTTACACAAACCCCATTCTTAAATGATAATTTCTCACTGATCTGTGCAAAACTTCTCAAATCTTCACTAAAACTTTTTCCTGTAGGCCACTTGTTTTTAATAAAATGTTCCACCTTTCTTAAAGACTCATCTTGTTTCATAGCCGTAGACCATTCCTCTTGAGTGACACTCCCATTGCAAGTTGACACAGCAACCACCAGGTCAACAACACAAACTTTGTCGAAATCATCCTCCTTTTCAGTTGAATTGGGAAGAGAAATGCGAGAAAGGCAATCTGCCCAGACATTCTGTCCACCTTGGATGTATTTGACTACAAGGTTATATTCTTGTAATTTTGACAACAATCGTACCAGACGTGCAGAAGCCTTTCCCAGCACATTCCAAACTAATAAGAAGAGTAGTGGCTTGTGGTCTGTAAAAACTTCACAACGGGAACCCCAAATGTATGTTTTGAACTTTTGTACCACCCAGACAATTCCAAGCACTTGTTATGTTATGCTATGTTAAAATTATTTATAGAGCGCACTTACACCAGGCGGTTTCATGGCGCTAGGAGCAGCAGGACGGCGAAAGGGTGGGTTACAAGAGTTTTATTGATAGGCTTGTGAAAATAGGAGAGTTTTAAGATGTGTTCTGAATTGAGTGTTGTCAGTTGCCGATCTGAGCTCAGTAGGGAGGGAATTCCAAAAGTGGGGGGCCAGATAGAAAACCTGAGGCCGCCATGTTTTTTGCGTTTAAAGGTGGGGATAGTGAGGAGGTTAAGGTGGGAGGAGCGGAGTTCACGTGAGGGAGCATATTGGTGGTTCCTGGAGGATATAAAGGCAGGGCCCTGGCCAGCAAGGGCTTTAAAGATGGTAAAGCCCAGTTTGAATAAACAGCGTTTAGCTACCGGGAGCCAATATAGGCTCTTCATCAGGGTGTTAACGTGTTGATTCTTGGACTGTCGGAAGATGAGCCTAGCTGCTTGGTTTTGTATGAGCTGTAGGCGAAGAAGCTGGTATGCTGGAATACCAACGTAAAGTGCATTCACATAATCAATGCGAGAAGTAACCAGGGCCAAGGTGACAAGGGTAAGGGCCTCGGTGGTCAGGAAGTATCTTTCGAATTCTGAGAAGGTGGAAGAAGCAGGAGGATACTACTGCATTGATCTGTGGTTTCAGAGACAAATCGCTGCAGATAATAACCCCAAGACTTTTAACGGAATCCGCTGGGCGAGGAAGATTGCCCAGAGGTGAAGGCCAAAAGCTGGAGTTCCAGGGGTTGGCAGCGCCTCCAGTTAGTTATGAGCTCCGTTTTGTCGGGATTAAGTTTTAATTGGTTGGAATAAATCCATTCACTGATGGAGGTCATAGTGGTTTGAAAATTGGTGACAGAGGTGTTGGAGAAATCAATGTTGAACACCAGCTGGAGGTCGTCGGCATTTTTAACATGTCCAAACTTTCGTCTTTACCTGGCAAACTTTAAGTTTGTGGTTGGCATCCAGATTTCAGGGGAGAGTTACAGCATCTACCAGTGCAGTTGCTGCTCCTGACTGAAATTCCACCATAAGGGGAAATTTTTTTCACTTCTTCACTCTGAAGAAGAATTACAATTGGTTTTTTTTTTGTACAACATAATGCTGTCTTTTTTTCGGTAAGCTTATTTATCTCCCCCTGATTTCTTTCTTCACTAGGGTAGGGTTGGAAGAGGTGGACTTTACTATCAAGGTGAATAGAGGGAATTCATTTGCTTCTTGTCTGTGAATCAGTAGAGCCCGTTTTTTGCATTCCGGGTAGAGGGCCGTGGCCTACAAGCCCCAGGAGCCTCTCCATTTGTGGCCGTTGCCGCCACCGTCATCCCACGCCTGAAGGCGCATAACGTGCCTGCTCGGGGAGCCCGCTTTTTGCATTTTGGGTAGGGGGCCGTGGCCTACAAGCCCCAGGAGCCTCTGCATTCGTGGCCACCGGCATCCCACGCTGGAGGAGTATAAAGAGCCCGCTCTGGTCCCGCAGCACGGGAGCCCGTTTTTTGCTTTCAGGGAAGGGGGCAATGGCCTACAAGCCCCAGGAGCCTCTGCATTCACGGCAGTTGCCGCCACCATCATCCCGTGCCTGGAAGCGCATAAAGAGCCTGCTCGGGTCCCGTAGCGCCAGACACGGGCCCGGGCCTAGAGTGGGCCCACTTGTTCCCATCAGAGCCCGGAGGAGACTGGGTTGGGCCTACCCTCTTGGCATCATATTCCTGAAAGAAGGATCAGCTTGTACAAGGTGAGAACACTTGTTTCCCAAAACACTGACACATATCGTGCCGTTTGGGATGTCTAAATATGTGGAAAAGAAAAGCTGAGGTAAATAAACTGTACCCCTCAAAGAGTACTCTCAAAACAGTAAAGGGTTCACGCTCAACTCTGTTTAACTACCTTACGGGAGCCATGGGGACAATCGAAAAACAAATATCGTCCGTGGAAGAGACATTGAATGCTGTAAACAGGGGAGAAACACAGAGGGGGGAATTCATTCCATGTGAAGCAACATCAACAGCTCCAGTACTTGAAAGTCGACAACCAACAAATGGATGTGTACAGAATGTATCTGAGCAAATATGGTACAGTGATCAGGCGAGTGGACAGGGTAGTGATATCCAACCACTGCCTAAACGCCGTAGAAATCCTAGAGTGGTTAAAAAGGTAGAATCTGAGGGCCAAGTGAGCCAAGGAAATCTGAGTAAATTAAAGCAGAATAAAGTAACAAGGAGGGGTAAATCAGTAACATCGACACATAAAAGCACTCCTACGAAAGTACTAACCCCTAACAACCCCTACTGCTCGAAAGAAGATGTAAGAATGCTTTCTAAGCAGATAGAGGGCTTGGAGAGTATCTTTAAAGACTCCCTTAGCAGGATAGCAGATAAACTACAATCTATCACACCCGCCCTAGACAAATGCTTAGGAAACTTAGCCATTAGTAGAGAGAACTATCCGCGCAAATGTCTGGACACTCTGAGTAGCAGATAAAACAAGAAACCCCATGGCACAGAACAGGTTCCTTCGAGTGCACAAACTAAAATTGAAGGGAAACATGTAGAGCCAATCCTATAGAATAGCTAGAAACTATAAAAAAAAACAAGGGATGAAGCCATGTTCTGGAGCAGTAAGGCGCCCCCTGGCCCTGCAGGGAGAGATATAGATATTATAAGCCAGGGGAATAATCCAATCTATGCGACGCCGCAAATGAACCAATCCAATCCTGAGCCCACACAAACCCAAAGGTCCTATCCTCAACCCTCTGCACAGTCATTTGATATAATACTAACTTCATTTCAGGAGATATCAAGAGTCACAAAAAAAAGCTTAGTTGTGAAAAGCAGTAAATCAAACATGAAGATACTAGGATGGGCTGATGCAAAGTGTACACAGGCTTATGCTAAATAAAAAAATGAAACACATAAAAAGCATACAAATATGCAAGAGCTAAGAAGCTAAGAAGAGCATATAAAAAAGCACTCATAGAACGCAAGGTGACCTTGAGATCGGAGGCCTGGGCGGCATGGCAGAAGGCTTCACTATCTAAAAACTGTGCAGCCTTCTGGAAGGCTGTAAAGGCCCCTTTTTTGGCCGCAGGGAATGCCCCAACAATTGAAATAACAATAACAGAGGCATCTTGGATAGATAATTTTTCTAAAATATATGATAGTGAATCTAGCGGAGCTCTCTATTTTGGCCCCCTTCCTTTGGTCCTTCCCCTACCCCAGTCCCATCTGTTAAGACTCTAGGCATTAAGCTTAATGACAAACTCACTATTCACTCCCAGATAGGTTCGGTGGTTTCTTCTTGCTTTCTCACTCTTCGTACTATCCGTTCCATTTCTCGCTTTTTTTCTTTCTCTGCACTCAAATTGATCATGTCCGCACTGGTCCTGTCCCGCCTGGACTACGGGAATGTCTTGTTCAATGGCATCCCTCAGTACAGCTTGCGCAAACTACAACTGGTGCAGAACCAGGCGGCCCGCCTTGCTTTCGGTCTCCCCAAATTCCATCATACCTCTCCCCTCTTGAAGACCCTTCACTGGCTCCCTGTCCGGGAACGCGCCTTGTTCAAACTAGGCTGCATGGGTTTTCAGGCCAGGACTGGCCTGGCCCCTATTTTCATATCTTCAGCCATCAAATCTTACGTTCCCGGCAGAGACCTTCGTTCCTCAGCCCAACATCTTTTGGTTGTCCCTCGTTACAGGAAAAAAAAACAGGGCGGCTCTAAATTTTCTACCCTCGCCCCTGTATTCTGGAATTCCCTCCCCTTCCATCTTAGGTCCCTCACCCAGTATTCCATTTTTCGCAAATCCCTGAAAATTTTTTTATTTACTCAGGCCTTTCTGTCTTAAACCTTCCCTTCCTTCAGCCCATGTCTCAGCGATTGACTCCGCCAAGTAGGTTGTGTGCTATCTCAGAGCCAAGAAACCGCACAGGTGTACGTTGCGCTCTACAAATATTTTAAACTTAAACTTAAACTAAACAATCTAGAAACCCATCTACTTGATAAGGATGAGGTAACTCACTCAGCAATTTTTTATTGATCTCCAGGTTACCCTGGATGAAGTTAATTGTGCAATTAAGACAAGTATGGGAGGAAAAACCCCAGGCCTGGATGGGATCCCCGCAGACCTATATAAAGTTAATTCGGTGCTATGGGATCCACTTTTAACACAGGTAATTAATGCGAGCTGTGGTTTTAAAATTATTGATACATGGTCAGAATCCATTTTAGTTCCAATTTTTAACCCCTTCCATGCTCATGACGGAACCATTCCGTCATGAGTCACGGTTGGGCTGTGCTGATGACGGAATGGTTCCGTCACGACTATGCCCGCGATTGGAATGTCCAGAACAGGGTTGGAAATCCTGCCGCACGCAAGCGGTTAAAAAAGGCGATAGATAAGGGAGGGGTTGTTTTGTTATTTCGTATATGGTTTTGCTTAATTCTGTCCGCCTTGTATACTAGCTTACATCCAATGTACCACATTATGTTCCGAAGCTTATACTCTGTACCTCTGTATCCTGCATACTGTCCTAGCCCCACATCATGTGTGTCAAAAGATGCTGTCGACTCCTTAAGGGGTTTGAGACTGCTTCCACGGCCTAGTCCTTATGTATACACATGTGTTATGAGACGATATTACTGGTTGCATAGTTGATGGCTGCTGTTATAGACACTCCGATAGGAACGACAACTGTAACTAACCTTAAAATACTATCATTGAATGTAAAAGGACTCAACCAGCCAGTTAAACGCCAAAAGATACTTGACTATTTACGAAGACAGCATGGAGATATAGCCTTATTGCAAGAAACGAAACTGGAAGCAAAGCAATTCCACACACTACGCAATAAGTATTATACTGAAGTGATAGGCTCTGAGGCGATTTCAAAAAAGAATGGGGTGGTAATGCTAGTGGCTAAAAATGCGAATGTGGAAATAGTCTCTAGTGCATCAGATACGAAAGGCAGATGGGTCTCAGCGAGACTACTCAAGGATGACACTGACTTCTTTATCACGACTATCTATGCCCCAAATACACATGATCCGTCCTTCTGGGTAGGCTTAACGAAGCAGATAAACTCCATCCCCGACACAGCAGTCCATATTTTGGCGGGCGACTTCAACCTCCCACACGACCCAATACTAGATAGAGACTCTAAATGCGTCTTTCGCCCGGGGAAGGCCCATAAGGCATTCATGAAACTGTGCAATAGGTTTCATTTGGTGGACACGTGGCGCTTGATGCACCCTGATGGCAGAGATTACTCATTCTATTCCCCACCGCATGACTCGTTCTCAAGAATCGACTATATACTCATATCTAATAATGCGGTGGCAAGAGTTGAGGACGCGGACATTGCTCCCAGATTAGTATCTGATCATTCCTGCGTCTCCCTTACATTGTCTAATATTAAACCGACCACCCGTCAATCTATGTGGCGATTCAATGACACCATTATCACTGACACAAAGCACAAAGAAACCCTTGACACTGCCATAAAAGACTTTTTGTTATTAAACAAGAGAGGGGACACTTCAGACACCACTCGATGGGATGCGTTGAAGTCCACCATAAGGGGGGTTATTATAAAAATGTCGTCTGCAATTAATAAGAACCGCACTGCAGCCTTGTTAAAATTAGAGGAGGACATTGCAAAACTCCAGCACACATACTTGAGAAATAGAAACCCTGAGGTTCTTACTGAACTGTCCAACCAGAAATACACCTATAACAAACTTATTAGTGAAAAGGCGGGAATTTGGTTAGACAGGAGGAAGCGTTTCAAAATTTGTGACTCGAACAAAGCCGGGAAGGGATTAGCCGCTTATCTTAAATTTAAAATCCAAAAGAATACCATTGCATCCTTACTCGATGACAATGGGACTCCTAACTCTGACCCCACTAAGATTGCGAATATCTTCAAGGGCTTTTACGAGAAACTTTATGCTAAGAACATGCATGTAGACAGCGTAAAAATGGAGAAATACCTCTCCAACTGCACGCTCCCAACACCAACGGCTGCGGAAAGAGACTCCTTGAATGAACCAATCTCTGAATCGGAGGTTATTGGCGCAATCAAGTCTCTCAAAAAGGGGAAAGCCCCTGGGCCTGACGGCTACACAGCACAATTTTATAAGTCCTTTGGCCATATTCTCTCCACCCCTCTCCTAGAGGTCTTTCATGAAATCACCAATACAGGTAAAGTTAAGGGGACTATGGCAGAGGCTGTGATTGCGGTAATACCCAAGGAAGGCAAGGACCACAAACTCCCCAAAAACTACAGGCCTATCTCACTGATAAATTTAGATTGTAAGCTCCTAGCATCAATTCTGGCAAATCGCATTCAAAGAGTCCTGCCGTCTCTTATACATCCCTCGCAAGCCGGTTTTCTGAAGAACAGGCTCTCGAGCGACAATACGAGAATCCTGGCTCATGTCATTGAGAAGGCGAAACTCTTAACTACACCCACCATCGCCATCACACTAGACGCTGAAAAAGCGTTCGACAAAGTAGACTGGGGTTACTTAAATGCTGTACTACATAAATTTGACCTGGGTCCCACATTCACTAAACTAGTCATGTCCCTCTATGCCTGTCCCTCCGCTAGAGTACGAGCTGGCGGCGCTTTTTCCTCCCCATTTGGTCTAGAGCAGGGTACTAGACAGGGATGTCCATTGTCCCCGTCCTTATTCCTCCTGGCTATTGAGCCTTTTCTGTACTACATAAGGGAAAACCCTGACATCGCTGGAATCCGATTCACTGACTGTACAATTAAACTCACGGCTTATGCAGACGACGTGTTAGTCATGAGCGAACAAGCTGCTAAGGCTATCCCTGCGCTAATGTCCACAATAGATGACTTCTCAGCTGTTTCTGGATACTCCTTGAACAAGGATAAAACTGAGGTGAAGTCGTTGAATAATCTATGTGATAAAGCCATCCTGGGCGACTCCGGGCTTACCTGGCAGTCGAAGAGTTTTAAATATTTAGGCATGGAATTTGAAAAAGACTTGATATCCACCTTAAAAATTAATGAGGAGATACTCTACAAGAAAATACAAAAACTGTTGGATGGGTGGTCCCCTAAATTCCTTTCGTGGTGGGGCAGGGCTGAAACACTAAAAATGATGATCAGTCCCTTGGTGAATTATATGGCATGTATGCTCCCCATGACCTTCACGGAGGACTTTTTACATAGGATTGAAAAACTGATCTCGGACTTCCTGTGGAAAGGGAAGAAGCCGAGAATTGCCATGAAAAAATTGCAACTTCCAAAGCTTAAAGGGGGATTAGGGTTGCCAAATTTCAGGAATTACCAGACCGCCTTTCTCTGTAAGCAAGGAGCCTCCTGGTTTATCGAGGATCCTGTCTACACGCCCTTATGGATCAATATTGAAAAGTCCATTATGGGCAAAACCCCGCTATCTGCAGTCCTAACAATGGACCTCTCACATCTCACGAACTCTAAATACATCATGCTCAATACCAAGAGAGCCCTCCTGCGGTTAGATCGCGCTCATGCCAATGGTCAACGATTCCACAATTCCTCCTCTGCGTCCTTATGGCGTAACCCGTCCATTAAAATCAGTGGATCACCTGTTGTATGGGACCACTGGTCCGATAAAGGTCTTAATGTGATCTCTGATCTGTACGAAAATAATATGCCATTGCCATTCTCGACTCTACAGGCCAGACACTCCCTGTTGCCGATAGACTTTTATGCCTTTTTAAAACTAAAATCGGCCCTATCCACTAAAACATTCAAACTAGTGAAGCCTTGGCTAAAAACTATGCTACCCCACTTTCAATCCACTGGACATTTTGTCTCTAAAATATACAAACTACTCGCGCCAACGGCCAGCAAATCAATGAAGCGCAATGAGTTGAAATGGGAATCAGAAACAAACAACACTGGCATAAGTATAGACTGGGTCAGGATACATGCATCAGCACTCACGCACAAGGTATCGCCGATACTATCACAAACCAAATATATGATTATCAACAGAGCATTTTGGACCCCACAGAGGCTATTTAAGATTGGCCTACGGGACACACCGGATTGCTGGAACTGCTCCTCTGGTATTGGTGACCTTTCGCACATGTTATTTGATTGCCCCATGCTCCACGCCTTCTGGGCAAAAATCTTTGACTACATTGCACACACGCTCCACATACACCCTACGAGGGAATTCATCTACATTCTCCTAGGGGCATTAGATCCATCACTAAAAGGTGACCATGACCGCCAGCTCCTGGATCTCCTACTAACTTTAGCATGTAAGGTGATCCTGTGCAATTGGAAATCAACGGGTGAGGTCTCCTTCAATGCCTGGAGGGAATGGCTGTCCTGCATTAGGGGCACTGACAACCCCGCGTTACACTCATCACCATGGCAGGTCACCAACAAAAAATTATGGTCTTCACTGGACCGAGCCTCCTTCATCTTTGACCCACCTTGAAGCTCCATACGATGAGGTCCGTTCTCAGTGAATTATGGGCTCTGTGTTGCGTGAACTGTAACGGCTATATCTTGGGCTCACGGGCTTGACAACCTTAGAACCATGAAGCAGGAATGATGCAACATACATGGTGTGATATGACTTGACTTGGACAGAGGGCTCTACGGAACTATGTACAAAAATGTGAATGCAAGGATGGTACTTTATTTTTCTTTACTGTATACGTATTGTTTTGTGTAATAACCCATGTCTGGTTGCGGTACTTTGGCAACATGATTGTAATTCTTTTGATGTTTTCTTGCCGCTATCATCTCTGTTATGATTAATAAATAAAATATGATTTGAAATAAAAAAAAAAAAAGGCGATAGACAAGACCCGGCGTGCTATCGACGAATATCACTTTTAGAATCTTTGATTAAAGTCGTAGGGCGCATTATGCTGGAGAGACTTCAGGATAGGGCAGAGGAAAATAAAGTTATCTCTGAGTGACAGTTCGGTTTTCAAAAAGGGCTGGGAACAATAGAACAAGGCTTAAACCTGAATATTCTTATAGGGAAATATACCCTCGCTAAGAGGGGTACATTGTTTTTAGCATTTGTCGATCTTACAACAGCTTTTGATTGTGTTAGGCATGAGAATCTCTTTGTATCCTTAGCGATATAGGTGTGGAGCCCAATATTATACTTTTTTTAAGACAACTATACCATAACGCCAAGTCAAGGGTGCGCTATGGAGTGAATGGAGAATGCTCAGATTTGGTAAAAATCAAAGAAGGTTGTAAGACAAGGCTGTGTGCTGGCCCCATTCCTTTTTAATCTTTATATAAATAAATTTGGAGATTCACTTGTAAATAAATGCCAAGATCTCCCCCAAATAGAAGGGCGGCCAATACCAGTTTTACTGTTTGCTGATAATTCAGTATTGATGGCGCCACCGAATTGGGTTTACAAAGATTACTGAATAACTTCTCGGTCTTTATGCACGATTTAGGCTTAAGGGTAAACGCAACAAAAATGTTTATAATGAAATGCGGCACTGGTAGCCATAAATGTATAGAAATGAAGATAGATGGGCAAAACATAGACTTTACAAACAGATTTAGCTATTTAGGCCTTCTATTCGACCGAAATGATTCTTGACCCAAGCGGTGCAAGCCAGAAGACTGGCATTAATGAAATCAAATGCTGCCCTAGCAAACTTTGCAAACGAATTGGGTAGGAGACCCCCACAAGAGTTACTACAGCTATATAAGGCTAAGAGTGTGTCAACAGCAACATATGGCGCCAAGATCTGGGTATATTCAGAAGTGCAGGCCATTCAATCTGTTGAAAACATGTTCATACAATTTATATTGGTAGTCCCAGCCTGTACCGCATTGTGTGTTTGCCACTCAGAACTGGGTATCCCTTACATTTCCGATGTAATAAAGTTGGAACCAATCTTGCTATGGCACAGAATAAGGTCTTCTGCAGAAACCACTCTCAATAAAGATATTTTATATGATAGTCTAAAACTGGATGGCGTCTTAAGAATTCCATGGATAAAATATCTGTGGGACTTTATGAATGATATAGGCCATCCAGAGTTTTACACTAAACCATGCACATTGGACCCTGTGCCAAGTAAAGAGCTGTAAATTAAATGTCTAACTCATCTTGGAACTCTTAGCCAAACAGTGGAAATGCAAAAGCCCACAGTATTGCACAATTAAATGATTTTAACTCTCGGACTCTTGGGCAGAGAAACACACGCCGTGAGGGGAACGGCAGCCCGTGGTGCAATCCTCACCTTCCAAGCGCCGTGAGGGCAACGGCTGGTCTAGCGAGGCTCCCTGAAGCTCCCCGAGGGACTGCACATCCCAGGTGCCCCGGAGGCAAGCGGCGCACCTGGAGCGTCATCACCAGCGCCCGGAGGCGCGATTTAACTGCGGAGCGCCGAGCGCTCAGTGGGGGCAGACTCTCGGACTCTTGGGCAGAGAAACACACGCCGTGAGGGGAACGGCAGCCCGTGGTGCAATCCTCACCTTCCAAGCGCCGTGAGGGCAACGGCTGGTCTAGCGAGGCTCCCTGAAGCTCCCCGAGGGACTGCACATCCCAGGTGCCCCGGAGGCAAGCGGCGCACCTGGAGCGTCATCACCAGCGCCCGGAGGCGCGATTTAACTGCGGAGTGCCTCTCGCCCCGCGAGTCGCGCGCGGGAGCGCCCGAGCGAAGGCCGGGCAAAGGGCGGGCCCTCTGTGGCCCTCAGAGGCCTGAGGAGTCTGGGCTAGGCACCACCCCCTGGCCAATTTCCCTGCGAACTTCAAGGTAACAACGCTTTGTGATTAATATATTGCTAATGGCTCCAACTGCATCTAAACCCATCACCAAGAACATGGTTAAAAAAAAACCCTATTACTACACGCTCTGTTGCAAGGACCGCTGTCCAAACTAAGACACCATTACCAACGTTAACTGCCATTGATCTCATGCTCCAACAGACAATTGTAGTGGTAGCAAATGCCATCGAAAACACTGAGAAACGTTTGTCTCTACCCCCTAGTGCCTGCCTAATCCACCGCACTCCACAACCTGTTGATAGCACTGTATATAATATCAATATGACAGCATTATCCAACGATTCCATGCTTATGCAATCTTATACAGGTCTCCCGGGTACTGTGCCTCCACCCACAGTAGACTTCCCTACATCTCCCATACAACTCCAAGATAGGGACAGCCGTTTATCCATAACTCCTAACTTACAGATTGATGTTCCACCACCTGAGGAATCGGGTCCCAGTGCTGCCCTTAGCGCATCATTGATTACCTGCGATACTGCAGATACTATGCCTACAATAGACCTAGTCAACAATAGCAGCGACAGTAGTATGATCAACCAGGGTATCGCCCATCGCAGAACTAGATGCATTTACACCAGGAAACCACATGCTTTCTTAAGGGGATGTATGAAACTAAAGGGCAAAAGAAAGAAGACCATCTTACCCACACCCCCCATAGATCCATCTAATGGAATTGCAAGATTGATGCCTAATACAGGACCGGAAGTTAATATGGAGTCAATACTGGTCCAAATTACGGATGCCATGAAGCACCTTATTGCTCCCCTAAATGATAAACTCGAGCAAATAGGTAAAAAGGTGGAAAACCTAGAAAAATTGGGCCTAGCCAAATTAGACATCCTTGAACACTTAGGCCCACAAACTATACAAACTACACAAACCACTCAACCCATCTCCAATGTATCTATCAGGAATAAGGCTATAACAACTGCCCATATTGTATCTAAACCACAGGTTCCATCAGTGAGTAATACAAATCCACCAGCACCTACCTGTAAAACCGTAATCTTACAAAGTAACACCCATAACGGCCCATCTCCTTCCACCTCTCACAGAGCAACTGGGGTGGTGCTTAAGGACTACACCCCAGCAAGCAGGAACCCACCGGCGCGTAGTTATTATAACAATATCATCCCCGCTGTGATTAATCTTCCACCAGAAAGTAGGCCTCTGGTAGCAATCCTTGCTAATGTACCGAAACTCAAACCCTCCCAATTTGAAAACAGTGAAACTCTTAAAAATAAAATTTTACACTGGCTGGTCCACAACTGTGGCTTCCCCTTAAGTGGTGCAGGCCAGATTATTTCAACCCAAAGGGTAGGGTGGGTGGGTCCAAGCAAAAAGGACATAAACGGGGACTGCGTAATTATAAATTACAAAACCACTGAATGGGCACGTGACTCCATCTTGAACGCACCCATCCCCTCTGATAAAGAATTTAACACAACCCTGTTCCCTTTGGATTATTTTTATAGAAACCTGGTGGGGTTCAAGACACCCGTGCAGAATTTTAAACATCCTAGAGCAACTAATACACCTTACCCATCTGCATTGCAGGCACCTGTACAATTAGCCGGGCATTTTTCCCATTCTTTGTACCCCACGACCACTCATGTATTTAATAATCAGCATGTTCCACAACCACCTATGGAATTGTACAGAATGCCTAATCCCAATTATCTTAATTATCACAATACAATTGGGTCTGGAAGTAACATCTATGGACAATTCGCTGTTCCAACATCTAATAGATTCGAGATGTTCAATTCTCTTGATGAAAACGATTGACTGCCAGATATACCTACTGGAGAAAGTGTAATACATATAAACACCTCTGCTCTAAGTTTAAATAACCCAACCACGATAGCCGACCACAACCGTACATGCCCGCCTAAAATCCCCCTTGCAAATGAACCCTCCATAGAGAACCCGACAATTATCCCTAACGACATGGCAACGATAGATAACAGCACCTGCACGGTGGTAAACCATCTAGGCGATCAAATGCCATCTATAGCAACAACAGAAATGATTCCATCCCATGTATCCAGGGAAAGTTCACTGAGGGTTATCACATGGAATGTAGCGGGCCTAGCTTCCAAGGTAAATACACCTGTATGGGATGGCTTTCTTAAGCAAGGCTATGACATCATATGCCTCCAAGAAACGTGGGATAGAGCAGAAGTCCATGTTGAGGGATATTCCTCCTTTAGCGTGCTGGCCGTGGCTTCGCAGGCTGGCCGCGCCAAGGGGGGGTTAGTGACCCTGCTATCTACAACATTGACTGAGTTTTGGGTCAGTAGCCATGTAGTCTTGGGAGATCATGCATCCGTTTTGCGCGTGACCCACAGTGGTTCTAAAGATCTAATAATTGTGAACTTTTACAATAACATCGCTAGCCACAGCCAGGGGTTGTTCATCTCTGACATCGACCAGGCTGTCGATGCAATGTTATCAAGCTCCCCTAAACCAGCGGTAATCTTGTGGGCCGGAGATTTTAATATCAAAACGTGCTCTTATGCACTCAAGGGGGCTTGTGGCCACAGGGAAGAATATTCTGGAAGGGAAACTACCAGCATCTTCAACCACTTCCCGCATAACATCCTAGGAAGTGCCTTGAATAACCTACTGGCCAAATATGATTTAGAACTTCTTGAATGCAATACGAATGCCAACAATGTTAGATGCCCGACATTCCACGGAAGGAATAGCCATTCATTTATAGATCACATTATTGTCTCCAGCTCTGCAATGTATATAAATGTGTGGGTAATCGAACAAACGGTCAGTGACCACAACAGTGTATCTGTCGAATTACTGGACTGGCCGTCAAAAAGGAACTCTCACGGCCAACCTATCCAGGACATTTCCGTAGGAAGACCAAATGGGATGAGGGTGAAATGGATAAAAGTCGACCCTACCAAAATTGTCACCAACATAATCACTAATTGCTACGGAGAATTGGAATACTGTTTATCCCCAACACCATGCCCAGAAATCTTGCTGTCTAAATTTCTAATCATCACACAAACTGTTGAGAAATTATTGACAAGCAAATCAAGGGAGCGCAGAAAAGTTAAGACGGCGTGGTTTGATGATAACTGTGCCCAGTCACTAAAAAGGCTAAAAACCTCATTAGATATAAAACCGAGAGACCACTGCAAGATAAGGGAAGACCGTCATAATTACAAAATCGCCCTGGCTACTCGGAAAAGTGAACTACAGGATGAGGCATGGGTTAAATTAGATCGGGCAGCGGAAACAAAAGATCACAAACTCTTCTGGGACACTGTAAACAGTCCGTACTTAAAGAATGACAACATCCCCGAACTTACCTCGCATGTCAGCTGTCAAGATTGGATTATACATTTTACTGGGATTTTTAACTCTGATTGTTCAGATCCTAATGTTTTAACTGGAATGCCAATTAATTTTAAATGGGAGAAATTATTGTTTACAGTATCTTTAAATGAGGTGCAGGATGCTATAGAGAAAAGTAAGGGGGGGAAAGCCCCGGGCCCAGATGGGGTCCCTGTGGACTTTTTTAAATTTAAGATTGACATTTGGGCGCCTATTTTAACACGTTACTTCAATGCTGCTATTGTGAATGAACTACCTACCTCATGGGGTCAATCCATTTTGGTGCCTCTTTTTAAAAAAGGTTCAAGGGCTGAAGCACGTAATTATCGTCCAATTTCTCTTTTGGACTCGTCATTAAAAATATTGAGTCGCGTGCTTCTGGGAAGATTAGAGTCCTGGGTTGAGGACAATAAGGTCCTATCACCCATCCAGTACGGGTTCCGTAGGGGTATAGGAACCATGGAGCAGTGTGTGAACCTTGAGCTTATTATCGGCAAGTACACGAGAGCAAAGGAAGGGCATTTGTTCATGTGTTTTGCCGATCTAAGCTCGGCGTTCGACCTTGTGGAACACACACTGCTCTGGCCAACACTACTCGCTATGGGCGCACCCCCCGAAATAATTCACCTGCTGGCTAGAATGTACAGTAGCCTATCAAGCAAAGTTAGATTTGGACCAAATGGAGAGTGTACCCCCTTTTTTAAAATAGGTAGAGGGATTAGGCAAGGGTGCGTTCTCGCACCCTTGCTGTTTTCCCTTTTTATAAACCAGGTCGATCAGTCCCTACAAGAGTCCCATGCAGATGCCCCTATGATAAATGGCAAACAAGTACCCGTCCTCTTATACGCGGACGACGCGGTCCTGATTTCCAGGACCGCGAATGGGCTCCAAAAGTTAATTGACAAATTTAATGTTTTTATTAAAGGCAGAATGCTTAAAATTAATAAGGGTAAGACTATGACTATGACCTGTGGGAAGAAATTGAAGAAAAGTAAGTCATTTTTCCTTGATGGGGATAAACTTGAGGCTGTGCAACATTTCTGTTATTTAGGCATTACATTCTCTGGGGACGGGAGATGGGCAAACGAGCAATCTTGTATAGGTATGAAGATGATTAGAAACACAAACTGCATCTTCAGATTCGCCTCCAAATTAGGGGGGCGTAGAATAAGGGAGATGATCACCATTTATAACTCCAGGTGCATGTCCTCTGCCCTTTATGGAGCAGGGATATGGGGATATAATTCCCAGATTGCCCTCTCCATTCAGCAGGAAGAAAATAGGTATCTTAAACGCCTATTATGTCTTCCTGCTTCAGCTTCCAACGAAATTACACATAGGGAGCTGGGCATACACCATGCTACAGACTTGATTGCACTACGTCCCCTCTCCCTTTGGCGTTCTATCTGGGCCAAAGATGAAACCAAGTTTACCCAGGAATTAATTCTAGACTGTTTTAAACTGGACCAGCACTTAAAAATCCCCTGGCTAAAACATATTTTTCACTGGTATAATTCCCTTTTTGGCCAGGATATTATTTTTAAGGATACCCCAACAGAATTAGTTTTAACGAAGCGTGACCTTAAAACCACCTATATGGATCATGCTGAAGGGATTAGAATGAAGGGGTGCGCTACACAAAGTACCCTCAAACTGTACCTGGAATACAATTTAAATACAGGATTCCCATTATACCTTACATTTGTCAGCATTAACTCCCATCGTTTTGTTTTGGCACGCCTGAGGCTGGGTATAGTCCACCATTTGGTGGCCTTCCCTACTATAAAGAAGCCGGGGTCCTGCCCGTGCCCATGCGATGGAAAATCGAAACAGAGTATCTGCCACTTTTTACTTTTTTGCAATTTTTATACCGGTTTTAGAAAATTTTATCTAAAACAATTATTTTTAGAATACAGTACGTATGATATAAGAGCTGCAATGCAATTATTGTTTGACCTGTCGTCCCCTAACATATGTTATCGTGTAGCCACTTATGTTCTTAAATGTATTAGGCACAGGAAATCAATTATCATATGATCTCCGTTGGAAAAGACACCTATGATCAATTGTGAGCTACTGTCAAACCTTATGCATTTCTCTTATACGTGACCTCTGGTTTTTATCATGATTTTAGACCTTGTATTGACTGCTCTTCTGGCCTGTACCCCCCTGGACTCATACCTTTTAAATTTTTTTTTTTTTTTTTTTTATATAATTGTTGATGAATATGTAATAGACTTTTACAGTTAATGCACTTTAGTTACTCTGGCATATTTTTGCACATACTATTGCACTTTATGCCCAGTTCAGGTCCTTCTTTGTTTGTATACAATTGCTGCTTAAATACGTGAGAAAAGTTGTAGACATTGCACTTTAGTTATCCCTTGCACAATTTGCACACACTACTGCACTTTATGATCAGTCTAAGCCTTCTCCTGACTGGTACTACCTTATCCAGCAAGTTTTGCACTATACTTTAATAATTGCTGCTAAATATAAACGTCCCCCTTTTCTTTGCATATTTTGCACATGTTATTGCACTTTAGGCCTGGAATAGGTCTCTTGTTTAAAGTACCACCTATCTGCATGTTGGACTAAATGTAAAAAAAGGGCTGCTATTTACAAGTGATTACTCTATGGTATATTGATGTGATATGTTTTGCATTAATCTGCTGATTGTCGTTAAGTGCTATGTCCAATCCTTGCCTATTTTGCACACATTACTGCACTTTTCGCCCTGTGTAGGTCTCTTATTTAGTATTATCCCCCCCGGCATGCCTTGCATAAAACGTGTAAACTGACGCTATATTTAGTGATTATTTTCTCTTTTAGATTTTATTTTTGCCTGTATTAATGCAATTGTTTTAGTAGTTTCATCATTCTTTATAAAAGTGACTTCAATTGTATTTATGAATGTTGCTATATGGTTGTATCTATACAAACCGAATAAAGCATTTTGAAACTGAAACAACGTATAGTATTCAACCATATCTTACATTGGTCTGTGGCACGAATGACAGATTCCTACTAACAAGATTTAGACTTGGGATACTGCACAGGTTAATGAGTTTTCCAAAGATTAACGATTGGTCGAAAGAGTTGCAACCATGCCTGTGTGATGATCAGTCAGAGCAATCAACGCTTCATGTGGTGGTTTCTGTAAGTTTTACCAAAGGCAAAAAATATGGATTTTAACTTTTTTGAAAAAGTCTGGTTTTAGACAATGTCATCCCACCTTTTTTGCACTACAGCTATTAGATCATGAGAACACTATATGGCTTATAGCAACGTATTTATAGAGCCTAATGAATAGTAGGAAATCCATACTAATGTGATTGCCCACAGGACCAAAAATGTAAAGCAGCAAAGAAGTTTTAAATAAGCGACAGTTGAATGTATGTGTATTACTGGAAATTGAGTGCATGAAATTTATGCTTTTTAACTTTTTCTGAATTATTGAACATGTATATAATACTGTATATAATATTTATGTGATTTTACCTGCTTTTATGATTTTCTAAAAAGGAATCGAATAAAGCTATTTTTTACTTGACTTGACAGTAAAGCCATCTGTAGAATTTGCTCCTTTATAGGTGTAAATTACATTTCCATTGGTCACTGTGTGCATGTAATTCGGGTGATTTTGCAGTTTGAAACCTTTCTCCATTCACTTATTACAACTATTTGTAGTTTGCAGCTGACAAATGACTCTGCTTGTACATAAAGTACCCCTTGTGTGTAACTGCTGCACATGGAGTGTAATTTACACAATACTTACGTTTATTTTTTACTTTTGGAAATCAGGTGCTTATTGAAATCTGGTTTCAAAGAAAGAAGAGGGGGGACTAGAAGCTGATAAAAGTCCAGTGCCCATGCTCCGACAATTACAAATCTTTTAAAAAGAGGGATCACTGTTCCTGATAGACATAAGGAAAGTCTTGGTATTGTATTGATTGTAGAGAAAGTCAACAGGACTGTTGCTTGTTGCCCTCACGCATCCCTAGGTATGTCATAATTCATCATAGGGTGAGTGCTCCACAAAATAGACGAACAATGCGTTGAAATATTACTGCTGAATGGCACCACACTGGCTGAATACAGCTAAATTGTTATTAATGTTTGTGTTTGTTTATACGTTTGGTGACTATATCAGCTCCAGACTCCATGCTAAAGGATATTCTGGCTAAGAACTAGTATATAAGTGTAAGTATATACCTCTGGTAGCAATGTCGTCTCCAGACACACAAAGTAGTTAAAAACTAAGGGACCTTCTAGTTAATAAGGATCACTAGGCCAGAAACATGTTTTAACCCTGCCATGATCTCTGTTTTTCCCTTTGTTTTCTTCTTTTCCTATGTTCTCTCCTAGGCCGGACAGCCAGTAATATTAATCAGGAGTTGGTACACCCTATTAGAGGGGGCCCCTTACTGCTGAATCACATGTGGTGAGGCTACTCACCCTCCCTTGTTTTTTTGGTCCTGATGAAGCGCGAGGGATCTGCTTAGACCAACAGGGGCGCAAAACATGTTGACATTTTTTTCTCACTTAAGAAATCACACTTAGCTTCTAGATGACATTACAGCTCTGACAGTAGCACCAACCTACCAGGTCTTTCAATCTGATAGAGGAATCCAAACATTAAACACAGAATTGATATCTCCTAGCAAGTTTTAATCTCACTCTTTCACATACGTCATTCACCACCCCTTTAGTACTCTCTCACACTCATCAGACAGCATTATAACAAAAAGATCTCCATTAAAGTGACCCCTTGAGGGACACGTAGGGCATTGCAGCTCCGGCTCGACGAGGAGCACTCACCCTATGATGAAGCATGTCATCCCTAGGGATGTGTGAGGACAATAAGAAACAGTCTAGTTGACTGTCACTTACAATTGATCCAATACCTAGCATTTCCGTATGTCTATCAGGAACCTCTTTTTGAAACGCTTATAGAAATCTGCCTGTTACTGATATTTACAGTCACCCGTTTCCAACCATTAAAAACCTCTGTCAGTCAAACCTCTGTTATTTTATATATGCTTACCATCATGAGGACTTAGCAGGACATGGAATGCATAAGGAGCTATATGATATGGAGTTCTGGGGCCATATTATGTAAGTGCCCCGGGGACGCAACAGGTGTTTGCACCCACTTTGTGCACCCCTGGGGCACTTTTATATTAAATAAGGGGCTGCAGACGCCTGTGCAGCCCCTTCTGTAGTATCGATAGCGCTGGCACACATAAAGCACCAGCACTATCTTCAGTGGGTATTCCCTCATTTGCATGGGTGTACTTTGCTTCTACACCATTGCTATATTACAGACCTGGGCACAGAGGCAAAGAAGCTTTCAGGAGGCGAACTGACAGTGGTAATCTAAAATGAGGCTCACTGTCAATGCGCCACCTGATGGAAGCCCTCTGCAGGGGATACAGGGAGTCCAGTCATTCACTGCACGCACCTGCAAGGGGATCTCCAATCCCTAATCCCCCTTCAAAGTGCAGGCAGGTGCCACCTGCACTGTGAAATCACGGTGCAGCCACTCCATTTTTCACCTGAATGAGCTACTCTTGGGCAACACATTCATCATAATACAGTGCAGTTTCCTTCATTCAACTGGCGCAGCTTTAAGTGGTGCACTTAGTGCAATAAATAAAAAGGTGCTGCATGTATAATACTGCTCCAGGTGATAAATTCAAAATGCACAATAGGGCCACCGAATTATTGAACAATTAAGTATACAAGGTAGGCTTTTGGTATAACAGAAAATGATGATTTGAAGTCTAATACCTTTTCATGTGTAATGCATGGTTGTAATATGACTACTGTATAAATAATTCAGCTAAAGTATATTATAGTATCAATATGTTTGCATTGGTTTTAATATTTCATTTGTTCTAGTTTGTGAAGATAGTGTTGTGATTACCATTACTGACTTTCTGGCAACAGAAAACTTTTGATGTCATATTTGTGCCACGACCTCAGAAGGGATGTACGTTGTTACAACACATGCTTTTACCACGCATGCTGTAACAACGCAAGTTTTAAAACGCATTCCATTAAAACGCATTACACTGAGGGGTGCTGGATAGTGAATAGTTTAATTTACTATTCCAACACAAGTCCCCGTGGACACTAGGGAAGGTGTTGGATAGTAAATTAAAACTATTCCCTATCCTAGAGCGCCCCCCAGTGTAATGCGTTGTAATGATTTTCGTATTAAAGTCTGCGTTGTAATAGCACTGCGTGCTAAAAGTTGCATCATAAAGGTTATTCCCCCTCAGAAGGCTTAAGCACTGCTGGTATGTGAGCGTGGAAACGTTTTGAATAAATCAGGTTTACAAGAAAATGAACAGAAATTCTCACTGTACAATAAATATTTAAAGGTAGTATAATAGCGGTATCCAAACAACTCAGAAAAAGAATAACATGCCAGATGCAAACACATTCTATGAGGTTTTACTTAATGTAAGAAACAGAGGTTTTGAAGTAAGGCGTTAAGTGAGATATCCGAAGAGACACTAGAATGTACAAGCATCGGTGGTGCTACTTCAATAGAAAAGGTGATGAAAAGTAATGAGTGAAATGTGAACCATTTGGATGAAATATTAAGTATTTAAAGATTTTATTATTTTTAGACATAGTTGTTAAAAGGTTGTAATGCTTCCATGCTGATTCTGATGAACATATGAATTTGGCAGCTACTTCTAGTTCAATGTAACTTTTTAAATCTTTTAAACATGTCATACACAAAACTATAAAGAGATACTTCACAAATATTTTGAGCATGTCAGTGCAATCTATGTGCTCAAAAATGGATCAACAGGCAGAAATCCCTGATCTTGAGGCTTTCTAGCAGCATTAATGGGCATTTCCATATGACCTACTTGGATATACCAATACCATCGCCTGACTGTATGGCATGTTGTCTTCAGGAACATTTCATGATTCTGTATAGAGGTGCCTCTACTTGGTAAAAAATATTTTTTCCTGTGGTAGATATTTCTGAAAAGCCATTGAACTGCTCATGGTGAAGGAAATGCTTCAGAAAATCAGCAATTTGATTAGACTTTCATGTATACACTGACTGAGTTTTGTGAACAATTAAAAAGTTGCAAAACTCCAGAAATAGCCGATAGCAGTCTATGGTTCCTAAGGTTACATATGTTCTTTGAATTAGGCTAAAAATATATATTACCTACTGGCGGTCGCCAGTAGGTAATTATAGTTAGGATCATGTTTCCATAGGAATAGCATTTTCTGAGTTGCCTATAACTTAGGTGCCGTTGGATGAATCTGCATGAAACTTTGCCAAAAAAGTGGCCTGGTGAATTTTGCTCTGCAGGAGAAGTTTTGAAGTGATCTGGCAAGTGGGGGTGAGAAAAAGGGGAGGTCCAAAAAGTGTTTTTCTCAAGTTAATTTCCACAGAGATTTTAGACACAACAACAGCCCGAACTCCTGGACAGAATTAACGGTAGCTCTTGGTCCAGAGAGAACTCTTTTTGTTATTTGTTTTAAATCCGTTCAGTAATTTTTGACTTATTAAAAGAAATCCAAATGTGTAAATATAGGGACTCAGATCTTCTGAGGATCCGATAGTCCTGCTGCTGAAATCTGATTGACTGCCAGCACTTCAGGCAGGAAGTATTGGCAGCCATCTTGGGACTCAGCTGAAGGGATACCCTGATTCTTTAGTTCTGGCCATGGTGTCCTAGATGGACCCGGCCAGGGCAAAAAAAACTTTTTTTTTTAAAGAAATTGCAGCAAAAGCACCATGGCGCCAGTGCCAAAATTGTTAATAAAAACAAGCGTTGGTGCCCGTGCTTCTTTAGTATAGAGCCCCCGGGTGAGCCAGGTCACAGGAGCATTTTTTAAAAAAAGGAATGGGGCATGGGCCCCCCTCCAAAGGCTCATTGAGCTCCGGGGACCTCCACCTCTTTGGGGCTTTGTTTAAAATAATGAAGTCGGGACACGCAGACCTCCCTCATGGGATTCTAAGAAGCCCTGGGGATGACCATCTCCCCGGCGCTTTGTTTTGAAATATGGAGGGGGGCAAACCCCTCTCCTGAGCTAAGAAGGCCCTGGGACCACCACCTCCCCGAGGCAATAACATTAATTGGCTGGAGCCACATGGACCTCCTGGATCATGAGAACCACCACCTCCTAATTAACAAAGAATACTGGGAATGTGCAGCATGTATCCTTTCCAGGACCACATAAAGCCCTGGGGACCACCGCCTCCCTGGGGCCATCCCATGCCGTGCCCCCCTTCATAGAGTCATATATCAACTTGGAGACCGCAACCCTCCAGGGGCAGCTCCTGCTATATCCTGGGGTGCCCATCCCAGTACTTAGCTGTTAGCATTTGCTTGGCTGACAACTCCTTCCAAGCAAATGCAAACCCTCCTGTTGCAGTGGTCAGGAGCTCTCAAAATGCTCCCACCTGCTGGAAGCAGAAGTGTCAACTCTTTCCCTGCCCGCATACAAGAGATGAATACATTGCACAAAGGGAGCTGCATTTCCAAATTAGGCTCAGATTCCACTTGTTACAAAACCATAGAAATCTAGCAGTTATAGTTACCTGAGCTTACATCACTAATGACATGATCAATGACACTACTAATGACATCGTGGATAAAATCTCAAATGACATCACTGATGTCATCACCCATAGAATCACTCACATTCCCACTTATACCCCATACAACCTCTCAAATACCCACTCCCACCCAACCACTCACATACCTATTCACAGACACATACAAGTGCTTACATACCCACTCCCGTATCCATAGGGATATTCATACATCCGCTCACTCAAACAGCCACTCACACAGCCACTGACTCACACATAGTCACTCATGCAGTCTCTCACTCACCAATACAGCAACTCACATATCCAATCATATGGACATTTAACACTAACACACCCACTCATACACTCATACAGCCACTCATACACTGAACCAGTCACCCATACAGCTACATACACACCTACTAACTCACTCATACAACCAGTCATACAGCCACTCATAGACCCACACAACCACTTACATACCAATTCATAGGCCCATTCAAGTACTCACACAACTACCAACTCATCCATAGGCACTTATATACCCACTTACTCACTCAGACACTAACACAACCTTCCATTGTCCCATAAAGTTACTCATAGAACCAGTCACTCATCCATACAGCCACTCACTAAATCACACACTCACTCATCTAGCTATATAACCATTCACACACCCACTCACTCACCGATACAGCCTCTCAACAGTTACTCACTCACCCATGCAAACACTCACTCACACACTCTCACAACCACATATGTATCCATTACCATACTCATACAAGTACTCACACCAACGCTAACTCACACAGACATTCATACAGAGAAGCAGTCTCCAATACAGCCATAGAAATGAACATAATATCGACTCAAATAACCCTTATACACCATGCATCCACTCACACACCCACTCACATATCTATACCACACTCAGACATGTATACACACAGTCACTCACATATTATATGTTAGAAGTAGTATCACTTAATAGTAGTAAGTACAGTACAATAATTTAACTTTTTTAGGAGCTTAGTATATATGTTTTACAACCATAAACTCTTACAAATTATCACACTCATTGAATCAAATCAAATGACTTTATTCGATTGTAAGCATTACAATCATAAAAGTACAGTTCATCAACAGACAATTAAAAACAAACCGGATAATTCATTTGACGAGTACAAAATCCAATAAACAATATGAAAGAGGAAAAAGCAACGGGCAACATGAACATATTTTTTAAAAATACAATAAAATATTTAAATAATTTCGTTATAAAAGGTAAAAAGTGCTCAAAGCATTAGCAGCATAATTATCCATCCATACTTTTCCTGAAAGTGATAGCTGATTTAAAAAAATTACAAACAAATAAAGTGCAATCACATTTCAGTAGTTGGAGATAATAAAGTGCAGGTTTGATCTGTGCAAGATTCAGTTTTTTGAGGCACGGTTTAAGATATAATTTCCGGGGTAATGTGTAGTAGGGGCAAATGAATAAAAAGTGTGCCAGGTCTTGCGGAGACTTCCCGTCGCAGCCGCAAGCTGGTAACACCACGCCCCGATGAGCTCCACTAGGTACCGCCAATAGGAGATGGAATAGGTCAAAGCGGAACCTTATTAACAGAAAGCGTTCATAGCCAGTCATGGGCCATGATAAGTAAGGTTCCATTTGTGGACAAGTTTTAAGAAATAAATGTTTCCTAACACTGTCCTTCTGTAGCTCAGCCTCTTCCCTGTCAGTACATCTGAGTGTTAGCATGGCGTTTTTTACAAAGATAACATCGGGTTTCGTAATTGAATTAGGAACTAAAAATAAATCAGACCGGCCAATTGCCGACAAACAGTCCTTTATATACTTCAGCCATGGAACCTTAAACCTACCATACAATGTTAGGGCTTCTTTTAATATGGCTTGGGTGAGGGGTATATCTTTATTGAGCCAGCAATTCAACCAGCACAATACCGGGTTCATTGCTATTCTGTCACTTAAATAGGGGACACCCAACTCCTCATGCACCGGAAAATTCCCAGTTCCCCTTGGTAGCCTCAGTATCTTCTTCAGGACATTATTTTCTGTAACCTCTAGGTCCCTTATCTTGCAATAACCCCAGAGCTCACTACCATAGCAGGCGACAGCAACACTTTTTGCCTGATATAATTTAAGCAAAGCGGCCGTTGGGCAATTTCCAATTTTTTTCGCAAAGCCAAGAATGTCCGCATTAACACGTGTTGCCTCCCCCTTCTTTTTGGTAACAGCGGGACCCCAGGATAATTTATGATCTAATAGAACTCCAAGGTACGAAAAGGTGTTGGTAGTAGGGATTTTTCCCCCATTTATACTGAAAGAATTAGTTTTCCGTGAGCCGTGACCTGTTTTCATAACGTAAGACTTAGAATTATTAATGCTTAGGCCACGGGACTCCATGAACTTAAAGAAGGAATTTAGTAGTTTCTGGAGGCCGTTTGCTGTTCTAAAAATAAGGACAGCATCATCTGCATAAAGCAGCACAGGAACCCTCTTGCGCTCTACAAAGGGGTAATCGGCTTCAATTTCTAGCAGATTTTCCTCCAATTCGTTGATGTACAAATTGAAGAGGAATGGAGCCAGGATGCATCCCTGTCGCACTCCCCGATTTATTCTAAATTCACCCGTTACTTTTAGATCTTGAGTGTAACGAACGTTGGCTCTTGTATCCGCATGCAGATCAGCCAAAAAGTTAACTAGATTCCTCTCTACGCCCATTTTTATCAAGGTAGCCCATAGTTTGCCTCTGTCCACGCAGTCAAAAGCAGACGATAGGTCCATAAATGCCATATAGACAGTTCCTTGTTTGGCCAGGGTATATTTACTTAGGATCAGGTACAGGTTCAGACATTGTGTGATTGTCGAATGACCGGATCTGAATCCGTATTGTATCGATGATAAAATATTATTTTCTTTTGCCCATGTGGATAGCCTGTTTAGAATTATTCCACCTACCACTTTAGCCACGGAATTGATTAAGGATATCGGCCTGTAACATAATGGGCTGCTACGGTCGCCCTTTTTAAAAACAGGGACTATAGTCGATAGCCCCCACGCATTTGGGCATCCCGAGATCACGGCTGCGTTCACTACCGCAGTGAGGACGGGTGCCCAAAAGGAAATACTGGACTTAAAAAGGTCCGGTGGTAAACCATCCGGGCCTGGGGCCTTGTTACTAGTTAGTCCCTGAATACCTCTTTCAACCTCGTTAACTGAGAAGCACAGAGAATTCACAGATGAAGTTAAAAGTACATTTTCTGCCCGTTGTTCATTACTCTTAAAAATTGTACTGAAGTGGGTCACCCACTCCTCCTCTGGGATGTTAGTACCAAGGGCCGTATCATTAGGGTTATCAAACAGAGGTTTGTTAATGATTTGCCAAAACTTACTACTATTCCCTAGCACTGAGGGGTCAAGGAGGGACTCCATAGTATTAGCCTTGATTTCTTTTTTGCTAACGGCTAATGCTTTCTTGTAGATCAAGCGTAAATTTTTAATTTGGCCATAATCTCTGGGTGTGATTTTTAGCGCATTTTTCAGGTCACTACTTGCCTTAGAGCAGTTATGGTCAAACCATTTAGAGTTATTTCTACTTTGTCCTTTAATCGGCACTGTTAGCATAGAGCCAATTGTTGATACTATCGCCTCAAACCCGGACAAAATATTTTCAGGAGGGGAGTAAGAAGATGTACAAATTATCAATTCCTCTTCACATGTCTTATTTATTTTAGTGTACATAATTGCTTGGTTTACCATTGACCACTTTATACGGCGTCTACCATTTATGCAGCTCATCGTTCCCCGATCTTCACGGGGCATTCGCTGTTCAAATAAAATCCCACCCAGTTTGATAGTTAAGGGGTTATGATCACTATAGACACTCATGTGAATGGTGAAATTTGAGACCCAGATTGCAAGATCTGTAGATATTAATATATAATCTATAAAGGACCCCAGACCTAATCCTTTAAATGTTGAAACATCATAGACCTTTGTCTCAGGAACCATAAACATGGCTACAATTAGATTATTTTCGTTCACCAAGTCATTCAAATTCACCCCACCCCTTGAGTGGGCGAAATGGAAACCTTCTACACTATTACATCCCAAGGATCCCATTGGGGTAGAGCCTGGATTGCCACATGGATGTACATTAAAATCACCTACAATCAGCATCTTCCGTGACAGGGTGCGTGCATTTTTTCTCAGCATCTCTGTTAAAGACACAATGTTGCATTCAACATTACCATTATTAGCATTGTAAAAGTTAATCAGGGTCAAAGCATTTTTGCCTCTCTTCAGTTCAAGCATCTGAATATTCCGATTGGTATTGTGACGGTTACTTATTTTGCAACATAAACCTAGTTTAATAAAGATAGCCAAGCCCCCCTTTGCTCTTCCCCTAATTGATGCAACTGCGGGTATAACAAAGCTTTGAAAACCCTCAATGTGGGCATTATTGTCCTCCAACCATGTCTCTTGGAGACATATAATTGTATATTTTTTGACAAATGTCAACCAGACAGGGTCACGTAATTTATCGGCCAAGCCGGCTATGTTCCAAGAGACTAGGTTCATGCTACAATCACCAGATACAGTTTCTAAGACAGATTCTCTGATAGTTGGAGCTGGCATCATGTTGGTTAGTTCTGCATGTATAGCCTCCATGTTTACAGTGCTGAACAAGTCTAATTCTGTGTGGGCCAAAGGGGGATGACGGACCTCATGCAAGACAGGTGATTTACTGTTATTGGTTAGATGGTCTATGATTAACACTGTCTTACTGGAGTTATCTAGCTTTGTCATCAGAGGGGGGGCTACTATAACTTGTTTATGTGCCTCTCCTTGTGTGTTGCTAGGTACTGTAAGATCATCTGATGTTATTGTAAGTGGCCCAGCCTGAAGTCAATCAACCCCCTCCAGATCGCACTGGTTATAAAAGGCATCAAACTTGTTAGCGATAGGTACATTATAGTAAGTTTTTGGATATGTAAATTGGGAGTGATCTTGGTGATAATACGCCCCATGAGCAGCCTCCCAATTCACTGGATAAGTATCTTGATAGCTAACCTCTCTAGGTTCCCAGGATGTGTTCCTCCTAGGCTGCCTTTGTTCTCCAGCAATGTGGTGACCTTGATTTCTGGGTATTTTCCCACTGGGATATTGATTATAGTTATCTGGGACTCTTTCATGCTCAGCAATGGAATATGAGTGCACTGATGTTAGTGAATGATTATTCGGAGGGTAGAAATAACTCAAATCCATGGTGCGGATCAGGCTGCTGATAGAGCTAACCTTCCAGTCAATTATATGCTTTACCGCCCGGCCATCCTTAAAATTGACTACAACACAGTCGCCCCCTGTAGACTTAAATCTATTTCCCACCCATTCCACTCTCCTAACATTTGTTATTTTGCCACTGATATAAGGGGGAATCGGTCTATGAGCAGTTAACCAGTGGCTTACTTTATTTTTCAAGTCCCCATAGCTTTCTGTTTTACCTGTCTCAAGTTGTGGTACACCAATCATGACTACGGTGTGCCGATGAGAGTCAGGTGGAAGGTGAATGTGGGTAGCTTTTTTTGGGTATGTTGTTGTAGATGTTTGATTTGGTCGTGTGTCTAAAGTAGCATTTTGTATAATTATTGGCCTTTGTGGGTCAGTTTGGCCGTCGCGAGGCTCAGGAGATATACCCTCCGTGGCCCATTCACTCTCATCAGTGTCAGTTATATGACTCTCAGATGAGATAGGCAAGATTTGAGCTATGACTGTGTTATTATTAGCCTGTGTCGGTAATATTAAAGTGTTTTGCGCTGATGTATTTACAAGTAGCGACGGTGTCAAAATAGGACTGCAACTTAAAGCAGTAATATTTGTTTGTGTCTTCGATATCTTTGATTGTCTAAGGTTACTGTTAGGTGGTATGGAGCTTTCCTTTGGTTTAGATATAGAAAGGATCTTGAGGATACTTGAAGTGTCCTTTCTTTGTAGTTTTTCAAATTTTACTAAGGTTTGCTCTATGCAAATAATTTTGTCATACAATGGTTGCAGTAAAGATTTTAACAAGTCTTCCAGGGCAATTGGAATTATATTATCCGATACACTAGCTTTTTCGGTCTGGCACATTAGTACTGAGTGTGTCTTAGTATGCTCTGCCTGTATGTCGTTTTGTATACTAACATTCTTGGTGGCAAGTGTAGAGGGAGGGTTTTGTATAACGTTGAGTGCTTTAGCCAACCTAAAATTTCGCCAAACATCCTTGGCCGATGGCTTGTGAGTGCCTAAAGGTCTATAGATTTTCCTTACTATTGATTTAGTTTTTAAGTGTTTCTTTTGTTGACGCTTTCTCTTGTTGGGGGATAGTGTTTTGGCAACAGTTATTGCATTGACATTTGGTAAATTTTCAGCACAAGTGCCTCCAGGCGAATTAGGTGTAGATATTCCAGGTTGAGAAGAACAAATATTGCCCCCCAAATTGGAAACAAGCAAAGGGCTTTGTTCTAAACTATTTACTGTTATAGGTGAGGACAATAGTACGGTTTTCCTACAGCTTTTTTGACCACTTGGCAGCCCTGTAAAAGACTGCATTAAAAGGGATTCCTCCTGATTGAAAGAGGAGTCCATAGTATTATTAATTGCGGTGGTGTTTGCGGTAATATGCTGTGATAAATTGGGAAAACACAAATCCGGGGTCAGTGAGAGACGCCTCACCGTGTTTTGAATAGCATCCGCAACTACACCTATGGTCTTTTGAAGCATTAGATCAATGGCTGTCAATGTCGGCAGAGGTGTGGATGGCAAAGTCTTATTTCTAGTGGATGATCTTGTGGCCACAGGTGTCTTTCTTACTTTAGTCATTATGAACAACAATCCGGAAGGTCACTGTGACACAATAATTATATTATTTACTGATGCAGGTATTAAAGCAAAGAAAGATATAATGGTCATCAAACAGTCACCTTTATCTTTTATCCTGGGAGATATGCAACGTTAGGGGGGTGGCCCGTCCCGTCTCCTTTGGTCCCCTGAGGGCCACAGAGGGCCCGCCCTTTGCCCGGGCTTAGCCCCGGGCGACCCGCTCGTGTCCCGCGACGCGGGGATTCTTCTGGCTTTATGGGGCCTGGTGGCGCTCTCTGGCGCGTGTGTCGTCACCTCGCACGCGCCGCCGCGAGCCCTGCCGGGTGTTGTGGTCCCCCGGAGCGGCGGCGCGGAGTCTGATGCCTTCCTGACTCTTGGCGGTGGCGGCTGGAACGACTGGTGCTTTTAGTGCCCGTTAAAGACTCTCGGCGGTGGCGGCGGTACGTGACTCTCCCCCGCTCTGCCGGAATTCTTCTGGCTTTACGGGGCCTGGTGGCGCTCTCTGGCGCATGTGTCGTCACCTCGCACGCGCCGCCGCGAGGCCTGCCGGGTGTTGTGGTCCCCCGGAGCGGCGACGCGGAGTCTGATGCCTTCCTGACTCTTGGCGGTGGCGGCTGGAACGACTGGTGCTTTTAGTGCCCGTTAAAGACTCTCGCGGTGGCGGCGGTACGTGACACTCATTGGATTATGCCATCAGTGATGTCATAAGTGATATAATTTGAGATGTCATCAGTGATGTCACTGACCATGTCATGAGTGATGTTATATGTGAGGTCATAAGCATTGCATGCCGAGGCGTACGTTATAGTTAGGTTCAGGAACCATAACTGCTGAATTTCTATGGTTGTGTACGAGTGAAATCTGATCCTCACTGTTACATCCCTTCATGTCAAATGAGCAGTAAAATGCGCAAAACATTTTTGCTTTTAATCACTCATGAGACCTGCGAAGCTGTCGTGGGGCTTAGCACGGCCTACAGTGTAAATCCACGAATCTCGCCGTGAAGTTACATCTGGAGACAGTACTGAGCGTCAAGGAGGATCCGCAGATTTAAAAAAAAAAAAATTGGGCTTCTACGCAGGAAAAATGGAATGGGTTAAATAAATACTGGCCATTTAGAAGTGGGATAACAAAAAAGAAAGATAAAAGGAAGCCTGTGATACGTTAACTAGAGTACCATAAGTAAGAGCACATGCTGAGGGGTAGCCACTTTATTTACTTTTATACTGAGAAAGGAGGTGGTTTACAGAAGTTCTGACTGGAAATTTCACATGAAAACAGATGTTACCAGACATAGAACTAAAACTAGGATAACAGCAAAAAGCTTTTACAGTTATGTTCATTAGATTGTAGACTATAAAAGTAAATTTAGAGACAAAAAAGAGTGTATGTAAGCTGAAGAAAATGCGTAGCGTCTAGACACTGTACTAAAAGGCAAAAGAGAAGGGTGCTTAGATTAGAACATTAACTAAAAATACAATGAGCATGAAAGGAGAAAGAGGAATTTGTATACTGAATGAATGTTAATTTTACTATGCCAGTAGAAATGGATGTGTTTGAAATTAGTTTTGAGTGCTTGCTTATAGTTTGTAACTTAGTAGCATGTAATTTAATAGTGTGTAATTTGCATATGCTCATACAGTTAGGCAGGAACTTATAGACCCAGGAGAGAGGCAATTCCCCAGAGTGAGAGATTCCCTACTGGATTCAATGCAGAAAGTAGTGTCTCCTTCCAAACCCAATCCCCTTAGGAGGTCAAGGACAGACAGGCTGAGAGCAATCTGAGGCTTCAGCTGGCCCAGGTGGCTGCTCAGGAGAGAAAAGCTGAGGCTCAGAGAGACTTGAAGAGAAAAGGGTCTTGTTGGCTCACCAAGTGACTATCAAGGAGGTGGACTTGAAGGCCAATTAGCTGTTAGAATCTAGCAAAAATGGTGGGCGCAAAACTACTGTGGCCTGTGCATAAGAGTCCATATACCCATAGACTTTGTGGCTGACTGTAAGGAGGGGGGTGACAAAAAAAGGTTGTTTCAGGCACATGAAGTAGCTCTAGAGGTACAGAAGATCTCTGGGGAGGATTGAGGAGCTGGCCTTCAGAGTCATATTCCTGGGGATAGAAGAGATGCCCTTGTGGCCCTAGAGAAGGAGAAGAGGTTGAGGTATCCCATTATGAAGGCGGGCCTTCTCAGTAAGTATGAATTCACCCCAGAGGAGTGCAGTTTGAAATCCTTTGGCAGTCCTGAGAGGATTTTGTGGGGTACTTTCGAAAGGTTTGTAAAAATACTGTTGTTTTTTAAGAAGCCTTTTCTAGCTTTATAGTTTTTCTTTTTTTTCCAAAGAGAACTGGGAAAAAAGAATTGGTTTCAGACTGTGAAAAAATGAAGGTTCAACTGTGATGTATTCCTATAGGTTCTGTATCGATCCCCCTATTCCTGACCCTGTTCTGGTTAACAAGTTAACTAGCAGCCATCCCATGATGCAGAAACCGTTATCTGATTAAGCCACACCACGGCACAGGAACGTGTTATCTGATTATGTCATAACGCTTGCCATCTAATTAGACAAGCGATATTCCTCCAGCCCCTGATAAGGCATACGGAGTTCTCAAAACAAATCAAACCTATGACAACCTGGGAAAAACCCTGCGGCCATTGTTTTGATTTCATCGAGAACTTCAGCAAAAGAATGTGCTAACGACCAAGTCGTATGACATCCTTATTGACGTATCTATGTCCATCCTTACGTCAATCTCGGCACCTTACAGGTATAAATATTACCGGTATTGCCTTAAGCAAACACACGCGGTGGTGACGAGATCGGAGCAGCCAGACTTGCCGAAGCCCAGAGCAGAGCAGACCCCGCTGGCGCAGCCCCGCCTTCCTGACGCGCTGAGAACGAGACGCTGCTTTCTCCTGCCGAGAAATCCAGCTCCGGCGCTTCCGGGTAGCCCTCGCAGGCAGCCTGGAATATCGAGACCAGAGACGAGAGATACCATCCCTCATTCATCCTAAATTCCAGGTACAGAACTGAATAACCCCTCGCAGAGAATTCTTGAGTCAGTCACTTGGCAAAACAAACTTAACTTAAACTGCTACTTTCTATTCCCACCCACGTATTAGGCTCAGGTCAGGTACACCGGGGTAGGCGTAGTTAGAAACACCAGTTGAGTACGATTAGTCAAATGTATATGTATATATATATTTTATCCATTTTAAACCTGCATATGGCTTAGAAACCATATAAATGTTTTTACAGTATTATTTTATACTTCTGCTTTTATTGTATGCACTTTACTTAACCATAAGTATTGCGATAATATCGATCCATTTCTCTTGTATGAGAAAAGAGACTGATCAATAAATACCATCTTTTATTGAACACGCCCGTCTCTTCCTTTTCTCTACAATCTGGTGAGACTAAGAATGCACGTACTGACTGAGTAAAATAAGTTGTCTTTTGTTTTCACACGACTCTGGAGATACACTCTTGATTAGGGGAGAGCAAAGTTGTCATGTTCTATGGTTGTCAGAAACTAAATCCCTTCTTGTCTATCCAGGGAGGTTCAACTCCTCCTTGCCTATTCGAGAAAGTTTCTAGTGAACTCTGAGCTAGCTGGCAAACCCAAAACTTTAAGTCTAATATCGACAATAGAAGACCTAGTTAACGTCTGGTCTAGGCCTATACTATTGAAGGTATTATTCCAATGCGCAGAGCCTATTGGGATAATAGGAACTACACTACATGGTGCCCAACGTTTGGAAAGGCGATAAAACTAACGCAAGACATTAGAGTAACTCAGTCGTGCTTTTTCACTCAGACCCCTTTTTTCCCATAATACTCCAAAGACGTCTGGAGTGGGTGAAAGGTCATATCCGCCAAACCTCGCAGGAGGAAACTCCTATGTATGGTTCTTGGTTTAGTCAACGTTGAAGGATACACTGTTCCAGAATATTGTGCATCTAATCTCTGTTTCCATAAGAAACCTGATCTGCAAACAAACAAAATAACCTTCCTGACAGTAGAATGTCAGATACTGAAGAAGAAAGAGAGATAGCTAGAGTAGCAGCTGAACTCGTAGCAGCTGATAATACTATGCAAGAAGCAGACCCGGATTTAATACTCATCGCGGTCAACATAAGGAAATCTATAACTTTAAAACTTATAGAAAATGGACTGACACCTAGAGGTGGCACAGTCATATTCGTAATAGAGGCACATGAATATCGGCAGACAGAGGTATTCTATTCATGGATAAACTTTCCAGCAGCAAACGCTGTAACAAAGGTCTTCCACCATTACAAAACAGAGGAACCTCCTGAAGAATACACTCCTTTCGAGGAGGTGGAAGTACCACTTAAATTTCAAGAGCACCTGCTCTTGTTTAATGGCGCCCTAAAACACAACAATCACATCACCAGGCTCGGTCCATTAGGTAGACCAGGAGCAACGTGGCCGGTCCTAGCCGGATACACACCACATCCAGACATCGATGGAATGTCTGCAGCAAATCTTTTAATACAACTAAAACAATTAAAAAAAATACATAGACAATTAGTCCAATATGTAATGCGGACTTCAACAATCCAACCAGCAATCAAAATTCCACAGCTGACCCCTCATCAGGGAAACACAAATAAAATTACACCACAGAACATACAGTCCTGCCTAGGTAAGGTACCAGCTAAAAGGGAACAAATACCATTCTGGTTAGCACAAAAAATCACCCAAATAGAGGCGGTGTTTCCAGACACCACTCCTGTGGATAAACACAGGATTCTGACTATCTGTCTTCCAATGGGAATCGCACCACACGTGGAGGACTGTGACACTTGGGGTACAGTCTTTGCTTCCATCTACACAAAAACGCATGGTGTTCCATCCATCTCGGTAATACCAGATGTGCTAAAACAAATTCAAGACGAATACGGTCCAGAACCCGCTTTAACTCTTGGTATGAAATTACTGAAAGACTTCAAGCAGGTTTCGGCTATATTACTGGCCAATATAAAGGGAGAAGCAGCAAACGTGGCGATCCGCCAGAGGTTAAAAGAAACAGATATAGCAGACCAACCAGCTGAAATTGCCAGAATCATAGAAAAATCCTATGAGGAACTAGGTAGAGATAGTTTAGGTGAAATACCAGTAAAACCCCAACTGATTGAAAGTCCTGAAAAAATATTTATTAAAAATAATTTAACATCACAAAAGAAGAACTGGGATGGAAACAAACAATCCTATCCAAAAGAAAAGAAATTCCAGTCCAGAGGAAGGTCTCCTCGGCGGAGAGAAAAATCTCCAAACCAAGGACACAGGTCTCCCCAAAGTGAGCCCTCTGGGAAAAAATACAACCTTAGAAATAGGGATAATATAAAGAAACCGGATAGATATCAAGATTTTGATACACGTCCCTCTCAATCTTTTCAGACTTCCTCGCAGAAATCGGAAAGAAGAGGACGATCGGAACCCAGGGAAGGGCACGTCAAGTCCAAAGACAAGGAACCTGCTCATCCAAATAAGAAATTACAATTTCCAAAAAAGAAGGTAGCCAGTATTAAAGTATTCAACAATGCCGAGAATACTGAGGACACAGCTGAAAAACGGAGAGTGGGCTCAGACAATGCTAGACAGCGCAGCAGAAGTGAGCATAGCTCGCAAAGTCCTTATGAATCATCTGGAGACAGTGGACACGAATGAATACCTTCAAGTGGAAACTGCAGACACCAGAGTTAGCAAACCTCACAAAATATATGAAATAACATTACGTATAAAGGGGGATAAGACTAGAAAAATAAGGGGACTATTTTGGGATAATCTCTCCAAGGGCTATGACATCCTTCTAGCTGAAAAAGACTGGCCACCAGAGTTTGTCAGGGACTGCCCTCATGGCGAAGAAATAATTATGCCTGCCTTCTCAAATCATATCCCAATTCATAAAAAATATACACTTGCAAGAAAGTGGGCAGTAGCTCAAGCTCCTGCTTTATATAAAAATCATGTAGGATGGGATGAGGATTCTCCTCCTCACAAAATCCAGTTAAAATCACAACCTACTGCACAAAGACAGTACCCAATTAAGCAAGAAGCTAAAAAACAGGTAAAAGAAATCCTAGACCAATTAGAATACCAGGGGGTGATTGAAACTTGCACCTCACAAATGAACAACCCTTTGTTTCCTGTCTCCAAACCAGACAATTCATATCGTCTAGTTTTGGATTACAGACACCTTAACTCATGTTGCAAAACTTTTGCAGTACAAAACTCGCATAGTGCAGCACTAATGAATAACATAGTGCGCAAAAAATACAAAACAACATTAGACATCTCTAATGGATTCTTCTGTCAAAATGTAGCACCAGAGAGCAGATACTTGTCTGCGTTCTCAATAAATGGCGCTCAAAAACAATTCTGTCGGTTACCCCAAGGGTTCAAGAACAGCCCAGGATTATTCTCAGCGAGAGTAACAGAATTATTACAAACATATGACGAATAGGCATTATCTTATGTCGACGACATATACCTAACAGATGATGACTTGGATACTCACTTGAAGAGAGTGAACACCATAATACTTGGGTTCGCAGCAGAGGGTTACAAATTCAACTTCAAAAAATCCAGAATTGCCCATCTAACAGTCCTGTTCTTAGGATATGAATTATCAAGTGAAGGCAAAAGCCTGGCTGACAATTTCCTAGAGAAATGTGCCGTACTCCAAGCACCTAGAACACTAAAAAACCTACAGTCAATTCTAGGCTTCCTAAATTTCGGAAGAACATACATTGCAAATTACGCAGAAAGGGTCAAACCCCTTTATGATCTAATAAAACCAGATTTTAAAAAAACCAATTGGACTCAAATACACACAGAAATTCTGAGATCCTTACAAACAGATATGTTAATTAAAACAAAATTAGAAACACGTGATAACACACGCAATCTTGTGATTCGAGTCATCCCAGGAAGATGCGGATTCACATACCTGACCTCTAACGAGGGAGAAAAGGTACCAATTGCATTCAAATCACACTTGTACACAGAAGCTGAAAAGAAATTCAGCATTAAAGAAAACATTGTTCATGCAGTTCAAACCGCAATAGCTAAGGAAAAAGATAAAGCTGACGGTAGACACATCACAGTCATAACAGCAGAATCAGCCTTTGAGGCATTAACAACCCCGTGTAATTTACCAACCACAGCATTGAATCCAAAGTGGATACAATGGGTGAATTCATTTACAACGGACAAAGTATACTACTACTTTGATCCAGAACTAAAGGAATTAAAAAATCTAGAATATGAAAGAACATTCCCTCTGCCAATCGACATTCTGCCATTACGACAGTACGCTTGTGTAATCTACACAGACGGACATGCTCAACCCTCCGTTTGGGGAGAACAAGCATACAACCCCACATGTGAGATTACAAAAGAAGTGTGGCGCGGAGGTAAACTAAGACCTCTATTAACAAAAACACACTCAGTAGAAACTAATTCAGAACAACAGACTGAAATAATAGCATTGAAAATGGCGCTAGATAATGCAGATCGCGAATTCCCGACACTTATAGTGTCCGATTCATATTACTGCGTCAAATCATATAACAACGATTTGCAGAAATGGATTCAAAACGGTTACAAAGATGACACAGGTGCAACAATAAAGCAAAAACTGCTTTGGGAACACATAGTTCTGTTACAAAAAGAACTACCAAAGACTCACGTGATACATACACTGAGTCATCAGCGTGATGGCGTTCACGTTGCAGGGAATTCATTGGCTGAGACAGCCACAGCGGTAGCAACTAAATCGGCTTCCGTAGCTAGGAAAAAGCGTACAATGAAAAACATTGACGGTGAAACAGTGCTGGCGGTGAAAACGTCATCAAAAGGCGACTGCTCAGCGCTACCGATCAACTATCCACTCAATTATACATACATAATCGATGCAAACTCCGTCTCTTTTGCTCGAATCCCTGGAGTGGGGGATAGAGTAATTCCAAACATGGACAGGAGAACTTTGTTAATTGCAGACGCACATATGGGCGAGGGTCTCAGACACCTCAAACTAAAAGATTCTCTGGAAGAACTACAATCAGTGTACTGGTGGCCGGGCATGAGCCTGCAGCATGACATTTTTGTCAAAAAATGCCCGGACTGCAACAGAGATCGCAGAGGCGAGAGAAACGGTATACTACCTTGGCGTTTCACTCCAGAAAGAATTGACAGTAAAAAGCAAAGCGTCCGATTAACATATACAGGCTAGTTTCCACTTATAATGTAGATCCCCAGCACTCGGCTGACGTCTGGACTGTTATACAAAGATTTGCGAGTCTAAATGGCATATACGCTAGGAGCATGCTACGTTTGACCAATGTTTTCACTTGAGCCCTCAAGCTTGGGGGAAAGCTCAGCCAAATGAGCATAGCACAGCGGGATTCTTCTCACTTCCTTCCTGAGGGATACGGGATGGTGTAAAGAAAAAACCAAGGCATAAAGCTATCTATAACGGAAAGGGTATTAGGTTCGGGAGCTGGGTGGGTCAAACATCTAATAAGTGTCCAACGTAGTCTAAATAAATTGCCAAGAAATTCTCTGAAGGGATTCAGTCCGTACGAATTATTGTTTGGAACTAGGATGTTAGTCTTAGATCTTGACAGTCAGACTTCAGTGGTGAAGGAAAAAAGCTTTGATATTAAAGATCGTTTGGCTATTTTACAGGACTTAAACAAAACAAGAAAAGACCTGAGCAACATAAAGTTGAAACAGCAGCCAACAACCACTGAAGAACCACCACCTGTCCCAGCAAGACCTGTCTGGATTCCAAAAGTCGGGGATCTAGTCAGAGAAAAGATCGCGGTAAAGAAGGAATTTGGGCCTTCTTACAGAAAAGCAGTTCCTGTCTTGTCTATCAACGGGACAAGATCAGTTGTACTACCGCCGCTTGCTGGTAAAAAGGAGAACCGAGTTGTATCCATCGACTTGGTAAAACCACAATCATGTGGCCGATAACAAACAGTAGGCCAAGTGGACTCCCGATAAGTAGCAGAACACCAAGGTTTGCTACAAATACAGAGGTCCAAACTAAGAGGCTAATCACATTCGAAACGCCTACAGAACAACAACAAGGACTATGCAACAATGCATTGGAACTCAGACCTCTAACAACCCAAATAAAAACATTTAGTAGAGACACACCGACCTACAATGAAGTAACAAGCAAAGCTGCAAGAAACAGTAATCCTGAAGCAATTGGAACAATTGACAGAACTGCATCCGGCTACTTCATAAACTTCGATGATTCCTCTGAAGACCTAAGTGAATCAAAAACACAGCCATCATCAAAAACCTTTAAAGATAAAGCTAAAGAACTTTTGAAACAACTGAAAGAAACATATCTGATTTCTCCATGGATTGAATTTTGGGTGGGCTTCGGTGCATTTATCCTCATACTTTGGCTCATCATGATACTAACTTTGGGACGCTTCATTGAGGGAAAATATGCTAAAATGGACACAGCAAGTCAGAAAATCAACTTGATCCTCAAGCCACACATATCTTCACACGTCGAGAAAAGAGAACTTTCTTCAGTCAACTTCACGGCCAATCCTATACCAGGTGGGGTAGCATGGGACAATACTGACTACGAAATTTATGGTCCGGTTGAAATCCTGAAATATCCACTCCAAATCAAGATCTCGTTAAGTGACTTTGTAAAACCAAGCTCATTTGCTGATGATTGGGACTTTGAAAACATAAATGATATGATGTCTGACTTAGTGATGTCTGCTAAATTTACCAAACATTATTATTTGCAGGGTTCGACTAATTATGATAGTATGTACTGTTACAACCACTATGGTAACCATTTTTTACATAAATCGGCACAACCTAGAAATGTTTTAAATTATAATCAATGGGAACATTGTGCGACCCCTCCAAAAGGAAGCTCAAGAACCTTTTACGACAAATATTCATACTTTTCAGGGTTCAACACAAGTAATGCTGAAACATTTTATTTCAAATTGTCAAATAAGACAGGGACAAAGATCATGCTAACAAACACGAAATTGATATATTCAGACTCATTTTTTGAACAAATGAATACTTTTGGTTTTGATTATTGGGACAAAAATGTTGAAGTAAAAAGTGTTTGGGGTACAAAAGAATGGCAAGTACAAGGTATAGAATCATTGTTTAGAGCCTGTATGATCCCAGAACAAATTATATTTTTGAATGATACTGTTCAACAAACCACCTGTCTTGGCTTAGCCAAAATCAAAGACTTAAATAAACCGTCTATTCCAAAGCCAACAATGGACAGCAATAGCTCTACAGATGAAGAGATAGACGTAAACTATGTATTAAACCAAAACAGAACACATCCTGATTGGAATCAATGGTTGATCTGGCCCACAGATACTAATAACTGTCAAGATAGATTCCTGAACAAAACACAGGGGTTCACATTGACCAGGCCAGACCCTAGATATTCCCAAAGACAACACCCAGGGATAATAACCACCTACAGTGTGGGCAAATTATGCCTTCAATGGCTACAAACTTCCACACTGACAGAAATTAAGCAACACCTAACTTTACTTACTGATGGTGCTGACTTGCGTGATTTCATTATGGGACCGCGCAAACAGCGTCAGAAACGCTTCATAGCAGCCTCTGTATATGCAGCTTACAACGAGGCCTGGAAGGTAACTCAAATTGAGACAGCAGAAAGAATACGGGAAATTGACCGTATTAATTTGGAAAAATCACTTTCTGTAGTGGACAATGGGTTAATGACTCTGTCCTCCAGAATTTTTTCTTTGGACAGCATTGTGTCTTCAGCAATCGACATTTTATCGCAAGACTTACTGTTGTTACAACACGGTCAGTCTCAATTGCGTTCTATTGTACAGCTTGGCTGGACGTTACAAAATCTGCGTTCAGGCTATGTGCCTTGGCGTTTAATCAACACAACGTCACTATTCAATATCTTTAACCTTACTGATAAACAAATCAGTATGGCACAAAAGGGTGCTGATTTTACAATCCTGAGCATTGAGAAACTCGAGAGATTACCAGTGACAATGTCAGAACGACCTGTCAGTGAATGGATAATACATGGGATAATTAATATTCCAATATCAACCTTCAGGTTTCAATACTGCCAAAAATATATACAGGCTGGCATGTACGAAAAATTGGGAAAAGGGTACATTAAGACAACATGGAACTTGCCCTATTCACATGCATGTGTCAGTAATAAAGGACAGAAAGTGTTTCTTAGTGGCAATAATTGTGCGATGTCACTAAGCGGTACACTTCTGTGTAATGGAATTAGTTTGCATGGAGCCTGTGAAGGGAACTCAAATAACCTTTCATGTCACCAACTAGGCACACCTGCAACAGAGATAGAACCATTTTTTCAAAGACTCTATAATGGGAGTTACATTCTAATTGTGGACCGCAGATGCTGTAGTCTTATGCCCGGGACTCCTTATCTCGTAACTACGACTGCGAAGGTCAAGTGCTGTGGACGCTTATTGTTCCCCAGCTCCTTTCCAGACAGGGAGGCAAGGGCATGGCCCAACTTGAAAATTACTTCTATTCGAATAGACACTTTAAGCAGAATGAAAACAGTGCTTCTTCAGACGCCAACCAGGCTCACGTCATCAAAAGAAACGTATGATCTCCTAGTCGCAAGGACGACTGCAGAGATTCACTCATTGTTATCAACTAATTCCCCCATACATTTCGCAGAAATCCTGAATGAAATCTTAAATATTTCTGATACCAGTGGAGTCTCAAAAGTATTTAAGACAGTATTTTCGATGGCATTAACACCATTGAAAGCCATACTGGGTATTTTTCCAGACTTCGTCCATTGGATTTTTGGCGGACTTCCCCTCATTTTGGGACTAATTGCAGGAATTCTATTCTTAGTCCTTATATTTCGTTATGGCAAACCGTGTCACAGACAAAACACCTGCGACAAGGGAAGAAACAATCCGAGCCATTGGATACCGGGACCGGATATCAAAAATCCTGGGGCTAACCCGGCTTAGAGACCTGAACATGACTTGGTTTCTTTCATTTCGACCAATGTGGCATCGATGCGTTTTACCTGTATTAAGGTGCTTGCTGTGCGGAGAAGAATGCGTGTTGGACACCTGTCTGACGCTACAATCAGATGCGCCTATGGATGCAGAAACATTGTTGGGTCCGATAAAGGCTCATGCTTTGTGCTGCCCTCAACGGCTGCCAATCCTGATGACGGCATTCGTGGAGACTTCACCGCTACGATTAAGGGGTAGTGAAGTTCAAGATGAAAGCAGCATCGATCAGGTACGACCTTCTGTCAGCAATACTAATCAAAACGTCAATGGAGACAATCATGCACATGAATGCATGGTTACATCCTTTTCCTAGTTAGTGGAACTCTCCCAGGAAGCTGTTGACAGCTTTTTCGACAGTCTAAATGATATGATGTTCTCACCAGAGCAGAAATAGAGACTTTTGAGCAAGCTAGCACACGGCGTTCCCAACACCCTGAATTTGGCCTTCAACTTTAATAACAAAATACCATGAACAATTTTCCCTCCAGTTCACGGACAGCAATTTTTTCAGCAGCCCCAAAAATATCTTCTGCTTAAAGTAAGAACTATTCTTAGAGAACTAACATTTCTACTTTTAGATACTTTATAGACATTAGCTGCCCGCTGGTATGTTCATAATTATTTTATTCTGTGATGGAATGGTCTCGAACTTTTTCTTCTGTCTTAAGAGCCATTTCATGTGTAATTCTCATATTCGATTAGTAATAATGTATACATATGCTTGATTACTTTGGCATTATTCTACAGCTTGAGTGCATATAATACATGTGACTATTTTTTCGTATATTAGATAAATTCGAAATGCATAATATGTATTTTGGGGTGGTAAGGTATACACAATACTGTACAGTAGGTTTTACTATGCCTAGATTCGTAAATATGGCCATAGTTAGCGTGGAGTGGGTGTGATGTATTCCTATAGGTTCTGTATCGATCCCCCTATTCCTGACCCTGTTCTGGTTAACAAGTTAACTAGCAGCCATCCCATGATGCAGAAACCGTTATCTGATTAAGCCACACCACGGCACAGGAACGTGTTATCTGATTATGTCATAACGCTTGCCATCTAATTAGACAAGCGATATTCCTCCAGCCCCTGATAAGGCATACGGAGTTCTCAAAACAAATCAAACCTATGACAACCTGGGAAAAACCCTGCGGCCATTGTTTTGATTTCATTGAGAACTTCAGCAAAAGAATGTGCTAACGACCAAGTCGTATGACATCCTTATTGACGTATCTATGTCCATCCTTACGTCAATCTCGGCACCTTACAGGTATACATATTACCGGTATTGCCTTAAGCAAACACACGCGGTGGTGACGAGATCGGAGCAGCCAGACTTGCCGAAGCCCAGAGCAGAGCAGACCCCGCTGGCGCAGCCCCGCCTTCCTGACGCGCTGAGAACGAGACGCTGCTTTCTCCTGCCGAGAAATCCAGCTCCGGCGCTTCCGGGTAGCCCTCGCAGGCAGCCTGGAATATCGAGACCAGAGACGAGAGATACCATCCCTCATTCATCCTAAATTCCAGGTACAGAACTGAATAACCCCTCGCAGAGAATTCTTGAGTCAGTCACTTGGCAAAACAAACTTAACTTAAACTGCTACTTTCTATTCCCGCCCACGTATTAGGCTCAGGTCAGGTACACCGGGGTAGGCGTAGTTAGAAACACCAGTTGAGTACGATTAGTCAAATGTATATGTATATATATATTTTATCCATTTTAAACCTGCATATGGCTTAGAAACCATATAAATGTTTTTACAGTATTATTTTATACTTCTGCTTTTATTGTATGCACTTTACTTAACCATAAGTATTGCGATAATATCGATCCATTTCTCTTGTATGAGAAAAGAGACTGATCAATAAATACCATCTTTTATTGAACACGCCCGTCTCTTCCTTTTCTCTACAATCTGGTGAGACTAAGAATGCACGTACTGACTGAGTAAAATAAGTTGTCTTTTGTTTTCACACGACTCTGGAGATACACTCTTGATTAGGGGAGAGCAAAGTTGTCATGTTCTATGGTTGTCAGAAACTAAATCCCTTCTTGTCTATCCAGGGAGGTTCAACTCCTCCTTGCCTATTCGAGAAAGTTTCTAGTGAACTCTGAGCTAGCTGGCAAACCCAAAACTTTAAGTCTAATATCGACAATAGAAGACCTAGTTAACGTCTGGTCTAGGCCTATACTATTGAAGGTATTATTCCAATGCGCAGAGCCTATTGGGATAATAGGAACTACACTACACAACGGGGAGCTAAGAAAACAATTAAATATTTCAGCTGACAGTACTTTGGACATGAATGTGAATGGATACCAATACTTCCTACTTTATGCTTTTTCCTCAGTGTCTTTGTAATAGTACAAAGTACTGTTCTAAGAAAGAAAGGACAGAGTCATCTGTGCCTGTTCCGAACTTAGATGCACTTAACACCATATGAATATGAGGAACACCTCTTGCTTTGTACTCTTTCTGTGCAAAGAAACCAGTAATTTCTCCACGAAGTTAATTTTTTTGTTACTGGTGAAGGACAACATAATTTCAAATCTATGCTTAAAGCACCTGCAGACGTTAGCTGGATCCAAAAAGCAAAGTTCTCTTGGTGTCTTGACTTTGTCCTTAACGTTACAGTTTGTTTGTGCGAAAAAGTTATGTAAGTTATCGGGAGAAGATGGTGGCCGGCTAGGAAGTCCGGTCGGGAGATCCGCGCTCGCCGCCGCATGTTTGAGCATGATCGAGCAGTAGCAGTATGCAGGAAATACCCGATCACCCATCGCAAGCATTGAATTGAGTGAGGTACAGAGCCAAACAAAAAAACTAAAACAGGGATGACACAGACGGTGGCGAGACCGAATACTATATGGGAGAACAAACCTGAGGAGACTGCGACGGAGGAGTAGACAAACAGAGCAGTAGCAAGATCGACTCTGTGTAGAGCGCTACAAGCGTATGCCGGATTGTGGGCGTCTCCTTCCGAGGCACAGTGGAACTGCCGGAGGGCAGTTGGGAGAATTCCTTTCCTTTTCCGGGGAAGCGGGGGCAGCGCGAGCTGCACGAATTGTGTGATCTGCGAGACGGCTAAAATGGAGGCACACGGGAGCGCGCTCAGGGGAAGATCACACATAACAAACCCCACAACACTCCTGGGACCCTCTGCAGGGACCAGACAGCCATACGACACGAGAGAAGCACATCTTATGAACAGGGTAAGCAGTGCAGTGGGCGGCGAGGGGGTCAAGGGGCTTGAGGAGCTCGAGGGTTTCAGGGGTAGCAGTCGTCTTAAAAGAGCAGGTCAGCCACAAGACACTGAATTAGAGGGGCCTGCCTCTGGCATATCCAGAGAGAATTGGGAGGGTCTCCAAACACCACAGGCTCCCCCGAGATAATAAAAGTATCAGCGGAAAGGGGGCAGAATAAGGATCAGGACAGGCGTACAAGCTACTACCTAAGGAATTCGCAGTTCTTTAAAAACAATCAACCAGCAACTCTCAAACAGAGTGTTGCCCCCCGCAGCACTAAAAGAAAGGCCAGAAGGCAGGTAAAGACAGATACATCTACGCCCAGAGCTAAAAAAAAAAAAACAGCAAGGGAGAAAGAGGGGATAGGAGGACCTCCAGAGCCAAAAGTCAAGGTAACCCCCTCACTTAGATATTTTTTTAAGGTACAGCTGCAGGCACAAGAGGTACAGGAGGAACAGGCTAAGCCACAACCAACCCGAGACCCTGCACCCATAGCGGGTAACCCCAACCTTGGATTACGTGAGGACAGCGGAACAAGCATGGATAAAGCCACAGCGCTGATGTCGCTGCCCCCACTCAACTTGGGCTGGGGCATAGCAGAGGGGCGCTCCACGGAAATCATAGGGGACGCTGGGATGGGCAGTACTGAATACGCCACTCAGCCACTAAGCTACACCCAGAACTCAACTGAGAAGATCCTAGAAAGGATGTTGGGGGAAATTAGGGAAACATTTGCAGTATCAGAAGCTAACCAGAACAAGATCAAGGAGGCCTGTGAAGTGCTGGACAACAAGCTAAACGCATTGGGGGAAAGAGTGACAGCAGTAGAAGCAGTGGTAGGGGCCCTAAGTAATAAAGTGGAGTCATATCAAAAGGAGATCAGAGCTCAGAGAGCAAATGACAAAAACATTAATGAAAAGCTTGAATCTTTGGAAAACCAGGCAAGGAGGAACAACTTGAGAATTCTGAATGTACCTGAGGGTCGTGAGGGAGCAGATATTAAAAAGTTCACAGTATTACTTCTTGAAGAGCACTTTCAGTGGGTGAAGGCGGCTGAACTCGAAGAAGATATACAGAGGGTACATCGAGACCCATTTGGCAAAAACAAAGAGAGGAAGACTCCGAGGAAAATACTAATAAACTTTAAATCGTACACCCTCAAGGAAAAGATCTTGAGCAAGGCTCTAAAGAAGGGAACCTACAACAAAGATGAATGGTCATTTAGAATCCGCTCGGATATTTCTAAGGCTACCCAGGACAGGCAATGGGAGCTAGGGCAACAGATGCAGGAGCTAAGATCTCCCAGGGCCACGGTACAGATGAAGTTCCTAGCAGCCCTCAGAATCATGTGGAGAAATAAAATGCATCAAAATCAGGGATCCAAAGGAGGTCGAGCATTTCCTGGAGCAAATGAAAGATCAAACGCGAGATCATCAATAGTCAAGTCAAGTCAAATGAGCTTTATTCGGAATTAAAACATCCATAAAAGTATACACAGGTTAAGTTTAAAAAGTACAATAAAAATAATTTTATAAAAATAACAGGTGCATTATGCTGTTAAACAAGTGTCAGAATATCTACATATCTATACAATAATATGCAATACTCAGATGTACAAAAGCAAATGTGCAAAAAAGCAATATGCTAATATTCATCAGGCAAATTCCATAGTTGCCCGTGAACGGACACTAGCTTTAAGAAAGCAGCTCACGATAAATATCACTTCATCTGAGATCATCATCTGAAAAGTTTTCATTGCCTGAGTAAAATCCCTGAAATCATGTCTGCGGCAATACGGCATCAGGTATTGGGAAGTATAAAGTTTATACAAGCATTGGCATAGCCAACAGGTCTCGCCTTTGGGACCTTATAAGTGTTTAGCCATGCAACAGTTGATGTTGTTGCACCAAGGATATTGTGCTGGATAACTAAACACGTATAAGGCCCCAAAGGCGAGACCTATTGGCTATGCCAATGCTTGTTACGATTACTTTTAGCTCTCTTAGCAGTTCCCACAAATTACAAAGAGGAGCCACGCGTTAGTCATTTTTAAGCGCCTCTTTGTACTCCTATCCACTTTAAAAGAGAGCCCATCCCTTTCCGGAATCACCATGCGCCATGTTGTACTTTTATGTAAAATATCCTAATATGCTCTAGGAAAGAGCCTACAGTTTCAGAGGAGAAGATAAGATTAACGAGCAAGGTTAATTAACCAACAGTGCAATTATAAAGTTAATGCTGAGAGTTTATTAATAGTTTTCAAACAGGCGCACGCATGTTGTTAGTAAAAGAAATACTAGGGCATGCACCATGAATCTGTATTGCGGTGCAGTGAATCTGCTTTTCTGAGAAACTTAACAGAAGCACAGGAGCATCTAGTAATTTTTTTTATCGCCAATGCTCTCACCCGCTAAATATGCAGATTATGTTGCAAGCATAATATTATGTTGCAAGCATAATTTAACTGACTCGCTATAACATTTTCTTAATGCTGTTCCGTGGACAAAGCAAAAAACACTGTGGAACCACTGTAAAGTTGCATGCTGCCTAAACGGCTTGCACCACCACTAGGAGCCACGCTTTAGTAATTTTTAAGCGCCTCTATGCACTCCTAATCCACTTTAAAAAAACAACCAGCCCTTTCCGGAGTCACCATGTGCGAGGTTGTACTTTTATGTAAAATATCCTAATATGTGCTAGAAGAGAGCATACGGTTTCTGGGGAGATTATGTGATTAGCAAACACAGTTACTTAGCCAACAGTGCAATTATAAAGTTAATGCAGAGAGTTTGTTTATAGATTTTTTAGAAGTGCACGCACGTTGTTAAAAAGAAAGAACACGTTTTGTGCCATGAAGTCTGTAGTGTAGGAGTAGTATTTATTACTACGGTAATATTTTAATATAAAAATGGTACAGTGAAGTAATACGCACGCATCTTGTTGTTATACTAAAAGCCAATGCGAGCGCCTTGAAGTCTAAAGTACAGGGGCTGTTTTGATTGTTTTCTGTAATCATTTTAAACGTGTGAATGGTGGTGTGAAGGAATACGCACGCACCTTGTTAAACGAAAGACGAGGGCGTGCGCCATGAAGTCTGAATGTGGGAGCTGTTTTGATTGTTTCATGTAATGTTTTTAAAGGTGTGAATGTTGGTGTGAACGAATGCGCACGCACCTTGCTGTTAAACGAATGATGAGGGCGTGGGCCATAAAGTCTGGGCTGTGTGAGCAATTTCTATTGTTTCTTCAAATGTTTGTAAATTTCTGAATGGTTGTTTGAACGAATGCGCACGCACCTAAAGTTGTGAAGCGTAGTAACTTCAGAGTTTTTTGAGTAAAGGCTTTCTAAGTAGAAATAAATGTAATCATTGATATCAAATGCACGTCCCTCTCGTGGGAAAATAAAAACAAAGCCCAACATAAAAAGAAACAAGGAGAAACACGAGAGACGGCCTGTGGCCGTCAAAGTGAAGGTACGGCCGGCGGAGGAGAAATGCGACACGGCGGGCAGGGGAGGGGGCGGAGCGGGGAGAGTGGCATGAGGGTGTGAAGCAGCAGGGGCCTGAGACGAGGCCGCCTTGCCTTTGATGTGGTAATGCGAGGCAAGCGGCTGGTGGCATTGTGCACGCGCTTTCACGTGCACTGGAAGAAATCGCCTGGGAATCGCCTGATCTCGGTAAGCTCTGTTTAAGCCGCAATAGATCGAGCTCCCGCTCTCAATTCGCATGCGCATTGAGATAGGTCGCTCGACCTAAAAAACCACAGAAGAAAAAATAGTGTGTCAAACTTTGTTTGCTGCCCACAGAACAAGGACAATCCAACTGTTCCAGATATTTATTATAACCAAGGGGAAAGCTTAGTAGATTTACGCTTCCATCCCGAAATCGGAACAGAAGACTCCTGTTCCATCTTCCTAGTGTAGTGAGCAGATATCTCTGAGGTGAAACTAAAGAGCCGTTAACGGGCTCAGCATAGGAAATGTATTTAATAACAGAAGGTTTGGGGTGTTCTATTCTTGTGGAGAAGTGTGGCTCACTGGTTAGAGGAGGCAGACCTGGAAGCAGAGGTCAGCCCGGGACCAGGGTTCAATTCCCGGCTCGGCGGGGTCTTGAGTCCTAAAAAATGTCCATGGACTCGACAATTCTCGCTCTGGTGCCTACTCGATTCACGGGTTCACACTCTGCGACTCTGGGCAATAGCTTGCTTAATCTCCACAACGGCCCCTCGCGGCGGGATGCCTGGCTTTCACCTTGCGGATACCCTGCCGGGGTTATCTCACAGGGGAATACCAGGACGGGTTCCCTAAGCAAGCGCTTAGAGACCGCTTGGTGATTTGCGCTATATAAATACCTGTACATTTACATTTATCCGCTCCTCCCCATATAATACGTAAAGTGCCCTTTTAACTATGTTCTTATGTGAATGGACAATGGTGTTTGGGGAGCTATACATAAGGCCCTGCCCCACACTGGACAGACTTTTCTCGACTGCTTTCAACCATGGTACATGGTGGGACCTTTCGCTTTGTAGGCAGTCTGATATTATGCTGCGAGTTAAGTGGGCCGCCGGATTTAGCCAAATTTTTTGCCAAAAAAGAGCGGGCCTGGATTGAATGAAGTCCTCAATGTACAATAGCTTAAGCTCATTATGGCAAATGAATGTTGGAGCACAGAAGGCTCCCCCCCAAAACTTTTCTGCAAAATCTATTTTCCTCAGTCTGAATGGGCACACAATTAGAGTATCCCCACACTTCTGCGCCATAAGTTCCCGTAGGTTGGCATTGAGTACGGTAAATCTTTAACAGTGAAGTGATAACGTCAGCCTGTTTAGGTTGCCGTAGGGAGAGAATCGAGTTGATGGATTTACCAATTTTGTTTCTCCCATAGGCAACATGAGGTTGCCAGGAACCCGTATTAGAGAATAGCAATCCTAGGTATGGAAAAGTGCTTGTGCATTTTAGGATATTGTCACCAGATTTAATTGAGGTTATGTTATATTTTTTGGGCCCACAGTTCATAATAAAAGATTTTTTAAAATTGGTGGTAAGGCCCAAATCTGACATAAAAACAACAAAACCAGAAATTAAAATACGCAGGGCATTGGGTGTGCGGCCCATTAGCACCGCGTCGTCCGCGTACAACAAAGCGGGGATGGGGTTGCTATTTATAATTGGAACATCATTAGTTATTGCACACAAGTTGCTACTCAGCCCATTAATATACAAAATAAAAAGCAGGGGGGCGAGTACGCAGCCCTGTCTGACACCCCTGCCAATTAAAATGTCATTCAAGACTACTCCCTCAGTGTTAATATGCACTCTGGCCTTTAGGTCTCTATGCAAATAAGAAAGAAAATAGACCAAAGAATCATCAAGACCATAACTAAGCAAAAGTGACCACAAACTGGAACGATTAACAAAATCAAAAGCTGACTTAAATCCATAAAACCAAGGTGCAGTGGGGATTTTTTTACAATAGTGTACTTTGCCATTAATAGGTTCAAATTCAAGCATTGTTCAACAGTGCCCACATTGCTTCTGAAGCCGAGCTGGCAATGGTGTAGGACATTATTATCCTCGGCCCAGCTCCTTATCCTGTTAAAAATTACCCTCCCGAGAACCTTCAATGTGTTGTCAATTAGTGATATCGGGCGGTAACAGCCAGGGTCTAGTCTGTCGCCTTTTTTAAATATTGGTACAATAACACTGTTTGACCAGGATTCTGGGATTGAATTGTCGGATAAATTATTGAACAAATTGCATAATAAAGGGGCCCAAAAATTAATTTCAGATTTAATTTGATCTATTGAAAGGCCGTCTGGGCCGGGAGCTTTATTGCCCGCACTTTCAACTATAGCATCCTCAACCTCGGATAGTGCGATGTTCAAAGATCTAGCGGGCCCAACGAAAAGAGCAGTATCTGTAAGAGGCCCTGGTACAGCGTAGATTTTAGAAAAGTGCTCTGCCCACACATCTCCTGTTATATTACAGTTAATAGCTTTATGTTGGAACCAAAAGATCTTAGGGACTTGACCTCTCTCCAGAATCCAGTGATATCTTTCAGGGCCGCGGAGCGAACAAGGGATTCCCAGTGGTCTATCACTAGAGCCTCAGATCGGGTATGTAGCGTGGTTTTATACCTTGCTCTAAGGTCTCTTGCGAGTGACAGATCCCTCGGTTTAGTTTTCAGGGCTTCCCTCAGCTCTCTATTGGCCCTGGAACATGAAGAGTCAAACCAGCGGGGGCCGCAGTTTTTATTAGCCCGGGCTGGTTTTGAGGATTCTCTTTTAATAGCCGCACAGAGGTTACTAAAGGAATCAACAACATCACGGCCCGATCTGTCAGAGGACAGACAGTTCTCGATTAATGTGGGATTTTTGTTAATGACTCTAGCTAGAATAGCTTTGTTATCGGCCCCTTTCCATACAACTCTTAATCTATCAGTAGATGCTTCCAAATTTTGCGCCCCAATTTCTATTCTTGCTCCGTCCATAATATTCCCAGGGTTATTTAGATGTACTATAATTGGGTAGTGATCGCTATAGATGGAACAGGCGACCTCTGCTTTTAAAATAATGTCGCTCAGTGAGGGGGAGATAAACATATAATCTATTGTAGAAGCACACCCCAGACCGATATAGGTGGGGGTAAGCATGTTATTCCCTCCTGTACCAGCAATTTCCAGGGCGTTCACTAAATCGCGGGATGCTAGATAATCCCTCAGTTCCTCACCACTTCTGCAGGGGGGATTATTACGATACATGTGGGCATTAAAGTCTCCTCCAATACAGATGCCATCAAAGGTTCCGTATTTCTGCCCCACTATGACTTCATCAATGAAGTTAAACAAAGTTAAAAAGTTATTATTGGGATGGGTCACAAAATCATTATTATAAAAATTAATTAAACATAATTTTAACCTATTTGTGTATTTCAAAGCCATAAAACATTTTCCATGAGTCTGGATCAGTTTAGTTTGTACACCAGCTTTTATTTTAGCCCAGATGGAAAGACCCCCACTAGGGCGGCCCATAGATGAAGAGGATGCCGTTAGGCTATGGCAGCTGAAACCTTCTAATAAGGGCGGGGTTGTGCACCAGGTCTCCTGAAGCATCAGTATATCACAATTAGTATATACCCAGTCTGACCACTCTTTGATTTTAAGTTTCGATTTAAGACCCGCTATGTTCCAACTCACAAGGGATAATTCAGAGCCCTGTATAATAATTCTTTGATTAACAGATTGCTGACTAACTGCAGTGAGTGGAGGAATCGGAGGGATATATGGTAATAATTCTAAATTGGGTGCCTGGGATAGCTGATCAACAGTCATAGTATCTAGATTGGTGACTGATGGTCAGTCTAACATGTCCAATCCGGATAGAGATCATCAATAGAAGATGTTCAATTTTAAAACGGCGAGCAGGGAGCTCAAAGAGAGCAAGTAATACAGCCCAAAAAAGAAAAGTGGGAGGCTTCTCCAGGGAGGGATACTTTAACATGCACAAAAGAAAAAATAAAACAAAAATGCAAACACAGAATTGGGGAGCAAACTAGGGAAAAAAATAAAAAATCATGTCCTCAAAGGAGAAAAAAAGAAAGGGAGTACAGGACCTGCAGATTTGACCAGGAGAACCCCTAGGAAAACAAGGAGAAAATGAAGAAGACACGAAATTAGTCAACATACTCTCATGGAATGTTAATGGCCTCAGAACCAAAAGCAGGAGAAGGCGGATTCTCAAATACCTGAGGACAGTGGATAGTGAAGTCATCATACTACAGGAACCACAACTTTTAAAAAAGGAATGGAAGAAATTACAAAGAAGTTGAGATTGATTGACGCATATTTTTGTACAAACCAAGACTGCACCATCAAAGGAATAGCTATACTTTTTAAAAAATCGCTCAAGGTCAAAATAGAGTCTGCAGAAGTGGATAAAAAGGAAGATGGGCAGTCACCAGAGTAAGAATACACAATAAATTACACACCATTGCGGGATACTACGGCCCTAACACGGACGACCCAGCTCCCCTACAAAAGCTGTACGTGCAACTTCTATTGGCAACCTCCCCTGTAAATACTAGGGGGCGATTTTTTATATAATTATAGATCCTAAGGCATATTGATTCCCCCAGAGGAAACAAGCAAACTTGCCAAAAATGAGGGAGTGGCTGGGGCTTTGTGAAAAAGACTTGGGTTTGGCGGATATCTGGAAAGAGAAAGGTGACAAAAAGCAAGCCTTCACATTCCACAAAAAAAAAACTGGGACTCAAGTCTAGAATTGATTACTTCCTAGTGGATAGATGCCTAGTAGAAAATGTGCAAAAAGCAGTACATTTGCCAGCCCGGCTATCTGATCATTTGGCGGTTCAATTAAAAATGCAAATGGGAAAAACAACTCCTTACCAAGATGAACCGTCGATCGCACTATTCTATTAGATCCACAAACTATAGAAGAATTTAAATTAGAGACAGAGGTCTTCTTTGAAAACAACAAATCCGGCACCTCAAAACAAATCACCTGGGACACATATAAGGCAGTAATTGGGCAAATTACTAAGCCTGGCAGCACACAAATCAAAGATAATAAAACAAGAGACAGGACATTTAGAAAACACTATAAAAACAATGGACATTTAAATAGCTGCAGAAAATGTAACAGCCAATAAGGAGAAATTTGAGGCTGACAGGCTAAAATAAAAGGAATTGCTTACAGAAATTCTAGAGAACAAAGTGAGAGAGAAATGGGAAGCCAGTAAGTTGTCACACTACGAATATGGAGAAGGGTGTGGCAAAATGTTGGCATGGAAAACAAAAACTGACCAAACCAGGAGCAAGATAGTTAGCATCCAGCAGAAAAACTATATAGAACCAAGTTCAGAGGATTCCGTGAATACGCAGGAATTCACAAACTTCTTTTCAGACCTTTACTCTGAGGATACTAACCCTACCGATGAACAACTTAAAGAGTACCTTGATGACCAGGCCCTTCCTACACTATCAACCAAGGGAAAGGAAGATTTAAATGCCAAAATTACAAATAAAGAAGTAGAAGAAGTAATAAGGGGGTTAAAGAGAGGGAAAGAAGCAGGCCCAATGCTTTACCAAATGAGTTCTTCCTTAGTCTAAGTGGAGTCTTGGTCTCCCCTCTAACAGATCTACTAAACACAATCTACGTAGAAAAAGGCAATCTCCCAGACTCCTGGAACGACGCAACAATTAACATCCTATTAAAACCAGGTAAAAATCCAGTGAATTGTGAGTCATATCAGCCCATTTCTCTATTAAACTGTGACTACAAGATATTTACGCAGATTATGGCAAAAAGGCTAGGGAGAATAGCAGGAACCCTGATTAACCCTGACCAGAAAGGTTTTGTGAAAGGCAGACAAATGCAAGACTTAACACATGAACTTTTCGGGGCAATAGATATAGCCACCGATGAAAAAACACCATTATCTATAATCACCTTTGATGCAGCCAAAGCATTTGATAGAGTAAATTGGGCATTTTTAAACAGTGTATTAAACAAATATAATCTGGGAGAGAATTTTCTAGGAATGGTCGAGGAACTCTACAGAAAACCAAGGGCCAAGATCTCAATCAGTGGAAACCTCACAGAAAATATAGAGATCAAGAGAGGAACAAGACAAGGGTGTCCCCTTCTCCACTACTTTTCAATTTATATATTGAACCACTGGCAAATACCCTCAGAAACCACCCTTCCATATCTCCCTTCACGTACCTTGAATGGGAGAAAAAGGTCGCCCTGTACGCAGATGATCTAATGATTTTCACAAACAATTTTAAGGCTTCTATTAGATCAATAGAAGAAACTCAGACCAACCAGGCAAAATCGGAAATCATGAGCTGGAATGCGCAAATTAACAACCCCTATACAAAGGATAAAATAAGGTATTTGGGCATTGATCTGGTCAAGGATCTAGACAAAGTGACGCAGATAAATCTTAATAGAATTGCTGGTGAAGTTAGAAAACGACTTAAAGTATGGGGAGGTCTCCCTTTGAGCTTTCTTGGAAAATCAAATATAATAGAAATGTCCATCCTACCAAAGTTTACATATGTTTTCAGCACTATCCCGTTAGAATTTAAGAGGGAGTCGATAAAGAAACTCCAAGGGGAACTCACAAGTTTTATTTGGTCATCAAAAGGAACAAGAATACCATGGAGCAAACTAAGGAGGAAAAAAGAACAAGGGGGATAGCGAGCCCTGACCTAATCGAATATTGTAGAGACTTCCAATTCAAATATACAAGGTCCTTACTGAAAAACTATGAGCACTATCCAGAATATTTACAAGCAATGACTGGAAGAGTAGGGCATTTCCTGTACAAATTCAGCCACCCAAAATATTTTAAAAAGGTGAAGCTAAAGGTTCACAAGTCCGCAGCAAAACTATGGTACATCATAAGAAACATATCATATTACAGCAAGTTGGCCCCCATATGGGAATCTCCAGGCACTCTGGATTGCCTTAAAGACAGCCTGGTCACCCCGCTGACAACAGCAGGTGTCAAGGAGTGGGGCCAACTGATGACGGAGAACACCATAGTCGACTGGGATCAATTAACACCAACAACAAATGCCTCCCTAGCAAAATCTAAATTCTACCAACTTACCAGTTGAGAAAAATGGCTGAAAGAAAACAAAAATGGAAATGATGATTTAGAGACAGAGATGATGAAGAATCCCCCCATAAATAAAAACATCTCTCATTGGTACTGGGCCCTCATAACAGCGGGGGAGAAGGACTTCCTGATTCCTGAAACGATCTGGGGGAAAGACTTGCCATTGCTGGATTCACAAAAACATGGCAAGTATCTATGGAAAAATGCTGGTCCATTGTAAAATCCTCTGCCTTAAGGAGAAACCACTTGTTTACCACCCACAGAGCCTACTGGACTCCAAAGATGCTATCCAAGATCAACGGGGCCAGAGTAAAGAGCTGCCCCAAATGCAGCCTGGAAAAAGCCAACGACTTGCACATGTTCCGGCAGTGCCCCCAGCTCGATATATTCTGGCAGGAAGTGAGTCAGACACTAGGTAATGTACTGAGAAGACAACTTGATGTAAGTATAGAACTTGTTATATTTGGGGTAGATAGGTCAAACCGTTTAGATAAATTAACCAAAAAGCTAGAGAATCTACTCTTTCTGTTGATTTTATTGTCAAGTAGAGAAATATGCATAAAATGGTTAAGTCCGGTACCACCTACACACGGTGAATGATTAAACTCAATTTTCAGAATAAACAAATTGGACAGGAAGGGGAAACCTAGCAAGAAATATAAATTTTGGAAAATATGGGAAGACTTTCACCAGTCTAATTTGTAACTAAATTTTCTTGTAAAATTCACTCCATGTTGCTCAAAGTCCAATGATTATGCGATGGCAATAAATAAACAGGCAAAATGCCCATTTAAATGGCCATGACGGCTAGCTTCCCCCGGACGGAAAATGTATTGGATATGGTAATGGAAATAAAGGGATCCCCTCAAAAACAAACACAAATGGTAGACTCCCCAGCCAAGTTCCGGTAAGAAAAAGGGGCAGTGAAGGACTAGAAAAGTGAGAGGCAGATCCCCGACAACTCCTTACACATACTATTGCACAATGAGGACAAAAATAAATTATACCATATATATATTCCACAGCTCAGAGTTAGAAACCAAGTTCTTTTTTGTACAATATGTATGACTGTTTTTCCTCTACTGTTATCTGATGATTCTTTTAACAGTGTATCACTTTTGATATATGAGCATAGAAACTGAGAACAGTAGAAAAGGGAAAATGCAGCAATATAAGACATTTGTACAGTGAGACGCATGTGACATTTCTCACAGTGAGTAGGCACCTCACTAACATTTTTTAAGGCAGGTGCTCTTATAATGACTGCAGCTGATGGTGTTTCTTCAAAGGGTACTGAACAGGTGGACTACCCTGCTGCACCTTCTTTGTCCTGCATGATTTATTTGTGACCCCTTTTCGTAATTGTTTTTAAGTGCTTCCACATGGAAGTTGTCCCATGTAAATAATGCTTTGATGTGCCCCTGGATAACTACTTTCTGCAAGTGTTGCAGTACAGATATTTATCTTTTACCATTTGTTGCCTTGACAGGATTATAAGATGCTTCAAGACATCACTATGTTTTGTGCTTCTTGAAGTAGTTGTGTATAAAAGTGTATTTATAAATAGTTAAATAGGTTAAGTTATGTGTGTTAATTGTTTGGTTTAAATTGGGTTGTATCTTGTTAATTAAAAGGAATTTGTAAAGTTATAAAAATACATATTAGTAATCTTAGTTAAAGGTCACATTTTGGCTGGGCCCGGGGGCTGAAATTGGCCTGGAGAGGTGGGCAGCGCAGCAGTCCTCCCCTAACAATTGTGGATAGGCCCCAGGGGATGGGGTCCCCATGGACATTCTGGCCTTGATGCTCATTTCACAGAAATTAAACCTCAACTGAAGGCACTTACAAATATAAACATAGCAGGCGCCCCGTTGAAGCTGCACTTCTCTAAAGGACAAATTATCCTAACTACTGGGCTTGGGAAGGTAAAGCAAATTTGTTTTCTTAGGAATGCCATACTGAAAAACTATCTGAAGTTCTTCATGAAGGTGAATGGATTGATCTATTGGAGCACAATCTGTAGTGACTGTGATGAGTGGATTCTTCGTTGTTCTGTCCTGGGGAGAGCTAAGTCCATGGTTCTCCCTTTGAATTGCTAGGAATATGCAAATGTGCAATTCACTTGGAAGCTTCCCCATTTGGCTCTGTCCGCCTTAGTAGTATCAAGAGGTCTTTCCGCCTTTTGCCAGGATGATGGACAGCTTAACAAGTAGCCTCTAAGTAGGTTTCCCATCAAAGTTTGTGAGTTCTTGATACTCAGGAATTTGAAGCTATCTCCACCATACAAAGAAGCATTTACTGCATATAGCTAAGAGGATGGACCCTTGTTTGATGATAATTTACCTCTTTGTAGTCTTTTCATCTTCTCTGTAGGAGGATTCATTCTATTACATATTTCTGGATGAAGACACACCAGGAACAATAACATTGCAAAAATGCACACAAGGTAACTGGTGACATTTCCTCATGCTTCATTATGCAGCTGTAGTGTAAAATACGTACTGGACATTTACACAAGGAGGTAGCACTTAGTAATTAAGCAACAGAAAAAACTCCACCTGGATAGATTTTTTGTGAAAAACTGTGGACTCTTTGTTAGCTAAAATGGAAGGTGCAGTTCCCTTGCGGCCTAGCCACTGACACAGCTACTGACCGAGCCACACAGACACCTATACACACACTCAGGCACTCACATACTCACAGACAGCAGACTCACTCAGACACTGATACCCCCACTAACGGACCCACTTAGACACTCACACACCCACTTACAGAACCACTCACACACCCAGTTACAGACCTACTCAGACACTCTCACATGCACATCCACTCAGACATTCATGCGCGTACTCACAAATGCACTTAGACACTATCACACCCACTCACAACCCACTCTTCCACCTACTTACAGAACCACTCAGACACACTCACAGCTACTCACACACCAATTCAGGCACTGAGGCACCCCCTCACAGACCCACTAAGACACGTTCACCCATTCACAGAGCCACTCAGACACTCATGCACCCACTTACAGAACCACTCATACTCTCTCACACCCATTCTTAGACCCACTCAGAGACCCACTCAGAGATTTGCGCACTCATTCACAGACCCACTCAGACACTTATACACTCACTCACAGATACACTCATGCACTCATGAAGTCACTCTCAAACCCACTCAGAAACTCCACACCCAGACCCACTCAGACACTCGTAAAAAAACATAGAAATCCAGCATACAATTACCTCACATAACTAGATCTTACTCCCCCAATGCATTGCTTACAAGCCTAAATATAACGTGTGTAAATCTATCTATCTATCTATCTATCTATCTATCTATCTATCTATCTATCTATCTATCTATCTATCTATCTATCTATCTATCTATCTATCTATCTATCTATATATATATATATATATATATATCTCGAATTACTACTCCTTCGTGCTATCCTCGCAATTAAAAGAGATACGGACAACTATGATAGCTTGTTGCCAGTGGTGCGCTTTATTTTTCAGTTTATGGTGCAGTCGATCACGCCGCGTTTCGGCCAACACAGTGGCCTTGGTCACATGATTGCGTTATGTGCAAGTGATTTTTTTATAGGTTATTTTGGCTAAACATATGACACCAATTACTGCATCAGAGAAGACATAAACAACATACTATGACTCGGGTGATTGACCCTATACAACACGCTATATACACAATCTCATCTTCATAGCATGATCGTAATGACTGTTCTGCTTATATTTCTACTCATCAATTCATTATGTAAGAAAAGATAGTTCAGTATAATTCTATTGCCACATAACAACCAGTAATATATAAAAAGCACAAATGCAATTATTACAATGATTCCGATGGTCGATAAAAACAATACTTATACATATAAGGCTGTTCAGATGAAATATAACAGGAACATTTGTTCTTATGTGACCATTATGAATTTGTGGAAACACATACAGGCAATGTCAATAAATGCATGAATAATATACTTGTAGCACCAGTTAAAGAGCTAACGATATATATTTCAGCTGTCACGCTCCTGGCCAACCAGGCAATAGTTAATTCAAATGTTTTGTATGCCTGCTTTGTAGATCTCAAAGCAGCATTTGATAAGGTCCCTAGATCCTTTCTTTGGGCTAAAATGAAGTCTTGGGGAGCCCCCACAAAATTGTTAGACGCAGTCATTAACCTATACTCAAAAACATGGGTCCAAATCAAAATGGTGGATGGTCAAAAGGTAACTAATAAAATCTTGACCATAAATGGCTTTAAACAGGGATGTGTTTTGGCTACATGTTTATTCAACATCTACACAGCCGACGTAGACAATAACCTTCGCCTTGCATAAGGGGGCCCTCCAAAACTGGGCAATGTTTGAACAACAAGTTTACAATATGTGGACGATATGGTGCTGCTATCGTAAATGTCCAGAGGTCTACAGCGCTTGATAAATCAATTAGCACTATACACACCCTCAGTTGAACTAATCATAAATGTTCGAAAACAAAAAGGTATGTGTTTTTCAACTTTGCATAAAAAACACACAAAATTCACCTGGACAATAAACAGTGACCCCTGGATAAGGTGGGAACATATAAATATCTGGATGTACTGTTAGGCCCACACCTTAGTTTTAAGCAACATCTAGAACTAGGGAAAGTCAAAGCAAAACAGCTATTATTCACATTTAAAATTTTGCAAAAAAACTAAGCGACACTTCAACAGCACACTTATTGACAGTCATGGCGGCAAAATTTTTGCCATCAATTACGTATGGTTCTGAACTTTTAAATATGAAGGATGCAACAATTTTAAATGCTGCTCAAACTAGACTCTTTAAGAATCTATTTTTAATTCCGCGCCATATTTCACAAGCCTTGATCAGACTGGAATTTGGGTTGAACTCTTACATTACAGTAAAGCTCCAACCACACATTCGATACACATTAATTTAAAGTGATATTTTGATATTACCATATATAGTACCAGATAGTACCATATATTATTTCTCATGCCGGTTCTCTTGCTTTCAGTGGCAAATTTTCCCCGTTTAATATGGCGAACAAGCAACAATTGGTTACATAAGGCTAGGGGAATTTGTGCTATCTAGTCTTCTCCTAAGAACTGGAATGCGTCATGCCTCCATGGACACCTAGCAGAACAGGGCAATGGCGTGCAATAACAAATAGAGCTGCTGCCTTTGAAACCAGGCAACCGGGTTCGATCCGTGGCATTTGCTCCACATCACTTAATTTCCTTGTGCCTACAAAAAATGAATGTATCCTTGTGTAATGTAACTGGTGCTCATGTAAAGTCTTCAATACTTTTGGGTCAAGTTCACATTATCTCAGCATTGCAAAATTAGAAAGAAATAAAAACAACAACAAAGGTAGGTGGGAACCCATCTCAGCACAATCATGGATGCAAGTGGCTCCTATAAGGCTGCAGGCAGCTCTTTAAACAAGGTGGGATGGGAAGGGATGGGAACACAAGGAGGTGTGGGAGGGGCTGTAATGACTTTTGTCTTCTAAAGAACAAAACTACAACAAGAGCAATCCACCTTTTCGGGAGGAACTGAAGAGAAATGGAGGGATGAGGAGGCAGAACTGACCACTAGCAAGCAAGGATTTTTAAAGGTCACTGAAACAAACAAATCAAGAGCAGGAGGATGGCTTTAATGCCACAAGAAAAGTTTACAAAAGTATACAAGAGGCCGTAAGCTTATGCTCAACTTAAATAATTGTAGGTTTTTATTCTTTTGAAAAATTTCCTTGTAAAAAGTAACTAAACAGACACTTTGGGTGGAAAAATGAAAATAAATTACTTCTCCTTAATGGGAAAGACATTATGCACTATGGATCACAAGTATTTTCTCTCTTGTTGTGCTAAATTAATTAATGAAGGTACCCTAGATGTACTCGTCGTTAGTCGTACTTTGCTAGTCTCTGCAGTATGCAGCTGGGACAGCTAAAATAGACAATTATCTTATTCCAATGGCCCTGCTCTTCACCAAAATGTCTTTCAATTTTACGCTGAGTACAAGGCGTATGAATACTATGAATATTATGAATGATATAAGTCACGTATAAAATCCATCTATCATGTGGACATCCTATCTGCCGTAAGTAGACAGTGGTAAAAGAGATGTACTACAGTAAAGGGAAAGGATTAAGGAATGGGATATAGTTCCTAACAGACTATCCCATCCACATAAGTAAAGCAATTATCTATTCATCATTGTATTGTTCTTCTAGTATTCTTAATCTTCACCCCGGCTTTGATACACACCAATTAAGCTTTACATTCTCTCATCCACTCTTTCATCAGAGAAAACCATCCATCAATATATATCCAATTAATCCGTCCATCCAAACATAGTTCCCAACAGACCTTTCGACAACATCCATTTACCCACCCAGGCATCATTTCACCCATTCACCAATCCTAATTTGGCTTTAACCCACCCAAGCATTCCTTTCACCCACCCAGGTAGGCATCATTTCACCCATACCATTTCACCCAACCAGGCAGCCATTGTTTCACCCATGTACATATATACCCAGGCGCACATCGCACATTGGATTCAAAGGGCTTCAGCCCCCCCCCATCGTGTGTGGCAGCCCGGGATGAGACAGCTTCACGGGCACACACACAGCCGCATCCGAGTACTTGACAGGTCTTTTAAAGACCTTTTGCTTTTTAATGAGGCATTGTTGTTGTTTCGCTCCTCCTAGGAGCCACTGCAGCTCCACTCTGCCTATTGCTTAGAGATTCAGCCCTCGCCGAAATGTTTTCTTAGCCCCCCCGAAATGTGGCTCTAGTTGCGCCTCTAAAGCTAAGCATTGTGTAAATTATGCTTATGTCTTTCTAGTGTGCTATTTATGCATACGTACATGCATTCTCCAAAGACCAACGCATACATAGCCTTTATAACTGTTATGCAGGTATAGTGCAGACATACACATATGCCCCTTACCGTATAGTAAATGTAATTACTATTTTAACACTTAATATTTTTTCCTGTCAAAAGTCCTGCGCCTACAGAATTTCTATTGAAAGACACTGTGCTACCTTCGACTCAAAAACGGCCCGACTTACACAGCCCTTTGTGAGAAAGATAGCATGTGTTCTGTAGAATTCTCTTTTAGCGTTGACTCATATATCAGCTAAGTCAACCATAATGTCAGCTGATTTGGTTCTCTTAACCTTACCAGATTACAAGCGGCAGCCTTTTAGTCACCATAGAAATAAAGGAATTATTGAGAAATGAGTCATTCAAGCCCCATTTCACCCCCAGTAGTTCCTCATTTCTCCTCTGATGTTAGTGAAGCCATCAGAATTAAGAGACCACCTGTAATGAGGGCCTTAGAGGTCAGATGAGTGACTGCAGTTAGTCATCCTTACCTTCTTGAATGAGTATGCATATGTAAATGACAAGTTCTGCCAATGTCAGATTTAGAAGAGCCCTATCAGCATCTGTGCATGGAGTTCCTACTTTGTCTGTCCCTAGTGACATCTCCTGAATTGCTTGGATTCAAAATGGATCCAGACAACTTAGGTACTGAATAATCATCAAACTTGAAACAGTTGTCTACATCCAAGTCCCTCCTTGTACTCTTCTTACGTCTTGCTTGGACATGCAGGGAGACCCAGATTTACGGCTGTGTGAGGTGAGGATTCAGTATACAAACACAAGGGCCCTGCTGCACCTTTACAAGCTGATGTCCAATATTTAGACGTTGATGCTGCATTTCTGATAAGTTGTTCATCCTTTGTCCCATCACTGCCAGGATAAGTACTGCCTTCCAGTCCTCTAGCACTTTCTTGTTGAAGAAAAAGTATGTTTCTCCAAAATAGTATGGACTTTGAAACATTAGAGTAGTGTCTGGTAAAACATATCTTTCTCAAAATGAGCAATAGATATTCAGCCGATTTATAGGAGGAACTATAAATATAATAACAAAAGGGACAAAATTCTGATAGAGCGCGCGAGGCCACCCGACCAATAGTTTTCGCCGTTTCCGGCTTCAGGGCCCATATACTTTTCAAATCACCATATACATCGATCAGGTGACTTCACGAGCTCCACCAAGTTGATGTGTGTGTGTTCCCTGCTACCAATTTTCGGTGCACCCGACTTACCATCCACCGATGCGGGTGCCTAATGACCACAATGAATCAGGGAGCTAGCTGTAAAAGAAAGGCAGCAAAATACAAACTCAACCAATAACATTCAAATACTGTTTAAATGACCACGGACAACTGGAAGTTTTAAAATGTTTATCTAAAGTTCATTATTTTCTTGCATGAGGTACAATAAAACAAGGCAATCAATAACCAAGATAACGTAAATCACATAGGCATAAAGAAATAATGACAGAGTAATCATCAAAGTACTAATAAAATGTAACGAGAAAAGATACTATGCAAGTCAGTATTATCTAAACAGGGATAGCCTAAGTGTGGGTGACTATATGACGAGTTTAAAATGAATAACACGCTTCACTTAAGGTGAATGGGCCTTTGAACAATCTAGGCAATGAAGTTCTAGACCATATCAGGAAATGACACACTGCTATGCAAAATATAATTTCTAACAAATGAGAAGACATAGGAATAAACTTATGGAAAAATATAAATGACTTTCAATAGTTGCAGAAAGGCATGGAAAATATCACATGTGCAATGTTGAACTTTATTAAAGCAAAAGTTAGAAATTCAGAAGGTGCAAGATTTTAAGAGTTTTCAGAGCAATATTTACCTAGAAAGGTGTGGAAACCAAACCCTGGCCACGGGTCAGTTAAGGACAGGAAACCCTCAAGGAAGGATACCCCTCAAAGGACAGCAGGTGCAGAATGGACGCCCAGGATAGGACAGGATACCCTCGGAATAGGAATCAGGACAGGACCCTCAGGACAGGACAGCAAACCCTCAGGACAGGACCCTCTTCAGGACAGGACCGGAACCCACAGTTCGGAAGCAACGCCTGCGCTCCACCCGCTCTGCAGCTATCGATCAAGACCCCGATTGGGTCAGCGAACTCCCAGCTAAGTGCTTTGCCAGCACTTTAAGGTTCAGTAGAACCTTAGCCTATGGTCAAATTCGGACAGAGTGCTCCGCAGCGCTCTGTATCTTCAGTCACCTATTGAGTGCGTTGGGTCAGTGACAGGTCAGCTAAACCAGACAAGTCGGACGGTTCACTAGGTGAACCCAGGGTAGATATACAGTTTGGGGACAGTGTACCACCCCCCAATGTTGCAAAGTGTCAGAATCCCTCAATTTCGATTGGTCCTAAGGTAGGATTTGGGTAACACACCAATCACAATACACGATTTGAAGCCTTCATTAACATATTTGGGTACCGCCTAGCAGGTTTGGGGTTCTCATGAGAACTGTGCAGGAAATTAACATTGTAACACATGAGGAGCAACATTCGCCGTTCTCGTAGCGCAGAGGTGGCTTTCCCAGGCGCATCTTGACCGTGGCTGCCAGCTGGCTGAGTTCCACTGTCCAAAGTGGCCACCTTTCAATGCTCCCTGGTCATGCGCAGAAGAGACCGTCAATATGGCTCCCAATCAGTTTGGACCCCCATTCCCCGCGGTACATGAAAAGTAAGCGAAAACAAGTTAATACATAATAATGTCATTATGAAAATACATCATAGGGTTTGTACTTTTAACTCATCATCAAGAAATAAAATTATTGCATTAAATGTTAGCTACATTGACACAATCACAAGAGCAGTGGCACGAGCAGTACCACATGATAAGCACAGCTATGAATTACGCATGCGCATAACTTTCCCTCCACTTCTGCAGACGCGTCAGGACACGTGAGTGTGGCTGACGCATGCGCAGTAACTAAAATACAAGCGGCGGCCATATTAGAGGACACGGATTAAATTCATTAGAAATACACATAGGCAAGCTTCGGGAACTTTGCCTAAACAAAATAAATGTTAGTAAAACATACGTTTTGTTACCTTATTACACATAAACGAGGTTCTTGACTTCGGCAAGCCGCAAAATATGCGAAGCTTTGCTTCATCAATCCCCTCTTTGATGATATTTACTATCATCACAAATTATAATGGAACCAGATGCCAACTTTCTTTCATACTTTATAAAGTTCTATTTCTTCCAGCAGCCGTTCTAACTTTTCTCTCTCAGTTTTAGCAGGGTGAGAAGTCTTCACCTTTTTGTATATCTGATCATTCACTTCCTCTAATTCAATCTCATCCACACTTCGTTTCACTCCTCTTGCATTTACCTCGTGCTTTTTGGTGCGCTTGCGGTATTTACAGCATAAGAAAATGGAAAGTATAATAAGACCTATAATACCAATTGGCATCAGAATTTTGAATAATAAGCTTTTACCTATGCTAGCAAGCCAATGACCTACATTTGAGAGACCATCTACCAGTCTCTTCCAGGCACTATCAACCTCGAGTGGTTTGAGTTCCTTTGCCAAATTAGTAATGTTTTTCACATATCTTTTGATCTGTACACTTTTATCCGGAATATAAGTGCAACAATGTTGCGCCTTCAACATCCGGCAGACTCCGCCCTCTTTCGCTAATAAGGTGTCAAGAGCAAGTCGATTTTGTAAAACCATTGATCTGATCGCAACCATTTCGGTATTGACCAGCAGAAATCCATGAGCTGTTTCAGTAGACAGCACATCTACTGTAGTAGACAATTTGCAAATTCTGTGAGTGTTCAGAACCACTCCCACTCCAGGTATCAGTGCACTGAAAATACTACCCATAATTTCACCTATACTTTCTCTTTTACTACGCACTAAGCCATTAGTATCTTCATTGCTTCCAGCTTTTCCATTCACATGGTATATTTTCGGGAAGACAATGCCAAAGTAGCAGCTTCCATACCAGTGATCCGGCAATTTGAAATAAGCCTTGTCCCCACAAATATAATAAATTCCAGGAAACACAGGCTCTGACCCATTTTTGAAACCCCAACCTCCAATTACCTTGTAATTATGTTCGCATTCACTGAAACCAATGAAAACATTATTATAATAGCTAGTCTTCTCGCGGTGAAGACATAGCTTGCCTTTCTTTTCAAAATCCAGCAACAGAGCAGGACCCGCTCCACCAGATGAGGTGCCTTCCATGTTCTCTGCCCACTTTGGCCTTTTCTGACTTTCGTCATTAGCCTTCTTCTGAATTTTAATTCTCCTTTTCTCTGCCATGTTCAGGAACATCTTTTCCTGCTCACGCAAAGAACAAGTCAAGTTATCTCTGTGTGCGTCTGCTATGTCAATGTTACCTATAGTCAGAAAGTAGTCTCCCATATATCTTATGGTGTCAGTTTTGGTATGTACAGGATTCAAGTTCCCACGTATAGGAAGTTCAGAAAAGATCACGTCATTGTTAGAGTAATAGTACTGTAACGGTCCTCTTTTATAGAATAAACTAGCTAAAATGCTACAGGAGATTCCATATGTCAATGGCAGATGATGGTATGTCACGCCCTCAGCCACCGAAGTAGGTAGCTTCATGCAGACATAGCAATCTTCAATTTCCATAGTCTCTACATAGTGTATTAACAAGTTTGCGAAAACATTTAAGTGTGTCCTGTTCTTCATTCCATGATAATGTAGTCCTCCCTCATCTGATGCTTCTAAGTTCTGTTTTGTTTGTCTCAAAGCTCTTTCATGTCGTGCTACACTCTGTGTTGTTAGCTCCTCATTGTCAGTATTTACAACTTCAGTAGGGACAATGTTAGTATCTTTACTTACAGCAAAGGGAATGAAAATTGTTAATCCTATCCAGATAACTATCAGTACTACTACACTACATATACACACCTTGCAACACGTCTTAAAACGGCTGCAACTAGGTCTACCATTCACCGTTGAATCAGACATTTTGGCTCAGAAGGAGTGTTCTCACCCCTCTTTTTGGCTTTTTACACAACTAGCTTACTTTGTGCAAATTCACGGTGGTTCGTCTTCCTCTTCAGCTGAGTACTCTGGGACGGGTTCTCCGTCGCTCACGTCAGTTATATCAAGATCTTCAAGCTCCTCCAAAACCAGTGTCCATTCAGGAGACTTGTACTTTTTGTTTTGTCTTTTTATTCGTTCACTCCTTCTTTTGGAAGAGTCTTCTTCTTGCTCTGCTATCCGAGCACTTCTTCTTGCTTCTGCACGTTTTTCTTCCACTGTCTTTATCCTAAGTCTCAATCTTTTTACAAACCTAGGCTCAAGGTTGTTTCTTTTCTTTAGTCTCTTAGTCGGTACTTGGACTTCACTTTCTTTTCTTATTCTCTTGTTCTCTTTATCTTGTGGTAATTCTTCTCCACTTTCTTCTCCTACTTCCCTTATCTGGCTAGTTCCAGGGCTAGCATCAAATTCTTCTGCCTGGTTGCTAATCTGGCCTTGTTCAGGAATATTTTGTTTTTGGCTTTCGATTGTCTCTGTTTCTGTTTCTGTTTCCTGAACCCGTTCTTTTAACCCTCTCTGATCCTGTTCAAGCACTTCGATCTCTTGATTTTCTTCTGCTCGAACTATCACTCTATTTCTAGTCTCTCCCTTATCTGCATCAGGTGTTAGCGGTGGTGTATCGAATACCTGCTCTGTCCCTGTCTGACCTTCTCCTTCCTCAGTTTTGATGTGAATCTCAAGCGGCTGAGGTTCTTCGCCTGTGCCTTGCTTTTCCTGACTAGTCCACTCTCTACCTTCACTAAGTCGTTCTCTTGTTCTGATAGGATCTTCGGTCAGATCAATCATCGGTATCCATTCTTCTGGCCATATGCTTGGCAGCTCGTCTTCAGCTACTCCTGGCTCAGTTTCCTGGACCTCTTCCACAGGCTGGTTTCTTGGCAGTTCGTAGTCAACTACTCCTGGGCCAACGTCTGCTGTTCCTGCAACCTGACTGGTGCTGGGCTGCTCGTTGTCAGTTGTTTCTGGTCTGGCTCCTTCAGGGTCCTCTGCTGGTTGCCCTTCTTCTTCAAATCCTCTGTCTGGTAATACCTTCTGGGTGTGTCCAGCGTGGATCCACTGGGGAACACCTGCGACTTTCACTGCAGTGGTTGTTACCAGGATTACTTGGCGTTTCTTTCCCCACCTTGGTGCCAGACAGCTTGATCGAGTGTGCTTCTTTATTTTGACCCAGTCTCCTGGAACCAAGCTGTGGAGAGGAGTCGTTGGATTGAGGATGCCGTCGTCTCCAATCTGGCGAGAGATAGAACGCACTTGGTCACCCAATCTTCTGCAGTATTCAAGCACTAAATCATCAGTAATACTCAACAGTTTGCTTCCTGGCACCCATGCTTGTCTCATCACTCTTCCCATAATGATTTCATGGGGACTTAGGCCTGTCTTGCGGTCGGGAACACTTCTCAGTCCCATCAGGACCAGGGGCAGGGCCTTCACCCAGGTCATGCCAGTTGCATCAGTCAGCTTTGCTAGTCTGTTTTTGATAGTTCCATTTACTTGTTCCACTATTCCAGAAGCCTCTGGGTGGTATGCACAATGGAGTTTCTGCCTTATTCCAAAGGCCTTACACAGTTCAGCCAGTATTTCATTCTGGAAATGTCCACCCTTATCTGATTCAATAATGTATGGTATTCCGAATCTAGGTATCAGTTCTTTTAGTAAACACTTCGCTACTGTCAGTGCGTCACTTTGAGGAGTAGGGTAAGCTTCTACCCATTTTGAAAATACGCAAACAATGACAAGGACATATCGTTTCCCTTCACAACGGGGCATGGTGATGAAATCAATCTGTATCCTTATAAAGGGACCCCCTGATCTCCCAATCCTGCTCAGTTCAACCATTGTCCTCTTGCCTGGGTTCATCTGTTGACATGACAGGCACCTCTGGCAGAGGGACTCTGCTACCTTCCTGAACTTTTTACTGTACCAAGTCTGTTGAAATACCAGAATCATGGCATCCCTACCAATGTGTGATCCTTCATGTATTAATCTTGCCATTGTGCCAAGCAAGTGTCGGGGTAACACAGGCATACCAGTTGGGCCCAAAATCACACCATCCACACGTCTCGGTCTACACCCATCCTCCTTCCATTTCTCTCTTTCTTGCCAAGGAGCCGATTCCTGCCACTCTCTCACTTCATCCCACGTAGGCACTTCTTCAAACACCTGAAGCTGGCAGCTGGTTCCTGGCCCCCCTCGTTTTGGATTTACAATATACCGATCTTTGGCACACCATTGGGCCACTCGATCAGCATAATCGTTTCCCAGTGATACTCTGTCCATGCTCCTTTGATGAGCAGCACATTTTACCACTGCCAGTTCTTTGGGCAACTGGATGGCCTCTAAAAGGTCATGAACAACCTTTGCATTCCGAATGGGAGTACCTGAGGAAGTCATGAATTCCCTTTGTAGCCATAATTGGCCAAAGTCATGCACAACTCCATAACAGTACTGACTGTCAGTATACACTGTTATGCGTAAGTCCTTCCCAATTTTGCAAGCCTTTATCATGGCTATCAATTCGGCTACTTGTGCAGACTTGATGTTATATAGGTAACCTGCTTCTTCAATTTTGGTGAAAGACACTACTGCATAAGCAGCACTCAAGCCTCCTAGTTCATGTCTTAGACAGGAACCATCCACAAATAGTTCTTTATCATGCTCAGGCAATGGTACTTCTTTTATGTCTGGGCGTGGCTTAGTACTGAACTCTGTCAGGTCAATACAATCATGTTCATCATCATCCCCACCTTCTATTCCCAAGGGGTCGGGGAGTAAGGTGGCAGGGTTCAGAATACCGCACCTAACAATGCTTACATTTGCTGCACCCACAAGAATCCTCTCGTATTTAGTCAGCCGATTAGGGGTGAGATACTGTGTTTTAGTTCTGGTCAATAGAATTACCACTCCATGTGAAACATACACGGTCACAGGATGTCCCATGACAATGGACTCACTCTGTTCCAAACTTGCACAGGTAGCAGCTACTGCTTTCAGACAGCCTGGTAACCCAGCAGCTACTGGGTCCAAAGTGGCAGAGAAATAGGCCACAGGCCTTCTGGTCGTGCCATGTTCTTGAGTCAGGACTGACAATGCGCAATTATCGCGAGTGTCACAGAATAGGGCAAACTCTTTGGAATAATCTGGCATTCCCAACGCAGGGGCCGTACACAGACAGTTTTTCAGTCTTGTGAAAGCCATTAGACTTTCATCGTCCCACTCTACAACATCTGGCATTCCTCTCGTGGTCATTTTTATCAAGGGCCTGGCTAAGGCTGCAAATCCCAGAATCCACTGTCTGCAGTACCCTAATACCCCCAGGAACATTCTGACATCTTTTTGAGTACGGGGCAACTGCATCTTTTGAATTATTCTCACTCTTTCTGATGTGACTTTTCTGACACCCTTTTCTATCTGGTGTCCTAGATATTTTACTGATTTCGCACAGAACTGTAGTTTGTCAGGGGCCACTTTATGCCCTTTCTCACACAGATGATTTAGGAGGGCAATGGTGTCAACTACACAGTCCCTGTGACTTTTAGACGCCAGTAGAAGGTCGTCTATGTACTGCACTAACACAGAGTTCCCAGGTAAGATCAAAGTCTCTAGACATTTTTTCAAGATCTGATTAAAGATAGAGGGGCTCTCTGTATACCCTTGAGGGACCCGGTTCCAACAATACACGTGACCTTCGAAGGCAAATGAGAAAAGAAATTTGCTGTCGGGGTGCAGGGGTATCGAGAAAAATGCATGACATAAATCAATCACAGTGAACCATTCAGCATCCCAAGGAATCTGGTACAATATCACTGCAGGGTTCGGGACAATAGGGCAGCAAGGAACTACAATTTTGTTAACCTTTCTCAGGTCCTGCACTACCCTATACTTGCCATTAGGCTTTTTGATGCCCATAATCGGTGAGTTGCATGGGCTGCTCATCACTTCCTGTATGATGTCTCCTTCTAATAATTTTCGTATTTCCAGAGTGACACCTGCTTTCACTTCAGCATTCATTCGGTAGGGCCTAGTGTTAGGATATACTGCATTGTCCTTGATGGCTATCTGTATGGGGTCCACATCTTTCATCAACCCCACATCCTTTCCAGTGAAATCCCACACCTCTGGCTTTACGGCTTCCTGTAGTTCTTGGGGCAAGTCCTGCAGGGTCAATCTTTTAATTTCTGAGTCAGGTCTAAGTAACAATAATTTATAAATGCCATCTTCATCTGGGGTCTGTATTTCCACACCTTTTGGTGTGCAAAAGATGGTACAGTTCATTTTGCACAGCAAATCACGACCCAGTAGATTCACTGGACTGGTGTCACAGACGACAAATCTATGCATCTGTTTAAAATTTCCAATTGAAATCTCCATTGGTTCGGTAACAGGAGTACTAATCAATTGATTAGATACACCCACTACTTGGATATTTTCTCCCGAGAGGGGTAGGTTTGGAACGTCCACTGTTCTTACAGTAGAACGGGTAGCGCCAGTGTCCAACAGAAAGGTGACATCATTTCCGTCAACCTTTCCTTCAATATATGGTCCAGACTGGTCTACCGGCAAGGAAGCGCCAAGTACGCACTCCTCGTCCTCCCCTCTCAGGCCCGTCAGTCCTGATCATTACAAAGGAAGGTATCATTCAGCAGATACTGCGAAGTTGCTGTATTTCTGTTCTCCCCGCTTTCCCAAACCTCTATCTCTTCATCTTCTGCCTGTCTTCCCCTGTATACCTGCTTGGGTGCTCGAGGCACCTGAACTGTTTTTACCTGGGGTTGAGTCTTTCTTGGTCTTTCTTTCTGCGTCTGTGGAGTTAAATCAGGAGTTTTTTCATTAATATCTACTAATTGGGGACACTCGTTTCGCCAGTGTCCAATTTCGCCGCACTGATGGCAGGGAAATTTTTTCATAGCCTCTTCCCTGCTAAATTTGGGCCGGGGCTTTCCTCCACCCCCTCCCCCAGGACCTTTGTTCTCAGCATTTTTAACCATGTTACTCAATTGTTTTTCCTGCTGTTCTGCGAGCTTCACCTGAGCCCACATCACCTTTTCCTTGAGGGCCTTTTTCTTTTCTGCCATCTCATCCTCGCAGTACTTAGCGTACCGCAGGACCTCATCCATTTTTTTTGTATGCCAACAGATTTTATTATCTTTTATCCACTGACAAATTTCAGGTCTTAAACCATTTACAAACCTGTAAATAAAGTGCCTCATATCCTTCAGGTCGATGTTATCAATACCACTGTATGTTTTAAATACCTGCAATAACCTCTCATAGAAGGAGTGCACTGTCTCGTCCCTTTCCTGTGTTGTTCTATCTATTTTTGTCCAATCAGTTTCCTTTGCGGGCACCTTTTCTTTCAAGTGCTGAATTACCTGCTCATATTTTCGCATGACATCCTTTGATGGCTCCCCTGTTTCTTTATTTCTGGGGTACTCCTCACTCGGCCAATCTATGTTTATTTTACACTGGGTCCATAAATCTACTGGAACCACAATGTCGAAAAACCCATCCAGGTCTTTCCACAGACATTTCTGTACCTTCACGAACCTTTCCACCTGCCTGTACCAGTCAACTGGTTTCTCTCGTAATTTTGGAAAATCGTTCGTGAAGGACACGATATCCTGCCTAGACCAGGGCACATGCACATATTTCCCTCCTGGAACTTCGCGCATGGGGCATAACTGCTCAGGTTTTTCTACCTCTCTTAAAGCAAACTCAGGAGTCACTTGTCGGGAGCGAACCTCTTCTCTCCTTTTTGCCCACCTGCTTCTCCATCTTTCCACATCTCCCCATTTCTGCAGTACCCCCATTAATTCTTTAATCTGCAACTTCTTCCCTGCCACATTCAGGTGTTCTATATCTTTGTCTGAGAAGTCTGCTCTGTACGGTTTCTGTAAGGGCTTGGATTTTGAGATATCTACCCCCATACTAACTGCTGTTTCGGTCAGTTTTTCGTGGAGCACTCTGGTGTTCCTTGTAAAGCTTTTACATATGAACGACAATTCTTCTTCAGAGTAGGTATTCAATCGATCCAACCCCACATTTCCTGCCATTAATTCTTCTATTTCGACCCTCAGCTTGTAGAGGTCTAAAGGTTTTGTTTGCGGAGTCTGCTTCTCTAATTCACGACTCCAACTCTCAATTTCATCCGGAGTTACCAGAGAGACATTCCTAGTACCTGTTGCTGTCTCTAATTTAATTTCTTTTGTATTAAAAGGGTTATGCCTCTGCTGTATTCCCTTTCCAGTCTGTTTGTTTGGCAATTCCAAAAACGCAACTTCAGACTCGCACTCACTGGACTGATCATCTATGATGATCGGTTCCTGTCTCGGGGTTGCCATGCCTGGGGTCATAACTGGAGTAATCGGATTTCCCTGACCATTTCCGTATAACGGGACCACCGGTCCAATAGTTACTGGAATAGTCAATGCCTCAGGACTGGTATTTAACTGGGAAATTTTCTGAATTATTTCTGTTCTTTGTCTAGCTAGAGCCTCTTGCTCTTTTTCCACTAGTACCCTTCTTAAAGTTGTGTCATGTAATATCTGTGGGGTCAACGGAGGAGTAAAACTCGGGGCAGTAGGATGCGTTTCACTTGGTCCCCCACCATAATTTGGTTTCGGGAATAAAGTTCCAGTATTAAAGGACCTGCGCTCTTCCCCATATGGAGGTTGAACAAAAGGCAGTCCTGAATTCGATGGTTTCTCTTCGCTTTCATACAAGGGTCTGGGAAAAAAGATTTTCGTACGTGAATATTTTTCTTCCTGGCTTGCGGGCACTTTGGGATATATATCCCTTGTTTCCGTCGGTTCGGGTTTTTCAGGATAGGGCAATACTTGACCACCCCCTCCCAGTCCCAGGGACCTGTCTTCTTCCTTTAGGAAGTGGCGTCGGGGAACATCTCCTACACTGGAAGGTCGGGTTCCCTCATTGTAAGGTGGCGGACTTCTGGTACAGATGTCATCTATTAGTTCATCATCTGAATCCCCCAGGGCCCCCCAATGCTTACATTTTTCAGTACTTTTCTCACCCGCTCCAATGTTATGACATGCCGGCATCATGGGAAACAGACCCTCAACAATCATGCTCTGTCTCCACTGTTTCATCCTTTTATCCCTGGACTCCTGTTTCTGCCTGGGGTACCACTTGGTCAAACCCTTGTCCATTCGGGGTCTTTCTCTTTCAAAAGCCTCAATCTCCCATTCCTCTAATGCCTCATACTGCGTTAGTCTCGGTCTGGGATGCAGTTCATTCATTCGGGTTCTTAAATTAAATAAGATCCTACCATTGAAAGTACCATCTAACGGAAAAGCCAATACTCCGTCATCTTTTGTGTACTTCACCCAATTCTCCAACCACACACAGGTATTGTACCCTCGGTCAAACATCATGAATGAGGCGGGAGTATTGGGTGCTGGAACAAGAACACCTTCTCTAGATTTTATCGGTTTGTCCGTTTTGAAATAATTTTTCACCTTACTTACAAGGGACATTTTTCTCTTGGTTCCGTACATAATATCGTATCTATTAGTCTTCCACTGATCCCTTTCAAACCCTAGGTGCCTTGGATCAGGTCGAGTTCCTGTAGTCTGCGAGTGCCACATACGACTTCTGCGCTAAACTTTGTTTACAAACTACCTCCAATCAGAACGCGCTTCAGAAATTCGTGCAACCAATGGGTGCGCGACACTAAATAAGCTCCGCCAATGGGTGCGCGGCCCCTTCGTGAGACAGTTCCCACGCTCCGGCGCTCACCCCTCCTTTTCAATTCCAGCTCCGCTACCCGCCCGCTGCTTCTACCAATCCTAGCGCGGCACAGAGTGACGTCAGAGGCGCTTCGCGACTGACTCCCTCCCTTCACAAGGTAACGGAAACTTTCTTTCTTTTAAAGTGCTCAGTGCTTGGTTATTTTACAACAAATACACATTCGCCACAGTGCTCAAGTGTCTAGACAGAGAAAGAATTGTTTTACTGCAAGTAAACTACTTCCATTTACTTTTCACTCGCTGCGGGCAGATCTCTTCCGCCTACCCTTCACTCTAGCATCGGTGAACCTGTTATTCCCCTAAACTCATCCACTTCTTTCCGGGATATATTCCGAGTTTAAGGTTTCTCAGCGGACCCCTCTGCTTTCACGCTAGCTCCGAGGAACCTGCTACTCTTCCGATGTGACCCTTACTAGGTTACGCCACTATGGGAATTTTGCCAATGAACCCCGTTACTGTCATTTATTCACACATGTATTCAGAAAACCCTAGTTAGTGCTTCCCGGTTATCCTAACCTGCACCTAACTTTCCTCGAACCTGTGACCTCAGGACAATGGATTCTATTCACCACTTGCCCTTTCAATTCCCCGGGGAGTTCGGACAACATACAACTAAACGATTGACAATTGCATGGATTAGTACATATAACAATATAAGAACAAGAATAATGGCAATACAGTAATTCATGAATTTCAGCAGCGTATTCACAAGAGAGTGATCAGTTCCCTCAGAACAGCCGCTCTTATAGCAGCATTAATATAATAGCAGCTTCCGACTTAACTAGTCCAACTAATCCCTGCCTTACTCTCAACTAGTCCCTAACCATCCTCTAGCTACCAGAAAACTGATAGAGCGCGCGAGGCCACCCGACCAATAGTTTTCGCCGTTTCCGGCTTCAGGGCCCATATACTTTTCAAATCACCATATACATCGATCAGGTGACTTCACGAGCTCCACCAAGTTGATGTGTGTGTGTTCCCTGCTACCAATTTTCGGTGCACCCGACTTACCATCCACCGATGCGGGTGCCTAATGACCACAATGAATCAGGGAGCTAGCTGTAAAAGAAAGGCAGCAAAATACAAACTCAACCAATAACATTCAAATACTGTTTAAATGACCACGGACAACTGGAAGTTTTAAAATGTTTATCTAAAGTTCATTATTTTCTTGCATGAGGTACAATAAAACAAGGCAATCAATAACCAAGATAACGTAAATCACATAGGCATAAAGAAATAATGACAGAGTAATCATCAAAGTACTAATAAAATGTAACGAGAAAAGATACTATGCAAGTCAGTATTATCTAAACAGGGATAGCCTAAGTGTGGGTGACTATAGGAGAGTTTAAAATGAATAACACGCTTCACTTAAGGTGAATGGGCCTTTGAACAATCTAGGCAATGAAGTTCTAGACCATATCAGGAAATGACACACTGCTATGCAAAATATAATTTCTAACAAATGAGAAGACATAGGAATAAACTTATGGAAAAATATAAATGACTTTCAATAGATGCAGAAAGGCATGGAAAATATCACATGTGCAATGTTGAACTTTATTAAAGCAAAAGTTAGAAATTCAGAAGGTGCAAGATTTTAAGAGTTTTCAGAGCAATATTTACCTAGAAAGGTGTGGAAACCAAACCCTGGCCACGGGTCAGTTAAGGACAGGAAACCCTCAAGGAAGGATACCCCTCAAAGGACAGCAGGTGCAGAATGGACGCCCAGGATAGGACAGGATACCCTCGGAATAGGAATCAGGACAGGACCCTCAGGACAGGACAGCAAACCCTCAGGACAGGACCCTCTTCAGGACAGGACCGGAACCCACAGTTCGGAAGCAACGCCTGCGCTCCACCCGCTCTGCAGCTATCGATCAAGACCCCGATTGGGTCAGCGAACTCCCAGCTAAGTGCTTTGCCAGCACTTTAAGGTTCAGTAGAACCTTAGCCTATGGTCAAATTCGGACAGAGTGCTCCGCAGCGCTCTGTATCTTCAGTCACCTATTGAGTGCGTTGGGTCAGTGACAGGTCAGCTAAACCAGACAAGTCGGACGGTTCACTAGGTGAACCCAGGGTAGATATACAGTTTGGGGACAGTGTACCACCCCCCAATGTTGCAAAGTGTCAGAATCCCTCAATTTCGATTGGTCCTAAGGTAGGATTTGGGTAACACACCAATCACAATACACGATTTGAAGCCTTCATTAACATATTTGGGTACCGCCTAGCAGGTTTGGGGTTCTCATGAGAACTGTGCAGGAAATTAACATTGTAACACATGAGGAGCAACATTCGCCGTTCTCGTAGCGCAGAGGTGGCTTTCCCAGGCGCATCTTGACCGTGGCTGCCAGCTGGCTGAGTTCCACTGTCCAAAGTGGCCACCTTTCAATGCTCCCTGGTCATGCGCAGAAGAGACCGTCAATATGGCTCCCAATCAGTTTGGACCCCCATTCCCCGCGGTACATGAAAAGTAAGCGAAAACAAGTTAATACATAATAATGTCATTATGAAAATACATCATAGGGTTTGTACTTTTAACTCATCATCAAGAAATAAAATTATTGCATTAAATGTTAGCTACATTGACACAATCACAAGAGCAGTGGCACGAGCAGTACCACATGATAAGCACAGCTATGAATTACGCATGCGCATAACTTTCCCTCCACTTCTGCAGACGCGTCAGGACACGTGAGTGTGGCTGACGCATGCGCAGTAACTAAAATACAAGCGGCGGCCATATTAGAGGACACGGATTAAATTCATTAGAAATACACATAGGCAAGCTTCGGGAACTTTGCCTAAACAAAATAAATGTTAGTAAAACATACGTTTTGTTACCTTATTACACATAAACGAGGTTCTTGACTTCGGCAAGCCGCAAAATATGCGAAGCTTTGCTTCATCAATTCCACCTCTCATATTTTGTAAGCATATTGCAAGTCACCAAGGACTTCTATGATCACGAAGAAGAATTAGGACAACGGGATAGTTCCTTTATAAGATGATGGAAGGAACTTCGAGGTGATTTCCAATATCATTTTAACATCCAGCAGGGGATATTTCATTTCTTATAATACACACCCTTTTGCCAAAAACCACTTAAATCCTCGATTTCATGCTACTTCATATGAAAGAGATAGTATGGTTGCAGACATGAAGAAAAAGAGCGGATTCTGTGGTGAAATTGAAGCCAACCAAAAAGTGGTCAGTAGTTTGTTGTACAAACATTTTAAAACCAATGTTGTGTAAATCAGATTAAAAAAGCTGCAACTATGAATGAGTAGTCAAAATTATTATTTTGTGTAATGAATTATAGAGTGTGAAAAGTAAACATATGGCCAGAAATGTGCTCATTACTGACCATGATAGGAAAACAGAACATAAGAACATAAAGTGTTTAAACTACAGCTGTAATGATATTCTGTGACTAACATTTTTACTCGGCTTTTGGCAGCAGCAGGCATTATGATGTTACAGCTGAAGTGTGATACTATATAATAAGTTATTACAGTTGAGCAGGTGCATCATTTACGTATGACAGGTAACTAGAGACATCACAACTCAACTGCAGCAAGGGACCTAGAGACACATCAGGGGATTGCTGACTTCCATTTGCTATAATAATAATTTGTTTCTTAAATAACACTTAATACTTAACCTTAGACATTTTGAACACAATTAATACCGAATATATGAATTGCCCAATTTAATAGTAATTAATTTACTCACCTCTGAAGGATGCAAGGCTAAGTTGACCTTACCAGGATTCAAACTTGCAATAACAGTAGAAGTTAGCAGCAAGCCCTTAACTCACTGTGCAATTCTGCCAGATTCTCAACCTTAACGTAAGCCTCAAAAGTTGTATCCCAGTTTCTCTACTACATGATCTGTGTGGTCGCACCTCAATTTCTGCTCTAATCAACTGCTCAACTGAGAATGAGGGCCTGATTTAGATTTCGGCAGACAGGTTATACCATCACAAAGGTGAGGGATATCCTGTCTGCTGAAATCTAAATGCCATTATTTCCTATGGGATTTATTTTTGGCAGATGGGATAGCCATCACCGTTATGACGGAGTAACCTATCTGCCGAAATCTAATTCAGACTCTTCATTTTTTCTGCATAAGTTTGGTGTATGCCCTTGCAGATAACAGTGATTGCATCACTCTATTTGGATTAATTTCATTTGAGACATATATCCGCCATTCTTTCCCTGCATTGACTTTCGTAGAGGGACAGTGACTGTCCTTCCCTATAAATATGCTGTATGATGACGCAAAGGTACATTCTTGCTGTAAGATACAATCTAGTATGTTCAAATATTCAGAGGATCACAGGATTGCAAAGCAAGTTACCCATGTCAGATCAGGTCTCCAGAATGGACAAATGGTCCGTTGGAAGTCCCACATTCCCCCCTTTGTGAATGATCTAACTGTGACAGCAAAGAGAGGTATGTGTGTATGAATGAGGTTTGTGCTGGCTTTAGTGGTTGACAAATGCCCTGCAAACAAAGTGAACCAAGGTCCTACTAAAACAAGTAGTGGTCATTCACGATTAATGGGCATTTTGTACCCAGTAGAATTATACTCCTTAGCCTTTTAATTGCCTTCTGGTTAATTCCCACTTTCTCTCTTCTTTTCCTGTGGCTGCTTTCAGGACATCACGGAAACATCTAATGAAAATGCCAGCTTCCATTGATTTATCTTGAACTTGTTTCTGTGTTCTTTGGGAATCATTTTCTGTTACTCTGCTGGTTTCCTCTTTGAACTAATCACAATCTCCAGTCTATGTCATTTCAAGCTATGCCCTAATCATGTGTTGGTTATGAGATGTGCTCTGATTTACTACAACTCAAATCTCTGAAATATCATTGCATATCATATTCCCCATGAAACCAATGGGCTCAGCTGGTAGTGTATTTGCTAGCTTCTGCCTCGAGAAAAAACCCAGATTCACCAGAGAGCTACCTTCCATCATGCTAGTTTCAGGAAGATGCTACTTCATTCCACCCAAACAATGAATTGCGATCTCAATTCCTGGTACTGGAGGGGTTCCATTGGGTACTCAATGACAACCGCTGTTTGCTGGATCAGTTTGCCATCTTAATTCCAGAGGGGGGAGAACTTCTTCTTCGCAGTCCCTTCATAATCTAAAAGAAGTTGTTGTAGCAACTAGAAAAGCAAAATAGAGAAGAGCAGAATGCTTGAATTATGATGATCTAATGTGAAGTCTCAGGCCACATTCAAGTCCATCGTTTTTCTACCCTTTATGTCCTAGCCAAATAAAACATGGTCCTGTTCCTAAAGAAAGAGCCTATCCCAAACTGTCAATCCAGATGCTCTTCAAATGAGCTTCGACCTAGCCAGTGAGTCCCAAAATGGAAAGCAGCATTGCCTCTGGAATAAACAAATTCCATTAGCATCTAAGCCAATGCTCCTCAGATTTCATTCAAAGATGAGCTATTGTTTTTGGTATCCATGCACTTCACCAGTAAGTCTGAATACTGTTTTGCCACCTTTTGACTCACATTACCATGTACAAAGATGTGTGTCATTAAGCAAGAGTATTTACACCTATTACAAACATAGAATTGGGAAATTTGAATACTCAGTTTAGGATTTTAGCGGTAAAGGCCAAGATGGTGCAGATTTCAAAACTAAAGATGTTGTGACAGAGATAATTTAAGGTGTTTCTATATGGAGTGTATAGTTTATTCACTCAAAGGGAGAAAAATCGATGGAATGAAGAAATGATACATTAATGATTTGATTAACTAGTTAAGTAATAAAGGTAAGAGAGTGCAATCACAATTACATTTTAAAGAATATTGGAATATTGTGGTATTTATCAAACTGATTTTTAGTTTTAGATGGATGAGTGTGGTAGGAGGAAGGTGTGATGGTTTCTCTATGGAATTACTTGGTGTCAACAACGTTCAATGAAAATGCACAACAGACTTGAAATGCTGCCCCCACCCCTGCCGCCCAGCATGTCCAGCTTAAAGACCGCCGGACCCGAAAGTATTTGGACTGTTGTGATAAATGCACCGCCAAAACAACTAACAAACAACCCCAAACAGCGCGATCCATGAACAACCCCACCCTCCACGGAAATGCAGTTTAAAAACAATATTTCACACTGCAAATCCAATATCGTCTCGTTGTCTGGCCTCACAGCCTAACCCTGCCCCCCCCTCAACTGTTGCCTACCACAAGGGTGGAGTGGCTACCCACTATGACTCCACCCGCACACAAGAAATCTTGCCTTCAGATGTAAAACTTAAACATGAAGCCTACACAGGACGCTCTGCCACAATAACTATTGTGATGTAACCCAATAAACCTTCATATGTGCTCTCTCCTCCCTCACTTCTAATCAACAATATGCAACAGGGAAAGTGAAAAAACAAGAGGGTTATGTATAGAATACCAGGAGATTCGAATCTGGCATTACGGTCTAGGTAGTCACCTAGAAACATAGACTACGTATTAAGACCACGGTTGCTTTAAGAACCTTTGCCTTTGAAATGATGCTCACTACGTAAATGGACGAAGCCGCTTTGAGACTAACGGCTGTCGGAAAAGATTTCTCCCGGGAATGATGCAGCGTTGGTAAATGTAAGTGTTTTCTATACTTCCATAAGAATTATATCATGAGATTAACTTGACATGAGACAGGTTCCCCCTTATATTTTTTGTAATAGCAGAAGCGTGTTCGGAACGTATTAACCTTGGAACCGTATGTACGCGTTCTCCGTACATGAAACATAGGGGCCCATTAGGATGTCGGGCGGATTGCCTCCGCCAGGGTGGTGGTGGCCACCGCCACCCTGGCGGAGGCAATCCGCCCGACATCCATGCCTGCATTCCCCCCCCGCCAGATTAGGATGGCGGTGGGGACAGCGGCGGACGGAAAGACCGTCCGCCACTTTACCGCCACGATCGCCTTGCGACCGGGGCGGTAATAGAATAATATGGTGGCATGTCCTATGGACACCGCCAGCCATATTACAATGTCCGCATGAAGGGGCCTTTCCGCGGCGGCAATGCCGCCACGGAAAGGCATGCGGTGTTTGCAGCGGGGGCCCCCTGCGGGGCCCCCAGGTGACGCCAGCTCAGGGGGAGGACAGGGGGGGTACCTATGGTACCCCCCCACATTTGCATATGCAAAGCGGCAGGCACAGCAGGGTGCCTTCGGCTTTGCATATGCAAATGCGTTCTCTTATGTTTTGCATTGTGGCGGGCGGTGCAGAGAGCACCGCCCGCCACAATGCAAAACATGTAGGATGTGCCCGCCACTGTGGCGGGCACATCCTAATTCCCCCTACGGGACCCCCGCCCTTATGGCGGGCGGTCCCGTTCTCCGTTAGGGTGGCGGGCGGGCAAAGTCCGCCCACCATCCTAATGAGCCCCATAGTATCTTACACTATCATACAATATAGCTTTTCACGCTTCTACCGCCAACATTTCACTGCGTCTGGGGAGAGCTTCAAAAAACATTCTATAGTATACACGATGAGCACAAATAGATAGTAAGGGGATAATTTGGCACAATCTTTGATTCAGTTAAAATATGACAATGACAATTTAACATGTAAAAATCGCTTTTAACCACGTAATGTTTTACTTCAATCAGATTTATCTTGCTGAATTTATATTATTGTATGTGTTCTGTCTTATGAGCAAGTGAAGGACTTTTATTGTTTTGGGTTATTCATGTGTTTGCTTTCAGACCCCTGAGGAAGGGTCGAGTGGGATCCGAAATGCATTGGGTTTACAAGATTCTGTAAACGAATGTTTTTTGCATCTGAGAACATAAGATGCCAGAAGAATGTGTATATATGGAATACATTAAGAATAAAACTTTTGATGAGAAATCGATAAAGATTCATGTGAACATTACTTGGATATAAATAAGAGGAGTAACATTGCGTTTCAATATGAAAGTGCACACATCCAAAGGAAAGGAGTTCCTGACCCATACAGCTTTGGACACAAAGGACAACAGCATCATCAGCATCCACCCCTGGCTTCAGACTCGGTCAGTAACAAAGTCTCCCCCGGCATCAGGGAAGCCACCCCTAATAAGGGCCATCGATCCGAGCAGGCCAGTGCCATGGTACAGTCGTCCTGTATATCCACTCTAATAGGGTTTGCCTTCTCAGGGGACCAGCGGCGGTCATTGTGCGGCCTCTCTCCCATCCTCAAGTTGGAGCCCTCCAGGGTGGACAACCTCTGAGTTCCAGAACTCCAAGACCAGGTGCGATCCCTGGCTCCTTGTCCCAGACCTCCAGCTTCTGTCACACTTTCTCAGGATTATCAAAAAAGTGAGATTTGCCCCCAGAAAGCACTCTTTGGACCAGATGAACTTCCGTTTTTTTCAGTTGCAAATGGGAAATCAGCCTGTTTGCGACCGCAAAATAGGTCTGCACTATGTACAAACCCTATTTTTCCTACTCTTAAAAAATGAAATAAAAACATTTTTCTTTTTTACATGCATCCCGTTTTCCTTTAAGGAATACGGGATGCAATTAAAAAAAAAAGCTCTATTAAAAGGTAGCCACAGACATGGTAGTCTGCTGACCCCAGCAGGCCTCTATCCCTGGGAGTGCCATCTATTCCCAATGGGGTCGCAAATTGCCCCTGTCTCATGAACTTTTTTAATGAGGCAGGGAATTTGTGACCCCCATTTAGAATCACAAACAGTGTCCATGACACTGTTGTAAATTACAATTTTCAAGTCGCAAACTGTGAGTCCCAAAACGAAGCAATTTGCAACTTTCAAATTGGAAGGGTAGTACATCTGTCCCTTTGTCTAGCTGGATATATTAACATGTAACAGAGGCCCATTGAGCGAAGCTTGGCCTTAACCTCCAGGAATGTCTTTTGGGTGCCATGGACTTTGTTAGTGTAATCTGGGTAAATGGAGATCCTCTGGTCCTCATATTTGGCAGTATCAGTGTCCCTATAGTCGCTCTAAGGAGACAGTCCCTATCTTTGTAGTTTAAATAGCTTGCAATCATGGGGCCCCAGGCCTCAGCAGAGCTACCAGGGCGCGGTGCGCCCTCTCAGTGATAAACATGGGGGACAGCCCACTGGGTTTCAGAGTACCCCTTTATCCAAGCCTCAACAAACTGCTCAGTCTTTGCTCCCTCAACCCACTCCAGGAATCCAAGTAGGCACATATTCCTCCGCATCTTCAACCATAATGCACAAATATTTTAAACTTTTTTTCAATTTTGAGCTGTGGATTTAATTGGGGGATTAAGTTGAGATTATTTTAAAGAATATATAGATTAATTGAAATTAAGATATCATTACATTATGTTCATGTTTGAATTGGTTATATGTTTACTTATTTTTAATGTTTTAAATTATTTCAGTTTTGGTAAGTGGGATTTAGTGGAGAAAGAAACTTTTATCACAATTATTTTTTCTTTATAAAAAATATAAACTTATTAAAATTGCTCTTGATTGTGTAATTATTTTTATGTCATTACACCTATTCTTTTTATTCTTTTTTCTTTTTTTGTGTTCTGAGGAATAGCAGTGTGTTCCCTGAAAATATTGATTTATTTGGTCATTTAAAATTATTATTTACATATATAATATATTTTAAAATGTATATAATTAATTTGTTCATTTAATAAAATTCTAATGCATTTAACTCACATTTAAGATTTTTTCTAGTTTGTTATGTATATTAAAAAATATATTTTAATGGCTATTTTTCTTTGTTGTGTGTATTTATAGCCAATATTCTTAATAATGAACACATATTATTTAAATATTTGTGAGATTTAAAAAAAATATTAATCATGCAAACATATTCACAATTTTCCCAGAGATAAACAGCACTGGATTTAGAATTGTAAAACTACCCCGCCAAATCTTCTTTCCCCAATGTTTTTGTTGGAATGGGTTTAGCATAGTAAATCTGACCACACATGATATAAGCACTTTCCCAGTGTCAGTTGCACTGCAGTTAGAAAAGCAAATCTTTCAACGCCTAAATAAAGCACACCCACCATTGTTTGTTGTACTCGACTTAGACTAAAAATAGTACCCTCATTCCCTTCAAACATGTGCTCTTTCCCTAATGTTTCTTGGACTTAAGCTAGACTAGTAAACCTCAACACAAATATATGTACGTTCTCTAATTTTAGGTGGACTGGAGTTAGATCAGTAAATCTGACGACCTCCCACCCCCTCAAATATATGCACTTTCCCCAGTAATGGTTGACTGGAGTTTTTAAATTTTTTATGTAATGTTTTTCTTGGGTTTTTCAGGTGTTATATGGAGCATTCCAGACTGTAACCATGTGCATCAAGGTAAATGTATTTTAAAATGTATTTATTGAGGTTTTGAAACATATATCCAGCAGTACATATATAATGAAGGCTATAACATGCTTGACATTAGGATTTGATAGCATAGAGATACATAGCAGTGTCCAGGACTACATAAAACTCAATAGGCATTGTTTACATATTAACCATAAGCAGCAAAGACACAGTGGTTATTCAAGGCTCTATCTGATCGGACATGGTACGAGGTAGTGCTGTAGAATTTGTATGCTTCAGAGAGAGGGGGCTGGAAGTAAGTGTTATGATCAATTGCAGTGGTCACATAGAGTGTCGGCAGCAGCAGTCGGGTGTTCCAGGAGATACGCCTGTAGAGGAGCCCAAATATCACGATGGCGCGAAGTGAGGGGAAGAAGTTCAGCATATGTGTATGTTTGTTCCTGCCAGAATAGCATGTGCATCAGGGTACATTTCATAAGAAGTACTGCTATAGTCCAAAGATACAGCAGATTGTTCAATTGCATACAGTAAACTTTAAGCTGTGCCATTAGGTGGGCCTAAAAGCTTTAAGTTGTCCCTGTGGTTGGCGTTGCATTATTGTGTTAACTGTTAACTTGGGGCAAACACTGGAGGGGCAGCATGGATGCACTGTTCTAGTTGCGTGTTGTCAGTGTGGGTTTCAATACTAGGCTCAGGGAGTCTGCACTATGGCTCTCCATTGCGCTAGACAGTGGTGGGGCTGATTATATCCTGGGCAAGGCATCCCTGATGGAATTGGGTAGTCAACGCCACAGAGAGGAATGTCCACAAGGATATCACGAGGGAGCCCTTGGTTGGTGGTGCAAGATCTTTATCAGAGATTTGCCAAAAGTGTGCGAGCAAAATAGCCCATTGTGAGAAGATAGGGTGTTCACGAATCCGGCGTACCTCCTCGTATCGAAGTGCTTTCTCCTCTGCAGCACCCCATTTGTGCATCGCCCCTGCCCATGCTTCCACTGTGGGGCCCGTGGCTAAAAGTAGGGCCAGGGCTGCGAAGTGAGTGTGCACTGTGTGTTGCTTCCTTCGCTTGAACATGCCCAGCCAACACACTTCCCATGTGTATGTATCATGTAGACCTGTGACCTCCCTTAGTGTTGTGTGCATGGCGCACCTGTAATGTTGCAGGGCCGAGCAGGATCAAAACATATGCATAAGTGTTGCATCAGGGGTTTGAAAGAGCAGGAGCTCTGAAACGTGTTAGGTTATGGAGAATGTTTGGAATTAATTGCCGGTTTGAAAGTAAAGTTTCTGATGAAACATCCTTTGCTGAGTGCGTCTTCAATTTTGGATAACAACTTGGAAGTATATATATGCAGCACAGAAGTTCCTTCCGGGATCGATCTTGTAGTCAGGTGGTGCGTTTAGCCGGCGAAACCCAATGCCGGTACAAAATTTCAATTTAAAAGTCCATAAAGTAGAACGCACACTCGGAGGTTTGAATGCTGAAAATAAGTTTTAACCCTTTGAACCGCTACGCGTTCTGACACACCACTGTGTCTTAATCAAGACACAGTGGTGTGTCGAAACGCGTAGCGGTTCAAAGGAATAAAACTTATTTACAGCATTCAAACCTCCGAGTCTGCGTTCTACTTTATGGACTTTTAAATATATATATATATATTACACTCAGCACGTTGAATTTAAATGCATATTTTATTTTTGTTTAATTATTACCTTTATTTAATATTTGTAAGGATTTTTAAATACTAACCATAGCAAACTTTATAACACGTTGTTTAAAATGATTTAATAAGCTATCAATATGGTTTGGTTATTTAAAAATATGAGTAATTATGCATGTTTGTATTGCTTTTATGTGTCATTATCAATTAATAAAGATATATTTATTTTAATTTGAAAAACTATTTGTATTTATATAAAAAGGTAATGTAATTCATGAAGTCAAATATTTGTTATTTAAAAAAAATTATTACATTTACATAATACTTTATTATTTTTTAAAGATTTGCAAATACTATATACACATATATTTAATTTTGCACACATATGTTAATAATAAACATACTTTTATTTTATATTCAATTATGTTATTTATTACAAAAATATCTATATAATTACAAATATATTATTGATATTTTGGACCCCCACATTTCTTTAAATTATAAGTATGTAAAATCCAATCCAATCCAATCCAAAAATTCTTTATTTCGGCCTCATGGGCCATAAAAGAAGCAATAAAAATACATACAGATAAAAAACAATATATACAATAAAAACCAACTGGACCTGCAGAGTTTAAAGAAGCGTGGTAAAATAGATTAACCAGACATTTTCTTCCTTATTATCCATGCTGCCATTAGGAATTTGGAAACCGCAAACACAATGTGGCCCAGGGTATTAGTTTTCAGCACCCTGTAGGCTTGTAAATAGTTACTGAAGCCAAGATTTCCGACATAGAGGGGCTAGCCAGCGCCTCCTCGTACTCCAGTAGACATGGCAACAGAACATTATGTGCAAGTCATCTTCTTCCTTAACTTTACAGCATGGGCAAAGCTTGTCGCCCCCTAGCGACCACTTGTGGGTAAAAACTTTAGTAGGGAGCGTACCAAACCTCCATTGCAGGAACAATTTCCTCGCCAAAAGAGGGTAGATAAAATCCATAAAAGGTTCAAAAACATAAGAATTTTTGGATACAATAAAACATCCGGTCAGGGTGCCACTGTCATGTGCACTGTCCATATCAGCAAGGGTTTTGTTCTTGTAGAGCTGTGCCAGGGTTTTGCGCGAAATCCTTCTACATCCCTGAGCTGGGTCATCCCATAGGTCTGGCAAGTTCAAGCTGGAACATTCCGATTTGATAAGTGCCAGCCAAGGGATCTTACCATTGACATCCAGCCTCAAGACATGTATGAGGTCCTGCCTATAGTGATGCAGCTCCTCAGTGGACCATAACCGATGCCAATACTTCACCAGTTTCGTCCGCAAGTCCTCTGCGATTGACGGGAGGCCCAGGTCAAGTCTTAGGGGGAGGAGTGGTGTGCCTTGCGGGAGAGCAAGAAGACGTCTGAGGAAACAATTTTCCACCCCTGCCATGACCTTCCCAGCTTTATGGCCCCACAGCTCACTGCCATACAAGGCAGCCGCCTTCGCCTGAGTCCTGTACATTTCTAAGGCCGGGCTAACAGGCTTGAAGGTGGACTTGTTAGATACCCTCAGGAGTGCGCCCGAAAGCTGGGAGAGTTTCAGCCTAGATCTTGCCACCTGGGAATCCCAAGTCAGATTTTCTTGAAGTGAGACCCCCAAGTATGTAAAGGTAGAAACCCTTTCCAGACTGGTTCCCTCGAGTTTTGGGTTGGGTCTGGTCTTGGTCGGAGGGTTGAAGATCATGAACTTAGTTTTTTCCGTGTTCACCTCCAACCCGTGTTGTCTACAAAAGTGACCAAAACCATCCACGATCCTCTGAATCCCCATGGGGGATTTGGAAAGAAGGAGGGTGTCATCGGCAAACATAATTGCCGGAACCCTCCTTCCTGCCAAAACCGGGGCATCATTGTCCCCGACAGCGTCAAGGTGTTGAATGACGCTGTTGATGTACAGACAGAACAGTGTCGGAGCCAGAACACAGCCCTGTCTGACACCTCGGCGGACCGGGAATTTACCCGAGGGCTTGCCATCCCTCCCACACCTTACTACCGCAAAGTTGTTCTCATGCAGTCTAGTGATGATTCTAAGGAGGTGGGGGGGAACTCCTAGCTTCTGCAGAACCTCCCATAACTTCCCCCTCGGGACGAGGTCAAAGGCTGACCTCAGATCCACGAAGACCATGTACAGTCGACCTCCCTCTAGCGTAACCGTCTTCCAGTACAGAAGAAGGAGGCGAAAGATTTGGTCCATGGTCGACGTGTTCTTTCTGAAGCCAGCCTGTAAAGGGCTCAAGATGTCATTGGCCTCGACCCAGTCTAGGAGATGGTCCAAAATGAGGCGCGCGAAGATCTTTTGGGGCACATCTATGAGGCTTATAGGCCTGTAGTTGGAAGGGAGCAGAGTAGAGCCCTTCTTGTGGATGGGCACAATCTCTGCCCCCAACCACGACCCAGGGATCGCCATACCTCCAAGAATGGCATTAAATAGAACGAGAAGGTATGGGCCCCAGATATCCGGGTGATGCCTAAATAGATCCCCGGGTAACCTATCCAGGCCTGGCGCCTTCCCCACTGCTAGACGTTCTAGGGCAAGCTCCACTTCCCCCAGGGATAATTCCATTCCGGACTCCTCAGTACCCAAGGGCAGTTGCATCTCCACGGCCGAGCAGGAACTGGTGTCTAGGTAGAGAGCCCCAAAATGGGACTCCCATACCGCAGGGGCTATATTAGGCTCAATCGCTTTACTGAGTTTCCCTGACCCATTATTTACAAGGGCCCAAAATTGCCGGGGGTCCCTGGATTTGAGGGCATCGTAGAGGTCCTGCCAATACTTCCAGTCCCACTCGGTCCTTGCAGCCACCAGCACTGATTTATGGTGGTTCCTCAGGTCACGCACTTTGGCCTTATCTGACCCCTCTTTTATGGCTGCAATAAGGTCAGATTTTGCTGCCCTGCAGTCTGGGGTATACCAGGTGGGAAGAGGTGTCCTTTTCTTTCGAATTGGGACCTCCGGATGAAATACCTCGGCCAAGTCCCTCACTAAAACCTGGTGAATGTTTCCCAGTTTCTCACAGTAATCAGCGGTTCTTGGTTCGTTCAGAAGGGTCTCCACCTCCATGAGGCTAGGGAGCGCCAGCTCGTATAGTTTCTTGATTGACTCCTCCGAATTTACAAGCTTCCCCCACTTAACTCGGCGCCTATTTGTGGTCAGGAGCAAATCCCCCATATCAGCCCCTTGGCCAGCTGGGGATGAGTCCGTCAAGGGCGAAGGGCACACAATATTTAAGCAGAGAGCGTTGTGGTCGCTGTCTGTCCTCTTGATAACCCTAAAGTCCCGCACTTTGGGCCAGAGTGAAATATCCACCATAATATAATCTAGCCTCGACTCATGGCCCCTCCTGTTGAATGTACACACCGAGGGGGTATCGGAAGGAGTGCGACCATTACACGCCCTCAGCGCGCCATTCAAGGTAAGGGACATGAGCTGTAAGGCTAGAGGGGACCAGGCTTTAGGGTGAGGGGAAGAAGAGGGTGGAACCCCCCAATGGTCGTCCTCGGCCGTAAGGGCACCATCGAGTAAACCTTCCAAGGGTTCAAAGTGGCAATTGAAGTCTCCTCCAAGTACCACCTTGTATTCACCCGGAAGTTGACCCAGGAAGGAAGCCAGATCATTTAAGGTAGGTGATTCACTTGGCGAGGCAACCGGGCGCGAGTAGACATTGACAATGGCCCACGGAGTTTTACCAGGCCAAGTGAGCCGCACACACTGGATGTCCTGCGAACACGTGTGTACCCGCTCCGCCTGACACCCAGTGTGACTCGCAATCCAGATTGCCAAACCACCAGATGGCCTCCCCCTCCCAGCCCATTTGGCAGGGATTTCAAATACTTCAAACCCTCTCCTGATCTGAGCGGCCCTCGCCCAAGTCTCCTGAAGGAGAACAATGTCACATCCACCCACCAGGGAGTCCCATCCAGGAGAGCCCTCCTTGTTCGCTATTCCTGCCACATTCCAGGAGAGAATTCTCAGTCCTGGGTCAAGTGGCAGGCTGCCCTTAGCTCCAGCATGAGGTTGCAGGGTAGCCTTGGGTGGACCGACGTCTGAGGCGCCGGTTCCGCCGACAGCGGTGGCAGCGCGACCAGCCCGCTCTGCTGCCCCTGTTTGGGGAATATGGGCTAGCCCGGTGTTAAGTGGGGGACTCAGTTGGCACGGATTGTCAATCGTGTCAGCCCCTCGCTCATTAGCAGCCTGGAGCCGGGTTAGTTCCGACATAGGGATCACACCCAAACCCACATGGTTTAGTACCTCATCCACCCCATTCTCATGACCAGACAAGATTGGCCTAGTTTGTGGTCAATCAACCTGGTCCAGACAGGAAAACCTGTTGTGATGAGTGAAGTTTGCCTGAGCAATTGGCAAGGAGGGCCTTGGTCTGTAACGAGAACCATCTACAGCAAAGCCCACCCTGGTCCATCCCTTCTCACTCCCTCCCACCGTGTTGCTACCACTAGGGTAGAAATAAGAAAGGGGTACAAGTTCTATTGTGGACTTATCAGGCCTTACAAGCCAGTTGCAGATGTAATTAGCAACATGCGGGCTCCTGAAACTTAAAACGATACAGTCCCCTGACCTGTTCTTCTTGGTAGGGCCAATCCACGGGATCCTCCTTACCATCAGAACCTCACCCTTCAAGTTTGGAGGCAACGGTCTATTGATACTGAGCCAGCTTATAACCTTATTACGTAGGGAGTCTTGGGACTCCCTAACACCACCAGCTAGCTCGGGAACTCCCACCATGATTGCCGTGTATGGGACAGCTTCTGGGGGCAAATTGACCTCCCTGCGTCTATCTAGGGGGGGGACACAACCATCACTTAGGGCGTTTGTAGGACCCACTGTCGCCCTTGTCTACGGCACAAGCCGCGGCACAGGGGGTGGCTTAGATCTCCTGGGTGCCGGAACAGGGGGCCCAGGCACTGGAGGTAGCGAAGTGCGCGTCTGGGAAATAGACACACCATTTGCGCTAGGCAATGCCCTGCTGGAAGCCTGGGGTAATGTAGAAGGAGGTAGACTATTCCCAGATGGTTCCCCGGTGGCTACAGGAACGTTTGAAGCTACACCAGGGCTACTCCTAATAAGAATATTTCCCCGGGACTGAAGGAGATTCTCTATAGCCTCTAGTCTAGCTAAGATGGGAGTTAACAAGTTCTTGATAGTGACTGTGAGGGAATTAATTACTGCATCTGAACTATTAGAAGATAGCCCACCAAAGATAAATGGGCCCGCCACCACTGGTGATAACACAGGAGCTGGCGAGGCCCCAAGATCCGACCCAGTCCCAGATGGAATGAGCTCAGGGGAGACCGAAATATCTGTACTGTCTTCGAGGGTTGATTCAGATGCAACAAATTTTGCCCTTTTTGCCCTCTTTGGTTCGGCAGGCCTTTTCCTTTTTAAGGGCTGAGTCACCCCACTATCAACAGGGACTGTTGTCAAGACCACTTGACCCGCTTCCAACGTGTTTAAACCCATATTATCCAGAACAGCAGAGGGGTCGGAAATCCCTGCTGACCGTGGGGAATCTCGATCCCTCTGCGTAACCGGAGTTCTTAGCTGCCGAAGTACCGACTCAATAGTCTGGTCGATGCTGTCCAGCAGAGACATATGGGTAGCGTCCGTGGTGATGGGTGTACTAGCATCATTTGAGGCAGATTCCTCAAGGTCCAGGAACACACTTTCAGGACCCATCTCAAGGTGAGAGTCCGTGGATAAGTGACACTTGCTAATTTGGGAGCTCGCCTTGGGGAAAAATTTTTCCAAAGTGCTTGTGCCATGTTGTACCGACTTACTCCTTAGAGCTCTGGATGCCATGATGAGGTGAATGAGGAGCAAATTAGCGGGGGCGTTAGAGGGGTGGCCCGGTCCGGTCTCTTCCGGCCTCTAACGGCCTAGAACGGCCCGCTCTTTGCCCGGTCTTCGCCCCGCGCGCGTCCCGCTGCGCGTGTGAGGAGATTCTCCTAAGTATAGCAGGGGGGCGTGGCACTGGGAGGGGGCGCGAGGCGCGGCGGGAAGAGGAACCAGCTGGCGCTGCCAGATGGACTGCTGGTCCTCGCAGTCCCGCTCGCCTCCGCCTCTCACCTCCGCTGCGGCCGGTCCAGACAACAGCAATCCCCGAGGTTTGTCCGTGCACCCAATCACTCCTGGTACAAGGAAAGCAGGCAACAGTCCAAACTCCTAACACGAGCGGCACCCGCGGAGCGGGGGCCGCGAGGAGTAAAATACACTATCAGGCAGGGGGGCGTGGCACTGGGAGGGGGCGCGAGGTGCGGCGGGAAGAGGAACCAGCTGGCGCTGCCAGATGGACTGCTGGTCCTCGCAGTCCCGCTCGCCTCCGCCTCTCACCTCCGCTGCGGCCGGTCCAGACAACAGCAATCCCCGAGGTTTGTCCGTGCACCCAATCACTCCTGGTACAAGGAAAGCAGGCAACAGTCCAAACTCCTAACACGAGCGGCACCTCATTATTTTTAATGTTACTATTTAGACATTGGTATTTTTTACCAAGATATATTTGTGGTTCCTATTCTGACGTACTTTGCATGTGGAAGAACTGTGTATAGTGGCAGGTGGCAGAACCACAAAAGAGTGTGACTCTTCTAAATAGGAGAAACTACATGGTCAAAAGTATTCATTATTGCCCAGCTACATCAGGTAGATGGATTTAAACACAACTACAACTTTTGAGAGAAGATATAAATAAGTTTACGGACTAACATAAGATCACCCAAAATATATAAATGTTGTAGAAATGACACCTAACGTTTATCTTGAGCTTACATTGTGAACAGTGATTTTAATGCTGAAAAATCTTGCCTCAGTAATAAGCATGAAAATATATCCCTCTACAAACAGGACAAAGTGAGTTTTACTACATTATTAAATTGTCGCATGATTTACAGTTGATCAACTAATAGAGTTAAACACTTCTGGGGACCCATCAATACACATATGAAAGTAAAAAATGTGTTACAAATATTTATTTTTGCGTTACTTAACTTAACTGAAGCCATTATCAACCAGCAAATTTCTCTAACCAAGACTTAGTGACCAAGAAAAAAGTGTATTTCAGATGGAACTTCCTCATTTTAATTCAAGATAGTTGGAAAGTTCAGTATTATTTGACTGCAGCTTAGTAGTCAAATCTGTGATTACTCTACTATGAACAAATCTGGCTCCCTTCCCAGTAGTGGTCTATAACTATTTCGATAGAGGTCATGTATGATTTGTCAGTAACTGGTGTTAGAACTATATGTAAGTAATTACAGGGACTCATATTTTACTTCCATTTTACAATATAGCAGATAAAGAAAAAAAATCAGACACTTATACAATAAATACCAAGCAGACTACATTGTATGCAATGGACATATGAAGAAAGTAACACAATAAAAAACCTTATAGTTTGGTAGGCTAGGAAAAGCGTGGTACCAGAAAATCTTTGTGTTCCTAAGATCACCCATTGGAGTTTATAATAGAAAACCAAGACCCAATGGGATGATATTTTTGTAAATGATATTAAGGAAACAATAATTATATTAGACAGTATTTCTGTGTATGATATTTTGACATACAACCATCTTGTAGAAGCAAGGTGGATACTGTTACCAGTCTGGAAAAATCCTCAGGGAGGACACATTATAAACAAGCATTTGCAAGAGTTTGAGCTATTGGAATTGTAAATGACATTGCCTTTTATTTACATATTGGTTTCGAAAACATAAATAAAACGCCTTGTCATTTACAATGCCAATAGCTTAAACTCTCGCAAATGCAAGACATATTGCATTGCAAATGCTTGTTTTTAATGTATGTCATCATTACTTATCATTAATAAATCTTACCTCCACCCAGGATCTCACTCTCTTACTGTAGGAAGGGTGGAGGGTCGGGTCAGCCGAAAAGGCCTGGCAGGACCTGGCAGCATCTGAACAGAACAGGACAGACAGAGCCGCTGTCCAATACAAAAGCGGACCACACCTGCTTCTGAGATACCAGCTCATTGTCAGAATCGGGGGGGGGGGGGGGGAGGGGGCTGCTTTACCAATCCGTCCATGCTTAAACCAACCCTGCCTGTAATGTTAAGGAAGTAAAAACACGGCTCAGTGGGGACCAGTTTCAAATAGTCTTTCAATGCGGTCCTCTTAAAGCTCTGCTTAAAAGAAATATCGCAAGAGCGAATCACAGAGGACCAGGAATCTAAACCACAACTGCGATTAAAGCAACTGGGTAACAAAATAAGGCAACGGTTTGGAGCCTGCCTTCAGCGGGTCTGGTTCTGCATTTAGTAATTCAGTCAACAGATTAAATGCACGTGTCTGACAATGACAGTCCGGTCTGGAACAAAACGCGTCTCACCGCTTAACACCAGCGTGAAAGTTTCGTCCACTAGAGATGGTCTACAGCGCACCTTATCGCTGACGTCTTTAAAAGACAAGAATTTGCAATGCAATAGATCTCGTATTTACGTGAGTTTGAGCTATTGTCATTGTAAACGACAATGCCTTTTATTTACGTTGTGCTTTTTAACATAAATAAAGGGCATTGTCATTTACAATGCTAATAGCTCAAACACTCGCAAATGCAAGAATTATTGCATTGCAAATGCTTGCTTAGAGAGTTAGCGAGAATGTGGCTTAATGACCAAAGCAGACGACTATAAAGCTGGAGAACTAGGTTCGAGTCAGGCGGGAGGCTCAAACATCTTGTGCTTGCTCACAAATTACTTAATCTACCCATTCCTAAAGATAATTATAAAGCAATGAGTCGTCTAAAAAGTGTTGCTAAATAAACCAGGAGAAAAGCACCACAGGTGGAAAAAAAAGTAGTGCTCTTAAAGTAATAGATAAGCCCTGCGAGGGTAACAATACCGTACTCCGTAATCCTCTTCTGAATAAGGGAAGTGACAGATCACGGGCTGTGCCAATTATGAAGCAGTAAAGAAGAGCAACGCAAGAGTCTGCCCAATGGTGAGTAGCAGGAGGGAAGAGTGATATTATTGATGACACCAGGTTTTGCAGACCGCGCATGTGCGCTTATGATCGACCTAAAACTAATAGTGTCACCAGATTTGTAGGTTTTAATTCCTCGCTTTACTCAGAAAATGAACATCGTTTCGGAGAGCAAATACAGACCATGTATGGAAGGAAAGTCTTGTTTGTAATAGATTAATTGTTTGCAAATTCTTTTGAAATTCCCTTAGCAAAGCAGGAAAATAAAGGTAAAATAAAGACTTGCATTGGGAAAAGCCTCTAGAAGGGCAGCATAGAAACATTGTTGTATAGATATTTTCTGAAATCTTAATACAAAAGTGAGGCATTGTGTACAAAAACACTTTACAGGGATTCATATTTTTAAGCCACAGCACTAGTTTGAAGGAAACATAACTGTAGGAAATAACCATTTTTTGCATGGTGTATCCCCTGATTTATGCTTTTACTATTTGTTTGGCTGTATAACTCAGGGCATTTTACTACTGCTAACCAGTGGTAAAGTGCCTATACTTCTCCTTTGAACCTGATGAAATTAGCTACCCCTAAATGGGATATTTAACTTGCCTGGAAGTACCTAGTATATGGTACAAAGTATACCCAAGGCCTGTAAGCAAAACACCAGTGGGATTCAGCACCCATTGTGCCACACACTGCAGTGACAGTGCAAATAACACTGAAAGCCTACCATTTGTAGCCTGGCTGTGCAGTTTTAAAACTGAAAATTAGACCTGAAAAAATAACCCTTTTTGACATGCCAAAACCTTCCTTCAAATATTAATAAGTCACCCCTAAGTAGTTGTTACTGTCAAAGAAGCATGGTGTATGGTATTTAAAAATATTGTTGGACGTGGCCTTCTCTGCAAAGTCACCCCCAAACATTTACCTTCACCCTGTTTATTTTCTGAATTGGTTTTTGCTGGCCTTAGGACTTTGTGCATTTGTTACTGCTAACCAGCGCAGAAGGGCTTGAGCTCACTCGCCAAAGCATGGTAAAGTGTGCTTACACCTGGTTGGCATATTTAGTTTACTCATAAGTCCCTAGTTAAGTTGTACACCATTTACCCAAAGCTAGTAAAATCAATGCTACTAGTGGGCCTGTAGCACTTATTGGTCCATCCACTTAGGTAGCCCTTTAAAACATGTTTTAGGCCTGCCATTGCAACATATGTGTGCAGGTTTAATGTTGACCTGAACAAATAAATCGTTTGCCAGGCCTAAACCTTCTTTTTTAACATGTTTAAGTCGCCCCTAGGTTAGACCCCAAACAGCCTAGAGGGCAGGGTGCAGCGCATACAATAAGCAGAACATGTACTTTTTACTTTTGTTTTTCACTACTGCAAGGTTTGCCTCTCCCATAGGATAGCATTGGGTTACCTTATTACATTTAATAAGTGATAATTTCAAATGGGATCAGGTAGGAATATTGAATTTGGTGTCTAATGAATTGTAATTTAAAACCATCTTTAATGGTAAAATCGGATTTTAAGTCACAATTCTGAAAATGTCACTTTTAGAAAGTTATCATTTAGTACCAACCACTTGATGCCTGCAGCTGGTATCCTGAGTCACAGGACTAGCTGTAGCTGGCAGTTCACCTTTGTGTATTACCCCCAGACAGTGAGACAAAGGGCAAATAGGTGTATTCAAAATAGACCATCTCTGACTTGATAAAGAGGCAGAGATGTCAGCTACCGCACTTGCACCTCACAGGACTCTGTCTCAGCACACTCACAAAGAGATTCACACTAGTCTTTTGTGCCCACAGATAAGCGGGACCAGGGCAGGGAGGCAGGAAGTTCCAGATCCCTCTTTAGGGGGGGACTTTAGAAGCTTCTGGCACATCAAAGTAAGCACCAGGTATAAATAGTGGACCCTTAAATCTTCAAATCACTTCTGGACCTGTGGACTCTGCCAGGAAGATGGAGTGCCTGGGAAGTCTGACATACTGCCCAAACTCTACTCCACTGACCAAGGCCAACTTTGCTGCCCAAGGCTTTAATGTGTGGACCCAGACCTCCAGGAAATCTTTAAGGGTCAGTCGGCTGGCCTCCTGTTCAAGTCACAGGGACATAATAGTATTCTTCACTGTTGACGTACCTCCCCACATCTCAATGCAGGACAAAGCAGCAGCCAACGACTCCAGTTCAAAGCGACACAGCCCATTCTCGACCCATCTCTGCACAAGTCCTTACAAGCCCCCGCAGTTTCTCTGATACCAGCGGTGCTCGACGCTGACACAGGTGTAGTGTGATGTATTTCGTACCCTGTGCCAGAGCATGGTAGCACACAGTCTCTGCATGCCCCACCATCTTCCTTTCCAGTGCAAGACTTTGCTTCACAGCTCCTCGTTGATGATCATCGAATCTTCCACTCCGCGACTCATCTCGACAACAGACCTCGCTTCGCAGCTCCTTATCGGCAGTCCTTCAATGCCAGCCTGTGCATCTCGACACAAGAACTTCACATCGCGAGACCCAGGAGTCATGGTACTTTTGTCAGCAGACTAAACTCAGTCATGTATCGAGCCCGTGCTCCATCGCGGTCGGTCTGAACTTGTGACTTGAACCCGGTCAAGCCTGACCTGATAAAACACAGTTGGTGCTTTGTGCTGTTTATACCTAAGCATTTAAAGTTGCATATCTCTAGTTCCACTAAGTGTCAAATAATGTATTACAATTTACTCAATTTTTCTAGATAGGTATAGGATTTTTCTTGTTTTGTGCTTTTACTTATTACTGTTGGTGGGCTGCATAAATAAATTATACATTGCCTCTAAGTTTGTTCCAAGCTGCCAGAGAGTTAAGCACAGGTTAATTTAATGACATTAGTGATTCACCCTGACAGGAATTATGGCTGTCGCTTGAAGAGGGTTCACACCAGCCTCAACCAACAACAGAATTTCTCTGAAGAATGAAATGCAAAAGTTAAATATGCCCCTCCAGTGAAAAGGCCCCAAAAGCTATTTTCGCTGCAGTATTGTTTGCTGTTCCACAGGACAGCCCGGAGCTTTAACATTAAATGTAATTATGGTAATTCTGGCTAGGAAACACCTACAAATTTAATTCTTGGACTTTTTGATATTTTTATTTTAAGCCCAATTCACAGGTTAAGTTGGATTTGTAATAACTACTGGCAAAAGCTTCTGCAGATTCATTTTCATTAGCTCTATCACCGGGAAGACGGCAGTGAGTGAGGAGCTGCCACCAGAACTGGTTTAGAGTAACCACAGTTGAGGATTTGCTCATTTCTCTGGCCATACCTCAGGTGGGCACAACAGCTCTGTGAGTGATAAAGAGATTCTGCCATCCTAGGTTTAGGTACAGCAGGGCTCTGTGAGATTTCTTGTAGTAGGGCACACAGGAAATGCTGCATAAGTGTGTTGTGCCACCTCTGGGAACTTTTAGCCAATTGGTTAAGGAATGGCAAGGAGTTTCTCCCACCCACATGCTGGTGCCAGATATAAATGCAGCATCCTCATCCCCAGTACTCTCTTTAGAAGACTTTCTAAACCTGTGGACTTGCCATCTGGAAACTGATAAAATGTTGAACTACTGGACCTGCTCTCCTTGTTGGACTCAGAACAAGAACGTGGACTCCAAGGTGCATGTGGCTGAATTTCTATTCATACTACAGAGCCACTAATAGCTAGCTACAAGAGGCCTTCCTTGCAACTGTCCAGCTGATCAGTCCCAACTGGACCTGCCCTTAACCATGCTGCTGGCCTCTGCTGGAGTGAGTCTTGACGACAAGTGCTGTCCTCAAATTCCTCAACCTTTGGCTGGTGTACCCCTCCTACTATATCCTGAAACATGGGACTTTGGCCTTCAAAGACCTCCAGAAGACGGAGGCCAATATGTCTAGCTGATCTGAAGAAGTTGTGCTGCTCCTGGGCCAAAGATTCTGGTAGCTCCTGCAGTGAGCTTTCCCGTAGCAGCACATCTGATTCAGTGGGGCTTCATGGAGAAGGTATCTGGCCTCTTGGAGTCCTCTTCAACTACAGCCTTGCCCCACTGAAAGAATCCCTGCTCCAAAAAAGTGACTAAGTATGAAGGTGGAAATCTTCATCAACGAAGGTGTCAAATGTATCTGACCAGTAACAGGCCTTCTCTGTATATGAAATTCAAATTCCTCCCACTCAAAGCTTTACTGCCAAAAGTCAACAGCTTCACTGAGGCCTTTTCCAGCGCCTATACAATGACATAGAGGCTTCTTTAGCTACTGCCTGCTGCCTTGCCCCTCTGAGGATTTTTGACTTCCATTTCAGGCATGGAGGGCCTCATTACCATGAGACGGCTTTCCGAGTCTCATCGTGAGTTTCACTTTCGACCGCCACATTTTGATGCAGGCGTTCGAAAGTGAAACTGGCCGGTTATTCTGGCAGGATTCCGATGACCGAAGGCCTGACCGTAATCCCCATGGACAGCGTTTCCGCCATAGGGATTACGATGTCGGTTTCCGGCAGGCTTTCCATCTCGGGCCTTCCGACATGGAAAGCCTGTCAGAAAGGGACTTTGGGGGCCCCTAGCTGGGCTCCCTTCACCCTGCGGCCTCTGGTTGGGAGTCCATGCCCCCCTGTTAATCCCTGCTCAGTGTGGCAGTCACCTTAAGGTGCCTGCCATGCAGTGCGGGGATGAACATATTCTCCAATTACTCTATGCGACCTTCTGCTATGGTCGGTTTACAGCTGCAGAACATGCTCCCATACAGCATACATACGGACACCACATGCAGTCGCATTGCAATACTGCAATCGGTACCACCGACTGGAGGTCTGTCGGTCCCGATTCTGGAGTGGTGTGGGGAGGACGTGAGGCCTCCCGACATCGTAACAAGGCCCTGAGTCTGAAAGCGAATCTACCGACCTGGTTGAACCTGGTTTCTACACCGTACCCATGCTCCATCGCGGTCAGTCTTAACTCGCACCTAGATATCGGTCAAGCCCAACCAGATGGCCATACTTGGTGCTTAATTCTTTATGGTGCTTTTTTCCGGACATCTGTTTCCCTTTTTGGATATGTTAGCTCTATTTTTCAAAACTGGTTTGAAATATTTCTTGAGTTGTGTTTTAACCTTATTATTGTTCTAGTACGGCATAAATACTTTACATTTTACTTCTAAGTTAAGACTGTCTACTTGTACAATAGCTACAGGGGGATTTGCTCCGGTTAATTTAGTGACTTTAAGGGTTCACCCTGATAAGGGTTGTGGTATTACTTGCGATGGGTACTCACCCCCACTCAACTAATACCCCAATTGCATACAATATTGATTGATATTTCCAAGAACATACTTTTAAAAATGTTGGTTCTTGTATTGTTTTTTCAGAGACCAATGGATAGCTGATGATGCCAGTTTTGCTGAGGCTTAAAATATTTCCTAGCACTTTCTCAAGGTGAAAATTAGTAATGATCTGAGTATCAGGGATTGTCAGATTCAAGGTTTATTGGGACTGAATGACGTGTCCTGAAACTTATGGTCCTTTTTTTGGTGACTCAAAAACATTCGCTATGAACCATAAAGATTCTTTATATTTTCAATAATAAACATGAACCTGATAGCTAATCACACTACTACTGGTTGCAAGGTCACTTCTAGTTGAGCCCATGTACCACTTACTCTAATCTATCCTGCTCTGGCAGGTTTTGTTAAATGAGCAGTTACAGAGGAGGTGTGTCGGGGAACATCCTTTACGACGCGGATGTTACCCCGCGCTACCATTACGACGCGTCTCTTACAACGCAAGTCGCAACCACGACTTGCGCTGGAGGGCACTCAAGGACAAGGAATAGTTAATTTACTATTCCAACACCTTCCCTACTATCCACGGGGACTGGTGTTGGAATAGTAAATTAAACTATTCCTAAGTCCGCACCCTACAGCGCAAGTCGTGGTAACGACTTGCGTTGTAAAACACGCGTTGTAACGGTACCCGTGGTAATAGCCCGCGTCGTACCGTCATACATCCGGTGTGTCCATAGGCATTGAACTGATTTTTTGTATTTTAATATTTTGCAACGTATGTGGTGCCCAGATGCCTTTAGATAGGGTTTATAAATTATATGCCTCAACCGTATACAATATTGTTAACTTCACATTTGATGTCGGCCTATTTCCTTGTTAAATAAAAAATAATATCATCCTATGTTTTGGAAGATAATAAAAGCAATTTAGTTTGGGGAACTTGTTGTTTCTAAGAACAGTGATAGCTGCCTTGTAAAGTCTTCCAGTACACCATAACAAATCCTTCAGTTATCAAATACCAGGCTAGTAAGCGGACTGAAACTATAAAGACAAAGAGCAATATGGGTATCCACAATTATCTCCTTTCTTTACTTTTTTCATAATATCTTTACCATACATAATGCAAAGAGAGAGTTTGGTAATTAGTTGCATTCCAAATGATGTATGCAAAATCCATGTATTTTTAGATGGGATTCTGGCATAGTTTGTGTCTGATTATTTGAGCATTTGTTTAAGTGTACTTTATGCTGGAGATTATTCACATGTTCCCACCTACCACATAAACTCTGAAAATCAGAGCTTTAAAAAGAATTCTAAGAGTCTCTCTGCAAACCCTAGAATATGTGTATCTAGCATAATCCGTAACCTACTTAGCAATCTTTGAGAGTTTTGGCACTTCCAGGCATCAGTCCTAATTGTTTTGCATCAGCCATATTGTTTTCTAACAACACAACACCATCACCACAACCCTGGGGTAAAACATATTGTGCATATAATTATTCTCTCTTGCCATTGGAGGTGTTTTTCTATATGTTTAAGCTGCTTCATAATAACTATCAGATTTGAATGAATATTCCTCGTATATGAAAAAATCCCAAGCATCATGAGAGTCCCTCATTGTGGTAGAATCCATTTATACACTAGCATTACATATGGAGAATATGAATATACTGGGTAATGGTGATATTCTGATATTAGGATATTATTTACTCTGTAATACACTACAATCAGGGTTTAGATATCATTATACTCCAATTAGATGTGACCGTTATTCATTTTGTACATTTAAATTCTTCAGTAGTAGCAGCTTGAACATTCAATTTGATGGAAGGTAATTTAAAACTTAGATACAATTTTACACATACAACTTCACTCAGTAAACTCAGGGGAAGATTTGCTAAACGTTGACACAACGCAATGCAGCAAGGAAAGTTGCTACTCTGTGTTGCTTCAAAGTGAGGGAGATGGAGTTATGGCCAAGATGACGGGTGGTTAAGACGTAACTCACCATTTCTCAGTCTTCACCACCCACTGGGCCTGAAACGACACCACTGCAATTGCAACATTGTGTCCCACGATGCATGTCCTGAGCAGCAGAGATGTGTGGGGGGGGGTGAGAAGGACCCCCTTGGCCCGGTGACTACCTGCAGGGCTCTGACTGAGTGCAATGTGACCGAGACGAGGTGGGACGCGGTCCACATTACCTGCATCTGCTGGTTCCCTGGGTAATGACAGATGGCGGGTACCCCGAGGGGGCTCTGTGCACTTTACACAAGTAGATGGTGGCAGACATGGTGGGACAGACCCTGTGATGAGGCTTCAGACCAGCTCCAAACTGCATGGAAGACCCGCTCCTGGCTGCTCTGGAAGCATCATCTATCATTCCCGGGGCCAGATGCAGGGCTAATTCTCCCAGGTGCCAGACATCCCGCTGAGGCCCCCGTACTGAACCATAAGTTTCAAAATAGCAGCTGCGACTGCGAGAGGCCTGCTGGCTGCTTCTCACCGCCGGTATGACTCTGCTGCTGGAAGTCTGCTATTTCTACGAACACAGAGGGACCCCCTATATGAGCGGGACCCATTGCGCGGAAACACCACAAGTCGCTATCTGCTGCTGCATAGCCCTGGTCGACTGAAGACATTACACCAAACAGAGTGCTGTCCCCAGAGCCTTGTCTGAATACTTCCCTTGGGGCTGCCTCTTCTCCACATTTTACGGCCTCATCTTCACCCAGTCCAGTGACCAGCATTCCCAGTGCCCTGCCCCAGTGAGTAATTTACAACAAGGGGTGGTGATGGACAGAGTCTCTGAATTAAGCAGAGTACTCTCACCCAGTCAAGAGATCAGGGCTAGATCCAACACCGTTTTTTAGCTCATTGCACCATCCCAGTTTCAGAACCTGGCTGTATGCAAATTAGTCTGTCCCTGGCCCAGTGCATCATGGGAACAGGGCAGACCAGACTACAAAAGCCAATTCTTACACTGGGAAGGAAACAAGCTTCCGGGGACCGGTTTCTGCCATTTCAGGCGTCTTCGGCCCGGCTTGCTTGTATCCTGATGGTGCAATGAGCAAGGGACTCACATCTGAGTATACCCTTCCACGCTTAGGGTGGACAAAATAATTTACAACAAGGGGTGGTGATGGACAGAGTCTCTGAATTAAGCAGAGTACTCTCACCCAGTCAAGAGATCAGGGCTAGATCCAACACCGTTTTTTAGCTCATTGCACCATCCCAGTTTCAGAACCTGGCTGTATGCAAATTAGTCTGTCCCTGGCCCAGTGCATCATGGGAACAGGGCAGACCAGACTACAAAAGCCAATTCTTACACTGGGAAGGAAACAAGCTTCCGGGGACCGGTTTCTGCCATTTCAGGCGTCTTCGGCCCGGCTTGCTTGTATCCTGATGGTGCAATGAGCAAGGGACTCACATCTGAGTATACCCTTCCACGCTTAGGGTGGACAAAATAATTTACAACAAGGGGTGGTGATGGACAGAGTCTCTGAATTAAGCAGAGTACTCTCACCCAGTCAAGAGATCAGGGCTAGATCCAACACCGTTTTTTAGCTCATTGCACCATCCCAGTTTCAGAACCTGGCTGTATGCAAATTAGTCTGTCCCTGGCCCAGTGCATCATGGGAACAGGGCAGACCAGACTACAAAAGCCAATTCTTACACTGGGAAGGAAACAAGCTTCCGGGGACCGGTTTCTGCCATTTCAGGCGTCTTCGGCCCGGCTTGCTTGTATCCTGATGGTGCAATGAGCAAGGGACTCACATCTGAGTATACCCTTCCACGCTTAGGGTGGACAAAATAATTTACAACAAGGGGTGGTGATGGACAGAGTCTCTGAATTAAGCAGAGTACTCTCACCCAGTCAAGAGATCAGGGCTAGATCCAACACCGTTTTTTAGCTCATTGCACCATCCCAGTTTCAGAACCTGGCTGTATGCAAATTAGTCTGTCCCTGGCCCAGTGCATCATGGGAACAGGGCAGACCAGACTACAAAAGCCAATTCTTACACTGGGAAGGAAACAAGCTTCCGGGGACCGGTTTCTGCCATTTCAGGCGTCTTCGGCCCGGCTTGCTTGTATCCTGATGGTGCAATGAGCAAGGGACTCACATCTGAGTATACCCTTCCACGCTTAGGGTGGACAAAATAATTTACAACAAGGGGTGGTGATGGACAGAGTCTCTGAATTAAGCAGAGTACTCTCACCCAGTCAAGAGATCAGGGCTAGATCCAACACCGTTTTTTAGCTCATTGCACCATCCCAGTTTCAGAACCTGGCTGTATGCAAATTAGTCTGTCCCTGGCCCAGTGCATCATGGGAACAGGGCAGACCAGACTACAAAAGCCAATTCTTACACTGGGAAGGAAACAAGCTTCCGGGGACCGGTTTCTGCCATTTCAGGCGTCTTCGGCCCGGCTTGCTTGTATCCTGATGGTGCAATGAGCAAGGGACTCACATCTGAGTATACCCTTCCACGCTTAGGGTGGACAAAATAATTTACAACAAGGGGTGGTGATGGACAGAGTCTCTGAATTAAGCAGAGTACTCTCACCCAGTCAAGAGATCAGGGCTGGATCCAACACCGTTTTTTAGCTCATTGCACCATCCCAGTTTCAGAACCTGGCTGTATGCAAATTAGTCTGTCCCTGGCCCAGTGCATCATGGGAACAGGGCAGACCAGACTACAAAAGCCAATTCTTACACTGGGAAGGAAACAAGCTTCCGGGGACCGGTTTCTGCCATTTCAGGCGTCTTCGGCCCGGCTTGCTTGTATCCTGATGGTGCAATGAGCAAGGGACTCACATCTGAGTATACCCTTCCACGCTTAGGGTGGACAAAATAATTTACAACAAGGGGTGGTGATGGACAGAGTCTCTGAATTAAGCAGAGTACTCTCACCCAGTCAAGAGATCAGGGCTAGATCCAACACCGTTTGTGCCCTGTCAGTGTGACGGCAACCCTCACGTCCAGCGCAATAAGGCCACCTGACAGTTAACTCGGAGTGGGCTAACTCTCCCGTTACCCAGAGTTGGCTCCTGATGTGACAAACTGCACGGTGCGAGATATGGCGGGAAACGATTTGGTAGACCCTGGTCACCATGTGGAGCCTCTGCGCAATCCAATTCCTCCACTGAACACAGCTCCTCTGCACTGGGCTCACGCTGGCTGGAACCCGGCTGTAGCTGTTTTGCTTTGGTGTCTATAGATGGAAGGTATAGGAGTATGGAAGCATAACCCAAAGAAGTTGCTGGTCCAAGGGGTTGCCGCCAAGTACTGATGGCACTATGCTTGGGGATTTCAATGGCAGAGCCCAGCTCCTATTGTGCAGCATCCACTGCCCTTTGATGCACACCAGCCTCTGGAGATGGGCTATCACTAGGGCCTGCGGGGTGGTAGCCCCCCCCCACCGTTAACCCAAACCTTGAGCATTCTGAGTCCTTGGGGAGACCTGGCCACTTCGACTGAAACCCTCTTTGGCACATAGAAGACAAGGGCTGGGAGTGAAGGTTATCGACATAGGCACAGACAGGCTGGGAATTTTGCCACATTGGGGCCACATAAATAAAGGCTTGGCACGACACAGAAACATATCCACTACACACCACTCTCCCTCATGCCACACATATTATTCTGAAAATCGTAAACCTCAATGTCAAGGGTCTCAACAATCCAATCAAGTGATGCACCATTTTCTCCTATCTTAAACAATCTGAAACAGATCTCTCCACACTACAGAAAACTCATCTAATGGCCACCAATTGGCACAGACTAGGCTCTCGTGCCTTTCCACATCAATTCTTTTCATCTGGCCCTTCCAAAGCAGCAGGGATTGTTATTCTGCTTTCCAGCACATTTCATGGCAAAGTGGGTCCCAAGCTAGCTGAGATTAGAGGTAAGCTCCCGGCGCATTTGGTGAGTGTGGGAGATCGTATTTTGGGCTCCATATACACCTGAATGACGGACAGGAACACTTTCTCCATCGGGCAGTAGTAGAGGTCGTGTCCACACAATATAGGCTAAGTGCTTCCAGGGTGGGAACCTCAATTTAGTGTTTAATATTAACCAGGACCGATCCGCACAATGACACCGTCATACCAGGGGCATATACCAAGAGGGAATTCAGTCGTTACAAGAGATGGGCCTGACGGACCTTTGGAGAGAACTGCTCCCACAAACTCAGGGATTCACCTTTTACTGTGTTCCCAATTGGACCTTCCACACTTTCCCTTACCTTAGATTTCCCCCTTCCCCACCGGAACGACCCTCCTGGTCCTGGGGGATGCAGGAACCCCTGTTGCACAAGCTAGAATTCTTGGATAAAATTACCAAAGCCCTTGGAGATTTTCTTGTGATCAATGACACTCCCAAGATCTCCATAGTGACACTTTGGAAACCTTGATGTTCGTCATAGGTGGGAAACTTATAGCTATTACAGCCAAGTACAATAAACTCAGTCATGATAAGCGAGAGAACCTGTTCCGACAAGGGCGGGAACTAGAACGAATACATCAGCACACTGGTGCACCTAAGATATGGTAAGAATTAGAACCGCCATGTACTCAACTGGCGGGGTTAGACTGCGATAGGCAAAGTACGCTGCACTCTGGCTGAAACACTCCTTCTATGTGGGGGGGATCAATGTGGGTGGTTATTAGCAAACAGATTTCGAGCAAAGCAACAAGCAGCTGGGGTTAACAGATTGCAGGAGATGGCCCTATAGCATCACAGTTCTGGGACTTTTATCAGCACTTATATTCCGGACAAACCCTGGAAACAAATACCTCCAAGATATGCCTCAAAGAGGCGCAAAACCCACAGCTAACGGAAGGCAGGTGGAATCATTAAACTGTCCGATTCGGATTGAGGGGGTTACTTCTGCTATTGTCTGACAGAAGGCTCTGAAATTGCCGGGACTGGATGGCTTTCCAGCCCTTTTATATAAAACCTTATGCTACACACTTGCTCCCATACTACTGACCCACCTCTTTAAATTGCTTACGGGCCCAGACACGGTCTCCTCTTCCATGCTGGATGCCGCTTTGTTAGTAATCCAATCCCCAAGGCGGGGAGAGATAAATAGCAGTGTGGCTCTTACCGCCTAATTTCCCTCCTTAAATCGGATATTAAATTGTTCATTGGGATTTTGGCCGCACACTTTGGACCGCTTATGCTTGGCCTGATCAACCAGTACCAGGCGGGTTTTGTACCCAACAGACAATACAGTGATAATACTATGCATATCCTGCATCTCATAGATAAGGCCCAATGCTCTAGTTGTGAGACAATGCTTTTGGCCATCAATGCTGAGAGGTCAAGTTAACTCACTTCAGCTTTGGAGAGCGCTTCCATATGTGGGTCTTAAGTAATTATGGTCAACCTTGTGCGACAGTTCAGATGAACGGGTGCTTCAACTGCCATTAATATTGGCTGGGGCACATGTCAGGGTACCTACTTTAGCTCTTGTTGTTTGTGCTCTGCATGGAGCCTATTGCGCAACCCCAATGTTAAGGGTGTCACTTTTGGAGGGACAAATACACAATCAGTTTCTATGCGGATGCCCTGTAAGTGGCCCTGGAGGACCCAATTGAGATGCTTCTGGCTTTTCTGTCGGAACTGGAGACTATCATCTAGGTAGCGGGATTCATGTTAATGTTCATAAATCGGATGCCCTAAATTTATCCGCGAATCCAGCAATGGTGGAACAGCTTACGCATTAACACCATTCCAATTGGATGCTACATCCATCCCGTATTTGGGAATACAATTGGCTTCCTCAGAACAGCTAAATGTAAACTTGAACTATAAATTCCTCTTTCAACACATGAAGAGTGAGTTAGCCGGGTGGAGGAACTGCTGATTCTCTTGGCTAGGCTGCGTGGCTGCCCTAAAGATGACTATCCTTCCTAAGATTTTTTTCCTTTTCCAGGTCCTCCCAGTATGCCACCTATGAGACAACTTCAGTCACCACAGGTGGAAATTGATCACTTTGTGTGGGCTGAGCACCAACCACGGCTGGAGAAAGACCTTCGATATAGGCAACCCGGTGGGTATCGCAGACCTCATGCATTACTACCGAGTGGCGCAACTCAGATACATTTTACAGTGGAGGAGTCGGAGAAGCACTGCGTATTTATGGGCCAGGCAGTCGCTGGGCAGCACTTGTGGAAAAATTCCCTTTCTGGAGAAGCCACGCCTACCGAAAAGTCTTTATTATGGAGTGGTGTGGCTCACTGGTTAGAGGCGGCAGACCCGGAAGCAGAAGTTGGCCCGGGACCAGGGTTCGATTCCCAACGCGGCAGGGTCGTGGACCAGGGTCAGCGGACTCGATAATTCTCGCCTCGGTGCCTACTCTAACCAGGGGTCGCACTCGGCAACTCTGGGCATTAGCTTGCCTAATCTCCACAACGGACCCATCAACGCTGGGGATGCCTGGCTCCACCTTGGGGATTCCCAGCAGGGACCATCCCACAGGGAAAGCCAGGACGGGTTACCCAGCGGTATACAGCGCCAGGACGCCGGCTGGCAACAGTGCGCTTTACAAGTATACACATTACATTACATTACATTACTCTCCTATCACTAGAAAAATGATGGAGGTGTGGGATTGGGTGGGAATCCATAAGGGACTGTCTTCTTTCCCTCTCCCCACTAACACCAATAGTGGGCAATGCCTACTTTACTCCGGGTATGGACCAGGGGCTGTATTAAATGGAGTGCCCTGGGGGTGCAGCGGCGTTTGCGTGTCCCCGGGGAATTTTGGTATCACAGAAGGGGCCGCAGATGCTTATGTGCCCCCTTCTGTAATACCAATTAAGCACCAGCGCTATCCTCAAGGGGGCATTCCCTCATTTGCATGGGGATGTGTTCCATGCAAATGAGGGAATCACTTTGCCTCTGCGCCACTGCTGTATCCCCGATGCGGGTGCAGAGGCAAAGGAGTCCTCAGGAGGCGCACTGACAGTGCACCACCCAAAAGGTCGAGCACTGTCAGTGTGACCCTGAAAGCCCGCTGAGAGCAGGCCTCTGGAGGGGGGGAAAGGGGTCCGATTGGCCCCCCAGACATTCCATTGCAGGCTGGTGCTGTCACAGACTGCAACCCCCTGCAAGGAGTTCTCTATTCCCCTTTAAAAGTGCAGGCGGGTTGCCGCCTGCACAGTGAAACACGGAGCAGCTTCAAGTCATCCACTCCGTATTTCATGTGAATGCACTGCCCCCAGAGCAGCAAGAGTACATGGCTACCCTGGGGCAGCACATTCCCCATAATAGAGCACATTTACCTTCACTGCACCTAGTGCGCCTTTTTAAAGGTGCGCCTGTCACAATGAAGAAAAATGCGCCGCTTGTGTAAAGTGGCCCCAGGTGGCCTTTTTACCTTGGCTGAGGGCAAGGTGCCACTCCATTGGCCTTAGGTTTGATGAAGAGGGCCTACTATCTTCTGATTATCTTCGAGCGGATTATGCGTTGCCAGAATCTGAAAGATTGCATTGTTGCCAAGCCCAACACTGGCTCGCACATCCGATGATCTGCACAGGGGCATAATGCCCACTTACTACTTTTGAGAAGTGGTTGGTAATGCAAACCTCAGATCGCTGCCTAATTACTGAACTGTACAGCATCCTATGCCAGGCCTCTCTCCAAGACAAAACAGTAGGCCAGAGGTGCTGGGAACTAGAATTAAGAAGACAATTGACACCGGGGGAATGGGAAGACATATACCACAGTGCGAGACACATTGAGCGCAACACGGCTAGCATCAAACTGCCACTAAGATAGTTACTTACTGGTACCTTACACTGGTGAGTCTACATCAAGGCAATCTCCAGTGGAATGCTGACTGCTGGCTGAGCTGTAGCTCTCCCGGACCACTGCTGCATTTATTTTGGGCGTGTCCCAAACTCCCGTACTTTTGGTACACAATCCTCACGGACACTGATACACATTTAGCTACCAACTTCCACTCTTCCCTGCCTACACAGTATTGGGCCTCTAAAATGCACCCACCATACCGCTGATATCCCATAGAGGGCGCCAGATAGGTCTAGCATTGGGACCGGCTCGCCAGAATGTTATAGCATTGCGGCACAGGACAAACACCAACACATCAAGACTGCCTACACCGCCTATGGTATATCTTGGGAATGAAACAGATTGCCCTCCCCATACCACGCATAGCAATTTTTATGGGGAGTTGTGGCGCCCTTTCATTGATTTACTCTCAGCGGAATTCAGAGAACTTACATGCCCTTAATACCTGCATTTATTATATCTGACTAATGTCGCCACTCCTACTACGTCATAGCTATTGTCTAGAGACTATCACGGGCATGAGACATACTACAACTTACACAGATTCAGCATGCTGAGTACCCTGGGAGGGGCTGGGATTGGGGGATTCTTTGTTTAGACATTTTATTTACATCCTGACACATAAGAAGAGTGCTATGATGCTGTGTGCCACGCTTCTTAGTGTTTTTCTCTCACTATATTTTGAAATACCAATAAAGAGATTTGAATCACAAAGGGAGGGAGCTGAAATGCACCATATCTACTATGATACAGCACAGTTCTGCTCTCTCATAGTGTTGCCACACTTGTGGCTACCCAGTGCCAAAGCAGACACCCTTGTGGTAAGAAACAAGGGTGTCTGTGTTGTGGTCAGAATGGTTTTTGTGCAGGGAAGTATCCCTTCCTGCACAAAAACCATTCTTAGAGGCTTATTCCTCTTTGTACAGTCCTGCCAAGTATCACGCATCACGCGTTAGACTAACGCATTTCAGTGTGGTACTCCGCATTACCGCACTGAAATGCATTGTCACACATATGCTGTGTGGTGGCTGTCACAGAAAGCACTGAATAAAAGTAAAAAAATAAAAGTCTGTGGTTTGCCCGTGACTTTTGCGCGCTGCTCCAGCAGGCTTAAGGGTCTCAGCTGAGCTAAGGCTGCTGGCAGCCCCACTCAACTGTTACAGTGTATCATAGTTTTTCCAATCCCGGTCGCGCTCTCACTGTCAGCATAACGTCATTGCGGGGGACGTCAGGTTGCTTCTTACTACTGGATCGCGGGGAGTTTAGAGCTAAAAAAGGCGGCTCACTATTTTATCATGGCCGGAGGGAGGACTGCCTTTAATCATGGCCGGAGGGATGGGCGCAGGATAATACCGTGACCTGAGCACTACGAAATAATCACGGCCACAGCGCTACAGAGATATTCATGGCACCCAGCCGTGACGCTCGCAGCGCTAATCCAGCAGCACTTCGCACAGGCCTGGGCTGCCGTGTACTGTGGCTATTTTACCCCAACCCCCCCGTGAGGGAATTTGAAATGTTATGGCGGCCGAAGACAGGATGGCCCCACCCGGGACTCACAGGATCGAGTCAGGACAGTACAGCGGCCTGGACCCGTCACCCGGCTTTCACTGGAGGCAGCCCTGGGGCCCGACTAGAATTGCCACGGCCCGCGGTGGCTCAGGCCTGAGCCTGCATTCAGCTGTAGATCAGAGACCGCAGCCTGGATGGCTTTCACTGGAGGCGGACTGGAATTGCCACGCCCCGCGTTGCTTACAGCCTGACTTCAGCCAGCTGTAGACCAGAGTCTACCTGCAATTATAGAGCGCACAGGGCCTGCATTGGTTAAAGAAGTTATAGGAGCCTGGAACCAATCTCCAATTTCTAAAGGTGTCCAGAGGTCTCCCGAGCAGGCATTTGACAGGCCTTACCTGGATGATGGTAATATCATTTTCTTGATATTTTGACATGGATAGTGAGATTTGCTAACCTCGAGCTTTGCGTGTGTTTCCTAAATAGAGGTCCCAAGTACAGTGACTGTTCCTGAAATTCGTTTAAAGCAAGATCTGTATTATATTCTATTAGCTCTTCTGCTTTTGCGTTCTCAATCCTGAAGCACTGTAGCACTGAAAATTGTAACCTGCATTGGAGTCCTTTAGCAATAAATTTTGAAAGGTAATTCTTGCTAAATACAAGCATAAGAACACTGCTGGAGCAGACTGATCGGGCCACGGGGATGCCGACGTAACTGGACGATGGAAGTGCCTTGCTATGACAACGCCTGTCCCCAACATGGCGGACATTGCGAACGAGGAACGCGACTGGTGATGGTGATGTTTGTGGGGGGATGAAAAACCACCAAAGGGGAGTTTTAAGGCAGAGAGAGACTCGCTAGGGCTATGGAAAGCATCGGGGGCACCGGATGAAGAACTACATTTGGATACACTTATATCCCGAGTGCCTGACCCTAACATGGCCGCCGCTCCCTCTTTACCACGGTCTTTACTATCTATCCCGCCTGAGGCCCAAGAGGAAGGTCCTCGTCATCTTGGGGGGGGCAACGCCAAACATACCCACCCGGTAACGCCTCACACACTGCACCAACCCCTCCCCCCCAACCGGACTACGTCCCAGACACCGAAATAACCCTTCAGACACCAAACCTACCCCCCCCACTGCCCCGGGCAACGCCTCAAACACCGAACCGGCCTGACGAGGAGGGGAGCCTGGGAGTGTCTGCACCGGACCCCGCTCAGCGGCACCAAAAGGAGAACTACATTGTAGCGCCTGTGAAGAAACAGACCTGCTTTTTGAATGCCTTGCAGCAGATCCATGGGAACTTTTACTGAACTACCTACCCCCTACCCCTCCCTGCTCTACTCCTCTCCTCTTTCCTGCTTCTAAACTTTGCCCTCATCTGTCCTTGCCCTAGTCCCCACCCTGTTTACCTGTAAATTAGCCCGCGTCATTTGAGAGGTTAGCTATTTTGTCTGATGCCCGATGGAGCTACCTGGTTAAGCTATAGGGGAGACAAGTCGGGGATTCCCTCCTTGGACGACACCTACCCAGTCAGTCTTTATCCAGACTTCTTTTTGTCTCTCCTGTCGACTCTTCCCACTTCCTCCCTCTATTTATATCTCTACTTCTCTCCTCTCTCAATGTATTGAGACTGAACTATTTTGTCTGCTGCCCGATGGAGCTATAGGGGAGATGGGCCGTGGTTTCCCTCTTTGGTCGTCACCTACCCAGACAGATTTCATTTCGTCTCTTCTTGTTTTCTCTTCCCCTTTCCTCCCTTTCTCACCTTCCCTGTTCCCTCCCCTCTACGCTCCATTTATTTTGCCCTCCATGTTATTTAAATGTTTCCCATTGAGACCTAGCTATTTGGCCAAAGCCCGGTGGAGCTACCGGATAGCTATAGAGGAGATGGGTTTTGGGACTTCCCCCTCGACTGTCACCTACTCAGCAGGTCTTTGGGCAGACTTTCCTTCGTCTTTCTGCCGTTTCTCCCTCCCATCCTGTTTTTCTGCGAACCTCTTCCCTCGACATTTGAGACCGAACTACTCTGTCTGATGCCCGATGGAGCTGCCTGGTTTAGCTAAAGAGGAGATGGACCTTGGATTCCCTCCTTGGTCGTCACCTACCCAGTCGGTCTTTATACAGACTTCCTCTCGTCTCTACGGTTGTCTCTTCCCTTATTCTCACGTTCTCACTTCACCTACCCCCCACTTCTTTTCTCTCTCCTTTCTCTCCTCTCCTAATGTATTGCTGATAGTTTGATGTAATGTGTAATTGTTGATCTTTTTCTGTTATACTGTTAAACCACATTGTTGCACTTTCTTTCGTCCCTCCTGTCGTCTCCTCCCGCATCCCCCCTCTATTTATGTCTCTCCTTCTCCCCTCTCTCAATGTATTGAGACTGAACTTTTTTGTCTGATGCCCGATGGAGCTACCTGGTTTAGTTATAGGTGAGATGGGCCGTGGATTCCCTCCTTGGTCTTCACCTACCCAGTCGGTCTTCAGACAGACTTCTTTTCGTCTCTCCGTACTGTCTCTTCCCTTATCCTCCCTTTCTCACCTCCCCTGCCCCCTCCACTACTTTTCTCTCTCCTTTCTCTCCTCTCCTAATTGCATTGCCTATTATTTGGGACTTAATGTGTAATTGTTGAACTTTTTCTGTTACATTTTTGATTCTCATGTAAAGCGCTCTGATACCTCCCGGTCTAGCCAGCGCTATATAAAACTCTTTTAAATGAAAAAAAAATGTGTTTTATCTCCCAGCATCAATCCACAGACCAGCAGGTACATGAACTCACTGTCTCTTGAGTGTTGCTCTCTTTGATCCTCTCTCTGTGATTGACGGTCTGGCTGACCTCTCTTACCCTCTTATGTGCTATAGTATATATATGGTTTGTTTCCCTCATCTTCATTGCTTGATTTTGCTTGTGAATAAGTGTTACTCATAGTCGTTGAAATGTCATTCATAATTACACTGAAATTATGAAAATGTCACACATGCCAATCTGGAACCTTGGCAGCTATGTTTGTATGTGTGCTTGTTAGTACAGAACACATGCAAAGCGGAAATAACAAGGAGAAATAAAGATATGTCTCATTACTCCAGCCTTGGGCAGTCGCAATGTTTTGGCACAAACCCGTATTTACTGACTTTAGTAAATATGAACTTGCCTAAAAGTGCATGGGTGAGTGCACGGGAAGGACCATGCTCCACCAATGTAACGCCTTCCTGGCGTAAATTCACACAAGACGGCACATATATGTAGACAGCTCACTATGCGCTGTCTTGAGTTACTTTTGGGACAAAATCCCATGCAGAGCCACGCAGATCTTGATTTACATGGCTTTGTAAATCCCATAATGAATTTGTGTCGGGCTGTGCCACGAAAGTGCGGCTACCCGATGCAAAATGTTAGTAAATTAGGCCTCAAAGTCTGTGACTCTGAACAAGAGTAGGCATGTTTTATGAAGAAAGGCAGATTATTTGTATGGAAACCATGAAGAAAACACAAAGTTGCTCCCATTGTCTGTAATAAATTATAACTTTAAAAACTAAGTTATAATTCCAGGGAGAGTATGTAGGTTTGTTTTCTTCCATTTCCTACTAATATTATTTACTTGTGCTCTGGATAGTGGCATGTGTCTCTGAAGATTGTAGTGTTGTTCCTACAGATTTCTTAATGATGTATACTCCCACAAGACTCTTCCCCTCTTTAAACTCTCTGTTGACAATTGGTGAGCCATTAACCTAATGGCCTTTTTTTATTGACTCCAACTTGCCTCAGTGGGTTGCTTTTACTAGCGTGTGCATTTATTGCACAGTATTGAACAGCCACCGCAGATGAGCAGACAACTTTATTTGCGTTGCACTCTCATTGTCTTTTAACTATTATGGCGGTTCACGTGCCTTTGTAGCTAATTGCATATTTACTTTAACTTTAGATAAAGGGCGGGAACATGTGGTTTAGCTGCACCGCCCACCTGTCACTGCCTTTAAATCACCGCCTTCAACTGTGGGTTTTGCTCAAATAGTAACACTATAAGGGTCTCTCTCTGTCTGACAACCCCCCTCCCTATCCTCCCACGCCAATGTGAGCTCGGGAACAGGCCCGTGCAGTTTCACAGGTTGCACTGAATTTTTTCAATAAGTCGTGACTCGTGACACATCACGCATTTTGGTGTTGCTAGAACAGAGAACATGTCATTCCTGCATTGCTGCGATATATTTCATCCCAGGCTGTTGAGTGCTCATTGCAGACATGTGCTTTTAAGCTCCTCACATTTATTTATCATGGGTTGAAAAAGTCGCACAGGAAATACATTTTGTAAATGATTCTTGTCCACATGGACGAAGGATATTATTTTTAATTATCTCCTTTCAAGATGTGCGCATCTGTGTACTTTTTTCGATATATGAAAGTCATGAATGCCAAAATAAGGCTCCTCAGCAAGGGTGCAAGTTTTTTCGACTGCACTGGCTCGAGGTCAACATTTAGACTAAATGATGCAAACTATCGCTTTTTCACTGGTTCATTTTCACAGAGGGGCCACATCATGATGGTCTTTTTCGTCACTGCCCCTGAGCAGAAGAAATAGGGACGCATCTTTTTAGCGTCTGGAGGAAAACATTAACTCGAAAAATATCCGAGTCCGAGTCTAAGCATGTTGTGCTGGTAGCAGAGCTCGAAAACACAGGGCAGTAACTGCTTCTTTGTGTTTCCGAGCTCTCCTGTCAGAAAAACGCTAACAAAAGGGAACCAGTATGCAAGGCTCCTCTCCTCTTTCATTTTCGACTTCTATCCTTCTCTATCCTCTCTATCGTCCGGGGCGTGGGACAAGGATACCAACCAAGCATCGCGAAGGGGGCAGCAGAAGACAACGACAAGCAGGACTTGGAAAACTGACATTCGAACTATTCGAACTATCGAACTATCGCAAAGACACGGAAGGCCGGTGGCCAAACACCCCCCCCGCGCCTTTTTCTTTCTTTTTCCTCTTTCTCTTCCCTCTTCCTCCACTCATGTATATTCCATGCTCCATGTAAATATATATATTTTTTATACAATAAAAAATTACAGAAATCAAAAAAAAGAAAAACATGCTTAGTCTCGGAGTTATTTCGACTTAATTTATGGGATCAAGATGCCAACAAATCCCTTCTGAGGTGGAGCAGCGCAGAAAATGGCATGGTGATTACAGTCCCTTTTATTTTTGCAGGTGCGAGGAAGTGCTAATATTAATGCAAAATTGAATGGCAGCGAAAAATGGCAAAGTCTTTGACACAAATCATGCATTCTAGCCACTAGCACTTACATGGCAAAGACAGGATGAAACTTTGGCAATGACAACTCTTTGTTAGAATTGACTGTAGCATCATGAGTTCCTTGTGATGGATTTAAGTAGAGATCAGCATCATAGAAACAGCAATGTCTTTGGCCAGAGAACTGTCCAAAGTACTGTACTTGACCAAGGTCCTCTCTGTCGCAGCTGGTCAGAGGGCTCTAAGGACCATGGTCCTTTCTGTCGCAGCTGGCCAGAGGGCTGTGCAGGACCAAGGTCCTCTCTGTCTCAGCTGGTCAGAGGGCTGGCAGGACCAAGGTCCTCTCTGTCACAACTGGCCAGAGGGCAGTCCAGGACCAAGGTCCTCTCTGTCGCAGCTGGCCAGAGGGCTGGCAGGACCAAGGTCCTCTCTGTCACAGCTGGCCAGAGGGCTGTACAGGATCTAGGTTCTCTCTGCCACAGCTGGTCAGAGGGCTGTGCAGGACCAAGGTTCTCTCTGCCGCAGCTGGTCAGAGGGCTGTGCAGGACCACGGTCCTCTCTGTTGCAGCTGGCCAGAGGGCAGTACAGGATCAAGGTCCTCTCTGTCGCAGCTGGCCAGAGGGCTGTCAGGACCAAGGTCTTCTCTGTCGCAGCTGGCCAGAGGGCTGTGCAGGACCAAGGTCCTCTCTGTCAAAGCTGGCCAGAGGACTGGCAGGACCAAGGTCCTCTCTGTCGCAGCTGGCCAGAGGGCTGTACAGGACCAAGGTCCTCTCTGTCGTAGCTGGCCAGATGGCTCTACAGGACCAAGTTCCTCTCTGTCGCAGCTGGCCAGAGGGCTGTGCAGGATCAAGGTCCTCCATGTCGCAGCTGGCCAGAGGGCTGTGCAGGACCAAGGTACTCTCTGTCGCAGCTGGCCAGAGGGCTGGCAGGACCAAGGTCCTCTCTGTCGCAGCTGGCCAGAGCGCTGTGCAGGATCAAGGTCCTCCATGTCGCAGCTGGCCAGAGGGCTGTGCAGGACCAAGGTCCTCTCTGTCGCAGCTGGTCAGAGGGCTGTGCAGGACCAAGGTCCTCTGACGCAGCTGGCTCGAGGGCTGGCAGGACCAAGGTCCTCTCTGTCGCAGCTGGTCAGAGGGCTGTGCAGGACCAAGGTCCTCTCTGTCGCAGCTGGTCAGAGGGCTCTAAGGACAAAGGTCCTCTCTGTGGCAGGTGGCCAGAGGGCTGGCAGGACCAAGGTCCTCTCTGTCGCAGCTGGTCAGAGGGCTGTGCAGGGCCAAGGTCCTCTTTGTCGCAGCTGGTCAGAGGGCTGTGCAGGGCCAAGGTCCTCTGTCGCAGCTGGCCAGAGGGCTCTACAGGACCAAGGTCCTCTCTGTTGCAGCTGGTCAGAGGGCTGTGCAGGGCCAAGGTCCTCTGTCGCAGCTGGTCAGAGGGCTGGCAGGACCAAGGTCCTCTCTGTCGCAGCTGGTCAGAGGAGTGTACAGAACCAAGGTCCTCTCTGTCACAGCTGGCCAGAGGGCTGGCAGGACCACAGTCCTCTCTGTCACAGCTGGCCAGAGGGCTGGCAGGACCAAGGTCCTCTCTGTCACATCTGGCCAGAGGGCTGGCAAGACCAAGGTCCTCTCTGTCGCAGCTGGCCAGAGGGCTATACAGGACCAATGTCCTCTCTGTCGCAGCTGGTCAGAGGGCTGTGCAGGACCAAGGTCCTCTCTGTCGCAGCTGGTCAGAGGGCTGTGCAGGACCAAGGTCCTCTGACGCAGCTGGCCAGAGGGCTGGCAGGACCAAGGTCCTCTCTGTCGCAGCTGGTCAGAGGGCTGTGCAGGACCAAGGTCCTCTCTGTCGCAGCTGGTCAGAGGGCTGTGCAGGACCAAGGTCCTCTGTCGCAGGTGGCCAGACGGCTGGCAGGACCAAGGTCCTCTCTGTCGCAGCTGGTCAGAGGGCTGTGCAGGGCCAAGGTCCTCTCTGTGGCAGCTGGTCAGAGGGCTGTGCAGGGCCAAGGTCCTCTGTCGCAGCTGGCCAGAGGGCTCTACAGGACCAAGGTTCTCTCTGTCGCAGCTGGTCAGAGGGCTGTGCAGGGCCAAGGTCCTCTGTCGCAGCTGGTCAGAGGGCTGGCAGGACCAAGGTCCTCTCTGTCACAGCTGGCCAGAGGGCTGGCAGGACCACGGTCCTCTCTGTCACAGCTGGCCAGAGAGCTATACAGGACCAATGTCCTCTCTGTCGCAGCTGGTCAGAGGGCTGTGCAGGACCAAGGTTCTCTCTGCCGCAGCTGGTCAGAGGGCTGTGCAGGACCAAGGTCCTCTCTTTCGCAGCTGGCCAGAGGGCTGTGCAGGACCGAGGTCCTCTCTGTCACATCTGGCCAGAGGGCTGGCAAGACCAAGGTCCTCTCTGTCGCAGCTGGCCAGAGGGCTATACAGGACCAATGTCCTCTCTGTCGCAGCTGGTCAGAGGGCTGTGCAGGACCAAGGTTCTCTCTGCCGCAGCTGGTCAGAGGGCTGTGCAGGACCAAGGTCCTCTCTTTCGCAGCAGGCCAGAGGGCTGTGCAGGACCAAGGTCCTCTCTGTCGCAGCTGGCCAGAGGACTGGCAGGACCAAGGTCCTCTCTGTCGCAGCTGGTCAGAGGGCTGTACAGGATCTAGGTCCTCTCTGTCGCAGCTGGCCAGAGGACTGGCAGGACCAAGGTCCTCTCTGTCGCAGCTGGTCAGAGGGCTGTACAGGATCTAGGTCCTCTCTGTCACAGCTGGTCAGAGGGCTCTACAGGACCAAGGTCCTCTCTGTCACATCTGGCCAGAGGGCTGGCAAGACCAAGGTCCTCTCTGTCGCAGCTGGCCAGAGGGCTTTACAGGACCAATGTCCTCTCTGTCGCAGCTGGTCAGAGGGCTGTGCAGGACCAAGGTTCTCTCTGCCGCAGCTGGTCAGAGGGCAGTGCAGGACCAAGTTCCTCTCTGTCGCAGCTGGCCAGAGGGCTGTGCAGGACCAAGGTCCTCTCTGTCGCAGCTGGTCAGAGGGCTGTGCAGGACCAAGGTCCTCTATTTCGCAGCTGGCCAGAGGGCTGTGCAGGACCAAGTTCCTCTCTGTCGCAGCTGGCCAGAGGGCTGTGCAGGACCAAGGTCCTCTCTGTCGCAGCTGGCCAGAGGACTGGCAGGACCAAGGTCCTCTCTGTCGCAGCTGGTCAGAGGGCTGGCAGGACCAAGGTCCTCTCTGTCGCAGCTGGCCAGAGGGCTGTACAGGATCTAGGTCCTCTCTGTCACAGCTGGTCAGAGGGCTCTACAGGACCAAGGTCCTCTGTCACAGCTGGTCAGAGGGCTGTGCAGGACCAAGGTCCTCTCTGTCGCAGCTGGTCAGAGGGCTGTGCAGGACCAAGGTCCTCTCTGTCGCAGCTGGCCAGAGGGCTGTACAGGATCTAGGTCCTCTCTGTCGCAGCTGGCCAGAGGGCTGTACAGGATCTAGGTCCTCTCTGTCGCAGCTGGCCAGAGGGCTCTACAGGACCAAGGTCCTCTGTCACAGCTGGTCAGAGGGCTGTGCAGGACCAAGGTCCTCTCTGTCGCAGCTGGTCAGAGAGCTGTGCAGGACCAAGGTCCTCTCTGTCGCAGCTGGTCAGAGGGCTCTACAGGACCTAGGTCCTCTGTCACAGCTGGTCAGAGGGCTGTGCAGGACCAAGGTCCTCTCTGTCGCAGCTGGTCAGAGGGCTGTGCAGGACCAAGGTCCTCTCTGTCGCAGCTGGCCAGAGGGCTGTACAGAACCAAGGTCCTCTCTGTCACAGCTGGCCAGAGGGCTGGCAGGACCACGGTCCTCTCTGTCACAGCTGGCCAGAGGGCTGGCAGGACCAAGGTCCTCTCTGTCACATCTGGCCAGAGGGCTGGCAAGACCAAGGTCCTCTCTGTCGCAGCTGGCCAGAGGGCTATACAGGACCAATGTCCTCTCTGTCACAGCTGGTCAGAGGGCTGTGCAGGACCAAGGTCCTCTCTGTCGCAGCAGGTCAGAGGGCTGTGCAGGACCAAGGTCCTCTGACGCAGCTGGCCAGAGGGCTGGCAGGACCAAGGTCCCCTCTGTCGCAGCTGGTCAGAGGGCTCTACAGGACCAAGGTCCTCTCTGTCGCAGCTGGTCAGAGGGCTGTGCAGGGCCAAGGTCCTCTGTCGCAGCTGGTCAGAGGGCTGGCAGGACCAAGGTCCTCTCTGTCGCAGCTGGTCAGCGGAGTGTACAGAACCAAGGTCCTCTCTGTCACATCTGGCCAGAGGGCTGGCAAGACCAAGGTCCTCTCTGTCGCAGCTGGCCAGAGGGCTATACAGGACCAATGTCCTCTCTGTCGCAGCTGGTCAGAGGGCTGTGCAGGACCAAGGTTCTCTCTGCCGCAGCTGGTCAGAGGGCTGTGCAGGACCAAGGTCCTCTCTTTCGCAGCTGGCCAGAGGGCTGTGCAGGACCAAGGTCCTCTCTGTTGCAGCTGGCCAGAGGACTGGCAGGACCAAGGTCCTCTCTGTCGCAGCTGGTCAGAGGGCTGTACAGGATCTAGGTCCTCTCTGTCGGAGCTGGTCAGAGGGCTGTACAGGATCTAGGTCCTCTCTGTCACAGCTGGTCAGAGGGCTCTACAGGACCAAGGTCCTCTCTGTCACATCTGGCCAGAGGGCTGGCAAGACCAAGGTTCTCTCTGTCGCAGCTGGCCAGAGGGCTTTACAGGACCAATGTCCTCTCTGTCGCAGCTGGTCAGAGGGCTGTGCAGGACCAAGATTCTCTCTGCCGCAGCTGGTCAGAGGGCTGTGCAGGACCAAGTTCCTCTCTGTCGCAGCTGGCCAGAGGGCTGTGCAGGACCAAGGCCCTCTCTGTCGCAGCTGGTCAGAGGGCTGTGCAGGACCAAGGTCCTCTCTTTCGCAGCTGGCCAGAGGGCTGTGCAGGACCAAGTTCCTCTCTGTCGCAGCTGGCCAGAGGGCTGTGCAGGACCAAGGTCCTCTCTGTCGCCGCTGGCCAGAGGGCTATACAGGACCAATGTCCTCTCTGTCGCAGCTGGTCAGAGGGCTGTGCAGGACCAAGGTTCTCTCTGCCGCAGCTGGTCAGAGGGCTGTGCAGGACCAAGGTCCTCTCTTTCGCAGCTGGCCAGAGGGCTGTGCAGGACCAAGGTCCTCTCTGTTGCAGCTGGCCAGAGGACTGGCAGGACCAAGGTCCTCTCTGTCGCAGCTGGTCAGAGGGCTGTACAGGATCTAGGTCCTCTCTGTCGGAGCTGGTCAGAGGGCTGTACAGGATCTAGGTCCTCTCTGTCACAGCTGGTCAGAGGGCTCTACAGGACCAAGGTCCTCTCTGTCACATCTGGCCAGAGGGCTGGCAAGACCAAGGTTCTCTCTGTCGCAGCTGGCCAGAGGGCTTTACAGGACCAATGTCCTCTCTGTCGCAGCTGGTCAGAGGGCTGTGCAGGACCAAGATTCTCTCTGCCGCAGCTGGTCAGAGGGCTGTGCAGGACCAAGTTCCTCTCTGTCGCAGCTGGCCAGAGGGCTGTGCAGGACCAAGGCCCTCTCTGTCGCAGCTGGTCAGAGGGCTGTGCAGGACCAAGGTCCTCTCTTTCGCAGCTGGCCAGAGGGCTGTGCAGGACCAAGTTCCTCTCTGTCGCAGCTGGCCAGAGGGCTGTGCAGGACCAAGGTCCTCTCTGTCGCCGCTGGCCAGAGGACTGGCAGGAGCAAGGTCTTCTCTGTCGCAGCTGGTCAGAGGGCTGTACAGGATGTAGGTCCTCTCTGTCGGAGCTAGTCAGAGGGCTGTACAGGATCTAGGTCCTCTCTGTCACAGCTGGTCAGAGGGCTCTACAGGACCAAGGTCCTCTGTCACAGCTGGTCAGAGGGCTGTGCAGGACCAAGGTCCTCTCTGTCGCACCTGGCCAGAGGGAAGTACAGGATCTAGGTCCTCTCTGTCGCAGCTGGCCAGAGGGCTGTACAGGATCTAGGTCCTCTCTGTCGCAGCTGGCCAGAGGGCTGTACAGGATCTAGTTCCTCTCTGTCGCAGCTGGCCGGAGGGCTGTGCAGGACCAAGGTTCTCTCTGTCGCAGCTGGTCAGAGGGCTGTGCAGGACCAAGGTCCTCTGTCGCACTTGGCCAGAGGCCTGTCAGGACCAAGGTCCTCTCTGTCGCAGCTGGCCAGAGGGCTGGCAGGACCAAGGTCCTCTGTCGCAGCTGGTCAGAGGGCTGTGCAGGACAAAGGTCCTCTGTCACAGCTGGTCAGAGGGCTCTAAGGACCAAGGTCCTCTGTCGCAGCTGGCCAGAGGGCTCTACAGGACCAAGGTCCTCTGTCACAGCTGGTCAGAGGGCTGTGCAGGACCAAGGTCCTCTCTGTCGTAGCCGGTCAGAGGGCTGTGCAGGACCAAGGTCCTCTCTGTCGCAGCTGGTCAGAGGGCTGTGCAGGACCACGGTCCTCTCTGTGGCAGCTGGTCAGAGGGCTGTGCAGGACCAAGGTCCTCTGTGGCAGCTGGTCAGAGGGCTGTACAGCCGCCCACTGCCAAAGCTCCACTGACCACCAATTAAAATTGGTGGGTGTCAGCAAGGGCATAATGATAGGGTAACCATCTGCAATCCCATCAGAGGCAACCAATAACCTGCCTTTTTTTACTCCAGTGATAGGATACGAGACCTGTTTTAAACAAGACCTCATGTTGAGAAGGGAAGGTCATGGTGTGTATGCTACGTCAGAAAGGGAATGCCTTTGACTAGGGGGTGCCTAAGGATTCCTGTGGTCCCTTGGGGTTCCAGGGCCCTAGGTTGTCTCTTATGTACAGAATGTGTTCTATGGACCTGGAGCCATTGGGTGAAGCAGGGACAGAGCTGATGCCCACCACTGCTCACCATACTTCTGCTCTTGGCGGGCTCACCCTGTAATTGATTTATGTTTATGAAAATGATTTAAAAAAACGAAGGGACGCTTCATACATAACAAAAGCAATTCTATTTACAACACTTCTAAGTTGCAAGCCTGTACCAGTTAATTTATTAATATTATTACAATTATTATTACCATTGTTATTATTATAATGATAATTATCATCATTATTATTAATATTATTGTTATTATAGTTATTATTTAGGAGTTGTAGTGTGGTGGTGGCAGCAGTCTCAGTAAAGCTGCATAAGAAATGTTAGTTGTAGTAGTACCAATAGTAACGATATATGTGGCCACATTCGTGGTAATAGTATTTGTGGCAGCAGTGATAGTAGTAGAGGCACCCTACTATTATTAATAGTATCCCTTCAGTGCAGGTTTCTCTAGGGTGACTCTTTTTTGGGGCAGGCTCTGTTCTTATAATTTCAGGCGTCTGATACTCATGACACCTGACCCCTGTTGAACTGTATTTTAAAATAACCCACATCACTCCATTTTGTGTTGCCATGCTCTCGGCAACCTGGACTATTACCTTCAGATCTAACCAAAGGTAAAAAAAAAAAAAAAAAAACGAAAGCCATTCATTTAATTGCAGCCTATTTGGTTTGTCTAGGTAGTCGCCATAGAAAACAGGAACATTACCTATGCCAGACAAGATATGATGAAAATTAGGAACAGTCTCTTAGCTCTGGTGCAGCTGATAATCTAATCTGCTAAGAGAATATTTGCAACAGAATTATAGGCTTCCTTGTGAGGAAAGGGCTCATCAGAGTGTTTTTGATTCTACTACCTCATATATTAGCTGTGGTAGATTTTTATGCTGAAACTAAGAACCTGATTTGGATTGTGGCGATGACTTTCTCCATCAAAAACGTGACAGATATTCTTTACGCCTTAGTACAAGTGGTTTTTAATAAGGTAGACTGGATATCCGTCACGTTTATGAAGGGAGGACCCATATGTCACTCTAAATCAGTGTAGTAAGTCTATAGGCGCTTCTCAACCCCAATGTCTTGAGGAAATGCCTACCATGCACCTTTTATTGATCTCACCTTGAAAGGACACCAAAGATGGTCAAACTCATATCTTCATGATAGGGAGGCTACAGCTCAAGTTAAGATGAAGAAAATTGTACACTGGGGCAAAGGCAATCCCAGCTTTTCGTGGAAGATTCAAGGTTGTGAGGTAGAACTGATCAGTCTTATACGTATCTGGAAATAATCATTGTCTGATTTCTTAATTGGGTCTCTCTTTTCAAAAGGATATCTGAATTAGGTTAGGCTATAGCATTCAAAATGACTGGTAGATCTCGATCACCGTGGCCCATCGTCCAAGCTTTACCTACATTTATTCGAGACTAGTTGAGATGTGTATTTTTGCATCTGCTTGCGGCAGTTCAAAACAGTTCCATGAGAGCGGTTTTGAGAGGGCCCAAGTATATCTACATACCCACACCCCTACCAGAATGATCTAGGTGCAGGTAAAAGCAACAATTACTCCAAAGGTTTACTCCTGTAAAATTCTAGCTGGGCACCACCTGTCCCAATTCTTGTATTACCATCCAGGAGAGTGGGCTCTGAAGCTGTGGCATGAAAACACTTGAAAGAGAAATTTGATTGCTAGATAATAAATCTTCCAGTTAGCTACCCCTCTCAGAGACCTCCGAAAGAAGAACTTTCCTTGTAAATGATTACGATCTTCTACTGACTGTACATAAATATTTAAAATCTTTGAAATTTAAATACCCCATCCTAAAAAGAGGCTTAACACACGGTTGGGCAGGGAGGTAGGGTGGCGGCTAGTCTGGGTTGCCATAGCTAAGTGGGAGACATTGACGAGTTTATTTTATTTTGGACAGTTTCGCTTTATGCATAAGCATCTTCTGGTGGAAGCAGAAATTCCCCCCAGCCTTGGGGCTTTTAAGTGACTCCTTTGTGCTCAGGATGTGCGATTGAATAACAAGGTACTGAAGATGTTACAAAAAAGTTGCAGCACTCGTTAAATTTCCAGGAATCCAATGAAGAGCTAATAGGGGTGGATCATTATTATAATTAAAAAAATATATATTTGCACATTTATTTCAAAAAGTATATGATGGGATATGTATCAAATTCTATAAGCCATGTTTTTCAGATGCAATATTAAGGGAAAAAAAGGGAAAAATATAACTATTATTATTATGATGATCATTATATTATTGTTTTGTTATTACAACTATTACTAGTATTATTACTACTACTATGACAACTGCTACTAATAATTTGTATATGAATATGATACATAATAATAAGAATATTATTCATAATACAAATCTACAAAATATTAATGACAACAATCCTCATCCTGATCCTCTCACTGTTATTGATAATAAGAGTGCATAATCCAGTGTGCATGCCCAAGTCAAGCCATCTTTTAAAACACCGCTGCTCTTATTATACAAAACCCTGGGAGCCGTGTAACTGAACCCAGTGCCCCCGGCTCTAGCTGTCCCCTATGCTACAGCGAATAAAATGAATGGTGAGGCATTTTCCCATCATGCTTCCTGCATACCATTTGTATGTTGTAAACACGTCCATCTAGTCACGGGGTTTTTCTAGAACGCCTCATTACTGTGGCAAGGTAGCATGAAGCATCATCAGAACAAGGAGAAACAGCTACTCAAAATGACTCGTTGCCAGAAGCCCAAGGGGCTGTCCCTGTGAGGCATTGCTGGTGGTCAGATACAATAGCAAATACAAAGATGTTATCGTTGCCACAATCCCCAGGAAGAAAAAAACACTTCAGGGTCCCGTTTCTGATTTCTGTAGCGTTTTCCGGTCGTCTTTACATATAAATCCCAAGACATTGAAATAATTTTCATCTATCCACTCGATAATAATAGTCTAGAGTTCCGAGACTACATTCTACCTGTTTGAAACAACAATATATCTCCAGATAAACAGCTAGCAGGGCCAATTAATGTATTACTGAATCAATTGTAGGTAGTAACTGAGTATTTTTCACGGCTTTGTATAAACATATGTAGCATTTGTGTTTGGTCTGTTTTGAGAACACCCTACAGTCACAGTTCTGATAAATGAGATGCACATAGTGAAATGAATTTGTTCAAGATCACAAAGTGTGGCTAGGGCGGGAAGTTAAGATTAAACCCTAAACGTCGCAACCCTTTTCCCAGTCAGCTTTAATGCAGATCATAAGAAGTGCTGTGTGTGCTTGTGCTACTTCGTTTTAAAAAAAATGGATTGAGTCCAGAAAATGGTGCATGTATGCAACCTAACTTGCACATTCAGATCTGTCCAGAGCTTTAAGTTGGCCGGGTCCTTCCGGATCCCAGACCAGGCAGTAGTTTAAAATGGGTGAGAGAGCGCAAACTGACCTAAATGTATGAGTACATCACACTTACCTGTAGTAAGCACAAATCATGAGGAGAAATGCCATGAGTGCTAATAGTATCTGTAATTATATTCTGAATGTATAGCTAATGTAGAGATTTAAGTAGAAGTGGAACTAATACAGAAATGTGTGACACTATATGATTTTAGTAGATGTGATTATTTTTGAATTCATGTCGTGTAGCTGTTAAAATGTAAGATGGTATGTGGTTAAACGCAGAATGTGGTAGGCCTTAGGGCCAGAGCTAAAAGGGAAGGTGTTTCTTTTCACGACATAGATTGTATTAATGTTTTGGTCATTGCATTAAATGGGCCATGATTTTTAGAGATGTTTACTGAAAAATAGAATAAGAGTATTAACATGCTTTAATTAATGAAGAAGTTGAATGCTATAATCATGATGAGAAATATTGTAGGCCTGAAATGTTTTAACATTGATTTACACGTACATGTCTGGGCCAAGAAATGTTGCAAGCCTTTTTGGAAGTCTATGAGAGTTGGGTTCTTGGCTGCAGATGTCTGTCTGCAAGGAAAGGGGGGATCCAATTATAAATGAATGAATAGAGGTCTGTTCAGTAGACGGCCCAGACATGGAGGAGGGTTCCGGAATGTTTAAGGGGTATCAGCGGGCCGGAGAAGAGTCTGAGAAGCAAGGTCAACTCTAACGTATGAGGCCCAATACAAAGCATCATGGAAAAAGCCAGAAGCTACACCACGTGAGGGGCGTCTCGCAAGGGGCGTCTCAAATGTTGTTGACTGTTTTGTATTAGGGACAGCACCCCTGGGTGGGGTTAGAGCAGATACCTGAGGACCCTTTAGAGAGCGGATGGGTAGGCAGAGAGGGGTCATGACTGGAGAACTATAGGTTTTCACCAAGAGACTTAGAGTGAGTGACTTCCCTTGGGGGTTATTCACTGCTGACACCTTTGTTAGGTTGGGACTTGGTTAAGTAGGGATACCATCTAGAGCAGGGTAGGGACAGCCTAACCTGTGCGTTTTCCTCCAACTTAAATGAAGGAGAGATATGCGTCAATGCTGATAGCTTTATTATTCTTAGAACTTGTGTTAGTGATTTCCGTTGCTCGTCTGAGGGCTTTCCGAGAGCACATGTATGTAATTGGACCTGTGTATCTCGTGAATCTCATTCTGAGATGCCTGTATTTGCAGCTTATCATATCCTTACAATAAACTTTTGAAAGCTAGAAGTTGTTTGTGATCTTTGGGAGCAGAGTCCTTTATTGGGTGAACTGGTTTGGTAACAGGGGCACTTTCTTCCTCCAAGACAGGCAACAAAGGTTCAGTCGACCAGATCGAGGTTTGGATCAATAGTGATGAGGTATCGATCAAAATCTCGCCCTTCCAGTTGGTAGCTATAGAGGATGGTTGCCTTCTTGAGGACGGTGACCTAGGCCAGGTTAGCTTACCCCAAGGCCCCTAGAGACCGATGATCGGAAGAACAGCCCGCTGAAGAAGATCCGGATGACGTGAGACAGAAAAGGCAGCAGTATCGGTCGAGAGTGAGTATAAAGGGTTATGCGTGTTAGATTGCGGTGTTTTGTATTGTATCTATGTTGTAATGTCTGGCGGAGTTGAATGTCTGTAGAGTGACTGTGGAACAGGTTGTGAGCGCGCGCAACCGGTGGAAATCTTAAGTTCAAGGAGAGCTTAAGTGGTTCGGGTGTATCGGACACCCAGAGTAATTGTTAACTAGTGTGAAGGGGGTCATGAGGTACCATTGATCACCCGAAAGACCGAGATAGGGGGACCGTAAGAGTGAGTGCGTGAGTAACGGACGCTGGTCGGAAGTTACTGTGTGTAAGCAACCTATCAGAGAGACGATAGACATTTCGTCAGTTGTGTTGACAATTACATATAGACTGTGGACGTACAGTCGAGAGAAGTGACCGCTTGGTCGGAAGTAGTCATTTTTCGGTGTATGAATGGGACACATGCATAACCGGGAGACGAGTTGAGAAAGGAGGGGTGCTGCTGCGAAGCGGAGAAAAGTGACGTCAGAAAGTGTCGCGACGTGATTGGCCGACCGGAGAAAGACCGCGCTGTGATAGGCCAGCTAGCAAAGACGTCAGACAGGGTCGCGACGTGATTGGCCGACCGGAGAAAGACCGCGCTGCGATAGGCCAAGCTAGCAAAGCCGCGACAGGATTGGTGGATTGTCATCAGGAAGTAAACAGAGTAGCGAGGCTGGATATTGTGCGCATAATTATGAAGTGTTTTAAATGGCTGAGAGCGGTGTTTAAAAAAGAGAAGCGGGGATCGTATGAAGGGGAAGAAGCCCCGCCGGAGGGTACGCCAGCTCGTTACATGGCAGTGAATGTTGGGCTGCATACGATCCTTTGGATATCAGAGTGGAGTAAGATTACTGAAGGAAATGAGGAACTGACGTTCCCGAAGTACGGGACGTTCAGATTAGAGGTGTTACATCGATTAAAATCAGTCATGACCTCAATGAGACCCTTGCCTAGACCGACCCAGTTTGAAGCTCTTGATGCATGGATTAGGGCAGCGCATGAAAAGAATATGAACAGACGACAAGAAAGGGTGAAACGATCGGTAAGGGCAGTACAGGATGCCAGGTGGGATGCGGATGCTAAAAGATGGAGAGTGCATAACATGGAAGTAAATAAACTGTATCCAGTGTTAGAGGTGCCCGTAAATAAAAGCCCCCTAGAAGAAGATGATGAGAGCGAAACAGAGGACAGCCTGATAAACAGATTATTGACAGACAGGCCACCCCCGTATAATAGAGCAGGGGGAGAGGTCGAGCATACAGAAGGAGAAAAGGGGGGCAATGCAGGAGAGCATAGACCGCTTCCCAGTTCAGAGTGGGATCCTGAGGCAAAGAAAGAGCTGTCCCAGCCTAGTCAGGTGCAACAGGTAGTCGGGAGGTTTGTGGTACAAAGAGCGCCGGAAACGGAAAGCGCCACATCCTACGCATTACCAGATGCACTACAGGTACCTGTTACCATAGGTCCTATAATATCGATATATGACCAAGAGAGAGCAAGAGGGGAAGAACGGGTACGGAAGGACAGAGAAAGAGCAGAGAAGGCAAGAAGGAACGATACGATCAATTCCCCAAGTCAGATGCCGATACCGAGAGAGTGGAGCACCCCGATGCACACAGCAGGGGACCCAGGAGGAGATCCTGGGGGCCCTAGATGGCCAGTGGATCTGAGGGGATCTGGACGAAAATCCTTTCAAGAGCTAAATGAGTACATGAAGCAGTGGGATGAGGCAGTGAAGGCTCAAAAGAGCATCATAGCTGCGGAAGCTGAAAGGGAAAGTCAGGACAGCCGAGCTCGGACTCACTGCGGGGCTGGGGAGAGCAGCCCGGAGTGGGACTGTAGAGAGAGAGATAGTAGGGGAGTCACCCATTGGGCCCGGAGTGGGAATAGAATAGATTTGGAAAACGGGGGCCCCGGGAGTGGAGGGGTGGCGTGCCCAATACTCAGTGAAGGGGAGAGGAGAGCGCAAGAGTACAGAAACAGCTTTAAGTGTCCACACTGTGTGCCCGGCACCAGAGAACTGAATGGGAGTTGTGAGAGGTCGCACCATAGTCCCTGTGATGACGGAAATGAGCGCAGCCCAGGGAATATGGGGAACCAGGAAGGATCGTATCAGATACTGAGCGATACTAGGCAAAGAGAGAGTAGAGACCAGAGGGAAAATAACAGAGAGGTGTGCGGTGAGAGGAGAGAAGAAGAAGAGAGTGGGCAGAGCAAGAGTAGGGGTAACAGGCCCGTGTTCCATCACCTTCCAAGATCGGATGGCCGAGCATGGGACCTGGAGAGATGGGAGCAAGGGAGGGCACCCATTAACTCTCCCGAGCCCAAACGTAGAGCTCGAAGTTGGGATGGTAGGGAGACCAGTGAGCCCCCTTCGAAAGACATATTGCGAGCTGAGATAAAAGCCAAGAGACTCGATGTCGCCAGTTTAAGGTCAGACCTGGATGACATGGTAGATGGTACCCTGCCTTTAGAAAGAATGGAAATGTATGAACAGGATGAAATACTGTATATGGCAAAGGACATTACTCGAAAAGCGAGAGCAGTCCATGAGAAGTTAGTCGAACTAGCAGGCAAATATATGGTGGACTTGTCAAGAACCAAAGCATTACAGGGTAACCACAGGCTACATTATACAGATCGAGACCTAGATGAGAGGAGAACGATTGGGCTGAAAACGCACATAAGGGAACTGATCGCTGGAATAAGGACATGGAGGGCACTAGATAAGTGGGAAGAGAGGTGGTCCAAGAAAGGGACCGGCAGGAGAAGCACGCTTGGTATGACACCAGGAGGACAGCAGGGAATAGAAGCTTACCCTTTGCGTGAAGTCGCAAATGGGAACTATGTACATGTCCCTTGGAGTAGGGGAGATTTAGCTGCTTTTACCACCTCCTTCCCCAAATTACGGGAAAACCCAGTGGAGTGGTACAAGCAAGTGGAGAGATTTGTAAAAATCTCAAAGGTCCTATGGATAGATCTGAACACGCTGTTTGACATTGTAGTACCAGGAGATCTGTGGACAGCATGCAAGGTTAGCGCTGAGTGGCCCACAACGGAGCCAGAGAGAGATGCTAAGACTAATGGGCCGTCCGAGATTGTGATGGCAAAATTCGAGAGAGTGATGACTTGGCTGAAAGAGAAAGTGCCAATGCAAGACATAGATTGGGTCAGAATAGACCGAACAAGACAGGAACCCAAAGAGACAGTCCACGAATATTACGAGAGATTGCTGAAGGCGTTTAAACAGTATAGCGGCTTGGATGTAATGGATCCAAAAGACATAGGGCAATTCGTGTCCAAGTTCATCCTGGGACTGAGACCGGATATTAGTTTAATGATTCAGCAACACTCGATTTGTTGGCAAAGTAAACCCCTAGACGAAATACTGAGATATGCCAGGTACTGCTGTGATGAGATAGACTCCAAGGCTAAGAAACTAAAAGAAAAGTTGATGGTGGTACAGATGCAGGCAGCAGGAAAGGGGGGACAGCAGCAACAGCAGCAAGGGACAGGTACAGGAGGAAAGAAGCAGTACAGTCAGAACAAGGGTAATGAGGAGAGTTCCACCTTTAGACCCAGAACAGACATAGCTGCCTTGAAGAAAACGACTAGGTGCCACCAGTGTAACGAGGTGGGGCATTGGAAACGCGAGTGCCCCTACAATGTAGAGATAGGAGAGCAAGAGATAGAGGAGGAAGAGGTCCAGAGCGCGCCTACAAGAGGGGTGACGCCATACCAAGGAAAGGTGCTCAAAGGGGGGGGGGCTCCTCCCCGAGCCCAGTTCCCGCAACCTCCTCGAGTAGGGACTATGGGTAAGACCTATAGACAAATGCCCCTGTTTGTAGAAGGGGAAGAGTGCTATTATGTGGACCCATTAACCGGACAGAGAGTGGAAAGAGAAGACTGCACCCTCGGGGCAGCCTTGGAGGTGGACCAGAGGGGACCCTATGTGGAAGCAGAAGTAGCAGGGTGCCCTACGACATTTCTGGTGGACACAGGAGCCACTAGATCCACGATCAGATCAGCTGCAGTTCCAGACCTGCCCATGTCTGGAGAGACCATACAGGTGGTGGGGGTCGCAAACAGGAGAATAACCAGCCAATTGACAGAACCGGTACAGGTGAAAATAGGGAAGTACAGCGATGAGCACCAGTTTGTGGTTTGCGATTCAAGTCCTGTGTGTCTGCTAGGAAGAGACCTGTTGTGTAAATTGAATTGTACTATATATTGTACACCTCAGGGAGTGGAGGTATTGACCAATGATGATGATGCAGACTTCAAAGTTGCAAACTCAAGAATATGCGTGGAGCTGTATCCTACTTTAACAGTAGATGAGCTCCCCTGGGACTTGAGAGAGACAGTGGCACCAGAAGTATGGGATTTCACTGGGGAAGAGATAGGATTGGTCAAAGGGGTGGACCCAGTGAAAATTGTAGTGAAACCGCATGCTGAGTTCCCAAGAACACCCCAATATAAATTGACTCCAGAAACGATTGCAGGCATAAAACCCGTGATCGAGTCCATGATTAAACAGGGAATACTGAAAGAAATCGTGGGTAGTCCATGCAACTCCCCGATTATGGGTCTGCAGAAACCAAATGGGAAATTTCGGATAGTACAGGACCTTCGAAAGATTAATAACATAGTCGTTTCGTGTTGTCCAGTGGTACCGAATCCATCAGTGATACTGTTTCAGATTCCATTCCAAGCTGAGTGGTTCACTGTGATCGATCTTTGTCAGGCTTTCTTTTCGATCCCTCTGGACGAAGAAAGCCATTTTCTTTTCGCATTTAAGCTGGAAAATCGCGTCCTAACATGGTGTCGTATCCCTCAGGGGTATACAGAGAGCCCATCGATCTTTAACCAGCTTTTGAAGAAAAATCTTGAAAGTCTAGTGCTGCCCCAGAAGTCAGTTCTGGTCCAATACATAGACGACCTCCTCGTGGCGTCAGAAACAGAAGAAGCTTGCAGGGAGGACTCCATTGCTTTGTTAAATCACCTAGCTGCCAATGGGCACAAGGTGTCCCCGGGAAAATTGCAGTACTGCCTGACAGAGGTGCAGTACTTGGGACACAGAATAGAGAAAGGCAAACGAAAGGTGTCACCAGACAGGATAGAGGCGATCATGAAAATGAATGCGCCTAAGACACAGAGAGAGGTCAGGATGTTCCTAGGGATGGTGGGTTATTGCCGACAGTGGATCGTGAACTTTTCACTGAAAGCAAAGCCCTTGCAAAAACTGACGCACAAGGAGGTGAGCGATCCGGTACCATGGGACAAAGACTGTTTGATGGCATTCCTACAGCTGCGAGAGGACCTGTGTCGTGCTCCGGCATTGGGAATGCCTGATTACAATAAACCATTTTTTCTTTACTGTTGTGAGAGAGAAGGTTGCGCGTTGTCTGTGTTAGTCCAAATCCATGGGAATGCCCGTAGACCAGTTGCTTATTTCTCGGCTACTTTAGACCCAGTAGCCGCAGCGTTGCCCGGATGTCTCAAATCCGTTGCTGCAACGGGTGTCAGCATTGAGAGATGTGAAAATATCGTCATGGGGCACCCGTTAGAGGTGTGCGTGCCCCATTCTGTTGAACTGTTGATGACCAGGACCAAAACACAGCATCTGACCAACAGCAGGCTCACGCGATATGAGCAAGTTATTCTTGCTGCAGAGAATGTGACCCTCAAGAGATGCTCTGTTTTGAACCCTGCTACCTTGATGCCACTCCCAAATGATATCGAGGATGATGATGAATGTACAGACCATGACTGCCTCGATGTGACTGAACTATGCACCAAACCCAGACCCGACATCGTAGATGAGCCACTGACCGACCCAGACGAAATTTTCTTTGTCGATGGCTCATGTGTAAGAGACGAAGTTGGGCAGTTGAGAGCAGCTTATGCTGTTTGTACAATTGCTGGAGTTGTGGAAGCTGGGTGCCTGGAAGGAGTACACTCCGCTCAGGTAGCCGAGATTGTTGCCTTGACACGTGCTTGCTTGGCAAGCAATCAAATTCGAGTCACCATATACACCGACAGCCAATATGGTTATGGGGTAGTTCATGATTACGGGCAGTTATGGTCTCAAAGAGGCTTCATGACCTCTTCAGGCTCTCCCATTCGCAATGGAGAGTTTGTGCGCCTGTTGTTAGAGGCGTTGCAGTGCCCAGCAGGTATCGCAGTTGTAAAGTGCACCGCACATACCAGAAATGAGGACTTCGTTTCGAAAGGCAATAGATATGCTGATGAAGTTGCGCGGTATTGCGCAGAACAAGGGTACTCTTTCACAGAGGTGGAAGTGGGTGGAATAAATGTAAGGACTGAATTAGCCATGATACTGGAAACTGTTGATACTTGGGATGAACTGTCAAACATGCAAGAAAATGCTCCTGATATTGAAAAAGAAACATGGGAAAAGGCAGGATGTGTAATGGGTGAGTCCCATTTTTGGGTCTCAGCAGACGGCAGAGCAGTGTTGCCCAATGAGATGGTGAGTCCAATGGCTAGACTCATACATGGTCCCGTACACTTAGGGAGAGATGCTATGCTGAGAGTGTTTAGACAGACTTGGTACAATCCTAAGTTTAGAATAGCAGCAGAAGCAGTGTGCCAGCGTTGTGTGACCTGCCAGCAGCTGAACGTAGGAAAAAGAACACCAGTTGCACTGAGCCACATAGGAAGGTCTGGAGGTCCATTCAATAGAATGCAGATAGATTTCATTGAAATGCCAAGGTGCAACCGCCTCCGCTATGTCCTGGTGGTTGTTTGTGTGTTCTCCAGATGGGTTGAGGCATACCCTACACGTAGGTGCGACACCCTCACAGTGGCCAAGTTACTGCTTAGGGAACTCATTCCGCGCTTCGGGGTGCCGGCCTTTTTGGAATCAGATAGGGGAACACATTTTAACAGCGAGCTTGTGAAAATGATTTGTGCAGCTCTGAATATCGATCAGAAGTTGCATTGCAGTTACCGACCAGAAGCCTCAGGAATTGTGGAGCAGATCAATGGCACGATCAAGGCCAGAATAGCCAAAGTTTGTTCCTCAACGACCCTGAGTTGGCCTGACGCCCTGCCATTGGTTCTCATGAGCCTTCGTAGTACCCCAGACAGAAGAACGGGGTTATCACCACATGAGGTGTTAATGGGGAGAGCAATGAGGCTGCCATCTGTCCCAACTACTGCACTGTTAAATATCACAGATGATATGATCCTGGACTATTGTAAGGGGCTGTCTGACGCCATTCGTTCTGTGTCCCTTCAGGTGCAGGCTGCCGAGGTTCCATCGTGCCAGGGCCCGTGCCATGACCTGTACCCTGGGGACTGGGTCCTGGTGAAAAAACATGTGAGAAGAAGCTGCTTGGATATTCGTTGGCGTGGGCCCTTCCAGATCATCCTGATCACGAACACAGCTGTGAAGGTGGGAGGCCTGCCCAATTGGATCCACGCGTCACATACGCGAAGGGTTCCAGCACCTCGGGAAGAAACAGCTCCTCTCTCGGATAGACGTCCAGAAGAGGACCGAGAAGCCATAGAGGGGGCTAGCCAAGCTGTAGAGGTGCCAGCGGAAGCAGGGAACGAGTCTGACCAAGCTGAGGACGGTCAGTACAACAGCGAAACGGAAGACGCTACAGAAGGAGAAAGTAGCTGGGAGTACGAGTCAGACACTGACAGGTCTGACAGAGAGCGAGAACAGACAAGAAGGAGAAGGAGTAGAAGGGCACGTGGAGAAGCTAATTGGCCGCAAAGAAGGAGCTCTAGCCTGAGGTCAACTCCAGAGGTAACCCTTCCTCCGATATCAGAAGACTCAGACCCGGAAGAAGGTGCTCAGGGCGCTGAAGCACCCGACCGAAGAAGGTCAAGAAGAGTGCGTGTGCCTAACAGAAGATACTCCACACCTGAGTGGACATATCTGGCGACAAATGTCTGTGAAACCGGAGACAGGGAGGATCCGAGCGGTGGTGGTGTCCAGTTCTGAGCCCATTGTCACCGTGGAAATACGACTGTTGGTACCCGGAGTCGAACAAGAAGGGTCACTAACATTCATGCTCCCCAGACCTCCCCGCCTCAGCAAGTTAAAACACATGTTTCTTTCAGAATTGCAATTCCCCGACTTTGGTACAACGATAACAGCACATGAAGAGCACAATCTTCGTTTGGAAATACTGAACTTTGCTATCGAAGCTGCAGGAACAGGCTTGATAGTAGACTGTTAAAGGACTTTGTAAATAAAGTGAACAGAAAAAGAAGATTACCTAGCGCCCAGGAAGCAGAGAATTTTAGGGAACGTCCCTTGAGTTGATGGAGAAGGGCTAGGGTTGTCTTTATTGAACTGTTAAAGGACTTTTGCGAAGAAGGTTGTCAGCTTCCAGTTGTGTGGATTCTAAAGACAAAAGGATTAAAAAGAGACTGTAAAGGAACGAGAGGAAAAGAACTTTTTGCTAAGATAAGAGAGAGCCATATTGTCTGACGAAATGGAGGCCGGCACCCAGAACCGCAGAGCTAAATGTATAATAGGTACACTAATAGTAGGAGTGATAATATTAATAGCTTTAGTGGTAACAATTTCTTATGTAAAGGGACATGAGGAAGAGGCAAAGGTAACTGATGTGAATTCTGTAGAAACGCTTACACCTACTGTTGCTGGTGAGAAAAGGGAAAACACTCAAGAGAAAGCGTTATTAGCTGCAGAAGCCCGCAGGTTACACGTAGATGAGTCCCAAGGAGACTTTAGGTCAAATGCTTATGCTAAACTTTTATATGAATACGTGGATGCCATGGAGGTTAAGGATTGTTACGTCTGCATGCAGTTGCCGGCGTCTGTAGATGAAGGCATTAGATACCATCACCTCCCGCTGACATATGGCATTACATGTAGCTTATTGCTTAGTATATTTTATGAGAGAGATAGTTTCGAATACTATTTCTCCAATTATGATTCAGTGTTGCCAGAAGTCCCAAATTATAAGCAGATGAACAAATGGGACTACTGGAAGAGTGAAGACAGATTGGCCAAGTTCTTCATTCCTTGGATTACCTTAGATACTTCACATGCCCGTAGAAATAACCTGACATGCAAGGTGTCAGAAGTCGAGAAGAAGTTCATAGGGCAGGTGGATGATCGTTACAGGAGACAAAAGATTTTGAAAAAATCAGGACAATGGAAAACAGATTGGACCGAGGAAGAGAAGGCACACAAGAGAAAGGGTAGTAGTGGTCCAATAGCTTTAGATAAAACGCAGAGAGGAAAGCTATGTCTTCACCGAGCCAAAACGTATTATGAAAATGTATACGTGGGAGAAGTCGACTGTGAACATGCTTTCAATATAGAGTACTATACTAAAGATTTCCTGAAGGGAATGCAAGTGATTCCAAATGTGTATTTTGTATGTGGAAGAAATGCCTACGTGAGACTACCTGACAACTGGTATGGATCATGTTACTTAGCAATTGTCTTCCCCAAAATATATCATGCACAAGACTTAGTGATCATTGAGGGCAAGACATCTTCGAGGGGAAGGAGAGATGTAGGAGATGCAGAAATGGTTGGAGATGTCTTTGGAGCTATGTTCCCTCTTTTGGGAGTAATCCTTAATGATGTTAAAATTAGACGACTGGCAACAGTTGTCGACAGGTTGTCTGCCAGCACTGCTCAGTCCTTAATGCTGGTAGAAGGAGAGATGCAATCGATAAGGGCTATGGTTCTTCAGAACCGTCTTGCGTTAGATGTCCTACTAGCAAAAGAGGGCGGAGTCTGTAAGGCTTTGAAGGTCCAGGAATGTTGTACTTACATTCCAGACAATTCGAAGCCCCTTGGGAAAGTTATTAGGAACATAACTAATATTCACAAGGAGATCGAAGACTTGAGTAGAGAAAATGTCTGGGAAAAGGTGGGCCACGGAATGAGTGCAGTTGGAGGGTGGATTTCCACCTTAGGCAAAAGCTTTGTGTGGTATATACTAAAACCTATCATCATAATATTGATCTGTGGGATTATATTGTGGGGATTGGTGAGGGTATTCAAATGGTACAGAGCAAGAAGGTCAGAAAGGGCCCAAAGAGAACAGCTGCAGAGATTGGCTGCCATACAAGATAATCAGTACAGGAGCCTGAGGGCTCTGGAAGCGCAGAGACAAATCATGCCAGCAATAACTGCAGTTTAAATGTTAGTGATGACCCCGAGAGGTCATCAAAGGGGGGAACTGAGAGAGCGCAAACTGACCTAAATGTATGAGTACATCACACTTACCTGTAGTAAGCACAAATCATGAGGAGAAATGCCATGAGTGCTAATAGTATCTGTAATTATATTCTGAATGTATAGCTAATGTAGAGATTTAAGTAGAAGTGGAACTAATACAGAAATGTGTGACACTATATGATTTTAGTAGATGTGATTATTTTTGAATTCATGTCGTGTAGCTGTTAAAATGTAAGATGGTATGTGGTTAAACGCAGAATGTGGTAGGCCTTAGGGCCAGAGCTAAAAGGGAAGGTGTTTCTTTTCACGACATAGATTGTATTAATGTTTTGGTCATTGCATTAAATGGGCCATGATTTTTAGAGATGTTTACTGAAAAATAGAATAAGAGTATTAACATGCTTTAATTAATGAAGAAGTTGAATGCTATAATCATGATGAGAAATATTGTAGGCCTGAAATGTTTTAACATTGATTTACACGTACATGTCTGGGCCAAGAAATGTTGCAAGCCTTTTTGGAAGTCTATGAGAGTTGGGTTCTTGGCTGCAGATGTCTGTCTGCAAGGAAAGGGGGGATCCAATTATAAATGAATGAATAGAGGTCTGTTCAGTAGACGGCCCAGACATGGAGGAGGGTTCCGGAATGTTTAAGGGGTATCAGCGGGCCGGAGAAGAGTCTGAGAAGCAAGGTCAACTCTAACGTATGAGGCCCAATACAAAGCATCATGGAAAAAGCCAGAAGCTACACCACGTGAGGGGCGTCTCGCAAGGGGCGTCTCAAATGTTGTTGACTGTTTTGTATTAGGGACAGCACCCCTGGGTGGGGTTAGAGCAGATACCTGAGGACCCTTTAGAGAGCGGATGGGTAGGCAGAGAGGGGTCATGACTGGAGAACTATAGGTTTTCACCAAGAGACTTAGAGTGAGTGACTTCCCTTGGGGGTTATTCACTGCTGACACCTTTGTTAGGTTGGGACTTGGTTAAGTAGGGATACCATCTAGAGCAGGGTAGGGACAGCCTAACCTGTGCGTTTTCCTCCAACTTAAATGAAGGAGAGATATGCGTCAATGCTGATAGCTTTATTATTCTTAGAACTTGTGTTAGTGATTTCCGTTGCTCGTCTGAGGGCTTTCCGAGAGCACATGTATGTAATTGGACCTGTGTATCTCGTGAATCTCATTCTGAGATGCCTGTATTTGCAGCTTATCATATCCTTACAATAAACTTTTGAAAGCTAGAAGTTGTTTGTGATCTTTGGGAGCAGAGTCCTTTATTGGGTGAACTGGTTTGGTAACAGGGGCACTTTCTTCCTCCAAGACAGGCAACAAAGGTTCAGTCGACCAGATCGAGGTTTGGATCAATAGTGATGAGGTATCGATCAAAATCTCGCCCTTCCATGGGTATTGAAAGGGGTCAAAAACGGGCCTTATATTCATGTCCTTACTTTTTACTGGTAAAGACACTGGTGATTACTGAACAATGTATGTAAACATGTTAAGGTAATCCATGTCAGTGATTTAGTTGCCGTTTACATTTCAAATTTTTTACTTAATCTTGCACTCCGTAGGAGTGTTAGCTATTTCTAGGATGTTGTGTTTTTTTTTTTTTTTCAAATAGCATATTACTCTTGTACAGTGCATACTTTGAACTGAGTCACCTCGAGGTGTTTATAACAGCCCAGGACTGTGAGCTCTGGAGCTGAGTCTGAAAGCAGTGCGAGTTTCTCACAGCAGCTGTCAGTGGGTCAGAAAGGCGTTCAGAACACATTGTCATTCAATCCTTGGCCTCTCTGGAGAGCACACAGAGATAACCATAGACACATCCACCAGTCCTGGCTGATTTAGGTGGTTAGCTGTGTCATATATTAGAATGCAATAACAGAAAGCTCAGAGAGGACCAAAAATACTGGTAAGGGTGGCACGCTAGGGGAATCACAGGAATGTAGTTTATGTAAGCCATGCCTATAATTACATAGACCACGCCCCCTTTTAAAGACCCTTCCTCTTTTTTCATCCCACTTAAAGTCCTGGATCTGTCCCTGTCTCCACTTGGGGCATATCTAGGATTGTGCCAGCCACAGATTCCAGAAGGGGGTAATTAAACCTGCTCATAGTGTATCACCCATTTCTCTATTGCAGTGCTGAGCAGACCCAGGGTTTTCACAGATGAAAGCACACTCGCCAAACTGTTGGAAAAATGCGTTCAACTGCAATTGACAAAGCACATAGAGCAGTTTGATCTCCTCAACCCTCATCAATCAGGCTTCCGAGCAGGGCACAGTATCGAAACTGCTATGACTCACATAATTGACGACGCCCTCCAAATCTTAGATCAAAATGATACCTGCCTCCTCATCCTTCTTGATCTCTCTTCAGCATTCGACACTGTGAAACATGAGAACTTGCTCGAGCTCTTAAGCACAAGAATGGGTCTTTCTGGGACTGTTCTTCAGTGGTTCACCTCTTTTCTACACAACAGGTCTCAGAAATTCAAGAGCAACAACTTGATGTCCTCTCCAGTACCTGTATCGTTAGGGGTCCCTCAAGGATCCTGCCTATCCCCTACTTTGTTCAACTTAGTTATGGAACCTCTCACCACCCTGCTACAAGCATCCAATGTACACTTTCACATGTACGCCGATGACACTCAACTATATCTCAAACTACAATCCCCCAAAGGCATTATGCGTCTGAACTCAACGATCAGAAACACCCAATCCTGGCTGGCCGATAACCACCTCAAGCTCAATGCTATGAAAACTGAGTTCATTCTGATCTCACCTCCCGCGAAAATTTCTACCACTCAAACCTGGCTTAAATACCTAACTGCACTCAATGTCCAACCGACCATCGTGGATTCAGCAAAATCTTTAGGCATAACACTTGACGCCAATCTCAACATGCAGCAGCATATCAGCAAGGCAACTTAAGGCGCGAACTTCCAAATAAATACCTTGAGGAAACTTAAACCCTTCCTCCCAGCCAAAGACTTCCAAAATGCAGTACAAGCACTAATCATCCCTCGCATAGACTACGGCAGCATCGCCCTCTGCGGCCTCCCCCTAACTACAACTGCACCGCTAAGAGCTTCACTAAACGCGGCAGCGAGGCTCATCACTGGATCTAAAAAGCACTCACATATTTCCCCTGACTTCAAATCCCTGAACTGGCTGCCTTTTGAAGCCAGAATACATCTGAAAATTGCCTGAATGACGCACAAGGCTATACACCTGAACTCACCCGGATACCTCACTCAGAAGCTGACCATCTCCGGCAGCTCCAGAACCACCAGAAGTGCAAACAATCTTCTGCTGAAGCCTCGAAGATTCCGGAAGGAAAGAACCTACAAACGCTCCTTCTCAGGAATGGTGCCTAGGATCTGGAACTCACTCCCTCCTGAAACCAGGCTCATCCCCCCCACTTTTCCTTTTAAGAAAGAAGTTAAAGCTATCCTCATGGCTAAATACACTTGAACTACTACTTTTGATCTTTTAAGACTCTGCGTTGATCTGTACTACTTGTTCGATCCCTTTGCACATGTGTTTTACTTGTATTATCGACCCTACCCGATTGTTCATGCTCCTTTGCACATGCGTTTTACTTGTATTATCGACCCTACCCGATTGTTCATGCTCCCTCTTATTTGTACTACTTGCATTGATGACCTACCTTCCTAACTATGCTCCCTCGTGTACCCACCCTACCTCCTACCTCCTGCCTATGTAAAGCGCTCTGTTATCTGCAAATATCTTGTTCGCGCTATATAAAACTTTCAAAATAAATAAATAAATAAATAAGGAAAGCAAAGAACAAAAATGTCCCATGTCTTTCTTGCAGACTCTGGACTACTTTGCTTATGAAATGCATGAGAGGTGGAGTCCATTATTAAATTTCTGTCTCTGTTTTAAGGGTAGAAATTTAACTGTACACATTATACAAGTTCATTTAGAGCCAGATATGTCAACGCGTTTCAAAGCTTAAAAGGGGGACGAGCCTGTTCACATCTGCAGACCTCGTTGCTACAATCACATGGTTCACAGGAGTCCCAGTGACATACTACAAAATGATGCCCCCCCCTACGATATGTGATAAGGGGCCTGTCGTCTCCCAGATCACAAGGATAATCATGGTCTTGGTCTCAATGGGGTCCAACTGAAGGGTTGAGACCCCGCTATGCTGCAGGTGGCCTGCTCAGGAAAGAAAGCAGAGTGGCTTTCCCAAGTGTTTACTTATTTCTTAGCCCATGGCATTGCACGCATTCTGTAAGGCATGCAATGGCATGGCTTTGAGAGGTGAGGGGGCACCCTCCAAAACAAGAAATCCCGGTGGCACCATGTATTGAGGGGGATGCAGGGGCTCCGTCATGCCCCTGATGAGTCCATACATAGTGGAGGAGTGAATGTGTGCTAGCTGTTATGCACTGACACCTGGGCAAAATGTATTAGCGCAACATCTGTGTCATGATGTGGCTTCCTGCCTATCTGCAGGTCCCAATTGGGATTTGGGACCCACAGAAAAAATGTAGCTGCACATTTCTGAGATGAAGATTACATTGTTCCTAATTCTCAAGGGCATTCAGTCTACAACTTAATCAGTGGATCTCTAATTCAACCTTCCTTCATCTAGTCATGCCTATACTCTCCTGATCCACTGAACTAACCCATGGGGAACTCTTAGCCCCATCTATGGGCCACCTATGTGCAGCACTTAACCTTAACTTGCTCACAAATGCATCCCAGCAGCCAGACAGTACCTCCATGGCCAAATAATTGGTGTGTCCAATTCCATCCCTTGGATCAGACTTGTGTCGCCAACTCAAGAAAGGTTTGCCCATAAGGACAGCAACCAACAGAGGTCACTGACACCTGTCAGTGTCAAGTGCCAGGCACCATACCATCCAGGGTCCTCTGACCTCTGAGGTTTCTCACAGTGGGGGCCAATAGTACCAGGTTTTTGCACTATTCTTCCACTCTACCTCACACTAGTTCAGGGGTGGTATCATGAGACTGGCCACTCAGACCAAGGTCTCCAGCCCTCTGTGACAGCGCAGGGAACCCCCCAGGTCAGAAGGGGCCACACCTGAATCAGCCTTGGGGTGCTCTGTTCTCAAAGCTGGCAATCCCTGATCAACTGGTTCCCCCACTGTGGACTGTTTGCACCTCCTGCCCCACCATCTGTTCCTGTGTACCCTCTGCTGTGCAGTGGTACACCCAGAAACTTGAAACTGGTAGGGCACCTTGGATTGATGCCCCATCCAGCTCCCCTGACACTGTGGGTGGAGCTCACAGCATGGTATGGTCTCTTGGTAGAGACCAGGTTCCCCTGCTTATGAACCCATTGGGAGCAATTCAAGCACAGGGGCTGGAAACAGGGTACCCAGGGTCTCCACCCACCAAACATCTCCTCCTATCCTTAGAAGGGACATGGGTACCCTTTTTCCCACGTCATCTTTGGACCTGTCTTGGTCACTGTCTACCTCCCCCCCCTCTGTTGAGGGAAACCTGAACCACCCTCCTTAGGATCACTCCCCAATGCTTTCCCAGATACTCTGGTACTCACCCAGTGGTATGTTTTCTTTGCATGCTACCTGGTGTCAATGAGCTTGTAATTAACCAGGTACTGGGGTAGCTCTGGAAAACAATGACTGAACATTTGTTCTCTTGCAACGCAATTTCCCCACCTATATTCTCACGGACAATGGTGTGCAGTTCAGCTCATCTAAAATAGAGTCCTTTTTGTAGCAAAGGAGTATTGCCCACAAAGAAAATGCTTGTTGTACCTCCCAGAAACAAATGGAATAATTAAGAGATTTACCCGAACTTTGAAAGAGTCCACTCAGATTTCTAAGTCCAGTGGAGAAGATTGGGTGGTGGAGATGTTGGACTAGGTTTTGGAGTACAGGCTAACTCCACATTTCACCACAGGACTCTGTCCTTTTGAAATGTTTTGCAAATGTAAACCCAACACAAAAATGTGTTCTTCATGGGTGCAGAGTTTTAAGGGCAAAAGTAGCATTAGCAAAGAGACAATAGTGGTAAGTAGACTCAGATAACTGATTGCGTGTGACAAGAGGAAAATACACTTTGATCAATACAAAGCAGTGAACGATGTTAAAGTTGAGGTAGGTGATGTAGTCAGAGTTGGACTACCAAAGAAAAACCAAATGGGAATGCATTTTGGAGACCCTCTTAGGGATATCAAAGTTTTCAAGAGTGCTGCTAAGATGGTCGAATATGGTACTTTAACAGGTCATCGGTAGAGGGTTGATTTCTTCCTGCTCTTGTGGGTTATTGCTTAGGAATTTCTGCATTGTTCATTGTTTTGGGGAAAATGTGTGATATTTGTGTATTTGCTTTGTATGAAATTGGTATCTGTTTCTTCCTTAACTGGTATTGTAGTAGCTTAATGTTCACTTATGACCCTACATCCCAGTATCCTGCCTGCCGGTTGGGGATTCAAATATTTTATTTCAACTTTGCAGAAGTTGGATGGCAGGCTGGAGACAGGAGTGGAAGGAGTTTCTGTTTTACTAGGAATAAACTTTGATTTATCCTAATTTTGTTGGTCCTGTTGTTTGTCTGTCCTCTCTAGGCCCGGGTGGAGTTCACATAGCAGCTCTACGTGAAACTCAGCGAAGTGCAAAAAATCTCTGCAGTGCTACACGGAGGTCCTCGAGCACGGGGAGTTGCTCTCCGTGCCCATTGATGTGATGTTTTAAAAAATATGCAACACGAAGTGCGTTGTTGCACTGGAAATTTTATGCGAACGGCACCATGCAATTCGCATGGGTGTGGCCAACTTGTTTTTGGCTCTGTTTATGGTACTGGGGCCTACTTTTCCAATCCCTGTCAAACTCTTTGATCCTACCACTCTAAAAGTTATCTACCCCTAATTTTTACTTATTACCTTACCCTGTGTCTTTGTATGTGTGCATTTTACATTTTCCTATTTCTTTTGTGTTTTTTCATGACTTTTGTACTTTTTAATTTCTGCTTTACCTTCTTCCTTTTTTCCTTCCTTCCTTCTTTTTCCTTCCAGTTTACTCTCTTCCCTCCCCACCCAGTGCCATGGCAGAGGATGGCATTGGCAGTGCCAGGCACTCTCGAACCACCCAGGGGCGTGGATGTAGCACCAGCCTCATACCTTGTGGTCAGCGGCAGCCTGAGGGGCTATAACTCTGTGCCATTTTTTCTGAGGTTATGGTTGCTGTGCTTGTTCTTTATGTGCAGCTCCACCTCCCCTCCACCCTGGCAGCAGGGGACAGGCCTGAAAGTGGGTACGGCCTCCAGGAGCATCAGCAGTGATGGGAGAAGGTGCACCGGGCTGTGCGTTGTCTCTCTGAGGTCCGGCACACCCTCCAGCAGCTTATGCACTGGTGGGCCAAAGTCCTGGTTAGGGACCAGGACCTGCTCGACCTGCTGGCCGAGTAGGTTACAGGGCTCAGTAAGTATAAATTGTTTCTTTGTTGTGTTCTATGCTAATATCTTTTTTCCAAATAGCAAGCATGCCACAAGCTTACACTCAGGTAAGTGAAGTTTATGCTACAAATATTATGTGATCATCATCTAGACAGGTGCTTGACAGTGCTACCTATTCCTACTTCTTGGCACTCGCTTGAGCTCATTATTTAAGAAGTCTTGCAGAGACTCCTCTGTCCTGTCTCTAAGATACAGTTAGTTATTATTAGTGAATTAGCGCGTTCTCTGTGCCTTTCTTTTTTGTAGCACATACAGTCCCAACCCAAACCAATTTCCCAGTGATGTGTAGTATGCATGCATCTATGCATTGAAAAAATGCAGACTGAGTTGGTCTGTCAAAGGGGGCTGAGAGACTGAGATAATAAAATAAGAAGCAAATATCATTCATTGCAATTTATTAGTAGATCAAAAATGTAGTTTAGGAAATTTGGAATAGGGTCTGGAAATTTGGAATAGGACCACAATACTAAAAGGAGAGAAGATCCCATTTAGAAAAGGTAAATGTTAATGAGTTTGCCTCTCCCTGTTGAATTTTTTAGGGAGAGATTAACTGTACCACTAATCTATTTTTATTTTATTTTGTTTATTTTTTACATCAGCATCCAGGGGCAAGAGGGCTACCACCAAGATGCCGGCAGGTAAAGGAGCTGGAGGTGCCTCCATGAGTGCTGCTGGAGATGGCTCTGCTGGCCCCAGTATGTCCTCCTTTTGTTAATATTATCATTATTTTCCTAAATTTTACCACTCCACATTAGAATTTATTTTTTCCTTTTTACTGTCCCTGTCTCCTAATTTTTTTCAAACTCCTGTTTGATCTGTTTCCTAAATTCTTCTTATCCCTGCATTATCCTATTTACTTATTGTCTATATTTCAGGTTTATGTACTTAACTTCAAACTATCTGTACTAGTCGGTCGGTTGCTTTCTTTTTCTTCTGCTTTGTCAGTAACCGTTTCCTCTCCCCTTATATATTTTTTTACCACCTAGTGGTACTGGAAGACTCAGAACCAATTTTAGGTCAGGTCCTCCACAGTGAAGATAGCATGCCCAATTCATGTATTCTATGCATGTTTGTTAAGAAGGCCATCTTTCTCTTGCTCACACTCAAACAGTAAAACAAGAAAGTGGCCGTGATGCACCCCCTCATGTTGTGTATTATTATCATAGTATACTAGCAGTTAATGACCATGCAGCATGGCTGGAAGTATGAGGAGGATGGCCCCATTGCATTTGCAAACTGAGACCATGTGTCTTTTATTGACCAATTATTGCACCCCTTCATTGCTCTTTAATAACTCCGATTCATCATAGCTCTGCCCTTCCATTACAAAAAGGATTTGGTTGGCTTGCCTACCTGGCTTTTCAAACATAGCCAACCAACAAAATGCCCAATGTAATGGTTTTAATATTTGATAGAAGATACTGTAACCGGACTGTAGTGATATTTTGTGGTAGTATTTTGCTTCAAAAATAAATAGGGAGAAGTGTATCTGGCATTTAAAATGTGTAATGTTTTTTCTAGCCACAGGGACCACCAGTGCTGGGGCTGGCTCCGAGAGTACCAGCGGAGGGAACAAGGCAGCAGTCACCAAGGGGAAAGTCCCAGTTGCAGCAGGGTCAGGCAAAGGTAAGTCACGTTGCTTCCGTATTGACAAATAGTAGTAAACTCACTGCAAGGGTGTTGACTCCTGAACATCCCTCATTAGCAGACACAGCAGGAGTTGAGTAGTTATGGCCTCTTCTATCTTCAACTCAGCAGACAAAGGTTTATAAATTAACTTTAACAATGATGGGTTTATGGGAAGGGGAAAATAAGATGGAAGGAAAAAGGATGGGTGAAATGTATGTAATATGAGTGAAAGGATGCGTGGGTTAAAGGATACATATTGGTGGGTGATGGTGATTGGAATCTGCATGGCTGGGTGAAGGATGGGTAAAAAGGTATATACAGAGGCGCAACTAGAGCCACATTTCGGGGGGCTAAGAAAGAATTTTGGGGGGGGACTGAATCTCTAAGCAATAGGCAGAGTGGAGCTGCAGGGGCTCTTAAGGAGGGGCGAAACAACTGCGCGCCTGCTTAGCTTGCATTTCGAAAGCTTATTTTTTGTGACTCGCCCCTCTGAAGTCCAGGGCAAGTTATTGATCTCGTTGTGACCATTTAATAGCAGCATTCTGCACATGTTGTGTTGTGGTGCCTCCTCTTAATTCAAACATCAGTTGGACTGGGAAGTTCAGGGTCTTGTTAAGGGGTCTTCACAACAGCATTTTAAGCGTCAGACGCACGAGCACAGGTCTCAAGCATTCGCATTTTCCCTGACACAGCTTCGTGTTTTCTTTTGGAAGCAGAACATCGCTTGTGACTTATCTTCCACAGAAGAATGACAGAAACGACCATTTGGAAAACATTCCTGGAATGAAACCAGCACGGGGTCTCCTCACCGATAAAAGGTAATATCGCTGAAAGGCAGGATATCGAAGATGACGTATGTCCGGCTGACTGCCCGCTGACAGGTTCAAACCCGGCAAAAGTTTCAGTGCCGGGAGGCACAGGAGGCTGGAGAAGGGGCGACCCTGGAGATGTCATCATCTGTGAGCCACGGTAAACAAGCTGCTCCCTCAGAACGAGTGTTTAGTCAACAAGGCCAGGGGCGGTGTCAAAATGTCTTGCCTGCACACCTCCCGGGGATATCAAGAATTTATTGACGTCTAAATGCAGAAATTCCACACTATAGGGGACTTTTTGCAAGCAGGATTAAATAGGTGCGCAGGGTGTTGCGAACTTCTTTTTTAGCTCGATTCACTGTATAATGCTTGATAAAAGCTGCAATTACACTGCAGTTTCCAGGTAACAGTTGTTTAGAAGTGAAATATTTTCTTCCTTATAAAAGCCACTGCGAATAAAGTCATATTGCTTCACTGTGAAAAAAAGGTAAATAGGACCGATTAACCCAATCTAAAAGGAGCTGGGTTTTGTCATATTTCATATTTGTGCGCCAGCAACTGAAAGATATTGACTTATGAGGTATCAGCTGAGAGCACTGCTCGGCTTCCTCATGTTACATCAATTATGTATACACTTGTCTCTTTAGATAACAGGCTGCTCTCCCAAAGATTCATTAATTTGCTATGCTTACTCTAATTGTTTTTCCCCTTTGAGTATTTGAAACAGTGCTTTACTCACATGTGGTACCCAGAAACAGTCCGCTGTTGTCTAACGCAAAACCCAGAAAACCTGGGGCTTGTAAGTGCAGAGTGCTGGTGAAAAGATTTCTTTAACAACGATACTAGATTCAATTCTAAAATAATAACAGCGGGCCTCTAATGTGCTATTGGATACCCATATTTTGTACAATAGTCCAACAAATCAGAATCCATATTTAATTAATGGTTAACCATCCTTCATCGTGCAGAATATAAGAAGGGTTTTGTCCTTTGAAAACTCACTTAAGCAACCCTTTTGAAACTGTCTTTGGGTTTTTTTAGGATTTAGGCTTTTGCATAACCCAATATAACATAGAATACAATATCGTAATGTACTGTTTCCTAAAATAATAAAATATAGCATGGCATGCCACAAAATAGCATATCGTAATATGGCATTCTATTAGGAGTACAACATATAGACGTAGGTTCTGTCGATCTATGCATTTTTTTGTATGTATGTGTGTGTGTACATTACATATGGCAGTACATGTGTAATTATATACATCTATATACATGTGCGCATACATATGTGTCTGTATATTTCTGCCTATTTGGACATGTATATGTATATCGCATTGTGATGGCATATACACAGTGCTTTGTATGCTAAATAGGCATGGGTAGCACGTTACACCCACAGTGGCATGCGTGGTTTGTAGAGTGTTCAATTGTAGTTTCCATACATTCTCTTGGGCTAGACCTCTTCATCTATTGATCTGTTATTGTGTCATTTGCAGCTTACAGCATGTGGCAATGGGTCTGCTCCCTTCACCAATTGGCTTACTTCACTGTAAGTGAGGGCATTCTTCCCTTTCACAAGGAGCACATACAAACACAAAGTAGTCCCCTTGAGTGGCAGGAACTACTATGGCAATTTATACTTTTTTGTGACCAAAACAATATTTTTATTTTTAGATAATGTTTTAGCAGCATCCCCAACAATACATTTTTGCAAAATGTGTGGTAATACAAAGCAAGCAATGACAAAGTCAAACGACCTATTGACGTTGCCAATGCTTGTTTTATAACGTGGACTACACAAGAGGCTGCTGTAGCACGCAGATTCATGAAGTGATTGTAGCATTTTAATCGATCTAAGGGTCAACGGATCAAATTCCAGGGAGACTGCCTCAGTCTTACATCCCACAGCGGGAAATACAGAATGTTTAGTTGTGATTAACTGCCTGATTCATCAAGCTTAATTGCGCTCGCAATGGGCCAGATTCTGAGAATCTGGCCCTTTGCGAGTGCAATATTTGCATTTGGGATTCAGCATCCCAAATGCAAAATTTGCTATTAAAGATTTCGCATATTTGCGAGGAATTGCATTTAAGGAATCTCTATTTGAGATTCCTTAAATGCAATTCATGAACCATTTTAAACTTGCGAATTCGTAATTTTGGGCCGCTATTTACCGCGAGGTCAAACCTCGTGGTAAATAGCGAAAACTTAGAAAAATGCATTTAAATGTATGTTTCTAAGTTGCATGTTACACACACACATGTCCTTTGGACATGTGTGTGCGCAACACCAATGTAGATTACATTTCAGGGGTGCTACAGGGTGTCCTTTGGACACCCCTGGCACCCTTGAAATCTCTATCTCATTTGCGATTAGCTAATTGCTAATCGCAAATAAGGAATAACTCCCCATGCATTCCTATGGGCCTGTAGGCCCATAGGAATGCATGGGGAGTTATTCCTTATTTGCGATTAGCAATTTGCTAATCGCAAATAAGGAACATGTAGGAATCGCAATATTTTTTGCAAGTCCTTAATAGTGATTCCTTATGAATCGCTATTAGGGGCTCGCAAAACGGGAGAATGATGAATCAGGCTTTAAGTGACAATAATTCCGATGTTGCATTAGCATTATCCTTATTTTTCCATATGGATTTTTTGCAAGGTGCAGTATTTCTTTGGGAATAAAGATAAATAAAATATCAAGCACACAGACTTGAAAGGCCAAAATAATAATTGATTCTCTCTTGAATCCTTGGAAGTTATTGTTTTATAGAATGTATAAATCCCTCCTTAAAGTGTTTTTAATGTCTACGATATTGTTACAGCCAGACATACTCACATCTAGTCAAGCTGCCTTCTACTTTAGTGGGAATTAAGTGGATTAGAGTTACTGGAACACATAAAATGCATTCACGAATACACTTACACACACACACACTCATAAGCCCTAAATACAAGAAGTGCACACTCACACACACACTCATACTCCCTACATTTAAGAAGTGCACGCGCGCACACACTCACAGTCATATGCCCTACATACTAGAAGTGTGCACACATGCACACACACTCATACGCCCTACATACAAGAAATGCGCTCGCACACACACACACACACACACTCACTCTATCTCTCCCTCTCTCTCTCGCAGGCCCCCCTGCCATTGCTTATTCATTGAGGGTGATTAGCATGAAGGCTAGCCACCGCACAAGGGCAGTCATATGCAGATGAGGCCTGGACAGAATACCAGCATGGATAAACCAGTTCAGACAGAGAGCTCCCATCTGTTCCACAGCCTGTCTATTCACACCACGGAATGCATTCAATGAGAAGGAAAGGCTGCGAAGGGCAGACATGTAAGCCCCAGCTCCTCCCTAGAATAATTGTTTTTACTGCTGGGCCTTTATATATAAGTCCATTCCGTGTGAAACATGCATGGGTCTTTAAACGCAGCATCCAGGCACAGTGGGGACAAGACGTCATTTCTAAGAGACTTTCATCTTGCTTTCAGTATCGGCTTTGTGTGGGCGCCCTTCTCTTGGCCTCACTGCGACGTACTGCCTGGAACATGGACCCAGGGCTAATCACCAGCAATTCTGCAATGGCGAAGCAATAACAACTTATAGCAGCCCTTCACAGATGGGCAAGTTGTAGGGAGGAGGGGTCGTTCTCTAATTATTAGACCAGTTAAACCTCTGGGCGCCAAAACAGGGATTCAACTGTGAAACGTGCAGCAATTTCCAAAAGACGAAAGATTACGCAGAAAAATGCATAAAAAGCCATTAACAGGAGTGTTCTCTCTAAATTCATTTACAGCATTCCACCCACTAAGTGACTCCTTGTCGCTTTTTCTCAGAGTTTGAATCAACAGGTTGAGTGCATATAAGTCACTGACAAGAGAACTTTTCACAGGCAGAGAGGCATATTTACAAGCCCTCAGCGCCACCGAAGTTTCACTTTTTTTTTACATTCCGGTGGTGCAGCACCATTTTCCTTATTTACAAGGTGGCGCTAATCCACTTTCCGTGGCTTAACGTTGTATATATGCACCTTTCTGCCGCAGTCCTCTGCATGAAAGGGGCGTGCAGTGGGTGTTGCAGTAGGCACCCAATTTACAAAGCTGATGCAGCGCCAAAAACAAATGCCATGGAATACAAGGTATTAGAATGGCGCAATGGGGAGAAATTATTAACTTCTTGTTTTTAGCTCTTTCCATTTGCAGCACACATAGAAGGTGCACATTGCCATTATTAATTGTTTATGTGCAGGATGGTTTCCCTCCTGTACATAAACAATCATCCCTGCAGCTGAGGCACCCTTGTCAGATGGTGATAGGGGGCCTGCACTGGTACTAAGCAGCTTTTTGTTTCGTCAGAGCTTAGGGAAAAACAGGGGTGCACCGTATTCTCGTGAGTACAGTGCATCCCTGCTTTTTTAAAGTGTCGGAGCATGGCAGTGTCAAATTTGGCGCAGCTCAGCGCTCCAACATTTTCTTGTGAATATGCTCCAAAGTATTCCATATTGAGTGAAATCCATAACTAAAGAGCGATTCTGTTATTTAAAATAATGCCTTTCATTTTGCCGCAACATTTAGGACTCCGCAATCTTACAATGAATCAAGTGATTATTGTAAGCCATCAAGGACAGAGACGTTTTAAGGCATGGGCAATATGGGATTTGGCTCAGGCCCCCAGCCTTAGGAGAGCCCCCTTAGTGCCAGTTAGGTTCTGCAGAGAGTCTTTACCTGATGAACCTCAATAATTCTTAAACAGATTCTCCTATTTATTTTTAATGATGGTGGTTTGGAGGTTATTTCCAGACATTTTGCAGAGAATTTTAAAATTTATGTTTCATGCAGAATCCAAAAAGAAGTTTCTTTTAGAACAAAACAGGATCTCACATATGAGAAATGGGAATGTGTCACAGAGATTATTTGCAGTAATATTAGTGAGCTGCTGCGGTGTTAAAGTATTGAAAACACTTGTTAATATCCCTGAATATTTTTGATGTAAACACATTTAGAATTTGTACCAGTGGGCCTGTGCACTATAAGTGACCTGGCCAAAGAGGGCATGAAAGAGCTGAAACTGGTATGTGGGTTGCAACCCCATAAACATGGGGTATGTCCCTCGGGCTCCAATGAATCCTTCTGCACAGAAGGTTAAATCAGTCTATACAATGGTTAATCCGTTTCAAACTTGATGTTTATTTCATCATGTTGTCATCACATGGATAAGTCTATAATTTTTCACTTTAATTCATTAGCAAACATAGCTGCCTTCTTCCAGGGGATGTCTCTATAACAAAAATAAATGATGCAGTTTTCAATATCAATCCTATGTGTTATATATCCACAGTGTATCACATATAAACAGTTAATCATTTGCTTATACTTTACATCATTAACCAATAACATAACTTGTGCCTTAACTATCCCACAAAATACTCAAAACCAATCTCGAACCCCGCTACATTTGTAATTGAGTGCTCTGTGTTTTATGCCCCTCTCGGATTTGCTCCCTGTTAATGCTTTACGATAGTTTACCGAATTGCAGGTGTATATACTGAATGGTGGAGTTTAAGTCTATATTTAACCGTCTAAAACAGTAAAGCGTATAAAACGCTGTTAATCCAGGTCCTGGAGCAGTTAAATAATTCACGAACGGGCTTACCGTGAAAATGTTTGTGTCTCCCGCATTTCTCTTGTAACCCGGAAGCACTAGCGATAGTGCTCCGGAAGTATTAATAGCGGGTTTCGTCTGTTGCTCAGCAACGTTCGAGTGATTTATATATACGTAACGTGTGCAATTATTATAAGTTTTAACATCTGCCATAACGGCATATGGGTGCAAAGGATTATAAAAGAATTTATAAAAAATTAAACGCTAAAAAACGATACTGTCAAAAAAACGGTGTGTGAAGTGTCTATTCTATTGTGTCTCAATAAATTGTTTTAAAAAAAACTAGTGTGGTGTAAGTCTAAGAAATGCTGTGGTCATTGTATGTAGTTTGCTCACAAGTTGTTTAGGATTGGTGAATTAAGAAGCCACTAGTCGGATTTAAAGAACAGAAGTATGATTATAAATAACAAGTAAATTCCATACGGTCATTAAGGCCGTGTGGGGTCATGCTGGTCAATAAAGAAATCCAATAGTTTTCTCTTTGCAAAAGTCTCTTTCTATGATCTTGTCCATCGATTTTTGATACATTTTCAAGAACACAAAATCGCAGTTGGCTTATATTGTAGTTCATTTCCATAAAATGTTGAGCCACTGTGGATTTGGCTTGTTTCGTCCTAATGTTGGATTTGTGTTCGTTTAGCCTGATTTTGATTTTACGGTCTGTTTGTCCTACGTATATCTTACCGCAGGGACACTTTAACATGTACACTACACTGGCAGTGTCACATGTTGCTGTCGCTCTCAGCTTGATTTTGTTGCCCTTCATGGGGTGATTGATGGTTGTTCCCTTAATGATACTGTTGCAATGGTTGCAATTCCAACAGGGGAGTGTCCCCTTATGTACAATAGGTTTACTGTGAGATTGATTTAAGCCTTCCCCAAGGTTTCTCGTTCTGGTATAAGCAAAGATAGGATCTTCATCAAAAATGTGATTAAAGTCTTATTCGATTCTCAAAATTTCCCAATGTCTTTTGATAATGCTCCTGTATTTTTTACTTGCAGTTGAATATTTTGAGACTACCGTAATCAAGTCTTTGGTGTTTGATTGTCTCTTGGTCAATAGTTCTGTTCTGATTTTTGTAGCTGAGCGTTCTTGTGCCTGTAGGAGAATATGATCAGGGTACCCTCTTTTTTTGAATCTGAGTATCATGTCTTTTGATTGTTGTTTCAGTGTTTCGGGATCTGATATGATTCTTTTTGCTCTCAAGAGCTGACTGTATGGTAGGTGTTCCTTGAGGGGTTGAGGATGAAAACTTGAATAGTGTAATGTGTTATTTCTGTCCGTGCTCTTCCTGAATAGCTCTGTCTGAAACCCTGTAGTTGTTTTCTTGACTCTCACATCCAAAAATGTTATTATTTCCTCCTGTATTTCATAAGTGAATTATATGTGTCGGTCTATGTTGTTGAGTTGTATGAGTTCTGTTTCCAAAATGTGTTTGGGACCTTCCCAAAGTAGAAAGATATCGTTGATAAATCTCAAAAATATGTTGGTATGGTCTTTCCATAAGGGTTTGTTCAATATGTTGTCTTCTTCGAATCTACTCATAAAGATATTGGCGTAAGCCGGAGCTGCCGAATTTCCCATTGAGGCCCCTGTTTATTGTTGATACCATTCGTCGTTCCACAAAAAATAGCTATGAAAAAGCGTAAATTCCAGTAATTCCATCAGAAATACTTTGAAACTGTTGTCAAGATCTGTTCTCAATAGACTGTATTCTATGGCTTCAATTCCTTTAGAGTGTGGTATAGAGGTACACAGTGCTGTGACATCTACCGTGCACAGTAGTGTATCCTGAAGGTTTGTGATTCGTGATGATTGTAGTTTCACTAGGAAATCAGTTGTATCTCTGATGTATGTTTGTGTGGATGTCACTATGGGTTGCAAATACTTGTCCAAGAATGTTCCCACTGGTTCATGTATGCTTCCAACCGTTGAGACTATTGGTCTACAGGGAGGAGTCTTTTGGTTTTTATGTATTTTTGGTACCAAAAAGAATTTTGGACTTTTGGGATGATCTTGTGAGAGATATTTTTTTGTCTTGTCAGTAATAATCCCGTCTTCCAATGATTTCAAAAGAATAGTGTCAATGATTGTTTTGAACTGTACAGTCGGGTTCGCGTCCAGTTTCAAATACGTTTCTTGATCCGAGAGGTGGAGATTCGCTTGTAATAAGTAGTGTTCATAATGACTATCGCTCCTCCTTTATCCGCTTTAGTGCATGTAATATCAGGATTCGAAGCAATGGATTTAAGGATGGTCATTTCTTTTTGAGTGTGTTTTTTTTGTTTCTCTCCTCGTTGCCAATTCGTCTTTGTTATGTCATTTTTGACCAAAGTTTCAAACGTGTCTAACGTTTTATGAGATATTGGTGCCATGTATACGCTTGTGAGCTGAAACTGGATCATAAATTCAGAGCTGTTCCAAACAGGGGATCGAAATACTTTTGGCCCCTGGCCCCAAAATCCTCAAGATGTCGCTCACAATGGAGTTCCGTGACCAAGACTGAACGCTCATATATCTATAAGCTAACAGAACTAGAAGATGACTTTAAATGATTTCTAACCTACAGGAAAAGATATGTCATTCTTTATAATACATGGTCACTTGATCACTCGTCCATCAGCTCTCTTTTAATGTCTTTGTCTCTTGCCTCTTATCAAAGAGATGCTGTGGTAGCACATATGAAGAATGAAAGTAGATCTTCTCTGTGATAAAAAAAACCAATATTCAGCATTTTAAGTCACTATCATAACTGCCAGTAGTTCTCAATATATGGCACAATACATTCATTTTCATTCTCTGGGAAATTAACTTCCACACTTAAGAATATCCAGGGCAGAAGATATCTGTCATGTTAGCTATCACTTAAGTCTGTAAACATGAGTTGTAATTCTACCCAGTGACCTTCCTTTCACACTGCCTGCAAGCTCCAGTAGTGTGGCGAGTCACAACTCCACGGAATAAATTGTTACTGTACAGTAGTGATGCAATATTCCTATTATAGGTGATTTGTGATTCCACATCTGGCCAAAAAGATAGACATTAGTAATTTTTAAAATAGAACTATTGCAGGAATATCTATGAAGTCATCTAATTTCTCAATCCATGCGGTCCACATGGAATCAATATTCGGCAACTTGGAGGTGTTGAATGGCGGAGGTGGTTTTAGGGATTTTGCTGCATCGTATTTTGTACTATTTACTACTGCAGTGGAGAACTTATGGTGTTCAGATGATGGTTGCTGTTCGACTGTACCTAGCACTTTTGCAAGCACTGTCTGTGTGCTTGCGCTTGGGTCATCACACCTGGTCGGAGGTTAGAAGGTGCTATCCTCTTTCTTGACAGTAAGTAGCGATTTTGGATCTTGCACCTGGTAGTCACTGACTTTAGCTTTTTGCATCGTTCCTGGTTGTGACTGCCTTTAGAGTTTAGCTTTGTATCAATGATGGTTCTGTGTTATGAGGCAGTGTAATATCTCTTCTTTCATCCTTACCAGCAGATTCTGGCGGGGTTTTCAAATGCACTCCTCTTGAAGAACCGGGTTTTCTTAGAACCCAGCGGTACCAGGGACACACCCGAAGTCTTCGAGTTCTCCTGTCTTGGAATACAGAGACACGGAATACTTCTAGGTGGCGTCATAGATCACATTTATTAGCTGCAGCTAGTAACAGTAAACCAAGCAATACAACATAGTGTACAACTCAGGAGACTGCTCAATTTTCATAGAGCAAGACATCACCTTTTATGCTGTTTTCGATTAATTACAAATGCAAACCCACTGCGGCAAATTCTAACCAATGGAATACATTTTCACATACATTATTACATTCCAAAAAGCTCACTTTACATTGTACCAACCCACAAGTTAATTATTAGGACTGTCCCAAATTCAATTGTCACAAGCCGGACAAACCCAAAATTTAAAGCATTACCCATGTAATGAAAAGTCGTAAGGAAAGAAACAATTCAGATGTTGAGTAGGATAAGAAATGTGCAAGAAACTAAAAGTTAACGATATCCTGAACATTGATTGCTAGTTTCAGACAACGATCAGCTAGGAAAATTGGATCCGTGAAAGGGTCAGTTTCAGGTGACAGGGTCAGCATCTTGCAGTTCACTCACAAGTCGAAAAGGGCCTGTTAATGCATACATGAACAACAAAGCCCATGCAACTTTGTTCGCTCGTTTACCTCCATAGGCCTACGTGAGTGCAACAAAAATGGCATCACGAACAACTTAAACAAAATGGAGTCCGGTCCCGAAAACCACGGAACCTCAGACCCTCCTTTTGCCATTACGTAGGCAATGACCTAAACTCACGTCAATCTGAATCCAGGTCTATATCTATTCTCATCAGGTCATCAAGGTGTTGCTGTAACATCATCTTATTATCCTTCGCTTCTCTCGGGACGGGTCTTCTCACACAGATTGTAGCACAAAGGCCACAAATGGCGGGACCACACTGGATGCATAAACAACACGAGAAAAGGATAGCTAAAGCCATACCAAGGAACATCAGAATCTTCCTTTCCCATTTGGACAGCAGTTTCCAAAACCATTCTATCAACGACCAGTTCCCTTCGTCTACATGTATAGACTCAGCAAACTTATGTAACTTCAAGATATCTTGGTACACTGTCGGGGCGTTATCTGGTATGAAAACACAACAACTAGACCCGATCAATTTACATACCCCACCACTATCTGCAAGTATAATATGTAAAACAAAGCGGTTCTGTAATGTCATAAGGCGATCCGCTTGAAGCTCAGCTGTAATATTGTTAAGGGCACCTGCAGTCTCATTTATAGTGGCCTCGACCACTCTCGTAAGCTGACGAATATTCCTACTATTAGCCATAGGACCCCAAAAGGGCAGAAAACCCTTAAAGAAGTCTCCAACTTCTTGTGCGACAGTATCTTTCACATCTATAACACCTCTACCATATCTTGTCTTTTGGTAATTGAAAGCAGCTGTATACGTAGGGGAAAGCAAAAATGCCACATAACATATGCCTGAGAAATCAGAAGGCAACCATGTATTTGCTCAGTCGTAACAAACAAAATACGTGCCTTTAGCTGGCACGAACGGTGGAGATTTCTGGGACGTATAGACATAGGTGTGAACACACACACTCTTACCAAGCTGAGCTCTCGGATTCTGACCATTACCTTGCAGACAAAAATGACCTCAGTGGGGTACAATCCAAATTGGTGGAGACCTTTTCTGTCTCTCTTTCTCTGTCAAGCTAATGCTATATCCAGTCTTGTTCCAACCAACATATGCTCGTACCTCATCTTTAGGGATAGCATTATACGCATCAATATCTCTGATCATATCTACTATTCCCTGTACCAAGGCATTATTATTCGCATTATCTTTGACGGAACGTACAGGAGATGCTTCATTCGCATAGATAAACATTGCTTGGAGTGCCCATACTGACCCATTAGGCGAAAAAGGCAAAACCAAATATGGCATTCCCTTGTCTGTCGTATGTGGCATAAGACCACACACCCAACAATTTGTGGTATTTACTACTAGCTAATGCTGATGCAACATCTGTATAAACAAATTGTTCACAAATTCTGATCTTCGTGTCTGTTCATGTTCAGGCAACGTATGAAACTCATGTGGGGAAACAGTAGAAAAAGAAAGAGTAGGTTGGGAGGTAGATGCAAGCGTCTGTTGTGTAACATAGACAATCCAACCCACGCAAGCCAATGTAATATTCAAAAGCATTAGAAAACACAGTATTAACAAACATTTGTCACGGACCAATGTACACATTTTCATTTTACAATCGATTCTCTTAATACCCTTATCAGACTCAAAAGGCTCCATCCTCTAACGTGCTGCTCACGGCTATTACCTTCTTCACTTAAGTGTGCATCAAGATCGTACTAACGACCATGAACCACAGACCTTATGTCAATACGCCGCTCACCCCTTAAAGCTGTATCGCGACCCTGCAGCTGAGTCCGGATGGTGACTCGAAAAAGAAAAAGAAAAATAGTCTCTTGATCTGACAAGGTGTAATTCACTACATCAAAAAATTCAATCTTTATTTGTCCATAGATTCAGTCTTTCTCGATCTTAGATTGTAGCGCTCTTTATCAGGCACAGTTTGTTCTTGAAAAAGGGTTTCCGGATTCGTTGTGTCGAGTCTCAAATGGGAAGGCACAGCAGCTTGCAGAATGTCGTCATCCTCGCGTTCTGACTGAGTCCATGTCAAATGTGCATCACTAAAAGGTACAAATCTAGGAATTCTTTCACATTCAAAGTCGGCTATACCATCCCTCACCCACTTATCATACGGTAGAGGCAAAGGAACTTTTTTACAATGGGTGGCATGCACCCAGTTTTTTTTACCAGCTACCCTAACTGCAGTTCTAGTGACCAAAAGGACCAAATGTGGTCCAGTCCATCTTGGTTCCAGACTCTTGGTTCTTTGAAAATTCTTGGTCAAGATGTTCTCTCCAGGTTGGATCGTATGGCCTAGATCTGCAGTAGCTGTCGGCAAACTGTCATAGACCTGTTGGTGGAGAACACGTAATTTAGCAGTCAAGTCATGTAAGTAATCGACCAACATAGGGTACTCAATCTCACTATATTTCTTAGGACGAGGCACACCCCAAACATTGGCCGGACGACCAAAGACGATTTCGTATGGGCTTAGTCCCACACAAGAATGCACTGTCGTCCTTGTTGACAAAAGAGCCAACGGCAAGGCATCTGGCCATGTAAGACCAGTCCTCGCTTGTATCTTAGCTAGCTTCAGCTTCAAGGTGCCATTATAGCACTCAACAAGACCAGCTGACTAGGGGTGATTCGCAGCATGGAATTTCTGATTGATACCCAAACCAGCACACACTTTCTTCATGATCTGGCCCACAAATTCACTCCCATTGTCGCTCCATACAATTCTCGGCAAACCATATCTAGTGAAATACTCTTTGAGCAAAACCTTGGCTGTAGACAAGGCAGTAGTATCCTCTAGGGGGTAAGCCTCTATCCATCTGGAAAAGGCGCAAACAACCACAAGGACATACTTCAAATTGTTGCATCTCTCCATGTGTATGTAATCTAGCTGTATCACTTCAAACAAATACGTCGGAGGAGCAAAAGGACCAGCTGGGGTTGGAGTTCCCTTGCCAGGATAGTACATCAAACAAATCATACAATGTTTCACCACATTCTCAGCACATTTAGGAATTCCAGCATTCTGCCATACTTGGGCCAACAACTTGCATATCCCTTTCGAGCTAATGTGAGCCATTCCATAAGCCATAGTAACCACTGGGAACACATACGCATCAGGCAACAAAAATCGCTGGTGTTCCGACAACTCAACCCAACAACCCGTCGAATCCAACATACCCGTACTTTCTCTCCACGTACTCACTTCCTTTTCCGTAGCTTCAGCCTGAATTGACTTCACACTTTCTATTGTGTCTTCACACATTCCACCAGCCATAACCCAATTAGCAGGGCCTGCGACATACATACGGCTCATCATGTCTTTCGCCGTTTCCTTCGCAACTTCATCCGCAAACGCATTCCCTCGACCTACATCATCCACAACTTTCTTATGGACACTACACTTCACAATTGCAATCTGCTTTGGGAGAGTAAGTGATTCCAGAAGTTCATTCACTAACTGCCTATGCTGTATTTTCGTACCATGAGAAGTAAGAAATCCTGTCTCTCTCCACAAACGCCCAAAACTGTGGGCAACAACAAACGCATACTGGCTATCAGTATAAATATTCACTCGCTTTCCCTCTGACAACACACACGCTCTAGTCAATGCAATCAACTCTGCTGCTTGCGCAGAATTCTGTGCTATGCGTGCTGTTTCAACAACTGTATGTAAAGTTGTGACAGCATATGCCGCAGTCGTCTCACCATTCGGAAGCTTGAAACACGAACCATCTACCCATAAGGGACCATCAACATTCGTAAGAGGAGTATCTTTTAAATCAACTCTAGCCTTCGTTTCCTCCTCTGTCTGGAGAACACAATCATGCTGTTCCTGAACATCTGTCTCTACAGAAATCGGCAACAACGTAGCTGGATTCAACACATTACATCTTTTAATGTGCACATGGCTCGCCAAAAGTGTGAACTCATATCCTGACAGACGTGCACTAGTAAGGTGCTGAGTCTTAGTCCTATTCAATAGAGTATCCACTGCATGTGGGACCATCACAATCAACGTATTTTCCAATACCAAACCAGCAGACTGTCGGATAGAAACAGCCGCTGCCGCTGTAGCTCTCAAACAACTCGGCAACGCTTTAGCTACCGGATCTAACGTCGCTGAAAAATACGCACATGGGCGTTGCTTGTTTGCAAATTGTTGCGTCAACACTGACAATGCACAACCTTCTCTCTCGTGAACATACAACGAGAAAGGTTTACTGTAGTCAGGAGTACCCAACACCGGAGCTGAACACAATGCATCACGTAATTCAGAAAAACTTTTCTGACAATCATCAGACCAAGGGAGAGGATACGGAGTATCTTTAAGAGTCAATGCCAACAGTGGTTTTGCTAGCAGGGAAAAAGTGGGGGTCCATTGCCTACAATACGAGGTGATACCTAAAAAGGCACGCACTTCTCTCTGTGTGGATGGCACAGTCATTTGGGCAATCGCTTGAATTCGTTCTGGGGTCAATCTTCTTCCCTCCTTCGACAAGAGATGACCTAAGTAGGTTACTTCTTGTCGGCAATACTATAACTTGGAAGGTGACACTTTATGATGACGGTCAGACAAATGTCGTAACAAAGAAAGAGTAGCTTCTTTACAAATCTCTTCGTCATCAGCAGTAACAAGCAAATCATCAAGATACTGGATAAGAGTAGCACCAGTAGGCAACACAAAATCATCAAGCTGAGTTTTCAACGCCTGACTATAAATGGAGGGACTTTCACAATAACCTTGAGGAGCTCTCTTAAACCGGAAGCTTCGGCCTCCTAAAGAGAAGCCGAAAATATCCCTACTCTCCTCGGCAATCGGAATACTGAAGAAAGCATTCTTCAAGTCGATAACAGAAAACCAGGCTGCCGAAGCAGGAATCAAAGTCAACAAAGCAGTGATATCAGGGACACCAGGAGACTGTGGCACAACAATTTTGTTGACCTCTCGAAGATCAATCACAAACCGATACACAGGTGGCTGAGAAGCATCAGTACGCTTAAGGACAGGCAAAACAGGACTGCTACACACATTACCTCTCGTTTCTTCAACTACGCCCTTCTCAACCAAATCATAGACAATCGCTAGAAGAGCTCTCTCCCCATCACTCGATATTTTATATCGGGAATACGAGGTAGCCTAGCATTCGACTTAAGGGTAACAACATAGGGTGGAATCTGCAAGAGACCAACATCATTGGGACCTGTAGCCCAAAGTGTATCAGGAAGAGAATGCAATTCCAGTGGAAGACAATCTTTAGACAAATACATCGGAGAAATCACTTTCTTACCCAAGGTAAGATGTACTCCCGAAGGAGAGCAATGTAATGTCGCATGCAATCTTTTCAGGAAGTCCAAACCCAACAGATTCTCACCACAACCAGTCGTTAGAATAAGGGGAGCTTCCAATTCACAAGGACCAATAGAAAGGGACAAAGGACTAGAAACCGGGTTACAAACTGGGGCGCCAGAAAATCCTACTGAAACATTGGTCAAGCCAGACAAAGGTGCGCCAGGAAGTTTAGAGTGCATAATAGAACTCTTTGTCGCACCAGTATCCAAAAGAAAAGGTTCTGCCACACCTGATGTAATCACTTCAACATAAGGTCCACTCTGGTCTACTGGAACTGACACTACTCCCTTACTTTGCCCATGGCTGTCCTAACTGTCATTATAACCAGCACTCTCACTCTCGACACAATAATCATCAGCGTAGTACTGGGCAGACTGAACAGTCGAAACATTCTGTCTGTCAAAATAATTCGTAGAATTCTGAGGGGGAAAGGAACGCTCATTCTGGGGAAACACACCACGTCCCCTACCCCTAGGAGCTTGCTGGAAACCACCACGACCTCTCTGACCAGATACACCATTCGCGCGCTGTAGCAAAGCTGGGCAACTATTCTTGAAATTACCTTCCTCTCTACAGTAAGCACACTGATTAAGTCCAGGAAAGAATCGCGGAGCATAAGGCTCAGGCTTCTGTAACAATCTCTGAAACTGTGAAGGTTGATGAAAGTGAGGCTGATTCCGGCGAGGCGGATAAGCTTGCTGCAAAAGAACTTTCGTCTTTAATTCTTTAGTCTTCTTCTCTATTTTATCCTTCTCATCTTTATCTCTATTCTCATAATATTGTGCAGTAGCCAATATCTGGGCCGACGAAGAAACAGCCCATGAACTCTCAGAGTCCTTTAACTTATTAGAAAGTTCGGGAAGCAATTTAAAGACAAATTTGTCCACGAACAACCTTTGACCACCTTCCGTACTCATGTCCTGACCACTATGATCAATAAGCGTTTCTTCAAACCTCGTGAAGAAATCAGATACACTTTCATATTTCTTTTGTTTGCATGCTGCTAACTTATCCCAATTCACTCGTAAAGGAGGCATCATAGTTTTCATTAAATTAATAATCTTACCAGGTAATTCTGCAACTAAAGGCTCAGGTTTGGCACCTCCTACCTGCCGACCATCTGCAGCAACAATATTAGCCCACGTATCTCCTAATTCTTGCGCATGATTCTCATGACGAATCTTCGCCCACAAAGGTTGAGGAACTACATTACTCATTAACATATCTATGTCAGCAAAATTAATAATACACGCTTCAACTGTCTGAGACAACTCCTTGTAATAACCGGCAGGATTCTTACGGGGATCAGGCAAGGTCTGTTTAAGAGCCAAGACCTCTGCTCTCCTCCAAGGAACATGTACCCATACTCGCTGAAAATGAGCCGGTACACCCTGAATACCCTGATTAACGTTAGCAACAACTTCCTCTCTCTATTTGAGGGAAGGATGGTTTTTAGGATGTCAGAGAGCGGGCGCTCTGCCAGTATAGAAGCACTGTAGGACCAATGGAGTGTGGTGCAACTGGGTGAGTGGATAACCATATAACCACTCAAGGAGAAGCGAGCAAGCTCACTAATCCACAATAACACAAAACAGCAAACCCTATGCACACACTTGACGAGTAGAAAACGGATACAATGTCCTGATGTAAGAATTCAATAATGCAGAGAAACAACAGTAATGTGCAACTAAATATATATGAGTGATTAAATGTCAATAAAGAAGTCTTGGTCTCCTTGCTTTATTCCAACACAGCATGTGAACAACCAGCCAACACGTGTTTCATCGCATCTTGCGAATCTTCAGGGCTGGAAACAATACAGAAAACAAGGAGCTATACTTGGGGATATGTACATTTGTATGTGTGATCCTGAATAACACTTCAGGTCAGCCGTTGAGACAAGCATCACATTGGATTCTCTCATGCATAAGTCTATGCCCCTGAGATGGTTGTGGGAAAACATCCTTTAGTGTGCTATGGTGCTCATAATATGCTCGTACATACCATGCAATTGGGGTGAGCCGTTGTGCACTTAGGCACCCTAATTGATAGAGTGAATTCACACATATATCATCTACTATAATATCCAAAGTTGTGCATGGTGCTGTGCTACGCTAAAGTCTATGCCGATGTGAGGTATCATGCGTGTAATATGTGCTCGGTGACATAACATATGAAAATTCCGACACATACCTCCATTGGTTGTGTATTGGACCATATGGCCTGTCGTGATCGATAGATGTGAGTAGATTTTAAGAAACAAGAGAGGGAAGACAACGGGAAAGAAGGGGGGATAGAAAGAAAGAAAGGTCGAAAAGTTAGATCAATGAAGATATCTATTATTATAGACTGATCATTCGACTGGGCACATATTAAGGTTAGTTCTAGTAGATCGCTGAAAAGTTGTGTTTTATTCGCGTCACTAAATTCAGGATATGCATTCAGTAGCGACAAGGAATAAAAAATGGAAAGCTCACCGCTCTTCCGGTGATACTTCCGACCCGGAAGGGCCCAAGACCATCCAAACGTTATTGAGAAATGAGGTGTAGTCGCTGCAATAGAGTTAAAAGATATGGAGTTATATATATCCCCGTATTTAAGGAGGGGAGTTAGAAGTGCTAAACATGATTATCGTTAGGGCTAATGACTTAATGGGTGCCTTATTAATCTGGCTGCCCTCTAGTGAGAGGATTCAAACTGCACCGAGTGAATGCATGCTAGACAACATTGTAACATCTCCTGATATGTTAATATATCAGTTTCCTAGATCACGATAAGTTGGGGCTGGTAGCAAACTTAAAAACTTTACTGTAGCTTCATCTAATATGTTAACGTCGCATTCTATTTTGGAACGATCAAAGTTTTGCGTATGCAAACTTCTACTATTATTAGATAGACGATCAATACACATAAGGCATATTTAAGTTACCTTGTAAGCGTAGTGCGCTTGTTATGGGTTGCCCGGGGGAAGGTGTACTTCTCGATCACTTTGTATCTGAAAAGTGATACACGTGCAGGGTGTTAGACTGACTTATAGGTATGTTGGCACCAAGCATGTTGCTCCACATTCTGTTTAGGATTCTGATTCAGGCAGCCTACCTGAAATTTTGATGTGTCTCGATTATTGGGAATGATTCCGTAGCCTGTTCCGGACTTGGTGTCTGTAAGACAAACAATCCGGACAGGCAGGTTAAAAACCTCCCAGCTATTCTACTTGGCCAGACATATCATGTCCCCTGCTAGAAACCCCGCGGTCGCGTTACCTGTAGGCGTCTTGCTGCTTCCCTCTTCTCCCGGGTCTCCTCGTTCGAAGTGCGAACACGTGACCCGGAAGTAAACCCGGTTTAAGTAGCGTCCCGCCCACTGGTGGCGAAAACGTCATCCGTGCTAACTAGATTTAAAGTGATAGATGTAGTGAGAGGGAAACTGGACAGGGGTGTGTTTCTCATATTTGGAGTTTCACATTTGATGCTGGGGTACACACATCGTGAAAGAGCTAATAGTGAACGCTTGGTATTTAAATGTAGTACTTCATATAGAGAATAGAAAAAGAAATACGTTACGATCCGCAAATTGCGGTAGGTGATAGTTATCCTGACGTATAGTGCTGGTGAATGACATGCTCAGTGCACTAATCCATATCGGTTAATCAAAGATTTGTGAGCAAGCTTGTGAAGATGTTGCAACTATCTCGCATGCTCTCGCAGCGGTTGTAGAGAAACGTGAAATGATCTCCTCCCAACCTCTCTTACAATCTACAAGTGTCATTGATAGTTATGATTATAAGTAGAAACCTTCGTTGCTTCATATCGTCAGAATGCACCTGACGGGTTGCACTGTGGTAATGCTTACGGTTAACATATTCATATAGTGCAAAGACAAACATTTGTTGAACTAGAAACCTAGTAGATACTACTATGACAAACAGCAAATTGAGTTAATACAGCAAAATAATCCATCTATTGTTATCTGAATTATTGTGTGTTGGTACAGGGTAAATTCACTATGACATATGACAGATTCAGTGAAAGTCCAATAACACAGTATGCTCCATCCATTATGTCATAGTTATTATGTTTAGTACATAGTGAATTCCTCTATTTTTCCTTACATCTAGTTAGGAATTCAGTCGCCTAAGAAAAATTGAAGCTCCGAATCAAAGTTGAGGCCTAAGCCGACTGCGTACATTTTCATGATCCACATGGCCTCCGTGCGTCGCAGTTTTAGTTCCCTGTTGCCTCCTCTGATCCCTAGGTTTACTACATCAATGCCAAAGAAGGAGACAACTTTCTCATTCTCTGAGTTTTGGCAACTTGCCACGTGCAGTGCTACAGGGTATCTGGGATCTTGTTTGATTATGGCCCTCATATGTTCCGAGATTCTGTCTTTGAGGGCACGTATGGTGCTTCCAACGTACTGTTTACCACATTTGCATTGTATAATGTACACCACGTATTTAGTTAGACAGTTGATGTTAGTGTTTATAGAGAAACATTCACCTTTGGGATTAGAAAATTGTATTGTCTTGTGTTTGGCCCACCTACACATGGCACAGAATCCACATTTGTAAAAACCCTTGCTTTTTGAGGAGAGCCAATCTGTTGCCTGTAGACCATGTGGTACAGTAGGACTCAATCTGTTTCTGAGGGTGTTACCTCTCCTGTAGCAAATCTGGGGCCTGTCTGTAATAAATGGAATTAAAGATTTCTCATTCTTAAGTATTCCCTAGTGTTTCGTCATGCTTTTTCTCAAAGTATGGTGAAGGGAATTAAATTCAGTAATCAACCTGATTGAGTTGTTTGTGAGCTGAGGTTGTGTTCTAGGTTGTAGCATGTCTGTTCTTACAGTTTTGTTGATTCTCCTTTCTGCTTGTCTGATCACGTTACTAGTGTAACCTCTTTTGGAGAACCTGTTTTTCATGTCGTCTACGCAGTCTTTGAATTGGGATTCTTCACTGCAGAGCCTTCTGGCTCTTAAGAATTCACCATACGGTATAGACTTTACCTGGTGCGGAGGATGAGAGCTGTCAGCGTGTAATATAGAGTTACATGAGGTGGATTTTCTAAAGAGCTTGCTATGTAAGGTGTTGCCTACCACATATAGTTCTATATCCAAAAATTCAATTCTAGTTTGACTATGTGTCATGGTAAATTTGATTTCCCAAGTGTTGTTATTCAGATAATTAAAGAATTCCATAAGTAGTTCTTCTGTGCCTGACCATAGGAGAATGCAAAAAGTGCAAAAATTAAAGTGTGGCACCTTTGCCTAATTAGGCCTGATGAAAACCCTTGAATTTATGTATGGGTTGAAACATGTAGACCTCCTTAAACAATAGTTTGTATAGATTCACATTCACATAGCACACTTTAGCTATTTTTATATATTTTAATACTACTTATGACACCAAAGCCTACCTAATTAGGCAAAGGTGCCACACTTTAATTTTAATGAGGGTTCAAGCACTCAAGAATAAAATACTTGCAGTGAGTAGTGTTTGCCCTTTTTAATACAGATTTGTTGATAGTCTTGAACACATAAAAGAAATAAAACCAGCTCCACTGTAATCAGGTGTCGCAGCACACCCTATAGACACTCGGCCTATGGGGTGGGACCCCGATGATGAAGCATGTCACCAACTAGGTTGGTGAGTGAGGGGTCTTCTACAAGGATATTCAGTAACAGGTTGGGGCAAAATGTGCTGACCAGAGCACTTAAGCTCATTGTCAGAGAGGTACCTCTCTCTGCCTACGAGGGGTTACTCCTCCTTTGTTTTTGCAAATTAGTTGGGGGACCAGGAGTTCCCACCTCACATAGTGCCTGTAATTATTTTCCCTCTCTCTCTCTTTTGTTATGAAGCAACCACAACTAAACCATTTCCTAATTTTGCTAAGACCAGGCATCTTATAGCTCACTAATCTAGCTTCCAACTTCAAGGGGTTATCAACTATCGATACACTCGTAAATATACGAGCCCCTCGGCTTCGATTATTACAACAACCGAATCAAAACCAAGAACTAAAACAAAGGTCGTGGGAGCGACCCACTTATCCTTAACCAAAGTATCTGTCACGCCACCAGAAGACCGTCTATCGTCTCGCTTTACAAAGGACCAATCAAGGGTCCAAGACAGGGCGACAGTCAGGGCAGCAGTCCTTCATAGCCGTCGGAAAGCAGGAAGCCTCGCAGAAAACACCTTCAGTTCACGTCGACATGCAGGGGTCGATAAAGTGGCGGCCTTCCTCCAAAATTTCCTCACATGGCTCCTCACGATCCTCGGGCTTTGACCGGTACCGCTGAAGTCGCCCTACGTTGGGCGCCAACGGAAGAACCGGGTTTTCTTAGAACCCAGCGGTGCCAGGGACACACCCGAAGACTTCGAGTTCTCCTGTCTTGGAATACAGAGACACGGAATACTTCTAGGTGGCGTCAGAGATCAAATTTATTAGCTGCAGCTAGTAACAGTAAACCAAGCAATACAACACGGTGTACAACTCAGGAGACTGCTCAATTTTCATAGAGCAAGACATCACCTTTTATGCTGTTTTCGATTAATTACAAATGCACACCCACTGGGGCAAATTCTAACCAATGGAATACATTTTCACATACATTATTACATTCCAAAAAGCTCACTTTACATTGTACCAACCCACAAGTTAATTATTAGGACTGTCCCAAATTCAATTTCCACAAGCCGGACAAACCCATAATTGAAAGCACTACCCATGTAATGAAAAGTCGTAAGGAAAGAAACAATTCAGATGTTGAGTAGGATAAGATATGTGCAAGAAACTAAAAGTTAACAATATCCTGAACATTGATTGCTAGTTTCAGACAACGATCAGCTAGGAAAATTGGATTTGTGAAAGGGTCAGTTTCAGGTGACGGGGTCAGCATCTTGCAGTTCACTCACAAGTCGAAAAGGGCCTGTTAATGCATACATGAACAACGAAGCCCATGCAGCTTTGTTCATTCGTTTACCTCCATAGGCCTACGTGAGGGCAACAAAAATGGGGTCACGAACAACTTAAACAAAATGGAGTCCGGTCCCGAAAACCACGGAACCTCACTCTGTAGGGCATTCAACTTCTTCACTGGCCATGTATGGCCTGGAGCGGGGCTTCGACTCCACATACACCCATTACATACTTCTTTGCATCGATTGGGGTGCACCTGCCATCCACAAGCAGTTTGCAGTACCTTTCCAAACTTTCAGCGAGAGCATTCACGTTTTTTTTCAGGGCACGATTCCCCTAATCTTCGCCGATGTCTTTTCCTTGCCAGTCCGGGACCATACAAGTTAATAGGCCATACATGGAGTTCTGTAACAGACATCTTTATTCCTCAGCATTTGATCACACACTGCACTCACATTACGTTTTAAGCGTAAATTACCACACTTTGACACCTTCCAGCAAGTTACATAATTCCATTGTTTAGTCCACCCAGAACCACAAGGGTCCTAGCTTACAGTCTCATGACACCACACTCTTCAAACTTGCCCCTCTACTATCATTCATTAATGGATGTAGCAAAGGAGCAAAAAGCAATCTTGCAGCTGTCCATCCAAGGTTATAGGTGTTAGGGTGATCTGTATAGTAATTGGCACTTTGTAACACTGACAGAGTTTGGAAGGGATGTGCCATGCTCCCCACACCCCACATATTAATATATTATCATCTGAGGGGTACCTCTTGCTTGGATGCCCTGGGCTTCCCAGCAGAACCCTCTGTTTGCCAACCATTAGAGAGGCTTCTCTGAGCAACTTCCACTAAACAATCTCAAAACTATACCAGTCTGCATAGGAGGAAACATCTGCACTAACCCTGTCTGCTAGACCGAAGTGAGGGGGTGGAGACGGTTCTAGAGATTTCCGAGAAGATGTGGAAGTACTGTGGAGCACAGACACATATGATTTCCACTAGCAAAATAAATGCAAGTTTTAGGACCCGATTCACAAAGCCGTTTGTGGCCACAATGTCATTTCTGCAGCTGAAAAAATTGTCTACAATTACCCCTTTCATGAATCCTCAGAAGAATACCTGTCAGATGTAGGTGTTTTTTCTTCCACATAATGGTACTACAACACTGAGTGTAATTTGCAGTTGTAAAGCCTACAAAACTAGTGGGATGTGGAAGAATCAAGACAAGGTTTGTATTGGCAGTCTGTAAACTCCAAAACACTTGTGAGTTTACTGGCATTCACAAATTCCTCCTTGACCCCATCGCACCCTGGAAACGGTAGAAGATTTATTCTAGCAAAGCACTGATGTAACTCCTCTTTCAGAGAGGAAAGCGGAAAAGAACACCCTCTTACTTTGCGGTCATTTTGGGGTTTCTTCATGAAGAAAATATTTTCTTTGTGAGAAAAAAATAGAAAGGAAAAATTTACATTTTCTAGTCTTGCTACATTTCCCTAACTCGGAGTTACAGGCTCTTTATAACTTCACATTTTGCTGTTTATAACTTCACATTTGGCTGTTTATAACTTCACATTGGCAAAATGGCAGCTATCACATGATATTCTGAGTAGAACTCTGGAAAGATGCAACTGGCACAATCTTCCAACATACTGTTGGAAATGTTTGTCAATTCCTAAAAGTCTTTTTATTACACTCATCGTTAGCAGTATGCCTATTGGAGGAAAATATATGACTTTTGTTTTTGTGAATTCCCAGATGTCTTATACTTATACCTATAGGTAGGAATACATCAATCAGTGCAAATTGTATGATCTTTCTTTGTGGGTAAGGCCCGAAGTGTCTGAACGTACATCGCTCTCTAGGAGCAAGCAATAACTGCTCACCCTCCCAATTGCCAGAGATTCAATGTCTGCAAAGATGTTTTTGGCATTTCACTGAATTTGCAATAGTACCAATAGTAATAGTTGCATGGGGTCCAAGGGAGAAATGGCAAGTTATATTATGTTAGGTTATGTTAGACCTGGCATCCTTGGCATTGTTTTCCCCTATTTCAGTGGTTCCCAAACTTTTTTGACCTGTGGCTCCCTTGACCTAATTGGCAGTTGGCTGTGGCTCCCCACCATTTTCTTACCAGTGGGTGGGTGGGAGGGGATGTAAGCCCGACCTCAGGAGTACTTCCTGTTGTCTTCCGTAAATTAATTGGGATGCAAAGAAGAATGAAGGTAGTATAATCATATTTGTAACAAAACAAAAATATAACTTGTTCAATAAAAACTTGTTAAATGAGAAACAAATCATATTCTGTTAATGTGTTGTGTAAGGCTTTGTATGTGTTTGTAAAATGTTTGAATTGGCTGTGTTTGTAAATAGGGAGCCTGATGACAAAATGCTTAGACGGTTCTCTGATCTGTCTGGATGAGTGTGCAGACAGTCAGAGTATTATTAAACACTTTTATATTATTGCAAATTGTATTAAGGAGAGTTTATGGGTTGAACTAAAAAATCGTACAGAAATAAATAGGAGCTGGTTTGACTCAGCATGTACAAAGGCCCTCTCAAAACTTAAGAATGCTCTACATGCTGTCCCCTGCGACCTCTTATTGGTTAGAGTGCTGCGGAAAACTTATAATGAGGCATTGAAAAAAAGGAAGGCTGCAATAAAAAGGGACGCTTGGGAGTCACTATGTAAGGCCTCGCACAGCAGAGATTCATCGCATTCTGGAAAGCGGTGAATGCCCCTTTCATCTTTGATAACACCAAGGCACGTATCGAAATAGCGATTACAGAGGATGAATGGGTTAACCATTTCTCCCAACTGTATAGCATCCCACAAGGGGTACACCAAACGGTATTTCAAACTCCTGGGGAAGAGAGGGCTAAAGATATGAAACTGGATGTTACCCTGGAAGAAGTAATGGTGAGCCTTAAAGCCACTCGGGGAGGTAAAGCCGCGGGCCCAGATGGCATACCAGCCGATTTGTTTAAAAATAATATTGAGCTGTGGGGGCCTATATTAGTACAATTATTTAATGCTACCACCGAGAGGGGTTTAAGTGCATCATGGTTTACTTCTGTTATCGTGCCGATATTCAAAAAGGGTGATAGACAAAACTGCACATGTTATCGACCTATCTCCTTATTGGATTCATCCATAAAAATCCTTGGAAAAGTTATTTTAGGTAGACTTCAACGCTGGGCGGAAGATAATATGGTAATCAGCGATTTGCAGTATGGCTTCCAGAAAGGGGTAGGAACGGTAGATCAGGGCCTAAACCTATTTATTCTGCAACAAAAATACACCAGGGCCAGGGGGAACGTATATATTTTACATTTGTTGACTTAACGTCGGCATTTGATTGCGTTTCACACAGTAAATTATGGATGATATTAGAAAATTTAGGGGTCGAAGAAAACATTATTTGCTTTTTAAGGGAACTATACTCAGGTGCCACTGCATCTGTTCGCTATGGGAGAAACGAAGAGTGCACTAGATCCTTTGGCATAGGACGTGGGGTATGCCAGGGGTGCGTTTTGGCCCCCTTTTTATTTCTAATCTATATAAATGACCTTGAGAGAATCTTACTCCAAGAGTGCAGGGATATGCCCATGATAGATAAAAGATCTATCCCTGCACTCTTATACGCAGATGATGCGGTCATAATGGCACGGACTCCCCTCGCCCTACAAGGTTTGATAACATCCTTTAATACCTATATGTCAAATTTGGATCTGAAAATTAATTGCGCAGAAACGTTCTCAATGAATTGTGGCCCCGGTACTAATAGACGGAGAAAAGTTGTGTATATTAATGATAGTCCCCTGGACTTCACCCCTACTTTCCCATATTTAGGTATTTTGTTCCATGAAGCTGGTACATGGGCAAGTGCCATAAAATCAAGAAGATTTATGTTCCCTAAATCAATATTGGCCTAAAAAAAAATTGAAAAAAATGTGGAAAAAGCCAACTGGGCTAACTCTTGAAAAATTATAACGCTACGTGCATATCAACTGCTGTTTACGGGTCAGGTATCTGGGGATATGACAACATAAAATCTATCCAGCTAGTGGAAAATATGTTTCTGAGATACATCTTAGCTGTACCTGAGAGTGTCTCAAGTTACATCTGCCACACGGAACTCGGTCAGCCATATATGGAAGATACAATCAAGGCCCAGCCAATACTTCTTTGGCATAGGGTCTGGACTACCGACGAGTGTGTATTGAACCGCACAATTATGATGGAAGTTTTAAGTTTCGAACATGTGAGAAGGATAAGATGGCTTGTTTATGTAAAAGATTTTCTTGTAAAAATGGGCTCCCAAAAGTATTATGATGATCCTTTTTCAATGTGCAATATCCCAAGAAAGGTATTGAAAAAACAGTGTATGAAGTATCTGGATGATAAAAGAGCTAGTGAGGAAATGAAGAAAAAGACAGTCCTATCACAACAATTGATACTGACTCAGGGCAAACTACAACCATATTTAACCCTTGCTATGAGTGATTATGAGAGGTTTGCCCTGACACGGTTTAGGCTGAACATTCTTTTTAGAGTTCTCAGTTTCCCTGTCATAAACATCTGGTCACGTGATTTAATTAAATGCCCGTGTGATGATCTATCCGAACAATCGGACATTCATATTTTATTTTTTGGTAGGTTTTATACCCTTCCTCGGAAGAGATTGATTATCCCCATAATAAGGGAGATGGAAGTAAACCGCTGTCGCCCAGCTTTTTTAGTGATGCAGAAATTAGATATGGTATTGACCGTGGCATCTATCTCTGAAATTTTTAAAAAAGTTTTTAGATTGCGAAAATCAATTCGTATGTGAGAATTTCACTTTTAACAATTGTCATCCATTTGTGATTACCCCCTCTTTATAATGGTACTTTATGATGTATTTTATTTATGATATATTTTTTAATGAAGCGTTGCGTGTACTTTTAGGGTTATTTTCTGTTAACCGAATAAAGTTATAAATTGAATTGAATTGAAATAGGGAGCCAGTGAATCTTCTTGAGGTGCAGTGTGATCTGGGTGCGGCATTGGAAATTGAGTTTGAATCTTGCAGCAATGTTCTGGATGGTCTGGAGTCTGTGAAGGAGATGTTTAGCGATTCCGGCACAGAGAGTGCTGCAGTGGTCCAGCCTGCTGGTGATGAGTGCTTGCATGAACGTCCGTCTGGTGTTCTGAGGCAACCATTTGAAGATCTTTAGGTGCACGAGACAGATGACAGCATGTCCTCAGCGATGAGCCAGCAGTGCCACATGGAAGCATGACATGCACCGAGTAGGCTTCAGTTGGCCTCAGACAGAGGTCAGTGGCTTCTCAGACTTGAGGTTGTAGTCAAACAGAGGACAGTGTGTCCTCAAAATTGAGACTCAGGGCTTTGTGGGAGTATGACAAGTACGAAGGAGACCACAGACAGAGGTCAGTGGGATCTCAGAGCTGAGGCAGCAGGGCCTTGTGGAAGCAAGACATGCGGAGAGGAGGCCTCAGACTTGAGGCTGCAGTCAGAGGACAGTGTGTCCTCAGGGCTGAAGCAGCAGAGCCTCGTGGGAGTATAATGAATATCGAGGAGTCCACAGGTAGAGGTCAGTGGGTTCTCAGACCCGAGGATGCATTCAGATGACAGTGTGCCTTCAGAGTAGAGGAGAGTGAGACAATAAATTAACAGGAAGGGTTGAGCTAGAGGGGAGTCAAGAGTGGGCTCTAACAGCCTGCGCACAAGCTGAGTCTGAAAAATATTTCTTATATAAGTCAAGCAACAAACATGTTAGAATAGGATTGCAATACGTGCTGCTCAACCATAACATCCAAAATTTCTTCTACCAGGTCATTTCCAATAAATGCTAGGGGAGCCAAATGTGCATCTGTACACTGTGAGGATCTGGGGGGGGGGGGCATAATGCCCGCTTTCTGAGTCTTTAACGAGCTCCGTGGAGCCTGCCTTTTTACACTAAAACTAATGCAGGTGATAACGGGTGTAAAACGGAGGTAGGGCAGAAGATCGGCATGGCATTTGATTATTAATTAATGATAATCAAATGCCATGCCGATCTTCCACCCAACCTCCGTTTTACACCCGTTATCATCTGCATTAGTTTTAGTGCATAGCTGCCAAGATTTCAGATTGCTATGTGTGACATTCCCACAATGTCAGTGTAATTATGAGTGACATTTCAATGACTATGAGTGACTCTTTCACGCAAGTAAAATCAAGCATTGAAGATAAGGGAAACAAATTAATATCAAAAATTACACCCATTTCAGCAACAAGAAAGTCTAGGATCTTAAAATTGCATCAAAGCACCAGAAACGGAAGGGCACTAACCAAAGACAAACTGCATGACGGCTCTTAATCACAGACATCCACTCCCCACCCTCCCCGAATAAAACCAAGCTCTTAAGTCCATGGAAAAAGCTCAATATCAGGAAGTATGCCCTTAAAACAATAAAACCATGCTTTGAAAGACTTGAAATGTAAAGCCACAAACTTACTGTCCCTTTCTAAAAAGACGGTTACAGGAAGGGGATCCAAGAGGAGCCATTTTATAATTCAGGCTAGCAACAGGCTTTTCTTTTAAAATTCCATATTGCACACAGATAATCGATCAATCATGGTAATTAAGAAATATGTGAACTGTAAGTAGTCAAAGTGTGAATTTTAAGGGACCATTTCTCCCTGTTCCGTTTTCATGCTGCTTTACAAAAAAGGTTTTTTTTTTGGCAGGCATTGACCACGTGAGCTGTGTGAATTAACCTTGCTGTTGCTGAAAGTAATGGTAATGGACCTGCAGCACTGGTGGTGCGGTAGCACAATTAATAACATTTAGATCACATTTTCAAGAAAAGATAACTTACTGAGGCGCAGCACTTACTTTCTAAGGCGACTCAAGGAACGGTAATTTTACTCTCACCACAGCAAACACCGGTCCGGGCAGGATTGGGAGCATGGCTCAACAGCAGCTGCACAAGAGGGGCTGGTCTGCTGCTGAGAAACAATTCCAGAGGCCGCGGCAGTCCGTGCGGGATTCAGCTTACCCAACCAGCTATGTGTCTGACAGCCAGACTAAAATAATAAAATAACAATGGCACAACTCAGTCGGTGTGAGCACCGCTCCGCTGCCATTGGAACTCCATTCACTCAGCGCCGGGTAAGGGCTTACATTAAATGGGAAGCAGATTTGCAGGTGCTAAACTGCTATTTTACCAGCGAGAAACAGTCTATAACCTTTTGTTCTGTGGTTATGTGGTTATGTGGCTAAACTGGAGGCAGAATCACACCAAGCGGCTCCCCGACTCTCTGGCAGCTTTAGTCTATTACACTAAGCTTGATTTTCCTAACGTGTACGCGGTGCCCCTGGCTGCTCATGACGGCGCGCCGGGGTGCCGCGGCGCACAGTTTGGGAACCACTGCCCTATTTGTTTGCCTTCAGACCTCTTGTTTTTGCTGGCCTCAGGTCTCTGCAGCCTTTACCACTGCTAACTAGTAATAAAGTGCTTGTGCTCTCTCCTTAAAACATGCTGAATTGTCTTATACCTAATTGGCATATTTCATTTACCTGTACGTCCCTAGTAAAGTGGCACTACCTTTGCCCTGGACCTGTAAATTAATGCTGCTAGTGGGCCTGAAGCACTGTTTGTGCCATCCATTTATGTAGCAATTAAAACATGTTTCAGGCCAGCCAGTGCAGCATGTGAGAGTGCAATTTTAAACTGTCTTTTTTGTTTGGCAAAATGAACCTTTTGCCAGGCCAAAACATTCCTTTTTAATACATACAAGTCACGCAAAGGCAGACCCTGACAGCCCCAGGGGCAAGGTGCAGTGTATTTAAAATGCTGGATATGTACTTTTAAGTTTTACTTGCCCTGCAAGTGAAAAACTCTGACATTCATTTTTCACAACTGCCTCTCCCATAGGATAATATTGCAATTACCTTATTGCATTTTATAGATTTATTTCCAAATGGGAACTGGTGACACCTTCAAGTTTGGTGTCTCTGGAATTGCAATTTAAGATCCTTACTTTTGATGGTCAGATTTGAAATTACAAATCATTAAATGCCACTTTTAGAAAGTTGGAATTTTCTTGCCCTAGTAATTTGGTGCCTGCAGCCTATCTCTGGGTCACATGACTGGGTGGAGTTGACAGTTGAGCTGTGTGTATTCCTCCTTGACAGTCAAATACAAAGGGGAGCTGTGTGACTGGATGGGCTATGTTTGGCAGAATGGGAGGGAGGATCTTTACCCAGGAACTCAGTTGGACTCAGGAAGGCAGGACACCTGTGCACTTCAAAGGCGTGCCTCTAGATGCTTCTCTCCACTTCAAGAGCACAATTGGGTTTAAATATTGGACCTCAGACACCATCACTTCAGTACTCTTCTGGAGCTGTGGATACTCTGCCAGGAAGAAGGCCTGCTGTGCTGCTACTAGAACTGCCACTCTGCTGCACTGCTGCTCTAAAGGAACTGCTGCACTGCTGTTTTGACCTGCTGCCTTCTGCCCTCCTACCTGAGTGAGAAGGACTAGACCTGCATCTCTTGAACTTAGAGTGACTCCAAGGGCTAGTTGGCTACCCTCCTGATCTAAAGCCTCAGGGACATAGGCTTCCAACAACCTTGCAACTGCACCTGGAGTCTGCCATCTGTAAGTCTACTCTGCCAAGTGGTGCCAGCCCAGCCTGGACCATTGAAAGTTGGCTGTAAGTAGTCTGACATCCTCTGTGGATTTAGTAGACCCAACACATCTTCTCTGATGCGCGAGGGAAACAAGAAGAGAACCGACGCATCACTGCTGCTGTGTGGATTGGACCCATTGCAAAAAAACTGCTTTAGGCAACCTTAGCGCAAGACCTCACATCCCTCGTTGATGACAGCCTTGACGACGGACTCTGCATTGCAGCTCTTCATAAATTCAGAACTGATGCATTGCCCCACCTATGCTCCGCATCGTTGACACAGGACTTCATATTACAAGCCACATCAACGGGATCCTTGACAATGACACATGCCCTTGCACCGCAGCTTCGCGGCATCTCAGAACTGACGCATCGCTTAAGCTGCCCAATGACTCTTTGGCGTGGATCCTTGCAACACTCCACAAACCAGGATTTATGGTACTTTGTTCAGCGAGCTTAACTGGGTCCCTATGGCTGATCTATGCTCCATCGTGGTTGGCCTGAATTTGTGATTGTCCCGGTTCGGTGAGAGTAGCTATCCACAGTTGGCGCTTTTTGGCACTATTTTCACAAAAACTTTAGAAATTGAATATCTCCTGTTCTACTGATTGAAGTTTTTTTGTTTTTTCCTTGTTTTATTTATTAAAAGACAGTTCTTTTTTGCTAACTTGGTGTCAGGTCCTTTTTGTGTGGTGTTGTCACTTTGGTGCTGTTTGAAATGTTACTGAAACACTTTACACATTCCTTCTAACTTAATCCTGACTGCCCTGTGCCAAGCTACCAGAGCGTTAAGCACAGGTTAATTTAGGGTTGGCTAGTGTTTCATCCGCACAAGAATTAAGGTTGTTGCTTGATTAGGTATCTCACCCCAGTCAAACAACCTTCCGATTTCTTACAGTTATGTTATGTTATGGTATGTAAATTGATAAACGCACTCCTGCATTCTTGTGTCTTTGGGCACTAGAGTAAAAACTAATTTATGGTAAAGCAGGATAATTAGTTGAACAGAAAGGCTTTCAATTGTTTTCTGAAAAGAAGATGAGAAGATGTAAGATTGCTTGATTTTCCCCTGAGGCGGAAAGCCGGGGGTCTAGGCTTGCAAACCTAATTTTAAATGTGTGCATTTTATTTTTGCTTTGTAACTTTTTAAAACTTGCTCGAATTACTGGACTCACCTTCCGACATCGCATCTTGAACACTGCTCCCCGTGCAGCCGACTAGGTGCTGACGCGGTAGGAGAGAGGGGTAGCCGCCATATTGGGTGGATGGAAAGGGTTGCGGTCCAGCTGTTGGCTGCCTCCCACCCTCCTCGCCCCTCTACAAAATGATCACTAGTTCCCATCCGCGCAGCGGACGGGCGCAGCGGGCGCGCCGGCGGCGCGCCAAAGGCAAGCCCGTCTGCGCCCGTCCGCGCCCGTCCGCGCCGGGACCGGGCCTTGGGCCTTGACCCCTGGCCCCAGGAGGAAAATATCCCCTATCCCTTACTCTAGAAGTGAACTATTTCAGCATCGTCCTGCCCCATGTAGCAATTGTATACGGGTAGACCCAGAAAACATACCGAGAAACACAATAATAAGCTGCCCACATTGTAAGTCTGTTTTGCCTTTTTTCAACTATACTGTTAACTCCGGCAACGCTAATAACAATAAAACTTAAATATAGTAATAGCACTTATCAATGCTCATTCTTTGGGTAAACATAGACAGGACATAGCGGACTTGATTATCGACAGAAATATTGACCTATTATTTGTCACAGAGACATGGATGGACAATGCGTCCGATCCTGATCTAGCGGTTGCTGTACCCGAAGGCTACAGGGTTCAAAGACAGGACAGACAGGGAAAGAAAGACGGAGGTCTGGCGATAATTTCCCGTAATATTTTCATTGTAAGAACCTCTCAAGTCCCTTCCCCTACATGCGAAGCTGTTACTTTCTCAATTATGCTAACTCCATCATATAATTTTAAAGGAGTACTCCTCTATAGACCCCCAGGAGCTCACTCAGAATTCCTGTCGACCTTTAATACTATACTAGAATCCTTAGTGATAGAAGACTCTTTTACGGTTCTATGCAATTTTAATTTCCATTTGGAAAAATTGATAACAATGAAACACAAGCCTTACTAATTGATATGGAAACTCTGGGGCTCACCCAGCTGGTCACCTCACCTACGCATGAGGCTGGCCACATGCTTGATGGCATATTTTCCAACCTAAAGGATATTCACATTCATGATATCCTTCCGCTTTCATGGTCCGATCATCATGCCATCATATATACGATATCAACTAATTGTGTTCCAACAAAAAAGGTGGCCGAAATTAGTCAGGGGCCTCTTAAGGTCTGGAAAGACATAAATAATACACAACTTAGAACACTCTTGACCAGTACTTGTCCAGCCATCTCCACTGATCCAAATATTGCCACTGATCAATATATTGGTTGGATAAATAATGCCATGAACCTATTGGTGCCTAAAAAGACCATTTCTAAAAATCGGTCCTCCCCCTCTGCACCTTGGTTCTAGAATTCCCTCAGAGAACAGAAACAAAAATGCAGGAATCTTGAAAGACATTGGCGTAAAACCTATGCCACGGAAAATAAAATGCGCTACAAGGAGGAACTAGCTAAATATAAAAAGATGATCATTGAGGAAAAACGAAAATTCTATAGTGAACAAATTGAAACCGCTAAGAACTCTAATAAACAACTCTACCTAGTAGTGAAACAACTAGCAGGGAAAGCACCGGATGATGCTCCTCCCCCCTCACAGGCTCTCTGCGATGCCCTGGCTCACTATTTTTATGAAAAAGTAAACAACATTTACCTTGAATTCTCCACCAAGGTTAATCTTAACACCCTGCCAGCTAGTATCAAACCCTCCGACCATAGCTTATTGCAATTCAGAGAAGTTAATGAATAGCAAACAGCTGATATTATCAAATTGATAAAATCAGGATCAGCTTTAGACCCCTGTCCCCCTAAAGTGTTTTCCCCTGACTCAATAACGCCGGTGATTACTCAAATCTGCAATGTCATGTTTGAGGCCGGGATCTACCCAGATACGCTTAAAAATACTCTCCTCAGACCGCTTCTAAAAAAAACACACCTGGATATGGACGAACTGAAGAATTACAGACCCATAGCCAGCCTACCCTTCCTGGCCAAGGTGGCAGAGAGAGCAATGAACACTCAGCTCTCCGAATTTATTGAGGAACATCACCTGTTGGATGACACGCAGTTCGGGTTCCGTAGGCTTCACGGAACCGAAACTGCCCTCATTAAAGCCACCAAAGATATCAGACTTATCAGAGACCAGGGAGGCACAGCGGTGCTTATACTGCTGGATTTATCAGCAGCCTTCGACACGGTCGATCATTCCATCCTGATCGACCGTGTCTCGAATATGGGCATTCAACATAGAGCCAAAAACCTGCTCGCCTCCTTCCTGTCAGGTAGAACACAGGCAGTCACCTTAGGGCCCTTTCAGTCGGCCGAATTAACCCTTCCGTGTGGAGTCCCCCAGGGCTCATCCCTAAGTCCGACACTCTTTAACATCTATGTGTCGGACTTAGCTAGAGTTATAAAAACTCATGGGATGAGCCTTACCTCCTATGCTGACGACACACAGTTGGTTTTAGCCATAAACAACGATGGAAAGAAGGTGGCGGAACGTTTCCAAGAAGGCATACTGGCCATCAAGGACTGGATGGCCAGTAACTGCCTTAAACTTAACTCCGAGAAGACGGAGGTTGTTATTTTTGGGAAACTATCTCCGGTCTGGTCAAGTTCCTGGTGGCCACCTTCACTGGGATCATTGCCTATCCCTGTTTCAAGGGTCAGGAATCTGGGAATCGTTTTTGACGATAACCTGAATTTCGTTTCCCATGCCAATCAAGTTGTATCAACAACCTTTTATAAGCTTAGATTGATTAAAAAAATTATCCCATATTTACCAGAAAGTGCAGGAAAAACATTGGTCAGCACACTGGTAATGTCATCACTGGACTACTGTAATGGACTTTGCCAACGCACAATGTAGGGTCATCAATAAAATGCAGACGGTCCAAAATGCCGCAACAAGAATGCTCTCAAGGACCCCCAAATTTAAACCGATTTCGCAGGTTATTCGAAACTATCAATGGCTGGCGATTAAGAATCGCATACAATTCAAAGCTCGCTGCCTTTCCTATAAAGCGGTACACAAACAAGGCCCTCAATTTCTTATAAAACAGCTTATTCCCTACTGCCCCACCAGACAACTGAGATCCTTGACAGCTCATCAACTAGTGGTACCACGCACCAAGACTGTCTCTTGGGGAGACAGACGATTCGTGGGGACAGCAGCCAGACTTTGGAATGCTCTACCACTACAGATTCGATCATGCCAATCCTTGTTTCAGTTTCGAAAACTGATAAAAACTTGGCTGTTCAATCAGTAAACTCCTCCCGGAATCTTGCATGGAATCTACAGCGCCGAGACGCCCACGGGCATTTGTTCGCGCTTTATAAATGTCAAAAATAAATAAATAAATATGTTTGATGCACAATAGCAATGAGTTCCATAGCATTGATGCTGAAACTGAAAAACAAGACCTCCAGTTGAAGACCTGTGATATGCTAGAACTGTAAGGTGGCAGAGCTGGTCAAAGGTCGACTGAAGGATGGTTTCAGCTCAATTTCAGAGGGAGGAAATTAGGGAGGGATCCCTGTAAAAATATATAAACCAAACAATGAATCGTAAAGCAATTGCTGGCCTGAATAGGTAGCAAGTGCTGTTTTGACAGGATAGGATTAACAGGAGAAAACCAATTTGCTGGGATGGTCACCCAAGCAGATTGATATTGGATAACTTGTAGGTGATGTAGTAATGTCATATTCATAAATAGGTATAACCCATTATAGTAATCCAATCTACAAATGGCTTTTCTTCTGCCATCTGGCTTTAGAAAGGTAAAGAATAGGTTTGAGCAAATAACCGTGGAGGATTTGTCTATCGCGTTTAAATGATCTTCTATTTTAAATCCTAGAAGTTGTACAGTGTGGGACAGAATTGGGAAAGGACCAAAGATGCAGGTGAAGTGACCATAACAAAGGGTGTTTACCTGCTACCAAAATTATGATTTTTCATGATTAACATTAAGTTAGATCAAGTTCACTCATTCTTTGAAGTTGCACTGTTTTAAAAACACTATTAAGAGAGGCTTTCAAATACACTATTAATTGGCTATACATTATCTTTCCAATATATTTTTGCTAAAGTAAGGGATAAAGGAGTTTGCTTCCTGCATACTTGAAAGTTTTTTATCAGACCTCCAACACCATTTTAGGATTGGCCTGCACAGTGCTTGAGCTGTGCTTGTGAAATCTATTGTTAATATACATTTTAAAAAGGGCTTACATCCTGCTCCCTGCTTTCCATTGGTTCTTCCCACATACATTTCCTCTGTGTCTATTGGATGTAGCATACAATTTCCTGTTGTTTCTTCAGTTTTACTCTTATCAGTCTCCTGAGACCCAAGTACTGTTTTCATTCGCTTTGTGGGACTATTTCAAATGTTTTGACTGCATAGCTCTTGATGTGCTTGTTTACATGAGCTCCACCTGGCTTCACATATTTTAACCATGCTTGCGAGACATGCGCCTCCTCCCACTCTAAGTTGTGTTTTGCCCACCCCCTGCGCTGTCCGTTGTCTCCTAACATTCCACCCTCATCCCATTTCAGTTGTGTCTCTGATTACCCCAGGTCTGTTGTTTTATTCAGTGCCGTTCCAGCCTCACTGAAGCATACGAGGGCGAATAACTGGAATACATCTCAACACATCTACCATGCGATTTCACTGGAAACTTATATTATTGAACTTGCCCTCACTCACAGTTTGGCACTGCACCCTTCAAAGTCATGGATATTCTGGGAGCTGTAGTTCTGGAGGCTGGCTTATTCAAAAGGTTAGGTGATTATTGTCACTAGTGGTTGTCTCGATTTGAACAAAATTACATTTCCCAGCTCTTCTGGCTGTCTCTTCTCGTTGTCCATGCAAGCTTGTCCGACTTTTAGGGAGGTACAAAAGGGGATCCCGTGCTCTCCATGCCACTGGAATCAAGCTATCCAGGCTGATAAGGGCTGAAAGCCCGAAACCGGTCCTTGGATGCTTGTTCCCAGTCCAGGGAGGACCTGGCTTGGCAGTTCGGGCTGGACTGTTCCCATGGGGCACAGGGTCAAGACTGATTTGCATATGTCTGGGTTCAAACTGGAAAGGTATGGTGAGCAAAAAAATGATGGATTTAGGCCCAGATCTCTGTACTGGGGTGAATGTATGACATTGATCTGCATTCTGTCCATCACCTGTTGTTTTTGCTTTTGTCACCCCGAGTGGGACGGGTATGCTCAGACGTGAGGCCTGTGCTCTCCATGCCACTGGAATCAAGCTATCCAGGCTGATGAGGGCTGAAAGCCCGAAACCGGTCCTTGGATGCTTGTTTCCAGTCCAAGGAGGACCTGGCTTGGCAGTTCGGGCTGGACTGTTCCCATGGGGCACAGGGTCAAGACAGATTTGCATATGGCTGGGTTCAAACTGGAAAGGCATGGTGAGCAAACAAATGATGGATTTAGGCCCAGATCTCTGTACTGGGGTGAATGTATGACATTGATCTGCATTCTGTCCATCACCTGTTGTTTTTGCTTTTGTCACCCGAGTGGGACGGGTATGCTCAGACGTGAGTCCCGTGCTCTCCATGCCACTGGAATCAAGCTATCCAGGCTGATGAGGGCTGAAAGCCCGAAACCGGTCCTTGGATGCTTGTTTCCAGTCCAGGGAGGACCTGGCTTGGTAGTTCGGGCTGGACTGTTCCCATGGGGCACAGGGTCAAGACTGATTTGCATATGGCTGGGTTCAAACTGGAAAGGCATGGTGAGCAAAAAAGGATGGATTTAGGCCCAGATCTCTGTACTGGAGTGAATGTATGACATTGATCTGCATTCTGTCCATCACCTGTTGTTTTTTCGACTTTTAGGGAGGGCGGGATGGTGGAGTGATTGAGAGCCCAGATTGGTCTACTGGTGTTTACACCTGGCATCCACTGGTGGCAGCTGACCGCCTGGGGTAGGCTGCACCGTTAAAACCATCCGGAGGAGTGGAAGAGAACCATGTGTGCCAGGCTAGGCACTTGCTTGTTTTTCTCCCAATAGTCCATTTTTATTTCAGCATAGCCCACTTGCCTCCAGTTCATTTCTTCTCCATTAACCTCCATGGCCCAAACCGTTTATTCTCCACATGCGCCCCCTAGCCCCATCACCACCCCACTAGCCCTCCCATTCATGCAGTTGTGTGAGACTTTGTGTCAGGTTCCCACTTCCATTAAACACCTCGTCCCAGATCGTCTGTGTGTTTGGACCCTAAAAGCAGACCACTGCTTGTTCACATGTTTTGGTCTACCTGTGTATTCCTTACGGCGCCAGCTAATTCAGATTTGTTTGTTTCTCCAGAAGTACCGGAAGGCTACTGCTAATGTTGTTAATAAACTTTTTAACTGGCCAATGTTTTTCTAAAGTTGCATGACAGTTTTAAGGAATTTTGTTGTATTGGGTTACCATGTACTGTTACACACACCAGACAAAATTCTACCCGAACTGCAGTTTGACAATGTATGGAAACACCTTGCATGCCACAGCTATTAATGGAAAGACTATGCATACATTATCACTTTTGATGCTGCCCGAATTCTCCCGCTGTGTGAGAGAACTAATGAGTGGGCGTGTTTCGGATGGCCCCCGGCCGTCCTCCGCACATGCCCATCATGATGTCCGATGGTCGGGGGCCGTCCTGAGCACCGTAGAGGTTATTGTATCCAAAATGGCAGAACAATATTTTTAAATCCCTCTTGCTCCCCTTAAGGCTGATTTAAACCATCTGAAGTAAACACATACATAAATAAACACATTCTAGTTCATTATTTCATTATTTTTGTTTTGTTTTCCTTATTTGGTCTACTATATAATTGTGCACACACAGGCTGTCAGGACTGCCAAGGACTATGTCTGGAACAGAGTCAGGGTCTTGGGCAAGGACTAGTGGCTGGGTAGAAAAAGTAAGCAGAAAGAGGAGTTCAACGCTGCCCAGGATCACACAGACAGTAAGAGGAGTTAAGGGAGTCAAAGGGAAAGATGATTAAGAATCAGAAAGGACAGGCACTCATGAAGTGATTTACCATTCAGAATACCCAACACCCAGGATCGACATGCAAGACATATATATAACAACATTTAACAATATAGGGATTGTGGTGTAAAACAAGTGGAAGAGCCACATGGTAAGATTGAAGCTCTGTAAGTTCCTCACCCACAAATGCTGTTTCAGCTGCTGACTGCAAATATCCACATGTAGGATATACATGCAAAGGCAGGGTCTTTGGAGCATATACCTATGGTGATGTTATCAATGTAACTCAAAACAATACTCACAGTAGACAAGAAATAGGATCACACAGACAGTAAGAGGAGCAAAGGGATTCAAAGGGAAAGATGATTAAGAATCAGAAAGGACAGGCACTCATGAGGTGATTTACCATTCAGAATACCCAACACCCAGGATTGACATGCATGACATATATATAACAACATTTAACAATAAAGGGAATGTGGGGTAAAACACGTGGAAGATCCACATGGTAAGATTGAAGCTCCGTAAGTTCCTCACCCACAAATGCTGTTTCAGATGCTGACTGCAAATACCCACATATAGGATATACATGCAAAGGCAGGGTCTGTGGAGCATATACCTATGGTAATGTTATCAATGTAACTCAAGACAATAATCACAGTAGACAAGTAACACCAGCTAGATTGCCAGTTGTGCACACAGATCCTGGCGATGAAACAGGAACATGCAAGATGGTAACAACAAGTGTGTAGAACTAAATACACAGCAACAATAGACAGGGAGCTAGCAAGGACGATAGCTTAACAGGAAATAATGGAAAACAAAGAGCTGACTTGTCAAAAGGTAAGAAACAAAATCCACAAGTATACTGGAAGCTAAGACTACAGGAAGAGAGCAAGGTAGAAATTGGAACTTAAGGTAAATGAAAAAAATGCAGGGACTGGGGAAAGGTAAATACAGGAGAGAGACTAGAAGGGTGCACTAAAAAGAACGGTTTGAAGAATCAAGGAAACAAGATAGAACTGAAGGCAGTGCTAATTCAAGGAACAAGGAATTCGCTCTAGCTCAGAAATTAAGAAATCAAGGTACAGAAAAAAAGAGAAAAGAAAGGGCAGAAAACAAGAAACAAACATACAAGGAAACTAGAAGCAAGACGGTAGGCATAGGAAGACAGCAAACTAGGAACTGAACAAAGGTAATGGAAAGTAAATCAGGGACTGGGAAAATGGAAATATAGGAGTGAATCTTCAAGGGTATGGTAAACAGTCCTAGTTCAGGTTCAAGGAAATAAGGAATAGCTAAGGCTCAGTAGTCAAGGTATCACCAGTGAAGGCAGTGCTAGTTCAGGAATGAGGAATAAAGGAATAACTAGAGTTCAGGAACTCAGGAAAAAAGGAATCAAGGAATAACTATAGCTAAGGTAGTCAGGAAACCAGGATATCAAAAACTCAGGAAACAAGAGTCAGTCACACAGAAACATAGCTGCAATGACCAACAGTTGTCTGAAAGGAACTAGGGCTTACAAGAATTCACAGTAATCACATGCATCAGGTGTGAGCAGGCTAGTAGCTGCCAGCCATGGGTGTGTTGAATTCCTCTACCCATTCTTAGCTTGCAGGGGTGGAGACAAAGCAGTGAGCAGGGGATTATAGGTAATGAAGTTTCAAGTATGAGAAGACTGGCTCCCACAAAACACAACATGGATTGGGAAAGGATGGCCTTTCTCAAATAGCGTCCAAATTACTGAAAGTCACCATTTGCATGCAGGGGAAGGTCTGTAAGCATATTAGAACACTGGAGAGTCACACAATTCAGTCCCCTAGTGGTGGAAATGAGAACACAGGGAGCGTATTGTGACAAAGCTGTGGTTCAGTTGTTCTAGGTTAGTTCTGTATTTGATTTCTCTGATTGAAAATTAAAAAACATGCCATTGTTTCAAGCCCCCCTCTTACTTTGGTATCATTTTTACATGTCAATATTTTATCACACATTCATTATACAGCAGTGTCATCACACTTTTTGTTCTTTTGACAATGTTGCACAGCTTCGCCAAAAGTCATTGGCAAAGTCAGTATGTCCCAAAGGCGAGACCTATTTGCTTTGCCATTGCTTGTTCTATATACGTTGTACTTCAATTATGTATTTCTAGGAACATTTTTCATGCCTTCAGCATTTTGTTTGTCCAATGTGCTGGGTTGCTTTTTAGATCTCGAATCCTAGAGATATCATTCTTCAACATTGAGACCATCAAGTAGGCTGACGATACTCAGCTAATTTTAGTGTTAGACAAACACTCCACCAAGGCTGAAGTGAATTTACAATGTGGTCTTACAGCAGTATTTTAATGGATGGAAATAAATCACCTGAAGTGTAACACGGAAAAACTGAGAATATGACATTAGGAAAAACCATTACTTTCTCCCCTGGCCTAGAGAGGCCCTAAGATATCCCTTCTCACCCCAACACCATGAATGTAGTAAAGAACTTGGGAGTGAAATTCGACTCAGCTCTATCCTTTCATCAGCAATCCTTAGCGGTGGCAGGCACCTGCTTTTACCTGATAAAGTCCCACAAAAAGTTTTTTGATATACTTCCCTGCACTGCCATAAAGGCAGTGGCAATAACCCTAATCACATTTAGACTAGACTACTGTAACAACTTATATGCAGGGACAAACTAGTCAGTCCTAAACAAACTACAGATAGTCAACAAACAGCTGCATGGTTAGTCTTAAAATGGCTACGAGGCTCCTCAGCTGCCCTAAAATCATTACACTGGCTGCTCATCCACAAAAGTGTCCTTTTCAAGATCCTGATTACCCACAGAGTTTTCAGATCCTCAGGTCCAAATTACCTAAGGTCCAGGTTTTCTCCCATTATGACGCAGCACATCCTCAGATCCTCATCAGTGAACTTTCTTAAGCCCCCTAGCTTAAGGTGTATCACCAAGGGTGGCAAATTTGTTAAGTCCAAAGCCTGGAACCTTCTTCCTATTCATCTTCGTTTCATTCAGACAGAGATTAACTTCAGTAAAGCCCTGAAAACCTGGATTCTTAATGCTCCAGACGCTCTTTGCCCCTCACTCATCTGAGTTCTCAGTTACAATCTGTTGGCAATGTTAGAGCACCGCATAGCACCATGATGCTCCTTGGAGTGAAAGCCATGCTTTATAAATATTTTATAACATAACATAGACAGTGCACTCAGTCTTTTGCCAGACATGTTGTGGGCTTACAAAGAACATACAGGGGCTCAGAACCAACCCATATTTTATGACTGAGTGACTTCTCTCACACTGATTTGCTTCTTATTCATGTCCTAGCTTGTCAATCTAGTGTTTATCCCTACTCTGGTTCACCTCCTCTTTACCATCCCTTTTGAACGGCTGGATTATATGCTTCTACTACTTGATTTTGAAGCACTACAGTATCATTATTAAAACAGAGATACTGGTGGCCGCGCATGAGGAAACAAACCAGAAACTATGTTTTGGAACGTGAAATCTGCCAGAAGATGAAATTGTCTACAGTGAAACGTCCTGCGCAGACGCCCCTGTTAATTTCAGACAAACCATTAGCTTGTGTTTTCCTGGATCACTGTGGTCCCTTACAGAGGGATGGTAACTACAAATATATCATGGTCGCAGTGGATTCGTGCTCAAAATTTATTTGGATGTGGCCTCAGTGCTCGGCTGACGTTCGAAGATTTGCGAGTCTTTATCGGCACATACGCAGTCGGCACGCTACATTCTGACCAGGGTCTTGCGTAAGCCTGGGCGTCCGAATCGGCTACGCCCACGGAGTAGGCGTAGTGTTGCCTCCTACGCATTTTGCATAGACAGCATAGCCGGCAACACTACGCCCACTCCGTGTGCGTAGCAGAGTCGGCCGCCACCCGCCTCCCTCCCGCCCTCCCCACATTATTTAAGCAAACTACCCTTAATAAAACAATGTTAAAGCACTTACCGTGTCCGGGGCTCGTCCGGGGCTCCCTCTTGGAATAGCGTCTCTTCATAGATACCAATGCGCATGCGCTGACGTCATGCCGGAGCGCCGCTGTCACCGAGCAGCGTCTCGGACACGCCTCCGACATTCCCCAGATCCCTTAACAGCGAGCGCCACAAGCCAACAGCCACGGCTGCTTCAGGTGACACTCCGCGCTGGGACGTGGGGTTTAGGTGAAGAGGTCACCCGCCCCCCTGCGACGAGGTAAGGAGATTGGGACGGGATTGTTGTGAGGCGTTCACCTGGTCCGCCAGGAGCCCGATCGCTCCGGTTGGGTTCCCGGTGTTGCTTCCTTCCACCCCTCAGTGACCACAGGTGTCGGCCCCCTCCGAGGCCGTCCGCAGAGTTGGGGTACCAGGCAGTGAACGAGCGGGGCTACCGACCGCCGGGGTGAGGGTTGACCTGTGCTTGCGCGAGTGACCCTCGTGAAGCTTGGCGCGCCTGGTTGCTAGGGGCAACCACCCTACCAGTCACCGGCGAGTGAGAACAGCGGAGCCCCGCCAGTCCGTGCCTCGGTGCTCCCCCAGGCTGCGACCTCTCTGGGTGGTGTGACTGTCCTGGGTACTCCGGGACTGTTGGGGACCACCACGGACCCAACCCTGACCGCTCACTCCTCCCATGTTGTCCTAACAGTTGGGATACATACACGTACCCACCTACCCACCCACCCCCGTATGACCATTTATCCCTCCAATCATCTGCTTATACCCTCCAGATCACTGCCCCATCCTCGCAGACCCCACGGGAGCAGCCTTGGGGCACTCACGACCGCCAATGAGGGTAAGTCCTTATCTCACTCTGGACGTTCTTGCTAAGTATCCTGATGTACTTCCATTTCCACGTGTATTAAAACGCCGGCTGGCGTCTGATCCTGTCAACCTTTTCAACCTTTTATATCTTCAAACACCAATTGTTTGTTGAGACACTTCGTGTCTGCTGGAAGCCCTCTACCCAGCCTTATTATTATTTTTATAGTGTACTTCACCAACCCCTTGATGCGTAGTGACCTAATTGTGTCTTCCCCCGCTCGTATTGCTTCACGGAAAGTAAGTAGCATCCCCCTGATTGGCTAACTGGGGGACCTGGATCACCAGCTGAAATCTACTTCTCTCCCCACAGGGTATCCCTCTGACGCAGGAACCCCTCTTCGGCTGGATCCGACAACCACACAGGTTGTATACTTCAGATGCCTCAGCCTGATGCGGAGCATCCCACTAAATCACTAAGTTTATGAGCACTATCTTGGTCCTGAAGAATTGCCAATACAGGCATGAAACATGTCGACCTATTCACGATTGAGGGTTGAACGGGACTGACTCCTCGTAGCTACTGTAGTCCCATTGCCCCTCACCCCTTTTTACTAAGGTGGTGTACTACACGATTAAAGCCACAGCAGTAGATCACATCAACCTTTTTTAATCCACCTCACTCACGCTCACTACTTCACTCACTAGGGCCCTCACACCCTTACATCTATCGGCAAGGAACAAAAGATCTCCACAAGAGTGTAGCACCCCGTGCTACCCGTCAGGCATTGCAGCGCCGGCTTGACGTTGGAGCAGGGACCCGATGATGAAACGATACGACTAGCTGGTGACATGACAACAGCCATTAAACCAGCCTGTTGTGTGAGGCATCCCTAGTTCCGACAAGGGATACCCTTCCCTGTTGTATTGAGGCATACCAACGCCTTACACACTAGGAAGAGAGGAAGACAGCATACTGCACTACGCCATCACTAATCTTAGGGGAACTGTGTGCAATCTATTGTTACATAATTTGTTGGGACACGCACACTGGACCCCTATAAATATTGTCCCCCCAATGTCCCTCCCTGTTGTTGACCGACCTTCACATTCACTAGGCCAGATCCAAGATATGTTCAGAGACAGCATCCAGGAATAGTAACAACATACAGTGTAGGGAAACTGTGCCTTGAATGGCTACACAAAAGTAAAACAACACATATCTTTACTTAAAGATGGCGCTGATCTGAGGGACTTCTTACAAGGACCTACTAAACCGCGTCATAAACGTTTTATATACGCCGGTATCTATGCTGCTTATAACGAAGCATGGAAGATTACGCAAGCAGAGACTGCAGAACGAATACGAGAAATGGATCGTATTAATTTAGAGAAATCTCTCTCAGTAGTTGACAATCGGATAACGACTGTTGTCCAGGATATATTCTTTGGACAGCATAGTATCCTCTGCCATAGACATAATGGAACAGGACTTGGTCATGTTGCAACATGGTCAGTCGCAATTATGTTCTATAAGGCTATTAGGCTGGACATTACAGAACCTTCATTCGGGCTATGTGCCTTGGGGTTTAATCAATACCACATCACTGTTTTCAGAATTCAATCTCACTGATAAACAGATCAAACTGGCACAGAGGGGAGCAGACTATATGGGGCTGCACATTGAAAAAATGGAAAGATTGCCATTTACTGTCGCTGAAAAGCCAGCCATTGAATGGATAATACATGGAACAATCTCTCTGCCTGTTACAATTTTCCATTTTCAGTATTGCTTAAAACATATACCAGCAGGCATATATGAAAGGTTGGGTAAAGAATACATCAAGACATCCTGGGAATTACCATGCACACACAAATGTTGGAGTAGGGGGAAAGAAGTGTTTCTTACTGGTAAAAATAGTGAAAACGCACTAAGCGGTTCTCTCCTTTGTCAGGGTATTAATTTACACGGGGCCTGCGATGGTTCCTCTAACAATTTATCCTGCCGCCTGTAAGGTTCACCAGCTGCAGTGATAGATCCAATTTTTAGGCAACTTTCTAATGGGGGTTACATTATGTGGAATCATCACAGCTGCTGTGGCATGTTGCCAGGTTTAGCCTATCTCATAACTGTGTCAGCCATGGTCATTTGCTGTATGCAAGTATTGTTTCCAAAAACCAAGCCCGGGAGTCGCCGTTATGGCCTTCAATTAACATCTCTTCTATACGAATTGATACTTTAAGCAGAATGAAAGTCATTCTTTTACAGAAAATGGTGCCACTGACCTCGGCCAAAGAAACCTATGATCTGGAAGTCGCAAGGACTTCTGCAGAGATACACACCCTATTAACTACAAATTGCCCTGTACATTTCTCAGAAATGTTAGGTCGTATCTTAAACATGTCTGATACGAGTGGTATTGTACATGTATTTAAGACAATTTTTTCGGGACTGTTAGCACCTTTTAAAGCAGTCCTAGGAATATTTCCAAACTTCGTACACTCTGTTTTTGGGACTCGCTGCAGGGATACTATTTTTGCTCCTACTGCTTCGATATGGCAAGCCAATCCACAGCAGACACCCAGATCACCGTGGAAAATACTCTACTTTTGAAGTGAATGAATGAAGTGTCGTGAGCGCATAGTCCAAATTTTGGGATTAACTTGTTTAAGAGAATTGAATACCACACGGTTTATGTCATTCAGGCCAATCTGGGAAGATTGCATCTTACCTGTTCTACGATGCCTGCTATGCGGAGAAGAATGCGTGTTAGACATCTGTCTCACACTCCCATCAGTCCTGCCAACGGATGTTGATACTTTGCTTGGACCAGTGACAGCTCATGCACTGTGTTGTCCCCAGTGGCTACCAATCCTGATTACGGCATTCATTGAGATCTCACAGACGCAAAATGTTGACGGTTAGGTACGAGAGAAAAGCGGCACACAGATACCATCCAATTCGAACATTGCTAACGCGACCAACGCTGACGGCGATGCTTCACATCTATGTGTGATTAATCTTCTTAACGGGGTAATCCAACTTTCACCTACAATGGTAGACACATTCTTTACAGACTTAGAAGATTTGAGATTTTCACCAAAGAAAGACACTGACTTTTTATTTGGCACGCAGTGGTCTGAGAGACTCTGAATTCGACCTTCATTTTTCAAAACAAAATTCTAACTTTGGAACTCTATTTTTTCCTATGATCAAACTTTTGTTTTTTCAAATTTGTATTTTTTCATTTTTTGGCACAAAGTAATCTGCTTAAAGTAGAACTATTCCTAGAGAAATAGAATTCTTTGCAAACTTCCAAGAGACAATATTTTTCTTCTGTAATTAAGAGCCATTTCATTAACGTATTTTCGGGATTCATTCGGATAGCATTTTTAAATGTCATTTATATGCTTTGAATGAAACATTGCTTTAAATGCGTACAGCACGAATGCTTTTCGTGTACAACCAGTACCAATGCATTTTTATGTATTTTGGGTGGGTTTTAATACATCATGTTTAGAAATGTGTTAATGTGTTTAGAGCTTAGTAATGTCGTACATAAGAAAGTGGAGTGGGTGTTGTATGGCGTTTTAAGCTCCGAGTGAATTTTCCCGATTCATGCACTTATATAGGTACAATTCACATTGCCCTTATATAGGCTTAGAAATCAAGCCCTTATTTAGGCATAACCCATGCTACCCAAATACAGGCATGGCTACTTCCACCCGTACCAAACGTCACAACAAATTCTTAGAAAACTAGCTTAAGCAGTCAGGGAAATATTGATTTGTCCAAGAACTCAGTTACTTTACAAAGAACAACTATTCCCTAGGGGTTCTTTCCTGACGTTCATATGCCCGACTTTTTGTCAAACTATGGCATTCCTAAACACCTTCAAGGTATAAATATTCCTTCACTCGCTCTAGCAAGATACGGTGGTTCAGAGCAGTTCAAAGACCTACTTGCCCAACGCAGCTCGCTACTGCAAGTGCAGAAGGAAGTCGACTCTCCAGCTGACGCACTGATCAGGAAGGTGCCCTTCTCCTGCCAAGAATCCAGCTCCAGTGTTTCCGACTCCCCTTGCGAGGTGTTGGGTAATCGAGTCCTGAGACAGAGATACCAGACCTCCTTCATTCTAAACAAGGTATGGAGCTGATTAGAACCTAGATAAACCTTTGGTAGATTCTTGGCAAAAACTAAACCTATTCTACACAATACTTACTTCTTCCCTCGTACTAGACTTAGGGTAGGTACATAGGGGTAGGCGTATTTTAGAAGCACCTGTTGAGTATTTTAGTCAATGTTATATATGTATGTATTTTTATATGGCTTAGAAACCATACAATGCTCTTACAGTATTATTTCATATTACTGTTTACGCTGTACGCATTATACTTTGCAGTCTGCATAACGATTGTAGCAGTTCACCTCTCTTGCATGAGAAAGAAGACTGTTCAATAAACCCTTTTTATTGAAAACGCCCATCTCACTATGTCTCTGCAACTCTGTAGAAACGAAGCATGCATGATTGACTGAGTGAAATACTTATTTATTGTTTCCGCGACTCTGAGAGATATATTCTTATTCTTGGGAAACAAAGTTATCATGTTTATGCGGTTGTCAGGAACTAATCCCTTCTTGTGTATTCGAGAAAGTTTCTAGTGACCTCTGAGTTAGCTGGCACACACACAATTAAGTTTAGTATAATCAATAGAGACCTAGTTGACCTCAGTCCTACGTCTATAAGATATATTATTCCAATGTGCAGAGCCTATTGAGAATATAGGAACTACACTACAGCCCTTGGTATGCCAGATTATTCAACATAATTTGCATTGTTCTGCTATGAGAGAAATAATTGTGTACTCTCAGTGCTAACCCAGAGACATGGTCTAATGCAACGTCCTGTGGCATATTTCTCTGCTACTTTGGACCCTGTGGCATCTGCACTGCCAGGTTGTCTAAAAGCTGTAGCTGCAACGTGCATGAGTCTTGAGCAATGCAAATCAATTGTAATGGGACACCCTGTAAAAGTGTACGTCCCACATTCAGTTGAAATTCTATTGACAAGAACACAAACTCAGCATCTTACTCCAAGTCGATTGACAAAATATGAGCGATTTATACTGGGGGCTGAGAACATGATCATAGTTAGGTGTACTGTTCTAAACCCATCTACCTTGTTACCAGATCCATACCAGGAAGAATTGAAAGATGAAGTCAAACATGAATGTATTGACGTTACTGAATTGATCACCAAACCCTGTCCAGATATACAGGAGGAACCCTTGAAGAATGCAGAACATGAGCTCTTTGTAGATGGCTCGTGTATGCTCCATGAAGAAGGAGGATTGAGCGCTGCTTAAGCTGTGTGTACATTGGCTGGAATAGTCAAAGCGTCCTATTTGCCAGGAGTCAAGTCTGCACAAATAGCCAAATTAATAGCTTTAAATAAAGCTTGTAAAATTGGGAAAAATTGGAAAGTAACCATTTACACTGATAGTCAGTATGGTTACGGGGTTGTGCACGACTTTGACCAGCTTTGGATGCAGAGGGATTTCATGACTACTTCAGGATCCCCCAATAAAAATGGAAATTTTTATAAAAGAATTGATTGAAGCAAAAAGAAGTGGAATTGGTCAAGTGTGCTGCTCACCAGTCGGGAGATGACCATGTGATAGCGGGTAATCAACATGCTGACCAGGTTGCCCAACATTGTGCTAAATACAAAATAGCATCAAACAAGAAAATTGGAACATGTGGAATCAGCTGCCAACTTATGTTACTTGGTGGTATAAGAACATGGGAAGAAGTAAAAGACCTAAAAGATGAAGCAGACATAGGAGAAAAGGAGTGGGAGAAAATGGGTTGTAAGAAAAGAGCTGAAGATGGTGTGTGGGTCTATTTGACCCTGCTTGCAGGCAGGTCGCCCCCACTTCGCTGCTCGTCACCTGACTGCCTGGTTCCTGCCTCCTTGTTCCCTGGGTTGTTTCCTTCCCCTCTGCCCTGTGTGCCAGTTCCCCCCGCCCCCCGCCGCTCCCAATCAGCACTTTCCCGCCACTGATTCCCTGCGGCCCCGCCCCCCTGCACACTCATTCGCCTCCCCGCTCCCACCTCCCAGCTGCTCCTCCCTCCCAAGCCACCTCATATGAAGGCCGAGAAGCGGCTGCGTAGCGGACGCACGCAGCGGGCGCGCCTCAGGCAAGCCCATCTGCGCCCGTCCGCGCCTGGACCGTGCCCAGCGCCAGAACTCCTGGACCCCGCGAACGCCACAACACCAGAATCCAGTACGATGCCAGCACCCTCCACGCACTCAACGCCGGCCTAAACCACACCTGCTTCCAGGCCGCCCCAAAACGGACCCACGAACCCTTCTCCTGTCGCACCTGCAGTTTCACCAGCGACAGAACCACCAAACCTCCAAAGACTGTACCCAACCACCTCCGCTGCATAATCCTCAACACCCGCTCCGCACGCAAACACGTCGTCGAACTCTGGGATCTGCTCGACACCTCCTCCCCAGATGTGGTCTTCCTGACCGAGACCTGGTGGAACGACTCCTCGGCGCCCGACATCGCCAAAGCCATCCCGGACGGCTACAAGATCACCCGCAGGGATCGCGCCAACAGAATCGGAGGAGGAATAGCCATCATCTACAAGTCCCCTCTCAAGGTTGCCACCCACGCAGACGACACCTTCAACACCGCCGAACACCTGCACTTCCAGATCCACACCGACCCCAACACCACCCTCAGAGGAGCACTCATCTACAGATCCCCCGGACCCCGGGCTCAGTTCAGCGACTCCATGGCCGACCTCGCCAGGACACACGCACTCACCTCCTCGGACTACATCCTCCTCGGGGACCTGAACTTCCACCTCGAGAACAACAACAACGCCAACTCTGCCACCCTGATCGACAACCTCGCCAACCTCGGCCTCAGACAACTCATCACCGCACCCACCCATGCCGCCGGCCACACGCTGGATCCCGTCTTCTCCACAGGCACCCGCGTCGCCTTCGACCACACCACCGAACTCCACTGGACCGACCACCGCTGCATTCATTTCACCTTCAAGAAACCAACCACGCACCACCGCTGCCTCGCCGCTGCTAGAGCAAAGTCACTGAAGACCAGCTGATCACCTCCCTCACCAAGAACCCACCCACCCACCCCACTAACCCAGACGCTGCAGCCCGAAACCTCAGACAGTGGATTGACAACTGCACCAACACCCTCGCCCCGCTCAAGAAACCCTCCAACTGCCACACCAACAAGAGCGCCACCTGGTTCACCGACGAGCTCCAGATCTCTAAACGCGCATGCCAGAAACTGGAGAAGACATGGCTCCACGAATGCATACCGGACCACCACGCAGCCCACAAGGACGCCACACGCAGACACCACCACCTCATCAGATTAGCCAAGAGATCCTCCTTCAAAGACCACTTGGATAACAATGCACACGACAGCAAAGAGCTCTTCAGCATCGTAAAGGAACTCTCCAACCCCAGCGCCAACGCCAACGACATCCGCCCTCATTAGAACTGTGCGACTCACTAGCCATCTTCTTCTAGCCGCAAGATAGCTGACATCCACGACAGCTTCAACGCCATGACTGCCCAGACTACGCCAGACTCCACCTCCCCTGTGAACACCACCAGCGTCAACCGCCTCACCTCCTGGTCCAACGTAAACGACGACGAGACACACTTGGTCATGAACTCCATCCACTCAGGATCTCCGTCTGACCCGTATTCAACAAAGCAGGCGCAGCCATCGTACCCCAGCTAAGGAAGGTCATCAACATCTCCTTCGAAACAGCGACATTCCCGGGAAGCTGGAAGCACGCCAAAATCAACGCCCTTCTCAAGAAGCCCAAAGCGGACCCCAAGGACCTCAAGAACTTCCGGCCCATCTCCCTGCTCCTGTTCCCGGCAAAGGTCATCGAGAAAATCATCAACATGCAACTGGCCCGCCACCTGGAAGACAACAACATCTTAGACCTGTCCCAGTCTGGATTCAGACGAAACCACAGCACCGAGACAGCCCTCATCGCCGCCACAGACATCATCAGGCGCCAACTAGACAACGGCGAAACATCAGCCCTCATTCTCCTGGACCTGTCAGCCGCCTTCGACATGGTCTGCTATTGCACTCTAAAGACACGCCTCCTAGAAGCCGGAATCCAAGAGAAGGTTCTTGACTGGACTAAGTCCTTCCTCTCCGGCAGAACCCAGAGCGTCCGCCTTCTATGCTTCCAATCCGAAGCCACCGGCATCATCTGCGGCGCCCCCCAGGTCTCAGCCCAACGCTGTTCAATGTCTACATGGCCCCCCTCGCACAAGTGGCCCGCCATCACAACCTCAATATCATCTTCTACGCCGACGACACCCAGCTCATCCTCTCCCTCACCAAGGACCCCCACACCGCCAAAACCAACCTCAACGAGGGAATGAAGGCCGTCGCCGACTGGATGAGGAGCAGCCGTCTGAAGCTGAATTCAGACAAGACGGAGGTCCTCATCCTCGGACCCACCCCCTCAGCCTGGGACGACTCCTGGTGGCCGACCATACTGGGAACAGCACCAACACCCACCGACCATGCACGCAATCTAGGATTCATCCTCGACTCCTCCCTCTCCATGTCTAAGCATGGTCAACGCCGTCTCCACCTCCTGCTACAACACCCTCCGCATGCTCCGCATGATCTACAAGTGAATCCCAACCGAAACAAGAAGAACGGTGACACAGGCCCTCGTCAGCAGCAGACTGGACTAAGGCAACGCACTCTACGCAGGAATCGCAGCCAAACACCTACGATGATTACAACGCATCCAAAACACCTCCGCCTGACTGATTGTCAACGTCCCCCGCCGCAGCCACATCACACCCCACCTGAGAGACCTACACTGGCTACCCATCGACCAGAGGATCACCTTCAAGCTCCTCACCCATGCACACAAAGCACTTCACAATGCCGGACCAGCCTACCTGAACAGGAGACTCAGTTTCCACACCCCCACCCGCCAGCTCCGCTCCGCTCCGCCAGCCTCGCCCTCGCCGCTGTACCCCGCATCCAATGAATGACCTCCGGCGGCAGATCCTTCTCCTACCTCGCCGCCAAGACCTGGAACACCCTCCCTACCCACATATGGCAGACGCAAGACCTACTCGCCTTCAGAAGACTCCTCAAGACCTGGCTCATCGAGCAGTAGCACCACCCCCCTCCTCTCAGCGCCTTGGGACCCTCACGGGTAAGTAGCGTGCTTTACAAGTACTCTGATTGATTGATTGATTGATTGATTTAGATGGACGACCAGTGATGCAAGACTGTATGCTTGTATCCATGGCTAGAATGTATCATTGAGACACTTACATAGGCAGAGATGCTATGATCAGACTTTTCAGACAAGATGGGTTCAATACAAGTTTCAGGAATTTTGCAGAGAGTCTTTGCCAGAGATACTTAACATGTCAACAAATTAATCCAGGCTGGAAAACAGTAGGCAGCATGGGAAGAATTGGAAAGGCAGAAGGTCCATTTGTAAGACTTGAAATTGTTTTCATTCAGTTACTTGTTTGCCGAGGACTGAAATATGCTTGTCATAGTTAGTTTATTTTCGAAGTGGGTGGAAGCATGCCCAACCAGGCAGAATGACCGCTTAACAGTGGCCAAACTCCTATTGAGAGAACTCATTCCTCGATTCGGTTTTCCAGTAACTATTGAATCAGATAGAGGGTCTCATTTTAATAATGAAATAATTTGATTGATTTTTTTAAGCATTTAAAATTGAACATAAACTGCACTGTGCATACCCCCCAGAGGCTTCTGGAGTGGTAGAACAATTGAATGGCACAAACAAGTCAAGACTGGGAAAGTTGTGTGCATCCACCCCACTGGAGTGGCCTGATGCTTTACCTCTTGTCTTGATGGGGCTCAGAAGCATCCCAGATAAAAATACTGGTTTGAGTCCCCATGAAATACTCACGGGAAGGGCAATGAGACAAGCATGCATACCAGGACACAAGCTGTGGAATACATCTGATGATTTGGTACTGGAGTATTGCAAAGAGTTGGCTGACCAAGTGCGGTCTGTCTCTCACCAAGTTGGGGAAGATGCAGTTGCCAGGCAGCCGAACCAAGCGCATGATCTGAATCCCGGTGACTGGGTAGTTGTGAAGAATCAAACTCGAGATTCGTACCTAGCCCCAAGGTGGGAAAAACCACATCAGGTTATATTGGTTACAGCAACAGCTGTAAAATGTGCAGGCTTGCCTAATTGGATTCATGCAAGCCACACAAAAATAGTACCAGCACCTGACTTAATAGGTCCCCAACTAACTCGAGCTGTTGAGGCTGGTGACCGTTGTACAGCTGAAGGATCACGAATAACAGATCCTGAAGTAGCTGATCAAGAACAGCTTAGCACTAGTCAGGATGACTGGATCCCAGTAGTGGACAGACCTGAAGTTATTATAAGAACAAGGAGTCAAACCCGATTAGAAAGACAGGACGAGGTTGAGGACGAGTTAGGAATAGAAGAACATGCTCATATAAGAAGTTGTAAAAGAACCTGAGCAAGACCAGATAAAGAAAGAACAATCTACTCCGACCGAAGAAAACAAAGTCCCCATACACAAGTCTGTGGAGGGAGAGAGAGGATTTAGAGAACACCCCCAGCAGAAGAAAATCAAGAATCTGAAAGACCTGAGCAGGATCAGTTAGGAAAAGATAAACAAGTTCAGGAAGAAGAAGAAAAACAAATCAAAACAAATCATAAACAGGGTCAGATTAGGGAAGAAGAACGCATCCAGGCAGAAACGGCTGAGGTGATAAGCCCTGGACAAGGTCGGATAGAAAGGAATTCTGAAAACAGAAAAAATCAAGTTGTGCCACAAATCAATGCAAATTAAAGAACTCTTGAAGAAGCTGAAAGCACAATGCCAGCTAAAATGGTCAAGAAAGGCGATAATTGGCCTAGTATTATTAAAAGTCTGAAATACTGCCTTAAAACTATAAATGAAGAACCCGACCAAGTAAATGAAGTATCCAGCCAATCTGGACCATCCACTGAAAAGCCTAGAAGAAGAACTCCGCGATTGAAATGACTGAATAATAAATTCAAGGGTCCTGAATGGACATACATAATTCTTGAAGATTTTGAGAATTTTGAAATAGGTGGAAAAAGTATGAAGAATTAAATGCTGAACGAATTGGCAAAGAAGTGAGACCAACTTGAAGAAAAGACAGCTCCCCAGTTTGTATGTTGTACCAAATCTCTAAAAAGGGGAGAAATCTTATTAACTCAAAACGGCTGACAATAGAGCTGCTGGAAAACCAAAACGAAACTGTGTAAAGAAATGTTGTAGAATATGTATAGGTAGCATATTTTTAGTACTTACAATATGGTTAGTATTAAAAATAGCAGTCCCCTATTTAATAGTTACGAACAAACAGAACAACACTAATACACCTGAAAGAGTGGCTAACGTTAAATAAGACAGAGTAGTTTTAGAAGCGCCAGATGAGACAGATCTACATCACACTATGAATAAAAATGATAAAGATTTAAACGTTTTTGCAAACCTACTAGTACATTACGTAGAAACTATGGAAGTTAGCGATTAATTATGTGTGTATGAAATTGCCCACATCAGTAGCAGAAGGTGTAACATATCATAATTTACCATTGACATATGGTATTTCATGTAGTGTTTTAGCTAGTTTATTTTATCGAACCGGAAAATTACAATATGATTATACTAACATAGAGGTGATTTTTTTCTGAAGTTCCTCTGCGAAAAAGCATGAAACCAGTCATTAGTACTAGAGACTCACAATTCATGGGTGAATATTTTCTAACAATGAAAACAATAGATATAGCTGAAGCACATAAGCACAATTTAATGTATAAGTTACATGAAGAAGAAAATATATTTTTGAACTTAGTTTAGCAAAGGAGACAGGATTTACAAAGAAGGGCCTCTGAACCGAGACCTCAGATACCTAAATGGGCTGAGAATGAAGACCTAATTCCAACTGGCAAGACTCATTCTGCTATGTTCCTGGACCTTGAGAAGAAAGGAAAAACCTGTCTCCATAGGTTAAACACAGACTATAACAATATATTTATTGGTTCCAGTGAATGTGAACACAATTTCTTAGTAATGGGGGGATGGGTACTAAAAGGTGGACCAGATCCAGTATTTCCTGGAATTAATTATGTGTGTGGTACCAAAGCTTATTTTAATCTACCTGGCCATTGGTACGGGAGTTGGTATTTCGGAATAATATTCCCTAAAGTATATCATGTTAAAAGAATCATTGGAAGCAATGAAGTTAATAACGGACTAACGCGCAATAAAAGGGCTAGCTCTTCAGAAATTGTAGGCGACATATTCAGTGCATTGATACCTTCAGTGGAAGTAATTCTGAATACACAAAGAATTTTTTAATTATCCACAGTGGTTGATCGCTTATCGACTGACACTGCTGGAGGGTTTCTGATGATAAATACAGACTTGGTTGCGGTCAGATCTATAGTTTTGCAAAATCAACTTGCTCTTAAAATATATTATTGGCTAAAGAGGGCGGAGTCTGTAAAATACTGAAAGCGCAACATTGTTGCACTTATATTCCAGACAAAAGTGTTGAAATTGGAGGCTATATCAAAAATATCACAAAATTGGAGGAAGATTTAAAACCACTAGGAGTTGACAGTGTATGGAAGAAACTAACAAATAGTATGTACACAATAGGTAGTTAGTTTTCTAACCTAGGTAAAAGTATTATAGGTCAAATAATAATGGCAATAATGGGAATAACCTTATTAGTTTTAGCAATTATATTTTGGTGTAAATGTTGCAGGAAAGGAAAACGGTATGAAGTGAATGGGAAAGGAAAGAAGAGAAAATATGATGAAATTCAGCTTGAAGAGATGAGAGGAAATATTTACAAAAGAATGAAAGGTTTACAATATAAGAAAAAGAAAGGAAACATTGTAAGAGTTCAAGACGAAATTGAAATGGAGAATTGCTAAAGTTGGCATCTGATTTAGTGATTGGAATTAGTGATGGCATAAAATGCCATCAGAGAAGGGATTGATGGAGCAAGGTTTCGTATGAAAGCGACTTGCTCGAATGCGATCCTCTCGAATGACGTGTAATACTGTAATCGACATGTTCATAAATACTAATATTGCATTACTTTCTTTATACAGAATCTAGGAGAAGCTTGCCTATGTGTATAATTGCTAATTGACCCGAGTGACTTAAAATGGCTGCCGAAAACGTGGGAATCTTCTGCACATGCGTCTACTGCCTCTACGTAGTATGACGTCCTTTGCTTTGGTGGGAAAACTGTGAAGCTGCGCAATAGCAACTAAGATGGCCGCGTGTTAATGCACATGCCATGCTTAAACTAAACCTTGCAAGTTTATTTAAAATTGCTAATGTGAAAGGGTAAATAATTCAATGGGATTACTGTAGGAATAAGTGGTATACAGTGCATTCATTTATTTTTGTATTCTAACATGTCCTTTTCTAACTTTATTATTAGTTCGTATTTGGGCCTGGAGGGTGACTGAAATCCCTATCCCACCTGACTTGTGCACAAGCGCACCCAAAACCTGTCCGGAACCATGATGAGACAAATTGAAACTCAGCCAAGGTCGCTCTAGCAAGAAGCGCTTGGGAACCTCACCTCTCGACCCGAAGAGGGGTTGGAAAGAAGCCAAAATTTGTATACAATGTATTGATCATAATTTGAAAAGCGGGTGAGAATAAAGCTTGGGAAAATAAATTAAAGGGGCGGGAATAATGAACAAAGAACTAAAGAAAAAGCATTACATTAGTATGGTATGATGACCTCTACACATTTCCTTTTCCAATGAGAAGTAGGGGTTTTCACGTATATTGAAACATTGGGGGTGGTACATACACATAGAATAGTATAACTAAAGTAGGTTTAGTCAGTTAGATGACACAGAGATCCATTACAGACGCAGGAGACGGCGGATGCCCCGGAGGACAGAAACGCTGTCCGAGCACTCTGATAGAAGACACGAGGGAGAGAAAAGAGACGGAGACACTGCTGAAGAAGAATCCGAACACCTAGAAGGGGAACACAGAAGAAATTCGAGAAGGCACATTGGAAGAAGGGGAATAATCGAAGAGAGAGTAGTGCCAGAGAGGGGTGTGACGCTAGTGTTGTATCTAGAAGAGGTCACCTATCCTATACTGAACCTGTCCTGATCCTTTGGCTGCTGACCGACTCAGGGGTAACTATCCAGGTCCTTGGCCAGGAGTTGGTCCTCACACCATTCTAGGTAAATATAATTCTGTGTAGTATGTCCTTGTACTGCTCTCTGTTTCCGCCCTTTCCAGCTTCCATCATCATGAGATCTTAACTGAGACTTATTTATTCTATTTTGATTATTTCCCTCAAGAAAACGGTGTGTGACGTGTATTGGTATTTGATTCACAAAATTCTTGATTAGATAAAACTTTTAAAACTCTCTCACAAATCTGTGGTAATTCAAAGAATAAGGTTTTATGACATTTCTACCTATTCTACTAGCAACCTGATCTCTTGACCAGAGGAAATTAAGACCTAAAGTGATAGAGTTGGTAAGAATTGGAAAATGTGTGAGTGTTTGTGGGCCCAGGTGAGTATAATAGTTTATGAGTAACCCAAGCTGGTAAACGCGATGGATCAATACTCCCCCTCTTGTCTCTGTCCATTACCCTCTCTTTTAGTTCACTGCCCTCTGCTGGTAATCGTCTTTCATCTTACCCTGGACTCTAACCTGCAGCACCCTTCTCACATTCTTTGTAATCTCATAATCTCTCTGGTGACTCTCGAGTTTCTTCATCCTCTCTGGTTTTATTTCTCCTCTCTTGGTTGTCTTTTCCGTTGCTAACCTATGCTAAATTTCTCTCTCTTTTTCTCTCCGTTGACGGTTTGCAGCAGTGCGATACAACAGGGAGCCTTTTCCCCACACATCTGTAGTTAAGCAACATGTCGACAATATTGCCACAGTGCTGTTTTTTTTCTTACCATATTCATGTATCTCAAAGAGCTGAATGAAGCAAAGCAGCTGCTCCGGTTCTTCATCATAATCTAACTGACAATTCCTGACTCTGTCATGGGACACCCTATTCCTCTTCCTCATACCACATCTGTGACGTCAGCCTCTCTTTCTCTGGTTTCAGGGGATGTAAATGGCCTACAGCTTATTTGTTATGTGAAGCCTTCCTAAAGTTCCTTCCTCACAACAATATTTTCCCTACAATGGAAACTAAAAAGACATTTTAGCTTTACCACATTTAAGACCATGGCTTTTCCTATATTCCAATTCAAGTGACTGAGGTTATTAAATTCTGCCATTTCTTTTCACTGTGGGCTCCTAACTGTTGGAATGCATGGTCTGGTTGCCCTCTCCCTATGCCAGCCATGCCAGGTCTACATGAACAGTGCTGGTGCTACACCCAAAAGCTGGCAACCCCTGCTCCTCACTAGTTGCTACCTCTGTGTAGCATGCACTTCCTCGATTCTGTGATGAATCAGGGCATGGGTGAGTATCCTTTTTAAAAGCTCAGCACAAATAAAACACCTCACGTTTCATCCAAAAAACAACCTTCATGCGTATAAGAGCAGGGCTTGCCTACGTTGTCAATGTCACTGCAGCCCAAGGAAGAGCAAGCGACACAATGGAAAATATCTGGGCCAATTCGGGGCAAATGTATACTGAAAGCTTTCCGTGTGTGCCTTGAGGACAGACCTGTTGCACAAGCACACCCAATGGGGAGCTCCTTGGGAAACCTCGTAGTAGAATCAGTCTGAAGGAAGATCACAGACTTTGACCAGTTGATGGCGATCCCAGCGCATGCACCAAATTTAATGAAGTCACGCAGTATGGATGCAGGATTCTGAGCAGGGTATTTTGTGTAGCTGGTCACACCATCTACATACATAAAAACAATTCTCGGGCCACAAATTGTAGGCCACATTCTGAGTGGTGTTGCCTCAGTCAGACCACGAAGAGCTCCATGGCAATATCATATAGCATAAGGAAAAGCAGGCATTCTTGTCAAGTTTCTCCGTTAATCACAATGGGGTCAGAGACCATGGCATTAATTTGGAGCCTGGCAGTAGGCAGTATATAAAGGAGAGCGTTCCACTGGAGAAATGAGAGGCTACTATTTTATTATCCATATTTAATATGGATATGGCCGTGTGTGAGTTGTATGGATTGGGCTGCTTACCAGGCTTCAAGGGGGCTTTCCGAGCTGAGGGAGGCAGGTGCTCAATGCCTTGGCCTCCTCATAAATTGCCAGGAGATATGGAGCTAAGTCCTCAACATACTCCTTTAAAATGAGGGCAGTCAAGCCATCCAGACCGGGGTCCTTGTCACCTGGCATGCTGCGGAATGCTTGTATAATGGCGTCCATAGTGGAGCATCAAGGTACTGTCTGTGTTCATTGTCAAGCCATAGTAACTGGTCAGAGTCAAAGTATTCAGGGAGTCTGTCAGGGGGCAGAGCTAGAGAGACTAGCATAAAATATAAATATTGTCTGGGTCTTATATCCTCCGTGAAGTGGCGGGTCTCCCCAGTTGATTTCAGTAGCTCTGTGATATATGAACTGCTCCATTATTTTTTAAGCAAGGCTGCAAGAGTCTTCAATCAATCAAGCAGGAGTTTGTTAAGCCTGACTACTCACAGTAAGGGCCTCAAGGCGCTTGTGGGGGGTGCAGGATCCATTCCATCAAGGAGGGGGTCTGTCGAAGAGCCAGGTTTTGAGGTTTCTTGCGAAGATGGAGAGCGATGTTGTCTGTCTGAGGTGGAGCAGAAGGGTGTTCCAGGCTTTGGCTGCGAGGAAGGAGACGGAACGACCTCCCGACCTGGTCTTTCTGGTGCGGGGTACCACGGTGTAGGAGAGCTGGGCTGATCGGAGGGTCATTTGGGTCGTGTGGAATTTGAGTAGGCTGTTCAGGTATGCTGGTCCGGTGCCATGGAGGGCCTTGTGTGCGTGGGTGAGTATCTTGAAGGTGATTCCCGCCTTGACGGGGAGCCAGTGGAGTGTGCGCAGGTGCCAGGAGATGTTGCAGTGTTTTGGCAGGTTGAGGATCATTCTTGCAGCGGCGTTCTGGATGTTCTGTATCTTGCAGGTGAGGTTTTGTTTATTTCGGCATAGAGTGCGTTGCCGTAGTCGAGTGTGCTGGTGACCATGGTGTGAGTGATGGTCTTTCTGTGTTCGAGGGTGATCCATCAGGTCTTACGAAGGAGGCAGAGGGTGTGGAAGCAGGAGTTGATCTGGCGCTCCATTTTGAGCTCAGAGTCCAGGATGATTCCCAGGTTGCATACATGGTCTGTGGGGGTTGGCGGGTTTATCGAGGGCGGTGGCCACCAGGTGTCACTCCATGCGTCTGGGTTTGGGCCCGCGATGAGTACTTCTGTTTTGTTGGTGTTTAGTTGTAGGCAGCTGTTTTTCATCCATTTGGCGACGGCTTCCATGCCTTCTCGAAAGTTGAGTCTGGTGGTGTTGGGTTTATTGGATAGGGAGAGGATGAGTTGGGTGTCATCTGCGTACAATACAATGTTGAGTCCGTAGGTTCTGATGATGGGGGCGAGCAGAGCCATGTAGAGGTTGAAGAGCGCTGGGCTGAGGGAGGGAGTCTTGCCTGTTCTGCCACCTTCACCAAGCCACCTTCTCCAAGGCACTTAACGGTGGCCTCCTTATGGAGGAAGCAGATTTCCCTCTCTGCAAGTTCTTCATATTCAAACAATTTGTGGCGGAACTGCGCACGATGTCAAAATACTGAAGTTCAGTCTCCCAGAGTTCACGCTCAAGCATCTGCAGGTGTGTTCGCAAGCCTAGATAGACTTATACCTCAGATATAAACCTTTAAGGCCTCCCAGAGCAAACCAGGAGATTCCACAGTGACAGCATTCTAAGTGAAAAACTCTATAATGGCACCCGTCGGCATTAAAGAGGGGGTCTCTAAAAGCATTTGATGGGAATCTCCAGGTGAAGGTGCTGTCAAACGTGCCCTTAACGATAGATAGTGTTAAGACCTCTGGTGCATGATCAGATAGCATTTGGGGTGGATGCTCCACGCATTTGCTGTGCATACCAATATCCTTAGTGACAAGCCAGTAGTCTGTCTGCATCCAGCTACCACAGGAGGTTGCCACTCAGGAGCGTTCTGTTTCCTGGGGATGTCAATTAAGTAATAGTCAAACAGGATGGATTGCAATGGTGCAGCAGCCTGTGGGTGAGGCTTCCAAATGGACTGGGACTTGTCTATGTAGGGCACTAGCACTATATTGACTTTGCCCCGAAAGCACTGTTCATTGGCCTAACTGCAGAGACAATTTCAGGGAATCAACATATGGGCAGTTTACAGAAGCAAAAGTAACTTTTTTGCCCAAAGTGACACAATGCATGATCACGTACTGCCCATTCTTATCAAAGAGTGATGGTAAGGTCTGCCACTATAACCCTCTCCTTATTAGCACAAAGTACATTTACGCATGTGCTTCCACAATCCACCCAGCCTACAACTACCCCGGGTGCTCACCATGAGGTGGAGTTCTTGTAGCGTCACGAGATGTACAAAATTTGTCACACCTTTCTTGGGTAATCCTTACAACGCATATTCCAAGATATGAATGTGGCTGCCCTCATATCAAACCTTTAGGTATCAAGGCTTGGGCACCAGACTCAAGCGTCTGGTTGCCACTGAGGAGCCTTTGGAATAGTGCCAAGTCACAAAATATAAGTTTGACCACCTGGCTGTGCATGTCACAATAATACATGGAAACTACTAGGGAACCCTCCCACCCTCCCCCCACCCACTTTAACAACTCGAATCCGTTGAAGGACATAGCCACAACAAGAACATCAGAGAAGGGAAGTGTAGGAAATTGGCCATCCAGACACCCTAAAGCTGCCTATTGTATGGCTGTCTAGGAGGACTGCACAAATCTCAACTGTCAGCTGCACCCAGTCATTCGACCGAGGTAAAGGCCAAACGCTCTAAATGGCTAAGGCTGGAAAATGCCTACTTTCCAAAAGTACTCTCCATGCCACTGGAGTCCAGCTATCCTGGCTGATGAAGGGTGAAACTCCGAAACCGGTCCTAGGATTCTCGTTTCTAGTCCAGGGAGGACCTGGCCTGGCAGTTCGGGCTGGACTGTTCCCATTCGGCACAGGGTCAAGACTGATTTGCATATGGCTTGGTTCAAGCTGGAATGGCATGGGGAGCAAAAGATCTATGGATTTAGACCCAGTCTATGTACTGGGGTGTATGTATGACATTGTACTGCATTTTGTCCATCAATTGTTCTTTTTACTTTCCAAAAGTGGAATTTCAAAATTGTAATTTAAAATCCGACATCACCATAAGTTAGAATTTTTCATTCCAAAGACACCTAAAATGAACTGGTTGCCAGCTCCTATTTGAAAATTACATCTTATTAAATGTAATAAAATACTCTGCTAGTCTTTGGGCGTCTAACGTATATTGAATGCCGTGGGGAAACCACGACTCATTGTGAGACTTTATTGTCAAACTCCGAAATCACTGATTTTTTGCAGTATTTAACCTTAGATGTGCATCTATAAATTTCAAACAAAACAGCCGTATCTCTGTGATTTTGACACAAGGACTCTTCAATCTTCATCGATATCACGATAATTCGTTATATCCAGTGACTCCTATTGGAGCAAGCGCTTTCAATCCAACTTACAACTGTTCATTTTGGGACTTCAAAGAGGGGTCTGCCATCCTCTTCAAATATCTACAGTCCTGACAATGGTCTCATTGACTTACAGCAACAGAGACAGAAACATCGAGGTTCTGTCCAATTTCCTCTAAAAGTTATTGTCAAATGTGTTATTTGTAACTTATTTCTACTTGCTAGACATGTTCAAATACTGGATATAGGATTTGGACTTTCAATACATTGACATATGGTCCCTTAAGATATGTGTAATTCAAGAAAAACCGTTTTCAATGTTTTTTTAGATTGATTTTTTTGTGAACTCCTATTGAACATATAAATAAACATATTCAATATAAAATCATTAATCTATACGCCTGCTATGGAACTTTTTCCTCTCTAAATAATGATGATTTTTTAAATGTATCTTTGAATAACTGTGAATTTTATTATTGATGTCACAGTATGAAATATTGAATTCAAAACACCTGATAAATACAATTGTGTAAAGAAATCCTTTTCAGGCACTCTTACCTAGTATATTAATTTCTAAAAGAGGCATTTACAAAATTGTAATTTAAAATCAGACTTCGCCATCAGTTAGAATTTGCATTACAATTCCAAAGACACTTAACATGAACTGATTGTCTGCTCCCATTTGGAAATTAAATCTTATTAAATGTAATAAAATAACTCTAATATTAGTCTATGGGATAGGTAGGCCTTGCAGTAGTGAAAAACAAATTTTAGAGGTATTCACTTACAGTACTGTAATCACTCAGTGGCCACACAGGAGGACCCTAAAAAAAAGAAAGGCAAAACAGGGAACTCTGGCCTGCTAGGGTTTTTTATTAGTCGGGGTTCTTCCCAAAATAAAAAAAAGAAAAGAAACACAAGAGATATTCAGAGCAAAGTCCGTGGACTAGAGAAGCAGTCCTCCTTTCTAACGTTCTGTTCTCTCTCTCTTTTGGCTTCCAGTGAGCTGTTGCTGGGGTCGGGGGGGGGGGGGGGCTTGGCGGTGTTCTATTTCCCTCGATGAAAAAAAAAATGTAGGGTTAGGAGAAGGGCTAAGTGGTTCTACTAGGCCTCCACCTTTTCACCCAGGTGACTGTCTGCTAGAGGTGTACATATAAAGAGATATACAGTGCTCTGGTGTTGCTTCAAATCTCCCACCACTTCCCAATAGCAAAATAGCGGTAAAGTGGCACTTGCCTCTGGCCAATGCCCTCCTGGGTCGTGGCAGAAGGGGTCCAGACATCCTTCTTTTCCCCGGGACGATTGGACTGACAGTGGTTGTTCCTGGGCTGTTCTCTGCAGTCTGCCTCCTCTTCCACGTGGATACTCCCCTCTGGCTTCTCACTCCTGGGTTCCTCTCTTGAAACAGCCGGTCTTGCCTCCCGCGTCTCCCTGGTCAATGTGCTCTCCAACACGTCTCTCTCCTTCGGCTTTTCTCTCTCCTCCGCGTCTCTCTCCATCAGCTTCTCTCGCTCCCCCGCGTCTCTCTCCGTCGCTTTAGGCGCCGCGGCGGTCACGTGTTCAGCACTCTGTACTGCTGACACGAAGACTGGCGGGGCGTCCTGCAGCGGCCAGCTTAGGTGTCCCGATTGTGGGATTACAAGCACATTTACAACTTAAAAGTACATGTTGCACCTTTTAAATACACTACACCTGCCCTCTGGGTTGTCCATGGCCTGCCCAGGGGTAACATACCTATAAAAAGAGGAGATTTCGGCTTCGTAAAAGGTTATTTTTCCGGTAGAAATGGCAGTTAAAAACTGCACACACATGCTGCAATGGCAGACCTGAGACAGGTTTAAAGGGCTACTTAAGTGGGTGCTACAATCAGTACTGCAGACCCACTACCATTTAATTTAAAGGCCATGGCCACATGAAGTGGCACTTTAATAAGAACTTACAAGTAAATTAAAAATGAGAATTGGGGTTAAGCCTATGTTACCATGTTTTAAGGGGTGAGTACATGGACTTTAGCACTGGTTAGTAGTGGTAAAATGTGCAGTGTATGAGATCGGCAAAAATGAGATCAGCAAAAATGGAGGAGGAAAGCAAATCATTTGGGGGAAACAACCCTGAAGATTACAGGTTTAACAGGAAGTAACCAAATAAAAACACCCAAAGGGTGACTCAGTAGGGTGGGCAATGTCCGCATCCCAAAATAAGGGGCTGTTTGGGATGAGGTTAAATGGTTCTTGCATGAGCTCTGCCCCTCAGCAGGCAGCAGGCCGAGGGTAAGTTAGCGATCCACTCAAGGAGCCAACCATGGTCACTCATTATCGACCCAACCAGGGGCAGCGGCATGGTTTGTCAGTAACATTAATCATTATCACCTAGGTGGCTGTCAGGATCGTTCTCAGGGAGGGTTTCTAGCTCAGTCATCTTGCAGGCATAATAGCGGTAAGATTTAACAGCCAGTTTGGGATCCCAGAAAAGGTGAGCTTTTCTGTTGATGATGACTCAGAGCTTGATTGGAAAGATGACTTTGTAATTGAGGTCCACCTTCAACAACAATTGCTTTGCAAGAATCCTCTGTGAGCAGCCTGCATGATCAAGGTGAAAGTCTGATGAATATCTAATTTCTCTCACCCTGTAGTGTAGCCCCCCCTTTTCCCATGCCAGGCACAGAATCATATCTTGGTCTCTGTAGTGCCGCAGATGGTAGTGCAGCAGATGGACTGAGCAGGGATTCCCGGTGGGGGGCACTGTCCCAGAGATCGATACTCATGCTCCACTGGAAACAAGGTGGTCAGTTGGTCCCTGAAGAGAGCTCAGAGGATAGTCTCCATATGGTCCTCTACCGTGGACATAGCAGTGGGTTCCGGGAGTCCCAAAACTCTAATCTTGTTTCTTCTGGAGCACTCCTCCAAATCCTCATTCTTAGCTTTAATAACTGCAAGAAGTCTCTCCAGTCATAGGAGCTGCCAGTTTTGTAGTGTGATTCAAAAAGGGGGGTGGTGATGGACAAAGTATCTGAATTAAGCAGAACACTCCTCCCCGGTCAAAAGATCAGGGCTTGATCCATCACAGTTTTTTAGCTCACTGCACCATCCCAGTTCAGAACCTGGCTACATGCAAATTAGTCTGTCCCTGGCCCAGTGCATCATGGGAACAGGGCAGACCAAACTACCAAGCCAATTCTTTACTGGAAAGGAAACAAGCTTCCGGGGACCGGTTTCTGGCATTACAGCCGTCTTCGGCCCGGCTTGCTTGAATCCTGATGGTGCAGTGAGCAAGGGACTCACGTCTGAGCATACCCTTCCACACTTGTGGTGGCCAAAACGATTCAAAAAGGGGGGTGGTGATGGACAGAGTATCTGAATTAAGCAGAACACTCCTACCCAGTCAAAAGATCAGGGCTTGATCCATCACCGTTTTTTAGCTCACGGCACCATCCCAGTTCAGAACCTGGCTACATGCAAATTAGTCTGTCCCTGGTTTTGATTTGCATATAGCCATTGTCTAACCCAGGGTGGTGTGGAGTGCAAAAAAACGATGGATTTAGGCCCAGATCCTTGTACTGGGGTGAATGTATGACATTGTTCTACATTCTGTCCATCAACTGTGTTTTTTGCAATTTTCACCCCGAGTGGGCTGGGTATGCTCAGACGTGAGTTCCAGGCTCTCCACACCACTGGAGTCAAGCTATCCAGGCTGATGAAGGCTGATAGCCAGAAACCGGTCCTTGGATGCTTGATTCCGGTCTGGGAAAGACATGGCTTGGTAGTTCGGACTGGACTGTTCCCATGAGGCACAGGGTCAGAGCTGATTTGCATATAGCCATTGTCTAACCCAGGGTGGTGTGGAGTGCAAAAAAACGATGGATTTAGGCCCAGATCCTTGTACTGGGGTGAATGTATGACATTGTTCTACATTCTGTCCATCAACTGTGTTTTTTGCAATTTTAACCCCGAGTGGGCTGGGTATGCTCAGACGTGAGTCCCAGGCTCTCCACACCACTGGAGTCAAGCTATCCAGGCTGATGAAGGCTGATAGCCAGAAACCGGTCCTTGGATGCTTGATTCCGGTCTGGGAAAGACATGGCTTGGTAGTTCGGACCGGACTGTTCCTATGAGGCACAGGGTCAGAGCTGATTTGCATATAGCCATTGTCTAACCCAGGGTGGTGCGGAGTGCAAAAAAATGATGGATTTAGGCCCAGATCCTTGTACTGGGGTGAATGTATGACATTGTTCTACATTCTGTCCATCAACTGTGTTTTTTGCAGTTTTGTAGTGTGGCCCCGTCTTCAGCATCAGACACTCGCTGTTTCAGATGGTTCAGCCTGTCATCGTGTTTATCCAGTCGATCACTCATGTGGTCCAGGTGATCTGTAAGCATATATGTAAAGAAATGCCTCTTTTTGCATGAACATCCCTAAAGGGTTGGACTGATGCTGCTGGCTTTTGACTCTGAGAATGCATTGAGATCTGCTAGCCAGACCTCAGTGCCAGTGTTCTCACCTCTTACAAAGTGTATGTTGAATTAGCTACCCCCAATTACAATAGGCTGATGTACTGATAGGTCCCTAGTACATGGCCCCAATGGTACCCAGTGCAAGACAGAGTGTCCCTCAGGGCTGCAACACAGGCTGTGCCACCCTCTGTGGGACAAAATAAAAACAAATGTCTCCCAGCCTGCCACTATTGCCTAGAAGAGCAGATTTAAACTGCTAGATCAACTTTGCTATTTAAACAAATGGCAAAACTCCCACTTCCCTTAAAATATATTTAAGTCTCCCCTACGGAAGGCCTATGAAGCCCAGAGGTAGGGAGCTATATATTATTAAAAGGGACTTGCTTTTAATCTGTCCTGACAGCAACTCTTCCAAATTGTTGTTTTACTGGGGAAAAGTTAGTACCCCACTAGCTAACACAGAGTTACCGGCTGACCCCTCAGACCAGCTAGCTTCTGAATAGGACTACTAAAATGGGTACTTCAAGGTATCAAATTAATTGTGGCATTAAACCTGAGTTGATGCCTGTTAGAAATGGGGTTTCTGGTTGGCAAATATATATACTCTGCCAAAGAAGTAACCACCACTCTAGTCAGGGTAAACTAGATACACACTAAAAGATAACTTGTACACATCCTCTATAGCTTGGCACAGACCAGTCAGGCTTATTTAAAGAGGCAGTGTGTGAAGTTTTTGTGTAACACACACATACAGTAACACAATGAAAACAGCAGTTTAGAAGTCGAGTTATGAATTTTTAAAGATGACAAAGAGTTCTAGCAATTAGAAGCAATAAGCGCCTATAGGTTTTATTTGGTCCCAGTGGACCGGGATAAAGCCAACCAGTCTATCAAATAAATTAAATAGGATTTCTAAAGTGAATCACCCCTAAGTGTAGCCAGGCATGGTGGGGGGGGGGGGGGGAAGAGGTTGCGCTGCTGTGTTGAACTAGTCAAAGAGCCAGGTCTTCAGGTCTTTCTTGAACTCTTGCAGAGATGGTGATTTGTGGTGATGCTATGGCAATCAAATGGGAAAGGACACTGGTATCTACTATAACCATTGGTTATTATTGACAACCCTCATAAACGCTCAGAATGTAACGTTGCAATGTATCTTTTTATCCGCCCCTTTCTCTCGCGTTATGGCATAGTCATCGGGTTGTCAAAAAAGACGTGCTGTATGCCTGCCTCGCCCGAGGCAACCTCCGGTAGGAGTAGAAGTGTCCAGGGATTTTAGGACAACAGCTGAACAATGTAGCTGGAGCAGTTACGAGGGATGTTAAAAGTCAGTGTCACACCAAACCAAAAATTTATTACAAAAAGGTGGGCACTGATAGTTTAAAAATACTGGGTATATTGTATAATCGAGTTACTAGATTATAATATCTTTCTCAAAAGTAGTCAACATGTTTCAGCTCACCTGGGCCCAGCCGGGTCTATGGAGCTTTCGTCAGGACAAACAGGGGGGAGTATAATACTCACACAACTTGTGTAGTATTCAGGTAGTGAATGGAACTCTCATATTGAAATTCCTGCATTATGGGAATAAAATGAGAATCGAGAAACATACTGCGCATTTAAACAGTGAAGATAGCATCTAGCACATATACATACAGTATTAGTAAGTAATCTCTCTAAACAAGCAATCAATGAAGTCAACGAATGCTAGAAGAGGGTGCAAAAACAAAAGCAAGAGCAAAAATACTAGGAGAGGAGAGGAAAGCAGTCTAAATATACACTTTCAGTGAACATGAAACTATAATACTGCGGGAAACATTCTACGTATGCATAACGAAGTCTCTAGATGTTGTGAAGAGTTCTTCAAGTGCTGTACATGAAAGGTGCATGAAATGCTGATTACGCTATTAATGCACTCTCAGTAACCTCTATGTCTAGTGGGATCAGCTGTAACTAACAACCCACAAACAAGCGGTATCAAACGTAAAGGAGTACTTTGTACGAATTCAATTGGATACCTTCGTATCGGGTGAATTTCTCCACATCAGGGTGCTAAGAGTCGCATAAAGGTCGTGGTTTTGTCTAGAATAATAAACACATTAGGGATCATAGTTTTAAATACCTGTTATTGTACGAATGCCAAAGCGGCATTAAGACGTCTAAACGCCATTCTTACCCACGTGTAGAAGTCTCTGGCTCCTTGTGCTGACTCTGCCCCTGGTGACAGAGGGTGTACTTCCTGTCTCATTATAAGCTCAGGTGTAGACATAGAAAAGGGGGGTCTGGATGTATTAGAAAATACTTACAAGATGGAAGTTCTTAAAGGGGAAATTCAGATTTCCATCGTGATGTCTGGTATATTGACCAAAAAAGCAAAGGTATTCCCACAGGTGGATTTTAGTAGAACTGATGCCATGGAATATTGTCATTCATCCCTGATATGTGGGTTTTAAGACGATTGACCCATCTCTGTTCTTTTTCGAACAATCTCTGTTCCGCATTGTTATCTTTATCCTGGAGCGTTTCTAAAACGGTCCATCTTAGGTCATCACAGGTATGCCCAGCTTCAACGAAATGTGTACAAAGCTTGGTAGTGTTTTTCTTCAGTCTCACATTACTCCTGTGTTCTCCTATCCAGATTTTAACCTTTCTACAGGTCATGCCGACGTATTGTTGTTGACATGGGCATGTCACCAAGTATATCACGTGTGTAGAGTTACAGTTCGTGTGCTGTCTTTGGGACCATGTAAAATCCTCAGTGAGTTGTAGTGTTTTTGTCGTTTTTGTAAATTTACAAACTCCACATGTTCTGCATGGATAATGACCCGTAACTGGGGTCATGGTTGCATCTCTGATGGTAATTTTGGTGGGTACTTTCCTCGGGCGTGTATGTACTAATGTATCTCGGAGATTCTTGGTCCTCCTGTAGGCGAATCTCGGTTTTGGCCAGTTCAAGGTGCCAGATGTGATAATCTGCCAATTTTTCCTTATTAGTTTTTGGACTTCATAGGTGGCCAGGCAGAAAGTGGTGACACAAGTAACCAGATCTTTAATAGGTTCCTTAGTGTGGTTTTGAAGGAGACAATCACGGGGTTGGTTAGACGCTCTCTTTTTACACTTTGAAATTACCCGAGGGGTGTAATCTCTTGCTTGTAGTTTTTTGCCAAGGATTGTAGCTTGGTTTTTATAGTCACTATTCTTACTACAATTTCGTTTGTGTCGTAGGAACTGGCTGTAGGGAAGGTTGTCTCTTAGCGGACGAGGATGGTAGCTCAGATACGACAAGAGACTGTTCTTGGCTGTAGGTTTTGTATATGTCTTGGTTTCTAATTTGCCGTTCTCAGAGAAGATTGTCAAATCCAAGAAATCAATGTATTGGTTACTTGCCATGGAAGTAAATTTCAGCCATTGGTCTTGATTGTTAAGCCATTCAATGAACGTCGTTAAGTCCTTATTGATGTCCCAAATAAGCAGAACGTCGTCGATATAACGCTTCCAGTATAATATACTGGAAAAGACTGGATTGTCATTATGTAGGACGAATTTCTGTTCAAATTGGCTGACATACAATCCTGCTACCGACTGGGCAAAAGCACTGCCCATGGAAGTTCCATGGCACTGCAAAAAAAGTTGGCCATGAAATTCGAAATAGTTCTCTTTTAATGCCAACCGGCAACATTCCAAAATGAAATGACGAGGAGTCTGATAAGACCATTCTTCCTCGAAATGTAGATCCTCCAGGATTTGCATGGTGTCGTCTTGTGGCAAGCTTGTATACAGCGATTCGACATCCAGTCCTACTAGGACCATCGTGTTTGGATCGAAGGCTCTGTCGGCTGAATGATTTGTGGTGGTGGTCAGTCAGTCAAAATACTTTATTCGGTTTGTTGCAAAAACCATAAAAGTGTACTACAAAATTCATCGAAGTCAGACATTGGTTAAGTAATAAGACATTAATTGACAAACCTTATCACAGTAAAATCATGTACACTTAAAATGTATATTATACATATGATGATAAAAAGGATAAAAACCGGCGAAAGCCAATTAAAAAGAGAATTAAACCAAATTCTGAGACCTAGGCCTATGAATACTACTATGTGCAATCAATCCAATTAATTTTCCTCTTCAGTCTCAAAGCAATAGATAAAAAAATTGCTACATTGAAGATCTCCCATGTGGTAGACAACAACTGTAAATAAAAAAGGGCAGGTTTAACTTGTCTAAAGCCCTTGCCCTTGATAAGGGGAATAATAATTTTGGATAGGACACAAATGTTTACAAAAAAAGATAAAGCACATAGTGTCTTTAATTGAGAAACCGTCACAGGAACAAATCTCCAGCTCCGAGTCTTTAGTCCATCCTGAACGATCAGTAAGGAGAAGGTGGAATTTGTTCAGTCTGAATTTAGTCAATAAAAATTGATGGTGCATATTGTTGACGACACTCAAATAGGGTTCTATGCCACTGGTAGTGATTAACATTTGATGAGCCCTAACAGATGGTTTACATAGTTCTTTTTCTTCTCTATCCAGAGATGCCAACTGTTTAAAAGTATATTTCACCCATTTCACCCATTTGATGTCCCCTTTCAACAGTTTATCCGAGGAGTGATATAGTTCCGGTCGACCCAATTTAGCTGCCAGTTTTTGAATATAATTCAGCTAGGGAATAGATTGACCATAATCCAAAGATAGACAGTCCCTCAGAATGTCATGATTCAGCTCCAATTCAGGGTTCAGCCATATAGAGATCCACTTCAATAGCGGTGCTAAAGCGATGCGATCCTCCAAGTAATCAACCCCACACTCTTGGTGAACGATGTACCCCGGGGTAGACTGAGGAACACATAGCAAGGATTTCAAAAATGTATCCTCAATCACCTGCAAGGCCTTAACATTTTTTAACCCCCACAAGTCTGCACCATACATCGCTATAGCAGTGCATTTAGCGTCATAGATTTTCAACACTGCCTCCATAGGCTTCACACCCAGTTTACGAGCAAAATCCCGTACTGCCAAAATGGACCTGGCGAAAGCATTTTGTTTTGCAGCTAACTGAGGTAACCAAGTAGAATTATCATCAAAAATTACCCCCAGATAGGGAAATCTAGTCACCCTGGATAAAACATTTTCATCGCAAATCATTGTCTTAATTTTTTTCGGTTTACTCCCCACAATCATTACATGAGATTTAGGAAAATGTACACTTAGATTCAGACCCGTCATAAAACTAGAAAATGAATTTAAAAGACATTGCAACCCCACAGCTGTACGTGCTATTAGTGCAGCGTCGTCGGCATATAATAATGCCGGAATGGGGAATTTAACGGCCCTTGCTAAGTCTTTACATCCCTCCGTTAGGGTGACCCCTAGTTCATGAATGTATAAAGTGAAAAGTAAGGGGGCTAAAATACAGCCCTGCCTTACACCATTAATGATCGCGATCTTGCCTGTGCTATTTTCCAGGCGGTCGTACCTAACTGTGGCTGTAAGGTCCCTGTGTAGGTCAGCAAGAAAATACACAATATTTTTATCAACTCCTAACTTGAGGAGTAGTTCCCAGAGCTTGGACCTATTCACCCGATTAAAGGCCGAGGAAAGGTCCATAAATGCCAAATACAAGGTGCCCCGTTTAGCGATAGTGTATTTCCCTATTAACAGATAAAGGTTGAGGCACTGATCTACTGTGCCTCGACCTTTCCTGAACCCATATTGTAAGCATGAAAGGGTTTCTGAGTCCTCCAACCAAGTTGTTAATTTACCAAGGACCACTCGCCCTAGCACTTTAACTGCGGCGTCGATAAGGGAAATGGGGCGGTAACAACTTGGGTCACCCCTGTTTCCTTTCTTAAAAATCGGTACTATGACAGATTTGGACCAAGTGTCCGGAATATCTGCCATAGAGACCCTGTTAAAAACATTGACTAAAATTCTAGCCCATGTCTTCACATCGGATTTTTAAGAGGTCAGCAGGGACGTCATCGGGACCTGGAGCCTTATTTCTGGTCATCTTCCTGAATGCCTCTGTTACCTCTAGCTCGGATACCTTTAGAGTATAGAGATTTAGGGAAGGGGGTCACTGTACTCCCCTCCCCACTATTTCCCCCTTCATAGACTGACTTAAAATGGGAGCACCACGCCTGTTCCTGGATACCACAATCTAAGTGGTCATTACAGGAGTCCTGAAAAAAAGGTTTATTAACGACGGCCCAGAATTTGGCACTATTTCTGAGCACGTCAACTGAGGTTAGATCTTCCCAGGCAGCTACCCTGATCTCCCGTCTTCTTATGTCCAGGGCTCTTTTATAGCTTTTCCATAATAGGGCCACAGTGGCCCTATTCACTGGTTTGCAATTGAAGGCAGCTTTTAGTTTTTGGTTAGCTGCTGAACAGTTATGATCAAACCAGCCTTGGTCAGCCGGTACCTTGGCTTTCCCTGTTCGACTAAGATCTAAAGAAACCTGGGCAGAGATAATTGAGTAAGCCGCTAAAACTTCCTCATTCTCTGCCTCCAGGTTCAGACAGGTTTCGAGCTCAGAACCTACTGTGGAAAATAGATTAGAATGGAAGTCTCCCGGTATAACCTTACTCCATCTGAGTCTGCGGGCCTGATCTATCGGGCGAATGTCTGATTTATCCATTCTATTTAGCGCTGTCATAGACTTCAAGGCCAGATCTGACAGACTCAGAGCTACTGGATTGTGGTCACTGAAGTGTGACCACATGGGCGAATATTCAAAAATCCTATCCTCCAGTGTTAAACTAATGAAGATATAATCAATGAATGAATGACAACCATTCCCCTTAAATGTTGGTATCTCCTTATCTCGCAATGTTGGGAGCATCAAACCATTATCTGCCAGGATTATCTCGAGAAGACCGCCCTGATCAGAATGTTCAAAATGAACATCTCCCTGTTCGACAGGGCCGAATAGATCTAAGGACGGACACTTGTCTGGACATCCATGGATATTGAAGTCTCCCATAACTACGAGAAAACAATGGCTATCATTTGTCTCCCTATAATTTTCCAAAAAGAAATTTAATATACGCAGGTGCTCGGTCGTGGTAACTCTATCGTACGAGTTATAAAAATTAACAATTAAAATCTTTCCCACCCCTCACAAACAAATTTGTACAGCTAGGATATTCCGTGAACCGGTATCTAACTGAGTATGTACCCCGTGAATAGTGGCTGCAATTAGGATAACCAAGCCACCCTTCGCCCTCCCCATGTTAGAATTGACCGCAGGAATGTGGTAACACGCATATCCATCCAGGCTCAAGATGTCACCTGTGTCCCACGTCTCCTGAAGGCCAATTATATCATACATACTAATAGACTCTCTCCATATTGGATCATCTATCTTATTTTTAAGACCAGCTATGTTCCAGGTCATTAATTTTAGAGAGTGGTCTTGATAGCCTGGAGTTTCTGCCATTATGGATGTATTGAATTCCTTGGAACCTTTGGATTCTACCATTGTCGTGACTTCAGGGACAGTGGACACGAAAAGTGGAGCAAGATTGATATTTTGGCTACCTAGTCATTCATTGTCATCCAGGTTCGAAAAAGTATCAAATCTATTTAAAACGGGGACCGCAAACTCATAGGGCAGTCTCCTTTTGCCTAAATTACTATTTAATTGCCTGGTTTGGGGTGGTGGATAAAAGAAACCTAGCGGGAGAAGATTTACATAATCATTTTCGATTCTAGATGACCCCGCCTGTCTCAGTATGTCCTCGACCAACCTTGGGGATCTAATGCTTACGACCACACAGTCTCCCTCTAAGCTTTTTTTGGTATTGCCCACCCAAGGGACCCTTCTAACCATCAAAATGTTATCATCCAGGTATTCTCCCAGATCTGTTTTGCTGGAAAGATAGAAGAGTGTTTTGTTTTTTAGTGAAGACCAATGTTCATTTTGACCCTCCTTGATCTTCGGAACATTCGCCAGAATGATAGTATGTGGGCTTGCCTTGACTGGTAAATTTAAAGCTAACTCTCTCTTCTTGAGGGGCTGAGGGCGAGGGTCTGATCTCCCTTCTGGGGCTTTGGGGCCCTCATTGACCTTCAAAGTGGCACCAGTCACTTTTGGCACCTGAATAGGGATGTTTAAAGGAGCCAAAGACTCTATAGGTACTGCAGGACATACTAGGGGTATGACCGGACCTTCACCGCTGTCCTTGCCTAAACCAGGAGCGCCATCAGGCGCACCTGGTGCTCCCTTATGTTTGTCCAAAAAGCCCCCCAATCTTTTTATTTCAGCGGACATGCGGTCCAATTTGGCCACTAAAGGTTTTATGATGCCCCTTATCTTTAAATCAATAAGGCCCACTAGTTGATTAAGCTGTTCGTCCTCCAGTTTGATGGTGCTAGGTCCTGCTGATGTATCATCTGCCTTTTCTAAGTTTTTAATAGGTGTAGTGGGTGTGACTGTCTTATTTCTCATTGAGCGGGTACCTATGCATTTCAACTGTGTTTTTCTGCTTTGTCTAACCACTCTAGGGGCAGGGGTTGGAGGATCCTGTACAATAGGATCTGATAAAGCCTCTAAGTCCAACTCAAAAGGTTCAGGCAATTCCAAAACAAGGGGGTCATTATTATCACTAACGCTACGATCACCTTGGTCAAGGCCTACCGAGGAAGGGGAACACATGGTAAGTGGCAGAGATTCACTGTTTAACCCCAAGGACTATCGTCTTTCAGTGTTAATCTTCTTAACCACTTTTACTAAGTAGTTATCCAAAGTACCAAGAGCAGGTGGAGCACTTAAGGATGACATATTACTACTTACAGTGAAACAATCCCCAATAGGTTCAAAAATATTGCACCTCCACTAACAATTAGGTGATATATGTTATGATGCGTATTAAAACCATCTATCACAAATGTGACTAAAATAAAATCTCACTGTGTCTTCAATGAGTAGGGTCAGAGTAGAACCCAGCTTCCTCGGACCAGGATTTATGGCCCAGCCCAGCCTCGTTCTGCCCCGGACTGCCACAGGCTGTCCCGCCCTTGTCCCGGGCTTCTCCCGGGCGCGCCCGCGCGCGTCCCGCGGTGCGGGAGGTGTTCCGAGCTGTTAAGCACCTCCAGGCGGGGTGGCGGCGTCACGGTGGTGCGCGGCCCCCGGGGCTTCTGGGGGAAGTAGTTCGCCTGAACTACGGCGTGTGGTCGTGGCTGCCCGGTTCTGCCGTTTCCCTCACGGCGCTGTCAGGTGAGCTTGGACCGTTGCCCTCACGGTCAGTGAGGCTCCAAAGTTGGTTTGCACCCCCAGGACTGCTTGGCGCTCCGAGCTGTTAAGCGCCTCCAGGCGCGGTGGCGGCGTCACGGTGGTGCGCGGCCCCCGGGGCTTCTGGGGGAAGTAGTTTGCCTGAACTACGGCGTGTGGTCATGGCTGCCCGGTTCTGCCGTTTCCCTCACGGCGCTGTCAGGTGAGCTTGGACCGTTGCCCTCATGGTCAGTGTGGCTCCAAAGTTGGTTTGCACCCCAGGACTGCTCGGCGCTCCGAGCTGTTAAGCGCCTCCAGGCACGGTGGCGGCGTCACGGTGGTGCGCGGCCCCCGGGGCTTCTGGGGGAAGTAGTTCACCTGAACTACGGTGTATGGTCGTGGCTGCCCGGTTCTGCCGTTTCCCTCACGGCACTGTCAGGTGAGCTTGCACCGTTGCCTTCACGGTCAGTGTGGCTCCAAAGTTGGTTTGCATTCCAGGACTTGGCTGCCAGATGTGAGATGGTGCAGCCACTGCTCCTGCTCCCGTGGATACGTGGGGTGTGTCCAGAGAGAGAGATGAGGAGCCCAGCTTCTGGATGGGTTGGTGGAAGTTCACCCTGTGTTTGAGGTAGGCTGGGCCCTTGTTATAAAGAGCTCTTTGGGCGTTGATGAACAGTTTGAACTGGCAACACATGCTGACGGAGTGTCAGTGTAGGGCTTTGATGTGTGGGGAAATGTAGGTCTTCCTCAGGAGGGCAAGGATGAGCCTGGATGCTGCATTCTGTATGGTTTGGAGTGGTGATTCCCACGTAGCGGGAGTTGCCGTAGTTCAGGCGGCTGGTGACGAGGGCCTGGGTGACGGGGCGTCTGATTACGAAGAGGAGCCATTTGAAGATTTTTCTGAGCAGGCGCAGGGTGAGAAAGCAGGAGGATGGGATAGCATTTGTCTGCTTCCTCATTGAGAGCATGCTGTTGAGTATTATTCAGAGGTTTCTTGCGTCCTCTGTGGGTGCAGGTGTCGGGTCGAGCTCTGTAGGCCACCAAGAGTCATCTCATAGGTAAATATTGTTTCTGAAGATAGGTATTTCTGTTTTGTCTGATTTGAGTTTTAGACACCTACTGTGCATCTAGCTTGCCCGGTCATGCAACAGTGGAAGTTGGGTTTGGTGTTAGTTGGGTCTGAGTAGAGTGAGAGGGTGAGCTGAGTGTCATCCATGTAGGAGATTATGTTCATGTCAAGGGATCCTACCAAGGTAGCCAGAGGTACCATGTACGTGTTGCAGAGGATAGGGCATGGAGGGGATCTTTGTGGGATGCTGCAGATGATGTTTTTAGGTCCTGAGGTGAAGGGTGGGAGGCACTTTGGGTTCGACCAGAGAGGAAGGACAAGACCCATTTGAGTGCTTTCACTTGGATCCCCAATTGGCGAAGACCTTGCAGGAGGGTTGTTGGACATGGCCCTTCTTAGGAAGATTTCCTTAAAACTTTTTGCTATTTGTCCTCCTAGTTTTTAGCAACTCTCTTTTCCTGACCTTAGGACTATGGGAATGTTCCCACTGTACAGCAGCAGGAAAGTGCACACACTCTTCCTGCACATGTTAGGATAGAGTGCTCACTTGATTGCGTTAGGTGTTGTACTGGTGAGTGCCCTATAAAAAGGTACACCAAATACCTGGGGCGGGTGTGGCCCTGGCTAATAGGGGGAAGCAGCACTGATTCTGCCACCCATATGAATAGCCTGTCAAAAATGTTTCATACTCAGGTTGGCCAGTCTAACTTGATAGTCATTCACTACTACCAAACCGGGGTAGGTGAATGGCCGGGTAGGTACATCTGCATGTTCAATGCCTGGGTATGGATGAACCCCAATGTGGGCTCTCCCTACCTAGGGAGCAGGCTCTCCTACGGGACATTTCCTGGCTGTGGCTGAGTCCCTTGTTCAAGCCTTAGGGCCTGGTGCACTTTCATACTGTAAGTGTAGTGTGAAAGTGCATGCGCCTTCTAGCACACGTTAGGAAGGCGTGCTCACCTGAAGTTTCTATATCATCAGTCAGGTCTGCCATGGACGACCGGTGGGGGCATACTTGCACCTTTTATATTTTAAGACTTGGGTCCAGGTCGTGGTGCAGGCTGGTCAGCGCCCTGGCACCGATAGTGTCAATGAATGCGTGTCCAGCCTGCCAATGCAGGCAGATGTGAGCTTAGTGTCGAGGCAGTGCTAAGCATGGGTCCAACCTGCCGTTACAGGCTGGTGTGTGCACTGGTGCCAAGGGTGTTCGTAAATACGTGCCCATCCTGCCATCGCAGGTTGTTGTGTGGTTTGCACTGAGGGTGCTCCTATAAAACAGGTCCAGCCTGCCATTGCAGGCTGGGGTGCACTTTGCACTGATGATGCTCTTAGATATAAGTCCAGCCTGCCATTGCTCAGTCTAGTCTGTTTAAGTCCTTAGCCATCATGAGAGGAACTTTCTCTTCCACCCCAGTACACCTCGGGTACGTCCTAAGGGGTAAAGCGAGTGGTAGGTGAAAGGCAAGGCAGGTACACATTTGTGTTCACTGCCCAGGTAGTGAGGAATAACCGTGCATGTTTTCGCTACCTATCAGGTGTGCTATTCCTATGGGCTAACATGGGGAAATAGTTGATATTACTTCAGGCTGCAATAGTGGATTGCAGCTGAACACCCTTGTAATGTTTCATAATATTGGATTTGCAGGGACAACCCCTTGCCAATAGTCAAGGTCGCTTATTCATGATTCGTGTAGAAATGCTACTACTAGATATTGGACATTCTTATGCTCTGAAACTCTGTGTGTGCCTTGATGCTTGACTCCAGTCCACATTGGAGGTTGGGGAAGCACATCTGGGCATTACCCAGTGGCAACCATAAAACACTGGGCATTCAATTTAAACAAACAACCTTTACCATTTGCGGGCATGGCTGCAAAGATTGGTGGAGGAGGTTTTGACACTTGGCCTCTGGAGCCAGATCGTGGCTCCACTAAAGATTAAGATTTGCATTCCACAACCTCATTGCAGACAGGACCGAAATTTAGGGGAGACATATGTGGTTCAAAGGGTCTACCTTTGAACCACCCCCAACTTCAAAGACACACTCCAGTATAACTACTGGTGCCGTCCTGCAGCAAGGGGTGAGATACACTTGTGGTGAAGTGGGACCGGAAACCTGGACCCGCATGGTGCCCATTGCCAGAGGATTCTGTTGTGCAAAAGGAAGATTACTGCCATTGAAAGGGACTGCGTGCCCTCCTTGAATAGTGGCCGTCCTAGGCTGACTACCTGCTGCTGTTTGGCACCCTTAAGTGTATTCTCCAAAGGCTTGTTAAGCTTTCCCCCTGTTTTTTCAGAGGTCTCAGGGACATCAAAGACCTCCTAAGAGGGACCCACAGTGTCTACCTGTGACACCTGAAGTGAGGTGCCCTCTCAAGTGCCCACATCGTCTATTGGATTCCAGCTGGTAGTGAGGCATGAGTGTGGACCTAAGAATTGTGCTTGGAGACTGGATCGCCTGGTGCAGAGCCCAAAGTCTGGCCCACATCTAAGGCATGTGGCAGTCTCATCATGGGAACTTTGGTATGCATACGTAACTAGTTGAAGGTGAGCGTATTCACTGGTTGTGGGACCCAGCATGGCCTGCTTCCTCGTTTGTGACGCATTTCTCTCGTATGACATGCTGACTGCATGCTAATTTCGTGCAGTGTCTGATTCACAGGTTTGGGCATAACCGTAGTAGTGCTTCATTCTACCTTGTTAGGCACTGCTGAACTTGTGGCTGTGTGTGTGACCGGAGTGGTCTTGTGAGATCAATATTGGTGTGCATCGGAGATTGTGCTTTATTTCCAAGGAGGTATGGAATTTGCAACTCCTCGGTCATGTGAGTGACTAGAGTTGTCTGGTGGGGCCAAAATCGACGTGCACCGGACATTTTGCCTCATTTTCAAGAAGGTACAGATTTTGCAACTCTGTCTGTGTGACTGGAATGGTCTGGTGTGACCTGCATCACCACACACCCAATGTAGTGCCCGGAGTGTCTGGCTGTGACTCTGATAAGCGTGTACCTGACAGGGTGCCTCCTCCTTCTCAGAGGCCCCCCTGCTTTATTCTCCATTCATCTCCTGGTCCCTTACTTGGCCCTCAGCATGGAGGACCTACTGCCCTCTCCTTACCCAGCCTTCCTTGCAGCATTGCCAGGTAGTGATGCTGGCTCAGGCCTGGGTGGTGAGAGTGCCTTGTACTGCTTGGTGCGTGGAGGAGGAAAGTTGTGTCTCCAATCTATGGGTGTAGGATAGTCAGGTGAGTTGGAGGCCAGTGGGAGGCTTGGGGCCCCGGGTTCTGCAGAGTGTAACCAATTGACCTGCTGGGTATCATTTGCACCGCATTATGGTGCTGAGTGCGTATATGCATGCGAGTGCTTCCGTATGGACTTGTCTGATATTAGTGACGCTGCCTAGCGGAGCAGAGTGAGTGTGTGTGTATGGAGTGACAACGGAGAACTGCCTGTGATTCACAACACATTCATGTCAGAAAAGCATTATGATTGACATTGGTTTTCCCCACACGCTCTCGGGCCGCGGTGCTGCTAAAAAGTGGTACAATTTGTGTTTGTGTTGATTTCAGATATAGGTAGGACCCGGGGTGCCCTCCTCAAACTATGTGGTAGTAAAGTATAAGAATTGCGAGGGTTGACCTGGGGTGGACAATGTGCTGCACTGCATAAGGGTGCTGGGGGGGGGTGTATATTAGCATTTTTCCATATGTGTATATTGCTAATGTCATTGGGACACGGTTAGTCCGGGTACTGCTAGCAATAATTCCTGACTCCCCTTACCAGCTAAAATACTGAAGAAGGCTGTGAACATGCAATTAAGTCTGTGCATTGAGAAAAACTACACATTGGACCCTTCTCAGTATGGGTTTCGCGCGGGACATAGTACGGAGTCAGCGTTGATCAAAGCCACGGAGGAGGTACGTGAGGCGGTGGACCAGGGAGGCTTAGCCATTTTGATATTGCTGGATCTGTCGGCAGCCTTTGATACGGTCCATCATGATGTGTTGATGCGTTATCTATCGATGGCTGGGGTCCAGGGTGTGGCCTGGAACCTACTGAAATCATTCCTGGCCGGCAGAGTACAAACGGTAGATCTAGGAGGGGACAGATCGAAACCGTTCTCCCTCCCCTGTGGAGTCCCATAGAGGTCCTCCCTTAGTCCGACGCTTTTCAATATATATATGAGACTGCTGGCTGCCCTTAGAAGATCTTTTGAGCTACTTTTAACCTCTTATGCAGATGATACTCAAATCGTGCTAACCCTGCAGAGAGGCAAAGTAGCGGAAAAGGCCCCCAGCTGCCATGACTTCATGTTAGCAATAACTGGCTGGATGTCTGCTAACTGCCTGAAGTTGAATGCAGGCAAAACAGAGGTGAATATTTTTGGGAATAACCCCAACCTCTGCACTCCAGCATGGTGCCCAAGTGAGATGGGCATCCACCCACCCCCTGCGCGTAAAGTTAAGAACTTGGGGGTGATCGTGGATAACACCCTCATATTTGGAGAGAAGGTCAGCGGGGTGGTGTCAACAAGCTTTTTCATCCTAAGAACCCTGAGGAAAATAAAACTCTTCCTCAAGGAATAAAGTTTCAGAACAGTTGTCCCAGCTCTCATTCTGTCCTGCCTGGACTACTGTAACAGCTTTGTATCTGATAAGAAACATCTTAATAGATTACAGATGGTGCAGAATGCGGCATTCAGGCTGCTTACGGGCACCCCAAGGTTTATGTCTGTCAGAAATGGCCTAGGGCACCTTCATTGGCTCCCAATCAAACAAGCTCAGTTCAAGGCTCTCTGTATGGTCTTTAAGTCCCTGATGGAGACTGGCCCTGAAGACCTAAAAAGGCGCATTAAATGGTATGTCCCCGGGAGAACGCTGTGCTCATTGGAAGCAAAGCAGGTGGTCGTTCCTAGGGCATAAAAGGCAACTGGGGTGGAAAGAGCTTTGTCCTTAGAGCCACCAATGCCTGGAATGACCTTCCGTTATACCTAAGGACGGCTACAGAATTCCTTTTATTTAGGAAAGGTCTGAAGACCTGGTTGTTTTCAGCTTTGTCTCAGTCTGGGCTCAGGGTTGGAGGGTACCAGATAGACAGTACCCAGCGCCAGGACACCCTTGGGTAAGAGTGCGCTTTATAAACCTATATAACATAACATAACATAACAAATGTGATTCAAGCCCAAGAATACATGATGTTCATGTTGTGTTGATTATTATGTGTGTTGAATACAAATGTTATTTACGTACATCACATGTGAAGTCTCTTTTGTGACACTCAAGGTATTTAAAATAAGTGAGTGCTGAGCCATTGCTTTACACACTGCTTCTGTGTTAAGCCTGACTACTCAGTGCAAAGCTACCCAAGGGTGAGCGCAGGTTATACAGTGTGTGTTATCACCCGCCCCTGACAGGAGGGTTAGGTTCTGCCTTGCTGGGGTAATGCCTCAGCCAACCAGAAATTGCCTGTTCCAACAAGGGTTTGGTGAGACACAATGTTGAATGCTGCAGAGACATCGAGGAGGATCAGGACGTTGGTCCCTCCCCTGTCTAGGAGGGTTCTGATGTCATCTGTGGCTGTAATCAGGGTGGTCTTTGTGCTGCTGTTTGAGCTGAACCTAGATTGGGAGGGGTCTCGTAGCTTGTTCTTCTTCTGGTGGGATTTTAGTTAGAGGTTCATTGCTTTCAATAGTACTTGGCTGGGAAGTGTAGTGTAGGAAAGGAGACAGATGAGATAGATGCATTGATGCATTGATGATTGTGGCAACCTTTTTCCGAGGTTGAACACATGGTGGGGCTAGGGTCTTTGTGGGCTACCGAGTAGATGAAACCTATGATGGTGGCAGATGACCCTTATGTTGATTTTAGTGGTCTTAGACAACCTTAGAAAGATCTCTAAGTGGTAGTTGTGGAGAGCAGCTTTGAGGCTTAGTCCAGAATGAGTGTAAAGCAGCTTGTTTTACCAGATCATAATCTCATTAGTATGGATTAAATAAAAAGAACCACACAGTGTATTAATAAAAATGTTTATTTATTATAAGACACTCACTAATACAGACACATCTCTCCTACCCAGAGATATACACAATGCACACAATACTTTGTAAAGAAACAGGTAAGAAGCACGTATTACACAGTGCTCACGGGGGGGAACAACCCATATACTAAAATAGTGGGATGCGAACCACGACCCAAGTCAAGACTATACCCAGAAGACATAGAAAAGCTGGGGACCCAAGGAACCACCTGAGATAAGTAACTAGGAGCTCCACTGAGGCCTGTGCAGAATGGGAACACAACCACGTTCTCAATTCAAGTCAATGGGCAAGTGTCACGGTTGTAATTTTAACAAAGTAGGACCCTTCCCAGTGGACCCTGAAGAATCCCCGCGGAAGACAGAAGGCTGGAGAGCCACCTCGCCCGTGGATATGCTAGGTACCAGGATACCTACACCAGGGAAGCCGGGTGCATAGGTGCAAAGTAGCATCGGAAACTGCAGTCAAACTCAATGGAGGACTTCAGGAAGATGCCACTGGTGAGGGATGTGAAAATGTTCAGGAGAATCCAAGCCTGAATTCAAGAAGAGAACCTGCAAGTTGAGGGGACAGAGTCTAGGTCATTCAGAGGTGACCATGGGGCACGGGAGTCGTGTGCCCACCAATGTCGACTGCTGCAGGGAGGTTGACTGTGCTCTTATTTTTGCAGCTACGTGGGCCAGGTGACACAGAGGACAACCAGGAACGATAAACAAGCTGTCCCATGTCCGTTGTCGCTATCCAGGGGGGGCACCAACAGACCTTGGCAATGGCAACCCATTGTAGAAGATAAAAATGTACAGTGGCGGGACCAGTAAGGTCCAAGAGTCCCGCAACATGCAAATGAATGAGAGTAGACCTCAAGCGAGCAGGGGAGCCCACTGGAGTTGAAGAAGACCCTTCGACCGGGCCTGAAGATCTCTGTAGACAAGCGTCACCCAGCCTTAGCAATGACCAGTCGACGCAGTACACAAGGATGCCATTCTGGTCATGTTGATAAGGGATACTGGCTGCAGAGTCGGTATGAAGACAGTGCAGGCCTCGTGGAAGCTGTAGGACCGTCACCTGTGTTACCAACTCTGTGGAAGACCAGGATCAGCAATCAGTCAGCTAGTTTGCGGTACCTGCAAATGCAGGGGATTGACTCCTTCGCTCCAAGGGCGATTCCTTCGGTTGTCTTTGGATGTCCACAGGACCTGTATGGAGCATGGACACTGACGGTACAGCAGGCTTACAGAACGCAGATATCAGGAGGCGACAGAGTCTTCCCGGTTGCAGTCTTGGTTCCAAGGCAAAGTCAGCTGCGGTCAGTCTGACGCGGTCTGCATGACACAGTTCGGATGTCTAGATGGTTGAAGAGGACACAGAGTTTGGTGTGAATTGAACTCTACGATGAATCTAAGGACCCACCTACAGGTAAGCCCTTAAGTGCCCAAAGGAAAGGGTTGGGACAATTCAGGGGTCCCTCCCAGAGGAGGGGCAGGACAGACGGGATGATACTCCCATGTCCTTTGTCCCGTTTCGCGCCAGAGTGGGAATCAACGGCTCCTTGAGCTGGTTTTAACTGCAGTAAGCAAGGAGGGCACCAATGTGCCCTTCAAGCTGACTGACTGGCACTGGCAAGAGCTCCCACCCTGCCCCAATACACGAAACCCTATATGGGAGTTGGTCACACCTCCCCGTGACAGGATATCTATTGTTCTTCCTTCCACAGCTCGAGTTTGAATCAGCAGCAGGAGGGAAGAAACATATCTCAGGTCGGCAGCAGCCCTAGCTTGCTGTCCAGTTCTGGAAGACTGGTACCGGGAGCACCAAGGGCCTCCCAGAGGAGCTTTACAGAGCATTTAATAGGGGGGGTATGATTCCAACAAGTTTTATACCAAACATGACAGGGTTCGTTACAGCTAGTTTAGAGACGCATGGCCACTCTATGTATCTTAATGGCTGATTCACTTAAAACCCAGGAGAATGGACTCCAAAGTGTGTAGGGGTGTTTTGCTCATGCAGAGGCACCCTCACACTTAGAACTGAGCACCCTGCCTTCAGGAATGAAAGGCCTGCTTTAGGCATGACTTATAGGTTTTAAGTGCAGTGGCCTCAAATATAGGGAAACCTATATCTGTTGTAAGCGGTGCTAACACCAGCTTACACAGGCAGGCCCATAGACACAATTTGAGTGGTCTCACATGGGTGACATAATACATGCTTCAACCCATGGGAGACCCCTGGGGTACCTATGCCATGGGTACCTCAGTACCATAAATTAGGGACTTTTAATGGTACACCAGTAGCCAGTCTAGGATGTACTTAAGTACTCACCATTGTCAATTTAAAGGAGAAAGCACGGAGACTGGGTTCCTGGTTAGCAGGATCTCAGTCAGACTAGTCAGAAAGCATCACAGCACCAGGCGAAAAGTGGGAGTAACCGTGCATACGGATCCTACCTTCCTACAGTGTGAACCAGCTGTGATGTTTGGAAGATCTGCTGGTTTTGGTGGGGTGACTTTGTCGATGCATGTGCTGATCCATGCGTTGAAGTGGGAGTTGGTCCAGAGGTCTTCTGTTACTTTGCTCCAGGGCCTGCATTTGGGTTTGAGGGGGGCAGAGGGTGTGGCTGGGGTGGTTTTTATGTGGAAGTGGACAATAGAGTGATCAGTCCAGGGGATTTTGGTGGTGTGGCTGTATCTGACTTTGTCACTAGCTGATTAATTGCGGCATTAAACCTGACTTAATGCCTTTTAGAAATTGGGGTTCTGGTTGGCAAAGATATATACCCAGTCCAAGCAGGAAACACCACTCTAGTCAGGGTAAACTAGATACATACTAAAAGATAACTTGTGCTGACTCTCTGGTAGCATGGCACAGATCAGTCAGGCTTATCTAAAGATGCAATGTGTGACGTATTTGTGCAGCACACACTCACAGTAACACAATGAAAATACCACACAGGTTTGGAAATATATACAATAATTTAATAAATAAATCAAGATCAAAACAACAAACAACTAATGTATAGAAGTCAGCATATGAATTTTTAAAGATGAAGAAGACTTCTAGCGCTTAGAATTAATAAGCGCCTATTGGGGTTATATGGGCACCGTGGACCGGGGAAAAGTCAGTAGTTCGAGCAGACTGCAATGAAGTGCAGGCCGGCTACAGGACCCACGCAGGCCCGGTGAACAAAGTATCTTAGCCTGGTGGCAACAGCGAGATGCGGGGTGCAGTAGAGCGATGCGTCAACGTCGAGATGTGTCAATTCCGTAAACAAATCGCTGAGCAAAGATGCATTGGTTCAAAATTACGAAGTGCCCGGGTTTCCCCAAGGAGTCAAAGGATGCATTGTTCTCTCCACATTGCAGTGGCGGTGATGTGCGGTTCTGATGCATCAGGGTCTCAAGGTTAGATAGCAATGTGCTGATTCTACTCCCACAATGGGTCAATTTGGCGGTTCTGCTATCCGCAGACTGGAGATGCATCAATTTTCATAATGCAAATATCTTGGTCCACTTCTAGTGAACCAGGCACAGGAGCAGGGGTAGAGACTTTGATATCCGTGTGTCTCAAGCAACTCAGGAACAACAGAACAGGAAGCAAGTCAACAAGCCCTTGAAGATCACTTCAGTGCAATGCAGAGTCCAGCTCTCCTCACCAGAGTCAGAGAGCAGCAGATAGCAGGGCAGAACAAGAGAAAAACAGGCCTTCCAGGTCAGCAGTCCAGCTGAGTGTCAGTCCTTGATGCAGCACAGCAGTTGTTCTGGAAGAGTCCAGTAGTAGATCCAGAAGTGCCTGATTTGTTGAGGTCAGAGACCCAGTAATTATACCCAGTTGTCCTATTGAAGAGGGGGTGATGTCAAAGAAGGGTCTTTGAAGTGCACAGAGGGTCTTTCTTCCCAGCTCTGGCTCCAGACTATCAGTAGGGGGTAATCAGCCCTTTGTGGGGGAAGAGGGCACTGCTGATTCAGGTGTGTCAGCCCCTCCCTTCCTTCCTGCCCAGGTCGAGCCATCAGAATCCAGATGAGTACTCAGACACACCTAACCATCCTAAGTTTGTGGCTGTCTAAAGGGAATGCACAATGTGTAGCTGTCACCCACCCCAGTCATGCATTGGGGACAGATTACAGGCACACAGAGCTGTAAGAGCAGATACATGTCCACTTTCTAAAAGTGGCATTTCTAAAATAGTAATGTTAAATCCAACTTTACTAGTAAAGAGGATTTATCATTACTTTTTCAAAGATAATAAACATGGTGTAGCTACTCCTTTACAAGCAGGAATTACAACTTAAAAGTGTATTAAGGAATTCCCAAGATTAACATATGAGAGGATTAGGCCTCACAGTAGTGAAAAAGGAATTGAGGAGTTTTTCACTATCATAACATGGAAAACTTAAAAGTACATGCCCTACATTTTACTTACACAGACTCTGCCCTATGGGCTAATGATGGCCTACCTTAGGGGTGCTTTATGTGTAATAAAAGGGAAGTTTATGGCATCGAAAAGTGTTTTAAGTGCCAAGTCGAAGTGGTAGTGAAACTGTACACACAGGCTCTGCAGTGGCAGGCATGCAACAGGTTTGAAAGGCAACTTGTGTGGGTGGCATAATCAGTACTGCAGGTCCACTATTAGCATTTCATTTACAGGCCCTCGGTGTATCGTATACCACTTTACAAGGGACTGATAAGTAAACTAGATATGCCAATTGTGTATTCACTAATGTTACCATGTTTAGGGGAGAGGCACATGCACTTTTGCACTGGTCAGCAGTGGTAAAGTGCTCAGAGGCCTAAGGCCATCAAAAAGAATCTGCAAACATAGGAGGTAACCAGGCAAAATGTTGGGGGTAAGACCACCCTAAGGATGACAGGTCAAGCAATGCCCAAGTTGAATTTAATGTCACTTTTAAGAAAAGCCTACTTTTAGAACGTTGCCACTCTGTAGACCAGTTGGTCCAGTGGCGTCACACGGTTGATGCTATCAGATAGCTTTCTGCTCACCTGAGTAGTAGTGTGAACAACTCCAGGCTTAGGAATAATGATGGCCTGTTACAGAGGGAGGTGTTACCTCCTGCTTGCAGGAAGCCACTCAGGGCGTTGGCCCAAAAGGCAAGCTTCAAAGGCAAAGCTGCCTTTGGTGGGGAAAGGGTGATCACACTCGAGAGGGGTTACCTCTTCATTCAGGTAGACAGGCTGGCAGGGGGAACAGTGAGGGTAGACCAGTGCCAATACTGGTTTTCCTGTGGGTGTGCAGCTCGCAGGAAGTCATATCTCTAGGGTGGGCTACCAAGCTTCTAAAATCCAAGGAAGGGTTCAGATATCTTGGAAGTGGGCAGAATAGTACACCCTAGGACTGCTGGAGGCCACACATAGCCAGACGTCATCACAGGGCGGAGGGATACTGGTAGCCCATTGGCTAATGACCAAATCATCCACTCCAGAGCAATTTCTGGACATAGATGTGGCATACCTGGCACCTTGAATCTCAGATCAGTAAAGAACTGGATTCATGACTGAAGGACTTACTCTGCTGACCTCTGGACCTCACAAACAGAGGCTACACTGTTTGCTGGGCTGCACCTGCTGCACTTGGGCTAGCAATGCGAGGACTGGCTTGAGGGAAAGTTACTCCAAAGCCCAGACCAAAGAAGTGACACCAAGGGAAAGTTAGCTGACTCCCTTGAACCAGCACAAGGGACATCAAAGCTGAAGTGGCCCAAGGCAATAGCCATATCTGGAGAATCGCTGATGACCACTGCTGGGCACCCCAAGAGCCTGATCCTCGATGGCAAAAAGTCACACCGTGTCTACCAGACCTGGAAGAGTTGTCTGAGTCCAGATTGGTTGAGCAAGAAAGACAGAAGTCTCTGCCAAAAAATATCACTGACCGACAGTGACCGGAGACCAGTAGTCCTGCAGCAGCAGGCCTTCTTCTGGCTCAAAGAGGACTTCAATGTACCAGATCCCTGTGGCCAAATTTGCCCCACCTCACCTGTTGACTAAGAAGTTACCACAAGACACCCACGTCAACCGCACGGCACCCAGAGCATCCTTGAGTATGCTCCATCTCCTGCATCCTCAGCATCAGGACCACTCCATTAAATCTATGCGGTCATAATGTAAACTTCAGAACTGGGTTAGAGAATGCTTTGGTAACCAGGTAACTGTCCAAATACTCCCTATTGCCCCCCTGACCTTCTTCCTGCCGTATTCAGTCACTCTAGTGAAGCTGGAGTGGCCAAACACAACTCTTTCAAACTTTTCAAAAGTTTCCAGACTTTACACTTACCAAAGCTTGTTTATGGTTGTGACTAAAAGAATTGAGATTTAAGATTTCTCTAAAAATATATATATATCTCTGGGACCCTCTATTAGATTGTGCTCATTTTGGTCCATAAAAATAATAAAAATCGAATCTATTTTCATAAATTGTTGTCGAATATCTTTTGTGTTGTATGACTTTCCTATTTCATTCTGTGGTGCTCGTAAATGTTTTACAATAGTTCTTTTGTTTAGTCCATGCTTCTTGAAGCCACAGCTACCCAGGGTTGAGCTAGAGGTTTTTTAAATGAGTCTGACTAGATCAAAGACAGTTTTGCGAGTGTATTACAAAGTAAGGTCGCACAACTATACCATATAATGCACTCAAATACTCACAGTATCAACCTTTGAGTCAATAGTTTTTGGGCTACTGTGCATGATAGCAAGTAGAGCTTTGAATTCCATATCCTCAGATTGGCTGACTAGGCTCTCCTCAGATGAGTTCCCATCGCTGGCATCCTCACTTGTTTTCGAGGGGCACTTCTTGTTGAAGATAAATTTGACTTGGGGATTTTTTTCCGAGTTTTTATTGAGATTTTCTACAGAAAGAGATACAATCAGTGCAACCCTAAACATCAGTTTAGCTAGGTGTTTTTCAGATTTCCTTATCGCAGGAGGCACGGTGTTTGCCTCGGGCTTCAAGTAGAAGGTTATTCAAGGCTGGATTAATGGAAGATTAGCCAGCTGCATGGCTGCACAGGTTGGTCAGCAGACCCGCCTCTCCTAAGAGCCTTGTAGAAAATGAGCCCAGTTCAGACCTCTGAGACCTGTCTTCTCAGGCAGCCTGCTCTGCGGCGGGCAAACAGCAGTAGGCAATGAGGCCGAATAGTAAATACAGGACTGGTGAGGGAGGGAGGCACTCCAAAGCCTCAGCGTCTTCATCTCAGATTAGCTCTAAATGTTCTATGCTGGCAGTGTTTGATGGGGGGGGGGGGAGTATAGCATCAGCATGCTCCCTCGGGAGGGGCTCTTCCTTGTGCAGCCTGGGCGTTGCTCACCACCTAGTCCGTGGACATCCTTCATCCACATGAGCCCGCAGCCATGGCCCTTGAGCGGCAGCTAGGGTGACCAACCGTCCGTAAATTTCACGGACAGTCCGTAATTTCAGCCGTCTGTCCGTTGTCCGTGAAGGATTCTTTAACGGACGCCATTTGTCCGTCATTTTAACCCCGTGCACCGGTCGCACTAACCTAAAGCCGGCACAGCTTCCACCCTCCTCCCTTCTTGACTCTGATGCAAAGCTCAGATACCCCGCAGCATTGGAGAGGCACAGCGGGATGGCAATCCTCACACCTCCAGCCCTTGATGAGCTGTCAAGAGGTGCTTGAAGGTGACAGAGGGGGGGGCGGCAGCTTCAGGAGCAGGGGCGTCTATTCAGATGCAAACAGACCTGAATGCGCCATGTCTCTGTGATTTAGTAGGGCTTCACACATTCCATTTCTGCCCAGGGCCCCAAACATCCTAGAACCGGCCCTGATTGCACGTGGTTCTCTTCACAGAGCGGAATTACTGTCACTAAATTATAAGCAAACCACGGTTCTTCTAACATGCCGTCTTAATGTAATAAAATTAAGAAATGGCACAATCGCACGCATACTGATTAACAAAGTATGGAGGACAGTCAGTTAAATCAGTTCTCTTGGAGCATCTCCTTTCAGTACTGTACATCACAGTGGGGGATGGCAAAACTAACATTTTGGAAAGAGCCTGTCTTCTCGTTGTCTTGTCCAGGAGGGGGTGAGGAGCCCTACCCCACCCTGGAAGAGACCAAGATTATACTAGAATACTGCATGCCCACCCCTGTGCCCACCCTGGTGGATCCTATTCCCCCTCCTGTGATGGCTCCTGTCCCCCCCGCCTGTGATGGCTTCGGTCCCCCGCCTAGTGATGGCTCCTGTGTTCCCCCCCCCCGGCCTGTGATGGCTCCTGTGCCCCCCCCCCCGTGTGTTGGATCCTGTCTCTGCCCTGGGTGGCTTCTGTCCCAGTCCTGGAATGGCTCATGCAGCGAGGGTGATGTTCTTGATGGGCCTCTTGTCAAAAAGGGTCTGCTCAAAATTAATATGAAAAGGTGGGCGAGTAAGTAAGTGAAGGGATGAGTGGATGGCTAGATGAATTAGTGAAAGGGTGAATGGATGAATGAAAGATTGAATAGATGGCTAATGAGAGAGGATGGATGGATTGATGAGTGAGTGGAAGGATGAAAGAGAGAAAAGGTAAATGGGTGGATGTATGGGTGGAAGGGTAGCTGGATGGGTTAAAGGGTGGCTGGATGAGTGAAAGGATAGATGAGTGAAAAGTTGAATGATGAGTATGTGAGTGGGTGGATGGATAAGTGAAATGATGGATGGATTGATGAATTGATAAATGCAAGGGTGAATGGATGGACGAATGAGTGAAAAGGTGGATGTAAGGATGGAAGAGTGAGTGAAAGGGAGGGTAGATGGACAAAAGGATGAATAGATGAGTGAAGGAGTGAAAGGATAAATGGATGAGAGAAAGGATGGATGAGTGATAGGGTCAATGGATGGATTCATGAGTGGATTAGTAGATGGATGGGTGGGTGGATGGATGGATGGAAGGAAGGGTTGCTAAGTGAAAGGGTCGATGGGGAGAGAAAGGGAGGATGGATGGATGACTGATAGAGTGGAAGGGTGGAAGGATGAGTAATTGGGTGGGTGGATGAGTAAGTGAAAGGATGGCTGGATGGGTGAAAGGGTAAATGGCTGGATGGATGAGTGAATGAATGGATGGGTAGAAGAGTGGATGGATGAGTGTACAGATGGATAGGGTGAAAGGGTGGATTGATGGATAAAGGATGGATGAGTGAAAGGATGGATGACGGGATGGATGAGTGAAATGATAGATGATGGATACATGATGGATAGGTTTGCAAATTGTTGAATATGTTTGGATATGGCTGGGCTTACTTCTATACTATTGCGTGACCTCTGATGTGTCTGTAAAACGTATTCAATTGTCCTGAAGTTTTGTCCTGAATTTTGGCCTCCTGTCCTGAATTTGTGTCCTGAATTTCGACCCTTTGTCCTGAATTTTTACACTCACCGTCCTGAATTTGCACCAATGCCAGTTGGTCACCCTAGCGGCAGCAGCTTTGTCATCCAGCTAGACCGGTCATAGAGCCCTCACGCAATGCCAGACATGCGCCCAGCTGCACCAATTACAGTCCCACGGGTCAGGCTGCCGTTACCCCAGCTGCACTCCCAGGAGGGGCTGGCACAGGCCCGTCTCATCCTTCGCCTCATCAGGAGACTGCCACCACCGCCACACCCCATATACTGCTTCTCCAGAGGACGCTCTCACCTCACCCGCCTCAATTCACCTGCAGAGACAGGCCCTATTATGTGGGAATGTAGATGTCAGCCGCAGTGCAGATAAATCACGGATGGTGCACTAGACCTGTAGAGTCCCACGCAGTGGCAGCCATCTTGGAGCCCGGCTCTCTGGCATCCCACATTTACTTTGGAAATATATACCTGTTCTGAGATCCCTAAAAGAGATGTCTGGACAGAAAATAAAGTAGTGTGGAGGCATAGGTCTCCACCTACAGTTTGTGAATAGCAATTTCTGCTATGTCAGTAGAACTAATGAAGTATCACTTTAAGTACCACGAAAAGCAGTTTGTGGATAGGTCTCCCCGTCTTTCAAGTGCCAGTGCCAGCATTTCTCAGGAGGATGATTGATACCATGAGTGCGAGATTCCTTGAACATCGGCACTGACATTTTAAATTCTGGGCACATATTTTCAGAGACATGAAGTGTGTAACTAGCCTAAAGTTAAGTTAGTTATTTATTAAATATTTAAATGAAAAAGGCTTTCTCGTTCACCACTGGTGGGGCATATTCTATTTGAGAACGTGGCTTACTTAGCTATACTGTCATTTTAAGCAATCCACTTTTTAAATTCCCATTTGAAGTGTACAGTAAGCAGCTTGTATTCAGTAACACATTATGTCTGAGCTGGTGGCCAAGGGGCTGAATTAAAGAGTGAATTGACACATAAAGAACACTCAATTAATATAAATACTGTATAGTGATTATGCCTGCCTTTGCCAGTAAAGGAAATTTGGTTCACTCGTTGAGACACCAGGAAATAGGCATCATTAGTACCATCTATGAAAGACAACTCTAATGTAATGCTCTTTAGAGGTGATACGCTGCTGTTTCGAGTTGAGACATGCATGAGAGGCTGTTGTACGAGCTCACATGTGCTAAAGTAGCACTCCTGAAACGTTTTTTTCAAGCACCAACCTAACCTTGCTGTTCACCTGCTGCAGTAAATAACAATGTTAGATAATATGTACTGGAAGGGCAAAACAAATACTGGGACACGCGATTTTGACTTTTTAGGTAGATGTTGATAGATTGCAAATACTGTTTGTTGTTACTTTGAAAAGGGACATGTATGTGAGCAGTCCACTGCAAAAAAAAATCGAAAGTTCACATTGTTATAGTAAGTGTATCTTACAAACAAGCATTGGCAAAGCCAATAAGTCTCACATTTAAAGTGCTGGATCTCAGCTGTTGGCTTTGTCACAGCTTGTTTGTAAAGCATAATGAAAGATTTAGTTTAAAAAAAAGAAATAAAAAGGGCTGCCAGTGCGTCACATGCAGACACACCACTGGCCATCTAGAAATGTCTTATCTTTATTAGAAACAACTATTCCAAGATGACCATCATCACTCATACTCACACATGGGCAGCTATTCTGAAATGGATTTTCGGGAAAAAAAGGCATTCTAAAGTGCCACTACTGCATGCAATTGCATCATGGCATACACAACATTCGCTTTTTTTTGTTCGTTTGATATATAGCTCGAAAATGACCAACAGCCATTTTCAAACTGTACATTGAATTGCAAAGAAAAAGTAAACAATCGAGCAGCACGTAGCATAGCACAGCTACTGGTACCCCCAACAAAATCTAATAATAATTTAAGAAGAAAAATAAAAAGTGTGAAGGGGAAGAGTGGGACACCAATGATGAGTTGGAGTGTGGGGGTGTCAAGGCATTAAAGAATCTGGTTGGGGGACAAAAGCACCTGAAGATTGGGTAGTGCAGGCAGTAAACTGGAGGACCTATGGGTTGATGAAGGAAACCGGAGAGAGAGTGAATATGAGCGTAGAGCAACAGAGAAAGTGGGGGAAACAACATGGAGAGGGGAGCAACAGCAAGAGTGGGAAGGTCACTTGAACTTCAGGCTTATGACCCTTGGAGTCCTCTTCCTTTTCCTGGGTACAAGACAGAGAGCATATGCAGTCCGTTGGGGCTTTTTGCAGGTCTCAGACAGCAGGTATAGTTTATCTTTCATAGGTCCAGTACTGTTCTGAGGAGGGTAAAGTGGGTGCCACATTTATGTCTGACCCAAGCCTGCAGTTAAAGGTGACTCATGACTGCTCCCTAACTAGTGGAGTAAAAGTTCCCAGAGGTAGCCCTGCACACCTTTTAGCATTGTTCTGTGTTCCCTACAAATGCTAACCCCACAGAGCTCCTCTTTGCCTAAATCCAAGAATTTGAAACCCATCTCTCCATGTGCTGAGTCTGTGTGCCCACCCCAGAGGTATCGCCAGAGGAATGAGTAACCCATCCTCTGTGGTCACTTGAAACCAGTTCAGGGGAAGCTCCCTCCCCTCTGTGGGGCAAGAAATAGGGGGCCTATGTAGATGTCATTTGACATCTCCCTGTGGGAGGGGAGGCCCCTTTGAAATTAATTATGTTCCTGCCCAACTGGTCATCTTACTAATGGGACAAATACACTTTCCTACACCCAAGCCTCTGTCTCCTGTTCTGGGAGCAGTTTCACACCTCATTCAGGATTAAGCACTCAGAGGAGTGTAGCTGGAGGATAATGCAAATTAGCCTCCAGATGCTTTAGGCCGGCAAAAGGTTACTTTCTAAAATCACCTTGTCCGTAATATTAATTAGAAATCCAACATAACTAGTGAATTGGGCTTATAAAAAATATTACAAAGAGTCCAAGAATTCTTTTTTTAGGTTTTTCTAAGTTAGAGATAGCCAGTGATAGCATTATTACATTTAATATTGCTTCAATATGCGATTGCTTTCTTATGGAACAGCCAGCCTCGCTACAGTGAAAATAGCTTTTGAGGCTTTTTATCTGTATGGGCATGTTTAACATTACATTTCTACATGTCCTACTTTTAACTACCAGGCACTAACCCGCATGGACAGTAAGGCCTATATAGTGGTGACCTATTATTATTTAAAAGAAAGGTTTTGACCTGTCAACATTGTTTGCTTTGACAGGTCGAATTGAAAAGTTGTTTTAGCGAGGCTACATTGGTAGGCCTGAAGTCATGTTTTCCACAGTTGCTGTAGTGGATAACACAATAGGTCCTGCAATCCACTAGTGGCATTCAACTTACAGGCCCAGGGTACCCTTTGTATTGTATACTGGAGGCTTATAAGTAAGTTAAATAGACCAATTAGGGGTATATAATTTGATCCTGTTGAAAGGAGAACAGGACAGTCATCTCTTCTTTGTATACTTCTGTAGGTGACACCCTAAATCGACAGGTATGCACAGACGTGTGTCCCATGTGCACTGTGCCAATGAAACTAAGCTATACTCGACTGATGAGGCCTTCTAAGGGCAAAAGCAGTCTTGTGTTGCTTATGTTCCGGTTCTGGAAGGACTTGGCCTGGTAGTTCGGGCTGAACTGTTCCTATTGGAGCAGGTTCAGGACTGATTTGCATATGAATGGGTCTAAACTGAGATGACATGGTGTGCAAAATAACGCTGGGCTGGGGTGCAGCCCAAGTAAATACCAGTGTTGGTATTTATGGTATCAAGGTGGTAATCTTGACAATGCATAACCAACAACTTCAGTCCCACTGACTGCAGTTGTACATCAGTCTCTTGACATGCCTCAGTGCTATTAAGAGATTGGTCGGACAAATTAGACCTTGTCTGCTAAAGAGAATTTCCCATCCACTTTTAAAGCAATGCTATTTTGCACTTTTCTCAATGGGATAGTTTAATTCATTATTTAATATTTTATTTCATTTATTTATGTCATATCAGTGAGCCTTTGGTATTGGTTCACGTTATTTTTGACACCTTCTTAGTGCTTTTCTGGAGGCGCTCCTTCCACTTTGTGGATTTGGATGTTGGGGGTTCTGGTGGGAGGGGTGCCCTACTTGTCGTATTAATGTGAATGCTGTGGTTCTGGGGTTGGATGCCTCCTTTGTGCCTGAGATGGCGTCTCATTTTCCTTTGTCTCTGAGTCTGGTGTTACCGGCACGGGTGTTGGATCCTGGTTCGTCCAGTGCTTTGGATTTGTCCCTGTTGGATGTGCCCTTGGCTTTGCTGGTTTCTCTGGCCGGACTAGGTCTTTCTTACATCTGTGGCCTTTTTGGTTTGTTTTGTTTTGGGTCCTCTTCCTATTTTGGAGTGGGCCTCTTTGCTATCCTTCTGTTGATGGCTGTAACAGGTGCTTAATTTGGCTTATTCCCTGGCTGGTGCCTCTCCTCTGAGGAGGGGATTCCTAGAGGAGGGATGCATGCTTTCTGGGCTGAGCTCCTGAGGTGTCCATCACTGAGGTATTAGGGCAAAGACATGGGCTTCCTGTTTTGCTTTTTTGTTCACCTTTCTCGTCTCCTAAATATTTTGGGCGGTGATGTTGTTTTTAATTGGGAGTGTTGAGGGCTGTGTGCCCCTACCTGTTTTTCCCTGTGGCTCTTCCAATTAATTCACTTTGGGTGCTACTTTCTGAGTGGTGTCCTGGATGTTATTTTGGAGTTTGGAAGGCTGGGTTTCTGACTTTGATATGCTCCAGATGTCATGAGTGGTAGGAGGAGTCGGGACCCGGAGGTGATGTCTTATTACCTACTGGTAATCTTCATTACTCTTGGTCCAGTTGTCCTAGTCCAATTTATGATACCTCTCCCTCCATCCCGAACTGCCGGCCTTCCTGTTGGTGGCTTGGGAGTTCAAAATAATGCTGGGTAAGTACTGGTTAAGTACTCCCAGTGAGAGGAGGAGGGCAGAGGGTCCCAGCATTCCTTTTGTTCTTTTTTTGGTCTGGGAGATGGTTATCTCCATATGCCATGAATTGGATAAGGACAACAGGACCAGGAGTGATGACGATTACTGGTAAACAATAAGACATTATGGTAGGGACTCTGAGAAATATCTGAGCATTAAAATTTTTACACAACTAATACTCAAGTAAAATATTAATTATCATTAAAATACAAAATAACATTACACTTTATTACATAAATTAAAAAAGAAAGGAACACATAAAATTGCATACAATTATATCAACTTCCCTAACTACCAAAAACCAAATAAAGCAATTATGGAATCACTAATGGGTATAGATATGTTTGACAACAGGCTGAGGTTGACCATGTCCAGACGAAGATTATACTGGTCCACAATACAGCAGTCCCCGGACATAATTGATGATCTGTATCAGGTGGTGGATAATTCCCTAGCAGCTCTGGGTAAAGTTATCTCAATGGATGGTAAAGTTTGTTACCCCAACAGAGTAGTGGATATTCATGCCTCATTAGCAGGCAAATTGAAAGATCTACTTTATACTGAAACAAGGCAGAGCCATTGTAGGGAGTATATATCCCCATGGTTCAACAACAACAAAGAGTGTAGAGCTGCAAAACTAGCTTTAATAAAGTCTTTAAAAAGCAAGGACAGGTGTCTGATTAAATCTACTAGGGGTATTTACAATAGCGCCATCAGCTCCACAAAGCAAGAGTGGGACAAAGCAACATGTTACTCTCTGCTCAATGCTATCAAGCACAAGGCTTGCAAGGAATTCTGAGTATAGTTACCTTTGGGAATTGTGAGTGAAGAACCAATATAGAACATAACATCATGGCTGATCTATGGAATGAGCACTATAATTTCCTTTATGGAGTATTAGATGGACAGGAAGCACATACAGCGGATTCTAACGCCAATGGCTTGCAAAAAAGTGAATTACTCTCTTCAGGGCAGGAGGGTTATACTGCGAGAACTCTCTCGGAAGTCCTTAGGGCTATTAGTGAGTTTGCCCCTCATAAGGCTCTGGGTATTGATACAATTCCTGGGGATCTATCTTTCTGAATCAGCGGTCTGGGGCTCCTATCTGTGGGTTATTTTCAACTCTATTATGGAGGTTCATACCAATTCCCTGTTCTTGGCTTGGGGCAGAGATTATACCCATCTACAAGAAAGGTTCTCCACTATATATATACTACTAGACCGACTACAGGATTGGATAGAGGAAGGAAAGGTCCTCAGCCCCTTCCAAGCAGGTTTTAGACAGCGCACATCCACGCTAGACCAAGCCTTTACGTTTCAACTCAGTATTTGACCTAGTTCCGAGGGATTCACTTAGGGCAGTCCTGGCTGATATGGGGTTTCTTCTATATCTGTGCCATATAATAATAATAATTTTAATAATAATAAAAAGAATGCAGGTGCATTTTGGCAAACTGGGAGAACTTTCTGAACCTTTTGCTGTCACCAGGGGTGTTCGACAAGGGTGTTCTTATCTCTTATTGATCGGCTTGGGTGGAGAGCCTAGGACTTCAAGGGGCTGGCAGGCTTCTATGGCTTCTCTAAATTAGGGAAACCATGGGGAAGATCTGGCAGTGGCTTGCTCAGCGGTGTCCAAGGGGAAGTTGGTTTAAATCAAATAAGATTTCTAAAGATTAAAGAAAACCATCAATTTGAGGACTTTCTGGATGAGGTTCAAATTGCCCTAGCGAGGAAGCTGTATATCCATTTAAGCACAGAACTCTTCCCTTGCACGCATTTACCAACCGTTGGAGGGGTGAGGGTTATGAATCACCATTGAATTGCCCATCCTGTGGCATGGACAAAGAAACAGAAGCTCATGTCTTTTTTTTCTGCGCAGCCTATAAGAACTCTAGGGATAAATGGTTGATTCAACTCTGGAGAAATCAAGGGACATCAAGTTACCGTGAGGCACATAGGATCGTGAAAGCAGACAAGCATCCGCCCATTGCCCTCGCAGTCTCTAAATATTTGTTCTCAATCTGGTGTATGTGGAACAGGTTCCTGTGATACCTTGTCTTTTCTCGATAGGAATTAAGCCGGGCCCTAGAATGTGGCGCATGATAAGTCTGAAGAATTATAGGGGGATATATGGCCTGTAGCAAACATGTAAATCCCTAATCTCTCTTCCCAACCTAACCTGGCACATTGGAGCAAAATATGTTTAAATATCCTCTTCAAGATCTTAGTGATTTTAAAAATATTTTATTTTAGCACTATGCACTTCAGAAGGAGCAACTTGACCATGACAGTCTTTTATGAAATATTCCCCGATCCCGACAATATGATTGGCATAGCGTACCTTTCTAGATTCAGTTATAGGATCTTTTGAGGGTTTTTGTCCCATATAATTTTGTCTAAAGGGGGAGTTCTTAATAAGTGTTGTATTTTATCAGGGGGTAATAGATTTAAAGTGGTTTATAGTATTTATTGGAATATATTTTTATATATTTCCATCTAAACTGCCTCCAGTGGAGAGGTTGTGTGATCAATTGGGTAATGTGTTTTATAGATGTGTGGTTCTAATATACTGAGTTGTCTTATATGAGGTTGTGCACTTTTATAGTTCTTTGAACCGAAATAATGTTATTGAATGGAATGGCATTCATTATTTATTTATTTATTTCAAATATTTTAAAAAATAACATTTAAGTAAGAAATATCATTGCACAAACAACATTTCACGATCACTTACCATTAAATAAATTACAATTTTCAACAAAAAATGATGATTGATAAGCAATTAATAAATTGCATATACATATATATTAATGTAACAAATATTATGTATTTATTTTCTTCTCTACCTAACCACCTAGTAAATAGTAACACAGCATTAAAAAATGAATGGATCAAAATAATATAGAAATCAAAATACAAATGAACATAAATAAAACAGTACAAATACAAAATAAATACTAAATATAATATTTTACACAAATAAAAATCAAATAGTATTTAATTTATAATATAGCATTAAATTAAAATACATGTAATTGTAATTAACTGCTCATCCTATTCATGTACAAACCCAGCAACCGGCAAATACTATATTACTTAAATAAATCAATATTAAACTATTTATATAATTAACAATACATTAAACACTTAATTAACAATTAAAAACTAATTAGGAATAATTGTTAATTATTTATAAGTTAATGAACTTCCCACCCTATACCCTTACACACTCAACAACCTGCTACTAAAATATAGCCTACTATTACTAAATAATGAAGTGAAAATAAAATAAAAATTACAATTTCAATTTCAAATTCAAAATTTAACAATTTAACGACTTAGTCAATAAAAAAACTAATAAACAGGTAAAAACAAAGTAACATTAAGCTAAATATTTCTCATTTAAATAACACCATAAAGGATCCTACTACAAACCCAACAAACACAGCTTTCCAAACTGTGTGGCGCGACATGTTACTGTGTCGCGACCCACAAGTAGGTGTGTTGCGCGATGCGACGCGATATTAGGGGAATGCGACTCGAGCCCCCTCACTCAGTGATCGCGACGTGCACACGACGTGCAAGGCAGAAGGCGAAGCAGATGCGGAGCGGAGCCTCGTGGTCAGGAGCTGGATCCCGGTATCCCGAGGCTCAGTGGGTGTGGTGGTGTTGCAGAGAGATCTGGATCCTACAGTGGGTGCGATGTTTACTTCCTGCCTCTGCACTGACATGACTAATTAGCGTGTATCCCAGGTAGTGATAGATTTTAATGATCGTGCAGTCGTTGGAGGTGGAATTATGTGCCTGTAGGCGATTTCTGAACTGAAACGTCATTTCATTATTTAGGCCCATGATTCTTTTATGTAGCTGATGTTTTTGAGGTGTTTATTACATTCTTGCTTTCTATATTGACCTTTGTTGATTAATATAAACGAATTTAAACATATCTATGTATAGAGAGCCTTTAAATAATGAGGTTTGTCTAACCTCGTTTTAATTTTTTTTTATTGGCAATGTAAAAGCAAATTCCTCTATTGTTTGTTTGTTACGCAATTATGTCTTTATAGTCAGAACTGTATCATTTGGCACACATTTCTAAGAAAGTAGAAGTGTTGTGGGCAGTCACAGCTGACCTCTACGCCCCCAATGTGCCTCCTGCCACATCCCATTCTTAGGGCCATCTTCCCAGTTGGACTTCTCTTGACGAGGCAGTGAATACATTTCCAGAGTTTAGTTCAAAAGCAAACAGTTAAGTTAAAAAAAAGGTTAATGCCACCGGTTATGATAAATGATAGCCTGTGTATGAATCGTGTGATGCGGGACACCCACTGTATTAAACACACAAAATATTGTGATCATTGAAACTTAACCCCTTTTTTTAAACTTTGTGTGTCTGTGTGTGTGGGGTGTGGATGTGTGTGTGTGTGTGTGTGGGGTGTGTGTGTGTGTGTGTGTGGGTGTGTGTGTGTGGTGGGGGGTATGGGTGTGTGTGTGTGGGGTGTGGATGTGTGTGTTTGTGGGCGTGTGTGTGTGGGTGTGTGTGTGTGGGTTGTGAGTGTAGGGGTGTGTTGGTGGGGGGGATTATATTCTTGTTTCATGCACAAACCTAACCTTGCTTACACTCAGTTTTGCCAGTCACTGGCTTTGTTAGACCAGATTAACAATTGCTTTATTAACCATCCTGCTTTCTCCAATTTGCTTGGAAATGCACCATTTGCCCACTACTTTTTCAAGTAGTTACTGTGTCTCTGAACTTTTTTTCTCAAAAAGGTGTGTCACCAACATGAAAAGTTTGGAAAGCTGTGCGCCACAAAGCTATAAATTACTAATAAATGTAAAAAAAAATACTAAATCACTCAAAATTACAAACTATGTTTTATCAAAATTAATAACATTTATACCAGCAATACTAACATTCAAAATTAATATATTATCTAAAATACATTAAAATAATTTAACAAACTGTATTACTGAAATCTTTAATAAAAACAGTGGTCAAAAAAATTATATTATTTACCAAAAATACTTAGGGCCTAAGTTTGAGTTTGGCAGCCTTCTTGCGGGCCCCGACCCCAGCACCCCACTGGAAGACCGTCAAACACAAAGTCAGACTGCCCGCCGGATTACGAGCTTAATCCTGGCAGGCGTTGTTTGCTCGGCCGGTCCCACAGCGATACCTTTATAATTCTCAAAGGAGAGCCTTAGAAAGGCACAGCTGTGGATGCACTGTGGCATGTTGATGCACAGGAAGAAATGCATCATGTCATGCATTTCTTCCCATGCAGGAACAGAGGGTGTGGAAAGACAGGGGACACACCATGTGCCCCATGCATGTACTCCCATACACAGGGGAATCAGAGGGCGCTCTAAGGGCCACCCTAGTTTCCTCACTTCCACACGTTTCATGGTGTGCTCACCTCCATGAAAGGACGAAGGTCAGGAAACTTGTAATATGCTTGGCGCTGCTGCAGAAGCACCACCAGCATATTTCAGCCTCTGACTGTTGCGCCATCACCGCGGGATCCAGATCCCCGGCGCTTGCAGACGTCTTGTGATGGTCTAATCATCAAAGTTGTAATACAGGGGGTGGACCGCCAGTCTGGCAGTCCACGGATCCTGACTACGGCAGCTCATTGGACCGCCATACCAATGGATCGCCATAGTCGTAATCAGGCCCATATTCTTGAACACGATATTCTATATCATGATATTTTTTAATTAAGATCTTTTTTTCAGATAGTTATGTTTTATGATATTTTAGACTTAGTATTTTGTCCAAGCACTGTTATATCCAAGTAACCAAATATATACGTCTACAAAGAGTGATAGAACTGACTTAGTTACCTTCATTGAATGATATTACAAACATGCTGAATGTGTTCTGTTCTGTTTTTTGAAAAATGAATGCACAATATAATACACATTAGCACTGATGTTTAGGAACTTCATGCGAACTAAAAAGTCACTGTAGTGGTACATGCCCCTAGGTCATAACCTGATGCTCAGAAACAAAAACATGGTATTCTACAGACCCCTGCTAAATGCTAACAAAGTGGTATACTTTTACAAATCCAGTGTAGTATATTTGGTGGCTTCAGTGGCCTGATTCAATAAAACATTGATTAAGGGTAAAATATACATATTTCACTGTAACCTTTTTGATTGTGTGTAAATCTGTACATGTCCTTCAATCCTGAACATAAAGAATAATGGAAAGGATGATAGAGACTGTGGGTGCTCAGTAAATCTGATAGACAGGTTTTTCTAGAGATAATTTCTGTGGTGATCAAAAAAGTTTTCTGTTTTCAAAAAAGACATATTGACCTCTAGACAGAATTGATGCCCATGGCTACAGGTCTATAACATTATCAAAATCTTTGGTGGGGTGGCAAGAAACTAGCACACTACAGTCTTGTCAAACACATCACGGTACTCTGCTATGGTGTAAGGTGGTGCAATTTCTTGTATAAGGGCCAGCTTTTCAAACCAATATTGACAAAATGTTGCATTTTGCTCACTGGGCTGGGATAATACTTGAGCCTGTATTTCTATCAAAATGTGAGTGTTGCACTAAACTATGGTTTACTAGTAGAAGGAAAGTTGAGTGTTGATGTCTCATTCTAACCAGTGACTACATACTAAATTTGTAACCTAAGAAAACATAGCCAGACAGGTTAAGGTGTAAGGGATAGTTTCTGGCTAAAATTATCTATGAAGGCCTGCAATGTGCCTGGCTTCTTCTGACCATCAAGGACTGATGCATAGGTGCATCCTGGCAAACCTGCTAACCTATCTCTACACTTTCTTGCAAGTAAACTGGGTATAATATGGGGGTTTCCCCTGAGAAAGGTTGAACATTCCTCCCCCCAATTTCACCATGACATGTCAAATCCAGGCAATCTTTGAATTAATTTGACAGTACATCTTAATGGTACCTAGGTGGTATTCTTCAGGTGTAAATTGAATAACGGGGGGGCATTTGGTTTCTTCAGCAAGGGGGTACTATGGGCCCTCTTGACAATTTGAACACTCAGGCAGCATCCTCCTAATTTGCATTTAAAAGATTGATATGAAAAATATCAGGTATGCCATCTATGCACCTGCTCGCTGTATGAAAGGCTACAATAATGCTCATCTTGGTCGATTTTTCAAGGAAAATTGATAAAATTGCTGGATTCCATCCAGAGTAGGATACCTAGGACAGTATTTGGTCTTTCAAAACCCACTGTGAAATTCTAAGCAAGACTAGACTTTAAGTTCTTGAAACAGCTATGCTTTTGTTTTAAACATACCAAAGAAGGAGCTTAGCAGACCTATTTATGGGGTGGGGGAGTACAATTTCAAAACGAACACAATAATCATTGAGGGACAAACTGAGCAGTGCTCAGATAATATTTATTGTGGCACCAATCTTGAATAAATGGTTGCCAACCAATACCTACCAACAAGGAATAGTTTGCAATCTGAAAAAATGTCTCAGAAGATCACAACTACAAATGTATGCAAAGAGCAAATATGCCAACTATGGACTGAATTCTTAGAAGATACAGCCTTTTTTTAGGGCATTATTGTTTATATTCACAGGACTGAAATGTGATTAAGATTTTTTTTCATTTTCCATTGAAGAAAATAGGTAAAGTTGGAGGAACTGTTGGTATTGTTTTGTGGTTACAACGCAGAATCATTGGTTGATCTCATGTATGCCTATTTGGCCCTTAATGTACCGCAGATAAGAAGGCTGAATCAGTTTTTACGAAAGAGCATATCCGTCATTGTAAAAAGGCAATACACTGTGTTTGAAGGTAGAAATTTGCAGACTTCATAGTAATTTGCTGGATTGTTGAGGAAGGTACTGTGCCCTTTATAGGAAATGATATCCTCAGTTGTTACAAATGGAGTGATTCCTGACCAATAGAGATCTTTTAATGAATTGAAAACAAATCAGCCTATTAGTCTTCTCGTCTTTATAGTTTCTGTTTTTCAATGTCTAGTTGCTGTTGTTCAATGTTGCAAGGTTGTATTTCTTTATTTATATGTTTTTTATTAAATGACAAAGAAGACAAATTGAATTAACTCCTACTGATATTGACAGTCCAGGAGACCGAATTGTCAGTAAGGAGTTTGGTGCGTTATTCCACAAATATGGTGTTGTCACCCAGGGAGTGACAGATGGTGCACAATGTAAAGCAGACTGGTAAACTGTTTTGGAAATGTTGGTATCTACCCTGTGCATCGGCCCAATCCCCACCCCACCACCAGCCACTCTTATCGCCCAATCCAATGGATGATGGAGCACTCAGGATAAATGAGGAGGTCTAGAGTTGGATAGGATGATCTCTTTAGGAATTGTATGTGTATGGTATTGAAGGTAGTGGGATTCGCAATATGATTTATATGAAGGTGGATGTAAGGGGAGACTACTCAGAGTGGCTGATGCAAGGTTAATTTCCATCCGATTGTGAAGGTTCACACGTAGAGTGGACTGAGCCATATACTGAGGGGCAGCTAGAACAGGATGAAGGGGAGCAGGTCGTTTTAGCATAAGTGTGGGATACTAGTGTGAAACGGTTTTACATTAGCTTTCTTCTAGATGTTGGAATGTGTAGACAGGACATATTTTATCAGTTCTCCAGGGCTGCAGAAAGCTATCCAGTGAGCATGACCTGTGACAGATAGTTAAAGTCTCTGGAGGTAATCAGGAACAACGAAGACCTGCATTTGCTGCTTAAATTACCATTTTTCTTCTCAGGGTCTGAAATGAAAAGACACTCCGAAACAGGAGCCAATATATATTGGACCCCATTTGCTATCTCAAATATGGAAGTCAGTTTATCCATTATTAATTTAGCAGACTGTTAACCTCCAGTCAGTTATTAGCCAAATCAGATATCCATGTTTCATTTTACAAGGGGTGTGCCAATGCAAATTTAATGTTATAAACTAAAGCCCAAATCATTCCAATTTTCCAGCTTTATTGAGGTAAAATAATCACTTTCTAGTCACTGTGTTCATACTGATGCAGAACTAAGTATTGATATCTTGAGTCTTGTAAGGAATACTATACTGATGCAGAGTTATCACAGATTACTACGCAAGCCCTTATGTTCTCTACTATAGCTTCTACCACAGTAAAACAGGCATCAGCAATGCCAATAATTCTGGCCTTGACAATCCTACATTGTTTTATTTATTTATATTTTTAAACATACACAATAGTATTAAAAAGAACAAACGATGCATTCTAAGGGGGGGCACATTTGTGAAAAAAACTAAACAATAAAAATCGGCCCCTCACAAAAATAAATCAGTCCAATGACAACAGAAATGAAAGCATTGATTGCCCTATCACCTCCGACACTGAAATGGACTATTTCTATACGGATATGCATGTGTTCAATAAAAAATTGTGTCACTCACAGTTGGCGAGCCAATGGCTGGAGTGGCCTGATCCATTGCACGGTGCTACAAGCTGTGGTGGGAGGAAGCAAAATATGAATAATACTTTAATAGACCAATGGAGGAAGAGGGCTGAGCGAGTGCCCCTTCTATATATACTTATGCAGGTATGTACTTAAAATAAAACATTAGGCAGCTGAAAAGCTAAAGCTGTTTCCAGGCCAGACCAAAAAATATGCACAAAATCTTTCTTTCCTTGAGATTTCTGAAGTACTTTCCACGCTGCAATTTGGGGAAATAAACGTTGGCATGGCCCCTGCACATAAATCAGTTTCCCATTTAAATGGATTTTCACCTAGGTATAGCTGATAAAACCTTGACACCAAGTAGTACGTTTCAGAAAGTAAAAAATACAGGGCAATTAGTTGCTGAACTACCAGCCACAAATGAAAACAAAATGTAAAAACAAACAAAAAATAACCCAGGCTAACATTTGCCTTGCTTTTCTTTTCTATAAGTATTAGATATCAAGGCAGGTTGTGTGTCCACGCGTTTTATTTGTTTGTTTCAAATAGTGTCCAAAGGTCTGTATGTAGCAACAAAGAGAGCTCGTAGAATAAAAAGGGAGAGTCTCACCAAATTTGCATTCTGAATTAGAAAGAGGAGGTTAGCCTTGGTGTAATATAGATGTGCCATTAGTTTCTCTACGTTAGATAGGCACACGCAATATGAAAATATGGGAGGCACAGCTATACTTTAGTCAACAATTGTAATATGTGGTTTGTAAATGCGGCAGGGCGGAAGAGCAAACCTGCCTTTGTGTTCTTCTGCAGTCTGTAAGAGAGGAAAGTACGCCGAGCCGCTCCATCTAGAGCGCAGTTAAGCTTCCCTTTGTGCATATATTCCTTTACTCAATTATGCATGTGCTGAAATACCACCATGACACACTCGCCTAATCTGGGAGAGATGCAGTGTGCCTTTGCAAGGCCGTCACAGGTACTCGCGGCATTTGATCGACACTGCCCTGTTTGAAGGAAGAATCCACTCTGTGCCTGAGATTTTTTAAAAAGAGTAGGGCTTAAGGTGTATTTCAGTCCGCGCTTTTCCACTGATTGCACCCATTAGCTGTTCATTAGCAAGAATTATGAATTCTGGTGTGGGGAGGGTCGCTGAAATGTGTGTCGCGGGCGGTGTGTGCCAAAGCAGAAAGCGAACCATCTTGTGCATGAAGGTTTTGCATTGTCACCGCATCGCGGTTCATTTCTGTAGAACAAAGGCTGCATGCATACTGAAGATATGCAAATAAAGGCAAATCAAGCCAACCAGGGCGGGGGAGAGGGGGCTGCCGGCTGCCAGGATAAAAGCAAGGCAGGAGCTCCAGTTAACAGTCGTCGTTTGAATCATCTTGCTGGCACCCATTTTAAGATCTGAGGTTTTAAGCGGACACACTGAAACTGGGTCAATGAAGAGAGGATGTATCATCCAGGGCTCTCTCTGTGCCTCTCTTTCAGAGTGACTATCCATCTCCCCATATATGTCCTTATCTATATTTCGTTCAATGTGTCTATATGTCTACTTCTATGTTATCCTATCATCTACACGGGTTATATTTTGCGTTTCTGTATGACATCACTATCATGTGTGTCTCTCTGTCTATAAATCTGTAGGTTTGCTGTCTGCCTCTCAGTAACCATCACCCTGTTTACCATCTTTCTTGTTTTCTTGTTTTCTATTCTTGTCTTTCAGCATTTCTTTCTGGCTTCCTGTCCATTTTTCTATCTTTCATTAAAATATCAACAAAAATATCAAACTCTCTGTTTACCATCTTTCCCTTTTCTCTCTTCTATGCCTATCTTTCAGCCTTTCTCTCTTCCTGTCCATCCGTCTGTCCATGCATGTGTGTCTGTCTAGTTTATATCATTACTACTATACTTTGGAAGCAATGGCATGATAAAAGGTGCATCAGAGAATGGACCGCCTGTTTATGCTGAGCTGTGCCTTTTTCCTTGCTGCACTGATACCAATTTCCAGTCTCCCAGGGATGAGCACAATGGGAGCACAACTGTATGAATTGCAAATGTACTTTTCCTGCACTGCATTTATTGTACTCAACACAATTATTATATTTTGCAAGAATCAGGTATTACAAATAATTTACCATGATGATCCCCTCTGCAAAAAGAGTAAACAGCAGAGACCGAGTTAGCCATGTTGATTGCATTCTCTATTTACAAAGGACTGAGCAGTAAAGTTGTCTACTCTTGATCCATGGTGTGCAAAGAAAGCGCTTATTTTATAGCAGTGGATGGGGTTTGAGAAGTGTTTAGATCACACAGAATCACAGTATATGCATTGTGCTATAATTTGTCCTTGGTTAGCAAAATGTGCTCTATTCATAAAGGATAACTGAATATTTATGTGTAAATGTGGTCTTGTAAATACCTCGGGTAATACACATTTTCCATACTGAATATAATGTCAATATTTTGCTAGGGGGCGCCTATTACAAGATTTACCTTTAAGGAAATGAAATGAGCTTCATAACCAGGTCGTACTACAGTATAATGGTGTCCGTGTAGAGAAATTGTTGGAAACACTGCTGTAGCATGGAGAATAAGCCCAGTTGTAATGGACACCATGAAAATATTTATGGAGCTTTCTCGAGTTGCTACTGTAAGGAAGTCACAACAGACAGAACAAGAGCACCGAAGATCAGAGAAAACAACACTATAGCAAAGAATACAGCGTGCTTCAGGAGAAACCAGTATGGGTACCGGTAAGTGCTCATTTGCACACAAGACCATATTTTATAGGAAACGTGAATGCAAAAACTGTTAAAGTACTAAAAAGGAGCAACAACGCCATAATATTTCCAAAAGCAAACACAACTACTAAAATGTTTGCTCGGAAAAAGACTGAATTCGAATGAATGGCTGCCGCTTCAGGGCGGTGTTAATTATGTTCAACACAGACCCATTTAGAACACGGGGACTTTGGAAACGGAGTGAAATACACGAGCAGGGATAGTGAAATTATGCATTTTAACAGCACTCCTCGCTGCCTCTGGCCCACGAGGCCAGCCATTTGTAAGAGAGGGGGGCCGTGCCAGCTCCGCAGACAGGCAGAGAGAAAGGGCGGGCGGCGGAGTGGGAGGGGGCACAGTCAGTCACAATAACGCATAATGATGTTAGGCTCGCTGCATGCCTAATAGCTGGGATGTGCTGCGCCGCACAAAATATCAGAGTGTGGGCAAGGGGCGTCGAGGACGGAGCCCGTCTTTTACCCATGGTTAAGACTACACGCTGCAAAAAAAGATGTTTCTGTGCTACAGACATGTGCTCGAGCAAGGGCAACGTGCCGCACGTAAGCTGTGCCACATTTCCCGAAGAAACTGTGATCTGAGCTGTGCCATCCGCCTGAAATGAGCGGTTTCTCTCGTTCACCATTGAAAGTTTTCGTTATTTTAACGTGGAAGAAAAGCGTGACGCAGCGCCGTATTCTTTTTGTAGCAGCGAAAACACTATGCACCGTTTTCAAAGAGCCGCAAGGCCTTTCTCGTCCACTTTCCTCCCATACTATCCGCGTTTCTGGCCTCTGCCTCCATTAAACGTTCCATTTCCTCGCCTCTCCCTTCCACCTTGACAAAGAATGACCGAATTGCATCAGCAACGATGGCGAAGGCCATGTGTGTTCACCGGTTACAACAGAATAAGCACTTTCCAGAGCTCTTAGGCCAACAATATATGCACTGTGGCTCCACACGGGCTTTTGTTTCCCAAGCCTTTTGTAAGCTTGTAGATTTTTTTTTCTTGCATCAAATGTCAAGTTAATTTGCAGGGCGCTATCGCTGATATGTTTCCTAGGTTTTCTGTGTTTTTTTTTCTGTGCAAGGCAGGCAGCTGAGACCAAGCCTTAGGATGAGGGGGTTGGGAATGTGAATGCAGAAAGCCTATAGCACGTACAGCGTGCCTCTGCCTGTAAATTGGCCGCCGATGTGATAGTAAGCCTAGGGAAACCTCTGGCATTCATTTGCATGCAGAAGAATAGTCAGGATTATGCTGAACTGATTCTCATATAGGAGGTATACCATGACATTTAATATTTAGCTCTGTTCACTCTTTAAAAGTTTGTTTTCCTCTCACATATGATTCCAAAAGGAACAGGGGCGATCAGCAATATAAAAAAGATGTCCTCATGGTCTCTATATATTAACGTTATTGGATGATCACAAGCGTGCTGCTGCTATTGAATGGTATAATCTGAAAATGTGTATTACAAGTTTCAAAGATAGTTTTTGGCAAGATCAGTTGTTATTTGCGAATTTAGGGCTGGGTGCTAGAAAACAGTCAGAAATGTATTCACCTGGGTGGAATACATTTCTATCATTTTGGATTTCAGAGAGAATTGGGAGGGAAGGATGCAGCACATAAAACTGAACACTTAAATTGTGTGAAAAAGACCACTTTATTGAAACATGTGAACATCGCAAACATCTTCTGACAAAACGCCTTAGAAAACTATAACCTCACTACACATAAAGTGAACTAACCAAGGCCCTCCCCCCACCCCTATGGCCCCCCACATACCCAACCCACAGCTAACTCCTTTAAATTTAGTGCATTTCAACATTATCAACTTTCTATTACACCCATGAAACTTTGAAAAATGCACTTTAGTGCATTTTTCAAAGTTGTTGCAAATTACCATGAAGTTCAACTTTATGGTAATTTGTGAGCCCTATTAGTGAAATCGATATTTTTTAAACTTTAATGCATTGCATTTAAGGAATCTTAATTTGAGATTCCTTAAATGCAAGTAATCGCAATTTTGCGATTTCTTAATTTGCGATTTTTGCATTTGGGATGATGCATCCCAAATGCAAAAATACCGGTCACAAAGGGGCAGATTCTCAGAATCTGCCCCTTTGTGAGCGGATTTTACCTTGATGAATCTATGCCAATGTGTCCTAAACTGAACCTTGAACTGCCTGCCTACCCTGCCCTCGCACATGGTTCACCAACTGGCAACATCAACCCAACTTCTGCCAACTCCTGGCAACCTTTCCATGCCCCCCACATACCCAACCCACAGCTAACTCCTTTAAATTTAGTGCATTTCAACATTATAAACTTTCTTTTACCCCTACATCCTAAGACTGCAGGTATGAACCTGTAAGTAACCAAATGTCCTAAGCTGAACCATGACTGCCTGCCTACCCTCCCCTCGCACATGGTTCACCAACTGGCAACATCAACCCAACTTCTGCCAACTCCTGGCAACCTTTCCATGCCCCTGCCACCCAGAAAAAGGTGGAAGGGACTACCAACTTTTTCTGCACCCCCACCACGTCCTAACGCCTAATATTTAAAGTCATGGCCAAGACTTCTCTTATCTCCAACAAAGATAGGTCTATACCAATCCTGGACAAGTGTACCCCGTCTCCCCAAAAGAACTCTGTGGCCCCAAACTTAATATCCAAATGGCAAAACTGTCCCAAACCAAGCTCCGTACACACACGGGACAGCTCCCTATTCAATTTCCTTCTTGCTCTATCAATAGCAGCAGGCCTAGCCGCTTGTTTCCAATTCTTTCTTGTCACAAACTGAGTCCACAAGACAAAGCCCCCTGCCCGATTCTCCTTGACGATTGACAAATCCCTCTTTCATGTTCCTCATCAAAACTACCCCTTTCTCTTTAACCAGGTCGTTCTCCCCGAGGAGTAAGATCAAAACATCCAGACACCTGCCACCCACCATCAGACCATTCAAAATTGGCAATAGTTCTCTCCAACACATCCCCCCTTTCCTTTCCATGTAATAGAAAAAAGATGGTGGTTAAAAAACCCACATTTGTCCATGGCACGCCTGAATGGCCACCCACTTGATGAAAGAGTGGCCCACCACCCAAATGGCCTCCTCCTCTGCCCCGGGACCCGCTAACAAACCTTGAAGAAAAAAACAAGCAGTAAGGATGTCCGTGGATGCACCCCCTGCGCGCCCCTCACCTTCAAACCCTGCATGTACTGCCTGCAATACTCAGGCAACCACTGGCCCATCTGGATAATATCCTTGTGCGCCCAACCTCTATTTCCTGCCTCCAACATTGCACCAATGCAAAAGCAGAGATAGCGTAATCTGCTACTAGTACTCCCAGTTGAACCAAAGCCTTTCGTAGCAATGACAGCAGCTGATATGCAATCACTTTCTCTCCAGACCTGTGGAAAAAAACAAACCCAGGGGCTATCCCACAGCACCTAGCCCAGTGCTCCACTCATGCAACCGGACAGAAGCTTCTCAAACCTACAGGATGCTATGCAACACTCTTTCACTGCTATCTTTGATCTGTTTTGGAGCGGCTAAGGCAGATCACCAATCTACCGTCCCTCCTTGAAACATCCCCACACATGATTCCCCCCGCACCCTTAGCTCCCAGCAGCTCCGACACTTGAAAGTCCCCAAAGAACATCCACACCATAAGTGTGGAAAACAAGCAAGTCTCTGATGCATCACTGTACACCTTCCGCAACTGAAACAGCACCCTTCAAAGCAAGCTCCAAGATATCAGCTTCCAAATTTGCCTGCCCCAGCTCCTGCACTCAACCCCACAACATCCTGTGGCCCACTTCGCCCACAGATGGGTGTAACCCCACAGCAATTTGCCCATGAAAGCAATTCCTGCTAATTTTCCTGTGATGGTAACCCATCTAAGACCTTCTCTATTAAGTCCAGGATGTACTGAATCACTTCTTCAGCCGGCAATCAAGCTTCCTCTTGATGCCTCACCCCTAAGCCCAAAAACTCCTTCCATGCCTACGAATACACTAACCGTGTCGATTCAGCAAGGGACACTACCACTAGCTGTACCATCTTGCGTTGCCTACAGATCACAACTTTGCTGGCATGGGCATTGGGTCTTTGTTGGCATCCTTGGCCAACCCACAAAATCTCCCCCACTGTGAACGAGACAAAGCATCCGCAGTGTCATTGTCCACACCAACATGCTGCGCCATGAAACAGATGTCATACCCCAAGCATCCCAACACAAAAACTCACAGAAGCCTCAGTAACTGGGGGTCCTTGGCAGATTGTCGATCCACCACCCCCAACACTGACATATTGTTGAATTGAAAGAGCACCTTTCTGTGTGCTCACTCTTCACCCCGCACTGTTACTGCTACTACCAAAGGAAACAATTCTAAGAAGCCAAGGCTTCTTCCCCCGTGATGCCATTGTTCCACCCATGGCTCTGCACACCATCAGGGCTGACAATCTAGACTGAAACCTATCCCCCCGTCTGCATCCAAGTCCAAGGCATCCTACCATGCCAGAGGAATGCCATTGAATGACTGCAAGCAGAAACACCACATTCTAAGATCCTCCTTGACCCTAATGGTAACATAACATGGAGATGAGGTAGAGAAAAGCCGGAGAGCACAACCCCCAGCGGTCACCTTGCACATGAAGTTCAAGTACCCAACAGTACCTGCACTTCCCTCACTTTTACCTTCTCTTTTTCTAACATGCTAGAAGCAGTGAGAGCATCTTCTCTTTTTTCTCCTGTGGTAACTTGGCCTCCATTCTTTCCAAATCAATTTCAGTGTCCAAGAATGATACCTCCGTATGCAGACCCACTGTTTTTTTCAGGTGCCAAAGGTACCCCTAGGTCACCCATGAGCTCTTTGAACCTTACCATGGGGGGACTGGCAGTCCATCGAACTGGGTGCATCCACAAAAAATAAATCGTCCAAGTTGTGGGTTACCACCTTATGGCCCGATTGCCATGTAAATATCCACTGTAAAAACAAGCTGAAGCATTCAAACAGGGCGCATGATATGGAGCTTCCTATTGGCAAGGCTTTGTCCACATACCAATTGTCTTTAAATTGTAAGCCTATGAGCTGAAAGTCCTCAGGGTGCACAGGAAGCAGCCAAAAAACTGACTTCCCACTTCACACTTTGCCATCAATGCCCTTGGGCCCGTCATCACAATCAGTGCCACTGGCACGTCAACCGAGAAGTACGTCACCGATGCCACTTACTCTGAAATTAAATTGTTCACTGACCCTCCTTCTGGCCAGGACAAATGCTGAATCAAACAAAATTGACCTTTCTCCTTTTTGGGCACCACTCCAATAGGTGACATGATCAGGTCCTCCATCGGCCAATCATGAATGGATCCCTTCATCTGGCCTCCTGAGACCTCTAGATCCAAGTTTTTCTTGAACCACCTTTCTGTGCTCATTTGCTGAGCACAAATTGTCTACACACAACTCCCACCCGAGGACCCTTGTACCCCAAACAAAAACTCTAACAAACCCCCTCACGTAACATCGCCGCCTCTTCGGAATGCCCGTAAAACACCAGCCAATACTCTAACCTGTCACGGTTAACCGGAGTATGAGCATTTTGCCCAATATCTTAAAGCTCCCCTTCCACCTCCGGAACCCAAGAATTGAAGTTGCTGGTGTACCCCTTGCCTCCCCCTTGCTGTTGCCACTGCCCTGGCCGCTGCTGATAGCCATTACATGCTCCAAAGCAATTAACAAGCAATGCTGGCTCACACACTTTGAGTACTTGTGGAGGAATTTACAATATTCCCGAATCCACAATCTTTTATTGAAATCCCTGCAGGTGCCCATTGTCCCTGCCTTTGCTGCCAACCCCACCCCTCCCCGGATGGGACGGCCCTGAAAGGGGTGATATACAATAGGCAGACTGCTAGCTGTAAAAATAGTTTTGCCCAGTTTTGCGGCACCCATGGTGTGCTGCCATACATCAGATTCCAGTTTCCCCATTTTTCCTCAGGGTCCCTGGCCAAACACGCCCTAAGTTCCTCATCATATTGGACCTACGCATATCCATCCCCTGTAATTTGAGCCTTCCGAATGGCGTCTGTAGGAGAGTAGGGTCTGCTTCCTATGGTCACCCCCACTTTTTGCTGTGATTCTCTGTTTTATTTTACTTTAGTGTGGCTGTGGGCCTGCTAATCATACCCACAGCCTAGCTGTTCTCTCTCTAAATGGATAGCATGTACTTTAGGTACATACCAGATTGGTCACTGGGTCACCCTTGTGAGCCCCTGTGTAGTGTACCATAGGTACCCAGGGCATAGGTGCAGCTTAGGCCTACCAGGGGCTGCAGCATGTATTGTGCCACCCATGGTTTGCCTTCCAAACTGACACCACAGGTCTGTTCACACAGACTGGGTAAGGTGGTGTAATCACCCCTTACTTAGGTATAGTATCCCTATATCTACATATACATATAGGCACATATACACCTATAAGCCACTCCTATAATAGACCTCGACAATCCTGGAGGCAGAGTGCTTGGTTTTATGTGAGAGGGAGCCCAGGCATGAGCTGAGCCCCTCTGCAGCTTTCGGAACCATCTCCTTATAGCTGTTCTATGATATAGCCATATCACATACTCTTAAGTGCATTATAATCCTCGCGGTTAATGTTAACTTTGGTTTGGCTTTATCAAAACATGTCGTGTAAGGTGTCAAACGCTTTGGAATACTACCCCCCACCAGTCCTGACGGCGGAGGGGTAGCATTCCACCCTTGTAGAGGGAAAAGACATGTAGTTACTGCTTTACCCTGTTAAAGTTAAACAGAGCCTCAGCATCTCAAAATGGATGCTGCTGCCACAGACAAGAGTCTGACCTCCTACTGCTGGATGAAACTCCAGCAGGGGAGGCCTGGACAATAGATTTCCTGTCCAGGGAGGTGCCAGCACCTCCCCAGACAGGGTTTTGTTTATTGGGGCAGGGAGGGCTGCATCAGCAGATGCTTTTCCAGACACTGCCTGGGGCACAGAAGGTGCTCAATGCAAAGCCTGGTTCAAACCAGTTGCTGGGGCACTCAGCCCCAGCTCTGGCACGAAACTGGACAAAGGGAAGGGGGTGTAACCACCCCCTGCCAAGGTCCACCCATAGGAGGGATCTAGCCAGGTAGTCCAGCCCCCATCCTTAGTATAAGTATAGGAGCTGTGTCCCTAGGACTTTAGATTACCCTGGACGAATCTTTGAAAGACATATCCTGGACCTTCGACGTTCTATTCTTACTGGAAGACGGAAGATATCTCCCTTGTGGTCAAGGAGTGACCACCCTGTTCAAACAGGCACCAACAGCAACTTTGCTGGTCTGCATTTTTGATGCTCCTGCTGGATCCCGAAGAGTCTGCGACACAGAAACTGGAATTTCAGACTTCTCTGACCCCGACCCACATCCACAGCGAAGCTGAGACCCGTGGCGGACACGAGAGACGTGGGACTGGAACTCCTGTACATCCTGCATTTTGCAAGCTGCACTCCTTCAAGGAGGTATCTCGAAGTTGTACTTTGAGGTGCTTGAAGCCCCAGACCCGAGCACCATTTGCACTGAAGTCCAGGCCTCCACACTCCACGAGTGTGTCCCGTGGGGCCCGCTCCTGCATTTGAGCTTGATGTGTCTTCCCAGTTCCTTGCCTGTTGGCTAGTGAGCTCCCTGAAGACTCCATTTTGAAACTAACTCACTTTCCTAGTTGCTCCAGGCTTGCTACAGCTTCCCTGAAAAGGAGAAGTGCCATAGACCTTGCTGGTCTGCAACAAAGCCAATCTCAATATCCTGCATGGGTAGCAGTTGCCAAGGCTTGTTGGGTCCAATCTAGATACCAATAATACAGTCATCTAGATCCATTGTGGAACAGTTTGAATCCAGCGCCTGGTCATCGCCGATGCCTCCTGGACCTCGTGGCTGAAGAGACAAGTTTGACTACTTCACCTGAAATCACCCGACATCGCCTGGTTCCTTCCTGGTACCTTCCTGGTCACTGGCTAGTGACCCAGACTCTGTCCCTTCTCCACCCTTGGATCCACCCGGACACTTTTCCTCTGGTCGCCTGCAGCACTTCTTTGCAGCTCTCCGTAGAAAACGACGACGAAACCCGACACGAAAAGACACCTATGCACTCGGCTTCCCTGGGTGAGGTAACATGAGTACTCCGGTGCTCCCGTGGGTCTTGACTCTCAAAGTGTCCTAGTTTAAAAGGGTTCCATCCTAGTCCATCCGGAAGTGACCTTAAATTGCATATTTGTAACTTTTATGAACTCCATAGAAAGTCAATGGTAACCCGCGCATCCATGTACTTGAACATCGCCACGCAGGACTCTGGATATTTTTTGCAAAATACATGGCATAAATTAAAAATGCAGTGGGCCAATTCTCTATTGTGAGAAGTACAGTGGGCTGCTTTACCAGCCCATATTCCTCTTCCTTTGAGCCTTTCTTGGAGCACACCTCTATGTGGAGGAGTTTAAGCATCTCTATATATTCCCCTTCCAAATCCACTCCTTCGTAGTTAACATGAGGTGAGCCCCCAATGGCTTAGTGACACCCGTGTGTGGCAACTTTTTTTTAGCTCTTCACACTTTAGATCATCTTTCTTGCCCTCTACTTCTTCAGCAACCCCACTACCTGTCCCTGTACCCGCACTTGCCTCTATTGTGTTTGCTCTGTCTTGTTCGTCCGTGTCCAAACCCACATCCAGCACATACTTTCCTTTACAAAAACATTCCCTACCAGCATATCCCCTGCATCCACTCCTGCGGAAACCATCTTTCTTTGGTGCCTCTGTTATATCTTAGACCTTACCTGGCACCAAGGTCGGTGCCCCTGCTGTTGCAGTCTCTCAGTTTCTGACAACAGAGGCAACCTCTATGTGTGAGCCTGTAAGACACTGGACATCAGATTAGTTAGGCCCCCTGCCAATCCTAGGCTGTTGGTACCTCACTTCACCTTCTTCGAGGCTATCCTTATCATAATCTATGACTGTGACACCTAGCGGGTCCACCATATCACCCCAACTTGGGCCGCACACACATCTGGTTGAGTAACCAACCTAGAAGCTGCAACCATAGTGTGATGTGCAGAGTCAGGGGCGGGCTGAATTGCCCTGTCCCTGCCACTCTGCTGACACCACTCTCCTGCCCTCCGTAGTGTGTGTGCTGAAGGCTGTCCTTCACCTACCAGTTTATGGCACCAACGAGGTCATGCTGGACCATCTTATGTCAGCCACCCAGATGTCATCCACCAACTACAGGTGAACCACACTGGTTCCCGCCCTCTGTTCCCCTTGGCATTAACGAACCTCTCCCAGCTTTGTTGAGTCCAGATATCTGCATTGCTTCTGGACCTGCAAGAAAGACGACAGGACTGGTGTGCTAGCACCCTGCGCTTGCCCTTGCTCCTCCAAACACCAGAAGCCCCCAACAAATCAAATTGACCTCTACCCCACGAAAGGCCTTCTGCACTCTCCCATACCCTCCAGCGCCCTTCCCGGGAATGCTGTCTGGCCATTTCTAGAAAAAGTCCCCCTCCAGGAGCTCACCATCACCATCATCCTCCTCCCCACTCCATTTTAACATAGCCGCTACAAAGCCGAACGGGGGCCCACACCTGCGCAAGAGATATCTACTCCTGCCCCCATGGGGTCAGACTCCACCCCCCCACAGGCCGCTGCAGCATCATGGGCCGAGGGTCCCTGGTTGGACCACAGCAGGGACCCACCTTAAGTATTCATCAAACTGTTCCACTCTACCTCTCCACCCTCACCTCATCCTCCCAGTAACTGAATATGTTAAGTTGGCAGGGTATGCCCAGACGTGGGTCCCTTGCTCACTTTGCCACTGGATTCAAGCTAGCCTGGCTGATGACAGCTGATTATCCATAAACTGGTCCCAGGATGCTTGTTTCCGGTCCAGGGAAGACATGTCTTGACAGTTCGGGCTGGACTGTTACCATGAGGCACAGGGTCAGACTGATTTGCATATGGCCATGTCTGAACTGGGGTGGCGGAGTGAGTTAAAGAATTATGATGGATCAAACCCAGATCAGTTGACTGGGGGTGAGTGCTTGCATTGTTCGACACTCCGCATATCATCCCCTTTGGTATTGCTTTGTTCGCCCTAAGTTGGCAGGGTATGCCCAGACGAGGGTCTCTTGCTCACTTTGCCACTGGATTTAAGCTAGCCTGGCTTATGACTGCTGATTAGCCAGAAACCGGTCTGAGGATGCTTGTTTCCAGTCCAGGGAAGACATGGCTTGGCATTTCGGGCTGGATTGCTCACATGAGGCACAGGGTCAGACTGATTTGCATATGACTGTGTCTGAACTAGGGTGGCAGAGTGAGCTAAAGAATGATGATGGATTAAACCCAGATCCGTTGACTGGGGATGAGTGCTTGCTTTGTTCAACACTCCATGCCAGGGCTCCTGAGTAGCTATATATCACTGGAAAAACAGCGCCAAAATCTCCCTGCCATCAGCCACCTGGTCACCTGTACCAAAAATGGTGGCAGGGGACCAAAAAACACCCCCAAAATAATGATTGGGCTATATTGTGCTGCATATGTAGCCCAAAACAAAATGGCAGTCGATGGACTGCACCGCCTTCCCAATCTGCCCAGGGGGTCAGACCTCCCGGTAGTTGACACCCTCCCAAACCCCCCCGTTGAAGAGTACTTCTTGAAAGCTGCAGCAGTTGCAATTCACCAGGAGTAGTTCTGGAATTGTTTTAGGAATTTCAATCTAAATAAATGCTAAAGTAATTTAACGTGGGTTAATGTAAGATGCGTAAAAGTATGCATGTTTTAAGGTGCCAGCTGAGTGCAATTGCTAACGTTTTTCATTTAATTTTTATTCCTAATGGAAAATATTTTTTCCTGCATAATATGTCTTTATCTATAACTTCAGCAATTTCAGGGTTGTCCCACCACCCCCAATTCCATCTACATCTTGAGTACACTTCCCTGTACAACTCATAGTTCAGAGGAGAAACCACACACTTTGGAGGCCTGATCGGATAACTGCACATTTCGCTAAGCTGTAAGTTAGTCAAATGAAAATAAACAAGCATTGGCAAAGCCACCAGATTTGATATGCTTGCACTTGGGCTTGAGTGTTGATAAAAGTGATAAAAGTTCCCGCTGCGGTGTAAAATAATAAAAAAAAAGACTAATATACTATAGTGGACTGATTTAAAATGTGATTGATATTGTCCAAAGTGAATGTACACGTTTTTTTAACAGTAGGATTTACATACACTTTAAAGAAGTCTGAGCGTAGCTCAAAGTAATTCTTCTATGGGGATGTAACTATGAATAGTGCAGCAGGTACAGTGGCACAAGGACCCAGAACTGTGAGTGACTGGCACAATCCTAATCATAACTATTTTTTACTACCCATCCTTTCTTGCCTCATGTCCATAGTATCCGATATCACTGAATTCTGAAGAATATTTTCAATACAGTGGCTGCAAATTACTGAGTAAGGCCCCAATTATGAGATGAGAGAAGCGGAGCAGAATGCCCTTTGGTGGTGTTCACCTCACCTCACATTGATCTTTGGATGTTGGGGCACCGGATCTGATTTTACAGACTGGACAAGCCATCCACTAAAATTGTCTGGGGAAATGGGTGCTGTGTAGCTTGGCTCTAGTCCCCAACACCACCCCCACAATCCTCCAGGAAGGCTTGGGAAAGCATGCAATGCTCCGTCCCACTTGGCCATATTTTCCTGTGCTCTCCGCCACCTTTGCAGTACCCTGCACCCGCAACCTCACAGATTTTACTACCTGTTCAGAGAAAATTTCAGTGGTAACATCATGGAATTGGGAATGCCTTACATAGTTCCACCCATTTAATCTGGGTGTGCACAGTTATTCCACCTAAAACTGTGATGTTGGACCGATTTCTAGATCTTAGGATCACTCCCACAGAAGGGTTGTTTTAAAGTCTTTGTCTTTTTGAATGCCGATAACAGAAATTCTGGCTGCTCAAAATATTCACACATAATTGCAACTTACTTGGAAATAAGCCCTACATCATCCAATTCCATAGGTAGCTGAAATTCAGATTTTTGCTTTTGAAATGTTAAATGGTTTTGGCCGTCGTCTCAATTTTCACATGTGTAACTTTCTTTGATGAGTAATAATCCTACTGTAATTTATTTTATGAAGGTTTTTCTTTTGTGCTGAAGGCAGCCGTGCATAAAAAGGGTCATGGGATTCTCAGGACATCTGTGATAGATTCAATAAAGGTTCTATTTTACCCAAGCACACCTTCCACTGGGTGGAACCTGTTAAGGACTCTCCTGAATGAACAGCTCAACTTCCAAAAGAAGGATTTCTTCAGATGTTCTTTTGACATTACCCAACTTTGGGAGAATCAGACTTAAACCTCAGTGTGCAGACCTTTCTAGCCCTCTCTGAACTAATATGATGATGTTATGAGCCTGTTTCTTCTATGGAGGGTTTCTATGACACAGATACATGCCCTAATATTTAGGGAAAATGTGTCACTTCTAGGTAGGCAGGTGCAGAACTCCATCAGCACTTTATACAAACTACAAAGTGTGATCTAGTGACCATTTTCAAGATGCCACAGTAAAACCTGACCTATGGGAGGCAAACCATCTTTCAAGATAGGGGCACGTTTGTGACCTAGTTCAAGAACTTAGGGGCAGATGTACAAGCCCCTTGGGCCTCTTTTACGCAGCCGTTGTGTCACATTTGTGATGCAGCGGCAGCACAAAAGATGTGCCATTTTATTTATTTATTTATTTATTTATTTATTTTTGAGATTTATACAGCGCGTACAATTGCCCGTAGGCGTCTCGGCGCTAGAAACTTTGAATGTATTCCCGAGGTTAGGCCGGTAACTATTCTTGATCAAACAGCCAGGTCTTTATCTTTCTGCGGAAATGCATCAGGGATGGGCTGTCTTTGATGGAAGCTGGCAGCGAATTCCATAATCTGGGAGCTGCCACAAGGAAGCGTCTGTCGCCCCAGTGAACTGTTTTTGTTTGTGGTATTTGTAGGATTTTAAGGTTGTTAAATCGGAGCGATCTTGTGGAGGATTGGTATCTGAGTTGGGATTTCAGGAAGTGTGGGCCACAGTTGTGCAATGCTTTATAGAGTATGCACAGCGCTTTAAACTTGATCCTGTTTCGAATCTTGAGCCAATGCAGGTCCTTTATGGTCTCGGAGATTGGTGAGAACTTTGGGATTCCAGATAGGAGACGGGCTGCAGCATTCTGGATGGTCTGCATTTTGTTGGTCACTCTTGCTTGGGCGTTGATGAATAAGCCGTTACAGTAGTCAAGAGATGACAACACGAGGGCGCTTACCAGCGTCTTACCTGCTGAGGTTGGTAGAAACGGCATGATTTTCTTGATCAGCCTGAGTTTATGATGGGCTGTTGCTGCTATTTTATTTGAGTGGGCCATGAAATTTAATTTATCGTCAAAAATCACCCCCAGATTTCTGACGGTGACGGCTGGTGTAGGTGGTGTTCCGTGCGTAGGGGGCCACCAGGTGTTTGACCATCCGGGGGAGAGATGTCCAAATATGACGACCTCCGTTTTTTCAGCATTTAACTTTAGGCAGTTAGAGGCCATCCACTCACCGATCGCCCGCATGCCCTCTTGGAAGTTTTCGGCTACCGTGTCTCCATTCCCGTTGATGGCCAACACAAGCTGGGTGTCATCCGCGTATGAGGTAAGGCTCATCCCATAGGCCTTGATGACAGAGGCCAGGTCCGACACGTAGATATTGAATAGTGTCTACCTGAGGGATGAGCCTTGAGGAACCCCACACGGTAGTGACAGCTTGTGCGATTAGAAGGGCCCCAGTGTGACCACCTGTGATCTACCGGCCAGGAAGGAGGAAAGCAGATTTCTAGCCATGTGGCGGATGCCCAGGTTTTCGGCACGGTCAACCAGGATCTTAAGGTCGACCGTGTCGAAGGCTGCCGACAGATCGAGCAATACGAGTATTGCTGTACCTCCTTGGTCCGGTATCACACTTATGTCCTCTGTAGCTTTTATTAAGGCAGTTTCGGTTCCATGGAACTTGCGGAAACCAAATTGAGTGTTGTCCAATCGTTGATGTTTTTCTATGAACTCCGAGAGTTGTAAGTTCATAGCCTTTTCCACTACTTTGGCTAAAAAGGGAAGCCTGGCTATGGGGCGGTAGTTTTTTGGTTGGTCCTTGTCTAGATTAGCTTTCTTATGTAAGGGTTTGACCAAGGTGTTTTTAAGGGAGTCTGGGTATATCCCAGTTCTGAACATTGTATTGCAGATTGATACAATGTCAGAGGAGAGATAGTCCATGATCGGACGAATGACTTTTAGAGGACAGGGATCTAATGCTGAGCCTGATTTGATTGTGGCCGTTATTTCCTTGATTTGTGTTTCTCCAAGGTCTGAGAACTGAGATAGTTCGATATTATTGATCCCGTTGTTAGATGTGGGGGAGCTGATTACTGTTTTTGTGGAGAATGCTTGATATATATCATTCACCTTTGTGAAAAAGAAATCAGCCAGAGAATCACAAAAGACTTGGGATTGTGGAGGATTCAGCTCTGGTGCGTTTCCCGTTAAGACCTTAGTTATCTCAAAAAGTTTTTTACTTGAGTTTTTAGCAGAATTGATTTGTTCAGTGAAATAGGATTATTTTGTCTCGACAATAAGAGCTTTGTATTGTCCGAGTGCTTCCTTATAACTGGTCTTGCTTTCAGCGCTGTAGGATCTGCGCCAGTGTCTCTCCCTGTTTCTACAGAATTGCCTCTTAATACGGAGCTCCTCTGTAAACCATGGGGCTGATGGCGTTGCTCTATTACTAGAGAGTTTTTTAGTTGGGGCTAAGGAGTGGGTGGCGGTACCTATCCACTCCTGAAATTGTCGGGTGGCCAAGTTTGGATCAAATGTTGAGTCAGGACGGGTTTTTTCAAGTAAGGTCGTTAGCTCAGTGTGATCGATGTCCTTCCAAACTTTGATGGTTTGTGGTTTCAGTACAGAGTGGGATCTGAGTCTATTTAATGTGACTGATATTTTTATTAAAATGGCGAAGTGGTCGGTCCATGGCATTGGTAAGGTATCTATTATATTAACGCCTTGCATATTAGTAAAGATGCCATCTAACGTGTGACCGGCTATATGGGTGGGGGTGGTTACCAGTTGCCGAAGACTCATGGTGTGCATGTCTGATATCAAGGAACAGGTGTCTTTGTCAGATGTATTCTCAAGATGGAAGTTTAAGTCGCCCAATAATGTAAATGAGTCTTCCAGCGATGGAGCTTCTAGTATTGCACCCAGATTTGCTAGAAAGTTGGTGCGAGGGCCTGGTGGTCGGTATAGGAGGATGCCTTTAAAATGAAATGTTGGGGTGAGTTTAAGATCGAAAAGAAGGGCTTCGCAGGAGGTGGAGTGGATGTGAGATATTCTGACCGTTATGTGGTCGCGGGCGATGATGGCTAGTCCTCCTCCGCGCTGCCCCACTCTATCTAGGCGATAGGCGTTATAGGCTGGGGGGGTCGCAACTGCCATGTCAGGATCGGATGCTCCATCCGTCCATGTCTCCGTGAGAAAAAGACAATCAAGGTTGTTATTGATGATAAGATCGTGTATTTCTTGCCGGTGCTTGATGAGGGATCGTGCATTAATTAGTGCAGCGATGATGTCGGTAGACATAGATGCAGTGACAGCATGCGTTTTGATTTTTTCATTAGTTATCTGTAACTTAACGTTGCAGTGAGGACATGTAAATTTTGTGGTATCTGACCATAGGTGTGGATTGTATTGAGCGCAGTCGGTGTTAGGCGTGCGTAATGCCATCAATGTGGATTTGGGGTAGATGTGGGGAGCCAGTCGCGGGGATGGATCAGGGGTTCTGGCCCTTGGCCCGGTCTCGGCACGGACAAGCACAGACGAGCCTGCCTTATGCGCGCCTTCGGCGCGCAATCGTCGCGCCCGCTGAGCTCGTCCGCTGCGCTTCCGGAACATGCACATATTTGTAGGGAGGGAACAATGCAAGGGGCGTGGCCTCGAAGTGGGCGTGTCCCAGTCAGGGAGAGGGGAATGAAGCGATGGTACGGGGTATTTACAACGTGACGCATCTGGGAAATGCGCCACGCTGTAAAGCCCTGCGCCAGAAGGAGGCGTTACTGCGCAGGGGGGGGGCGTTCCGGCGCAGGAACGCCGCCTAAAAGTGGCTGAGCGAAATCTACAAGATTTCACTCCGTCACTTTGGGGCCCATGCTGCGTCAAAACCCTGCGTCTGCTTGAAGCATGCGTAAGGATTGACGCAGCATTACAAGATAGGGCCCCCCAGAGCATTGCTAGAGCTGCGTTGCGCTTGTGACGCAACTCCAGCAATGCGCCACTATTACGGCACAGATGCGTGACACATCTGTGCCGTTTTTGCCCCATGGTGGGCCGCATTGTAAATGCGGCGCATCCATGGTGGCGGAGGCATGGCGCAAAATAAGTGGCGCATCCCTGCTGATATAGAGGGATGGGCCACTTATTGTAAATCAGTCCCTTAGTGCCTAGTGAGGAAACATCCTTCTTTTTAATATCAGACCATAGCAACACCTTGTGGATTCTAGATAGATTGCTTCTATCAATTTGTAGAAGACACTCTATCAACACGGAGTTTGATTTGCCTAACTAGTTAGCTCCATAGCTGGGCATTCATTTTCCTAACAAGTTCTTTACTAGGTAGTTATAATATTAACAGTAACAGCTGATTACGGTTGGCCTGGGGAAGGATGTAACATTTATGAAACCCAATATATTTTGACACTGCAAGTATCAGAATGTATTGTGTGAGATAAAAAACACCAATTACGTTTATTATGGAAAAGTGGACATACATAATATGTGGATTTTTGTCCTTTCTGCACCAGAATCTTAATTTCCTGTTATTTATCAGGCATTCTTCCCCAAAAGTGCATATATGTTAATTTACCTTCACAATATTTTAATCCTTGATATTCTTGACACAATATTTTGTCACACAATATTTTTGTTTCCAATATTTTGTCTAAACACCTCTCTAAATTCCAATATGCTCCATAACAGGGGTTAGCAGCAATTTGGTGGTTTCCCGTGTTGGGCTTCAACACATAATTGTCAACACCGTCACTTATGATAATCTGTCATATGGTGGTGCTGTTTGTATAATTTAGAAAGAACAGATGTTTATTAATTCAATATACATAAAAAATGGTTAATACCTGCTGTCCAAGCTATTCTTATAGCTTTGCTGGCCTGGAATAGTGTGAATAGTCACAGTGTGATGGTTAGTTGTTGTGCTGGTATAGTCATTGGCAGTGTAGGCAGGGTTAATGGGTGGTGAAACCTGCAGTGGACTCCTGACAAGGGCCCAAGCAGTTATTTGTTTACAAATTGATAACTGGTCACACATTGGAAAGAACCGGTCTGTTGGACCTGGCCCTTTTTGCAGGGTCATCCCTGAACTTTTTGCCTTTCTCCTGTACTTTCTCTGACCTGTTTTTGTTGGTTTTACAACTCTGGGGACTTTACCACTGCTGATCAGTGCTAAAGTGCATATGCTCTCCCTATTATGAATTAATGTATGAATTTGTGATTCCATGATTGGCTGGTTTGGTTTACCTGTCAGACCCTAGAACAGTGCACCAGGAGTGCCCAGGGTCTGTAAACCAAATGCTGCTGGTGGGCTTTCAGCACTGATTGTGCCGCCCATCGAAGCAGCCTGTAAAAACGTGTCTAAGGTCTGCCATTGCAGAGCCTGTGTGCAGTCTCATACTGCCATGTTGACTGAGCATGTACACCCACTTGCCAGTCCCTAAACTTTTCCTTTTCTTCATATCAGACACCCCTATGGTAGGCCCAAGGGCAGGGTGCTTTGTAAGTATAAAGTAGGACAAGATGATGGTTGTGGTATGTCCTAATAGTGAATTACAGCCATTTTCGTTTTCACTATTGCAAGGCTACCTTTTCTCCATAGGCCAGAATGGGCAGTTAGATTATTACATCCTATAATCCTAACTGACTCAGGGAACATGGTAGAAATTCGAGTTTAGAATGCCTGAACTCAGAATGATAAAATACATCTGTTAGTGACGTTGATTTTAACATTCTGTGTTTGAAAATACCACTTTTAGAAAGTAGGTATTTTCTTGTCTAACGATCCAAGCCTGCCTCTGCTAGGTTGTGTATTCCTTGTCTGGAGTTTGAGTGACAGGGCTGGGGGATTCCAGGAGACAGAGTGAGTCAGCCCAGTGGTGAATAGAGAGATCTGCATCTAGATGGGAGGGAAGAATTGCACCTGGGACCTGAATTCGGACTGTGCCTTCCCTCCACTATGCTGGCTCCACCCCCTGTAGGGCGTCTGATGTCTCTGCCCTGCACTGTGAAAGGAGAGAAGGAGTCATGTCAACAGAGTGCTCCAGGGCTGTGCTTTCCCTCCACAATGCTGGCTCCACCTCCTGTGGGGCGTCTGATGTTTTTGCCCTGCACTGTGAAAGGAAAGAAGGAGTCATGTAAACAGAGTGCTCCAAGACTGACCAGAACTGGTTTGGACTAGGCAAAGACCCCTCTATCCTCAGAGGACAAAGTATTTTGGGGTATAAGTATTGGGACCCTGATCCCAATAATTTAGATCACTTTTGGGCAAACAAGAAGAAACCTTTACTGAGGAGTGGAACCTGAAGAAACTGACGAGAGACTATCCCTAAGCTGAAGTGCTGCTTGAGGGATTGGCCTGCAGTGGTTGCCTCTGACTGCCAAAGGAAGGAGAAAAGAACTTTGTGTACTTTATTTCAACTTGTAAGGATCTTCCAGGGCTTGAGAGAAGAGCTTGCCTCCTGCTGAAGTTTCAGGGACAACAGACTTCAACCCCCAGCTGCCCAATAGTTCTTTGGAAGTGCCTGCTGCTGTTTTGGGCCTTCTGAGGGACTGCGTGTTGTAAGGAGCTGGAAGCGCGACTCAAGAGGAAGAATCCTGTTGCCGTCTCAGCCGCCGCATCTCTGAACAAGCGTGTCGCCGCTGTAGCTGACGCATTGCACCACATCAAGAGAAGCGTCTCCCACTGAAGAAGCGTGTTGCTGTCGCAGCCCCTGCTGTCGCATTTCTGAACAAGGATGTTGCCGCTGTAGCTGACGCATTGCACCGCATCAAGAAAAGCGCCTCGCATCCACAGAGAAGCGTGCCGCCATCCGAGAAGCTGTTGTCGCATCTCTGAACAAGGGTGTCGCCGCTGCAGCTTTTGCATCGAGCGGAAGCGTGTCGTATCGAGGTAGAAGAGTGTCGGCACCAAAGTCGCTGTCATCGCAGCTCTAAACTAGGGTGTCGCCGCTGCAGCTGACGCATTGAGTCGAGACATCTCGCAACATCGGAGAAGCGCGCCGCATCAAGATGAAGATGCCATCTTTGTTTCTTTGCATCAGATCTTCAATACATCAGCACCCTTTCGTGCCAGGGACTACCGCATCATCTTTCCTGCAACACTTTCATTGCTCTGCGTGTCGCATCTTAAGGTACATTGACTCAAAGTGTTGCATTTTAAGATCTGAAGAAAACTAAGCCAATTCTACCCTTTTAAGAACAGTAATGTAGTTTTTTGTTGTTTGTGGTCCTGTGCTAAATCTATATAAAGGATACTTATTTTTAATGTACAACTTTGTGATGTCCATCTGTAGTGTTGTCACTGGATTACTGTATGCGGTCACAAATGCTTTACACACTGCCTCTGAGATAAGCCTGTCTGCTCGTGCCAAGCTACCAAGGGGGTGCCAGGGGTTATTTTATGCATGTACCCTCTTACCCTGACTAGAGGCCAGGATCCCTATTTGTCACAAGTACCTACCTGTGCCAACTGGAGACCACCAAATCTAACACAGTCCATTTGTAATCTGGCCTAATTGGTCCAGCCCTCAGAGAATTGAGTGGAGAGGTTTTGGCTCACTTAAGGTAATCACTGTGTTTTTCATGGCACAAAAATGATCTCTGCTACTCAGATCTGTAACGCAGCCTCTAAAGGCTGTGCACCTAACACAAGAAAAGATAATAATCATTCCAATATTTAAAGATTGGGGTCCTGGACCACTGATAATAACATCCTGACAGAATCTCAATATGGCTTTAGTGGGAGATGGGGGTGTGGAACAGTGCATTAACTTGAATCTATTTATTGGTAAATATACGCTGGCCAAGGAAGAACATATCCATCTATGCTTTTGAAGACCTGAGTTTTGCTTGTTTTCGATTGCGTAAACAATGCCAAACTGTGAGAAACAATAACTGATATGGGAACGGCAGTTGACATTTTTTCATTCTTGTCACAAATATATGCAAGATTGGCATCTAGAGTAAGGTATTGGAGGGAGGGTGAGCGCACCCCAAGTTTCAGGGTGTCCAGGGGAAATAGACAAGTTGTGTCATTGTACCCCTCCTTTTATTCATTATTGACAAATTGAGAAATTCCTCCAAGATCTGAACACTAACGTCCCGAAAGTAGGCTCCTGCCGAACATCTTTACTCCTTAATGTGGATAATGCAGTCTTAATATCTAGAACTGCAAATGACTTACAACAACTGACCGAAGCTTTTGCCTCATACATGGGACAAAGAGACCTAAAACTAAACCTGACGAAGACGTTTGTGATAGTCTGTGGACAAGGTAGGACCAAGAAAAATATCCATCGAGTGAGGGAACATAAGCTGACTAAGTCCAAAGCTTCTCCTATTTAGGCATTCTAGACTCCTACAATAGTAATTGGGGCCCGCAAATAGACCAGACAAGATTTAAATTAATCTGAACTATGGCTGCCATTTTCGGATTCTGTAATAAGACAGGTAGCAGACCTATACATGATATGCTTAAACTATACGGCAGCAAAGGCCTATCATTAGAAACCTAAGGTTCTGTAGTGTGGGGCAATGCTAACGCTAATACATTACAAACTTGTGAAAATTCCCTTTTTTGCTGCATGCTGGCTGTACCAAGGTCTACCTCTGTATATCTGTTACACAAGGAATTGGATGTACCATATGTCACTCACTTAATACAAGCCAGAACTTTATATTCCTGTCATATCATCTGGTGCAAGAAGGGAGCAAAGTTTAATAAGAATATAATTAAGGACTGTTTAGCATTGTAACATTTCAATAAAATCCCATGGCTTGGGTAAATGGATAAGCTACTGAAAAAAATTTGATAAAGATCTGTAAGTGACAAAACCTGTTGGAACCCTGCAATATGGTAAAAACTTAAATCAAAAATATTTATATGGATAAACTGAGTCAAGATAGGCCAGTATAGAAGAGAACAAATTAAGTTTGTCAAGATACATGACTATTATAACGTTGTCTGGTCTACCCAAAGACCTAGTCAAGCTCTCTAATACCCAGGATAGATTTTACTTGACTAGATTACGACTGGGCACAATTCATGAACTGGTGGCATTCCCAAAACACGAAAAATTTCAGAAAATAATCCACAGATGCCCATATGATGGGAACACCACTCAGTCCACGAGGCACTTTATGATGTTCTGCAAGTTTTGTCACGATATCAGGCGAATATATTTATGACCAATTTATTTTGTCAAAGTAACTCTTCTTTTATAAGGATGCCAAAAATTTCATATACTTCCATGATAACGAATTAGCATGTGAAGCTGTTGCAGAATATATAACCTGAGCTATTAAAAGAAGGAAATCTCTTGTACTTCTGGATAATCTAGTCTATGAAGACGACTGAATGATGATCTTAGGTTGATTATATTTTATATTATGATAAAGTAAGATGATTTTCAATGATGGAGTTTTAATAACCTATGGAATTCATTTTTAAGCTTTAATGTATGGTATCATGGTAGAAACCAAAAATATATATCTTCTTATTGCATGATGCTTTTATTCTATGTACTGTTACGAATCGAAAGATTTAGAATAAAGTTATTTTTGATTTTGATTTGATTTTACTCTCCGCTACTACTCATATACTTCTACTCAGGCTTATGACAATTTGGAAAATCTGATGTTAGTTTTGTTATCCTCAGTGTATTTTGTATTACCAATCTTCCTTTAGGGTGAGAGCACCGTGGTATAGGAGTATTATTAAAATAGTACACTATTTCTTATACCCTGGTAGAAATTAAATTTTTAATGCAACGAAATTCCTTCGGCATTTGCACTATCATACTTTATTACATTTGCACTGCATTCTATTAAAATAAAAGCGCTAAACAAATAAAACATAAATAACATATCTAATTCTATAGAGTAAGATCTCCACTTTGCAGATGTAGGCTTTATCACAACTGCCCCGGATTTGGTAGTGATAATGCCACACTTCTGGAGGTACGAATACCAATGTGACCATTAACTCGCAGAGTGCAGAGTCATTGGGAATATCAGGTGGATACTAGGATTCTTCTAAGAAATAAGGACTTAACAGGGTTTTTGATAATAATTTCAGATCCAGTTCCCTCTAAAATTCCTCACTTTGCCTCAGAGATCTAGCAGCCTAATTCTATCTGTTAGTTTCCAACAGATTAAATCAAACAGATATGTATTGTTCCATCAGCTCCAGTTACCAGCTTCATAATAATTGTAAGAGAAAGCATAATGAAGATCTAAGGGGAAAATAAATCACTGACATTATGTTATCTGTAAGTGAGCTCTCACTCAACCTGGTCAGAGGAACTCACAAAGTCAAACAAGTCCTTCGGTTTACATTTTAAGCACAAATCCTGCTCGAACAGATGTGACAGTAGTGTGATACAACCTAAATACTATACCTACTTCGGTAAGATATGAAAAACCTGAACATTGTGTTAGACCTGGCATTCTTTTTGTGGGTTTCCCCTGTATTTTTGCCTTTGCCTCCTGTTATTTTGCTGGGTGTTGGACTTCGTTTTTGCTTGTCTAGATGCTTTGGGCACTTTGCTACTACTGTTCAGTGCCAAAGTGCAAGTACTCCCTCTGTAAATTGTTGTTATGGATTGGTGATTCTATGATTGGCATATTTGATTTACTGGTAAGTCCTTAGGACAGTGCACTGTGTGTGCCCAGGGCTTGTAAATCAAATGCTGCCAGTGGACCTGCAGCATTGATTGTGCCAACCATATGAGCAGCCTGTAAATGTAACTCAGACGTGCCACTGCAGTGTCTTTGTGCAGTTTAGTACTGCCATGACAACCTGGCAAGTGCACCCATTTGCCAAGCCCTAAACTTCCCTTTTCTTACCTGTGAGTCACCGCTAAGGTAGGCCCAAGGCACCCCTCTGGGCAGGGTGTGGTGTATGTGAAAGAAGGTAGGACATGCCCTGATGTGTGCGGCATGTTCTGACAGTAAAATACTGCCAATTCCGTTTTTCACTATTGAAAGGCTATCTGTCCCATAGGATAGAATGGGAGTTTAGTTATAACTTCTCATAAATATAACTTCCTATGGGGACAAGATAGGAAAATGGAGTTTAGGGTGCCTGAACTCAGAATATAAAGATGCACCTTTTAGTAAGCATGATTTTTATATTCTGGATTTGAAAATACCACTTTGAGAAAGTAGGTGTTTTCATGCTTAGCGATACAGTGTGCCTCTGCTAGGTTTGTGTATTGACCGTCTGGCTTTGCAGTGGCCAAGGCTAGGGATGTGCATTCTGTTCAGACAGCCAATTTGGGGGTGAGGTGTGTCCTGTCTTTCCAGGGCGAGTCAGGGCTGGGCTGAATAGACCTAGACTGCATTCATTGTAGGGGGAGGACATTTGTTTCACACCTGAATGGACCTGGTCTGCCTTGGACAATGCTGTCTCCACTAGCTGCACCAGAGAAGACTGAACTGGTTCTGGTTGGGCAAAGACTCTCTCAGCCTCCAGAGAATAAAGGATTTTGTACTATAAAAAGTGTAGCCCAGACTTCAGACTTTTAGATCACTTCAAGAAGGAACCTTTGCCAAGGAGAAGAGCTGGCAGAAAGTGGAGGAGTACTACCCCTTTGCTGTGTGCTGTCTGGGTTTGGTCTGCAGTAGCTGCTTCCACCAAGGGGAAGAACTGTGTGTGCATCCTGCTTGCAAAAGTATATCCAAGGGTTTAGATGTATAGCTTGCCCCCTGTTCAAGAGGTCTCAGGAACAACAAGGACTTCACCGTCCTTCTGGGCACCTTCACTGGTACCACTGATTTCAGCCGCCGCAGAAGAAAGGAGCAGCCGACTCTGTCACTGAGTTTGTCGCAGGGTTCCATGTCGTGACGGCACCGCAGAAGGCCCCTCCTCACTTAGCACTGCATCCTTGGTCTCACGATGCTGTCTGGACGATAGTCACTGAGCTGTTCCTTGTACCGTGTCCTGTGGGCACTGCAATCCGAACCACCTTTCCTCACCCTTCCTGGATGTCACTGACGCTGTCGCTGCGGGACCCGAAGATCGACCGGCTCCGCCGCCTGCACTGCAACCTGCCAACACCGCATCGAGCACTGCCTCACCCTGCTCTGTAAGCCTTGGTCTCACCTACGCCGTCTGAATGATCATCAACGAGCCGCTGCCTGCACTGTGCCGTGAGGGCACCTCACCTTGCACTGCTTCCATTTTGCAACGCAACCACAATGGTTACCCTGACCAACTAGCAACAATTTGTCAGCCACAGCAAGAGCAAGAAAGGTACTGTTCACAAGTCTATCAACGCTTTAGCAGGCCCGTACCAACGCATTCGGCTGGAACTGTTAGACTCTGATTTTTTCAGCATCATGGTAGCCCTGGACTAAGGTATCCACTCAGAAGAACTCTGTTTTTCAACTAGTTCTGTCATTTTAAGATTATCTTGCAAAGTAACAATTTTACGGTAGTGTATGTTAGCTTTTTGTCGTATTTGGTCTTTTTGGTTTAAATAAAGTTTTGCTTATTTTTCTATACTGGTGTGGTGTCCATTTGTAGTGTTTTCACTGTGTTACTGTATGCATGCACAAATGCTTTACACACTGCCTTGAGATAGGCCTGTCTGCTCGTGCCAAGCTACCAAGCGGTTGAGCAGGAGGTATTTTAGGAGTGTATCCCCCTTACCCTGACTAGGAAGAAGGGTCCTTACTTGGACCAAGGTGCAAACCATTGCCTACTAGAGACCTCCATTTCTAACACATCCAAATTAAGTTTTAATAAAACTAATCAATAGGCATGGAATAAATGCATAAAACTAGTAAATGCATAAATACGTATATTGTAAATGCTACAAGTGACTGAATAATAAGGATGTAGGGAAATGGAGGAAAATAGTTTGGAGGGAAGATGCTCCAACCCATTTAATTACATATAAATTACGTTTAAAACGTATAAAGTTAAATTGGGCTTTGGCAACAATAAATTAATATTTGTGGACTTAAGCCTCCTTAGACATGTATGTAGCGTTTGAATGGAATCAACAGGAGCATTTATAGAGTCCACTAGATTTCTGTAACTCACTTGAATTATTCAATAGAAGTGCTTCAACATCCTAAGGAGATTGTCACACCATGGTGAAATGAATTACGTTGGTAGATGCTAATTATTTCCCAGTGGTTATATTGCAGACTTTCAGATGTGAACTATGACCATAATACCTCTCATATTCTCCAAAAGGCCAAGGAAACAATAGCTCTTATCTTCAGGTTCTAGACTGATCTGTCCAGAAAGCTGTCAGCTAATAAACTTGGAACATAGCCCAGAGTTGGCAGGTTGGGGTTATGGACAGACCATGGAATAAAAATAAGGGTGTGGACATTCGCTTAGTTTGCTTTTGCGTAATTGAGCAAAATTGCACAAAATTAGGCAGAATTACTTATAGGTAATGGAAATTTGGCATTTTGTGCTATATTATAGTGTAATATGCGTCCTTGTGTCAGTGTTTGGCAAAAACAAAGCACTACAGGCGCTGCTCGTGTTCTCTTGTTTGGGTTTGTTTATGGTAAATTTTGACTGTGAATGGTGTGTTTTGCATTACATTTTACAGCGGTACAGTAATAATTATGTAAAGGGGTGTGATTTTAGGAACGTTGTGTAACAAGCATAACAATGAAATTGAGCAAACTATACTGGTGTAATTTATTTTTTACTTAGGCCTCGCAACTAGTCCAAATTTCTGGAAAGCTATGCAAAAGGAATTCTATCCAGTAGGCTACATCCTCCGTTTGTACCAAAACTGTTCAGGTCTAAGGAAATTCATCCATAGTGCACAGGCCCCAAGAGCAGGCTTCCACAACAACAGAACACCATAGACACCATTGGGTAGATATATCATTTAGAAGAACTATCTTAATAATGAGTGTTTAATCCAGCAGGGACCCCAGCAAATGTCAGGTCAGATTTGCTAGTTCTCTTTCTTACACTGAAGCGGGAAATTCGTCTTCTCTCCTCAAGGAATGTACATGTAGAATGGGACCTACATGGGGAGTAATTTTAAAAGACCAGGTTATGTTGCTATGGGGGGTTACCCTGAGGAAACACATATGAGCAGCTAGTGTACTATATATTCCGACATGCAAGGTCTTCAGCAATCTGGCACCATTCCTAGGTAGCCCTAAACCCACATCTAACTCCCAACAATAGACAGAATGCCCTGATAGCACCATTCTATGATGTCACACCTTCTGCAATGCCAACATATACCCACATAGCAATTTGGAGGACAGAATTGTCTACAAGAGTGAATACCCAATATGAAAATAGCACCCTGCAAAAAGCACAATACCTCTGATACAATATTTTTAAGAGATCTTCACCGAGTAGGCAAATCTAATGAGAGATTTCTTGCATCATACGAAAGGTGCACCAACATTTCCCCTCTCTCTCTCTCTCTCTCTCTCTCTCTCTCTCTCTCTTTCCACACAGACCAAGAGTAACAGCCCCATTGGTTACATAGCATAAACTATATTCCAGAACTGCATAGCCACTCCCTTCAACACATACTGCTAGCATAGAACACCCACTGCCATGCGACCGCATCTTCATTGACTTACAAACATTCACAACACATTATCCTCCACATTGTATTTCAAAACCATCAGGCACATGATCCTTTGTAGTGCTCCTTGTAATTGTGTTGCTTTTCCTTCACTTTCATAACCTTTTCCAGATCCACAGTAAGTACTCCATCCCTCCCCACCCAACAATGTTTTAGCTATGACCTCAGTTGTAAACCTCTCATTATCATGATTAGTTGGACCCCATTGGTTGATTGTGCAGTTGTACCACGCGCCCATAAAATTTCTTCTATTGTCTTTCTGATATATAATTTGCATTCAAAGGCCAATTGCTTAATATGTTGGTCTGTTTGTCTGTTTTCCCAAGCATTATGCAATGTTCTTCAGTAGTGGCCAACCACCGTTTTAAACATTGTACCCCAAAGTTGGTGACTAACTCCATAGACAAGCATTCTTACTTAATCACATGGACAAAAAGTTCAATAAATTTCATATGAGGGTGTATTTATTTTTTAGCAGATGGATTCGACCCAGTGGCTAACTGAAAACATTACAACAGATCATTCTACTCGTGACATAGTTAAAATGAACAATTATAGATTATAAGAAAATACATATATACCTTGAGAGTAAAAAAGCAAAACTAAAAAAACTAAAACATTACACATCAATGGTCAGCCAGTTGAGAGTGATTATAATGAAATTGTCTTGTGCCAGAGACCAACCTGGACGCTACATCTCATAATGCATCTTTGAGAATAGCGCACCTTTCTCACAATCCTGCCCTTGGGTGTGCTCACACTTTGGGAGAAACCTCCTCAGCATCATAGCTGTTGTATTTTTAAAAGACGATTCCCTGCTTTGAGAATCTGTCTTCAAAAAAAGAGAAAAGAAGACAAATTTCTAACGTATTTGCCATATCATTGTAGATTGGCCAAATATCTCCTTTTTGTCAAATATTCTATCTCCATGCCTTAGCAATGTTTTTGGCAAAACATCAATAGTGCATGGTTGGCCATTTTAAACATGAAGGGTTGCCAACCACTGTCCAGTGCTCCTTCAGTGCTTTGAGGCCAATGGCATACACTTTGATTTTCTGCTGCATCACATCATTCAGTTTCTGCGAGGCTTTTGAAAACATTTAAGTGATTTGTCCACAAAAACTACACAATAGGTTTTTACCCTTTGAATTCGAAAGTCTGGCCCCAAACATTTTAACAAATACACATTGAGGCTGTCCACCCATGTTTTAAATTGTACAATTTGTTCTCCTGATTTGGAAATAAAACATGGGGAGTTGCCAGGTTTTGTGGCATCTGCTGGGGTCCCTGTTGAATTAAAGAATCATTATTAAGATTAGTTCAGATTGTTTCCTACATGATATACCTACCCAGTGGTGTTTATGGTGTTCTGTTGTTGTGGAAGCCAGCTGCTGGGGCCTGTGCACCATGACTGAATTTACGGAAACTTGAACGTTTTTGGATACAAAGGAAGTCTGTTGCCCACTAGACACAATTCCGGTTGCATATCTTGGCATGATTTTGGACTAGTTGCGATGTAGTGTAGTTCCTATATTCCCAATAGGCTCTGCGCATTGGAATAATATATCCAATAGATGTGACGTAGGACTTATGTCTACTAGGTCTCTATCAAATATATTAAACTTAATTGTGAGTGCCAGCTAGCTCAGAGGTCACTAGAAACTTTCTCGAATAAACAAGAAGGGATTCGTTTCTGACAACCGCATAAACATGACAACTTTGTTTCCCCAAGATAACACTGATCTTTAGAGTCGTGGAAACAATAGATAGATATTTTACTCAGTCATTCGTGCATACTTCGTTTCACCAGAGGTGCAGAGAAAATAAAGAGACGGGCGTTTTCACTAAAAGTATTTATTGAACAGTCTTCTTTCTCATGCAGAAGAAATGAACTGCTACAATCGTAAGACTGGATGTAAAGTATAATGCGTACAGCAAGAAGAGTATTATAAAATAATACTGTAAAATAATGGTATGGTTTCTAATCCATAAAATACATACATAAATAAATAAATATAAAAAGTACTCAATTGGTGCTTCTAAAATACGCCTCCCCCGATGTACCTAACCTAAGTCTAGTTCGAGGGAAGAAGTAAGTGAGGTGCAGCATAAGTTTAGTATTCTTTTGCCAAGAATCTATCCAAGATTTCTCTTAGGGTCTAATCAGCTCTGTACCTTGGTTTAGAATGAAGGAGGTCTGGTATCTCTCTGTCTCAGGACTCGATTCCCAGTACCCCGCAAGGGGAGCTCGGAAACACTGGAGCTGGATTTCTTGGCAGGAGAAAAGACAGCTTCTCTCTCAGTGCGTCTGCTGGAGGGTCGACTTCCTTCGGCACTTGCTCTAGCGAGATGCGTCTGGCAAGTAGATAGTCGAACTGCTCCAAACCACTGTGTGTTTGCTTGGGCAAGTGTGGGCATATCTATACCTTAAAGGTGCTGAGTTTGACGTAAAAGTGGACATAATAACGTCATCAAAGAGTCTCAGTTCTTTGAAAACTCCATGAGTTCTTGGACAAATCAATATTCAAGCAAGGGGAAGTCCCTAACTGCTGAAGCCAAGTTTTCCAAGAAATCGTTGTGGATTTTCGGAACTAGAGGAAGTAGCCCGGCCGTATTTGGACTGCATGAGCTATGTCAAAATATGGTTATGATTTCTATGCCTATATAAGGACATGGTAATTTATACCTATATAAGGGCATGAATCTGGAAAATTACACTAGGGTCCTAAAATGCTATACAACACCCACTCCACTTTATTATGTTCGACATTACTAAAATGTAAGCACTAAAACATATCTAAAGCATGTGATTACAATCCCACCCAAAAAATGCATAAAATGCTTTTGAAAATGGTTGTACACATAAAATGAGCATTTGTACTGTACGCATTTAAAAGCAAAGATTTCATTTTAACATATAATAAGACATTGGCAATGCTAACTGAATGAATCACAAAGATTACATTTATGAAATGGCTCTACATACAGAAGAAAAATCGAGATCATCCCATAGCAGAATATATAAACTGTTTTGGTTTGTGGATAAGGCCAATATTGTTTCTAGGATGTATTCAAAGAATTCTTGTTCTCTAAGAATAGTTCTACTTTAAGCAGATTACTTTGTGCCAAAGTTAAATTTTGGAAAAAAGTCAAATCAAATCGTAGAAAATTTGAGTTCCAAAGTTAGAAGTTTTTGTTTTGAAAATTCAAAGTTGAAAGAATGCCGTGTGCTAATTTCAAAAGTTATTCTCGGTGTCAGGAGAAAACATTAAATCTTCTAAGCTGGCAAAGAAATCGTCTACCACAGTAGGTGAAAGTTGAACCACTTCATTAAGTAGATCAATCGTACACAGATGAGAAGCATCGCCATCAGCATCAGTCGCATTAGCAATGTTCACAGTAGATGGTACCTGTATGCCTGTTGGTCCACGTATCTCACCCTCAGCTGGAATTGCCGGTGAGACCTCAATGAATGCCGTCATCAGGATTGGTAGCCGCTGGGGACAACACAATGCATGAGCCATTACTGAACCAAGCAAAGCGTCAACATCCTTTGGCAGTGCTGATGGAAGTGTCAGACAAATATCCAACACGCATTCCTCTCCACAAAGCAGGCATCGTAGAACAGGTAAGATGCAATCTTGCCAGATTGGTCTGAACGATAGGAACCATGTGGTATTCAGATCTCTCAAACGAGCCAAGCCAAGAATCTGTGTTATCCGCTCACGATACTGCATTGCCAGAAGAGTGTTCTCCATGGTAATCTGGATATCGCTGTTGACTGGACTTGCCATATCGGAGCAGAAGGAACAAAAATAGTATCCCAGCTACGAGTCCCAAAATGAGAGGCAGGCCGCCGAACACAGAGTGCACGAAGTTTGGAAAAATACCTAGGACTGCTTCAAAGGGTGCTAACAGTCCTGAAAAAATCGTCTTAAATACATGTACAATACCACTGGTATCAGACATGTTTAAGATACAACCTAACATTTCTGTGAAATGTATGGGGCAGTTTGTTGATGATAAGGCATGTATCTCTGCAGAGGACCTTGCAACTTGCAGATCATACGTCTCTCTGGACGAGGGCAGTGGCACAGTTTTTTGTAAAAGAATGGCTTACATTCTGCTCAAAGTATAAATTCGTATAGAAGAGATGTTCAGTGAAGGCCATAGCGGCGACTCCCCGTCTGTCTTAGTTTTAGGAAACAATACTTGCATACAACAAGTGACCCTGGCTGACACACTAACAAGATAGGCTATTCCTGGCATCATTCCACAACAGCTGTGATCATTCAACATTATGTGGCTCCCATTGGATAGCTGCCTAAAAATTGGATCTATCACTGCTGTCGGGGAACCCTGCAGGTGGCAGGATAAGTTGGTCGAAGAGCCATCGCAAGCTCCATGTAAATTAATACCCTGACATAGAAGTGTACCGGTCAGTGTGGTTTTGCAATTTTTACCACTAAGAAATACCTCCTTTTCCCCACTCCAACATTTGTATGGTAAATCCCAGGTCGACTTTATGTATTCTTTACCCAACCTTTCATACAGGCATGTTGGTATGTGTGTTAAGCAATACTGAAACTGGAAAATCGTCACTGGTATTGTGATGGTGCCATGTATTATCCATTAAATGGGTAGTTTCTCAGAAACGGTTAATGGTAATCTTCTCAGTTTTTCTATGCTCATTACCGTATAGTCTGCTCCCCTCTGTGCCAAAGAGATTTGTTTATCTGTAAGGTTAAATCCAGTAAACAATGACGTGATGTTGATTAGATGCCAAGGCACATAGCCTGAACGAAGGTTTTGTAACGTCCAGTCTAGCAGCATTATAGAACGCAATTGAGACTGTCCATGTTGTAACATGAGCAAGTCTTGTTCCATTATGTCTATTGCAGAGGATACAATGCTGTCCAAAGAATACATTCTGGATGACAGAGTTGTTAAACCATTGTCAACTACAGAGAGAGCTTTTTCTAAATTGATACGATCAATTTCTCGTATTCGTTCTGTAGTTTCCATTTGCGTGACTTTCCATGCTTCATTATAAGCAGCGTAAATACCGGCGTATATGAAACGTTTATGACGTTGTTTGAGAGGTCCTAGTGAGAATTCTCTCAAATCAATGCCATCTTTAAGTAAAGTTAAGTGTTGTTTTATATCTGGGAGTGCGGATTTTTGTAGCCACTCAAGGCACAGTTTTCCTACACTGTAAGTTGTTATTATCCCTGGATGTTATCTTTGGATATATCTTGGATCTGGCTTAATTACTGTAAACCCTTGTGTCTAGTTCAGGAATCTATCTTGTCAGTTATTTGTGTCTGTAGGCCAGATTAACCATTTTTTCCAATCAGGATTAATTCTGTTTTGTGGTCAAATATAATTTACGTCTACCTCCTCATCTGTAGTTCCATTACTATCAGGTGTTGGTTTAATTATGGACGGTTTGTTTAAGTCTTTTATCTTAGCCAGGCCAAGACAAGATGTCTGTAGAACAGTTTCATTTGAGAACATTATTTGTTCTGGGATGATGCAGGCTCAAAACAAGGCTTCTAAACCTTGCACCTGCCAGTCTTTTGTGCCCCAGACAGTTTTTGTCTCAATGTTGTCTTTCCAAAAGTCAAAGCCTAATGTGGACAATCGAGCATAAAAGGCCGCAGAATAAATTTGCTTAGTATTAGTCAACATACTTTTTATTCCTGTCATATTAACATTTTTAAAATAAAATGTTTCTGGTTTTGTGACATTAAAGCCTGAGAAGTATGGACATTTTTCATAATATGTTCTACAGCTACCCTTTGGTGGCGTTGGACAATGTTCCCACTTATCATAAGTTAAAACATATCTAGGGTTTGCAGATTTGTGCAAACAATGGTGACCATCATGATTAAAGCAATACATTTGTTCATAATCTGATCAACCTTTTAAGTATTCATGTTTTGTACATTTTACAGACATTTCTAAATCTGACATCATGTTATTAACAGTCTCAAAGTCCCAATCATCAGAAAATGTACTGGGTGAAACAAAATCACTCAAGGAAACCTTAAATTGGTGTGGAATCTTCAACAGCTCGACCGGACCATGAATGTCATAGTCAGTTCTGTCCCATGCTATACCACCAGGTATAGGAACGGCTGTGATGTTCACTGATGACAGGTCTCGTTGCTCACGATGAGATGATTTGTGTGGCTTCAGGAGCAAGTTGATGTTCTTACTTGCTGTGTCCATTTTACTATATTTTTTATCTATCAGCTTTCCCAAACTTAAAATGAGAATGAGCCATAGTAGGATAAAAATTACATCTAACACAATCCAAAATTCAACCCATGGTAAAACCAGATAGGTATTTGTTCCTTGAACGTTTTATTTGCTGGCATTGTTTCGGGCTCACTGGGATCCTCAGAAAACATATCAAAGTTGATGAAATAGCCAGAGGCAGTTCTGTCAATTGTTGGTATTGCATCCGGATTATTTGAAATCGCTGGAGCTGCTTGTTCCTTTGACATATTTGTATAGTCAGATGCTACATCATTGTAGATGGGAGTTTCTTGACAAACTGTTATTAGGTTTCAAGAGGCACAAGTTCCATGGCTTTGTTGCATAGTCCTTCTTTTCGCACTGCAGAATCTTCAAAGGTGATGAGTCTTTCAGTTTGAACCTCTTGGATAGTAGCAAGATTTGGTCGTCTGCTACATCTTTGGAGTCCACTGGGTCTACTACTTATTATCGGCCACATGGTGTGGTACTCCTTTCTTCCAGCAAGGGGCGGCAGTAATACTGTTCTTGATCCGTGGATTATCAGTACAGGTACTGGTTTTCTGTAAGAAGGCAAACATTCCTTCTTATCCACTATTTTCTCTCTGACCAGATCCCCAATCTTTGGAATCCAGACAGGTCTTGCTGGGACAGGTGCTTTTTCTTCAGTGGTCGTTGGCTTCAGTATGGTGTTGCTTAGACTTCTTCTTGTTTCATTTAAGTCCTGCAAAACAGCCAAACGGTCTTTGATATCAAAGGGTTTTAGTTTTACCACTGAAGAATGACGATCGAGGTCTTCGACCATCATTCTAGTACCAAAAAGGATTTCATATGGAGTGATTCCACCCAGAGAATTTCTTGGCAGATTGTTAAGACTGCGTTGGCCACTTATTAGATGTTTGACCCACCCGTCAGCCGAGCCTAATACCCTAGCTGTTGTAGATTGCTTTATGTCACATTTTTTTTTTCCACAACCGAATTTCCCTCAGGATGAAATGGACTTGAGTACCGCAATGCAACGCCCAAGCTGGCCATGGCCTCCTTGTAAGCTCGAGAGCTAAATGCAGGACCCTGGTCAGAATGTAGCGTGCCAATTGCATATATGCCGATAAAGACTCGCAAATCTTTTATAACAGTTCGGGCGTCAGCCGAGCGCTGAGGCCACATCCAAATGAATTTTGTCCTAATAGTTGTGGGACCGCTTTTGTCGGATGTACGTCAGTACAACGCGATCTTTTAGATCACTGTACTTTACAACGCTGCCATTACAACGCAAGTCATTACAACGACTTGCGTTGGTGTGCGCGGATTGAGGATTATTATAATTTTATATTCCAACACCAGCCCACGTAACAGTAGGGAAGGTGTTGGAATATAAAATTACAATATTCCTTATCCAACAGCGCCATCCAGCGCATGTCGTAGTAATGACTTGCGTTGTAATGACATCGTTGTAAAGGTAGTGCGGTGAAAACACCGCGTTGTAAATGATGTTTCCCCTTTTGTCCATAGGGACGTTTGAGCGTGGATAGTATGATGCTATCTAACAATGGTGTCTGTACTGGGCTGGCTACACTGTAGTCAAGAATCTGGCAGTGTCTAAGCTGTGATCTCTGTAACAGACATCGCAATTAATTCCAAATTCGTAAATGTGGACATTCATCCCTGGCCACCAGTACATCTCTTTTAACTCTACTAGAGATTTTGAGATCCCTTGATGTATCAGACCCTCTCCCATATGTGCTTCTTGAATCAAAGCAACTCTCTGATTGCTGTTTGGAATTACCCTATCCCCCACTCCAGGGATTAGAGCAAAAGGAACGGAGTTGGCATCAATTATGTATGAATATTTGTGTGGATAGTTGAGAGGTAACGCTGCACTGCTGCTCCGCTGCCTTTGCTTGTGGCATTGACAGCTGGCATTGTTTCAACGTCTATATGTGTTTTTGAACGAGTGATTGCAGCTACGGAAGCCGTTTGCACAGCTGCCTTCGCGGCTTCATCTGCCAATTAATTCCCTGCAACGTGAACGCCATCACGCTGATGACTCAATGTATGGATCACGTGAGTCTTTTGTAGTTCTTTCTGTAAGAGAACTACTTGTTCCCAAAGCAATTTATGCCTAATTGTGCCACCTTTTGCATCTTTGAAACTGTTTTGAACCCAGTTCTGCAGGTATTCATTGTAAGATTGGACGCAGTAATATGAATCGCACACTATGAGTGTGGGGAATTCGCGATCAGTATTTTCAAGTGCCATCTTGAATGCTTGGAGTTCAGCTCGCTGAGCTGTACAATCTCCTAAAGATTGAGTTTTTGTGACCATAGATCGGAATTTACCATCGCGCCAGCGAACTTTGACAATCGCACACTTTGCACTATAAGCTTGTTTTCCTCCAATTGCGGCTGTGCTCATCCGTCTGTATAAATTATACATCCGTAGTGTTCTAGAGGCAGAATCTCAGTGGGCAGAGGACATTCTTGTTCGTATTGTAGAAATTCTTGAGTTTTCAAGTAGGGGTCAAAAACGTATTCAACGTCTTTTGCAGCAAGAGAATTAACCCATTGTATCCATCTCGGATGTAAAGCTTTTGCATTTGGAATGCTCGCTTTTGTCACTGCCTCTAAGGCAGTTTCAGGAGTAACTACCTTTATGTGTTTTCCCTGCGCGAGGGCTCTCTCTTTTGCTACTGCAGTTTGAACCGATGTCAGAATTTTTTCACTTGAAGTGAATTTTATTTCAGCTTGTGTGTACAAGTGTGATTTGTAAGCTATTGGTATCTTTTCACCTTCATTAAAGGTTAGGTATGTGAACGCGATCTCCTTGGGATGATTCGGATTACAAGGTTGCGTATATTTACGCGTGTCTTTAAATGGGTTGTTGCTAACATGTCTGTTTGCACTGAACGCAAAATTTCTGTGTTTTTTAAGTCCAATTAGTAGGTAGGAAATCAGGTTTGATTAGTTCGTAGAGAGGTTTAACCCTTTCTGCGTAGTTTAGTATGTAAGTTCTTCAGGAATTCAGGAAGCCTAGAATTGACTGTAAGTTCTTCAGCGTTTTTAGAGGTTGGAGCAGCGCACATTTTCTAAAAAGTTTGCTGCCAGGCTTTTGCCTTCACTTGAAAGTTCGTATCCTAAAAATAGGACGTTAAGATTGGCAATTCTTGATTTTTTAAAGTTGAATATGTACCCTTAAGAGGCGAATCCAAGTATTATGGTGTTCACCCTGTTCAAGTGCCTGTCCAAGTCATCGTCTGTAAGATAGATGTCATCACCATAAGATAATGCCTCATCATCGTACGTTTGTAGTAACTCTGGTACTCTGGCTGAAAACAACCCTAGACTCTTCTTGAATTCCTGGGGGAGACGACAGAAGTGACGCTGGGTCCACATAATTGAGAAAGCGGTCAAGTACTTGCTTTCTGGTGCAATGTTTTGACAGAAGAAACCGTTAGAAATATCAAATGTGGTTTTATATTTTTGGCGCACAATGTTATTCATCAGTGCTGCATTGTGTGCATTTTGTACTGCAAAAGTTTTGCAACGGGAATTTAAATGTCTTTAGTCCAAAACTAGAATATATGTATTGTCTGGTTTGGAGACAGGAAACAAAGGATTGTTCATGGACGAGGTGCATGTTTTAATCACCCCTTGGTATTCATGTTGATCAAGGATCTCCCTGACCTGTTTTTTAGCTTCTTGCTTAACTGGATACTGCCTCTGAGCAGTTGGTTGATTTTTTAACAGGATCTTATGGTGAGGAGAGTCCTCATCCCATCCCACATGATATTTATATAATGCTGGAGCCTGGCCACAGCCCATTTCTTGGCATAGGTGTATTTTTTATGAATAGGAATATGATTGGAGAAGGATGGCATAATGATCTCTTCGCCATGTGGGCACTCCCTGACAAATTCAAGTGGCCAATCTTTTTCAGCCAGAAGGATGTCATAACCCTTAGATAGTTTTTCCCAAAAGAGTGCTTTTATTTGTCTAGTTATGTCCCCCTCTATCCGGAGTGCTACTTCATATAACTTATGGGGTACACTAACCCTGGTATCGGCAGTTTCAACTTGAATGCATTCATTCAGGTCCACTGTCTCCAGATGATCCTTCAGGATCTTGTGAGCTATGGTAACTTCTGCTGCGCTGTCCAGCGTTGTCTGGGCCCACTCCCCATTCTTGAGTTGTGTCCTCACGATCCTCGGCATGTCTGATTTTTAGACTTACTACCTTCTTCTTGGTGAATTGAATGTTCTTATTATTTGGAACATGTCGATCGTCTTTGGACTTCACGCGTTCTTCCTTTTGTTCTGATCGTCCTCTTCTTTTTGATGTCTGTGAGGAAGTCTGAAAGGTACGAGAGGAACGTTTGTCCGTATCTTGCTATCTATTAATTTTCTCAAATTATCCCTGTTTCTGAGGTTATACCTCTTTTCAGAGGGCTCCTTTTGAGGAGACCTAACTCTGGATTGAGAACGCTTCTCCTTAGGAAGTGTCTGTCTGGTATTTTCCCACTTCTTTTTAGGAGTGGTTAGATTGTTTTTAATAAAAACATTTTCAGGATTTTCTGTTAGTTCGGGCTTTACTGGTTTCCCACCCAAACTATCTCTTCCTAGTTCTTCATAGGATTTTTCCATTATTCTGGCCAGTTCATATGGTTGCTCAAATACATCAAGTTCTTTTAGTTTTTGGCAGATTACCACGGATGGTGCTTCACCTTTAATAATAGCTAATATTATAGCTGAGACCTGTTTGAAAACCTTCAGTAACTTCGTACCAAGATTTAAAGCAGGCTCTGCCCCGAATTCCTTTTGAATCTGTTTCAGGACGTCTGGTATTACTGCCATGGAGTCAACACCATGTGTTTTTGTGTAGATTGCAGCAAAGACTGTACCTCAAGTGTCACAGTCCTCCAGGTGTGGTGCGATCCCCATTGGTAAACAGATTGTTAGAATCCTGTGTTTCTCATGAGGTGTACTATCGGGAAATACTGCCTTGATTTGAGTAATTTTTTGAGCTAACCAGAATGGAATTTGTTCCCTTTTTGTTGGTAATTTACCAATGACCGATTGTATGGTCTGTGGTGTTATTTTGTTTATGTTCCCCTGATGTGGGGTGTGTTGTGGAATTCTTATAGCAGGTTGGACTGTTAGAGTCTGCATGACATATTGTACCAATTGTCTATGAATTTTAATTAATTGTTTTAGCTGAGCTAATAATTCTACATCTTTCATTCTTTCAATGTCAGGATGTGGTGTATAGCTGGCTAGTACCAGCCATGTTGCTCCTGGTCTACCTAGTGGACCGAGCCTGGTAATGTGATTTTGATGTTGTAGGGCGGCTTTAAACCAGAGCTGATGCTCTTGGTAAGTTAGTGGAATTTCAATGTCCTAGAAAGGAGCGTATTCCGCTGGATGTTCCTCTATCTTGTAGAAGTGGAACTCATGTGTTCTTGAATTTGCTTCAGGGAAGAAAATCCATGAATAGAATACCTCTGTCTGCCGATATTCGTGTGCCTCTATGACAAATGTAACCCTACCACCTCTCGATGATAGGCCATTTTGTATAAGCTTTATAGCAATGGTTTTCCGTACGTTTTCCGGGATGATTATAGCATCCGCATCGGTTTCTTGGAAACCTGTAAGGTTTAAACCCGGGTGGGTTGCATTTACTGCATCTCCACCATTTTCTTCGTCACTAGTCGACATTTTGTTGACTGAAAGTTTGCAGAGCAAGTTTCAAGGGAACAAAGATAAGGTGCACAATATTTTGGAACACTGTATCCTTCAACATTGAACAAACCAACAACTAATACAAAGGATTTTCATCCTACTCAGTTATGGCGGATATTTCATCCTTTAACCCACTCCAGACGTCTATTGGAGTATTTAACAGGAAAAAGGGGTCTCTGTGAAAAGCACGACTGAGTTACTTTAGTATCTAGCGTAAAATTAGTGCCTTACCAAACGTTGGGCGCCATGTAGTGTAGTTCCTATATTCCCAATAGGCTCTGCACACTGGAATAATATGTTCTATAGATGTGACGTAGGAGTTATGTCTACTAGGTCTCTATCGAATATATTAAACTTAATTGTGAATGCCAGCTAGCTCAGAGGCCACTAGAAACTTTCTCGAATAAACAAGAAGGGATTAGTTTCTGACAACCGCATAAACATGACAACTTTGTTTCCCCAAGATAAAACTGATCTTCAGAGTCGTGGAAACAATAGATAGATATTTTACTCAGTCATTCGTGCATGCTTCGTTTCACCAGAGGTGCAGAGAGAATAGAGGGACAGGCGTTTTCAATAAAAGTATTAATTGAACAGTCTTCTTTTTCATGCAAAAGAAATGAACTGCTACAATCGTAAGACTGGCTGTAAAGTATAATGCGTACAGCAAGAAGAGTATTATAAAATAATACTGTAAAAGCATGGTATGGTTTCTAAGCTATAAAATACATACATAAATAAATAAAGATTAAAAGTACTCAACTGGTGCTTCTAAAATACGCCTACCCTGATGTACCTAACCTAAGTCTAGTACGAGGGAAGAAGTAAGTGAGGTGCAGCATAAGTTTAGTATTCTTTTGCCAAGAATCTATCCAAGATTTCTCTTAGGGTCTAGCCAGCTCCGTACCTTGGTTTAGAATGAAGGAGGTCTGGTATCTCTCTGTCTCAGGACTCGATTTCCCAACACCCCGCAAGGGGAGCTTGGAAACACTGGAGCTGGATTTCTCGGCAGGAGAAAAGACAGCATCTCTCTCAGTGTGTCTGCTGGAGGGTCGGCTTCTTCCGGCACTTGCTGTAGAGAGATGCGTCAGGCAAGTAGATAGTCGAACTGCTCCACACCACCGTGTGTTTGCTTGGGCAAGTGTGGGTATATTTATACCTTGAAGGTGCCGAGTTTGACGTAAAGGTGGACATAATAACGTCATGAAAGGGTCTCAGTTCTTTGAAAACTCCATGAGTTCTTGGACAAATCAATATTCAAGCTAGGCGAAGTCCCTAACTGCTGAAGCCGAGTTTTCCAAGAAATCGTTGTGGATTTTCGGAACTAGTGGAAGTTGCCATGCCGTATTTGGACTGCATGAGCTATGTCTAAATATGGTTATTATTTCTATGCCTATATAAGGACATGGTTATTTATACCTATATAAGGGCATGAATCGGGAAAATTACACTAGGGTCCTAAAATGCTATACAACAGCGAGGCCTGAGTGAAAAATAAATCACACCAGTATAGTTTGCACAATTTCATTGTTATGCTTGTGTTAAGCCTTCATCAATAAATAGCCATCTTTGGAGGACGTTTTTAATCATTAAAAAAAGTGATAGCTGATGACATGCTGGTGGTGTTTACGTAGCGATGTGGGCTTTATAGGAAAAGTCAAAAGCCATGGTAAACCTAAAAGATTGTTTACTGACGGAGTGTTTGAACAAATATTCCTTCCAGATTATTCCAGGATATATTTGTTCCTGGGTGTGGGTTATTTAGGTACCAGTAGAGGTTAGGAAAAATTCCATCTTGAAAAGATTCGGTTTAAGCTGGAAATTCCTGTATGGATGATTGGGAGGCAACCCTTGAGGTGGTCGATGTCTTCGAGAGCAAACATTTTCATATAAAGATATGTGTTGACAAACTGGTTAAAGTTAATGTTATGGGTGGTGAATAGGGTTCATTCATGCAGCAATTAAAAATCAGCGGGAAAGGATTGATTAATATATGACACCACAGATTACAGGAGGCTGTTGTGATCTTATAGGTGAACTGAGAAGTACAGGATGTCTTTTGGCATAAATTCCCCAGTTACACTCATGCATATTGAGGAGATATTGGCGAGAGTGGGATAGTCAAATGAATAGCATATCATTTCTTGAGTAGGATTAGAAGGCAGAGGTTACACTTTTTAGTATTAAGGATAATATTGTCAATAATTTGTAAAGTGGCTGTTTCTAAGCGGCATATTGGACTGACTCTTTGTTCTGTAGGCTGTTGTTGACAATTTTTCCAGAAGTTGGATGGCAATAGCCTTTTCAATTATATTTTTGGAGGACAGAAGAAGAGTGAAGGAATGATACCTGGCTAGATTAGTAGGATTTAAGTAGGCTGTCTCTAAGAGAGAGGGGACATGTTCCAATTTAGGGTGTGTGAGAAGGTAGCCTGTGTTAAGAAAGCCTTTATTATGTTGAGAAATAGAATGCGTGGTTCTCCAGTGTTGGATTTCATGATGACTGATGTCTTTAAAGGTGGTTACTTTAGGAACAGTGAGAATGCTTATAAGATCTTCAATTGAGATCCTCGAAGATGATCGATCTTTTCATTTTGTTGCTGTGCGAGATGTATGGCAGAGAGGTGGCTTGTATGATGTGTGATTTTGGTGATTTAAAAAAATAAAAGAACGTAATGCATGTAGCCTTTTATTGTGTTACTGGTGGGTCTAGCAGAGGAAGGATGCACGATGTGATTGCTTTGTTGAGGGGCTGCCTCTTTTGGAACCCTCCTAGAGGGATGAGGTGTTTTACAGCATGCCTTCATGATATTGTAAGTAGGGGTGGACGTAACTCGTGTAATTCAGTGTAGAGTAATCACGCAGACTTACCCAAAAATTAAGCGAGATTATGCATAGTTACATGAGAAGAGTAATTCTGCGTTGAGAGGCTTAGTGTGACAACATGGTCACGAGAATGCATTTTGCACTAAGCAATAGTACTAAATGCAACAGAATACGAATAACAAGTGCGAGCAGCTGCTCCTGCTTGCTAAATGTGCTCTTGGGGTAGGATTTTTCACCCAATTTACCGCCCGTATTTTGTACTATTTTCATATCACAAAATGCCCCCTCACATCCAAAATCAGTGAGAGAAGGCATTTTGCGCTATTGAATAGTGCTAAATATCAGGGGAAAGTTTGGTGGAAGGTGCTGCTGGGGTAGAATTTTCCCCCAACTTGCTCCCAGCATCAAGCGTAATTTTCGGAGCGGAAAATGCACCCTTGTGTCTAAAATGGATGCAAGGATGCATTTTGTGCTAAGAAATCGTGCTAAATGCAGCAGAACACAAATAGCGAGCACAAGCAGCCGCTCCGGGACGCTCCCAGTCACTAAATGTGCTCTCTCTGTAGGACTGTTTCCCTTCAAATTACTCTCTTGAGTAGACGAGCAGACGTGATTTTGTTATTATTGGTAATTCTCCATCAACGAGTAATGAAGAATTACTGGAATTACTCCTACTATGCCAGCGTAATTAAAATTACTCCTGGGCCTAATTTTAAGGCTGCACTCAACATCAGCCTAAAAAATGACATCAGTCTCAAAGAAGGGGGTCAGATACGGAGGAGAAGTGTACTGGCCTGTTTTAGAACAGAGCTTGCTTGAAGCTTTGTGTAACAAGCACTTCATAATAATTCACAGCATTCAGTGCTTTTAAAGGCAGTGCACAACATTAGCCTCAATCCATGAAGGGATGATACATTTGAAGATGGTACACACAGGCCTTTTTCGTATAATATGACATAGTAAAATGTAACTTTTCACATCAGGCTTTTAATTATGTGCTGTATTGCAAGGTAGAGCTCTACATTATCCCATGCTCTACCCTAAATTAGTCACCATTGAGGGAACCATAGATTTGAGGGGACAATAGATTTGGAGGTGAAGCACATATGGCAGGTTTGTGTTAAGTAAAACAGGTTCAGAGATGATTTGAGATATTTGATGACACTGCTTTTCCCAATTGAATTCATTCTTTTTGCTGATGGTAGGTCTGACTTAGAAGCTGCCATGTATGTCAGAAGTCTTGGGAGCTGGTGCAAGGGACACAGGTCAATAAACTAGTGATTGGGTAGAGGGAGGGTGCAGGACAGGCGGGTCTAGGCAGAAGCAAGAGCTGCTAAGGGAAATAGTGGATGGAGGGTGGTGCCCAAGGGAAGAAATGGAAATGCATAAGAGGAGGCTATGTCTGCAAAGTAAGGGAAGGGACAGAGGTGGAAGAGAAGAAGAGGAGAGAAGGTCAGTGCCACGAAATGGACTGCGATGGGTAAGGAAAAGGAATGAAGGTGGAGGCAAACTGGGCCCGAGTTGTGCGGGGAAGGAGTAGGACATGGGAGATATATGCTCTACCACATAAGGGCAGAACCTCAGCAACAAAAATATTCACATTGCAACTAAGAATTTGAAGTAAAATGCTAGAAATAAATCTCTGTTTGGGACCTGATGTTGATAATGCCTCATATATATCAAAACATCTCACTGTTGTCAACAAACCATCTGAATGACCTGAAGGCACGCTAATGAAACTTGAAGTGAATTTCAGTTCATGAGTTCAGATCACTGCAGGGCTGACTCGGGCTTCCATCTTTCAGAGATGGGTAACAGTAAAAACTGTTATTTACAGCGTTTAGAAATAAGAGATGCAGTGCCATGGGAAAGAGATATTATTGTATTACCAATACTCCCGGCAACATTATTTGGATGCTTGGCCCATGTGTTAGGCATGCCTTCTTCTTGTAATGTACAGTAGCGTGCTTGAACCTTGGTGTCCAGGCACCTGCTAACACAGAACTATGGGGCATATTAACAAGGAACAGGGAAAATTTACGCTTAGCGTTAATTTTTTTAACGCCCGCTATTGCTGAATTATATCGCCTGGTTATCGCGTTATTAACAATGCTAACCACCTAGGCGATAAAAAATCCAGCGATAGTGGCATTTTGGGAGGCTATCGCTGGTAATGCAGAAATAAAACTACAAGGATAGGGATATCCTTGTTGAAAGCCCATGGTGGATTTAGCAATGTAATCTACCTCCCATTGGATTACATGGCTAAATCTGAAAATTAGCAGACGTAAAAAAGCAGTGTTAACCATGGTTAGCGCTGCTTTTTTTGTCTCTAACAGGGTTAGCGTGAAGCTTGATAATAGGAGAAATGTCGCTTAGCGAATATCTCCTATTATTTTGCACTGGAACGCCCACTTTGCATCTCATTAGAGATGCAAAGGGAAGCGTAGTGAAAAAGGGTGCGTTGTGGATAGGGCGATATTTCTATCTCCGCTTCTTTGGCTTTTAAAGCCAAAAAAGCGGAGATAAAGCCCTTGTTAATATGCCCCTATATGCGGCTAACAGACCTTGCAGGAAGCACTGCGGTAGACAAACTGAGGTTGATAATTTCTTTATTCTATTCCTCACGGTGCTATGTACAACTTCAGAATCACAACAGTCATATTTTTTATAAGATATCAGCGCGTGCAGGTGCATGAACGGTGGCATTTTTATCCTGACCAGCACGAGGGGTTTCTTGCACTCACTCATGCATAAACGTAGACTATAACACATCTCTTTTCTTCACAATAAGAAACGAAAGAAAAAAATATTAGAAATGAATAACAGTACATTTGGAAATATACAAGGAGTAACTACATTATACAAATTCTCTCAGCTTGACAGATGGCATATGAATACGAGCATTATCCCTGACTCTGGAAGCAGCAGATTCATCGGCTAAGTTCGTCATAACAGTAGAGGTAGGTACCGCAGGAAAAACATTTTGAAGATTATTTCGCATCTCAGTTTGTGCAAGTGAATTTTGAACATTAATTTTGTCTTTATGGCCCATTTTGATCAAATATTTGGCATTAGAAGCTTCACAATTTTCTTTTTCAACACAAGAATGCTCATTAACAACCTTGGCCGCTCTTCTCAAATTCCAGGTCAACCCATCTTATGTGACCACACTCCATATGTTAACTTTTACAACTTTTCATGGTTTTCCATATTTAGAATGCCTTTTCTTTATGAAACCAGGCTTTTTGATCCTAATATTTGGAAGCCACCTGATCAGTTATTGGTTTGTGTTCAAGACACTTTTCTCACATTCTTTTGCCTTTCTTACAAAACTACTGTTAAAACCTGAGTCGGGTCGGGGACAATCGATATTTGCCCGGCGGTATTGCCTCTGTGACCCTCTAGTTATTTAATCAATGAAGAGGCAGGCGCTGGAGACTGGAAAGCAGGAAACAAGGTTTTTATTCTCTCCGGAGGAGAACACAACGAAACGGACAGAAGGTATCGTTCTGAGGTGCTCTAGATACATTTCTGAGGCCTGGCCTCTTATACACTGGTTTATGACTTTATTGTAGATTACACATTCATGTTAAAGCTTTGATGTATGGAAAAGACATTCCCGGAACTCCCTTTTGGGCCCGTTCCCACACACATTTACAGTTGAAGTCCCCACCCTAGTCACAACAGGTGATGAGTATCACGCAGCTGGATATTCCGCCGATTCACGGAATGTGGGGGTTTGATCGGATCTCATGGAGTGGGGGCTTTGATCAACCCGGGGATCCTTTGATGGGGGAAGCTTTCTATTGCACGGGGAGGGGCAAGGAATGGTATCGGTAGAGCTGGGTGTCGGCCTGGGAACGGGGAAGACAAAACGGGCACACGGGGAAAAAGGGGGTTTGCATCTAAGGGCCGGAGATCATGAAAGGGAAGCAGGGAGGTGTCGCGCTGGGAACAGGATGAGGGCCTGGGGCAGAGCAGCGCCGAAGAGGGGTTTATGACTCAAGGCAGGTGCAAGCAGGGGGGGGGTGGTCAGCGTGCAGGCTTAGTGAAGGCGAAGGGCTATGTCAGGGGCCAGCGGCATGCAAAAGGGTTCGTTCTGATCGGGGCATCTTAAAAAAATGGCGGGCGCGCACGACAAAAGTGTGGCATCGGGGGAAGAGGCAAGATGGCGCAGATAATGTTCACCAAAACGTACTAATTTTCAACAGTCCTCCCTTTAACATATTCAAGACATCTTGCTGGTTCATTTTCTACTCGGTTCTATTGTGGTGGGCATGAGAAAGAAAACGGTAGGGACCCTAGATGAAAAGAGTTGTAAACAATACATTTTAACATTTCTAGTTTTTAGGAGGTGGGCCTATTTGATAAACTTTGATCAATTTGTTTAGCAGGAAAGTCATAGGAATGCAATACAAAAACGATTCTGTAGCGAGAGCAGCAAGCATATTTCATACTGGCAGGTTATTACATATATATCAGGTTCGGATTGGAGCATGATCAATACAATGGCGGCTGGGAGAGAAATGAGGTCTAGCAGAAACGGCGATTGGGGATGTCAAATGTTCGAAGTTTAACGAGTTCTCATCATTCTTTGTTGCCTTTCGTTGGCGCTGTTGAGCACCGGCGGTGGAGCTACAAGTCCAGCTCTGTTCTAAGTTCTGCGTTGCAGGGCACGACCCTTTCCTCGCGTTTCTGGTCGGAAAGGTCCTTTTCGCCCTGTGTCCTTTGAGGTGATTGTCAGAAAGTTCAGATGGAAGAAGAGCGTACAAAACAGTCCATAGGGTAGGTCAGAGGAAAAGGGGGATGGAGCAAGGCCAAATTAGGAACAAACTAGGGGAACGAGAGACTTCAAATAGGCGGGCGTGTGACCGAATTCAGAGAGCGGGGACTTGTCGACAGACACTGGACATCGAGCAGGGGCATCAGGTCGACCCTTTCTTCTCATGTTGTCGAAAACAGTGCCTCGTCCTGCAGCTCTTTTCTGTCGTGGTCTCGCCTTGGCTAATGTCGCAGGTGTTCCTTAGTCTGCAGTCAGGCCTCGTGCTCCCACATCCGGTCCTTTTCACAGCAGTACCCTTAAACAAGTTTGAAAAGACAGTCTTTAGAGAATTTGCAGATGAAGATAATCAAAAAGTCTATTTCTCTCCCAGCTCCAGGCAAAGAATGAAAATGCCCGTTATATTAGTGTTCACAACTGGCATATGAATGACCGGTGACGGGCCTGTTGGATTTACTATGACTTTCCTTTACAATTATTTATTACAGTCACGACAGTTCATCTGATGGTGACCCACCTTCGTGAGACGAACCTGGCAAAGATATGCCGTTCTCTAGAGTTTTACATTTACAAAGGGTACTGTGGGTTGTCAACATGGTACTACACAGGTATTTTGCTGAGAGACGAACATGGCTAAACATTTCCTTTCTATCGATGCATCCTGCTTTTTAACTACTACGGGGTTCATTTCGATGATTTCTTTACCTTGGACTAGTCTGTTAACCTTGTAAAACATCATTCTGGATCCTACGTAACCTTTTACAGCCCGATTACTTAATTAGGAAGGACAGGGGTTTTATGGGAAACAACCAGGGACATAGGAAACTTGTGGTAAGGGCATAAATCGACCCATCTCTCACAACCGGAAATGAGGGGTAGTTTCATAATTCCAGTTTTTGGGCGGCTGATACAGGGGAGGTAACAGGGGTGATCATTTTTCCGGTTTGGGTATTGCGACAATTCGGGGAGGGGAGGGTCGCGTATTCTGAGGTCCTTGTTTTATACCATAGGAGCCGTTGACATGTAGTTCCCTTATTTCGGGTCAGATTAGGGAACCTCTGTCGTCTTACCTGTCCTTTCCCTTACGGCCCAATCTCGGTTCATTGACTTCTAGCGGAAAAGGAGAGGTAATGACGCGGCCTCAGGGTGATTGTATTAAAGACAAGTTTTTGTGCAAATACTGACGGTATTTGAAGCCAATTAGGTGGTGTGCTAGGGGTGGCAGTCTGCCAAATTTCGGGGCTAATCACTCGGAAGAGTGGGAGTGCAAAAATAGAGGGAGAGAGAGAGAGAGAGAGAGAGAGAGAGAGAGAGAGAGAGAGAGAGAGAGAGAGCGCAACGGCAGGCTAAATAGTACACGTGCAACAGAGAGGGTGGCAGTGTATTCAAGAAAGGCTATTTAGTGCATTACGCAGTAAAGGGCATTCACGGGTCTGCGTTAGAATCTTGTAATCATGCAGTTTGAGCATTAGACAGGGTAGAGGGGACGTGCCTTGAGAAAAAGGAAAGAAGAAAGGAGGTACCATTTTGTCGCACTTTCTCGCATTCTCGGTCCTTCGACCAGTTGGGTCAACGCCTCAGTCACACACACACACATTCCCTCATAGTTTCGCCTCATACGTGACATGGGTTCATTCGTCCGGTCTGGTTTAAGGGTGATCACTTTTTATCAGGTTGTGCTAATTTTTCGGGTTTGTTCGATACGTGAGTAGTTTGCAGGCGTGCTTAGACACCACCTTGCGGCGCTAGTCCGCTTCGTGTATTAGACATGGCAAGGCTTCAGATCTTCGCCACACCTCGGCTGTAATCTCTGATGTAACCTGCAGAGGGAGGAAAAAAAGGGGGGTGGGGGAGACAGCATTCGCGCATATTCAAATACATGGATTCATAAGTCCTTTACTTACCTCTTACTCGTCTTTCCTCCTCGGGGCAGGGTCCCCGGGGATATGGTTTCTGGAGTCGAGGGGGGGTAGTGTGTCCATATAGGTCGTGTGCGGGGAAACGTAAAAAGGAAACCAGAGGTGCTTAGTGCGAGGTATCTAGTCAAAGGATGTATCTCACTATCGGGATCCTTAAACCTCTTTCAACGCTGTGGCGTTCTAAGGTTCTTCGGTTCTTGGGTCAGCTCTGTTCCCTGATACTTTGGAACGTTGTACTTTATAACATTTACATTATTTCATTTCACCCTCCTTTTACATTCCCTCATTTACACCGTTCGTTTTACCCATCCTTGGAAGTCAAGGTCTTCCTCTACGCGAGAGTTCATGGGTCAGTCGCGTACTTTGAAGGCGGAGTGTCGTGTTGTCGATCCGATCCGTCCTCCAGGGCTGGGCAACCATCTTCTTTTAACCTTAAAGAGAGAGCAGAGTAGGGTGCACAGAAAAGAACTTTCCCACCGATCCCACATTTTTTAAAATAAAGCATGCAATACCCGTCCGTAGTTTCAAAAACTTTATTTTGCAAAATCATTTCAGCATGTGGATTATGAGGGTGCGGTCGTATTTGGCCGGTCGTGGCAATGGCTAAAGTGCGTACAGTGGGGGGTGTCGTTTGCAGCAATAAAAACATCGGAAAGTTTTACTCATTCATTTGTAAGAAACTAAAACGTCTATTAATTGGCTGGGGGTTCGGGGGCATTTATTTTCATAATTTAGAAGCATAATCATAATAGTTGTAATCAGATTTCCTATATGCATACCGTACGTGTGCGTCGTAAATGAGGTTTACATCAGTTATAAAAATATAATATATTGTACATTTGTAATCAACATTTGTAACGGGGATCCTTTCATACTGTTCGTCGAGTGAGTTCTCCTTGTCTTTTCTAGCCAAGTGTACAAAGGATCATATAAAATCTCAGAACATCAAGTTTATATTAGTGCGAAGGAACACCACGAGGTGTTCGTAAGTTCCGATTGATACCAGCGCCATTTTGGGCGGGCCGGCTCAGTCCGGAAGCAGCATCAGGGGGGAAATGTTTCCCATTACTGGCAGTTTGGACCAGAGTCCTTTTCGGCAGTTCTAGAATTCATGCTACAGAAGGAGTGGCAATGTCATGTTTGTTTCGTTGGCGATCAAGGCAGCCGTCCCTCACCGGAAGCCTGCAAAGGCCGAAGGTTCCGCCGGGGACCTTTGTAGGATCTTCAAGGCTGCGGAGATGCTGTCGGAGATGGGGGCTCGTGCTCCAGGGGGCAAATGTTCGAGTTATATTGCTGGTCAAAGTTACTCTAGTGGCCGGGGCCCGCCTTCCAGCGGACCCAGACGCCATTTTGAGGCCCTACAGGGGCCACTCTCGTCGAGTTTGCAAGAGTGGGAGAGATCCTTCAGAGTGAAAGGAAGAGGTCCCTGTTGTGTGAAGGCGGGACGTTCGGCTGGGGTGCAGCTGTGATGCCCCCCACCTGGGGGGGGGGGGCGAGGGAGACTCGTTCGCATCGTCTCCTTCTCCCGGTGCACTCCATGCCGCTCCTTTTCATCGCCCCGCATGAAGGTCTCTCCACATCCGGTGTTCCCCAAGTCCTGTGCTCAGTGCTGTGGGAGTATGGCCACCTGTGGCGCGCATTCGGCGCGGCACGAGTATCAGTGCAGTCATTGCAGGTTCGTTGTTCCAAAAATATGGCCACCATTGCACGTTCGGTGCTGCGCAAGTACTGGGGTGCCACCATGGTGTGTTCGGTGCTGTGGAAGTATTGGCACCATCGCCTGACTGGGGGTGTTCGGCGTTGGGCCGGGGGCTGGGAGACCTCCTATCGGTGGAGGTGGGAGAGGCTCGTCCGCGTCGCCTCTCCCTCCCAGCCCAACTTGGACAAATTGTTGTGGAGGTACGTGCAGGACATCCCGCCGTCCAGAGCTGCTGCGGCTGTCACGGAAGGGAAAAGGAAGAGGTGCCTCGTTCTTCTCTGGACATGTGGCGGGACTACTTACAACTGCCCGGGCTGCTGGCTCCTGCCTCTCCTCCGGCTCCCCCATACGTTAAGATTTCCTGACCAAGAGTTGGCGGCCGGGCCCGCCTTATATGGGTTGCCGTTGGTTGGGCGTAGCCGTAACCCTGCCCTACTTTGGAAGGTTCCAGAATGGGGGGGGGCGAATGTTCTGTTTGACTTTCATTTTCTACAGTTTACCGTTATTATTCCTTGTTTGTTGTGCTAAATTAAAAAGTTCAAGTTCATTAATGGTCTACGGATTTTGTTTTACCATTTCTTTCTTTCCAGGTTGCTTTTATGCTAAGTTTCTGCTAACAGAGGTTGAGTAACACGGAAACACGTGTAGAGGGATGACGCAGATTTGTACATTACATACACACAAACTCAGACGGGGGACAGTACAAGTACGACATACAAAGACCCAAGACGAATAAAAAAACAGTTATTGGTCATAATTATCTCTTTCCGTCTGTGAATTTGAAACGAGGCTGGGTTCCTGTCTTGACGTTGCCCGACCTAGGAGAACTTGAGCATGCCGCTGAAATTGTCCTGGCGAAATCTGTGCCATCGGGCATAATCAAACGTGGTGGTTCTGTCTGGTCTGTCTATGTAAGTCGGGTTCTTCTTTGTCTCGCGCTTTTTCTCGTACTGCCGGTCTGTCGTTCCTGTCGGCCCTTTGCCTTTACTCACGCTCAGTAGAGTCGGGCATTGGGCTTTCCAGTGTCCGACATACCTACAAAAAGCGCATTGGTCTGGCCCTAAGTCTGGTCGTCTTTTGCATAGTGTCGGGGGATAAGTTGTGGGTAGCGGTGTCCTGGGGTTGTCCTGTCGGTATATTTCTCTACTTGGTTTGTCCTCGTCTTTTCTCTGTCGTTGCATAGCCTCTCTGCGCCACATACCGAGACTGTCGAGCATAATTGGCGTTGTCTTATTATTTCGAAGGGCTATTTCTAACGTTTCTATTTTATCAAGGTCAAAGGATCCTGCCAGTGGCCACTGTTTGTCTTGACTCTCTTCGGTATACCTGTGCCACAATTTATTATAGGCTATGGTGACTAATCCATAGTTTATGAACATGTCCTTATTAGGGGTGCCTTCTAGTGGAGCTATATGGTCCACCTCTAATACACGGTCCGGGCTAAACAGGCTATTAATCAGTGGGGAGAAGACAGACATGACGGCTCGTAACGAGGGACTAAAAAGTCAGCACTGCCTATCTTATCACTAGGTGCAAAGACTGGACAGAATATTTCTATTCAACGTTGTTTGCAGGCAGTGAATACCTCATGGATCAAAAATAACAAAAAAAGACCAATAAATAACAATGGGGAGAATGAGTAGGTCCGCAAATATCTGCGTTACCTACCCTTTTCACTATCTGCAAAAAGGGTGGTCTCTTCCCTGTTTGCAGACAGGGAATCTCCAGGAAACAATAGTTTTGCGAACAACAGTTCAGTTTCAAGTAATTATTGAGTGGGGGAGAAAAATAAGCACGGCTGCTGCCCTACCTATCCTCCACTGCTTGCAAAGAGAGAGCCCGTTGTTTCTCCGTTTGTAGACAGTGAATCTCCAAACAAATAAAAAGAGCAATACTAGTATTTTTAAACAATCAAGCAATCAAGCAATTTTTTTTTTTTCGCAACTTGTCGTGGTAACACGACCTTACCCGGACCATGTGGACAGTTTCTTGTCTTCCGAATCCAGCGCCCGATCGTCCTCTTTTTCTCGTATTTCTCACGGCACTCCTGATGGTCCCCAGTCAGGACCGTAGATCACTCGAGAGAGGTCTGTTCGGAACTAGTGAAGTTCGGATGATCGGCTGCCAGACGAGGGTCTATTGGGCAAGAGCTCTCCCGATCGTTGCAGTCGTTCACTCTGTCGTCGGGACCTCTCCCACTGGATCCACGAGTCGCTGATGGGCCCCACGCTTGGGACGCCAATTGTTAAAACCTGAGTCGGGTCGGGGACAATCGATATTTGCCCGGCGGTATTGCCTCTGTGACCCTCTAGTTATTTAATCAATGAAGAGGCAGGCGCTGGAGACTGGAAAGCAGGAAACAAGGTTTTTATTCTCTCCGGAGGAGAACACAACGAAACGGACAGAAGGTATCGTTCTGAGGTGCTCTAGATACATTTCTGAGGCCTGGCCTCGTATACACTGGTTTATGACTTTATTGTAGATTACACATTCATGTTAAAGCTTTGATGTATGGAAAAGACATTCCCGGAACTCCCTTTTGGGCCCGTTCCCACACACATTTACAGTTGAAGTCCCCACCCTAGTCACAACAGGTGATGAGTATCACGCAGCTGGATATTCCGCCGATTCACGGAATGTGGGGGTTTGATCGGATCTCATGGAGTGGGGGCTTTGATCAACCCGGGGATCCTTTGATGGGGGAAGCTTTCTATTGCACGGGGAGGGGCAAGGAATGGTATCGGTAGAGCTGGGTGTCGGCCTGGGAACGGGGAAGACAAAACGGGCACACGGGGAAAAAGGGGGTTTGCATCTAAGGGCCGGAGATCATGAAAGGGAAGCAGGGAGGTGTCGCGCTGGGAACAGGATGAGGGCCTGGGGTAGAGCAGCGCCGAAGAGGGGTTTATGACTCAAGGCAGGTGCAAGCAGGGGGGGGGTGGTCAGCGTGCAGGCTTAGTGAAGGCGAAGGGCTATGTCAGGGGCCAGCGGCATGCAAAAGGGTTCGTTCTGATCGGGGCATCTTAAAAAAATGGCGGGCGCGCACGACAAAAGTGTGGCATCGGGGGAAGAGGCAAGATGGCGCAGATAATGTTCACCAAAACGTACTAATTTTCAACACTACCACAACTTCAACCTGAAAATGGGAAGCCAGTCTTTGAGGAACTTGAAAGGATTGCTCTCTGTCGTACAATGGCAAGTGATGCGATGCATCCACTATCTGGACCTGGCAAATTCCTTCCAATCAAGGCTATCCTTCTTAGCCCATATCACACTATCCTCAGTCATTGCATGGAAGATCATATATGGCTGTGGCTACATACTTAATGTCATAGGTGGCCAAAAACTCCACAAACAGTAAAGAACGGAACTGTATGTGATTGTAAGTAACAAAAATATGGGAAGTACCTTCCCTCGTAAACACTTCCTTAAGAAACTAACTTTTAGCAGATTTAATTGCCTTGGGCTCCAATGCAATTTGGCACACCTGTGGTAAACAATGTAATGTCAAATGGCCGTCAGAGAGCGCAGATTGGCAAGTGCAAAAGGCTGTTCACCTTGACGCAAGTGTGACTACAGGGCAACATCCCCACTCTCAACCCAGGTTTGGATAGCAAACAATGAGACTCGGGTATTCCTTTGGAATGTGTCTACAAAGGGTAAGTATTGCCAAATATCAATCCCTACCATATAATCAGTAATTAGGAGGGCTTTTAATAAAAGGATTAGAATCCAGAGGAAGACCATTGACCCAGATTGGCATTTGTTTAAGGCTGAAACATGTTGATAGAAGTCAGGGTAATGGAGATGTGGTTTCTCTAATAGACCCAATTGTTTTTAATCCTGCCAAGGTGGCCCAGAATAAAAGTATGGGGGCACCCCCTTAGACAGTTCTAAGTAATTTTTCTTTCTGCAATAGGGATGTCTGTAAAAATATTTTTCAAAATAGTGAAGGCAATTTTAATAACCTAAATGTTTTTTCTCCCTCACGTGTTTCCCCTTAATTGAAGGGATTTCACATAGTCCTTCTCGTAGAGTGAGTTTCTGTGTTTGCTTGGGAGAGTGAGGGAAGGCTCAATCTCTGGTCCCTTTCATATTTGTGTGTAGTATAAACAATGAAACGTCAAATGCCACCTTCTCCAAGCGATTTTCAGGCAGGAAAATTTAACTGAAGTGCCAGCCTTGACTTTGCACATTTTCTCCCCTGTGCTGCACTGAGGATAATCGGGCACCCACCTCTCATTTTGTCTAAACCAGCCCACCAAAAAAGTAGTCATAATAGTTTTTTCATAGATATACCAGGATGACTCTCATGAGCAACTGTAAGGAGTTTATCTCTGAGACTGAAAGGTGGAATACAATTCCCTTCCTAGAATAGCAAACTCCCTTCTGTGTGTAAAGTATCTGCAACGGAGTAAATAGGAAGGCATTCAACTAGGTATTTCTTAACGTTTTGCCAACCTTTGACAACTCATTCACTTATAGATTTGAGAGCTTTATCAAGCTCAACTCCTTCAGACCATTCAGATTCCGAAATACTAGGAAAATTGCACACACCACAACAGCAACAGTGGAATTCCGATCCTGTTTCTCAATAATATCTAGATTCTCACTTCCTTCAGAGAGAAATCTGGACAGAAAATCAGCAATGATATTACTTTTTCCTGGTACATATTGGATATTAAAATTGTACTCCAGCAAACGCAAGGTCAATCTGGATATACATGCAGTGACATTACACCCTCTGCCAGGAGATACAATATTTACAAGGGGCTTGTGGTCACAATAAAGATAGTTCCCCAGATATAATTTCAAAAGTGTTTGGTAGCCCACATACAATAATAACTCCCTTTCGATAACAGAATATCGCATTTAGTGATAGACAAAGTTTACCCAGACTGTACGGTTTCAAAGTTGAGGCATTGACAGTGTCTCCTTTGATGGTTTTAAAGGCATTATGGGGCATATTATCAAGTACAGGCTATACATTATCGCCGCTTTTATCGGCAGGAAACTGCCGATAAAGCGGCGATAATGGCCTTGATAATATGCTCTATGAATTCCAATCGAAGCCCATGTTAGATGTGTTCACATCTAACATGGGCTTCGATTGGAATTCATAGAGCATATTATCAGTATTTGAATAGGGAATTAATATCTGTATCCGACTCACATTTACTTGGGGATTAAAATGTAGATCGAAGGTAGCGACATATTACATTGTGTATGATCCAGGCCCTCTTCTATCTCTGCAGGGTTCTTTCTTCGAAGATAGCAATTTTTACGAGATCCCTTTAACTATTTAAGAAAATTTGACAAGATGGATTCAGAAGACTGACTGACTACTACTGCTTAGTTTAACTGATATCTCTCAGGTATGTAAGACAACAATGAAATTCGAGTTTTGTCAATCATTTCAACTTGTCAAATTAGTGACATTGTGTCTATTAACTATGCAGGAGATACTACATTACGAAAGGGAGAAATGTCAAAAGAGAAATAGACTCGCACTTGTGGAACCAAGATAGTAAGCGCCGTTCTGGGACAGGATAGCCAAGGTAATCAAGCTTAAAGGCAGATGGTCATAAATGAAAATATCGGCGGAGATAGAGAGATAATGTGACTTCTCTCTTTTTACCAGCGGAAATGAAGTTCATGCTGCCCAAACTGGAATCATGAGGGATTTTGCATTCAGCCCATCTCAGGAATCTCTAAGGTAAAATAGGCAGATAGGTTATAGTTTGTAAACTCCTTTGGTAGAGGAGCGGTAACAGCAATTTCTGTTCCTTTTTTTCATTTAGTCATAAGAGAATTCTGTGGGATAAGTAACTACTACTCTGAAGAAGGTGTTTGAATGTGGAGCTGCGATAGGTTACAGCAACGGTTCAATTGGAGTAAATATTAACCAGGGCTTGGTTCAAACCAATAGTGAGTGTATATGCCAGTTATGACCGGATTAAATAGGACCTACAAGTCACTGTTAAAGGTATTATAGATTACATCATTGCCCCGAGTAAGTGGGGGCAATAAGGAGAAAAAAGAATTAATGATAGGTGTAATAATGTAAGTTAAGTGCATCCGTCTTGGGCATAAGGTGGCACTTATGGTTTTGTGTGTATTTTTGTTAATAAATTCTGTTTGATCCAATCAATGTCCAAATAATGTTTTCTTCATGGGCATAAAAATGTATTGTGGGTCTCTTTATGTATATTCCTACAGTAAGAACCAGGGTGTAGAGAACATTATTTGATCATCTGGCGGGTTGCTGAGGAAGGTGGCTCTTACTGCCATCTATTGCCACCGAAACGTGTCAACCAAGTCTATAAAAAACCCTACATTTTGTAGTGACCCTGCTTTTGAGCATTAGACAAGAACCAACGAAACTTGCACAGATATTTTGTGGTATGAATGTGTGTGAAGTATGTATGTGTGATTTGACTGTTGTTTGTTCTCTACCTGGTCACAAATAGATTATTATTTGAACTTGTGAATTATTTTTCATGATGTTTTGCTGTTAAATTGGGTATATAATGAACGATTTTTGTACTTTTCAATGAGAACAATGTCTAAAAGATATAACAAAGGAAATAAAATAATTTAATGAGAACAATGTCTAAAAGATATAACAAAGGAAAAAAATAATTTAAATAACAAATAAAAAAGAGAATGAAAATAAGAGACATGTAAATTTGTGTTTTGCTATACCCAAGGTAGAATTTAAGAGCTAAACCCTTTAAAGAAATAGAGAGGTCACGAGGGAGTTTGTTCTTATAGTAGTTGTTATATCATCACTTTCATAGAGCACTCTGTTTACCAGACATCTCTTTTCCTTTCACAGTGCAGGGCAGGCACACCAGACGCCCCACAGGAGGTGGAGCCAGCATTGTGGAAGCAAGTACAGTCCTGGAGAACTTTGTTCACAGGACTCCTTCTCTTCTTTCAGTGTGCAGGGGGTGGAGTCAGCATTGTGGAAGGCAGGCACAGCCCTATTCAAGGTTAAGGTGCAACTCCTCCCTCCCATCTAGATGCAGATCTCTCGATTCACCACTGGGTAACTCAGCCTGTCTCTTGGAATCCCCCAGCCCTGTCACTCACAAAACCAGACAAAGGAATACACAACTTAGCAGAGGCAGGCTTGAAAGGTTAGGCAAGCAAATACCTACTTTCTAAAAGTGGTATTTGCAAACACAGAATGTTAAAACCAGCTTCACTAAAAGATGTATTTTATCATTCTGAGTTGAGGCATACTAAACTCGAATTTCGACCATGTTCTCTGAGACAGTTGAGATTATAAACATGTAATAATTTAACAGCCCATTCTGGCCTATGGAGAACAGGTAGCCTTGCAATAGTGAAAAACAAAAATGGCTGTAATTCACTATTAGGACATGCCACACACATCAGGGCTTGTCCTGCCTTATACTTACAATGCACCCTGCCCTTGGGACTACCATTGGGGTGACTGATATGAAGACAAAGGAAGGTTTAGGGACTGGCAAGTGAGTGCACTTGCCCAGTCAGCACAACAGTACCAGACAGCACGCAGGCTCTGCAATGGCAGACCTTAGACACATTTTAAAAGGCTGATTCTGTGGGTGGCACAACCAGTGCTGCAGGCCCACCAGCAACATTTGGATTTACACACCCTGGGCGCACTCAGTGCACTAGACTAGGGACCACTGATTAATACACCAATTTACAATAGGGAGCACTTGCACTGTGGCACTGGATAGCAGTGGCACTGTGCCCAAAGCATCTAACACCAGTAACAATACATGAGGCAACAGCAAAAATAGAAGGGAGACCCACACCAATGGTGCCAGGTCTAACACGTGTCCCCCCCCAGCTGAAATGTAGGGAGAACTACCCTATCTCCTGGGAGTTTTCTTCACTAAGGTGGAAAAATCTGGGCAGACCATCAGTGTTGGTGTGTTCTGTACCAGGACGGTGTTCCACCGTAAAGTCCATACCATGTAGGGAAATAGACCACCTCAACAGCTTTTGATTCTCACCCCTCATTTGTATCAAACATCTGAGGGGCCTGTGGTCTGTCTGAACCCGGAAGTGAGTCCCAAACAGATATGGTCTCAGCTTCTTCAGTGCCCAGACCACAGCACATGCCTCACGCTCAATAGCACTCCACCTCTGTTCCCATGGAAGCAACCGTCTACTGATAAAGGCTACAAGTTGATTTAGGCCCTCCTCATTCATCTGTGACAGAACAGCCCCCACACCATGCTCTGAAGTGTGTGTAAGAACGATAAACTCACTTGAAAAGTTGGGCGCCCTGAGCACGGTCGCCGTGCTCATGGCAGCTTTCAGGGCCTCAAAAGCTTTTTGACAGGTGTCAGTCCAGTTCACCTTCTTGGGCTGCTTCCTGGAAGTCAGCTCTGTGAAGGGTGCAACAATGATGCCATACCCCTTGACAAACCAACTGTAATACCCTGTGAGACCTAAGAAGGCTCTCACCTCTGTCTGGGTTTTGGCTGGCTCCCAAGCCAGGATGGTTTCAATCTTGGATTGTAGGGGCACCACCTGGCCGCTCCCAACTTGGTGTCCCAAGTACACCACGGAACCCTGCCCGATCTGGCACTTACTCGCCTTGATCGTGAGGCCTGCCTTCCGCAGCACGATCAACACTTCCCAGAAGTGGCGCAGATGTTCCTCCCAACTGGCACTGAACACTGCGATGTCATCCAGGTAGGTTGCACTGAACTCATCCAGTCCAACCAACTCCTGGTTGACCAACCTCTGAAAGGTGGCAGGGGCATTCTTCATCCCAAAGGGCATAACACGGAACTGGAAATGCCCATCTGGTGTGGAGAATGCTGACCTCTCCTTAGCTCCATCAGTCAAGGCGATCTGCCAGTACCCAAACATTAAGTTAAACGTGCTGAGGTACAACAACTCGGCAGCACCTTGCTGATCTATTAGCTTATCAGCTCTGGGGATGGGGTGCGCGCCAGCCTTCGTGACTGAATTGAGCCCTCTGTAGTCCACACAGAACTGGAGTTCGGGTGTGGCACCCGGCGCTGCAGCCTTTGGGACCAAGACTACTAGGCTGGCGCAAGGACTGCTAGATGACTCAATCACCCCTAGCGCAAGCATCTTTGAGACCTCCTCTTTGATGCAAGCCCTCACCCTGTCAGTTACCCTGTAAGTTTTATGCTTCACAGGTAAGCTGTCTCCTGTGTCCACATCATGGACGCACCAATCTGTGACACCATGAACCAGGGAGAACAGATCAGAAAAGTGTCCCAGCAACTGGCGGCAGTCATTCTGTTGCTCAGGGGTCAGGGTGGAATAGAGGTTAACTCCATCCACTGACCCATCTTGCTCTGAGGCTGACAGGAGGTCAGGAAGAGGCTCAGTCTCCTCCTCCATTCCAGCATCTGTTGCCAAGAGCATGCCCACTTCAGACATCTCTAAGTGGGGCTTAAGGTTGTTGACATGTAGGACCCTCAAGGGGTTCCTAGGAGACTGCAAGTCCACCAAGTAGGTAACTGGACTCTTGCGCTCCACAACCTCAAATGCTCCAGTCTACTTATCCCGGAGCGCACAGGGTTCCACTGGGGCCATGATCCACACTTTCTGGCCAGGTTGAAGCTCTACCAGAGTGGCATTCTGGTCGTACCAGCGCTTCATCTCCTCCTGGCTGGCTTCCAGATTCGCCTCAGCGAGTTGCCTGAAACACCTAGTCTGGTTCCTGAATTCAAGCATGTAGCTATATACATCCTGGGGATGTTTCCTGTGAGTTTGCTTCCAGCCTTCTTTAACCAGACTCAGAGGTCCTCTGACCTGGTCTCCATAGAGAAGCTCAAAGGGGCTGAACCCTAGAGATTTCTGTGGCACCTCCCGGTATGCAAACAACAGGCATGGTAAGAGGACGTCCCACGTATGCCTCATAGGTACATCAAGACCCATAATCATGCCCTTTAGGGTTCAGTTGAACCTTTCAACCAACCCATTTCCTTGGAGGTGGTAAGGAGTGGTGAACTTGTAAGTTACACCGCACTCCTGCCACAGGGACTTCATATACTTGGAAATGAAGTTGGTTCCCCAGTCAGATACTACCTCGCGAGGGAATCCCACTCGTGAGAAAATTCCCATCAATGCTCGTCCCACCATGGGGGCCGTCACTGTCCTCAGAGGTATGGCTTCCGGGTACCGGGTGGCATGGTCCTCCAAGACCAGGATGAACCTGTTGCCCATGGCTGTCTTGGGGTCCAGTGGCCTCACAATGTCAATCCCCACCCGCTCAAAGGGGGTACTGACTACAGGGAATGGCTGGAGAGGAGACTTGTGCTTCCTTTCACTCTTTCCACTTGCCTGGCAAGTCTGACAAGTCCTGCAATGAGTATCTGAACTCTTGCGCATTTGGGGCCAATGAAAGTGGGCAACAAGCCTTTCAGAGGTCTTGTCCTGCCCTAAATGTCCTTCTAATTGCACATCATGAGCCGGCCCCAGTAGGAACGCTCTGAACTTCTGGGGTACCACCAGCACACAGGCTGACCCAGGTTCAGCAACCTTAGGCTCACTATACAGGAGACCATTCTCCCAGTAAATCAAGTGTGACCCTGACTGATCACCTGCTGCCTGGCTTGCAGCCTGTTGCTGCAAGCCCACAAGAGAAGGGCACTCTCTCTGCTCCTTGCAAAAGTCCTCCCTGGAGCGACCTCCTTCTTGCCGCCAATGGGTCAGCCCAGGCAGTTCCCCCAGTTCAGCTACTTGCTCCCCGGTAGGCTCCAGGGCATCCCCCTCAGGGTCTACCTCCCCCTGGGCCGTGGGAACTTCGGGGGCCGGTTTCCTATGCCCCCACCACTTCTCTCTAAGGCAGGTTACTGGGCCTCCCTCTCAGGCTCTAGGTCCTCTTGAGTACCCCTACTGGCTAAAATTGACCGGGTGGTCATGCACACACAGTCAGGCAGTCCAACCATCTTCAAGTGAGTTGTTTTCTCCACCTTTTCCCAAGGGGACCTCTGCAAATTGTTCCCCATCAAACAGTCAACAGGCATGGCGGGCCTCACAGCTACCTGAAGAGTACCAGAGACCCCCCCTCACTCAAAGGGAACCTGAGCCATTGGACAATGACTCTCTGTGTTGTCGGCTGCAACAACTCGGCAAAATGCATGGGGAATAATCCTCTCTTGAGACACCAGGTGACACCTGACAGCTGTTACACTGGCTCCTGTATCTCTAAGAGCCTCCACCTTTTGACCATTGATGGTCACTCGCTGCCCATATTTCTTAGTGTTCCTGGGCAGCTGAGCTTCTGAGACCATCTCACAGTCTCCTAAAGAGACTAAGGTCATCTGTGCGGGACCCATCCACCTTGGACATCAATCTCCTCCCCCAAGGCTACACAAGCCATCTGCCGGGGCGGAGCACCAGTGGGTGCTGGTTTACCAAACAGGTGGCACCTAGTATAATTCGCCTTATGACCCAGGTCGCCACACTCATTTCAGGGGCTCCTGTGGAACAGGACTACCTGTCGGGCCCCTTGCTTTCTCTCAGGGAGAGGCTGGGAACCTTTCCCTTGGTTCCCTTGGGGACTACTTTGGGGCCCTTTGCGTAACTCCTTCTGTTTACCCTTGTCCCCCCCCACTCTTCTGCTCGGGACCCTGACCACCATTGGCTGAGTCTTCCACGTGACCCTTGTGGACCCGGGTGCTCACCCAGCGGTCCGCCTCCTCAGCAAGCTCCCTATGGTTAGTCAGCTTGCTATCTATCAGATTCTGGTGCAGCTCTAGAAAACAATTATCAGACAAGTGCTCTCACGCAATCAAATCAAAGAGACCTTCAAAATCATTAATCTTGCTGCCCTTTACCCAACCATCCAATGCTCTGCAAAAGAAAGTGACATATTCAACCCATGTACTGTTTTCTAACTTTTTGCATTTCCTGAACCTTTGCCTATAGAGCTCAGGTGTCAAACCATATCTAGACATCAATGCATCTTTCATGTGGTTGTATGAATTTTGGACTTCAGAAGGCAAGTCTAACAATATGTCCCGCCCCTCACTAAGAAACCTTCCCCACAAGCCCGCTCCCCAATCTCTCTCAGGGACTTGGTGGGAAGACATGGCTACTTCATAGGCTCTGAACCACTGACCAATATCATCATTTTTGAAAAACTCTTTCACCACATCCTTGGGAATATACACTCTACTTTCTGTATGTACCGATGGTATACTGCCACCAGAGGGAGTAACTTCTAAACTTTTGGTTTTAAACTCCAACTCCCTCAAAACGTTTTCATGCTCAATCTGCATTTTCTTTTCCTCAATATCTAACCTTCTATTCTTTAATTCCAGTTGCCTATTCACCTTGAACTTGGTCATCTCCATTCCATGCCTTCTTGATCTCCCTCTGTCCTCCAACTCCTCTGGAGACAGACTTTTACCAGAACCAATGCTACCTGTGGGGGAAGGTACTCTCCTTCCTCCAGAGTCCAATGGCCCTTCCTGTTACACAATTGCCAGGCCATCCTCTTCAATCACAGGAGTTTTCCTTGCTTCTACCAGGCCCTCATCACCTTGTAGAATTATTCCTTCTTTTTGAATTCAGCAGTGGAAACATTGAACTTTTTGCAAAAGTACTTCAGGGGTGCAACTTTGTAGCTTCCCAATTTCTCAACTTCCCATTCAAGGTCAATAGAGGCTACGGATTCTGCTCTCTCTACTACAACTGAATCAGGCATCTTTCAAAAATAGAACAAAAATCCAAAAAGGAATCTACTAAAAAGTATGTGGTTGCGTAATGGTTTGCACTCACTAAGTAGTGTTCACCAGTCACTGTACATGAGTCACAAATGCAAATCCCTAATCCCACCGCTGCCACCAATGTTAGATTTGGGGGTCTCTAGTTGGCACAGGTAGGTACTTGTGACAAATAGGGACCCTCGCCTCTAGTCAGGATAAGGGAATTACACTCCCAAAATAACCCCTGCTCACCCCCTTGGTAGCTTGGCACGAGCAGACAGGCTTTATCTCAGAGGCGTGGTGTTAAGCATTTGTGACCATATACAGTAACCCAGTGACAACACTACAGATGGGCACCACACAAGGTTTTATATAAAAAATAAGTAGACTTTGTATAGAGTTACCAGAAGACCATAAACGACAAAAATACACAATACTTGTTACTTTAAGAGGGTAGATTAAGCTTAGTTCAGTTCAGTTGTTAGATGCGCCACTTTGCGTTAATGTACCTTAGGTTGCGTTGCGCTTCCACGACAAGCAATGTTGCAGCGAGGGAAATGCGGCAAAGTTCAGGTGCAAAGAAATAAAGACGTGAAGATATTCCAGATGTGGCACACTTCTCGGGGATGCAAGAAGTTCTCGGTTCGATGTGTGGACTGCAGCGGCGACACCCTTGTTCCACGATGAGACGGCAGCAGCTTCAGTGGCAACACTCTTCTCCCACAATGCATCAAGCTTCGGCACGACACGAAAACTACAGCGGCGACATCCACAATGTGACGGCAGCAGCTCCGATGGCGGCGAGCTTCTCATGGATGCGAGGTGCTCTTCTTCGATGCGGTGCAGTGCGACAGTTCCAGCTTTGGCACCGTCCCTTGGAGTTGCGATGGCAGGCACAGCGACGGCGACACGCTCTGACCTCGTTGCGATGACTCTTCTCTTGGTGCGGTGCAGTGCGACAGCTACAGCGGCGACACCCTCCTTCGGAGTTGCGATGGCGGCAGCAGCAACGGCAACACCCTTCCTCTTCATTGCGGCACGCTTCTCTCCGATGTGGTGCAGTGTGACAGTTCCAGCAGCGACACCCTCCTTCGGAGTTGCGACGGCAGGCATAGCGACGGCAACACTCTTCTTCTCATTGAGTCACACTCCCAGCTCCTTGTGACACGCGGTTCCTCAGAAGGCCCAAAACAGCAGCAGGCACTTCCAAAAGAACTCTGGGGAGCTGGGGGTTGAAGTCTGTTGTCCCTGAGACTTCAGCAGGAGGAAAGCTCTTTTCCAAGCCCTTGGAGATCCTTCACAGGTGAAAACAAAGTACACAAAGTTCCTTTCTCCTTCCTTTGGCAGTAAGGCAAACACTGCAGGCCAACCCCCAAGCAGCACTTCAGCTTGGGAATAGCCTCTCCTCCGTTTCTTCAGGTTCTTCTCCTCAGTAAAGGTTTCTTCTTGTAGTCCAAAAGTGATCTAATTTCATGGAATCAGGGTCCCAATAGTTATACACCAAAATCCTTTGTTCTCTGAGGCGAGAGGGGCCTTTGCCCAGTCCAAACCAGTTCTGATCACGCTGTTTACCAGACTTCTCCTTTCCTTTCACAGTGCAGGGCAGGCACATCAGACGCCCCACAGGGGGTGGTGCCAGCATTGTGGAAGGCAAGTACAGTCCTGGAGCACTTTGTTTACAGGACTCCTTCTCTTCTTTCAGTGTACAGGGCAGAGACATCAGCCACTCCCCAGGGGGTGGAGCCAGCATTATGGAAGGCAGGCACAGCCCTATTCAAGGTTCAGGTGCAACTCCGCCCTCCCATCTAGATGCAGATCTCTCGATTCACCACTGGGTGACTCAGTCTGTCTCTTGGAATCCTCAAGCCCGGTCACTCACAAAACCAGACAAAGGAATACACAACCTAGCAGAGGCAGGCTTGAAAGGTTAGGCAAGCAAATACCTACTTTCCAAAAGTGCTATTTGCAAACACAGAATGTTAAAACCAACTTCACTAAAAGATGTATTTTATCATTCTGAGTTCAGGCATACCAAACTCGAATGTCTACCATGTTCTCTGAGACAGTTAGGATTATAAACATGTAATAATCTAATAGCCCGTTCTTGCCTATGGAGAACAGGTAGCCTTGCAATAGTGAAAAACGAAAATGGCTGTAATTCACTATTAGGACATGCCACACACATCAGGGCTTGTCCTACCTCATACTTATAATGCACCCTGGCCTTGGGACTACCATAGGGGTGACTGATATGAAGAAAAGGGAAGGTTTAGGGACTGGCAAGTGGGTGCACTTGCCCAGTCAGCATGATAGTACCAGACTGCATGCAGGCTCTGCAATGGCTGACCCTGGAAACATTTTACAAGGCTGCTTCTGTGGCAGGCACAACCAGTGCTGCAGGCCCATCAGCAGCATTTGGATTAACATACCCTGGGCCCGCTCAGTTCACCAGACTAGGGTCTGACAAGTAAACCAAATAGCCAAACAGGGAACCACTGATTAATACATCAATTTACAATAGGGAGCACTTGCACTGTGGCACTGGATAGCAGTGGCACAGTGCCCAAAGCATCTAACACCAGTAAAAATACATGAGGCAACAGCAAAAATGGAATGGAGACCCACGCCAATGATGCCAGGTCTAACAGCCTCAATCTGTGGTTGCTGGGAGTACTTTATGCTTTCAATATTTAGCCCCTATTCCTGAACTTGATCAAACCCTATACTGTATTTACAGTATTTATGGATCAGAGTCATCGTGGTGGCATTCTGGTTGACTAAATCAGGCCAAAAGAAGGAGCAGACATATGAACCAACATTCCACACCAAGAGAAGAAACAACACTTTTGAAGACAAGCTCGAGAGGAGACTGCCAAGACAGCTCTGATTGTCCTAAATAGGATTTGGAAGGCCATAGAAGACAACTTGACAGCTAATTGATGATTAGGATGCCAGCTACTCCCATAATGTCATAATGAAGGCACCTTTCTGGAATTGCACCTCGACCTCCACTAAACAAACATTTAGGAATCTGTATGAGTACTGAACTGAGTATCATGCATCAAATCTCTCAGCCCTGAGGAAGACCTCCATTTAAAGATGGCACCCAATGAAAGACAAAATGCATCAGTGTCAAGAAGCAGGAATGAGGCTGATCGGTCCCAAATTTAAGGATGGGTAAAGACTGTTTCTTAAACACTCCTTAGTTTACTGAGTTCCTCAAACTAATGATAAATGGAATAGACTAATGTTTTTTCGCCATTTGTTATGTTCTTTGATAATATAAAGCACATAATGGACACTTGTGAATTTATATATTCTTGTGATATTGTGATGTCAATTGAATTTTTTTAAATTTGAGTATTTCTACTTTTTTATAGCAAATGTTTGTTTTGAAATACTATATTAACAAGGCATTACGTATAGTGCATAATTCCTCAGTCTTTTTCTCACCATTAAGAAAAAAAGAGGCCCCTGGTGGGTGTGCCAAAAAGTAATTTGAAGTTATTGCAAGTAACTGGGCACTTTTATCCAGAGAAAGTAAGTAGTATTCGAAATCATTTTGGCCAATCTATGGTTGTTTGCAGTGCATGAAGCATAATTACTTTACACATTGCCTCTACGTTAAGCCTCACTATCTTTGTGCTAGCTACGAGAAGGTTAAGTACAGATTAATTTAGAGACTTTAGTGGTTCACCCTGACAGGGATTATGGCTGTTGCTTGAGCAGGATTTCCACCCCACTCAATCAACAACCCCATTTTTCACAATTTTCTTTTAAAGTTTACTATGATCTGATCTTTGATTATTTCATTTCCATAAGCCTAAAATTGCAACTGAAAGATAGATTAGTGTGAAGCAGGTTAAAACTCATCAAAACTCCTATTTTCACTTTGAGACCTAGCATATAAGTATGCCTATCCAATGCTAATATAGAACCTTTCTTAAACCTGCCTTCTAAATGCAAATAGGCATCATCATACTCACTGACCTTACCCTGTCCCTCATGAACAATAATTGATGAAAAAGTTCTAAAAACAGCTTGATCCTAAACCATGTTGTAAGGTGTGCTTTCAACAGCAATTTTATTCCTTTAACAGGTTCAGGTACGTAAAGAAATCCTCTTTCCATTTACTTCATGGAGAAGGTACTTTACCTTTATCCTGGAGGTGGACCTAAACTGCACGTTGAATTCAGAAAATATACATTTTGCAAATAAATTGGCAAATAAATCAAAAGAGTGAAAGTAGTGTTACCTTAAAAAGTCTACAAACATAACATAGTGTTATAATTAAAAAGAATATAAATAAACATATGATGAATTATCAAAGAGACACGTTTGCACATATAAATGTAATGGCTTAGGGCAAGATGTAGGAAGGCAAATACCGGTCTGTAACGGCCGATTTCGGCCGTTACTGACCGGTATTTGGTTTTTGAGATGTAGGGGGCCCAAATGTTAACGATTCTGTAAATTTACCGAATCGGTAAGTTTACCGAATCTGTAAAATACCGAATCGGTAAATTTACCGGATCGGTAAATCTAGATGTAGGTGGCACTTAAAATAGTGCCACAGCCCCTTAAGAATTAGTTATTTACCATGCAATACTATTTCATGGTAAATAACGAATTCCTGTGTACATGCACATCTGTGCATGTACACCTGTGCCATGTGACACACATACATGCCCTTAGGGCTCGATGCCCTTAGGGCGTGTATGTTTGCCACATGGCACACAAGCCAGAATCAGGAGTGCTACAGGGTGTCAAAGTGACACTCTGTCCCCCTTGTCAATTCGGTAATTTTACCGAATCGGTATTTACCGATTCGGTAATTGACATTGATTCCTATGGGCCTCAAGGCCCATAGGAATCAATGTCAATTACCGAATCGGTAAATACCGATTCGGTATATACTGAATCCTACCGATTCGGTATTTTTTACCGATTTTTTTACCTACATTGGATTTACCGAATCATAAATACCGAATCGGTAAAATTCGGTATTTATGAATCGGTAAATCCAATTTACCTACATCTAGCCCTTAGTTCCAAATTCTGCCAGCGAGAAATGTATGGAAGTAGCAAGGTTTCAATATATACACTTTGTTGTAGAATGGATCTGCAGATGAGATGAGTTTATGGAGTTTGTGTGTTTATTTAAAATATATTTGTTGTAGCATGGATACACAGATGTGATGAGCTCACCTTATCTATATGTGCATATCACTGAGATGCTGAAGTAAAATTGCGTAAGGTTTGCTGCAGATACCTAAAAAGAGAAGTATGAGTATAGTGTACATATCACTCAAACTCTAGATTAATGTAACAATGTGTGTGTATCACCGAAACTTGTAATTTACCAACATTGCTAAGAACAGTGAAATTATCAAAAAATACTGAAGCAGAAAGTATTTCGTGAATTGTAGAAGTGAAACAGTATTTTCCTCAGGAGGAAACTGAAATGGGCATTGTTAGAAATGGGGGTCTATAGTTGGCAATGGTTTGCACCATTGTTCAAATAGGGACCCTTCTACCTAGTCAGGGTAAGGGGGGGTACACTTCTAAACTAACCTCTGCTCACCCCCTCGGTAGCTTGGCACAAGCTGACAGGCTCATCTCAGAGGCAGTGCTTGAATCATGTGTTCAGACATACATTGATATAGTGAAAACATTATAAATGGACACCAAACCAGTTTAGAAAAATACATAATCTTTATCTAAACCAGACAAGACCAAAATGACAATAATCCACAATACAGTTATCAAAATGTACTCCTTAGAAGGTAAAAGCAGTTCTGTCCATAGCAACCTATAGCCACTTACGCCCTGCATGAATTTTCACGCTGTGCGGGCGTTTTAATGAGTGGGGGGGGGGTGTTCGGACGGCCCCTGACGTCCTCCACACACGCCCACCATGACGTCGGACTGCCGGGGGCCGCCCAAAGCACACAAGGGCTTAAATGCAACACTTTCAACACAAAGTATCTTGGATGCATCAAAATCATAAACAAAATAGCACAGGGAAGGTGATGCATCGGTTCGTTATGCACAGGGAAGGGGATGCGCCTGTTCCTTACTCCAGGGGAGGTGATGAGTCAGTTCCTTACTGTGATGCAGGGGAGGTGATGCGTCGGTTCCTTACTGAAGGGGAGGTGATATGTCGGCTTTTTTACTGTGTGGGGAGATGATGTGTTGGTTTCTTACTGTGGCCCCGGTGTTCTTGTAGACTTGGTGCCCCGGTGGGATGCGTGTGGATCGGGAATGCATCAGTTCTCAATGCAGCGGCGGCAACTGCGCTGCATTGGCCTCTCTGGCCATGGTCCAATGATACATTGGTTCTTACAGCTGCACAACAAGGCCTGCGTCGAAATCGATGTGGTGATCTCGAATTTCGTGGATCGTGTACTCGATGTGGTGTGCGGTGATTTCTCCAGCCGCAAGCAGGCGCTGCATTGGTTTCTTCAGCAATGCGTAGGAAACATATGCGGATGAGTTGCGCTTCTCATTGTTGTGTCTCTTTTCAGCTCCCAACAACAGGAGTAACCTCCGGAGGCCCAAATCAGCAACAAGCACCTCCTGGCAGGTCAGAACTCCCAGCAAGGAAGTCCAGGGAAGCTGGTGGTGAAGTCTTTGTATCTCTGAGACTTCAAAACAGGAATCAAGGAGTCAAGCTCTACATCAAGCCCTTGGAGATCTTCCGAAAGCAGGAGACACAGCACACCAGCCCCTTCAGGCCTACCCCAGACAGCATACAACAATGGGGCAGTATTTCTCCTTCAGTTTCTCCAGCTCTTCTCCTTGGCAATGGTTCCTCTTGAATTCCGATAGGAATCTAAAGTTCAGGGGTCTGGGCCCCAACATTTTTAGTACATTTCTTTTTGTTCTCTGGTGTCAGGTAGGCTCTGTGCTCTGTTCAAACCAGCTCTGTCCTCTCTGGTGTAGCTTTCCGGCAGTAGGTGGAGACAGCATTGTATAAGGCAGACATGGCACATTCATGTGAAAGGAAAGGAAAGGCATGACACAACTCAACCCACCCAGTGGCTCTCTACAGTGAATATACATCCCCAGCACTGTCACTCCAAAGTCAGACAGTCAATACATAAACCAGCAGAGGCACACAGGATGGCTAAGCAAGAAAATACCTACTTTCGAAAAGTGGTATTATCAAACACAGAATGTGAAAAACATCCTTACTAAAAGATGCATCTTTATATTCTGAGTTCTGGCATACTAAACTTTACCTTCCTATCTTGTCCCAATGGGAAGTTATATTTATAAGATGTTATAACTAAACTCCCATTCCATACTATGGGACAGATAGCCTTTCAATAGTGAAAAATAAAATTCATTGTAGTTCACTATCAGGACATGTTACACACATTAGGTCCTGTCCTACCTTTAACATACACTGTACCCTGCCCACAGGGGTACCTTTGGCCTACCTTAGGAGGGACAGATATGTAAAATAAAAGGGAAGGTTCGGGCCTGGCAAATGGGTGCACTTGCCAGGTCGACAGGGCAGTACCAGATTGCACACAGACACTGCAATGGCAGGTCTGATAAACTTTTGCAAGTCTGCATGTGTGGGTGGCACAATCTGTGCTGCGGGCCCACTGGCAGCATTTTACTGAAAGGCCCTGGGCACACACAATGAACTGTACTAGGGACTTAGAAGTAAGTCAAACAAGTCAGTCATGCAAACACCAATCCATAATAACAATTTGCACAGAGAGCATATGCACTTTAGCACTGATCAACAGTGGTAAAGTGCCCAGAGTCATAAAACCAACAAAAACAGGAGGCCTAAAAGTACAAAGTTTGAAAATAAACTCACTGAAAAAGCCAGGTCTAACAGGCATGCTTTTTTTCCTTGTTGTATCAGATGCAGAACCGTCCAAATAGTAATTGCAACAATTCAACCAGTCGTTGTTGTTAGATGAAATGATCCAACAAGAAAGAGAGTGGCTCACTGTGCCAAGGAAGAGCCAGATGTACAGCTTGTCGGTGTCATTCCAAAGTAGACCAGCATGCAGCAGGGCCCCAGGGCTACGGAGAGGAATGACAGCATTTGAAAAGAAGACAAAACACATGCAGGTAAGTGACACCACCAACATCCGTGGGGAGAGCAATGAGGTGTACGGCCAAATTGTTGTTGTTCAAATTTGAAGTAATGCAGCAAACAAACTGAGGAGGATAGCATATTTATTCAATTCCTCATGGTGCCATCTCAAACTGCTGAATTGCAATGGACATATCTTAAATAAGACAACAGCACATGCAGGTACACAGAACAATGGAATTTTCATAATGGACAGCGCGAGGAGTATCTCAGTGTGACCAATGCATAAACATATAACACTTTGATGCCAGGTGCTCGCTAGTACAAAACTATATGTGGGAAACAGACCATGCAGCTATTGCCAGCTTTTAGATTCTGAGAGGCAAATAGACATATGAGGGAGTAGGGTTTTCTATACCTTGATCTTCTGGTGTAATCATGAAGCAACCTGCCACTTGATGTATGGAGCTTTGTTCATAAAAAAGGAGAAACTAAAAGGAGCAAACATCTACTTCAATCCAATGGCATGTTGAGTCATTAATGGCTTTTAGTATATTCATTAAAGAGATTTTTGAATGAGGTAAAGGATTTCATTTTCAGTCATTTCGTTTTAATCTTTTTATTTGCTAGGAATTATTATCTCATACACCAGCATTAATAATGAACATTATTCAAAAATAATCATATTTCAAAATAAGGACAATTAAAATATTTGTCAAGATAACAGTACACCTTGTAATAATACAGCAAGTGTGTTCCATAAAGGAAGTTCCCTTATCTAAATAATTTGGAAAACAAATTTAGAGTAAGGTGTCAGTTCAATTACCTTATAAAGAGAACTGATGCGAGAATAGATGGAGAAGCATAAAGCCTTTGCCTAATAAACTGAAAAGTATTCTCAGCTATAAATTAGCAGACAATCAATGAACGATAATCTAGGCGACCTCTCATGCAGACAAGTATTTGAAACTCAAAGATGAGTTGGAAGAAAGTGTCCCTTTTTGCATGTCTATCCCCCCCCACTTTTTGCCTGATTTCTGATGCAGTTTGACTGAATGTGCACTGGGTCCCACTAACCAGTTTCCCAAAACTGTTTGTTTGTTTCCACAGTTGGCATGCCTTTGGCACACATATAAGTCACTTGTAAAAGGTACCACCGACACCAAGGGCCTGGTGACCAGAGATGGTCTCTAAGGGCTGCAGCATGAAATGTGCCATCCTCAGAGAACCCTCACCACACATATACCCACTGCTATTGCAGACTGTGTATTTTGGTGCAGGTAAAACAGAAGAGTTGACATGATACACGCCACTGTGTGCCATGCCTACAAACCACTGCTTTTGGGATAGGTAAGTCACCCCTCTAGCAGGCCTCACAACCCTAAGACAGGGTGCATTATACCACAGGGGAGGGCATAGCTGCATAAGCAATTAGCCCCACAGTGTCTAAGTGCATTCTTAAACATTGTAAGTGCAGTGAAGCCATATTGAGTACATGGGCTGGGAGTTTGCCATTACAAACCCCACTGCTGCATGATTGCTTTGCTGAATGCTAGGAAGTTTGATTTCAAACTTCTCAGCAGAATAAACCCACACTAATGCTAGTGGTGGATTTATTGTAAAATGAACGTATAAGACATTTAAGAGTTACCCTTGAAAAAAGACCAACTCTCTGGTCAGAGCCTTCCATTTTCAGACATGTTTCTGACCCCCCGAGTGGTAGCCTTGTGCTCTTGTGGGTCAGAAACAAAGCTTGCTCTGGGTACAGCTGCTTAACACCTACCACCAAGCAAGAACAGCATTCAAGGGCGGCGAGCCTCAAAGGCTTCCTGCCTTTTGAGGCCAGGGCCTCTCCAGCTAGTAGAGATGCCCGCTCCCCTGACCAACCCCTCTTTTGATGGCAAGGTCGGCAGGAAAATTAGTAGTCAGGAGAGGTTTGTCACCTCTCAGCCAGGACCACCCCTAAGGTGTCCCGAGCTGAAGTGACCCTCTCCTTAGAAAATACTCCATGTTGGGTGGAAGGATTTTAGCCAATAGGATTAGGGAATGCCCACTCCCCAAAGGGAGGGGACATACAAAGGGTGTAGTTACCCTAAAATTAAGAAGCCCATTGGCTACTATCCGCCAGTACCTTTAATACCCCTATATTGAGTATTTAGTAGTCCTGGTCCAGTCCTGCTCGCGGAATTTGCGGAATTTGTGTAATTTCTCGTTCTGCGGAGAACGCGAAATTGCCCAAAATTCTGCGTTCCGCGACTTCGCGAAATTTTTTGCTTGTTCGCGTTCTCAAATGTGTGTTTGCGAGATATTTCCCCCCGAGCACGCAAACAGCGATTGCGAACAGTTAAAAAGCATCGCGAACAAGCAATTCCGCGTCTTCGCGGAATTTCTGCGTGTTCGTGGAGATTTTTTTACTGTTTCGCCGAGATTTGCGTAACGGGATTACGCAAATTCCGCCCACCCCTAGTATTTAGGGGCACCCCTGAACATGGATCCTCCACAGGATTACACTGTAATTCTTACTGTTGCACTACGTGTCTATTTTCTACATTGCTAAGTATTGCTAATGTTGATTGACACCACAAAATATTTCTTTTACTAATGTAATGTATTCCTATTGCTATTTCCAAAGCATTCCCACTGTACCTGAAGGTATTGCTATTTCTAAACTGGATTCTGACCGGCAACTGAGTTCTTCTTGGTTCTAAAATGAAAGTAACAAAGTAATATTTTTATACAAATATTGGACTTGGAGTTAGTCATTGTGTGTGTGCCTCATTTCGTGACTGTGTGTGTATAACAAATGTTTAACACGACCCTCTGATAAGCCTAACTGCTCAACCACACTACCACAAAGGCGAGAACGGTATTCACTACTTTAGCCTCTGTCAAGCCTCTAGGGATCCACTGGACTCTGTGCAGACTATATCTCACTTTGGTATGGCATATACAGAACCAGCCTCCTACATGAGTCTCCTATCAGAGAGTAGGGGAAGGAATTGGGCTGCTACTCTGGGAACACACACTAATATAAACACCCAATTTTCTAAATGGCAACAACTATCTATTCGTCTCCTGTATAGTCCAATACGGTTTCAGTATTTTCCTCTGAATAGGCAAACCCCCCCATCTTCTCACACTCATACAATAGTCTTTAGTTATTAGACCTTGAAAAGTTACATCATTCACATTCTGCGGGCCAGTCTTTTCTTCTCGTGAATCATTCTTCCTGTTGCCTCCTCTCCTAATGATGAGAACCCCGCTATCAGTTGTCCAATCCAAAACAAATGCATATTCACTAGCTAACAGAAGGCTTCTGGAAAGTTATAACACCTGCAGCAAGATAAAGAAAAACATCTTGTGCAAACAACAATTTGATGAGAAACCAGGCATTTCAGTGCTAATTCATTATTTTCAATTAATATGGCATCAACAGTTAGACTAACTTAAATCAGCATTTCTTTACTTCACTTATAGGCTTTAACATTTAAGTATGATTGCCTACTACAAATTCTTTTAGTATATGTGCTATTTAAATGTAGGCGTTTGCACATTTTAATAAAAGTGTTTTTGACAGCAAATTAAATTTGCTCTTGCACATATTAACCATCAAAATGCCTACAACAGTCAAATATGGAGTGGGAAGGAGAAGACAGAAGCAGTAAGAGTTACATCTGCTAGGGATGTAGGAAATGCAAGGTATCAGAACACAGACAATGCCTAAAAGCAGATTACAATGGATGTAAGTATCATGGAGCAAGGGAATTTACTTGGTGTATCAATGGGTAGTTGGATTCCTAGCAACACCACATTGGGCAGCAAACATGAGTCGACAGTGATTCACCCAGGGACCAGCCACACCTAAGAGAATTACTTGAGTGCAGTAAGAAGTTTTACAGGGTGCCTCAATATGTACATCTGCTCATTGTTAAAATCTCAGCAATGTTGTCAGTAGACTTTTTGTGGTTTTAAGAAGCTAATGGCATGCACTTACTCACATATGAAATGTTTGTGGCAATGTCACTTCACATACTAGGCTGTACTGAAGTTATGCGTACAAGTCCTTTTTGCAGTAGGAAAGGTATGCTCAGGTTGGACATAATGAAAGTTTATTTACACAATGAGCATGTGGACCAGACGTCAGAGCTTAGATTAAAGTGGCAAAGCTGTACAGAGGGCCACCTTACTATCCAGTGGCAGATAGATGGAGCAGTTGCATACCCCTGGGCTGTTAGACAACAAGCACTTTGTTCATACAAATTTTGACAGCAATGCCCACACTTCAACTAACTTTTGTCAGACGGCACAAGGGATAACACCAATGAGGCAACTCTTTGAGTCAGCAGAAAATAGTTCAAATGTCTTTTCTGGCCAAAGGGTGAGAAATATATTTTCTAACCCTTGTCTTACACATTTTCGCCAGGTATGCAATACAAGATGTACTTTGGAAGGTTTGACAGTTCAAATATTTCTGCCATATTAACAGTGAACATGTCAGTATTAACCCACAGCAATTAGATATTGCTCATGCAATACCACATTTGTATGCATTTCAGTACTGTAAATGACAATTTCGGGTTGCTTACTTCACAACAACAACCGAGTGGCATTTATCTGTTGGTTACTACGTCTCTTGAAGGAGGTCACCAACCCTGTGGTTTGGAGTGTTGTGTCGCTGAGTGAGATAATGCTGTTGGTGCACTTGGGGATAAGAAACTGCAAAATGGAGATGGCATGTGTCAACCTTTCTGAGCATACTGATAAAAGTAAATTCAATTTAATTCAGGTTTAATTTAAAGGTGGGGTAGCCATATTTCCCAGTGATAATATTTGCAAAACGGCAAGAAAACAGCAATAAAATTAAAGTAATTTACAAGCACACAACAGTTAAAAAGTCGGAATACAATTAAATATATAACAAGTGGCAGGCAGACCTACTCTACAGAGTACTTACTACTTCGACAACTCTCCTTAGATGTAGCAAAGTACATATTGGCAAATGTCCTTTCTGCTGACCAGCTCATAGTACCTAGATTGCTCCTACTCACCGGCTCTGCCAGTTTAAATCCCAGATCCCGAGTACAAAACAGTTAAAAATATGGAAATTGGCATGCTATATAAAACTTCTGGAATTGGTAGCTTTGCCATTCCAACTGTTAATAATCATGCAAACTCAGTTGTCCCTCATTGCAAATAAATTAGGTCGACGTTGCCCTCATCTCACCAATAAGCATGCTGCAGATGTTACAAAGCCATCATTTTCAAACTGGGCGCCCTTTGACTTCCTGCACTTGCTTAGGTTGCCCGACCAGCCCCTTTTGGGGTATGGTGTAATCATAGGACCAAATGAATTTTACCATAGATGTCATAGTAGTCTCAAGTCTCGGCCCATGGTGGTAAGAGGTTGCCAAATATTCATTGACCTATCACTGGTTCCAACAGGTTCAAGATGAGCCATTGCAAGTGAGGATTTTAGCGAGTCTTCCATTTTTGGGGGGAGGGGATCTTTCCATTTTATACATATCTCCCTACGGGCCAACAAAATGAAACATAACAACAACCTTTTGTGAGTCTGTGTTAAGTCTGAGGTGAAAAGATCATCATTGGCAAAAAAAACTAAAGAACCATTACCTCGATGTTGACTTTAAAGATGTTACGCAGGTAGTCTCTAACTGCTTTCAAAAACAAACCTAATTCAGGGCACTCATAAAACATATGGATATCGTTGGCTTTGGGTGCCATGCATCTAGCACATTTTGGCTCAGAAAGTGGGGCAAATTTAGCTATTCTGGCGGGTGTATAATGAATACGATTAGTGACAAAAAATGATCTTTCTTAAGACTAGCTGATTTAGTAAACTTATACAGTAGTTTTAAAGATGGTTCTAAGAGATCACCAATGACGGATTCAAATGGGGATTGGTTCCAAGCCGATGTCTGTGATGGAATACCGAGATCATCTACATCTAATAGCTTTTTATACCAGATGGAGATTTCTTTCTTCAATGGCTGAACAGATTGAAACAAGATCTCTATATCCCAATTTCCTCTGATACCCCCAATGTCTGCCTCAAACCAAGATTTGAGTTGTAGGAACTTAAATTTGGGAAAACTAGAGCCTAACCTGGCTCTTAGTGATTCCCACAGATGGATACCATTTGCGTCCCCCAAATCAGAAACATTTAGAGACTCCCGCTCTCTTAATGGGGCCAGCTAGACCATCTTGGAGACAGGGTGGTGTCCCCAGGGAATCCCATATGGGGGCAAAATCGGAATAGTAGCCAATTCCCCATCTGGTTCTTACTTTAAACCAAGTTTCTATCGCAGTCCTAAGAACCTTCAAGCGCACTCTTTTAAAGAACTTGGGAGACCCAAACTTGTAAAGAAACCCCTCTGCGCCTCCCCAGCCTTCATTTATTGCCAATTCGCTAAGCCGCCTTCCCCACGCCGTTCCCGATGGTTTAGACAGCAGCATCCATGTAGCTTTAAATTGGAATGCGACTAAATACCAGCTGATGTCTGGAAGAGCTTACCCACCTTTCACTAATCTGCGCCTCAATTTCTTCCATGACAGCCTTACTCCCTTATCACCCCAAACAAAACTCCAGATCTTACTTTGTACCTTGGAAATAGTCTTTGGGGGAGAAAGAATGATTTTCAAAACTAGATTGCATAGGTTACGAAAAATACTTTCTTGCAAGTTGGTGATATCTAGGAATTATTTGGTTATCCCCTGTTGTATGATTTTGAATGATATTTTATAATTATAACCATATTTCAAATAGTCTCCTCAGTTGGTTGTGAGAAGAAAGGTCTAGAAATTATTTTAATCTCTACAACATCTTCCTGGTGCACACGTATGACAGGCATATCATCTGACACTTCCAGTGGATTGTGCCTACTTTATAACATACCCCACCAATTCATTATCATCATCAAACCATCTTTATTCGGCATATTGTGCCATAAAAGTATAAAATGTGAATACACAATACAATAAAAGAAAATCAAGTATGCCTTCGATTCTTTTCAAACCAGTATTAAAACCTGATCAAGTCTTTTAACTGGATATTGATGGAAAGTCACTACATTAAGCACAATATCTCAGGGGCTGGGCACCCATTGTAGAGGTCTATATGAAGCATACATGTCACAGGTTACAATACTATCAGGGTATGACATATTTTCATAATATTCATCTAAATCAAAGGAGCGTTGCTGATTTGTTTTTAAGAAAAGTTATTAAGCATCAGCTAATACTTCAGTGTGTGCATGAACTATTCAAATGGCAATTACAATTAATATTATTAATATTATGGTGGAATACAGAACATGATACTAAGTGGTTATCTTGCAACCAATTTCTGCTTGTACTGCATCTTGTGTGTATTCTGAATCTCTAAATTACAAGTGAATTGCAGTTTGATCAAACCCACATTGACACTGACCTTGCTTCTCAACTCAGCATGTTTGGAAATTTTGTAATAATGCAGACCTAAGCTGGTAAAATGGCTCAATTAGACAATGTTCGCCCCTGCTGCAGAAAGATCAACCCAGCCTTCCGCCTCTCTTGCGTTTGTAAATTAAAAACTATTCCAATTTAGAGGAGTAACACCTATTATTTACAGCAATTCGAAATGTCAAATTTGTGGATTAAAATAAGCTAATATTATCCTAATCTTATTGCTTCCAGCTGTGCTGGTAAAATATTCAAACTTGGGAAAAGTTATAATCATTACTTTAATTACTTTGTGTTTGTTAGAAATCGGATGCCTGTTTGGCTGAGGTATGCACCCAAGCAAGGCAGGAACCACCGCTCTAAAAAGAGTAAACTAGATACACACTAAAAGATAACCTGTACTCACCATCTGGTAGATTGACTAGGAGCAGTCAGGCATATCTAAAGAGGCAATGCATATTTGTGGAACACACACAAACAGTAACACAATAAATACACCCCAAAAAGACTCCAATAAGTAGAAGTCGATATATGTTTTTTTAAAGATTAAATAAAAAACAGTGCCTAGTAGTCAAAAGGTTACTTGGGGTCATGAGGGACAGGTACTAATTAAAAGTTCAAGCCTACCACGATGGAGGAAAGGCTGGCTACAGGGCACACGCAGGTCGGGCAGAGAAAGTACCTTGGATGGAGCCAAGTGTCGACTCTGAGGGCACATACATCGATCTTTTTCATGCAGTTAAGTCGCAGTGTTGTTGTCGGGTTTCGCTGAGATGGAAGCAATGCTTCGTCACCAAACCGCGTGGAGCGTCATCATCAGGCGGTGCAGGCTGTAGAACTGATGTTGTCAAACAGCCTCTGTGTCGGTCTCGAATGGCAACACATCGGTTCTGATTGGCGCAGAGGAGACAGTGCATCGTTTTGTAGATAAACACCTGCGGAACCCACGTCCGAGGCCCAGGACTTGAAGAGGAAACTTCAGGCAAGGATAGGACTCAGAGAAGGCAGAGTCCAGCAGCACCAGCAGAACGGCAGGAAGAATATTGTGTCCCTGGGACTTCAGAAAATAGGAGACAAGCCAGCAACCCCTTGGAGATCACTTAGAAGATATGCAGAGTTCAGCTCTCCTTCAGCAGAGTCAAATCAGTCCTTCCAGAAAAGCAGTCAAGTTTAGTCCTTGAGGTAGCACAGTAGTCCTTCTGACAGAGGTTCAGTTCAAGATCAAGAAGTGTCTGGTTTTAGGGGTTCAGAGACCAAGTACTTATATGCAAACGTGCCTTTCATGTTGGGTGTGACTTCAAAGCAGCTCTTTTAAGTGCTCAAGGATCTCTTTCAACCCAGTGCTGACTGCCAGGCTATCTGTGGGGGTAAATCGGTACTTTGTGTGTGGACAGGACACCACCTATTGAAGTGTAAATGCCAGCCCCTCCCATTCCTCCCTGCCCAGTAAGACTCATCAGAATGTAGATGAGTGTTCAGAATGCTGATGAGCCTCACTTTCTTATGTTTGTGGACCTATAAAGTAGCATGCACAAAGTGTAGCTGTCACCCAACCCAGACGTGTATTGGAGGCCATCTGTAAGGCACAGAGAACAGTAAATAAAGAGAAATGTCCACTTTCTAAAAGTTGCAATTCTAGAACAGTAATGTTAAATTCAGCTTCACCAGTAAATAGGATATATCATTACCATTCCAAACATATGAAACATAAAAAAAACTACTCCCCTCTGATCAGGAATTGCAGCTTAAAAGTGTATTAATGAATTCACAAATGACGGCTTAGGAGAGGGATAGCCCTTACAGTAGTGACACATAAAATAGGCTGTTTGCCACTACCAGGACATGTCAAACATGCATGTATATGTCCTACTTTTTACTTGCATGATACATTGCCATTAGGGTTAGTTTAAGGCTTGGCAAGTAGTATAAATGCCAAGCTGGATTGGCAGTAAACTTCCATCACAGGCACTGCAATGGCCGGCCTGAAACAGGTTTGAAAAGCTACTTCTGTGGGTGGCACAATCATTGCTGCAGTCCACTAGTAACAGGTCTCAGTTATAAGGTATACCACTTTTCAAGAGAGTTACCAGTACAGCAAATATGTCAATCAGGTATACACCAACATCATCATGTTTGGAGGAGAAGCCCATGTACATTAGTACTGGTTAGCAGTGGTAAAGTATTCAGAGTCCGAAGGCCAACAAAAAGAATCAGCAAAATGAGGAGGAAAAAGGCAAAAAGTTCAGGGGAAGACCACCCTAATGATGCTAGGTCTAGAAATGTTGGGCAATCCTCGGCGAAATATACTATGTACAGTAGTAGCATGACTTATATGTAATAAAATAGCACAACACAGAGCGGCACAAACCGTAAAACACGGGGTTAATCAAATAGTAGGTAGCCAATAAAAATATCAGGTCAATAAAATCAGACGTATAATAAAACTCCAAACATAGGTGATTGGGAATAAAAGGTTTAAAATGTTATTAACACATTATAAAGTGCAACTAGTAAACCGTTTCACACAGTGGGATTCAGTTAGTACCCTAAGAATATCAAATGAACAGTTCATCAGAGGGAAAATCTGGAAGCAAAGGTGCTAAATTATTCTTTATTGGTACAATTTTTGATCTGATGCACCAAGCCCACTTTAGAAATGTGGCTAGGGGAAAAGCATAGCGAAGCGAGGGATCAGTCCTCAGAATTCTTAAAGCTTTGCTGCTTTGCCTAGTGCCCATGTTCTTACATATAGGCACTAGCCAGATCTTTCGCGGGATAGCATAGGCAGAACATTAAAAAAGAATATGTGGGTATGTTGCTGTATGTTCAGCACAATGTGGGCACTTACTATCTCCCGATTCTGACCAGTTTGAAGTACAGAATTTTAATGGTAGGGTACCGACTCTGAATTGAAAATAGAGTTTTCAGTCAAGGGGTTTGGAGATAGTACAAGGTTTAGCTAACAAGAACCTCCCAGTCAACGTGGTACTATCACGCAGACTGCTGATTTTTTGACCCACCATGTCCCAGTATTTGCTCTTCAGTACAGCTTTCAGTACAGACAATAAGTTACTCGGGTTCTCCCATAAATTGTTCGGACCCATTGAAGTCAGTGCCCCCTTGATATCACTCAGCCACCTTATTTTATGGTGGTGATCAGCACCTAGGACATCCATGAGTCCACTTGAGAAGGTGGTTAACTCTGGTGTGATCCAGATTCAGCGCCAATATTGCAAGGGGCAAAGCCTTGCTATATTTGCCGGTGAATGCCTTCCCATGTTGTTAAGCAATGGGAGTGAGGGATACTTTTGGGGAGAATGGAGATCACATAAAAGAACTTGTTTTCCGCAATGGTCATCTGTGTCAAATTTCCATACTCCCTGTGGTATTCCATTACCTATGTCATCTGGAATCTTCCCATGTCACTCAGTAGAGTGTTAGGACTTTAGAATGTTTTTCCCTTAACTGTAGTCTGTTACAGCTTTACTGAGGATGAAGACATCTCTTGCTACCTGTGGTTGTATAAGCTGTCCTCTCTATGAATAAACCTGCTTGAACCTACTTCCTGTGTAGACTGCCTTACTACACAATTACTGGCGACGTTGGGAGCAGCAGTATTCCTTGAAGACAGCATTCACTCGTGCAGCTTGGTTCCTGTTCCAGGCAAAATTTAATTTTGCCAACTGAGAAGATTGTTATCTCTATTTCTTGAAGTGTGGAGCTTTTGCTATCATCTCCATCCATCAGAACAGATTTTTTAACAGATTTTGGGACCATCGTCATCCACCAGAACTGTTTCAAACGTGAGTTAACTTGCTGCATTTTATTCCTCGCTCTACTTTTGTCTCTACCTTTCGACCGCATTATCGAGCGGTGTTCTTTAAAAGCTTTACGAACTTTAATTTCACTGTGCAAATTTGGTTCAGTTTCCTATTAGAGCGTACTTCCCCTCTTGTTTACAATTGAAAAGACTCACCCCGAGTGCACCGCGAGCGCCTTGCAGTTCGTTCACTTCACGAGGCATCTTCCGATCTTCCTACCCCATCGTCATTGTGTACACGGAGTCACACGCGTCATCGCGCACGTCATCGCGCAGTCCTGACGCTCTCGGCGGCCATTTTGGTAAAGACTGAAGCGAAATCCCCGTTTCTCTTTGGATTTCCTGGAAGTTTATTGCTTCTTGTGACTACCTACAATCCACATGGCACTTTAAAGCGATTTCAAGACAGATAATCGCTCATCTAAAAAGAGATTAACAGTAACTTCAAACGATCTTTGGAAATTGCAAATCCATTTCAGCAAATTCATTACTACGGTGATTTGCACACCAATTACTTTACTACGGTGATTTGCACACCAATTACTCTACTACGGTGATTTGCACACCAATTACATTAATATTTATTTTTCAGGTTTCAGGTTCATTTAATTGCTTATATTGTTGTTTCTGTACAAATGTCTAACATTGCAGCACCACCACACTTTCTTCAAGTAGCTGGTGATCCTCCTATAGAATGGGATCTTTGGTTTCCCATGTTTATTGCTTACGTGGATGTCTTAGAAAATGAGGATTGTTCAGCAAAAAGAAAACTTGCTCTTCTAAGACATTGTCTTGGTGGCGCAGGAATAAAAGAATTTGATAATTTACCACCCTTGGAAGATGCTGGTGATATGGATGTGTTCAACAAAGCTTCTAAGCAAATGAAAATTCGTTTTGGTAGACGGATAAATACTGTGATGGAAAGGTTCAAATTTTACTCTCGTGAACAGAAACCTGATGAAACAATTGAGGATTACGTTGCAGCCTTACGTTCACTTGCTTGTACTTGTTCTTTCGAAACTATATCATATGAGCAAGTCCTCAGAGACCAAATCATGATGAAAACAAAAAGCAAAAAGATCCAAGAAAGGCTTTGGTTGGGTACTGAGACCACTCTTGCTGCAGTAGTGAACATAGCTAAGGGTATAGAACATTCTGAAAAATTTGTATCTGAAATAAGGGGGCAAAATCTGAAATCTAATGTTCCTGAAGTTGAAGTGGCTATTGTCAAAACTCATACTGGTAATCCCATTTCAAACACTTTCAGTTCTAGACCTACCTTTAAGAAAGAAAATGTAAGGAATGCTAGTGATAATAAGAGTTTTACTAAGAAAAGTACAATATTCTGTTACAGATGCGGTAGTACCAACCATGTTGGGAATTACAAAGGTTGTCCTGCCTGGGATAAAATCTGCATCAAATGTAAAAAGAAAGGACATTTTGGGAATGTGTGCAGATCTGGTCAGAGAATTAATTATATTTCTCCTGAAGAAGAAGAAGTCCTAAATAGTCTAAACTGTATACTTTCTATTGATGAATGTATTCAAAATAATTTTCCTTCTTGTAGGATTTTTATGGATGACAAACCTATTGAAATCTTTGTCGATTCCTGTGCATGGTACACTATCATTGGTAAGGATATTTTTGAACAACTTTGGGATAAGAGGGAACTTTTAAATCCAGACATATATCCAGGTGGTTACACAGGACGAAAGATTGCATTAGAGGGTTTCTTTTGGGCTAAGTTGTTTTTTAAGAACTGGGATATCAGAGCTAAAGTTTATGTCGCTACCAAGGGTGTTTCCATTCTTGGTTGGCCTCATCAACGCGCTTTAGGGATCAAATTGGATCCAAATTCTGTTCCACCAGTTTATGTTGATGAACCCCGGTTTGAAAAACACATCACTGACTCTCTAGTTAACTTAACTTTGAATACATCTAGCAATTCTAATTTCAATGAGAGTGTACTTAAGAATTTTCCCGAAATTTTTAATGACAAACTGGGAAAATACATCGATTTCAAGCACAAAATTGTCCTAAATGACAATGCTATTCCTGTCAGGCATAGGGTAAGAAATGTTCCTTTAGCCTACAGACCCAAATTAAAAGAAATTCTAGATGATTTGGTTAAAAGGAACATAATAGAGCCAATTGAATCTTCACCTTGGGTTTCACCTATTGTGATTTCAGTTAAAAGTTCAGGCGAACTTCGTTTATGTGCAGATTTGCGCAGTCTTAATAAGGAAATATGGATAGACAAACATCCTTTGCCCAATATACATGAGTTAATTTCCGCTTTGTCAGGCGCTACTGTGTTTTCCTCAATTGATTTGGCTAGTGCCTACCACCAGGTGGAATTAGACGAAGACTCAAGAAAACTGACTGCTTTTGTCACCCCAGAGGGCATGTTTCAGTACTTACGCATGCCTTTCGGATTGGCAAGTGCAGCCTCCGTTTTCCAGCGTCTTATGAAAGAATTATTGGCTGATTGCAAGGGGGCCATAGCTTTCCAAGACGACATTTTGATTTTTGGGAAAGACCATTCTGAACATGATGAAAATTTAGCTTGTGTTTTGGGAAAAGTTCGATCTAAGGGTCTCACTCTGAAATATAACAAATGTAAATTTAGACAAGACAAGGTTGAGTACCTTGGTCATGAAATATCAAGTTATGGAATCAAACCCAAAATTAACCATGTTCAAAATATTGTTAATGCACCTTCTCCCAACTCAAAGGAACAGTTACTTTCGTTCTTAGGATTGACTGAATTCTATGGCAAATTTGTTAAAAATTATTCTGACATTGTGCATCCTTTGAGGACTCTTTTAAAAAAAAATGCAAAGTTTGTTTGGGGCAAAGAACAGGAAAATTCTTTTGAAACCTTGAAACGTAAAATTGTTGAGGCCCCATTCTTGAAACCTTACTCAGTGGGCAAAGAATGTATCGTTTATGTTGATGCAAGCAATGTTGGGTTGGGGGCAGTTTTAATGCAAAAGGATAAATCTGGTGAGTTTGTTGTTTCGTATGCCTCTCGAGCTCTACGTGATGCTGAGAAGAACTACTCAACTATAGAGAGAGAATTACTTGCTTGTACATGGGCCTCTCAGCATTTCAGACAATTTTTGTGGGGGACAAAATTTCTTTTGAAAACCGATCATAAGCCTCTGATCACTATGTTAGCTGCAGGTGGTGGAAGAGTCCTTACTGCTCGATTAGCGAGACTAGCAGCCAAATTACAGGAATACCGTTGCGAAGTTGTGTATGTTCCAGGACGTTTAAACGTTCACGCGGATTGCATGTCACGTTTTCCAGCTAGTGTAGAAGTTGGTGACAACGTTGATTGTGATGTAGCATACTCGGTTGCAGATGTCAACATTATTTCTGATCAAGAAAGTTCTTTGATTCTTTCAGAGAAGGATTGGTCAGAAGCTATGGAGAACGACGTTGTTTTGAACCAAGTTAAGCAGTTTTTGATTAGAGGTTGGCCTGAAGAAAGAAAACTTTCTGGCGAATTGGGATCGTTTTGTAAAGTAAAGGATGATTTAATGTTATGTCGAGACATCATTGTCAGATCAGATAAAATCATACCTCCCACAAATTTGAGAGGAAGAATTTGCAGATTGGCACATGAAGGGCACATGGGGATGTCCACCACCAAAAGAAGAATCAGGGAACACTACTGGTGGCCTGGTGTTGATGCCATGGTAGACAATTGGGTCAGGAATTGTTCTCCGTGCTCCTTGAGTGACAAATCCGTAAAGAGTATGTCTGCTGATATCACTCCCATTGAGTACGCCAATGGTCCTTGGCGTAGACTAGCTATTGATATCATTGGACCTTTCAGTTATCAGTCTGGGAAGGAAATGTTTGCATTAGTTTTAATTGACTACTTCTCTAAGTGGCCTGAATTAAAAATCGTTGAGAAAACCTCCTCTGAACATGTAATTGATTTTCTTGATGAGATATTTGCTAGGGAAGGTTTACCGGAGGAACTTATCTCAGACAATGGTCCACAATTTATTAGCAATGAGTTTGAGTGTTTTCTCAGAAACTGTGGTATTGTTCACAAAAGAACCTCTAATTATTTCCCGCAAGCCAACGGCCAAGTTGAAAGGTTCAACAGAGTCATCAAAGAATCTTGTCAATTAGCTATTAAAAGTGGATTGAAATGGAAGAAAGCGCTTCAAACAACCTTATTGACTTATCGGTTGTCTCCCAATTCAGTCACTGGTCTATCTCCCTTTGAATTATTGCGCGGAAGGAAACCAGGCTCTCGGCTTTTACCCTGGTGGCTAAAAGGTGATTCTCCCTACGAGGTAGACTTTAAGATATTGAGGGAGAAAATTGGGAAATACCAGGAAGGTATGATTCAGCATTCTGCTAAAAAGAAGTATAATACCTGCAGCATAAAAGTTGGTGATCGAGTTCGTGTAAAAATGGGTGGTTTGTTCCACAAAAATGTGTCTAGATGGTCTGATCCTATCAAAGTTATCGAAATTTTTAGCAAGGCTGTCAGAGTCGAAGGGGGGAAAATATGGAATTTAAGAAGGATTTCTCTATGCAAACCCTTGGTTAACCCTCCTCAGAAATCTACTCTTCCAGAGAAGTTTGTTCCAGACAGAATTGTTTCAGACAGGGTTGACTCAGACAAACTTGTATCAGACTATAATTTGGATGGTTTCTCCGGTATGCATGAAGTTTATGACAACTTAGGAAAGGTGATTGTAAATAATTCTGATGTTGTGATTAACCCTGATGTACAACCTGTTCCTTGTGTCACTATAGACAACCAATCAAATGTAGAAAGTGAAGACATTCAATTAAGACCTAGTGAACGTGTGAAATGCGTCCCTTCAAAACTTAAAGATTACATTAGAACTTGACTTCTTTTTGTATTATCTTGTTCCTATTGAGATTTAATATTTTTAATTTTGTTGTTTTGTTTTTTTTGTTGTTTTTTTTAAAGGGGGGGAGGTGTGTGGTATTCCATTACCTATGTCATCTGGAATCTTCCCATGTCACTCAGTAGAGTGTTAGGACTTTAGAATGTTTTTCCCTTAACTGTAGTCTGTTACAGCTTTACTGAGGATGAAGACATCTCTTGCTACCTGTGGTTGTATAAGCTGTCCTCTCTATGAATGAACCTGCTTGAACCTACTTCCTGTGTAGACTGCCTTACTACACTCCCATAGTTCCGAGCCATATAGAACTGAGCTGATTACCTTGGCATTATATATCTGTATTACAGGACTAACGGGTGTGGTCAGGGACAGGCTAAATTCTCTGCTTAAGGCACCCGCTAGCTGTCTATATTTTAATGCCATATTTCAATATGGGATCTCCATTTCATCCTTTTCTCCATGATGACACCTAGGTACGTAAATGCATCTACTTCCTCTTATGCCACACCCTCCATGGTAATTTTTCCCATGTATGATCGGTGTTTATTAAAAGTCATAAGTTTTCTCCGCATTGATCTTAAGCCCTCTGAGTTTACAGAAATCTTCGAACAAGGCCAAGGCACGCTACAATCCACTAAGGGTCTTGGAAATGATGAGGGTGCTGTCTGCAAACATAAGAATTGGAACCTTAGAGCCAGCCAGGATCAGGGCATCAGTGGGTGTTGAGGCTATACATTTTGCAGCCTTACTACTAAAAAGGGAGAACAATGTGGGTGCCAACACTCATCCTTAATGCACCCCCTTATCAACCTGGAATGGATCCGTAATTTCCCTCTGTGCGCCCCAACGTATGTGAGCAAAATTGCTCTTGTGAAGGTGCACTAGAAAGGTTAACAGATGAGCCGGCATGCCTTGATCCCTCAACACCTCCCACAGTTTGCTACAAGCCACTAGATCAAAAGCTGATTTTAGATCGACAAAAACTACGTATATACTGCCTTCACTGAGTACCACTATCCGCCAGTATATCAGAATAAATCTAAAAACTTGGCCTACAGTGCTAATGTGGGCCCGAAATCCAGCCTGAGGATCAGTTAGAATGCTGTGATCATCAACGCAATCCTGAACCTTCCCAGGACAAGGCGTGCCACTACCTTTTGGATGGAGTCAATGAGGCTAATGGGCCGATAATTTGCAATCTGTGATCTGTCCCGCTTCTTGTAAACTGGTATAATCTCGGCCCCCTTCCACGAATCAGGAATGGGGGCACCTTGGGCCAGACCATTTGCTAGCAGTGTTACATACCTACACCACTTTTCCCTATCATGTAGAAAAACGTCTGTGCGAATACTGTCAATACCCAGGCCTCTTCCCCCCGTTATTGCATTTAGGCCAAACATTACTTCCGAGGGTTGAAATACCAGGCTCATCTTCTCGCTAGGTGCCTTTAATGGAGGTTCAGAGAACCTTGTGTCATCCATTGAGTACTGTTGAGAAAAACGTTTTACCCTTTGATCACGGGCTACATGCTTTTCAGGTGGGGGAGGATGTGCCCCACTGACTCATTTTACAAGAGCCCAAAAGTGTTCGAGATTGCTTCTTGTGCATGCTATCTTCAATTCCTGACACCTTCTCTCATCTCACTCTCTTTTGGCTTTACTCTGTGTGGTCCTGTAAGCATTCCCTAATAGAGTCCGGGTTTTGTATTCTGATAGCTACCCCAAGGGATATGTGAACTCTACTGCATTCTTTATTCTACCAGGTTTGTCCCTTTTGTTTAAAAGAACCTTTATTACTCTAAGGTTTCTGAAAGTGGGTCCGTACTTTATCAAATAGTGAGGCATTGATGGTAGTAATTAGGCCTATTGGTTGAACACTAGCTTGAAGGGCCTCAAGGACAACAATCATCAACATCCCTACCAATGATGGACAATACCTCCGGGTCTCTAATTATTTTGGACCATTTGTGTCTCCTCGTGTCATTAATGACCAATATGTCTCTAGTGGCACCAAGCTAGCTGGACGGGCAGGAACATCCGATGGCGAAAGAGTGAGAGTTGCGGAGAGTGGATTATGGTCACTCTCATTCCGTTCTATAAGGTCCATGTTGATTAGAGTGTGCCACAGAGTTAAATCAATGATGAGGTAATCAATACTAGTGTGGAGCCCGTTTTTAAATGTATTGTCCCCTTTTCTGTCAGAAATGGTTCTACCATTAGCCGTCCTGAGGCCTCTATCTAAACAAAATGCCTTCAGTTGAATTCCTGCTTCAGTCCAATGTTTTATTGGGACTAACTCCAATTTAGGAATGCCCCAGGCAGCGTCCTCATCCTCTGCAAAGTCAATGTCATCCCAATCCAGCGGCTCAAAAGTGGTATTAAAATCACCTGCTATTATAACTGTGAATTCGCCTGCTCTTGCGCCCAGGAGCTCATCTAGGGCCTCTACGGTAGTAGATTTCCTCCCTCCTCTAGCCCCTCTCGTGCATATAATGTAAATGTCAAGGCTGCTGGAGGGACTACACATCAGTCGAATGGCTAGGATGTCAGGGTTACCTGAGGGGAGCTCCCGAACCGAGAGGCACATACCTTGGCGAATCCAGGTTGTTAAACCCCTAAGGGGCTCCCCTTGCTTCCAGTAATAGCAGGAGAGTAAAAATTAAGATAACCTGGACAAAAGATCGAAACAACAGACCACGTTTCCTGAAACAAACATATATCATACTGCTCTAAAAAAAAATTGCAGAACTCAGAGACAGTTTTGGACCTAAGCCCTGCGGTATTCCATGACATAAAAGACGTTTGATGTAAAACAGATGGCTCAGATTGAATGCCAATCACACTAGTTCACTTCGTTGATGAGGTTCTCTCCTCTAACTGTCCACTAGGTCTATGTGCAGGTAAATTAGATACGTACTCCTGGTCAGGAACTATGCTTTCTAGTTGGGAAGTGCAGTTCCTTTCCTGTGCCAAAGAGGGTGTTTGCTTCTCTACATAAGAGCAGGAGTGCGGTAGTTAGTCAATTTCCCAGAGAGGAGATGATCTAGTGCCAGGCAGGGAGACGGGAAGAGGGGGAGCTGTTGGGATTGCCTCAGGAGGTGAATGTTTAATATGGTTGTAAAAATTAGTTAAATGGTGGGTGCATAGGTCGAATGCTACCAAATTTTCAGCTAATTCTTGGTGATAATATGTAAGTGCTATAGCATCCGTGGAACCACCCTTGGTTAAGCATCTACATGCCCCTTTAATATCCTCCCTAATGATAGACCAACACCCTCTTATATGCCGAAACCATTGGATGCTTTTGTTAATTAGGGAGGTCTCCTCTTCTCTCACGAAGTTAGCTGAGAGTTTAGGGACACCCGTCAAATATACCCCCTTTGCCTTTATCTTATTGGTGGCGCTAGCCATATTTTTTGTAAGATTATGTGTTTTTCCCCAAGGAACAAAGGGTTCAACTAGGGGTGTAATGGCTATGTCAAAGTTGGAACGATGTCGCAGGCCTGCTCCCCTGTTCGTAGCATCTCTCATGTGTGCAGTTTTCAACAGCCCAATTTGACAACATAGTTGTGGATGGAATCTCCCCCCTCCCTTCCTGCTAAGACCAGCAGTCCCCTCTGACGGCCCTTAGGGCAACACTCTAGCCAGTCTCGCACCATCTGCTTTCGCCGACTCTACTGCTGGACTAGATGAAGGAAAGCTCATTTGTTTTTTCGTGTGATGTATCTCAGAAAGGGCCATAGGCACAGAGTCAGAGAGACTACTGACTAGGTTTTTGAAATCTTTTACTACCTGGGCCAGGTTCAATATCTGTAGCTCAAGAGGCTTGCAGGAAGAATCCACGCCGAAGACAGCATCAATCACTGGACTGGGAGATCTGCCTTGAGTTAAGGAGATCCCTGGGGTAGTAAGTGGGGGCTCCAAGCTTGCTCTAAGCACTGGGGTATCGATCGATAGGCCAATCAACCTGCTATTGTTTGCTACACAGCTGACCAGACTATTTGGGGGTCATCTGGGATGGGGTGAATCTGGGCCTGCAACACCGTGAAACTATTGTTACATGGGAAGTCCTTTAAGAATGACATGGCAGTATTCTCACAAGGGGTTTGGTTAGAGGGAGGCACAGATATAATTGGTTGCTGAGTGCCTATATTTGAGCTTAGGCCCTTCGTGAACATAGTAGGAATATGCCTGGGTTCAACATAATTACAAATGTCAGACTGGTCGGCTGGTATTAGTGGCTTGCTCGAGCCTGCAGGATCAAGTAAGACCTTACAATCTGATATTAGGCTAGCAATTCGCTCAAGTACCAACTGGGCTGCATCTCGCAGCATTATTTTTCACTTTCCTTTTGTGGACTACTCCCATACCTCCCTCAGCTGCTTTCTGTTTTCCCATGTGGATGGCCCAAACCCCACGCAGTTAAGTTCAATCAATCATCAAGGTTATGGAATCCATCAATCTCCACTTGGGCTGCTCTTTTCTGGGGAGACAAGGATAGTAGAATGACCAAGTCCCAAGAATCCCACAGACCCACCAGCCAAGAGTGTGGGCCCGGCCTGGGCTCGTTCGTCCGTGGATGGGTGCAGACGGGCCACCCTTGGCTCAGGCACGCCCTTCCGTGTCCCGCGCTGCAGGAGAGCTGTGATGGTGTTATAGCTCCTTCAGGCACAGCTGTGGCTCATTAGTGGCCGGCAGGGAGCCGCAAGGAATGCTGGATCCCATAGTCCTGAACCCAGCAGTGCGGCAGGCAGAAACCAAAGTAGAGTGTCCCGCACTGCAGGAGGGCTGGGATGATTTTATAGCACCTCCAGGGGCAGCTGTGGCTCGTTGGTGGCAGGCAGGGAGCGGCAAGGAATGCTGGATCCCGTAGTCCTGACCCTAGCAGTGCGGCAGGCAGAAACCAAAGAAGAGCATCCCGCGCTGCAGGAGGGCTGTGATGGTTTTATAGCGCCTCCAGGTGCAGCTGTGGCTCGTTGGCGGCAGGCAGGGAGCCGTGCGGAAAGCTGGATCCCATAGTCCTGACCCCAGCGGTGCGGCAGGTAGAAACCAAAGAAGAGCATCCCGCAATGCGGGAGGGCTGTGATGGTTTTATAGCGCCTCCAGGCACAGCTGTGGCTCATTGGCAGCAGGCATGGAGCTGTGAGGAATGCTGGATCCCGTAGTCTTTGCCAGTGCAAGCTTCTACTGCATCGCCAGGCATTCCTGCTCACCTCAAGAAACCGAGGTGACTCTTGCATTTACATAAATGGGAAAATGAAAATGCAAGCAGTATGCTTACACAGCTAAACTAAAAGAAATTCACTCCATCGGCTCAGGACATTGATCCTACTCAAGGCTTTCCCTCCACCCATGCCCAGCCATCCTGCCAACCCACTGAAAGCCACTATATTCTGGCCACATTTATGGTCCTTAATTCATGGTTGACATGGTGGGCATTGATGGAAGCTAAATCTCACAACTTGTCAAGTTTCACCACCCAAAATGTCCTGAACTATTTTACTACTGTGCCACAGGAGCCCTCGTCAAAGCCAGATTGGCGCCCAAAATACTCTCTACATCTATGACCAGGAATGCCCAAACCCACACAATATTCACAGATTCCTCCACACTAAAGTAAATCAAGCTCCTCTCGGCCAAGTCATCCTAAAGCTCTTGGGCTTACACCAACTGGTCAACAACCCAACCTACCAACTACAGGGACCACAGTCTACATTTACTTTACTCATTTGCCACAGTGAGCCAGATCACAAATATCAGATCATTTCCTTGTGTGACCATTTCTTGATCAATGTCATCATTGAAGGATGGTTGTTTGTCAAAACATCATCGCCAGAATATCAACTACCAAAATATTGCATTTAAGAAGCTAAGTAAATACAAGGATTGTTTTACTATCCTTACCTTACATCTTCATACCTTGAAAATATTGGGCATTTAAGAATAGTAAACCAACACTTACCTATGTGCACTTTTCTTCACAATATTTCAGTATTTTTGCAGCTCAACATACATTGTATTCTGGTATACGCCTGAAAAATAGAGATCCTAAGTCCCAGTGCCACGTCTACTAAATGGGTACTGGTCTAAAGCCCATGCTAATTCTTTTGCCCATTCTTTGTTTAACATAGGTGACCTGCTGTTATCTCTCCCTATCAAAATACGGGCCCACTTATGTAATTTGAAAAGTACATAAAATTCATGGATATGTAAAAATTGACTGTTGCCAGGCTTCTGGCTTACAGTTCTCTCAGGGGACACTGCAAATATGGAAGGAAGCAGGCTTTGAATGTTTAGAGGATTTTTTCAGTCATCAAACTTGATCACTTGCGAGCCGCTGTCTCAGCAGCTGGGCCTTAGGTTTTTAGCCCTCTTTTATAGCTTTAATCAAATATCCAGTTTTTTAAGAGGAAATTATCCTATGCACAATAATTCGGCTTCTAGGATCTTACGTCAACTATATGCTTAGGGCTTAACCAAAGTCGGCAATTGGTATTCTTGTTTATTGCAGATGGGAGAGTAGAAAGAGATTGATAACTTTTTCTCTGAACTACCAAAAGAAACTAGGTGCAGTGTTAGCAAAATAGAATGGCAGACCTTATGAGAAGTAGGGCATAGAGCGCTGCGAGCTGCCAACTATAAAAGAATATTTTTTTTGCCAAGGTGGCTAACCTACTATATGCCGAAAAGACTTCACAAGATGTTCCCGGCTTCCTCAGAGTATTGTTTTAGGTGCGGGGACCTAGAGATAGGGTCTTGGAACCCTATTTTTTTTAATTGTCGCTATCTACAACAATTTTGGTCCATGCTATCCAAAAGACGCGGCACTCAGGGGAAGTTCAGATATTCAGAAAGGTTTTTATTTTATCAAGCTCAACCGACGCGATTTTGGTCCAATGTATTTCAAATGACAAATCAATCGTTAGCTCCATAGGTTCACATTACCCCTTCTCTTAAATTGGTCTTATTTGGTTCTTCAATAGAGGTCCTTTACATGTCAAAGTACCAGCAATATTTACTTTCATTAGCTATAGCAGTGGCTAGGTCTTTAATTCTCCAGAATTGGAAGTCCGGTAAAATACCTTCGATTCCTCATTGGCATGAGAAGATGGCTAGGACATATATCTGGGAGAAGCATACTCTAAACATATAGGGTCCTTTTGTAGATCTGCAGCAACGTGGTCAGGGTTTTTCAACAATTTATACTAGGATCTCTTGGTGGCACCTCCACCCCTAATGTTCTTAATCTTTTCTACAATGGATGTCTTATCTCTTTTAGTTGGGAACTAATCTTTTCTATTAATATGAACTTTATTGTTACTTGGCTCAAGAGTTTTTCTCAGCGTAAGATACTGCTATTGGTGTAATTTATAATGGCTGCTGCTCCTTCCTTATTTCCGTGAATCTTGTACTGTATCTCTTGTTGTAATCTTAGCACCTTATCTTTATTGCACTAGCACTTTATCCACGTTTTGATTGCTCTTTAGGTCAGATTTGTTTAATTAAATTGTTTATTTCTTTGCAACAATTGTAATGCTGGAATCCACTCAATAAAACCTTTTTAAAATTCAGGGCCCACTTGTAGGATAACACTATGATGGTACAACATGGAAAAAATAAAACACTGCATTAACAATGGTTAGTTTTTTTTATAAAATCCACCTGTTATAAAGGAAGGGTGGATTCCTGGTTATATTAAGACCTAAATTTCAGTGACCAAATATAATGGGACAAAAAAGTAAGCACTAGGGGAAGAGGCACGATTCCTGAGATGTATAGGTGAAGTGATAGAGACAAAACATACCCTGAAAAGGAAGGATAAAAGGATCCTTAAGTCCTTCTTGAGGAATCTTGACAATTTGTAATTAGCTGTCTACCATTTCGACAAGTTGTGTAAGATTTATTGAAAAGGATCCTAACATTGCAAAGTCAATAACTGGGATTTCCTTGACTTTCTTGACCCAAAGAAGAACCCTGGCCTAATCATTACTATCAAAGGTCTCACGAGATACAGAATGAGGATTGTTTGGAAGTTATTGGCAAGAGAAATGTTGAGTTCCTTATAGCCTTCTAATAATAAAACTCTGAACTACAGAGGGTGTGGGACACTTCAAATTGACTTTTTATTTCAATTTCTCCTCTCATGTTAGCATATGAATGCATACCATGACCTCGGGCTTTCACTGGAGGCTGAAAGTTGAGAGAGTGTTTTTATGTCTCATGAATGTGCCACATGCTATCAATAAGGAGTATGGGTCTAAACGTTTTGAATGGTGGTGTCATCTTTTTTCTGAGTGAAAAGATAAGTGCTTGTCGTTATGATGCTTGAACGAATGTCAAGGTTCATTGTGTTGCAAGAATCACTGGTCAAATATTGTGGTTAGAGTTCTGTAGTTTAGGTGATTAGTTGTATATAAATCATCTGGAAAGCACAAAATAAACCTTTTGAATGGTAAGCAGGTAGATTTTGGAGGTGCCCAACCAGAATTTAAGGAATGATGCTGGGTATTTTGGAGAAAAATCACTTAGGTCATTGCATGAGGATTTACAGGGAGGTCATCTTTTTGTGGCAGTTCAGGATCTAAATATATTCTATTAAGTTATTTTGCTCACTTTAATTATAATTTTCTACAGTAGACGTTTTGCTTTTTTTATAACCTTGTACCCAGTTCCAAATTTTATGTCAATGATTTTGCCAATTTTAATTCAACATCTTTCCACATCTCAGCCTTTCTTTTCTTCTGCGATCGGGATGACTCATTGTTGAGCCATATATTTTCTGCTTTCTTTTGCACTGTTTATTTTCGCAATTGCTATTTCTATGTCAAGTATTCAAAAAAAGCAATGTCTGTATATTCAGACAGTTGCCGAACTTGAGGTGGGTGAGTATAAAGATATGGAAGGGTTTTGTAGGTGTCATCTAGGTTTCATGTGTGTCTATTTTAATGACGCAGAACAAAAGAGAGAGAGCAAATGCTCACTTCTTTTGTGTGTGTGGATGGTGGTTAGAGAAATATGACTGACAAGGTGTAATATAAGATGTTGTGGTTGATCTATCTACAATGGGAAATCAGTTAGTAATGCTAAGAGAGCAACAACAAATGTGAGAAGTTCCAATACCTAATGTTTTCAAAGATGGCACAAACTTTACTGACCCATGCGAAAGAATGGTCTTCCATTCACAAGATGTCATTATCTAGTAAAAGCAAATTAATGGGTAATTTTTGTTTGCCAATCATTTTAATAGAAAGACGTTCAAAGAAGGAGAAAATGGAGTCTGCAGGTTTCTTGAATGTTACACTTGATGTTATCAGAGTCCTGAAGAGCACTTGCTGGGGGCTCACACGCTTTCTGGTCTACATTTTTTTATGTGTGACCTTGTTTACAGTGCATCCCTGTTTCATTTAGAATACTAGAGTGGTATTTGATGTCTATGGGGCCAAAGGAATAAGACAGCTATGGGAGATGGGTATGAGAGGTGACGCGGAGGGTAAGCTTTGACATAAATATGCAAGTAGATATAACTGCTTCAAATGTTTCAGTGTTTCATCTGAGTTGGAACAGTGGTAGAGGGATAAAGGATTTTTACAGTTTATTTGAAACACAAGGTGAAGCATGAATGCTTGTGGAGTTGTAGATGATTTTTCCTGTATAGCTTCGAGTAAGCTAGATACAGACGGTAGGATCAATGTCTCTAGCTGAGGGTTTTCAAGAGACCTGGTGGAGAAAGATCCATGAGACAAGTTGACTCTTGAGAAAGTACAAGGAGGTCTAATGTCAGGATATTTAAGAATACATTTTGAGAATTCAGGGCATTATGATTTAATGTTCATAACTATTATGCTTCTATTGTTACATTAGAGCTAAATTAGAATTCAGAAAAGAAATGCTGCTATGTTATGTTATGAAGATTTGTATGGTGCAGTTTATCACCTGTGAGGGTATCCATATGCCAGAGCAGGAGCTCAGGCCCGGCTCCTAGATGAACTGCCAGTTCTTCAATTACTCGCGAAATTTGAGGAGTGGGGTGACAGGTCTGATGTGTAGAGGGAGTTCATTCCAGGTTTTAGCAGTGATGAAAGAGAAAGTGCGTACTTCTACCTTGCTTCTGTGAATGCGGGGATTCGTGCAAGAGGACAGGTGGAGCGTAGCTGTCTGGAGGGTTGTAGAGGTATGCTGGACCTGTGTTGTGGAGGGCTTTGAGAGCATGGATGTTCTTGAATTTGCAACATTTCTGGATGGGTAGCTAGTGTAGTTCATTGAGGTAGGGAGTTATGTGGGCACATCTGGGGATCTATAGGACGAGTCTGGCGATGGTGTTTTGGATTGTCTGTACTCTTTGCATGAGTTGGTTGGATATGCAGACATAGAGTGCGTTGCCATAGTCAAGCCTGCTGGTGATGAGGGTCTGGTTGACTGTGCATCTTCTGTGCGTTGGGAGCCATTGGAAGATGAGGCGTAGCATTCTGAGTATGTGGCAACAGGATGCAATCACGGCTTTGACCTGCTTGTTCATCGCAAATCTGTCATCAAGGATGATGGCAAGGTTTCTGGCACGATCTCTGCATGCGACCATTGGACCCAGGTTGCCTGGCTACCAGGAGGAGTCCCACGGGGGGTTCATGCTTCTGAAGATCAGTATCTCTGTTTTTTCTGTATTAAGTTTGGGGCACTACTCTCACATTCAGTTGGCCACATTGGACAAGGTGGTGAGTCTGGTCCTAGTGGTGTTATTCATGTCAGTGAGGGAGAAGATGAGTTGAGTATCATCAACGTATGAGATATTGTTGATGCCGTAGGTTGTAATAATGCAGGCAAGAGGTGTTATGTACATGTTGAATAGGGTTGGGCTGAGAGCGGATCTCTGGGGAACTCAACTGATGAGCTTCTTGTGTTCGGAGATAAAGGTGGAGAGTCTGACTCATGTCCTGTTGGAGAGGAAGTAGGCAATCCAGTTCAGGGCAGGCTCTTGGATACCCGAGTCCTGCAGTATGGCAATGTGGCTTCCAGGAGAGATGGTGTCAAACACTGCTGAGAGGTCAAGCAGGATAAGAGTGGCAATTTTACCTCTGTCCATGATTGACAGGATGTTGTCTGCTGCTGCCAAGAGGGTGATTTCCATGCTGTAGTTGCTGTGGAAACTTGACTGGGTGGGGTCCAGGAGGAGGTGCTATTCTAGATGGGTGGAGAGCTGCTTGTTGATCTCTTTCTCCATTACTTTGGCTGGGAAGGGCATGAGCAATATGGGCCTGTAGTTTCTGAGATCTTTTGGATTGGCCATGGGTATCTTCAGAAGAGCTGTGACATCTGCTATTTCCTGCTGTGTGGGACGTTTCTGCTGAAGATGGAGGAGTAGATGATTGTGGTGAGGTTGGCGCTGCTCGGTGTGCTTCCCACGTTGTAGATGTGGTGAGGGCAGGGGTCTGTGGGGGATCCTGAGAGGGTGGTCTGCATGATTCTGGTGGTGTCTTCTGTGGTGTGGAGGTTCCAGTGCATTAGGTGGTGGGTGCACCTGGTGGTGGGGAGTTGATTGATGATGTCCTCTACTGTGGGTTGGGGGTGTGAAAGTGGTGTAGAGCCGGAGTATTTTATTGTGGAAAACTCCAGAAAGGTTGTTGCAGGGGTCTGTGATTTGGATGATGGTGTTGGAGGCTGCTTTTTGGTTGGTGAGTCCTTTGATGATGTTGAAGAGTTATTTGTCCGATTTGGAGCAGGAAATCTAGTCTGAGTGTGAGGGTTACTTTCTTGGCTTCCTTGATCTGTGCATAATACCTTCTGAGGGTAGATTTGTAGGAGCCTCTAGAGGTAATGTCTTGGCTGGTTCACCATCTTCTTTCCAGTTGTTTGTAACAGTGCTTGGAGTCTCCTTGGTCTTCCATGTACCAGCATGTTTGAGCGTGAGTTCTTGCATGTCTGATCTTCTTCATGCAGGCCAGGTTGTTGGCACAGTCTGCAATTCAATTGTTGACGGTGCGTAAATCATTCTGTAGGTTGCCTGTGAGTGTGGGCTGGTTGGATCTGATGGTGTGGGTCCAATATGCTTCTGTTATGTTGCTCCAGTTGCGACTGAAGTTGATGGTTGGTGTTGGGTTGCTGGGGTGGGGTGCAGTGAGGTAGAGGTGTACGATGGAGTGGTCTGTCCTTGTGAGCCGGGAGAGGTGGCTGAAGATACTCATGTTGCTGGCTGTAAAGATAGGGTTGAATGCGTGTCCGGTGATGTGAGTTGGGCCGTGTAGTAGCTGGGTGAGTCAGATGTTGTTGAGGCTCTATAGGAGGTCAGTGGTGTTGCAGCCTGTTGGGTCATTGAGATGAATGTTGAGGTCACCAAGTAGGAGGAAGTCATTGGATCTAATAGTCATGGGAGTGATAAATTCGGTGAGGTGGTTGCTGAAGGTGGTGTGGAGTCCTGGCAGTCAACAAGCGAGGGTGCCTGAGTTGGTCGTGGAGTGGCTGAGATGCAGTTGGAAAGGCAAATGTTCCATGAGCATGGTTGGTATGTGTGTTGCGGTAGTGCATGTAATGGTGTCTTTGTGGTTGATTGCAAGGGCCCCTCCAGGTTTGTGTAGCCTGTCACTGCAGATGACTTGTAGCAGGGGGGTAGTCTCTGAGATAATGGGGGTGGTGGGTGAGTTGAGTCAGGTTTCAGAGAGAAAACGGATGTCCGGGGAGTGTGAGTCACTAAGGTGCCAGACCAAGATGGCGTGTTTGAAGAGAGAGCTGGTGTTGAGGAATATACAGCCGATGAGGGTTGAGGTGTGTGTGGAGGGTGGCATGGAGGAGATGCTGCAGGATAAACTGCAATGAGCCCTTGAGAAGGGTCCTACCATGCGAAACGGAGTGGTGCAGGGGCAGCAGTCATGTCTGCATCTGGTGTTGCGCGCTAGTAAGTCTGCAGAGGTATAGCAGTGGTGGTTGAGTGGACCAGGGTACGTGACGCTGCATGAGTACCAGGCGCAGATGGGTGCAGTTGTGCTTGCCATCGGCATACCTTTAGGTCCTAGAAGGGGGAGGAGCATGGGGGGGCAGGGTTAGTGAAGGGCTGGATACTGCCGGGGGGGAAGGAGGACTGCTATGACTAATCTAATTACTCTGCCATTTATGTTGAACATTGGAATAAGAATTATGATGCATTATAAGCACGATTCTGCACATGTGCATCGGAAAGTACATGTCATGACTCATGACACAAGGAAAACAGTTCCCAAAACAATATACAAGCCAGGACATTTTGGGTAATACGGCTAATGCATACATACGTAGTGAATCAGGTATAATCATGTTTATATCTAGAACTGCAAATGCTCAGGTATTGAATGTGCACCACATTTAGCAATGAAGGGGCTTTATTGTGTGCAATATAAACCAAAAAGGCAGGATTGAAAAAAATCACATGTATCATATACATCAAATGTGACTGAAGTTCGCCATGAACCTACTGCTCATGAAACTGCACTGCACCTCCATCACTCAACTTGGAAAAACATCAAATGTATTTATAATCAAAAGATGTTTAGAAGAACCAAAACTTAGATTTAGATCCTAACCCTGTGTAAAAGTAGACCATTGTACGGTACAAAAACAGTGTCTATTTGATAGTAGGTGTTGTTCTTTACATAACTTCATAGTGGAGGATCTACATTCACAAAGACTTTTTTGTGAGTAGTTGGTTCTTACTTCATATATAGGGTGATTTACTCCTGAATGTATAGGTCTTGTTCACAAAGCATTTTCTGTGAGAGGTTGCATGTAAAATATTGGCTCAATTAATCTTATGTATTTTATACATATTTTGTGTGACACTTAGGTAGTTAGGTAAACTTTGGCTTTTGGTATTAGTTCAGCTGCCAAAATAATAAAATAAACACATAAATAAATACAGATATTATTTAAAAGAATAAAGAAAGTAGCATATCTAAATGTATGCATAGGTTTGACTTAATCATGAATTTCTAGGAGTAGGACATTCGAGCGCAACTACATTGTTCTTAAACCTTTTTATTATGAGAAAACATTGACCTCATTTATGAAGTAAAATAAGAAGATTAATTGTGCAAGTGCACAATTGCATTATATTTCCAATTCCAATTCCAAAAATTCTTTATTTCGGCCATTTAGGCCATAAAAGATACAGTAAAATACAATACATACATTTAAAACACAGTATATTTACATATAAAAAGTCTCTACCGATCCAGCAGGGAATAGGGGGTGCAAGGTGGTAACAGTTCAAGGGGACATTTTCTTCCTAATTATCCACGCAGCCATTAAAAATTTTGAAACAGCAAACACAATATTGCCCAGAGTATTAGTTATATTCGATTTGCAAATGTTTCCCTTTGGTTGAAACTCCATACCACTCATTTTAAGTTGCACAGTACTGGGGGCAAGCGTGCCAGGTTACTGGTACTGTGCTGTAAACACACTCCACTACCATGCAATTACTAGTTAAACCCCATAGAATCATGGAATATGGAATTACTATGTGGGACTAATTTTTTCAGTCAAGAAACCACTAGGAAATCTCACTTCTGTGGGGTTTAACACAAACATATACCGCCTGCACTGACAATACATGGAGTCGTGCCCCCCCTCCATCCTCCATATGGGTTGTATGTTGTTTCCTGTCAGAAAATAATGCAGAATGAGTCTTGGCTGCCTCAAAGAAAAGACTCATGTAAATTTACCATGCAGGATTACTATATGTTAAAAATTGCGTCTGTTTGTCTCACACCAGGAAAATACGGATGTGGAAAAATAAACGTACCTGGAAACTCACGAGGTAATTGTACTCCACCTGATTCGTAATGATCAACCATGTGCATACATGTTGTACATGTGAATATTCCAGGACAAACTACTAATTACAGACATACTCTTATGCCAGAGATTCATGGTGCTATTGAAATAGCATATAGATTGAACAGCTTTAACGGTATAGTAATGGAATAAAACTGGAATCAGAAGGGTAAAGTTCGGTTGAGCAAGGAGAATGGAAGATATCATGACCGAAGCTAACACTGAGAGCCTAAAGAAGACACGGCGTGGTATTTAAGTAACAAGGTATTGAGGTTTCTATGGAAATTCATTAAGGAAGATTCCTGGTGCACAAAAAAAGGAAATGCATTCCATGCCTCAGCCGCCTCAATGGAGAAGGCTCAGCCTGTGAATGTGGAGGCGGTTGTCTTCAGAACATCTAGCAAGACATGCCGGACTGAGTATATTGTGCAAATGGTTGTACAGAAGCTGAGTTTTGAGGCAAGGCAGTTCTGACTAGACTGGTAAATAATCCTGAGTATAATCATCAATAGTAATCTGGAGCTCACTGACACTTAGGGAGGGCTACATCGAATATGGCGGATGTGATCTTGAAAGTATGGGTTGACTGCCTCCTGTGCAAGAAATTTACCAACGCCACAAGATACAAAGAGGAGTGTTCACTGTTACATAGGAAAGAAAAAACACCCAATCTAAATATGTATTCTAGGCTCCTACCATCATGTAAGGGTCCACAATTAATGAGCAAATCTGTAAAAAAAAAAAAGAACTTGCCACCGTGATCAGAGAAAATAAGGACCCGATCTTTTCTTTTCTTGCAATTAATTCAACAAAATTCTGCTGCAAGTGGCGAATGTTAGGGTTCTGGGGATGTTTATTGAATGCCCAGATACGTGTTTGCATGTGTGCATGAATGTGTATTGGCATGTAAGCTGTAAGCGTGTGTGGGCTCACCTATGTATCTTAAAGACTTGAGGGAAATAAAGGCATTCGCAATCACACACAAATAAACCAATCAGTCCTCGTGGAAATCATTGTTTTGTAAATTTGGAAAGTGGAATTGACCATGATTAAAAAGCTGACAAATAAAATGCTTGATAGAAAGCTCAAGAATATAGTCCCCTTCAAGAACGACTGTTCATACCTCCATTTAGAACAGTTTGCATGAGATTCCACGGCTGAAATGTTTCTTTTAGAATCCATAGCCAGTTTGAACGTGGAATCACATTGCTGTGGTGCTGATAATGCCGTCTTTTGTGTTTAATATCTGAAAGACTGGGCATTTAAAGGTAGCCATGGTGCCCTTGTGTTCCAAGAAAATGAATAGCCATTCTGAGAGGCAAGCATGGCGAGCGCTTGCTGGTGTGCCCTTGTGGGCGTCGAGCATGGCATTCAGCGTCCCATGCTTTAGTGTATGCGCAGAATTGTGTATGATATATGAAATTAGCAAGTGTTAATTCACCATAATATTTTGGGGTCCACTAAACATCTCTGTGAATCTGTGTAAAAATTATGCTGCTCTGCATAAATGAGGCACACTCTTTTGTCTTGGCAGTGCCTCGAATGGCATATTCGGCATTGTTTCCTGCATACTATAGCATATTCAGCTAGATAACCTGAAGCTGGGATGCTAGTGCAAGGCATTATTCATTATTCTTTCTATTAGTGGCGCCCCTCCACAGCAGGCCCTGCTAATTACAGCACACACGGGCATTCATGGCTGGAAGGCAGCGCAGTGCCACTGTGCAGAACCCATTTGTAAAGGTGTGACCATGAAATATAACTCTGAATGCAGAGACCACTTAAACGAACACCTGTTAAAATAATACGCTCTCTGCCCACCAAACCAAAATGGATGTAGATAGACAACAAAGGGCCTTTTTTTCTAAACGAGGATCCAGCAGAAAAGAATTACACTGCCAGAAGGCAAGACAAACATACTGCCTGCAGTCACACCAGGCCAAAGTCAACCTCAAACAACCAGTGTGCAGAAAGACTGGTGCAAATACATAATATAAGGTTATAAAAGAAAAACAGCTAACATGAGTAAAGCCGATGGATAGCTTTTTTATGTTGACAGAATAAATCTGTGTTTCGTCGATAATGGATCTGTTACCGACATAGGGGAATCCAGGAGTGCATTTGTTTTATTAGTATTATTATTATTTTTTGCGTTTTCAAAAAACATTTTTCAAAATGCACTTCATAAAATCATGTTTTGCTGTTAGCACCTGAAATTCTAAGCAGTCATATTGTAAAATAACACATGACTTTGCTAGGGTAAACTATAGACAGAAAGTGGCTCGTCTTTTTCTGTTCTTTTGTGTTTTGCATATGTAACAAACATGCATCAGCTGTACACAATGAACATCTTTTATTATTACAAATAACAACATTCTCAGAGCAGGTCCCGCCTTTAAACCTGATGGGCCAAGTGCATACATTATTTTGCTCTTTTTTTCTATAAATGAGAAAACACTCAGCCACAGGACACAATGCAATTATTGTGTGATAGAAAATACTGTCAAACGTACAATGCAGTGTGATTATGTATTAAATTATACTGAAAAAAATGAGATGGTTGTACTCTGAGAGTGCCACAAGGGTCTTCATGTTTGTGTTGATATGGCTTGAATGTATGTGTCTGTGAGTGCATATATGTGTGTGTATATGAGGGGAGAAGATGCCACAAGCAAGAGAACAACAGTAACTGCGTAACACAGATTCAAGATGGCTGATTCAGTATTTACAGTGCATTTGCAACTGAAGGCTTGGCGAAGCTGAAGAAACAGATTGCGCCTTCGCTTCCAGTGTCTTTACATAAATTAAATGGGTGTTTCATAATTAGCAAGCAATTCTATCAGACAAGCAAGACCATTTTCTAAGTGTTATGCGGCGCAGATTCCCTTCATTGAGGCTCAAAATATTTCACCGCAGTGAATTGTAAAATGCAAATCTATACTCCACTTTCTGCTTCACATGCAAAAACCTTATTCAGAAAAGATAAATCAGCCTACTGGAGGCATCATATTGGTGTGATCACAAACTTGAGAAACTGAAATGATATTAAAAAAAATGAGTATTTTAGGAAAGCATTTCAGTTTTGGGTAGATTATATTGTAAGAAATTGTATTGGTTTATACTACTCCCCTGAGAAACTGTAGAAATTGTAAAAATACTATAGAAATAAAAAGACAAAGATATTTGTCACTCCCATTTAAATTGATGTATGTTGCTGTCCTATAAACGTCACATTGGATAACCCTGAAAGAATTACCATGAATCTCCATAATTACACATATTCATGATGCTGTTTTGCATAGCGCTTGCAGCAGCCTGCATGGGGGGAGGTGGCACATACCCACAGATTTGACAGACTGAAATTATTACCCACATCATATAAATAGACAGGACAACAATTCTGCTATGTGCACTGTGTGAAAACAAAAGCTCAGTGCCGCTGATGACCCTCCCAAAGATAGGGAAAAAGTGCAAAAATAAATAAATAAAATAAAAACAAATGTGGAAAAAATAAGTGTTTTTAATTCTTAGTCATATTTGAGTCGATGGCACTGTTCCTCCCAGGCATATGGTGAGAAGTGGCGAGTGGAAAAAGAACTGACTATATGTATTTCTTATGTATTTACTTAGGTTTTACCAGCAGCACAATAACACAGGGATATGCTACTGTACAGAATGCCCTTAATGAGTGATGTGCTGAGCAGGTCAAGTACTGTCTTCTTTCAGCCAAAAACGAGGCCTGAGCAGCATTCTGCTGTTTGTGGCGGTCTGTGGGAGATAGTGAGGCTTTCTTTCAATGGGTCTTTGTGGGGAGGCGGACAGCAGAGTTAATCAGGGGCTCCAGCAGTAATTATCGACAGGGTTTGGTTTGTACAAATGCTTGGGTAAACAGAGATTGTTCTTCGCACAGGGTCTGAATAGCGGCCACAATGCCGCATTGTCCCCCTCCTCTCATTAAGAAGATTCAGGGGCCGGGCTGAGCTCTCCGAGGCGGGTGGGAAAGTGACAGGCAAAGCCCGCTCCGGAGCATCCCGCTACAGCAGGCCCCGTCTCCCGGAATCCGCCGGGCCAGCTGCACGCGGAGAAGCCAAGCCTGTCACACCATTTCCACGTCAAATCTTTCAGCACATAGAGGCAGAGATAGTCGCGGAGCCTGGGAGCCACTGGCCCCGGAAGCTTCGCGAAGAAACGGATAGAAAGGGCAGAATAGGCCATATTAACGCGTGTCTAGATTTTGACGCACAATCTGAAACCCTACAGGAAGCAGCGGGACATGTTGGACCAGTGTTATCTGCGTAAAACAAACCGTTTTATATCTTCTCTTCATCTGATTATGAGGCCAGCTGAGTTTTCTCCTATAAGAACTACAAATGCCTACATTAGTAAAGCCGGTACCAGCTGCATTGACTGTATATATGTGTGTAACACTCTTCCGTGCTAGCCAGGCCATTGTTCCCCACCACACAAGAGAAGGAACACCTTTCAGCGGGGAAGAGCACGCGCCAAGTCGCCCATCACTATTCAGTGTGGAAGACATTTGCATTTTATGATAACAGACGAAGAGCGCATCTCTTCTATTTCCACACACATTTAAAGCAAGAAAGGCAGCAATGAATGCTTGAAGTTCTCTCTGAAGTAGCCCGAGACTGGGAGCGTGTTCATTACTGTCGGACTATTGTTGGAAACCTTTGAAGTTCACACCTGTGTGTTATTTACTGGTGCTAAGTAAACGCCACTTCTACTAATGGTCCATTTAAACAATCTTGAGCTTAGATCAGCACCAATAAATCACACCTTACACATTGTTATTGACAAAGAAAGAAAATATTTCAATTGAATAATGTATGTACCGCAGCACATAGTCACATGCCATATATATGAACTGCATTTAAAGAAGAACAATCTACTACAGCAGGGCACAAGTCCTAAAAAAGAAGTGGTGGGACTAACCAAGTTAGGCAGTATGCAAGTGACATCATGTCACGTGACATCACAGCGTGTGTCATCCCAGCACAACATCGCATGAGGCTTTGGAGGATGTGACATCACAACCCATGACCTCACAGGAATTGACATCAAAAGAAGTGGCATCAGATCTTAAGAACTCACACACGTTTAGCATGTCTATGGTGAATACAACTGAGCATATTATGAGATTTAATAAATTAGATATGCGTCAGTACTGTGCCAGAAACGTAATGCAACCCCAATGCAAAATCTGGACCTCAACTTGTACATTTTTTTTTTAACTCTGCTACGAAGGAATTGGCAACGAAAAGAAATATGGCATCAAATCTATTTTTTTAAATTGTTAGCAAAGTCTGCATTTTAAAACATCCGATGGGGTTATGGCACCTGCTATAGAGATCTTTATTTGCCCAGAAATTCTCTGGGAAAAATAATAATGAATAAATAACTTTGGAGGTTAACACATTTGCTGTAAAGATCTCTGTTTTCGCTAGTCCCAGTTTAGAATCAAAGTAGCATAGAGGGTTAAAATGTTTCCTGCGAAACACATCATGTAATACGTAAGTTATAGACTTTTTAAATTATAGATTTTTATTTTATGAAGCAAAGTAAGTGGGTTACTGCTTTTAACACCGAGATATTTTTTGTTACTTGCAGTTCTTAAAGTTGAATCCTTCTAATATAGCACAGAGAGCTATGAAAGACATGTGATTACTACACCGTGCAACTCTCACTGTCTTAAATAACACATCCTGTACATTGATTTACACACTTGCATGATTTATTGTCAATTTATAATGTGTGCTTGTGATGTAAAGCTCTCTGTCACCCTTCATCTGAATGCGTATCACTATAAAAGAAACAAAGCAAAAGAGTAGTATTTAAATTGTTATTTGTGTAAATTCTGTGACTAACCAGCACATCTGACATCCTTATAGTGCATGCATATCCCTTATATACAGGGACTGAAAAAAGTCAAAAGCATGTCTCTCAAGTGTTCTGAAGTAATAACAAGTTGTGCGCCTTTGCTTGTCCTTCATTGCATTTGCATTTAGGTGTGAGACTCTAGAGAGCTGTCAGCCAGGATACTCCAACAAATGGAGGCCTGATGTCCCCTTAACTTCGATCTTTGTTTTGGGCCCAAATGGAATTTATAATAACAAAGCCCCTTTTCCACCTGCACGTTGCTGCTTGGAATGAAAGCAGACAACATGTGGATACTCCTGAATGTATCCCAGTGTCTTGAACTGACACTGGGACGAGTTCAGCATATTTCTGTTGCAGCCAACTTCTTGGCAGGGTAGACGGAATCTGCCCTGTGAAGAGAGTGGGTAGACACGGGAAACATCCTTTACAGTGCAGTCAATACCACAATGTGCCTTTACACCGCAGTCAGTTCCCCCACTGCGACAATGTAATGCATTCCTTTACCATGAAAGTCTTTACAACAACTAGCTTTAAGGGATGTGTTGTTGGACTGGAGTTGGATTTTAAGTTGAACATCTTCCTTACGGATACGCTGAGTGGAGTTGGAATAGTAATTTATACTATTTTAAAGTCACCTAAGGTGAGCCATTGTAAGGCTTTGGGTGGTGAAGGAACTTGCGGTAACATTGCAGCCAGGGTACTGACTGCAGTGTAGAGGCATGCATGGTGAATGCATGTGGGGTTCCATCATACAACTGTAGACACCCTCTACCCTCGTGTACCTGCGACTGGTGCCCTAAGTACAGTAGAAAATACTTACAACCTCCTTCAATATGGATGAGTAATGAAAGCAGGCCACCAGTGCAACTATACACCCTTTTTAAAAAAATGTTTATTGAGACATCAAAACCCAAAAGAAAAATAAACAACACAACAAATACAATATACGGACAGCTGTGTCTGATGTCCCATTTTTATGCTTTATCCCCTCCCACCCCCTCCCCGATAGATCTAACCTTCGAATGCAATTTTATACAATGAAATTAAATACCATAAGAATAATGCGGGGAAAAAGAGAAGAAAGAAAAAGAAGAAATACCCAATTATACGCTCGGGTTAGATGCTAATCCTTGCTTAGCCAGTTAGTTAGAGACAGCCACAATCTTTCACCTTCTTCCCTTGCCCACCTCCCTCTTCTTCTATACACAGAGATCTCCCATTTGTAAGTAGATAGCAATTTACTAAACCAAACATGTTCTGAAGGGGAGTCTGGATCGAGCCATACCGTAGCCACACACAAACGAAATAAAGCCATTGCGATAAAGACACATTTCCAATCGCTTTCTACTGTGGCTTGATTGGAGATCCCCAACATTATAACCTGAAGGGTCAAGGATGCTGAATAACCCATAATAGATTGTAATCGTCGCTCCATTTTAAACAATACTTCCGAAAGAATGGGGCAAGTAGCAAACGTATGAGTGCTATCAGCACCCACCAGCCCACACCGTGCACAGTATGTCCCTGAAGTGCCCCCCCAGCGGAGAATACGCGCCAGAGTTACATAAAGATTGCACCAGGTTTTAAAACATTGCACCTGCACATTAGCAGAAATACATGCTGTTTGACTGAGCATCAGGGAGTCCTCACACTCCCCCTGTCACGCTTGAACACTTATTTGCCATCTATCAAAATGCCTGGCCAGATCGTCTCCCATTCTTTCTTATATACAGCAGATGTCGATGGATGGTTATTCCTAATCAGATCTAATAACGGGATTCGATCCCGATTGAAGCATCTTTTAGCCAAAAAATCCCATATGTGTAAATACTTAAAAAAATCTCTATTCTCCATGCCAAATTTTTCTTTAATAGCATCAAAAGAAAGCAATTTGGTACAGGATATAAGGTCCCCTATATAATGAATCCCCCTCTCTGACCATCTTCTAAAATAAACATCACAAAAAATTCCAAGCAGTAAGGGGTTATTAACTAAGGGAGAGTACAAATGGAGCCGCCCTCTCTCACATCTATTCCTAACTGCGATCCAAACTTTGTAGGCGCCAAGCAAAACCTTAAATTTAACCCTCCTATAATATGCACAATCTATCTGCCACATTAGGAGACCCCTTGCTTCTTCCTCACAAATTAGTTGGTATATTGAGGTTTCAAAACCACCTGGGTTATCTCCATTCACCAGCTCTCCCATATACTTCAACGTGATCGCCCAGTAATATATTTGAAAATTAGGGATAGACCAGCCTCCCCGATCTCTTTTTTTTTTTTTATTATTTTTATTGAGAGTTCATAAAAACAAGATCAACATTACAGAATAAGTTGGTAAAAAGCTTTAGTACAATACATGACATATGTTTATACATAAATAATCAACATTCAAGTATCCATGACATAAATATAAAGTGCAATAAATAATTATAAAGTGCAGAAGTGCTTGAAAGTGCATATAGGCAGACTAGTGATTATAAAGGTATCTTTCACAGTTCAAAAACACTCCAGAACTTTTCATATTTTTTGAGCGCCCCTGATCTGAGCGCATATTTTCTTTCCCTACCCTGTGTTCGTATTAATTTAGCCTTCCATGTCTGAAAAGACGGTACTTGATTGGTTTTCCAGAGCTGCAATATGAGTGATTTAGCTATTAGAGAAGCTATGAAAAGAAATTCGTCATATTTGGTGTTAATCGCTGAGCAGCCTAGAACAGGGACTAAATCATCGAATGTTATGGGAGTTTTAAGCTCAGAAGAGAGGTATTTTTCAATATCACTCCATAGTGGTTGAATTTTAGGACATTCCCAGACGATGTGTTTCCAGGTCCCTCTTTCCTCACATCGGAAACATTTATCGTCTACTATAGGAAAGATATTGTGGAGATAAGAGGGAGTTCTGTAAATCAACCATTTATTATAAAATTGCATGCGTTTAAAATTAGCGCAGCAGAAAATTGTTTTATTAAATTTGTTTATTTTGTCCCAAATTTGTTGATTAATTTCAATATCCTCCCTTTTTTTCCACCTCTCAATAATCTTATTCGAAGATTCCTGCTTCTTGTCCTCTTTTAATATTTTAATCCAAATACTCATCTTTTTTTGAGTTCTGTTGTTCAGTGCTGTAGAGATATTTTCCTTAAGGTAAAGATTTCCTATATCCAGCTCTCTGAGTATTGGATTCAACATAAAAAAGGACCATTTCAAAACTGAATGAGAATGGCTCATCTGGCTGGCAATTTGATCTCATGTCTTCCAGCTGTTACCAGCCAGGAAGTCTTCTATTTTATTAAAACCATTTTCTTTCCAAAGATTTATTATTTTCATATCCATACAACCCTCTTCGCCTAGGTTAAAGTTGTTCAAATCAGTTGTGTTACTTATCCTAGGAATTGAATGGGATTTCAAAAACTGGGTTTTCTGTTTAAAAATCCATTGGAGGGACTTGTAGCGGATTTTCTTTGGATCTTTGGTAGCTCTAATTGGATCAATTATCTTTACCTCTGACAGCATCTTCTTAATAAAAAAATTGTCTGCCTCGTTCGTGTCTAAAAATAAAAACCTAAAACTATGGTGTGCAAAAGACGCAGAATAGTATTCCCTTATGTTTGGGAGGGATAGCCCTCCTTGTGCAAATGAAAAGTATAAAGTGCTAAGTGCGAGTCTATGAGACTTTTCAGCCCAAAGAAATGAAGATATTAGGGATTCTATCTTTTTAAAGAAGGAGACCTGAATAACACAGGGTGCTGCATTAAATAAGAAATTGAAAAGAGGTAGGATCGACATGCGTATCAGTGCTGCTCGGCCCATTATGGACAGGGGTAATAGATTCCAGCGTTCTAAAAGAGACTCAACCTTTTTTAGTAACGGTGATTAATTAAGTGGGAACAACTCGTCTAAGTTATCCGAAATAAATATTCCCAAATATCTCTTCGGCGTGGGGTTATAAATTTGCCTAAATTCTGGTATTAAAGTGTCTACAGTGCAGTTTAGTAAAATAACTTCCGTCTTGTTAACATTAATTTTATAACCCCCTAGTTTTTGAAAGTCGGAAAATATTTTTAAAATGTTCGCTTGACTTAGGGGGTTGGAATCTAAAAACAGGGCAATATCATCGGCGTATAACTTTATATTAGTCATACCAGCTACCGGGACTGTATTAGTTCGTATATTTCTAATCGCAATCGCTAGAGGTTCAATAAATAATGCGAATAATATTGGAGATAGGGGACATCCTTGACGGGTGCCTCTAGTTACCTTACATGTACCGATGTTGGAATTATTGATGATAATCTGTGCCCTGGAATTCAAATATAGTTGTTTTAAAAGAGAAATAAAAACATTCGGGAAATTAAAACTGTGTAAAATAGCAAATAGGCAGTTCCAGGACACTAGATCAAAGGCTTTCTCAGCATCTAAAAACCAGATTTGTGCCTTCACTTTATTAGTTTTAAAAAAGTCTAGTGCCTCTAATACAAACTTTGTATTTGTATGGAGCTGCCTACCTGCAATAAAACCGCACTGATCGTTGGCTACCAGACTTCCCACTATTTTATTCAATCGATTTGCTAAAAGCTTGGTAAAAATTTTATAGTCTGTATTTAATAGACTTATAGGTCGATACGAGTTTATGTTCTCACTATCCTTTCCCTTTTTTAAAATACTGACTACCACAGCTGAGCGGAAAGAATCCGGGGGTGATCCTCCTTGAAGTAAATCATTTACTAAAATTAAAAGTTCTTTACGAAGAGTTCCTTCAAATTTTTTAAAGAATTCGATTGGAAGACCATCGTCACCGTTGGCCTTTCCATTCGGGAGGGAGCCGATTACTTCGTCTAACTCAGATTCTGAGAAGGTCTCGGTGAGACATTCCTTCTCTTCAGCGTCTAATTTGGGGATTGTAAGTTGAGATAAAAACTCCCCTATTAAATCAGTTGAGGCCTCTTCTGTTGTTTGATAGATTCCTTCATAATGTTTCATGAACCACTCACCAATTGAGGCTGTGGTCTTAGCTTGTATTTTAGTGATTGGGTCAGTTAGTTGATCAATTCTGTTGCGAGCCTGTTTTTCTTTAGTTTGCCAAGCCAGGAGCTTCCCTGTATACTCGCTATCCTCATACATCCTCTGGGCGTAGAAATTAGAATGGGTTTCGCCCAGGGCATAATAAAAGTCCCTCATCCTACTCTTAGCCTCGGAGAGTTTTTGGCTAGATTCTGTTGTTTTGGCCCTATAGTGTACTTGGGTTGCCTCTATAAGATCTGTTTGTAATCTGTTCTTCTCCTCTTTTCTTGCTTTATATTTTGGTATATCTTTAGATGTGATGAACCCCCGTAAAGTAGCCTTAAATGCATCCCAAGTCGTGTTTAATGGGGCTGTACCTCTATTGCGAGAAAATAACTCCTCAATAAATTCTTCGATTTCTGTACACCATTGAGGATCTAGAGGGTTAGATTTGTTAAAAAACCATCGTTTTATAGTGCTTGTATCCTGAGGTCCCAGATTTACCTCCATGGAGGCTGCCGCATGGTCTGAAAAAGCGTTTGGTAGATAAACATAATTACATAATTTTAACTCATGAGAGGTTAAAAAGAAATCCAATTTTGAGGCGGAATTATATTTTGCCGAGAAACATGAATATTCTCTTTTGAGTGGGTTATTAACTCGCCAATAATCCATGATATCAAGGTCTAATTTGCAACTTTGAATTGCCAAGACAGATTGGGGTTTATTCTGACGGCGATCTTTTTTAGATGAATCCAATACAGCATTTTGCAAAAGATTAAAGTCACCTCCCCATATTATTGACCCGGGAAGGCCAATTATAACGTTTTTTAACTGTAGGATTGGCTGAGCATCGTCTAAGATAGGAGCGTATATTGTAACAAGGATTATATTTACATTGTATAATTTGCCATGGGCAACTGGCCATCTACCTCTGGGATCTGTGGCTGTGCCTGCCAGGATAAATCCTAGGTGTTTTCCTATCAGTATACATACTCCTCTCTGTGTCAATCCAGCTGAAGAGGATATCGTATGGCCAACCCAGTTCTTAAATAGTTTATCTGCATCGGCCTGGTCTCTATGATGGGTCTCTTGTAAATAAATAATATCAGGGTTTAAATTTTTTAACCAACATTCAATAGCATTTTTTTTCCGAACATTGTTCAGACCGTTTGCATTTAAAGAGATAAACTTCAGCATGCTACTTGATTAGGCCATAATTAAAAAACATGCTAAAAAATAGATATAGTGAGTACGAATGCCAAAAGGATTATTTAACAATACAATAATATAGTAAACATCAACATCTTTGTGCAAATAAGCAGATTGTCAAGAACTCTTTGTACGTCAATAGAGTACTACTCAGTGCAAATATAGATAGCTGCAAACCCTTTACTTTGTGCAAAATAGGCAAGTAGTCAGAACAGTACGATAATATAATATAATAAATATCAGAGAACCTCTCTTTTGTGCAAATAAGCAAATAGGCAAAAAAAAAAAAAGCTCTTTGTGCATCAATAAATAAATACTTAATACAGATACAGTAGCAGCAAGTATAAGTAGCAGCAAACCCTTATTTTATGCAAAATAGGCAAATAGTGCAAATAAGCAGATAGTTTGTATATATGTTATGTATATTAAAGCCATGTCAAGATCAGATGGTATTGTCTTTGCCGTACGAAGCTAATCTTGATAATAAAACCAACAATTCTTCAATATATGAACTCTCATTTTTTCCCCTGCAACACCTCCCTTCACCACCCCAACTCCCCCAACCCCCCCCTAGAGTGGACGGAACCTCCCCGTATTCCACATCCGTCCTTCTCTTTAGTTTCTTCTTTTAGGATGCCATTTCATTGCATCCTCGTGTGCTTCCTGTCATCATCTTAACCCCGCCTTGCAAGTCAAAACAGGGATCAGTTATAAACTACATTCCTGAATATACTAAAAAGTGTGAAACAAGAATGTAAATCAGCTATTAACTATACTCCTAGGCCTTCTAGAAAAGTCTGGGCTTCGTGTACAATTGTAAAGATAAAGAACTTCCCTTTGGCCAGTACTTTAAGTTTTGACTGCTGCACGATCGTAGCTTGGGCTCCCTTACTTTTAAAAGAGTCGATCATCTTAACAAAGTCTCTACGTCTATGAGCAGAAGCTGCCGGCATATCTGAGAAAATTCTTAAGTTATTTACGCCTTCCACGTTGAATGACTTCTTAGCATATGCAGTGTTCAAAATTTTCTCCTTCACCCTGAAATCCGAAAAATTGAGCAAGATCGTGCGTGGATATTTCATATTGTTGGGTTTATATGCCGGGACTCTGTGCGCTCTTGTGATTGTTAAATCCCCTTGGAGCTCTGGTATGGCTTTTTTCAGGGGGGACTCTGACCACTTAACTACATCCTTATCTTCCAGTCCCACTGGAATGCCTACTAGACGTAGATTTGACCTCCTATTATAGTTTTCAAGGTCCTGCAGTTTTTCTGCTAGCTGGGCTCTTTCTATATTGGCTACCAGCAGATCTTTCTGTATTGCTGATAGTGAATCCTCCAGAGATGAAATCCTGGTTTCTGCTTCAGTGACTTTTAAAGGAAGACTCCCGAAGCATTCTACCATTTTTGAGAGCCTGTTGTGCAGTTGTGAGATCTCCTGGGCCTGGGAATGTTTAAAATCTCTTAACTCCTGGAGAATGGTTCTGAGCAGTATTTCGATGGAATTTGTTTTTGTAGTGTTTGGAAGAGAAAATAACCCATTTTCTTGGGATGCATGGGATGTCTGTAGGCTTGGCTCTGGACTAGGAGATTCCATAGTGAATTTATGGCTCGGGCATGGGCTGTTGTCTAGAGCCAGTGCTATAGGTACCACGGGAACCGCAGATATTAGTTCTTCAAGGTCCTGGTCAGCCCCTACCGATAGCGCGGTTTCTGGCAGCTCAGGTGTAATAGAGCTAGTTGATATCCCTCCAGAGCTCAGAGCCTCCAGCATATCGTTTTTCCCATCCTGGTTCATCCCCCCTCGCATGGGAGTGCTCGAGAGTTGACTCTGTAGCCCCTGTTGCCCCTGTTGGAGGGGTTTTGAGAAGAGGGGGTACTGCCTTAGCTGGTTCCCAGTCCCATGGACTAGGGATGGTTTATTTGGCGTAGTGTCCACCTGGCCCACCTTTGTTCCCTTGTTGTTCCGCTCCATCTCTACATCGCCTTTTCTCACCTCTCTCACCCTTCTCAGTCTTTCCGTCGCCTTTCTTAGAGGCAGAGGCAGAGGCAGTTACAATGGCAGTTACAATGGCAGTGGAGCTTGGCACTGTTAATTGGGCAGAAAGGGACTGGATTTCGAGATCTTCATCACCTTCGTCTTCGCCCTCCTCCTGGTCATCTTCATTGACCTCTCCGTCCTCCTCATCCTGCTCTCTCAGAACATTATATTTGTTTTTTCCTGGTTGTATCTCTGTATCCTTTTGTCTCAGCGCACTCTTTTGCTGAGCCTTTCGTCTGTTTTTTCTCTCCCCCTTAACCACGGGGGGGGTTTTATTGACAGATTTCAGCAGTTCTTTCGCCTGTTCCATCTTAGCCTGCTTGCCCTTTACTCTTGCAGACATGTCTGGATATCAACTGCGCGAACTGTCTATTTCTGGGCACTATAATCCTCCCTCTCGGCGGTCGCCTAATGGCTTAATGACTTAATTCTTGACAACTTCCTAGGCGGCGGTGGGGGGGGGGCAAACCAATCCAACCCTGCCAACGCTGAGAGAAAAGCAGGCTAGGGCTAGGGCTGGGGCTGGGACAGCAGGCGGATAGACAACAAACCAAGCCGAGCAAAAAAGTGGAGCAGGCGGTATAAGAAGCAAACGATAGAGCAAAGGGGAGACGTAGGAGAGCAGCCGGGTCACAGGCTCACAGCAGGCTCAGGGTTAGGCACGCATGCGATGCGGATAACCAGTCTATGCATGAGGAGCCAGGGTGGGTTAGAACTGGAATGAGCAGAGCAGAGCAGGTATCAAGGTATCAAGGCTTCGGGGGAGGGCACACAAGTGCATTCAAAATTTACTATTCAGGCTGCTCAGGCTGCTATTTTGCCGAGAAGATAGAAAAGGGAGAGCCAGGAGGCGATGCACGGCAGGTGCGGCAGACACGCCAAGCAACCCAGCAACCTCCACCTCAGTACCTCCACTGACTTGCTCCCCCTCCGTCCCGTCACACCATCCAGCTGCTCTGACCTCCGACTGTGCTCCGGTCGCGCTCCTGTCGGTAATACCGCATTCCTTTTAGGTTTGTAGTAGCTTGTGGCCACCCGCTTCGCTGATATCCCGGAAAGTTAAGGTTTAGGCGGAAAAGGGCACCAGAGGTAGCTGCTAACGGGAGCCTGTCATGCAGAGCAGCGGCGTCTCAGTCAGCGTTGCTTCGTGCTCCGTGGGCGGGGCCTCGGCATGACAGGAAGCACAGCGGCGGCGTGTGTGGATCACGTCAGCCGTTCACCATCGCCTCCTCCCTGATCTCTTGTCAGCATCATGTATCTTAGTGCCTGTCTTGGGTGCTGCCCTGCCCATAAAAACCACGACACTGCCTGCTCAAACTTCTGGAACCACATCTTACCGAATTCCAGTGGGATAGCTCTAAAAAAATATATGATTTTCGGAAGGAAAATCATTTTAATGATATTACATCTTCCGATTAATGTCAAATAAAGATTATTTATTCTACGAGAATCAGATTTAAGACTACGTAATAATGGTCGAAGGTTTAACTCTACAATAGTTTCTGGATTAGAGCTTATCTCTACACCTAGATACCCAGCATTAGGCACAACATGCTGATCCGCAAGTATAACCTTATCATTGATTACTATTTGGGTCTTGCTATCATTCAAATGATAGCCGGAAACCATACCAAATTGTGAAGTTGCGTGATTTATTTCCTTTAAAGCCTGTTGGGGTGCAGGAGTAATGATTACTAGGTCATCTGCATATCCTAAAATTTTCACATCTCCGCCTTGGGCTGAAATTGGCTTGATTATCTAGTTCTTCTGAATCAATCTTATTAAAGGGTCAATATAAACCGCAAATAACAAGGGAGAGCAAGGGCACCCTTTTCTAGTGCCTCGCTTTATTATGATCTCTTCCGACTGTATTCCCATATGTGCAATTTTGGCTGTTGGATCCTTATACATACTCTGGACTGCTTTTAAAAAACCTTTCCCAATCCCATAATGTTTCATGACTGCCCCTAAAAAAAGCCAGGAGACCCTATCGAATGCCTTCTCAGCATCTAATAAAATTAAGGCCATAGGGTCTCCTGCCACCTTGGTATAATTAAATAATCTGATTGTCCTACAGAAAGGTCTATAGTTTCCCCCACCAGGGGCGAAGCCATGTTGCTGAGGAGAAACCATATTCTTAATTACAACCGATAGTCTATTTGCTTAAATCTTGGAGTAAATCTTAACATCATTGTTTATCAATGTAGTGGGCCAATAGGCCCCAAGATCCGTAGCCGACTTCCCTTGCTTTAAAATTATAACAATCTTTGCATACCTCCACGATACAGGGGGGGATTCCCCAATTTGTATCAAATGAAACATTTCCAGCATGATTGGTGCCAACTGGATTTGGAAGCTTTTATAGAATTCACCAGGTAGATAATCCGGCCCAACAGCTTTTCCAGATGGTACCGAATCCAAAGCATCGACAATTTCCCCTTTGTTAATTGGCGCATCCAGCCTTTCACATTATTCAGATGTAAGAAGATCTGACTTAACCACTTCAGGATATCTAGTGATTTGACCCTGTAACTGGATTCGTCTCTGACGTCTTCAGAATAAAGCTTTTGATAACATTTCTGAAAAGCAGCCAGGATTGCACTAGGGTCAGTCATTAAACCAATATCGGGATCATTGATTCCCATAATCCGTGTTTGTGTTTTTTTTTTCCCTCACTCGCACTGCTAGTAGATGCCCTACCCTTTCGTTACTCTCGTAAAATGTTGTCCGCCAATCAAGATATCTTCCCGCGTCCCTAGTAAAATAGATCTCGGTTATAGTGGATCTCCTTACTATAATCCCAGTTTGAGCCATTTCTATGTCCCCTCCTTCTGATATGGTCTTGACCAAATTTAACTCAGCTTTAGTCAGTACCTCGTAAAGCTCTTTTAACTTGTTTCTCTCTTTCTTCTGTGCCTCCCACCCAAACTGCGTAGTCTCTCCCCTAATACCAGCCTTCAAAGTATCCCAGACATTCTGAATATTAGTGCTGCCCAAGTTCTCGTTAAAAATCTAGTGATCCACATAGCCATATGTTCTAATTACAGATTATCACTCAACAATACCCAGTTAAAGGTCCAGCCAGACACACATTTTTTATGTTTAATATGCAGTTCCAGTACCAGAGGGTTGTGGTCAGACATAACCCTAGGAAACTTGAAGATTTTACTGCTCTGCCATAGACTTTGAGAAATAAAAAAACAATCCAATCTTGAATGAGATTGGTGCAGTGCAGAATAATAGGTAAAACCGGGGTCTTGGCCCCGAGTTAATGCCCAAACGTCCACCAGCCCGTGCAGCTCCTTTAACTGAGTGAGGGACCTAAATACTTTTGGCTTCCGACCTAAATATTTTATTTCGGGATGATTAGAAATTACACAGTTAATATTGATATTAAAATCTCCACAGAGTATAACCGGCGTGGGCCAGGCCATCAGTTCTATTCTCAGCCATTGAACAACTCAGGGTCATCTAGTACTGGGCCATAAACAGAGCATAGTGTGAACAAGTTATTATCAATTGAGCACTGCGTGATAGCCCATCGGCTGTTTTTATCAGAAGAGGAGCGTGAAAAATTTGCCATGTCCCGACGGGCAAAGATTGCCACACCCTTTTTCTTAACCTCCTGTTTGGACCATAAAATCAACTGATACCCATCCAACTTCATAATCTTATTTCTGCTAGCTTTGATGTGGGTCTCCTGAAAGCAGATAATATCCGCCTTTAGGATTCGGACATCTTCTTTTATCCTTCGGTGTTTCCCAGAGTCATTTAATCCACAAATATTAATAGTGGCTATCCTAACACATCCCACAGCTTATAATAAGTACACCAAAAACCGATACCCAAAAAACAAACAACAGCCCGCATTTCTAAGCACCCCAAAAAGATTATTTTTGACTTCCCTTGAATGAGGATCCATCTCCCCCCTCCCATCCCACCCCACACCTATAACTAAGGCAAAAAAGGTCCTCAGACCCTTGCGATGCCTCCTGCATTGATGCACCCCCCTGTTGCTCCCTGACCTAAAAGAAAAAACAAAAAAAGGGTAGCCAAGCCCTGCCCTCCACCCTCTTGTCCTCCATATTGACAATCAGTAACCTATTTACGAGTCTTGTCCATTTGACCCTATTATGCCCATTTCCCCCATTTCCCCCGATGAATAGCCTAACACTCTACCCTTTACCCTCTACCCCGTCCCCCCATTTAAGACAATTATGAAATTTGGACATAAAGAGTGAAGAGGGGAGAATTCACCAGCAAGCAAAACCAATCAGGCCAGAATTATTTCATACACCGCCGTAGATCCTCTAGTCCCCAGCTATCTCCTTCAGGTAATCCCCCGCCTGGATCTCAGAGGTAAAAACCCTAACCCGCTCCTGATATATAACTTTCAGCCGAGCGGGGTTCATCAAATAGACTTCACAATTGAGTTTCTGAAAAGGGGAGATAAGCTGCCTAAGACGCCATCTTCTTTCAACAGTTGTATGACAAAAGTCTGGTCTTACGAAAAATATATGTCCTTCAGCTACCTTTTTGGAGTCTGGCCGGGCCTTTTCAAATATTACTTGCCGCAGAAAACAATTTCAAAAAATGTCAAGATTGCTCGTGGTTTTAATTCCTGACGAGGATTATTCTTTACCATTAGTGGAAATCTGTGGACGCACTGGATTTCCATGTCCCAGTTCCAGTGTGAGAGCTCTGGGAAGGCAGATTTGAAAAGCTGAAGCATGAAGCCCCATATATCTCCACCTTCCGCTTTCTCCTCAATGCCCAAAACACGCAGATTATTTCTTTGTTGTCTGTTTTTAGACTCCTCCAATTTCCACATAATGTCCATCATTCTAGTGTCATTGGCAGAAGTTTTTTGATCGGTGATTTTCAGCCCAGACTCTAAGCCGACTACCCGCTCTTCCAGAGCAGTCGTCCGTGCCATAACGTCTGTACAGGCTTTCGTGGTCTTACTGATAGCCGCCTGTATCTTTTTCGTAGCCAGTTGTGCCCTTTTCTGTTCCTGGCGAGCCTCAGCTTGCATTGCCTTGAGGGTTGCATAAATTAGGGACATTGAGGGAACCTGTTCGTTCTTGGTTCCTGAAGCATATAGATTTACCTCCTGGAATCCATGTCCGGTGCTTCCTTTTCCCCTCACTCCCTGGATTAGTAATAGAGTAATCCCACTGGATTTGGGCATTGGGTCCCGAACGGGCAATATCATGTCTAGAGTCAGTGTGCGTTTTCCCCCTTGTAGCTTTTTTAAACGTATCAGCAGTTGTAGGTGCACTATCAGTGTCGCTATCATCAGCAGAGGCAACTATGTCTGTATTAGCCAAATCACTGCCAATCACAGAATCCGACTCCTCCGCCATGGAAAAAAAATTCTCACCATTGGGGGTTCCCGGAACTTTATCCCCTGCTTCTTGTTGTTCACAAAGCGGGTTATACAAGTTACAGTCATCAACCTGGCCCCCCTCCACATGTAACAGGGACAGTGGTGTAGATGGCATGACATTATGAGAGTCTGCAGCCTCCGGGATTGTAAACACATTGTCACCCATGTCAGTCCCAAGTATAGTGTTGCTGGTTTTACTAAGAACAGTGGCCCCATTACTAGGGTCAGCAGTGGTGATATCAATAACAGGTGATGCAGCAGATAAGGCTGTGGCAGAGACAGAGCCCGTACTTCCCAGCTGTATTGGGGTTCTGTCAAGGTGTGAGATGGACTGTTTGGACTGTTTGAACCTGTTATCTGGTTTCACAATTACGGCCTTACCAGCAAACATCCCAGGGATTGTTGGTGTTTTTTTCCTCGCCCCCCCCCCCCATCATGTGGGGCTTGCCCTGTATCAGGAGTTTTCCACTGCTCTCCCCTATTTTCCATGCCTTCTCTCCCCCCTGCTCAGAGGTGGGGGCCATTTCAGCATCTTTCGCCATCAATGTTTTTTTAGCAGCAGCGCTCACCTTAATGCTTAATGTTGCATCTTTAGGGGCCACTCTATGAGGCGGCATCTTCCTCCAGCTGGCTTGCTCCCCCAGCGGCTTACACCACCTGCATCACACGCCGGGACCCAGAAGACAAATTGCTCGACTTCGCGAAGTCCAGAGCCGGAGCCGGAATTCCGTCGAGTGGTGCCAAATTCCACAGAGACCGGGCACCCGAATCATCCAGGGATTCAAAAATCACACCGAGGGCTGTAGAAATCCGTATGAGGGCCAGATAGCACAGAAAATCAAGAGTGTTTCCCCAGCGAGTTTTCTCCATATAGCACACACCTGAAACCAAGCTCGAGGCCGCAGATTGCTCGCGGAGCCAGGAGCTCCTCCCAGCGGCTCACACCGCCTACACAGCACACCTAGACCGAGACTGCAAATCGCCCGGCTTGCTTGGCTTCACAGAGTTCGTCGAGGGGAGCACGTCGAATCGTATTCTGGATTTCGGGCACCAGAGCCGTCCAAGGATCTGAGGATCAGCGGAGGACAGGTACTCTCAATACAGGGCACAAAGGTCAGAAATAGCAGGGTATTAGCTCCCCCAACAGTAGTCAGCCACCGGAACGGCCAGAGAGCAACAATGCATATCTCACGCAGCCGCCATCTTGCATAGGACATGTTTTAAGCAACTATACACCCCTGCAGCAGAATGTGTTTAGAGGTTTTCTGAAGATGCAGAGGTCTTGGTTACTGTTTGAAATATAAAATGTTCTCCATTTACAAACTTTTAGTTTGTTGCTTTTATCTTAGATTATAGATACACTTGCTACGTATTAGATTAACTTCAAAACGTAAACTAGAACTTATTCTCCAAGCATATGACACAATGGAGACACTTATGTACAGAAACACACGTACATTTGTTTCAAGACTTAAAACACATATTTGTTTTTAATAATCCCCATGCTTGGTGCATGAACATACCATAGTGAGGATGGCTTGTGGTGCAAGGGTTAAAGGACTGATGGTATTTTGGTGGCTTAGTGAGGGACCATGGCTTGGCTAGATGGTCTTCCCCCATCTTTAAAGCACTCTTCTATTGAACAAGCGTGGAGAATAGAAGGTAGAGGGTCAGTGTGTAGATCAGGGATGACCATGTCTCCTTCCTGATCCCTTCTTCCTCATGCCTATTGTACCTATCAGGTTCAGACTTGGCAGAGTGAGGAAGCCTCTCCCGCTTTTGTAATTTTTCTTTGGTTTCCCCTGACAGGGAATCCCAAGCCCCACACCACCTTTTTGCAGACACAAAAGGGCAAAACCGTGGCTTGGTCAGGCTGGGAGGATTACACAAAAACCACTAAGTGCCTCCGGTATTCACAGTGCTGGACCAATAGAATGCATCAACTTGGTCTGTTTAACTAGAATAAGTGCAGAAGCCACCAATCTTTGTTTCCGAATTTCTCTCTACCCAGTATGTAGGATCCCACACCAGTGGAGACAGAGAAAGCCCATTTAGAATTATGGTTCTGGTTGCTAGCTACCAGCTCCCCTTGTCAGATTCAGAACCAAGAACTTAAGGCATCTATTCCCTTTTACAGAGAGCTACCTCACAACAACCTTGAATAGCCATGTCGTTTTATTGTGATCAGAAATATAGGTGTTTGAGCATATACCATTGAAGCATCAGCATTGGTAGTGGAGAGGTGTGTCAGCACCGAGTTAATTAAAATGGTATCCGTTAAAGGAATTAGTTAATCTCAAAGATGGGATCCTACCAATAAGGCCACTATTTGGTCTCATGGGACTTGGTAAGATATCTTGCACTACTGTCCTAGGTCTTCCGAGGCTAGCCTTTCTGCATGAGGGTAGCTAAACATGAATGCCACCATGCAGTAACCGTGCTTTCAAGTGAGTGGTGGCATGTAGTAGTGAGGGAGAACTTGTTGTGGGGTGGCTTTCATTGGGGATTGTAGGTCTGAGCCTTATTCCAATGCGCTTGTGGAGACAGCAGTTGTTCGATTCTCACAGTGCTCTTGATGAATATATGAGGGTTTAATGTGCAGTTACAGTCTGTAGCATCGAAAAACTGCTGTGGGATTCCCTCCTCCCTTACACATAATGCAAGGTCATGGTTCCTGGCTGAGGACTTGGGGAGCTCAGCTTAGAGCTTCCGAAAATTGTTCATGGTCAGATTTGCTGAGAGAGGGGGTCTGTTTAATAAACATTTTATATTTTTCTGTTGATGGTACAGATGGGGGTCTCTGTAGTAACTATGTTGAGAAAGCTCTTTGTATGAGCTCACTACCCCCTGCTGTATCCTTTTTTAGAGAATGTGATGCCACATTGCTTTTACCGTACATGTTTGCAAAGGTTGGGGTTGAATTAGATACCAGATGCAGGTATTTTGGTTCAACAACGTCTTTATTTTTCACACACATCATTGGTAACTTATATCCAAAGTCCCAAGAACTATTTCCCCTTTTTGTGCCTTTTCATGGTGACGGTGTATTAATGCATATTCTGCTACGCTCTTAACTTTTTACTGGGTATCTCCTCATACGCATATATGTATGTACCTAGCATTTGTATAACTCAAAGTGGACAAAAAGTCAATGGAGCACTGTACAAGGTCAAAGGCAAGCATACAGGCAACTGGATATAGGTGAAAAAGCTGGATTCTTGTATCAGAAGTGTACTGTTACTTGACACAACTTTTGTATTTCCTATGTCATTGAAACACAAAAGATTACTTTTATGATCTCCTGTTACGAAGTTTTTGGATGATAGTGCTAAAACATCTTTTGCTCCATCATCATGTATTCAAGAAGTTGCTCAACCCCCTTGAACTCTCTGTTATTGTCCATTTTTTTAACGTTTTCTCTTTTTTTAATTTGATCTATTGTAACCATACTTTAATTGCATAATCATTGAATCCCGCATTTAGCTTCCATTCTGTATAGCCCCTTTTTTTTTCTCTTCTGTTATTCTACCATGGACCTTTTTTCTACTACATAATCATTTGCTTATTTGCCTTTAATAATGTTTTGTATCACTTAAACTTGATGCTTTCCTGCTTATGATTGCTTATTTATTCCTTTTCTGACATACTGTTAATAAACTTACCTTTTGAAACTTTGAAAATGTTACAGCAAGTTTTGAAAATGGTGCTGGTGAGCAGGGAGAGCCAATGGGGATATAACAGGATAGGGATGATGTGATCGTACATCTTTAGCCATCGATGATATGTGCTGCACCATGTAGGATGGCCTTAAGGTGGGCCAATGGGAAGTCTGGGAGGCCATGAACCAGGGCTTTGTCACAATTCAGATGTGAGTGTGCAGCTCTGAAGTCGTGATAGCCTGTAGAAGGCCATCTTGGTTACCTTTGCAAGAATGTGGGTACAGTGGGCAGAGTGAACCCAAATAGCATGGTATTACATTAAAATCGGAGTTCAAATCGTTCCAGGTTCAAATTGATGAGAAAGACTTAGATATTTCTTGTTATTATTGGAGAATGCTACAAAGTTTGCCTTAGAGTTATTGAGATTCAGGTAAGTGCTGGACATCCACGTCTGGATGAGGTGTAGGCAGTGTTTGGCACGTTGGATGTCTGAAGTATATTAAACTTTCAAGTAGAGTTGTGTTTCATCATTATATTGGGGAATTCTGACATTGTTATCTGTGAGAAGAGCCCCAACATGCTCCATGAACACTTTGAAGATGAAAAGAGAAAGGATGGAACAGTAGGGGACTCGGCAGATGATAGCCATTTTGTGTAATCTAGCAACGCCTATGTGAATGGGCAGGTGTTCGTTGGATGAGTAAGAGGAGGAGCAGAGAAGGACAATCTGAATTATCACACACAAGTTTGTATTAGTGTACCTCCACTTAAACATGCTTTGGTGGCAATTGTAGTTTATTTCCTTGACTGACACATCCCAACCAACCATCTCTAGTATGACTATGAATATATGTCATCAGATCATGCTGCAGTATCTATACAGCTACCTTACAAATCATAGACATCAGCCTCCTGAGAATAAACAAAGACAGGCCTTTCATCCAGATATTGATGAACCTCAGAGTCACCTTTAACACCATTAATTATCCCACACTCAACTACAGCCTGAAATTATGAATGTGATTCATTGACAGCATTTTACCCTTCTAGTTCTCCTTCTATCTATCCAAATGGCACTAATTTATTCACATTGACACCTCTAGGACCTGAAAGATCTATATCACCTGCAAAATCCTCTATGGTTCCATTTTGTCTCCAGTCATCTTCAACCTCTAAATGAACCCCCTTGGGACACTATTCACCTATAATAGCATATGCATCCACCAATGCACTATTGACACACAGCCCTGCTTAACTCTCATCCACTCCAGAAATCCAGTGCCTCAAACATTGCGTACACCTCATCCAGATCTCAATCTCTAGCACCTTCCTGAAGTTCAACTCTGTCAAAACAGAATGCATACTCTCCAATAGGAACAACAAGCAACAACTAGTCAAAAGATGACTCAACTACAAGAAGCCCACTACAAGACACTACTTGACTGGTATCTATACCCTACTAAACTGCGACGAATCTTCCCTGAGACCTCAGATCTCTGCTGGCGGGAATGTGGCCTCTAGGGGGATTTTCACCACATTTGGTGGGACTGTCCGGGTATTTGACCTTTTTGAGAAGAAACCCTCTCCGATCTCAAAGATATGCTGGGCTACCCTATTCCAACTAAAATAGAGGGGGTTCTGATAGGTGTTAGAGATCCGGCCCTTGAGCACCAAACAAAAGCCGAAAAGACAATCATGTGGACCTTTCTGGGTGCGGCGAAACTCACCATAGCGGCTGCATGAAAAAAGAAAGATACTCCGGCAACAACAATATGGCATTTCCGCTTATTGCAGATCCTCTCCATGAAACGTCTGGCGGACATCTTTAGAGACAATTACAAGGCTTTAGAACATAGGTGGGACACATAGGTGGGACCCCCTAGTTCCATGCTTATCTCAAGGTTTGCCCTCTGCAGTATGTCCGCCAATCAGTAAGGGCTATGCACCTCTTCAAGTCTAAACCACGCAAGGACGACATGTGACGGAGTACAACCCAGAAATTTGAATGGAGGGCACATTGGTTTGTCTATTCTGCCCTGCGTCAGCACTCAGGCTTAACGGTATTTCACTGTCCACCACCATCACCACCGGGAAGTGGGGGGATTTCTTGAGGGGGTGTTACATTTCGGTTAGGCGCTTGCCTGAGAACCTTCCTGGGGTTTTTTGTTATTTTAAAACTAGCATCTTCGACTTTGACTAGGGGGAGTGATATGATCCTCGGACTGTATGAAACTGAGACCCACACACTGTTTTGCAATCCTGGGGCCTGCACGCCCTACTATACCCATGATGTCACTATGATTCTTGGTTTTTGATGCTCCATTAAAAATAATTTTGAAAAAAATGGTTCCAACTATATGACTTTGGACAACTTGGAACTCCTGCTTGCTGACTTGCACCATCTTTAAAATAAGTTGCATCATCATCATGACTGGGCCTCCACCAATCTGGCTTACAATCTCACAACATCTAGAGATTCTCAGCATATTCACATCATGGACATCATATGACTAGAGATGAGAAGTGCTAAAAAGAGAAATAAACAACAAGATAACGTTCCTTTTCTATCAATGCATCTAGGATTTAGACGACATCCCAGTATTAATCAGGACCTCCCCAGCCCTCCTCCATCTAGGGAAGAGCTGAAAGCACAGCTCTTTGAAGAACGCCAGATCACTGCGGTTGAATGTCAGAAATGTGTGGACAAAAATATTGTCTGACATAAATAGCATGACCTTAATATCATTTACAAAAATCTCTTTCTATTGGGTGTAGATTGTCTATTATTGACTCCAATGTGGCTATGTTAAAGACACAATATATATGTCATACAATATTCTGACCATAATATTTTGGCACAATACAATCACAAGCAAAATGGAGGAGTACCACCAGTGAGAATTCACAAGTCGCTGTATGGGTGGACGGTTTTCACAAGGTGGAGGAAAACTCTTTTTATTAAAAACCCCTCACTCATCACCTAGTGATGACATGCTTCATCATCGGGGTCCACCCTAATGACCTAGCGTCATCAGGGTGTGCTTCAACACCTGGTTGCAGTGGAGCAGGTTGTGAGTGGTGGTGCGTGAAAAAATGAAAAAATCAGTGTGTTAAAAATTGTCCTGGTTTGAACTTGTAAAATAAAGATTTTTTATTGGCAAGCAACTGGACAATGTTAAAATCGTGGCGAGATAAAATAGGGGCAGTGATGAGCCCGTGTATCTCTGTAAATGATAGGGTCTATGTGTTGGGTCTACATGTTTCAACCTTAGCGGTTATGGTGAACCAGGTTTTCGTCAGGACCTCAAAACCAAGTTGGTGGACGGTCTGCGTCCCCTAAAAGACGCACCCAATCCTACCACATGGGACCACTGGATGGCGAAAATGTGCCCGTGGTATTAGCTCGCTCCACACTGGGTGAGCTAAAAAAATCAAAACACCTGTAAAAGAAAATACGGACATTTGTCACAATATTGAGCATATTTACAAGCCTGTAACGTAGTGCAGTGCTTCAACGTTGTGTCAGCATGCTGTCACACCCAGTTACATGGTGAATTCAGTGGTAGCATCATACGTCTAGCGTTACCAGTGTTGGGCTCTACTCCAGCATACTTCTAGAGGAGGGAAGTGTTGGTGCACAATGTGGGACGGTGAAAATTACCCACAACTTGCACACAGAGGGAGTATTGTGATTTTTTCTATTCACAACTCTCACGCAGTACATAAAATCATCACCGCGTGTTACTAGCTCGCATACTGACTAGTTAGTGCGAGGCTATATCCAATTTGATAGTGCACGCATTGTCAATGAAAACTGTACAACACAGAATAAAACAAACACAACACAGACATAAGACAGACAAAGAATATATAACCAAGGCTCACTCTCAGTGGAGTGTTCAAGGACTTCATGGGACAGGGGAGGTTACCCTCGTGAAAAACGTATTCTGTAAAAGAATGGTATTTTAAAAGAGGCTGTTAATGCGGGCAAGAATGGATAATGTGCATCAAAATCGTGTCCTGTGTGCGCTCGCTTTGGCGCTTGTTGGAAAGACACGCCCGCAGGTAATAAGGGGCTTCTCTACTCACAGTTTGTTGCCGAGGAATTCAGATTGTAACCTACTGCCTGCACATCCCCGTTAGTACTGGGCTGGGTGAAGGCGCGAGTAAAATAGATTGCAAGCGCTTCCGTGATGGGCGTGGTTAGGCCGCGATCACGTGCGCGGAAGCCCGGCAGAGACACTGGGACGGTGGCCGCATAGCCTCAAGTAGTTTCAGCCTTAGCGAGAAATCGAATCTCGGGCAGGGTAGTTAAAGTAGATGACGGGCTCAGAGTTATAACATTAAAAATTATATATGAAAAAGATGGACAGAAAAACCACCAAATACAGTCCAGTGATTATATAATAGCCACTAACTTGAATGACTGTTCAATTATTAGTGACTACATCATAAACAGCCATATTTAAGGAGAGTTCTCAGATAGGTATGGGGTGTATGGACCGATTAAAACCCCAATAAAGAACCCAATATTGTAATTTGAGCACAGCCAAATTAAGTGGCTATGTTATCCGGAAAATCCGGTAGAAACCAAGACTAATTCTCATTACAGGAGTGCCTGGCCGTGGCGCTTCGTTCATGTTTGTAGAAAAATAGACAGCTCATTAGGTGGTCATAAGTAGGCAAAATATTGCTTAAAGAATAGTGGGTAGAATTAGAGTACTGAGGCCCAAGGGATATTATCATTAAGGCCAGTGATATGAGTAGAAAGTCTGTAAACCCAACGTTGTTCTTTTTCGTGTAGGATCTTTTGGGAGTTGGGTCCGTTTGGAATCTGCTCGATGACAGTCCATCTCATGTCATTAGGGGTGTGGTTCGCACCCAGGAAATGGTCTGTCAACTTGGTGGCGTTTTTTCTGCAGCGTATTGTGCTGCGATGCTCGCAGATACGTTGTTTGACCTTTCTGGTCGTCATGCCAATGTAGTTCTTACCGCAAATGCATGTGATCATGTACACAACGTTGGTGCTGTTGCAATTCGTGTGTTTGCGCTGTTCCCACACTCTACCTTCTTCGAGATTCAGTGTTTTCGTGTTCTCTGTCAGATGGCATACACTGCAATCTCCACATTTGAAGTGCCCAATGATTGGTGGCAAGTTCCACATTTCGGTAATGCTAGGGTTAGAGTTATTCGTTGCATTTTTTGGCCTTGTGTTAACAAGGCTGTCTTTTAAACTTGGTGCTTTCCTGTAAGAAAAAAGCGGTTTGTCCCATTTCAGTGTGCCTGTGTTGAGGATTTGCCAATGTTTGTTGATGCTCTTACTCACCCTGTTTGAAACGGAACTGTACGTTGTAACACATGTGAGGGGAATAGAATCATTCTGGGCCATGCTTTCTTCAAGTAGAGCATCCCGAGGTTGATTCCTTGCTCTTTTTTGGCACTTCTCAATTACTCTGTTGGGATACCCTCGTTGTTTCAGTTTGCAGGTGAGGTCTTTAGCTTGAAGTTTGTAATCTGATAGTTTGCTGCAATTCCGCCGTAGTCTCAGATATTGGCCATATGGTAGGTTTTCTCTGAGCGGACGGGGATGGAAACTCTCGTACCTCAGTAGATTGTTCTTAGCAGTGGGCTTAAAATGTGTTTTGGTTGTTAATTCCAGCCCCTCTTTCTTGATTTCTATGTCCAGAAAGATCATCTGTTGTTTGTCAGACGTGTGGGTAAATCTGAGGTGTGGATCTCGAGTGTTGATCCAGATGGTAAAGTCTCTGAGTGTTTCTTCAGGTCCTTGCCAGATTGCCAAGACGTCGTCAATATAACGACGCCAAAACTTGATATGATCTCTGTAGGGGTTCTCTTGTGTAAGGATGTGCCTCTCTTCAAAATTATGGACATACAGCCCGGCTATACTAGGAGCAAAAACACTGCCCATAGATGTACCACCGATTTGGAGGTACAGGGAGCCCTCATATTCAAAATAGTTCCTTTTGAGTGCGAGCATGGCACACTGTAAGACGAATGTTTTTGGTGTTTGGTGTTCCCAACTGTTGTTTTCCAGAACGCTTTTAAGAAGATCTAGGGTGGCATCTTGAGGAATGCTCGTATAAAGGCTCTCAATGTCAAAACTGAGTAGGATGGTTTCATCATCTACTTGTGCATTGTTCAGGAGTGTTAGCAGGTTTTTTGTATCCCTGAGGTACGTTGGTGTAGATTGTACGATAGGTTTCAGAAAGAAATCACAGAACCTAGAGAGCGGTTCCAAGAGTGAACCAATCCCTGACACGATCGGTCTTCCTGGGGGGGGGGGGGTTTCCTTTGTGCATCTTTGGCAAAGTATATAAATACGGGATTTTTCCTTCCGTTTTGCAGAGGTAATCTGCTTCCTGTTTCGAAATTGCACCAGAGGCCTCAGTTGTCTCAACAAGTTCCAGAATTTCTGCTCTCAGTTCCTCAGTAGGGTCTCTTGATAGGGGCTGGTAGCTCTTGATGTCACTAAGTAACCTCCTGCATTCAGTGTCATAATCACTCTTATTCATGACAACCAGGCCACCGCCCTTGTCAGCCGGTTTTATTATAACTGAGTTGTCATTCTTCAATTGCATAATTGCTTCGCATTCTGCCCTGCTGTTGTTTTCAAATTGTCTGGTTTCCCTCATTTCTTCAATGTCTTTGAACACGGCCTGTTCAAATGTGTGGATTTCCACAGGAATAGTGTGTGGAGGTGGTGTGAACTTTGACTTAATTTTAAGGCCTGTTTCGTTGGGTGTTTCGTCATTTTCATTGCTTGGATGTTTTTCAAAGAATGCTTTGAGTTTTAGTTTCCGAAAGAAATTGGCCAGTTCGCAATGGAGTTTGAATTTGTCCAAGTGTCTCGTGGGTACAAAACCAAGGCCCTTGTTGAGCACTTTGGTTTCGGTTATAGTGAGACTTCTTGAGGAAAGGTTGGTGACTAGTTCGTCTTGTTGCTTGGTCCCGGTTTGCTCATTCCTGCTCTGCTCCTGGTGTTGTTGCCCACTGGGTCCTCGTCTTCCCACTGCACATTGTTCCCGGTTCTCTTCCGACCTCTTCCGCGCCTGCCTCTGTTCTGAAAAGGAGGGCGGTACTGGCTGGGTGGAAAAAAGTGCGGTTGAAATGGTGGTTGCCATCCATACATGGGAAATGATTGATCTGGCATGAATGGTGTCGGGAAAGGAGGTTGGTTATATTGTGGCCATTGGTAATGTCCTCTAAATCCTCCTCTTTGTCTTTGTCTTTGATTTCCATTCCCTGAGCCACCACTGTTGCTGGAGCTGTTGGACGTGTTGCTGGATGCATCAGAGTCCTGATCCGGTCCTGTGGAGGCTTTGTAGTCAGCATCAGAATAGGGATAGGCCTTTACAAAGGAAAAGCGTTTCAGATCCTTCTGGAACTTCTGTACCTTCTGTTGGGTACTTTAACTACCCTGCCCGAGATTCGATTTCTCGCTAAGGCTGAAACTACTTGAGGCTATGCGGCCACCGTCCCAGTGTCTCTGCCGGGCTTCCGCGCACGTGATCGCGGCCTAACCACGCCCATCACGGAAGCGCTTGCAATCTATTTTACTCGCGCCTTCACCCAGCCCAGTACTAACGGGGCGGTGCAGGCAGTAGGTTACAATCTGAATTCCTCGGCAACAAACTGTGAGTAGAGAAGCCCCTTATTCCCTGCGGGCGTGTCTTTCCAACAAGCGCCAAAGCGAGCGCACACAGGACACGATTTTGATGCACACTATCCATTCTTGCCCGCATTAACAGCCTCTTTTAAAATACCATTCTTTTACAGAATACGTTTTTCACGAGGGTAACCTCCCCTGTCCCATGAAGTCCTTGAACACTCCACTGAGAGTGAGCCTTGGTTATATATTCTTTGTCTGTCTTATGTCTGTGTTGTGTTTGTTTTATTCTGTGTTGTACAGTTTTCATTGACAATGCGTGCACTATCAAATTGGATATAGCCTCGCACTAACTAGTCAGTATGCGAGCTAGTAACACGCGGTGATGATTTTATGTACTGCGTGAGAGTTGTGAATAGAAAAAATCACAATACTCCCTCTGTGTGCAAGTTGTGGGTAATTTTCACCGTCCCACATTGTGCACCAACACTTCCCTCCTCTAGAAGTATGCTGGAGTAGAGCCCAACACTGGTAACGCTAGACGTATGATGCTACCACTGAATTCACCATGTAACTGGGTGTGACAGCATGCTGACACAACGTTGAAGCACTGCACTACGTTACAGGGTTGTAAATATGCTCAATATTGTGACAAATGTCCGTATTTTCTTTTACAGGTGTTTTGATTTTTTTAGCTCACCCAGTGTGGAGCGAGCTAATACCACGGGCACATTTTCGCCATCCAGTGGTCCCATGTGGTAGGATTGGGTGCGTCTTTTAGGGGACGCAGACCGTCCACCAACTTGGTTTTGAGGTCCTGACGAAAACCTGGTTCACCATAACCGCTAAGGTTGAAACATGTAGACCCAACACATAGACCCTATCATTTACAGAGATACACAGGCTCATCACTGCCTCTATTTTATCTCGCCACGATTTTAACATTGTCCAGTTGCTTGCCAATAAAAAATCTTTATTTTACAAGTTCAAACCAGGACAATTTTTAACACACTGATTTTTTCATTTTTTCACGCACCACCACTCACAACCTGCTCCACTGCAATCAGGTGTTGAAGCACACCCTGATGACGCTAGGTCATTAGGGTGGACCCCGATGATGAAGCATGTCATCACTAGGTGATGAGTGAGGGGTTTTTAATAAAAAGAGTTTTCCTCCACCTTGTGAAAACCGTCCACCCATACAGCGACTTGTGAATTCTCACTGGTGGTACTCTTCCATTTTGTTTTTTCTACTATTGTATCCAGGGGTACAGGAGTACTCCCTGTTCACTCTGGTGAACATAACCCTTGCTCTCTCCATTGTTTTTGTATGTCTTGGCAGCGCACAGCTGTGAGAGTTATTAAATAGCAGCACTGTCTTCTTTACTGTCTACACGGAGAAGGGGACACGACTATTGACCATGGCAGACACCCAAGGCTTAACATACTCTACTGACGAAATTGACTCTATCATGGGCAATCTTGCGGCGTTTGCAGATGCAAACATAAGTAGTACAATATCCCAGACATCAGACTGGGACAAATTGACGGAAATGAAAAAGAACAGAATCAGAACCATCCTACACGGCACTATACTAAAGGAGTATGTGACGAACCAAATGGCACCAAAAGGCTTACTAGTATCCAATGCCCCTCGTATCTTTCTGGACGATCATGAATTCCGAAGAGACTGGGCACGTATAGCATGGCATTGCACTCATGATTGGATCATGCTGATCCTCAAGACTGCCCTACGCCTCTCTGAAAAAATCCAGATCGAAATACAGGTGACTGAAGCACAAATAAAAACTAGCATCACGGGATATAAAAAGAAACTAGATGATCTCAACAAAGAGATGAATGAGTATAGGGACAACCTTACCCAACAGAAGGTACAGAAGTTCCAGAAGGATCTGAAACGCTTTTCCTTTGTAAAGGCCTATCCCTATTCTGATGCTGACTACAAAGCCTCCACAGGACCGGATCAGGACTCTGATGCATCCAGCAACACGTCCAACAGCTCCAGCAACAGTGGTGGCTCAGGGAATGGAAATCAAAGACAAAGACAAAGAGGAGGATTTAGAGGACATTACCAATGGCCACAATATAACCAACCTCCTTTCCCGACACCATTCATGCCAGATCAATCATTTCCCATGTATGGATGGCAACCACCATTTCAACCGCACTTTTTTCCACCCAGCCAGTACCGCCCTCCTTTTCAGAACAGAGGCAGGCGCGGAAGAGGTCGGAAAAGAACCGGGAACAATGTGCAGTGGGAAGACGAGGACCCAGTGGGCAACAACACCAGGAGCAGAGCAGGAATGAGCAAACCGGGACCAAGCAACAAGACGAACTAGTCACCAACCTTTCCTCAAGAAGTCACACTATAACCGAAACCAAAGTGCTCAACAAGGGCCTTGGTTTTGTACCCACGAGACACTTGGACAAATTCAAACTCCATTGCGAACTGGCCAATTTCTTTCGGAAACTAAAACTCAAAGCATTCTTTGAAAAACATCCAAGCAATGAAAATGACGAAACACCCAACGAAACAGGCCTTAAAATTAAGTCAAAGTTCACACCACCTCCACACACTATTCCTGTGGAAATCCACACATTTGAACAGGCCGTGTTCAAAGACATTGAAGAAATGAGGGAAACCAGACAATTTGAAAACAACAGCAGGGCAGAATGCGAAGCAATTATGCAATTGAAGAATGACAACTCAGTTATAATAAAACCGGCTGACAAGGGCGGTGGCCTGGTTGTCATGAATAAGAGTGATTATGACACTGAATGCAGGAGGTTACTTAGTGACATCAAGAGCTACCAGCCCCTATCAAGAGACCCTACTGAGGAACTGAGAGCAGAAATTGTGGAACTTGTTGAGACAACTGAGGCCTCTGGTGCAATTTCCAAACAGGAAGCGGATTACCTCTGCAAAACGGAAGGAAAAATCCCGTATTTCTATACTTTGCCAAAGATGCACAAAGGAAACCCCCCCCCCCAGGAAGACCGATCGTGTCAGGGATTGGTTCACTCTTGGAACCGCTCTCTAGGTTCTGTGATTTCTTTCTGAAACCTATCGTACAATCTACACCAACGTACCTCAGGGATACAAAAAACCTGCTAACACTCCTGAACAATGCACAAGTAGATGATAAAACCATCCTACTCAGTTTTGACATTGAGAGCCTTTATACGAGCATTCCTCAAGATGCCACCCTAGATCTTCTTAAAAGCGTTCTGGAAAACAACAGTTGGGAACACCAAACACCAAAAACATTCGTCTTACAGTGTGCCATGCTCGCACTCAAAAGGAACTATTTTGAATATGAGGGCTCCCTGTACCTCCAAATCGGTGGTACATCTATGGGCAGTGTTTTTGCTCCTAGTATAGCCGGGCTGTATGTCCATAATTTTGAAGAGAGGCACATCCTTACACAAGAGAACCCCTACAGAGATCATATCAAGTTTTGGCGTCGTTATATTGACGACGTCTTGGCAATCTGGCAAGGACCTGAAGAAACACTCAGAGACTTTACCATCTGGATCAACACTCGAGATCCACACCTCAGATTTACCCACACGTCTGACAAACAACAGATGATCTTTCTGGACATAGAAATCAAGAAAGAGGGGCTGGAATTAACAACCAAAACACATTTTAATCCCACTGCTAAGAACAATCTACTGAGGTACGAGAGTTTCCATCCCCGTCCGCTCAGAGAAAACCTACCATATGGCCAATATCTGAGACTACGGCGGAATTGCAGCAAACTATCAGATTACAAACTTCAAGCTAAAGACCTCACCTGCAAACTGAAACAACGAGGGTATCCCAACAGAGTAATTGAGAAGTGCCAAAAAAGAGCAAGGAATCAACCTCGGGATGCTCTACTTGAAGAAAGCATGGCCCAGAATGATTCTATTCCCCTCACATGTGTTACAACGTACAATTCCGTTTCAAACAGGGTGAGTAAGAGCATCAACAAACATTGGCAAATCCTCAACACAGGCACACTGAAATGGGACAAACCGCTTTTTTCTTACAGGAAAGCACCAAGTTTAAAAGACAGCCTTGTTAACACAAGGCCAAAAAATGCAACGAATAACTCTAACCCTAGCATTACCGAAATGTGGAACTTGCCACCAATCATTGGGCACTTCAAATGTGGAGATTGCAGTGTATGCCATCTGACAGAGAACACGAAAACACTGAATCTCGAAGAAGGTAGAGTGTGGGAACAGCGCAAACACACGAATTGCAACAGCACCAACGTTGTGTACATGATCACATGCATTTGCGGTAAGAACTACATTGGCATGACGACCAGAAAGGTCAAACAACGTATCTGCGAGCATCGCAGCACAATACGCTGCAGAAAAAACGCCACCAAGTTGACAGACCATTTCCTGGGTGCGAACCACACCCCTAATGACATGAGATGGACTGTCATCGAGCAGATTCCAAACGGACCCAACTCCCAAAAGATCCTACACGAAAAAGAACAACGTTGGGTTTACAGACTTTCTACTCATATCACTGGCCTTAATGATAATATCCCTTGGGCCTCAGTATTCTAATTCTACCCACTATTCTTTAAGCAATATTTTGCCTACTTATGACCACCTAATGAGCTGTCTATTTTTCTACAAACATGAACGAAGCGCCATGGCCAGGCACTCCTGTAATGAGAATTAGTCTTGATTTCTACCGGATTTTCCGGATAACATAGCCACTTAATTTGGCTGTGCTCAAATTACAATATTGGGTTCTTTATTGGGGTTTTAATCGGTACATACACCCCATACCTATCTGAGAACTCTCCTTAAATATGGCTGTTTATGATGTAGTCACTAATAATTGAACAGTCATTCAAGTTAGTGGCTATTATATAATCACTGGACTGTATTTGGTGGTTTTTCTGTCCATCTTTTTCATATATAATTTTTAATGTTATAACTCTGAGCCCGTCATCTACTTTAACTACCCTGCCCGAGATTCGATTTCTCGCTAAGGCTGAAACTACTTGAGGCTATGCGGCCACCGTCCCAGTGTCTCTGCCGGGCTTCCGCGCACGTGATCGCGGCCTAACCACGCCCATCACGGAAGCGCTTGCAATCTATTTTACTCGCGCCTTCACCCAGCCCAGTACTAACGGGGCGGTGCAGGCAGTAGGTTACAATCTGAATTCCTCGGCAACAAACTGTGAGTAGAGAAGCCCCTTATTCCCTGCGGGCGTGTCTTTCCAACAAGCGCCAAAGCGAGCGCACACAGGACACGATTTTGATGCACATTATCCATTCTTGCCCGCATTAACAGCCTCTTTTAAAATACCATTCTTTTACAGAATACGTTTTTCACGAGGGTAACCTCCCCTGTCCCATGAAGTCCTTGAACACTCCACTGAGAGTGAGCCTTGGTTATATATTCTTTGTCTGTCTTATGTCTGTGTTGCGTTTGTTTTATTCTGTGTTGTACAGTTTTCATTGACAATGCGTGCACTATCAAATTGGATATAGCCTCGCACTAACTAGTCAGTATGCGAGCTAGTAACACGCGGTGATGATTTTATGTACTGCGTGAGAGTTGTGAATAGAAAAAATCACAATACTCCCTCTGTGTGCAAGTTGTGGGTAATTTTCACCGTCCCACATTGTGCACCAACACTTCCCTCCTCTAGAAGTATGCTGGAGTAGAGCCCAACACTGGTAACGCCAGACGTATGATGCTACCACTGAATTCACCATGTAACTGGGTGTGACAGCATGCTGACACAATGTTGAAGCACTGCACTACGTTACAGGCTTGTAAATATGCTCAATATTGTGACAAATGTCCGTATTTTCTTTTACAGGTGTTTTGATTTTTTTAGCTCACCCAGTGTGGAGCGAGCTAATACCACGGGCACATTTTCGCCATCCAGTGGTCCCATGTGGTAGGATTGGGTGCGTCTTTTAGGGGACGCAGACCGTCCACCAACTTGGTTTTGAGGTCCTGACGAAAACCTGGTTCACCATAACCGCTAAGGTTGAAACATGTAGACCCAACACATAGACCCTATCATTTACAGAGATACACGGGCTCATCACTGCCCCTATTTTATCTCGCCACGATTTTAACATTGTCCAGTTGCTTGCCAATAAAAAATCTTTATTTTACAAGTTCAAACCAGGACAATTTTTAACACAGTGATTTTTTCATTTTTTCACGCACCACCACTCACAACCTGCTCCACTGCAATCAGGTGTTGAAGCACACCCTGATGACGCTAGGTCATTAGGGTGGACCCCGATGATGAAGCATGTCATCACTAGGTGATGAGTGAGGGGTTTTTAATAAAAAGAGTTTTCCTCCACCTTGTGAAAACCGTCCACCCATACAGCGACTTGTGAATTCTCACTGGTGGTACTCCTCCATTTTGTTTTTTCTACTATTGTATCCAGGGGTACAGGAGTACTCCCTGTTCACTCTGGTGAACATAACCCTTGCTCTCTCCATTGTTTTTGTACAATACAATCACAACACAGTAACTTTCCAATTTTGCTCTCACAACCGAACTACCCTGGCAATAACTTGTTGACTGTACATTTGCCTTTGTTCCTGCATAGTGTTTTACTGTCTTTCTATTAGGTTCAAGGTTCCAACACTGCATGCACACATACATTGGCAGTATCGTGAACCTCTCTCAGATACATCAAGTGAAGAAGTTTCTGGTCCTACTCGCAATTGTTTCTGTCATTGTCACCAATGATGTGCTTTGCACTGTACATTACAAAATAAGAAATTATTTAAAAAAACAGTTACCACCTGTGTGTCCCTATAGCCCTCACTCTTGTCAAAGTTGGTGCTGGCAGGGCCTGTAAGCATTGTGTGTGTCTGTGTGTGTGAGAGAAAGGGAGAGATTGTGAGTGTGAGAGAGTGTGTGTGTTTCTGTGTGTGCTCCGACTGCCTTGAGAAAGAAATGATTTTATTCCTTTCTTGTGAGCATGTGGAGTTGTAATTATTTAACAAATGCTGGTGGTTCAAGATCGTTCCTTGGTCCATAGTCACTAATTGACTGGATTCTGTTTGAGAACCTAAGACCTCACATTATATAATTAATGTAAGTAAAGAAGTGTGAACCTGACCCTGGCTCAGAAAAGCTCGTCGCTGTAGGAAGAGATAAAGATTCGGTCACCAGATTGGTCTGGAAGGTGTGAAAACTGGTTTGAAATTCGAAACTATTAAATAGGTAGAGAAGTGTGTCAATTATGTGGCGGGTGGTAGAAATGAGGGTTCAGCTTGAGTTATTGTTCAGGCAGGTAGGTCAACCAGGGATTACCTTTGTAATAGCCACTCTTCCTGCACTTATCTCTTGGTGGGGAAATGTAGTGCTCAATCAGAAAGAAGCATGTTTCAATAATGAAACCCATAACATGTGAAAGGGACAGAAGGAAGATATAACAAAAGTAGAATAGTTTCTCACTCTCACGTATTGCAGAGATGAAAACAGACCTCACCACGCTAGCCAAATATCACTATGTTCTTTTTGACCCATTTCAGATTCCACATCAAAAAAGGCAAAAGAACATGCTTTGGAATTGCCCCAGTGCAAATTAAAACCAGCGTTAATTAAAGCAAATCTCATTGATAGTATGCAGGCAATCACTCTATCTGCAGGTGAAGGAGTGTCGCCCCACTGCTCTGTGAGCAGTTGACAAAGAAAATAGCATTTGCAATGTAATAGATCTCGCATTTGCGAGAGTTTGAGCTATTGGCATTACAAATTACAATGCCTTTTATTTGTGTTGGTTTTTAAAACAGACAAATAAAAGGCATTGTCATTTACAATGTCAATAGCTTAAACTCTCGCAAATGCGATACCTATTGCATTGCAAATGCTTGTTGTAAATGGTGGGCACTGTGGGCATTTATGACAATGTATCCCAAGCACTTGAGGTATTCCATTTGCAAATAAAGCCAGCAGACTGAAACGTGGGGTCAAGTGTATCCATCCTCCTCCAGACTTAACTGAAAAATGTCTACACAATGAGACATCGTGATGCTATCTGTAATCTGGTGGTGTTTTACTTTTTACATCCTGTAAAATATCGCATTGTTACTTTGTTATTATCTGCTCTTCAGTGCACTCTGAAGCCCGCAATATCTTGGTCCTTGCAAAAGAAAGCATCACAATTACCACTTGCGTGCTTCGTCAAAACTCAATCTGACACTTCCAGGACGTCCGTTGCTTTATGCCTTCATTCGGAACTACACTTCCCGTGAAACCGCATTCCTCGCTCCTCCTGCGCTCAAGGGAGTATAGACGGTCACGCAGCCTGGCTGTACTATATTTCTCGTTGGGCGCGCGGCCCGTGGCCTGGGTGATGGTGGACTGGTATGGACACACTGTTCAGAGAGACACAGCTTCCTCTTTCATTTTGGGAGGTCATGCCCATCGATATCTGATTGTGCTCCCAAGGGTAATAATTGAGGTGGTGCTTGAGCTGCAAGGCAAGAGTTGCAGCTGTCACGGGTATGAGAAGCAAGGGACCCTCACAGCGAACAGGAAGCGAGGGGATGTTGAGGGAACGAAGCAGAGGATGTTTTTAAGGGCACAGTGGAGGCAAGAGAACTCCGGGGGAGGAAGGGAGAGGGTGACAGGAGTTGAGGTGTTTGTTGATAATTTAAATACAACATGAATGATCAATGCAGTAAACAAGAAATAAACAATGAATACGAAGCATTGCTTGTGGAAAATCTAGTTATTTTTATTGCACGTAGTTTATACTCAGCCCATTAGTGGAAAATGAGTTTTGAGATTCTGGCATTGGCTTGGGTAGTAGAAAAAACTAATGTGGGTGAATGTTGACCAGTGCCATCTAAAACCGATAAACACTAGTATCCAGTCACAGATATAGCTGGCATTATTTTCATTGCAGTTTTAATATAGGTAGATCGACAGTGCATCACTTGCGTCCCGCAGGAGTGGTTTGTAACTGGCTGTGTAGAGCAGTGTTACATGCTCTTAGTCAGTGAAGCAACCACTGTGGATATTGCCTAGTAAGATGCTGCTGCTGGGGGGTAGGGGGAGTTCTGTTAAAGGCAATTCAACTTGAGGGCGTGCCATTGAGATTAAGTGGCAGCTGATGCGAAAAAGAAGACTTTGATATTGAGGGGTTCCTATTTGCCTTTTTGAAGAATGTACAAATATGGGCTAAAATTTCACCTTAAGGTGATTTTTCATTATTTCTGTATTGGCTGGGACACCAAAATACCTGTGCCGCCATTAGAAAACCAATCAGGTGGCAACCAACACCCTCACTTTGAAAATAGTTCCAATAACAGTGTGTCCAAGGTAGTAAAATATTGCTGCTCCAGCTCTATAACTATTGAAAACACCCATCAGCCCAAAACGGTGGCAGATGCAAGTCTTAATACATATGATAGATATGACAATAATGTTGCAGGCTAGGGACTGCGTGAGCAGAAACACCAGCGCTGCCACAATTTAACCACTGCAGTGCCACAGGTGCATGCATGCTATATATGTGAAAATACACTGTGCATTCATGCTGCTATTAAATCATTCCTCTCTAAGTTCCTACTGCTGGCACACATTACTTTCACAGACTATTTCTGCCGCCATTGTCCTGTGCGGAGGAGCACTTGGCGGTGTGTCATTATCAAGCATGCACCCTGGATTAGCAGCTCTGAACAACAACATATTTCCAGCATTCACCCTGTAACCCGAGCCCCATGTGTGATTTGACACAGCATTCCGGGGCCCATTCCAGCGCAGGTTCACAGAGCGGGGCCTTGGCGCTGCGTGAGAGGGGTATCAAGCCAGGTTCATATGTAATCGAAAGAATACCTTTTGTGCGTGCCAAGTCATGGCGTCTCCTCCACCTGCTCCAACGTGGGAACGCCGCCCGCTGGAACGGCCTATCGGCGTCACAGTATGCTGCAAAGTTCCTGGAATGAGATTGGTTTTAACACAGTTGCTAATTCGGTTCGATTGCCCTGATACGATGAAGGATTTACGTTAGCTCGAGCCCGATAAAAAGAAGCGGGAGGCGTAATGTCAGCATATCTCTGTCACTCCGTTTTGCGCCCTCACAAATCCTCAGGGCAGAGGTATGCCAGTGGCGGCCGAACCTGGAAGAGGTCCCACACGACTTTGATGCCAAGGAAACCGGGCCGGACCAAGGTAAGATTTGAAGGTGTACCACACAAAAGCTATGACGTATATGATGTCTTTTTGGAACTCCCCTGTACTTTTAGAACTCCACATATAAATATGCGTTCACTCGGCTCGCATTACCATGTCACTGTAATTGTGATCAAGCACGCGGGTGAGAGCGCAGCAGTGAGGGGGAGGGAAAGTGAAAGCGCATCGGTGCACGCTGTGTAATGCCAGCCGGTTTCTTTGCTGAAGGGAGACAGGAGTTGGCATGCGCGGACAGGAGATGAGCATGCGTACGGAGTGCATATCTGCTGTCCGCGCATGCCACCTCCTGCTCCCTTCTGCGGAGAAAGTGGCGACTAGTAAAGACCTAACAAGAGACTCAGTGCCGATGAGCAGTCCTGCAGTTCCCCCGGGGCACAAGCAGGCATCCACTTCAGTCAGGGCAGCTGATCGCAGCAAAAAGACAGAAGTGGATGACTGCTTGTGCCCCGGGGGAACTGACAGCCGGACTGCAGTGGAGAACAAGCGCACACCTCAGCAGCAGGCGAGGGGACATGCGCGATGTCCTTGCGGGAGCATGCGACCATATGGTGCCACCAGATGTGCAGCGTTTGCATAGCAAGCAATGCAACGCGTGCACTTTGCTGAAAAAGTGGCGCCGATGGCATTAGGCCTCTCCTAAGCAGCGCATGCGCGCTGCGTAGGCGAGACCTAAAAATAAGATGATAATAATGAAAAAGTTATTTTTCCATGTGTCTCACCTTGTTAGGGGCGGGTGGGGTTGGATGTCAATGGAACAGTGGTGGCACTCTCTTAAATGCACATGAATGTTTGCCGGCTGCCTAGGGCTGGCCAGTCATGGGCACTTTGCATGTTCTCTACCCATGCCCAGGGCCCCAGACCCACTCTGAGCACTGAACCACGGCATTCAGGCCAACCACAAATCTGCTCTAAGGCAGCATTGTGATTGGCTGGGTGAGACTGGGAGTCTGGGTGCTTCCTGGTTCCTGCTTCCTTCCTGCTCCCGGAATGAAAGAGGATCTAGAGGCAGCAGCAGGCCAGCGTGCAGGTCAGCAGGTTTCGGCTCCTCCATGTGGGTGGAGGAGCGTTGCCCCACTGCTTATTCGCAGTGCGAGAAGCAGAAACATAAAATGTAATTATGGATACCATTTTAATTTTCTGCTTCTCGCACTGCGAGAAAGTAGAAAGAAGTGTTTGGTTGGGGGTGGGCAGGTGGGCGGTTCTGCTGCAGCTGTTGTGGGGGCTGACAGTTTGGTCATCTGCACTCTCCCGTTTTTTCCATGTAGACTGCATGCAGCCTGCATGGAGAAAACGGTCTCTCCATAAACGCCTGTGCAGTCGGTGTCCCAGCCAATCATAACGCTGCCATTGCAGCATTGTGATTGGCTTAGGGTAGGAGAGGGAGGCTGCCTGCTTCCTGGGATTCGGAACAGAGAGAGAAGGAGATTCAATGAGGGACCTGAGGCGATGGTAAATTTAAATGTCTTTAAATAAATTACCTCCCCTAACCCTCCTTGTGCAACCCCGCTCCTCCACACCCGCGAATTATGCCAGCCGTGACTGCAGGTAAGTGCTTTTTTTTCCCCCACAACCTCCAATTCCCACCCCACCCTGCACTGCCACCCCCATTAAGTAGTGGCCACCACTGTCTATCTGATTTAAGCTGCTGTTAATCCTATTAGAATGAATTACAGATTCAGGAGATTAGAATCTTCAATTTAGTAGCACGATTTATTACAGCAGTCATCCCAAAATCTAAAATGATATATGCCTTGTACACAAGGGGCAACAAAGAAGCAACATGCTTAATGATACATGAACTTGCCATTCTAACAAAAGCCTGTACCCCAGACCAGCCACATTCTCACCCTTATCATTCAAGAATTCCCCCAAAATATTTACGAAGTATTGCAGGAGGATGTTGTTCTAATCTCTGTGCCTCAGAAGACTGCTCTCTGGTCCTTGGTCCCTTGGTCCCCTCCCATGTGTCCAGTTAGGCGAGAGACCATCTGCTAAAATTCTTCCTGGTTTTCTGTAGGTTGAATAATGAAAGACATTTGTTAAGACTCAGTCAGCACATTTTTCAATTTGGTGAAGTTGGGATGGGAAAGGACAATCAGGAATTCACAATTCTAAGTAAACTACTGCATAGGAAGGATATATGTCCATCGTTTTATAAAACAATGTGTGCACAGTTAGCTAGTGTTAAAATGTGATTTTTAAACATTGAAAACATTTGAGATCAATGTCTCATCTGATTCATCAGATAAGGGTTGTGTACATATCAATATCAAGCTCCAGTTAATTTATAATATTGAAACGCCAAACAGAAGCAGCTGCCTAGCTTTACACCCTGTCTCATACGTGGAAGCCGGGGGACATTTTTAAAACCCCTACACGACACGTGAAATCAGTAGTTAAACTGAGATTGCAACATTGATACTTTGTTTGAATGTTCCCAAAAACTCCGGTTTCCAGTTTACTAGTGTGGCAACTGTATCAAAAAAGGTTTTAAGTCCCCAAGAACAAGGTGAACCATACAGCGAGAGTTCTAAAACCCAAACTCTGAGTACTGAGACTCAATCTCTTCTACACCTTATGTGAGCATGTACATTGATTCCTCCTGTTGCAACAAGCAAAGTGTCAACATCAAATACTCGTGCCTTGAAATTACTGGAGTTACTGCAACACATGCTTTCAATGAAGTGCAACTGCCTCACTAAACTGACAATGCAGGTGCGTTTGGCCCTGTTTTAAAAAAGGTAGGAAGTTATTGCAGTATCCTTATAATCCCTGTGTGTAACATGGTGGCTTTGATTGATTACATTGTAGCTGCAAAGCCACTAGTTGGATTTACCTGGGAGGGGTACCAACGATTGGTTTGTTTGCTACAGAACACGTGGAACGTTTAAAGAATACATCTTTTCATTGATCTGTGGCAGAAATCTTGAACTGAATAGGTGGTCACTGCCATCAAACTAAACTCTGACAAAACTGAGGTATTGATGGAGGGCACGGTGAACTTGTGCCTGATGGGCCTTGGCTGGCATCTATGTGCCTTTGGTCAACTCTAGAAAATTGGCCAGATACTTATGAAGTGATTATCATAACCCCTAGATTTCTTCTGTTGTGCCACTTCACTCCTAACAGACTAACAGCCATGCAGAAAATACATGGTGATTTCTGCCATAACTGGCTCATGGCTTGATCATGCAAATGCCATTTATCTGGGATTGCTTCTGTGAGAAATTGGGTTGTTGGTTGAGTGGGTGTTAGCACTGCTGAAGCAACAGCCACAATCCTTGTCAAGGTGAACCACAAAAAGTCACCAAATTAACCGGAGCTTAACCCTCTGGTCGCTTGGCACAAAAGCAGTCAGGCATAATGTAGAGGCAATGTGTAAAGTATATATGCAGCAAACAAATAGCAATAGTGTGAAAATATAACAAAAGAAAAATCCCACACCAATTTAGTAAATTAGTGTAACATTTAATAAGCTATTTGACACCAAAACAATAAAAATCAAACGAGCAGAAAAGGAGATAATGCAATTTTAAAGATTTAGGAAAATAGTGCTTAAAAGCCCAAAGTGTTAACTGTGGTTATTTGGTTGCTCCAGACCAGGACAAAGTGACAAGTTCAGGCCAACAGTGATGAAGTGCAGGTTGGCCACAGGGACCAAGTTAGGCTAGCTGAGAAACGTACCTTAAGCCCTGGATTCAGAACGTTGAGCCGTGAATGAAGCGAGGTCCACCTCAAGGATGCATCATACAGCATTGGTTCCGATGGGCTGTGAGAGCTGTGTTGTGGGCTTGCATTGAGTATGCCTCATTCAGCAGAGGTTCCGATGAGCTGTGAGGGCTGCTATGTGGCATTGTATCGAGGTTGCATCATGCTACGTCAGTTCTGGTGAGAAAGCTCGTGGTGCTGTGTCGGGTTTGTGGTTTGCTGTCTTGATACTTTTGAAGACCCCAGCTGGGCTCGCAGAGCACCTCCATCCCCTCTTCCAAGGACCCAGGAATGGAGGGGCACCCGTTGGTGGGTTAGGACTCACAGCAGGCAGAGTCTCGGTGCAGGGTTCAGGGTGGTTGGAGATTTTTCAGTCCCTTAGCCTCAAATGAGGAGGCCTGCTGACTAGTCCTTGGAGTCATTCTGGTGTTCCCGGGTTCATGGTGCAGGGCCAGTCCACTCACTAAGGTAGCAGAGAAGCAAAGCAGCAGAGTAGCTGAGCAGTCTTTCTTCTGAGTCTTCCACAGGTATGGAAGCAATCTGAGGAGCGCGGCTAAGGGTCCCATGTTGTACCATGTGCCTTCTTTGAAGTAGGAGAAGTTTCTAGAAGTTCCCTTTTCAGAAGAGTTTGAAATGTCATGCCCCCTTGCCCAAGCTTCAGTCGAGCTATAGGCATAATATCTTAGTGTGAAATCCTTTGTTTGTGAGCAGGGCACAACCTAATAAATTGCAAGTGGGTCAGTGCCCTACTCAGCTCCCCATCCTACCTGAGATGGCCCATCCAGGCACACCTAATTCCCTCTATTGTGTGGCTGTCTGGTAGGAATATACAAAGGCCAACTGCCACTCACACCTAGTCATGTGACCCAGTAAAACCCTGCAGGCGCCAAATAGTTAGGCTAGGAAAATGCCAAATTTCGAAAGGTGGCATTTTCAAAATTGTGACTTAAAAAATCCAACTTTACCTTTAAAGAGGATTTTAAATGACAATTTCTCAGACACCAAACATGACTTTCCTACCTGCTCCAGATCAAATGTTACCATGTATTAAATGTCATAAGGTAACCCAATGTTATCCTATGGCAAAGGTAGGCTTCACAGTAATGACAAAAAAATGTAGGAAGTTTTCACTACCAGGACATCTAAAACTTAAAAAAACATTCCCAACTTTTTTATTACAATTCACCCTGGCCTGTGGGCTGTTTTGGGCCTACCTGACTTACATGTATTAAAAAGGAAGTTTTAGGCTTTGCAAAAGGGGTTTCTTTGCCAATTGAAACTGAAAGATTAAAACTGCTCTGCTAGCAGGCCGAACTGACAGAAATGAGTAGTCTTTTGAATGGCTAATTAAGTGGGGATATGCCCACTGGTAGCATTTAATTTACAAGCCCTGGGTATATGGTATTCCTCTTTACTAATGACTTAAATTAAGCATGCCAATTAGCTGCAAGCCAATTTTACCATGTTTTAGGGAGTGAGCACAAGCAGTTTAGTATTGGTTAGCAGTAGTAAAGTGCACAAATTTGTTAGGCCAACAAAAACGAATTCAGCAAAAATAGGCAAGGTGAAGGCAAAAAGTTTGCGGGAAGACCACTCTAATGCTGACAAGTATAACTGCATCACTATGCTCTCTATTGGATACAAAGATTAGCTCTCATAAGTACAGGTAAGCATGATGCGTAATGCCATCTTTAATATTTATAACTGAAACAGAGCACACAGCTTGTTTGATGTTCGAGTTCCAGATTTTGTTAAGTAAGCAAGCTTGACTTCTTCAGTAAGATGGGATACTGGAATTTTTAGAACTCTTACGATAAGATGCACTGTATAACCAAATGGTCCACAATTGGGTCCATTTACCATACTCATCAAATCAAATTGCAGACAAAACATTGGTTAAGTATGTAAGACATTAAGGACTCGGGCATCATTTGTAAATTATGTGAGCTTTAAGATGGGTTCACATTTTATAAGTTGTGCCCGGACACACATGGCATTTGGACTTTAGGTATGAAACTTTATATCCATTATTCCTTTCACAACATTCCATGAGGTTATTTTATGAATTTATATTCAAAACTCATGATATAATTCTGTAGGCTTTGGAAATAGAAGAAAAGTTATTAGGCAAGCATGAAGAAATACCAAATTCAAGTGTTATCCATGGCCCTTTTTGAGGTATATACATTCAATGTATTATGTATAGAGTATACATCTGTAACAGGTTAGCACAATAGGTTAGTGGCCCATTTATATCACTTTATACATATACATGACAGTCCCATGTTTAGCATGTATAGTCACAGAAATAAAAAACCATATCACTCCAAAATGGAGATGGCCTCACGCCAGGCTTTCAGTGTCTTCAGAGAAACCAGCATGGCAGCAACTCCTTTGAATGCCCAGATATTAGTGCTAGACTGGCAGTGAATTCAAAATATGGTAGTCTCCGTCTGTCAGATTGGTGGACCTAATATCCTCCACCACCTTAATGGATAGAGTAAAGATCACCATTGGCTAAATCAGTCCCTATATATTAAGAATGATTGATAAGTCACATTGGAAGTTTATGGTGCATTCCATTTCGTATAATTGGGACTCATTACAAATAATGTGATGTGTCCTACAAATTTTGAGTATCACATAACCGTTGAGCATCATTTCAAAGAGATGCAGAAGAAAGTATTTTTGTACATTTCTTAGTATAGTGTGCATCTATTAGTGTGCATATTGCTAACCGACTATGTAAATATATCAAGACCAAGAATTCCCAAGTGAATGATGGTAAAATTCGATAGGTGTTTAAGCATTACATAATGCTCGCTGATCTTCAATTCATGATATTCTGTGTCTTCTAATAAAGAGAATCCACAGCAGCCCGTGGTATGGGAAGCACTATACACTCAGTCACTATGACGTGATTGCTATTTTTTGTGATTATCATCCATATATACAATTCAACATTAACATCATAACTTAAATATCTTTGTGTTATCGAAAACTTCACACATTCAAAAATAAATTCACAGTTTTTTGATCAAATGTGAGAGTCTTAACCCTTTCAAAGTAAATGCTTATGAAACAGTAATCGTGTTTCTTTTCTTCAAAGATGATTTATTTCTTCTTGTTCATCAATGAATGCAATGATGTTCTTCAAACAACTTTCCAAAAGTCAACAAATAATGACATATCCCAATGCATTTCGGTATGCACCTTCGTCAGGGGAATGCACTATGAATAACAAAAACATTTTTTCCAATAAGTACTCTATTTACATTCATACATACAATGGTTTCATAATTTTACACTACTATAACCAGAAGATCTCCTCATGTGATGTCGGATATCTGATGTGTATTCAAAGTCATGCTCACAAAAACTCATCTATCACCATCTCCATAAAAAATATATATAACAGTTAAAAAAAACGAATTCCAAAACCTACAGTGCAGCCCAAAGTACCACCACCTTGTGCTCACTCGTAAACTAGCCGGACTCGCATGCCAAGAGTCACAGGGCATGCCATTATCAAGTGTATCGCCTTAAAACTTGAGTTCCTACCTCATTGAGCTTGTCGGAAAAAAACGGTTAACCACCATCGGAATTCATATGAATTTTCTGTCAAAGACACACAGAATGCCGCCCTTAGTGTTTAGCATATAATGCTCCCTTCATCGTTATGTACACACTAACCGGTACTCACTTAGTCAAGAAGACCCGTGCTTCAAATCCCTGCACCGCTATTATGCCACTCAAACTTCGTTTCACCCACGTCGATGTAGTGATCTGTAACACAGTTAAGGATGTGGCTCCTTAATATCTGCACAAGTTGCATTATACTTGGCCCTTAACTCCCAAAGATTACCGTCAGCTTACCTCAATCTCTTTCTGACCGCTTCCGCGCTGTTCTCAATACGTTATTCACCTGCCGTTTTTCGCTATGCTGAACCCTCTCGCCGAGGCACCAAAATATGGCGTCTGACGTCACCGCTATGGACATAGACAACGGACTCCGATATTTCTGACCTATCCAAAATGGCCCCCATGTCTTTCAACTCGTATGTAAGGCGAGTTAACACTATTCACTACACCCATAATCTTAAAAAAGAATGTACTCTCGTTACCCATTCTTAATTTGCTCAGAATACAAATAATCTCAGAATGAAAAGTTCTAAACCATACATATGGACGAAAAATACAAACAAAAAACTAAAAAACTAAAAAACGTGGAGTTTTGTGAACGTGAGTGTAAATACCACCTGCATCACATTTACAGACTAGCATATTAAATACAGCCACATATTACATTATTTACAAAAAACAGATCATTTCAATTTTGTCATTGAGCCCATAGGGCGTCAACGTCCTAAGGGACTTAATCCAATATGTTTCTCTTTGTGCCAACATTCTATTGACGTCAACATGTGGTTGTTCCACCAATCGTTCTAATACAGTGAATTTCAGTTGCGGTATTGAATGTCCCTTCTCTTGCCAGTGTGCAGCTAAACATGACTTCATGTTTTTAGTACGTATCATACTTTTATGTTCGGTCATCCGAACCTTCACCTTCCTGCTGGTACGTCCAACATAGACCAAACCACATGGACATTTGATTGCATATATTAAAACACTCGAGTTACAATCCGACGTATGCTTCAAGGTGATGTTTTTGCCTGTTTGGGGGTGAGAGAAAGAGTTACCCACCAATACATTCCCACAATGTCCACAATTTAAACACTTTCTCATGCCTTTCTGTCCTGTGTCTGATATTCCTAGTTTACGATCCTTAAGGTGTTCTTTGATATTCTTAGATCTTGAATGTGCAAAAAGAGGTTTGTCCAAAAATACCTGCTTAAAATCAGGTTCTTGCTCAATTATTTCCCAACGCTTTTTTACACATTTTTTTATGGCCGCTGTGGCTGTGGAAAATTTTAATACATAGACTTCCCTCTTATTTTCACTCCTTTCTCTTTTGTCCAACATCGCAGATCTGGGCATGGTTTTTGCTCTGATCTCAGCTTGTTCAAGGATATTATCTGGATACCCCCTTATCTGATACTCTGCACGCATACTGGCAATAGTTTCAAACCCTTGTTTCTCATCTGAGCAAATCCTTCTTGCTCTAATAAATTGTGATAGTGGTAGGTGTCTTTTCAGTGATTCTGGATGGAAACTATCAAAATGTAAGGCATTATTTCTATCTGTTGGTTTCTTGAATACCGTCGTCACTAGTGTATTCCCCTCTCTTTTGACCAAAATGTCTAGATAGCTTATTTGTTCTGAACTAATGGTGTGAGTGAATTTAATAAAAGCATGACAGTTGTTCAATTCATGTAGTTGTTCTCTTAGCTTTTCTTCTGGACCCTTCCATACAACAAGTATATCATCGATATACCTAAGGTATAAAGCTAAATGTTGCTGCCAATTTTCATTGCGTAGTATGTGCTCATCTTCAAATTTAGACATAAACATATTTGCATATGTCGGTGCCCCGGTAAAACCCATTGAGGTACCCGTCTTTTGTAGAAACAAAACGGCAGGTGGATAACGTATTGAGAACAGCGCGGAAGCGGTCAGAAAGAGATTGAGGTAAGCTGACGGTAATCTTTGGGAGTTAAGGGCCAAGTATAATGCAACTTGTGCAGATATTAAGGAGCCACATCCTTAACTGTGTTACAGATCACTACATCGACGTGGGTGAAACGAAGTTTGAGTGGCATAATAGCGGTGCAGGGATTTGAAGCACGGGTCTTCTTGACTAAGTGAGTACCGGTTAGTGTGTACATAACGATGAAGGGAGCATTATATGCTAAACACTAAGGGCGGCATTCTGTGTGTCTTTGACAGAAAATTCATATGAATTCCGATGGTGGTTAACCGTTTTTTTCCGACAAGCTCAATGAGGTAGGAACTCAAGTTTTAAGGCGATACACTTGATAATGGCATGCCCTGTGACTCTTGGCATGCGAGTCCGGCTAGTTTACGAGTGAGCACAAGGTGGTGGTACTTTGGGCTGCACTGTAGGTTTTGGAATTCGTTTTTTTTAACTGTTATATATATTTTTTATGGAGATGGTGATAGATGAGTTTTTGTGAGCATGACTTTGAATACACATCAGATATCCGACATCACATGAGGAGATCTTCTGGTTATAGTAGTGTAAAATTATGAAACCATTGTATGTATGAATGTAAATAGAGTACTTATTGGAAAAAATGTTTTTGTTATTCATAGTGCATTCCCCTGACGAAGGTGCATACCGAAATGCATTGGGATATGTCATTATTTGTTGACTTTTGGAAAGTTGTTTGTAGAACATCATTGCATTCATTGATGAACAAGAAGAAATAAATCATCTTTGAAGAAAAGAAACACGATTACTGTTTCATAAGCATTTACTTTGAAAGGGTTAAGACTCTCACATTTGATCAAAAAACTGTGAATTTATTTTTGAATGTGTGAAGTTTTCGATAACACAAAGATATTTAAGTTATGATGTTAATGTTGAATTGTATATATGGATGATAATCACAAAAAATAGCAATCACGTCATAGTGACTGAGTGTATAGTGCTTCCCATACCACGGGCTGCTGTGGATTCTCTTTATTGTTAGCAACTTGACTAGGAGCTAGTCAATACATGGGCTAGCACCAGATTTAATTTGTTGAAAGTATAAAATAGTATATTGCGTAAAATAGGAGTGCATATCGCTACGTATTGTTGTTATTCTGTGTCTTCTGCCATCAATAGCAGTGTTGCTTATAAAGAACATTATTTAAAACTGAGTATGTCTATATATTATGACTAGTTTTATCTATGTCGTAAAACTGACAATGCATTATCGATATGTGGAGTCACTCATAACTATATATGAACAAAACTTGGCAGGTGAACTCTAACTTATTCAGTTTAGAAGAAGAAGACTTCTCATGTCTTTTTGTCGAATATTTTTTGCCAATCTAATTCAAATAACAAATTTCAATACCAAACAATGTGATGCACTGTATTGCATATTGAGCCACATTTTTAGCATTATGAAATGCTTGTTAAATTTAAATATTCCATAATCATACAGTTGGAGTTCACGTTTTACATAAGAACTATTGAACCTTTATTTTAACCATGTAATACCTTAGCCATCTTGTTATTCTCCATAGTTGAGTTTGTGATTTAATCCAATCATTTTGGCATATTTTGTGATTTGTATTTGTAATGACATTGCTTCTTCATTTTTGTGTCTCTCAATAATAGTACATATGTCCCTGTATAAATTAATTATATTAAAATGAGTGCAATATAATAGAAAATTCAGCTTTGTTCATTTCTTGTGCTGTTAAGTAATAAATACAGCAATCATATGTATGCACACAAAAAAACAACAAACTAGTTATTGGAAAGAAAAGCTGTTTAGTGATTGTAGCAAATCCTACTTTTCTGCTTGGTCACCCCATAGTTTTTACATTTTTCTAGATTTTATTTTTGATGGACTTAGAACTCTGTGCACTTTATTTGTTCTAAACAGGAGTAAAGTGTCTGTATTCCCACGTAAAGCATGTTAAACAGGCCTACCCCTGATTTACATATTTAATTTGCCAATAAGTACCTAATATATGGTGTCGAATATATACCCAGGGTTTGGAAGTTAAATGCCATCTCTGGACTGCAACACAGATTGTGTCATTCACAGGGTTGGCCTGTAAAGCACGGTGTCAGTCCAATCATGTGTAGCCTGACTGCAGTCACCTAAAAACATTCTGTAAACCTGTAAAAAGAACTATTTTAACATAAAGAAAACCCTGCTGTTAATATTAACAAGTCACCCATAAGTACACCTTGTTGCCCACTAATCTACGCATTAGTATGAACTACACTACAGTGTCTGATATTTAAAATAGGAACATATGGGTAAATTAAGGTTAGCCTGTTCCTCCAGTGACTAGCCCGAAAAATACATTCAGAGTTGGGGCTATAGATGAATCCTAGAAAATGTTAAACTACAGATCATTACATTTAATCTGTAGACGTTGACATGAAACGGCTACAAAAGTAATTCAAGGATTATTTGTATTATTTATTAAAAGTCCAATTTAATGGCAAAGTCAGATTTGTAATAAATAAAAACTTAAAAGTAACTTTTAGAAAGATACCATTTACCTGCCTGAACCTCCAATAGGCTAATTAACATTAGCCTAATGACAGCTGGTCTGCAAGTGGTTGGCCGTAATGAGATGTGAAAACTGCTCTCAGAGCAGTGACAATAGCAATAGTGTGGGCACATGTGGTGTTTCTCCCCTTGCAGAGAGACTAGTTAGGGTGGACCCTGAAACTTCATTAACTTGTAAAAGGCTTGTCCTTTCACACGTAAATGTAAGGTGAGACCTGGGGAAAGCAATCTCTTTTCCTGCTAATGAGGAAGGCTCTAAACACACTGGCAAGAAAGCTGCCTCCCAAACCAGTTACAAGTGGATGCAGGGGAGGCGACTGCTGTTTTCCCTCACGACACCCCCGATGGACACAAAGGCACAGCACAAGGGGGAAAGGGTTGCCCCATCTTGGATTTCAAACATAAGGTGCACTGTGGGATTGTTTGCAATAGGGCCAACAAAAACAGCTGAAAAAGTATGGCAGGTAACTCCAAAGAACTGTTTCCCCATTGGTTAGGAAGGAACCAAGAGTCACCCCCACCAACTGGCTAGTGCCAGCCATAACTGTGACACATCAAGGAACACTCCTAAGAACACTATCTGAATCCTGCTTGCTGTAACATGAGAAAGACCCTGAAGAACTGGATCTGCTCCCGCTTTTACCCAGGGCAAACAAGTGAATTCCAAGGGTCAAGGCTTACCTCTTCTGCGGATACAGGGACAAAATAAACTGACAAAACATTTTTTCATAGTTGAGCAGTTGCCCATTCACAGCTGGACCTGCACTGAACTTTACACAAACAAAATAAACAAGAGCCCCCCCTCAAGCCTAGAAACCTTAAGTAAAGAAATTAGGAAAACTAGGCCTATCACTTCAAAATTCTGACTTCCAACCACCGGAGAACTGGGACCAACCACCGAGCTTATCTCGCAAAGGCAAGACTTGCAGGGTGGAAGAAACTGGTTTATCCCTCTTGGAGTTTCTTTGCAGCAGCAAATCCATTTCAGAGGGGTCTCAGGGAGAAGGTATCCATTCCCATGGAACCCTCTTCAGATACAGCCTGTCACCTTCTCCCACTGGAGAAATCCTAGCTCCAGTTCAGAGACTAAGTCCCAAGGTAGAAATCTTGACCAAGCGAAGGCACCAAAATTATCAGAGAAACTAACACGACAATGGCCCTAAACATAAAATTTTACTTTTCCCTCTCTGAGCTTTTTCCTCCAAAATCAATGGATTCTAGGGAACCTCACACAACACCTATCCAATTTCAGGGAGACCTTCCCACATTGAGACTGCTGTCTTGCCCCACAGAGAGGTTTTGGCTTCCATTTTGCAGTCTAAGTCTGAAGATAGAAATACTTAACTGGTCCAAACCGCTTAGTGTAGCCAATATTGGAATCATTGAGGTGGGCCTCAAAGTGTGCCAAGGTCCCAATCGACTGCTAGCATTGATGCACACTGCTTTTTGGCAATATTTTAACTTAAAACTTCAAAAACCCATATCTTTAGTTCCACTTACTGGATTTTTGAGATTTTATTTATTAAAATGTACTCTATTTTCCTATTTTAGTTTGGAATTTTTATTGTTTGCTGTTTTGACTTTATTACTGTCTTTTAATACTTTACACATTGCCCTAAATTAAGCCTGTTGGCTCGGTACCAAAGCTATCAGGAGCTCAGGTTAATTTAATGACTTTGCAGTTCACCCTGACAGGATAGTGCTATTATTCTGGGCCTGCCCACCCCACATAATAATCCATTTTCTTACAGTGGTTAACTCAATAATTGGTTATCACTGTAACAGAAAGTATCACATTGGATCCCCTATGATATATTTTTCTTTATCTACCCCATCCGATACCAGCCATCCAAAATCAAGCAACCTAATCCTAGGTGTCCCATAAATATGACCTTTTATAATTCTTATTGTTTAGCTTCATTTGCTTCAGGTTCATGAGAAAATTGCATTTAAGGTCGCATGTAAGGCAAGCATTACATCCAAGGGGTGTCCAGCTGAATGTGTTGGTCCAGAAACAAGTAGGATTAGTCTATAGTCACCACCTAAAAAAGGTACACTGGCTACCAGTACAACACTGATTACGTCTCTTCATGGATCCCCACTTACCCCCTGCCCCAGCTTCTCTCAACTCCTTTCCCCCTCTTTCAGAGGAAATTTTCCTCTCTCTTCTCCCCAAAATCAAATCTGGCTCCCCTGCAGATGTCTGCCCGGCATACATCTTACAGCAGATTTACTCTGTTTGTACCCTGCCTCCTCTCATCTTTCTCAACGACTCGCTGGCCCAAGGGGTTGTGACTCAGTCATTAAAAGCCGCCTCCATTATCCCTATTTTAAAAAAACCAGGAGCCGATCCTTCGGTGTTGGCTAACTATCGCCCCATCTCCCTGCTCCCCTTTCTAGGTAAGGTGCTTGAGCGGCATGTCACCTCTGCGCTCAGCTCCTTTGTCGAGGAGAATGGGACGTTGGCCCCTTGCCAGGCTGGGTTCCGATCTAAGCACTCGACAGAGTCTGTGGTGGTGTCAGTGCTCGACACCCTCAGAGAAGGTATGGATGTAGGTCAATCTCAGGCGCTGGTCCTCCTGGACTTGTCCGCCGCTTTTGACACGGTGGACCATTCCATCCTACTCTCCCGTGTCAGGGCGGCGGGCATAGGTGGATCAGCCCTCATCTGGCTCTCCTCCTTCCTGAGGGACCGGACCCAGGCGGTTCACCTCGGGGAGTTTTCAGCTACCCCCTGCCAGGTCCAGTGCGGAGTACCCCAGGGCTCCTCTCTGTCTCCTTTATTGTTTAATCTCTATATTTCCCCTCTCATCTTTGCCCTCCAGCAGCTGGAGGTCACGGTATTTAATTATGCCGATGACCTCCAGCTCATCTTCAATCTGTCCTCTTCTTCTGACTCTATTTCTAATTTTCAATCTACTCTATCTTTCATCAGGGACTGGATGAACTTCAACCACCTGAAGCTCAATCCCGATAAGACGGAACTTGTGGTTACGGGTGGTTGCTCCAGTCCCTGGAGCTCTCTATTTTGGCCCCCTTCCTTTGGTTCTCCCCCTACCCCAGCCCCTTCTGTTAAGACTCTAGGCATCAAACTAAATGACAAACTCACTCTTCACTCCCAGATTGGTTCTGTGGTCTCTTCTTGCTTTCTCACCCTCCGCACTATCCGCTCTATCTCACGTTTTTTTTCTTTCTCGGCACTCAAACTGATCATGTCCGCACTGGTCCTGTCCCGCCTGGACTACGGGAATGTCCTGTTCAATGGCATCCCTCAGTACAGCCTGCGCAAGTTACAACTGGTGCAGAACCAGGCGGCCCGCCTCGCCTTCGGTCTCCCCAAATTTCATCATACCTCTCCCCTCTTGAAGACACTTCACTGGCTCCCCGTCCGGGAACGCGCCTTGTTCAAACTTGGCTGCATGGCTTTCCAGGCCAGGATTGGCCTGGCCCCTATCTTTATATCTTCAGCCATCAAACCTTACGTCCCCGGCAGAGACCTTCGTTCCTCAGCCCAACATCTCTTGGCTGTCCCTCGCTACAGGAAAAAAAAACAGGGCGGCTCTAAATTTTCTACCCTCGCCCCTATTTTTTGGAATTCCCTCCCCTTTCATCTTAGGTCCCTCACCCAGTATTCTATCTTTCGCAAATCCCTGAAAACATTTTTATTCACTCAGGCCTTTTTTTCTTAAACCTTTTTTCCTTCCCTCAGCCTATGTCGCAGCGATTGACCCCGCCTATCACGTTGTTTGCTATCTCAGCGCCAAGAAACCGCACGGTGTATGTAGCGCTCTATAAATATTTTAAACTTAAACTTACGTTTTAAAACCCAGAGCTTTTGCCACAGAGCCTTCTACAAGAAAGGACCTATGTTCATACAATGTAAACTGACTCGCTCTTCTAATCAATTACTGCAGTGCTCTAAAGCAAGACTATCAGAGGTTCCCCACATTTGGTATGCGCTGAAGAGAAGTTTCTCTGCTGGCATCCACAATATGGAATGCAATACTCAAGACTCTTATGGCAGAGTAAAAGTTTAAAAAATGTCACAAAAGCTAAAATACCTAGCTTTTTAGCTGAGCAAGGATCATATTATGTTTAGCACCATGATGCATATTGGGCAGCTGGTAGTGCTTAATAAGTGGCTTAATTCATTCACTTATTCAATCATAGCTTCGATTTACAGGTAAGCCACCTTGTTTGGTCAAGCTAAGCGTGATAGGATCAGAAGTCGAAGTCACCCAGGAGACAGAGATTGCTGTGGTTTACATTGATATCAATAATGGCATCTTTTGTTCATCTAAGATTTTTCTATCAGCAGGAATGAGCAGGAAATGGTAAGTGAGACATAGCAGTAGAAAGGGAGAGATTACATTCGGTCTTGTCATAATCTTGGAAACATATGGAAGAAACCTTTGCCCTGTGGAGGACCAACATCAGAATACCGGCACCAAGCTCATTCCTCCTTCCTCTGACTGACACTCAGTGAACCTATAGATGTTGCTCTCCACCCTCGTAACTGCTAGCTAATTAACACCAGATTGCTTCTAAAAACACCAATTAGACATCCTTGATTGGATATATTCTTTGTACCCTGGAGTTCTATTTGTTCCAGAAACTCTCCATCAGAACCCCAAACCTAAGTGTGGTGTCGATCTGGCCACTACAATCCACTCCACCATCTTGCAAGTTTGTGCTGCACATACAAAAAATGTACCCCAACAACCACACTTTCTTGAGCCTTAATCTATCGCCCCTCATACCAATAAACAATTTCACTACGGAACGTCTGTACCTGCTGGGCCCTTCTATTTTAAAGTGCTCCTTCTCATGATACATGCAGAACTTTTCATCTACTTTGATGATGCAGATAACCCAAATGTGATTATCGGGGGAGACTCTGAAGATGAACCAGGCCTACTTTCAATCTCTAACAAGCATTTGCAATGCAATAGGTCTCGCATTAGGAAAGTTTGAGCTATTGGTATTGTAAATTAGACATTTTTTATTTATGTGCTGGTTTTGAAAATAGCTAAATTAATAGCTTTGTCATTTACAATGCCAATAGTTATAACTTTTGCAAATGTGACACCTATGGCATTTGTAATGCAGTTTTGTGTTGTATTTACGTGACTTGGATGTATTGATGTTACAAATAACAATGGCTTTTATTTTTTTTTAATAATTAATACTTAAATAAAAGGTATTGTAATTTATAATGGCAATAGCTTAAACTTTTGTAAATAACTTTTGTGAAGATTATGTTCAGTGTATTTTATTGTGACGAAAATCCAAGAACAGAAGTGAAATATTAACATCTTTTTGTGACATTTGTAATAAAGCTTGAAACATTGATAGAACATATTTGAACCAGTTGTTGTTGAATGGTTGCACAGATTGATGCTGTGGTGGCGACGAGTGATGTTGTGGTGGCGACGAGTAATGCTGTGGCGTTCAGTGTTGAAGTGGTAGCGCTTAGTGATGTTGTGGTGCCCCTGAGTGATGCTGTGGTGGTGCGATAGAGTGAGTGCGATAGATGAATAGAGTGAGGGCGATAGATAGATAGAGGGAGGGCGAGATAGAGGGAGGGCAATAGATAGATAGAGGGAGGGCGATAGATAGATAGAGGGAGGGCGATAGATAGAGGGAGGGCGATGGATAGATAGAGGGAGGGCGATAGATAGATAGAGGGAGGGAATAGATAGATAGAGGGAGGTAGATAGATAGATAGATAGATAGATAGATAGATAGATAGATAGATAGATAGATAGATAGATAGATAGATAGATAGATAGATAGATAGATAGATAGATAGATAGATAGAAATATTAATAGATACAGTGAGGGAGATAGATGGATAGATGAATAGATAGATAGATAGATAGATAGATAGATAGATAGATAGATAGATAGATAGATAGATAGATAGATAGATAGACAGATAGATAGATAGATAGATAGAGCGAGTGAGTGAGGGCGATAGAGTGAGTGAGGGCGATAGATAGAGTGAGGGCGATAGATAGATAGAGGGCGATAGATAGATAGAGTGAGGGCAATAGAGTGAGGGTTATAGATAGAGTGAGGGCGATAGATAGATAGAGGGCCATAGATAGATAGATAGATAGAGGGCGATAGATAGAGTGAGGGCAATAGAGTGAGGGTTATAGATAGATAGAGTGAGGGCAATAGATAGATAGAGGGCGATAGATAGATAGATAGAGGGTGATAGATAAAGTGAGGGCGATAGATAGAGTGAGGGTTATAGATAGATAGAGTGAGGGCAATAGATAGATAGAGTGAGGGGGATGTGTTGCATTTAGTAGAGTGTAATTATGTGGTGTGTAATTATGTGGCACTGAGTGGTATTGTTTGGAGTGTATGTTGCATTGAGTGCAGTGTAATTATGTGGAGTGTAATTGTGTGGCACTGAGTGGTATTGTTTGGAGTGTATGTTGCGTTGAGCGCAGTGTAATTATGTAGCATATAATTATGTGACTCAGAGTGGTATTGTCTGGAGGGTATGTTGTATTGAGTAGAGTGTAATTGTGTGGCATGTAATTATGTGGCACTGAGTGGTATTGTTTGGCGTGTATGTTGCATTGAGTGCAGTGTAATTATGTGGTGTGTAATTATGTGGCACTGAGTGGTTTTTGGAGTGTATGTTGCTTTGAGCGCAGTGTAATTATGTAGCATATTTAGTTATGCAGCACAATATCCTTTGTGCAACAACATCAACTGTTGAATGGCTAAACACTTATAAGGTACCAAAGGCGAGATCTATTGGGTATGCCAATGCTTGTTTAGTCTTTCCTTGTCATCCATGCCTTCAATATGGATACGATCAGCAACACAAGATGCTATGCTGTTAAGTGCGCTATAAAGTGTCCTTGAACACCAGACCAACTCATTGTGCTACTGCAAAAAAATATCAGGTAGTTCTGTGCAAGGGTGAGTGCTATGGTGTTGGGCCCAGAAGCATAGTTTGCACCGCAAACGTTTTACAAACTAAACCTGAACTCATCACCAAGGCAAATGCACGAGGGTAGACCACACTAATTTAAATGATTTCCTTATGTTATCCCTGCTGCCACGGAAACTCTACTGGCTCCCACAGATGTAACTTAAGTTCAAGGTCTTTGCATCATTTTCTACGCCTTTCAAGTTGTGAACTCAACTCCAGAACCCATTCAAAAGCTTGTCACTCACTACGTGCAAGCATGGACCCAGTAATTTAGTAGTGACAAATTGATCTTCCTACTGAAAACCAAACGAAAGCCTAGATACATACACATGGAGACAAAACGATCAAAGTACTTGGACTCTGCCAAACACGGAAAAGCTCAGAAGAAAGCTGAAATCATCTGAATTCAAGAAAAATCGTCAAAGCTTCCCTTAGACTATACAGGACAACTCCCCCCTTTGACAGAGGGACTAGGGACCGTATTTCTAATGGTGTTGACATCTTCCATGACAACCCTATGGAATGGGGCCACCTGCAGCATATCAAAGTGTTTGAGACTCTGCAAAGTCCCACCTACCTAAAACATTGCTCCAGGATACTGGTTAAGAGGAATATTTTCACTAGCACGTGCCACAGTGCAATTGAAATGAATTTACATCAAGAAATAAGGTCACGATGTACGAAGCCCAGGTTGCACACTATAGCGTGCAAATTTCACTATGACTTGTGTGTGACTTGGGCTTCATTTTGTGATCTGACTGATGTAATATTCAGTTGCATCACAAAATGTGGATTCATAGAAACTCCCAAAACCTCTTGCTTCATCATTATTAAAGAGGCAGGAAGAATTCTGCAACCTCCTGAGAATGCCTGCAAACGCAGGGATGGATGCATGCGAGATACAACAGACGCGCATCTGTACATTTGCATAATTCCAGGCGAATGTTATTCTTAAACAAGTAGTGTCGTTCATTTCTAAAGCTAGCAGTGGCTTGGAATGTCCGTGCCCACACTTATCAACACACTTTGTGATCTAGTGCCCATTTTATGGCAGCCCCTGCTTTTATCATGTGCAAATTATTAAAAGCCACACTTGGCAGGCCATGGGCTGTTCAGTGGCAAGGGTGTGGGACAGCACAGCACTTTTGACTGCAGAACGCGGAGGGAGGCTCACGTGCCAGCACCACCGGTTTAGGAAAACAGGCTTGAAGCAGGGACGTAACACAGCAGCCCCTCCCCCACCTTCAGCCAAATGCCTGTGAGAATCCGAGACATGGGAGAGTCAAGGGCCCCCGGGAGGAAGGGCGCGCGGGAGAGCTTTGTGTCAAAGTAAATAATTTCCCAACCAGCCAACGTGCACGGCACTTCCACTTATTTAAGCAAACTGTGTGTAAAATACCCTCTTCAGTCTCCAATGTTCTATTTAAGCAATAGTGAACAAGGGACAGTGCGTATTAAAGGAGGAGAGCAAGGAGATGACTGGGAACGTGGGAAGAGAACGAACCAAGGATGTGGCTGGGCACTGGGAGGCGTAGTCTCAATGGGAGTGAATGCATAAACTAAGAACAGACCTGGTAGCACACTTATTGGGCAATGGACGCCTCGCACTACACTTGCTCGGCAGTGGTAGCCACGCCTCTCTCCTGAAGATTTGGCCAAGAGAAGTCTCCTGACACCATCCAGCCTTCTACTCACGAATTGCTAGTCATGAACAGGCAGAAACATCGATTGCACTTATCCTGCCCAAACACATTTCAGGCGTATACTTTTCAGGAAAAGTTGCATGTTTAAAGCCACAGATTACATTTCTAATGAAACTACAGCCCCGGCCCTGATGTAATATTAATGGCCGCAGAGCAGCACGCTAGCAGCAGAAAGTCTTTTAGGCGCTTACGCAACACGTAGCTAAACTAATTATTTGGGAGTCGCTCAGTAGCGACCCTCAAATGTCAGACACCGGGAGGAAAGGAGAGGCCTGACTGGGAAGGAGAGACAGCGACACAGAGACCTGGAAGGAAGAGGCGTGAAAAAGACAGCAAGGTACAATGATGAAAGAGGTGGCGACGCGAGAAAGGGAGCGGGCACAAAGAGGGGAGAGGGCGCGAGGTAGATGGGGACCGCAGGTTAGAGATAGGAAATTAGGGAAGGCTCGTGAGAGAGAAGGATTGAGTTGGTTGCCGGGGCTTGAAGGGGACTGACGACTCCAACGCACGTGTGTTGGGGGGGAGTAAAATAAGTGTTGCGTAAATCTGGGACTACTTTAAAGAGAAGAAGTGGCTTTGTGTACTGTATGGGGGTATGCATGTATCTGGGTTGTGTTTGTGACAGTAACTTAAGAGGGGTGCCGAAAATGTGTGTTGGAGGGGGGTTCTGCCAAGCCAGCTGTGACACACAGAATAGATGTAAAGTGCGTGTCTGCAAAGTAAGATAACATATCTTCTGCGACCGCGAAATGAAATTAAAACAAGGAATAAAACCACATGTGGCACAAGGTGCACAATTCAGTTCCGGCTACAAAGAGATACAACTTAAACAAGTTAAACGAGGGTGAAATAAAAAAGCTCTTGGCATTGTTGTGGGGAGGGGGGAAGGGGGGAGCATAAACGCGAGACATGGCCTGGCGGCCGTGAAAGTGAATGTACGGCCGGCCGGCCCTGAATAATTAGGGGAGGAGAAATGCCTGAGGCAGAGCGCACGCTGGGGGAAGCTTGTGGGAGGGAGGCTGGTGGCTTTGATGTGCATTGTGCACGTGCTTTTTTCACAGGCTTAGCACCAAATCGCCCTGATGGTTAAGCTCTGGTTAAGCCCCTATATTCTCGCAAGCTCAATGCGCAAGCGCATTGACAGGCGAGACCTAAAAACCGTGCTCACAAAATGGACCATCTCTTAGATCCTATTTTTCAACAACTCTGTGATATGTGTCTCACCCGTACTTGCTTTACCTTGGACAGACCACTTTGCAGTTCCTATTTATATTCCTGTCGCTTCTCCCTCCTAAACACTGCTAGTCCTAATTAGATTATGCACCAATGTTAACTCACTAAATTTAACCACAGCTCTTCAGTCCCTCTTTCCATTTGCACCTTGACATAAACACCTCCTCTTTCAATATTTGGATATCTATTGCCCTGAGCCACATAGCTCCATCAAACCTTTTAAGAACCACCATGTTTCCCATTGAGTCCCTTGGTTTATAAATTACCTCAAATTGGCCACATGGAATTGTAAAAGCCTTGAATGCCTGTGGAACATTTGCTATGGCCCTAAAACCGATCCTTCTATCATCATCATCTAAAATACTTTAATTGGGTGCAATTACCGACCATAAAAGTGCAAAGCAGTACATATAAACAACAAGTATGTATAAAAAAACTATTAAAACAGGGAGTACAAACATCAATATGACGAGATATAAAAAAATACAGATATGTGTAAAAACAAAAACAGCAGCAATACATCCAATCCCTTCCCACTCAGTATCTCTTCTTAGTCCATAGTTAACTTTTGATTAAATTTGGCATGGCAAAACACATCTCAACAGTACCTAATTGATGTAAGAGATAAAAAGCAACCTTATTAGACCTGGTATTAAATCTACACAGTATAGGAGTAAGAATTCATTTACTCTGTGTTGTGTAAAGTTAAAATATTTGAATAAAGTGCAGTGTGCTCTCTTTGGATCTATCATCACATGGACAGATAGGGAGAGACAAATACAACTTACCTTGAGTGGAAAATTGCATGTGTCACCCTGATTGGGACGGGTATGCCCAGGTGAGGGTCCAGTGCTCTCCATGTCACTGGAATTATAAGGGGTGAAACACTGACACTGGTCTCAGAATGTTTACTTTCAGTCCAGGAAGGACCAGGCCTAGCAATTCAGGGTGGACTGTGCCCATGGGGAGCAGAGTCAAGACTGATTTACATATGGCTGGTTTTAAACTGGAATGGCATGGGGCCCATATCTCTGTACTGGGGTGAATGGCTGATATTGTTCAACATTCTGTCCATCAATTGTTCTTTTTGCATTTATCACCCTGAGTGGGATGAGTATTCCCAGATGTGGGTCTCCTGCTCTCGATGCCACTGGACTCAAGCTACCCTGGCTGATGAGGGGTGATACCCCGAAACTGGTCCTAGGATGCTTGTTTCCAGGCCAGGCCCGGGAGGACCTGCCATGGCAGTTCGGACTGGACTGTTCCCATGGGGAGCAGAGTCAAGACTGATTTGCAAACCTATTAGGAATTGGAAGACTGACAGATGGATTTACGCTGAGATCAAAGTGTGCAGGAAGGGGGGGCTGATATCTTCAACTACTGATGTATTAGGAGCTGGAAGTGGGAGTGGACAGTAAAAGTAGCATAGTGGATAAGCTTTGCTATTGTTCAGTTAGTTTATAAGGGAATGGAGGCAGTGTAGCATTGCTCAAGTAAACAAAGGCTTTTTAAAGTTAATAATAATACCTTCCCCTCAGATCTTTTCACACTTGGCAGTACTTGGGGGACTCTCTTAACAGTTGGATCCCAGCATAGAAATTACAAGTCTACCTCAATGACCAAGCACATTTCGAATGGAAGCAACACAACCAATTGGAAGGACCAGCATCTAAGGCCAAACAAAATGGACAAAATGCACCGCGAACGGAGTAGAAAGGCAAGCTGATGAGGCGAAGTACGAGGAATCAGATGGCGGTACCTAGCTTGCAGACATGCCGTACAATATCGTGGGACTAAGAAGGTCTACAACGCGGAAGGGTTACAACGGAACAAAGGGCCATTTGGGTGCTACCAGAACAAATTTCAAAGGCCTGGCCAACAATGTACACAAACTCTACCTCAGGGATGATGCGGCGCTAAGGAACTTTGTCGTCGCACACCCACTCAGCAAGTAAGGGGGGGAGGAGGGAGGGACGGGAGGGGAAGACGGGGAGGGCCGGGGGGGGGCAGGGGAGGCGAGGAGCACATGCATGGGGCTACTTTTCTTCACTATCTGTTACACTACTCTTTCCTCTCTTCTACCTCTACTTCTACATCCATATCGAGGAGCCGCAAGGGGAAACTTAAGCACAGGCACAGACAGGAGGCACAAGCACCAAGAGAAGGGGACCACAGCAAAACCCACGGGGCTAGGCCACACAGACCGCAAAGCTTGAAACCACACAAATGACGCACAACACCCAAACAAACATCCTAGCGGACGTTAAGATAGTTTCGCTGAACGTCAAAGGACTTAATATTCCAGTGAAAAGGAGGAAAGTGCTTGAATACCTCAGGAAGCTAAAGGGCGACATTTTTGTTCTACAAGAAACAAGACTAGAAGCCGAGGACATAAAGCGCCTCAGAGCAAACTGGGTAGGAGATGTCGTAGGGTCGCCAGCACAGAACAAGAAAAATGGGGTGGTGACAATAGTCAGTAAGAAGTCAAAACTTACAGTAGTGGACGCACAGGCAGACACCCAGGGAAGAACTATTGTGACCAGCCTAAGGAGGGCGGGAGAGACGATACACGTGGCTAACATATATGGCCCTAATACTGACGATAAACCCTTCTGGGAGGGAATAGGAGCGCAACTACACACCCTTTCACTAGACGACCTCGTGGTGGTGGCTGGAGACATGAACCAGGTACTAGACCCAGCAATCGACAAACACCCTCACAGACCGAGCTTAACCTCAAATAGAGGCAGCATCCTAAGGAACCTATGCTCCAAGCTCAGCCTGAGGGACCCGTGCCGTCTATGCAACATAGACGCCTAAGAATACACCTTTTACTCCAACCCCCACAACTCCTACAGCAGAATAGATTACATCCTCATGTCAGAAACACACACCCACCTCATAGACCACACAGAAATTGGCCCTAGGACTATTTCAGACCACTCGCACATAAGCCTAACCTTATCAGGAAAGCACAATGGAAAACCAAACCGAAGATGGCGCTTCGACGACAGTCTGCTCAATAACACCTCTGCGAAAGCGGAGATTGAGGCGGCTATAAAAGAATACATAACAATAAACAACACCCCAGACACAGACAGAGGAGTCCTATGGGACACTATGAAAGCCACCATAAGAGGGACCGTCATGACAATCAAGGGCAGGATGAACAAAGAAAGGAATAAAAAAATTGCAGACCTAGAAAAAGAAATCAAAAGCCTAGAAAACGGCCACATAGCCAACATAGAGGATAGGAACACCCTCTCAAGCCTAACCAAGCGGAAATACGAACTCAACAGAATCTTGAGCGAGAGAGCGGGGACCTGGGTAAACAAATATAAATCAGTCAACCTGTGTACTGCAAACAAAGCAGGGAAAAACCTAGCATCCTACCTGAAAGGAAGACAGAAACAGCACACGATTGGGGCCATTAAAGACAGACACAACAAGTCTCAAACGGCAAACAAGGACATTCTGGAAGTCTTTAGAGACTTCTACGAGAGGCTATACACAAGAGACGACACACTCAAAGTTGATGGAGGGGAAGAACTACTAAGCGGCATAGCTACCCCAACCCTATCAGAAAATGAAAGAGATGTACTCGACCTAGCCATAACAGAGGATGAAATAGGTAGGGCGACGGTCAGCCTGAAAGAGAACAAGGCACCGGGGCCAGACGGCTTTACGGCTGGCTTCTACAAGCAGTACCTACACATTCTCAACCCACCATGCAAGAAGTATTCACGGGCTGTGTCCAGAACGGTCGCATGACACAGTCAATGGCAGAAGCAAATATTATAGTCATACCAAAGGAGGGCAAGGACACTAGTGAGGCAAAGAATTTTAGACCAATCTCCCTCATAAACGTAGACTGTAAAATATACGCTAAAATACTGGCTACCAGACTGAATGCTTACCTACCGAAGCTCATACACAACTCCCAAGTAGGATACCTCAAAAACAGAATGTCCCATGACAACACAAGATTATTATGCCACATAATAAACCACTCCTCCAAAAGCAGCAACGCAGCTGTTATGATTGCCCTAGACGCGGAGAAAGTCTTTGATAGGGTGTCATGGCCATATTTGGATCAGTGCCTTGGGAAATTTGGGCTTGGAGCCAACTTTAGAAAGATGGTTATGGCACTCTACAATAACCCAAAAGCAAGGGTGGTTGTAAACGGAGGCACATCAGAAATACTTAACCTGGGCAGGGGAACTAGACAAGGGTGCCCTCTCTCACCAGCACTTTTCCTGCTAGAGATAGAACCACTTTTGACCATGATCAGAACCAATGAAGACATTGCAGGAATACCGGTAGGAGAGGAAAACTTTAAACTAGCGGCATTTGCAGATGACGTACTAATAGTCACGGAAGACCCAGAGAGATCCATCAAAGCACTAATGGACACAATAGAGCAATACGCCCAGGTCTCGGGCTACAAACTGAACAGGGATAAATCGGAATGCAAACCACTGAACATATACACAACAAAAACCATGCTAGGCTCGTCCGGGCTAACATGGCAGCAGAAGCCCATAAAATATTTAGGCCTCCTCTTTGAGAGGGTCCTAAAAGCCACACTAGAACACAACGAGCAAGCCACACTCCAGAAAATTAAGGACAGGGTAGAAGGGTGGTCTCCCAAATTCACGACGTGGTGGGGCAGAGTGGAAACGATTAAAATGATGCTGACACCAATGGTCAACTACATGCTGTGCATGCTGCCACTAATAAACACGGAAAACTTCCACAAAAGACTCGATAAAATGCTGAACAACTTCCTGTGGAGGGAGAAAAAGCCCAGAATAAGTCTACGCAAGCTTAGATTGACAAAAGATCTGGCAGGCCTTAACTTAACGAATTTTAAAAGATTCCAGGAAGCGTGCATTGCCAGACAGGGGCTCCACGGGCTCGACCCGAGACCAGACTACACCCCGGCATGGCTCACACTAGAGCGGGGGCTGCTAAAAGGCATGAACCCAATTAGCCTTCTCACAGCCACCAAACATCCAGCGGTCAAGGATAACCCAGTCCTTAAGAATACAAAGATAGCGCTACTAAGGGTGGACAAACTGTTGGAAACAAGCATAAGGAAGAGTCAACTCGAGTCAATCTGGCACAACCCTACAATAAAGTATAGGGACAAGACTCTGAACATGCCCTCCTGGTACAGACATGGAATATCAACGGCCAACGACCTTCAGAAACAAGGCACGCACCTCACTTTCGACGCACTAAGGGAAGAACACAACGTAGAGAGCATAGAACTATACAACTTCCTGAAGATCAAGGTAGCTATAAGTAAGGCAAACTTGAAGAGCCCAACACCTTCAATCATACATCACGCCGCCAAACTCAATACACTAGGCCATCAAGTAGCACACCTTTACAGAGCCCTCAGTCCTAAATCAACCAAACTCAATGATAAAGTCATGAACTTTTGGGGTACAGTAGCGGGCAGGGGGCTAAGTGAGGGCGAGAAAGCTGACCTATGGAGATCCACAACTAGGAGAAAAGTAACTGCAACGTTAAACCAGACCAAATTCTGGCTAATACATAAAGCCTACTGGACACCAGCCCGCCTAGCAGGCATGGGGATCCGGGAGAGTGACTCATGCTGGAATTGCGGCAAGGGAGGGGGGAACCTAGAACACCTACTCTACAGCTGCCCTAAGATTAGAGAGTTCTGGGAGAAAATTGAAGTGCTAATTAACGAGATTATAGGGGGAAACATTCACATAGACTTCCAGAGCCTAGCGCTCGGGTTCACCTCCTCCGCAATCACGACTAAAGAGAACAGTGACTTAATCGATCTGTTGCTGACTGCAGCGGTCAAAATGGTTCTAAGTCATTGGAAAGACACAGCAAAAGCCACGCCGAAAGCATGGCTTAATTGGATTACCTTTTTACGCGCGGCCGACAACATAACAGCGATACACACACCCAAGACACACAGGCAGTCGAACATGTGGGGCTCCCTAGATGACTACCTAGCATCGCACAAACCCCCATAGGCGTTGAAGCTGGATAATCCAGTCAGTCCTGTGCGCACAACGAGGTTACAACCAGCATCTGCTCCTTGATCTTTCCCTATCTCCTCTCTCCCGGGGTGAGGGCCCAAAGAGGTAACCCAAGCATAACGAAGGGGTGGAGAACGACATCGGAAACAGGAACTGGAAGCCCGCAAATCGGACTTACGTCAAATAAGACTGGCAGCGAACATTTCGAACAGTTATGTCCGTCCCCCCCCAGGCGTTTCTTCTTTTCTCTTCTCTCTCTCCCTTTCTAATCTTCCTCTTTTCTTATCCATGTATACTGTATGCTCCATGTAAATATATATTTTCTACAATAAAAAATTAATCAAAAAAAAAAAAAAAAAGAAATTACAAGTCCACCCACAGTGTTTCCTAAGCCAGTGCACCACTTTGTTTAAAAGAGGAGCATGAGTTTTTGATGTGGATCAACGGATTTAGTAATGTTTTGCAGACAATAATATAAGGGGTGCATTGTGGTGGTAACTGTGGGCATGTGTCAATAACATTGGACGTGTTAATATTATGATTCTAATAAGATTGAGTAGCCAGAAAATAGACCAGAGAACTAACAGAATCAGCCCTCCATCATACCACCCCTCCTTGGTTCTTTACGTTGCAAGCATGGCAACTGCCCCTGCTAAACCGTTGCACCCCTTGAGGCTCCATCTGCATGAAGATTACTGTTTGCTGCTGGCCACGCAGGAAGATGGCCGCCTGAGGGGAGAGCTCCGCTGAGGGACGGACCCCCAACGAGCCTCCCTTGCCTACCTGTCTGCCGGGATCCTGCTTTTGAAGCTTCACTATCAGCGGACGTTGCCAGGAATGCAGCGACGTTTTTCTTGTGCTGCTGCAGCGCTGGTTTCCTTCATTTCTGCCGGCATGAAGACGTGACTGTCTCCTCCGGGACCTCCGTGCCTATGACGCCGCACTTCCTGTCAGGGTAAGCCGCGCCTCCAGCAACTCCAGGGCCGGGCTTTCTGACGCCTTAGGCCGCACCCTCTCAGCAGACGAGGCCGCGCTCCTACACTTAGACAGACACCGGGACTTAACATTGTGTGTATTCTTAACACACGGCACCCTCTCCCAATACCTTTATGAGAGGATTTCTCCACATACAGAACTGCAGGAATGATTTTTCACGGCGCCTTTTGCATTTTCCACTGACTTTGCAATATTTTCCACAGTGCCACAAACAATTGCCTTGCATTTCTTCAAAGTAGATTTATGTGCTTAGTTATGTTGGCCCCAAGTGACAGTTGGTGACACCTTTCTTTATCGCATAAGGTCACCTCATTTTGTTGCTCTGCATATCTTTTTCACCTTCAGCTCAATAACTGCACTCCTGCTGTGTGGCCCAATTTATCACTGTGGTATAGCTAGCCTGCTGCTGTTTTCACTTACTATACCCACATGCTTTCTTGAGGAGACGATTTTGGCGCGCGACATTTGTCACTTCAATTTTACACTGTTCTGGTGAAACAATACTTGCTGTTTGGAGACACCATTGTGCTGTTCTCTACTTTTAAGCACTATCTACGTGTCCTTTCCTTGCTGCATCTGTATCGTTGCCTCATGGGTGCTTGACACGTCATTGGTCTCATCATTGCTTCTTACTTCACTATCCCATCTATTCGCTACTGTAGACCGCCTATTCAACGGTACGCTGAGATGTCTGTTGCCAGGAATGGGGGTCGTGGACCTAAGCAGCCACTTTTTACCGAAGTAGTGAAACAACCTTCCGCTTCGCCAACTAAAGGTAATGGTTCTGCGTCGCCTCCTTCATCGCAAGCTGCGTCACCTCAGAGTGACAAGTCCTTATCTAGCACCATGCAACGCATTTTACAAGAACTTTCTGGAGTTAATCGTCGACTGGAGGGTCTAGATGTTACCATGTCATCATTGGCTGCGGAGACTAAGTCAATTAGAGCTGAACTCACTACTTTTCATACAAGGATTGACGACATAGACTCTAAAATAGTGGCTATGGAAAGTCGATTGGATTCTGCTCAAGGTTCGGACCAAGATCTCCTTTTTCTACACAGCAAGATCGTCGATTTGGAAGATCGCAGTCGTAGAGACAATGTCCGTTTTTTCGGCTTTCCAGAAAATGTTGAACAACACGACATGAAGAACTTTCTATGTGTCACTCTTCCCACTTTGACTGGAATTTCCTTTACTCCCCCTCTTGAGTTTCAACGGGCTCACAGATTGGGTCCACCTCGCTCTGGTGCCTCTGCAAGACCCCGACCAATTATAGCCTGTTTTCTTCGTCATGAACAAGTCCGCCAAATCTTATCACTGGCTCGCTCACGAGGCTCCTTTCTGTTTCAAGGTCATACCATTCACATGGCTGCAGACTTCTCTAAGGAAACGAATGAGCGGAGGAAGGCGTTTCTCTCTTTGCGGCCCCAACTGCGCCAAATGGACATCAAATATGGGTTATTTGAGCCAGCGCGTTTTCGTATTACTAGGAATGGAAATTCTACAGACTTTTATGATCCTGCGCTTCTTCAGCAGTTCTTGGACGATCTCAGGTCCGAAGATATGGAGACTCAATCTTCCTCCCATGCGCCTCCTTCTCAATCCAAGCCTTCAGTTACAAATGTGTCAACATCTTCTTTGAACGATTCTACTGACTCCAGACAACGTGGCAGGGACCTCACCCGTTTGCCTCGGTCCCAGGAGGATAGAGACTCAGCTCTGCGTTCCGTCTCCTCTCTCACTAACACACAGAAGAGAGACAAATCTAGATCGCCTCTCAAGAAATCCCCTGATGCTGACTGACTTTCACTTTCTCTGTTTTACTGTTTTCTTATTTCACACATTGGTAGCAATTTCTAATGTTGGTCATGTTTTTGCTACTTGATTCGTTAGTCAAGAATCTACATTACTATATAATGTGGTCACCTCTACTGCATGATTTCCATAATGTTTTTCGCCTCATTATTATTCTATATTCTCTATTTGACTACTGTTCTCAGTTTTCAAGTTCTTTCTTCAAATTTTAGGAACGTTTCTACATATTGTATGATTATTGCCTTCTCTATGGGGGATTGTTCTTCCTCTGTTCTCCCTTTTCTTTGGCCCTTGTTTTGTTGTCTGTTTATCAATCTACGGTTCATTCATTCCTTAGCTGTTCAGTTCCTGTTTGGTGTATTTTTCAATTCGCTGGTCCCATTCATGTTTCCAACTTCTTTTCTGCTTCCTATTCTCTTTCGGAGCTCTTGGCTTTATTCCCTCCTCTATTTTATTATTCTATTTTTCCCACACCTCTTCTCCTATGTACCTTGTCTTTCTCTTGCTTCATTCTCCCTGCTTTTATTTCTTCTCCTCATGCTCTTCTCATATTGTGTTCAGATTGTAGGAGACCTTTGATGCCCTTGTTCTTTTCCTCATTCTATATCGTGACAATCTCTTGTGAGGGGTGGATGGGGAGGGGGGTTCCGATTTCGATGATGTAACTTTATTTTATTGTGCTCAGTATATCTCATGTTCCCCTTTTTCCTTTAGACCCCATTCTTCTTTTTCTCCCATCCCTCCTCTTTTGAATGACTTCGTATTTCGCCTTCCTTCTATGGTAGTGTTGGTTTTGTTTCTCTCCATGCTTTCTTTCTTCTTTATATCTCCCTCTTTCTATGTCTCTCCTTTCTCTTTCTTATATACTCCGGTTTCTTTAAATTTTTTCACTTGTTCTATTGTCCTTTCTTCTTATCTTATCATTCTTTTCTTATTTTGTTCTAGTGTTACATTTTTGTACTATGCTAGCTCCGTTTTTGCTTCATATTGCGATTCCCATCTTATTGTTCTTTATATTCTGTATTGGGTACTTTCAGCCTCCTAAGAGTATCTGTGCATTTGCCTGTCTCGCTCATAGATAGTGCTTCCCTTATGGAGCTTCTTCCCTGTTTCCACCTCTCCTTATAGTGCCATTACTAATGTTCAGCTTGATATATTTACTTCATTGACTGTTCTGCACCTATACAGTATATGCTCATGTTGTCGTTTCATATATATTTTACATTGTGTTATGGTGGGAAGGGAAGAGGTTTGCAACTCTGATATGGTACATTTCTTATATTCAGTTGCTACTGTTCCATGTTATCATCTGTCCTCTGGATCCCCATTCTCCTTTCCTCGAAGGGGGTCCGGCCTCCCTTGGCGTTGCTCTAAGTGTACCCAGACCCGTAGTTCACAGTCTAGGTTACTTTCTCTTCTCTTTTCTTTCTTTTTTTTTTTTTTCTATACCTCTACTACTTCTTTTCTACTTACTTTGTCTATTCCAGTTTTTCACTCTGCCATTCTAATCTATTTTTCCTTTCTCCTTTATCATTTCCCCAACTGGTCTCTTCACCTTCTACTCACCTTCTGTATTTTGTTCCCCAGGGTAACATCTCTCTTCTTTTTTCTATATTTATTTGTTTCTTCTTTTCCTACTTCCTGAATTTGTGAATCCTATCATTATGTCTTCTACTCATCCGTTATCTGTGATTTCCTGGAATGTTCATGGCCTCACCCATTACATAAAACGCAAGAAAGTTCTTTCTTATTTACAATCTAAGCATGTCGACATTGCTTTATTGCAAGAGACTCATTTGGATGATATTGAATCCAGTAAACTCAGTAGAGACTGGGTTGGTAAGGTCATCCATAGTAGTGTCTCTAAACTTGATCCCACCAATCCTCATCCGGTTCGTAAATGTGGGGTGGCCATCCTTTTTCGGAAGTCACTTCCTTTCACAATTTCCAAGACATGGTCTGATCCGGAAGGTCGGTATGTATTCGTTAAACTGAAACTTGGGAATTCATTCATTTGTCTCGGTTCCGTATACGCTCCAGTAGGTCCCAAAAAACAATTCTTCCTTCGCCTCAATCGTCTTCTTACAGAAATACATGCTTCCCAATTTCTCATTGGAGGTGATTGGAATCTGGCTCCGGACCTAGTTCTTGACAGAACCGGTTGCATCGATACCATCAATGCCTCGGATAGAGCCATCTTCCGTGATATTCTCACCGACACTGGTCTTGTGGACCATTGGAGACTCAGTCACCCACAGGATAAAGAATACACGTTCTTTTCCTCTACTCATGGTACGTTTTCACGTCTCGATTACTTCCTCCTTTCGCACCACTCGGTCCGCTTGGTTACAGACTCTACAATTTTAGAAGCTGCCCTTTCTGATCACTCTCCTGTTTTCTTATCTCTTGATTTGGGTCTTTCGCGTCCAGGACGCAAGCCGTGGCGTTTAAATATAAACAAATACAAACTACCAGCAGGTAAACTTCTTTTACAGTCACACTTGCGTGATTACCTTATTATTAATGAGGATTCTATTTCCTCTAAAAGGATGGTTTGGGCGGCTGCTAAGGCAACCATTAGAGGTCAACTCATGCGGGATGCTGCTTTATATAACAAAAAAAACGTTGCCAAACAAGTAGATCTAGAAACCGACATTCGCCGGCTCTCTCAATTGTATATTTCAAAACCGACTCTCCAAAACCGTAAGTTATTGGAACAGGCACGCATGTCTCTTAACAATCTTTTTACTACTAAGGCTGAATATGCCTTACAAAAGATGAAAGGCCGTCACTATGAACAAGGGGAAAAAGCTGGTCGGTTACTGGCTGCTCAGTTGCGCCAGAGAGAAGCCGCTGTGGCGATTCCAGCTATTAAATCCAGTGGTGGTGATATAATTACTCGACCACAAGAAATTGTTGAGGAATTTGCCTCATTTTACAGATCTCTCTACTCTCCAAGTAATCACGTAGACACGCAAGCGATGTCCAAATTTTTGGATGCGGTACATCTTCCACGACTCTCAGATGAGGGTAGAGCCCTACTTGAGGGTGCTATTACGAAAGAAGAAATCTCCTCAGCTATAACTGCCTTACCGTACCATAATGCTCCGGGTGATGATGGTTTTCCTCCTGAATTCTTTAAGTGGACTGGCCAGAGTATCATTGATACCCTTCATGCTGCCTTTGAGGAAACTATAGAGGAATCTTCTCTTGGTTCTATTTCCAACAAGGCCATCATAGCGGTTTTGTCAAAACCCGGTAAAGATCCTTTGTTGTGCGGTAGTTACCGTCCTATATCTCTCTTAAACTCTGATGTTAAGATTCTTGCTAGCATTCTCGCAACCCGTCTCCGTAAAGTTTTACCTTCTTTAATTCATAACTCTCAAGTAGGTTTTGTTCCCGGTCGTTCCTCCCGGAATCATTTACGTACTCTCTCTCATGCTCTATGGTCAGCCAAACATCTTGCTGATGATGCCCTCCTTCTTTCTTTAGATGCTGAAAAAGCATTTGACCGCATTGAATGGGAATACCTTTTTACCATCATGCATAGATTTGGCTTAGGTGACCAATTTATAGCTAAAGTGCGACTGCTTTATGATTGCCCATCAGCTCAAGTTAATTGTGGTGGTTTTCTTTCTAGTCCATTTCCGATTCGGCGGGGTACTCGCCAAGGTTGTCCCCTTTCCCCTCTCCTTTTCCTTTTGGCCATGGAACCTTTGGCCGCTACAATACGTCAGTCGAATGCAGTGGTAGGTGTTCCCCTTCCAATTGGTCACTCTAAAATTTATTTATATGCAGATGATATTCTTCTCACACTTACTGATCTTCCCCGCTCTCTTCCTGCTCTTCTCCACGTCATTGATGATTTTTCTTCCTTCTCTGGCTATAAGATAAATTGGGATAAGAGTGAAGCACTACCCATGTCCATTGGTACTACAAAGGATGCTATCTCTGGTTTTCCATTCCATTGGCAACCATCTCGGCTCAAATATCTAGGGATATTCATTAATAGAGGATTAGATAATATTGTAGTGGACAATTTAGCTCCTTTAATCGTACAAATGCAAAGAGACTTTGACAAATGGAAGGCCCTTGGCTTATCCCTTTGGGGACGAGTTCAGGCGGTTAAAATGGTTACCTTACCGCGCTTTCTGTATGTTTTGGGTATGCTTCCTCTGAACATTCCCTTAACCACTCTTCGGTCCATTGACTTGAAAATTAAACTATTTATCTGGGGTACGGCTAAACCACGTCTCACTTTGGCCAAATTGAAATCCCACCAATTACAGGGAGGTGTGGGTCTTCCCTCTATCGAACATTATTATCTTGCCCTTCATCTCTCACAACTCTCCTTCTTTTTGCCTAAGTCTAAAGACATTCCTCAATGGGTCCCACTCGAATGTCACTTACTGACTTCTGGCCCCGGTTTATCCCTTCTATATGGTAAGGGTACCAGTTCTTCTGACCCTAAAAATCCTGTATTATCTGCAATGTATAAATCCTGGCAAAGAAGTCATCGTATACTTAAATCTAACCCGCGGCTTCATATTAAAGCTCCTCTGTGGTTCAACTCGGCTATTCGTATTCGTGGCCGTACTTTGTCCTGGCCTACGTGGCAGCAAGCTGGCATTCATTCTTTAGAGCAACTGTTTCATGGTGACAATTTTAAATCCTTCCCCCAACTTAGTGACGAATTTCACCTACCACCCACACAAGCTTATAAATATTCTCAGCTTCAGCAAGCTCTCACCAAACACCTAGGTTCCCCACCTGAGCTGTTATCTGCTTCTCCTATTTTGTCATATCTGCATTTATGGGGGAATCTTAAAGGTGTAACTTCTGGTCTTTATAAGACTTTCCTGTATCCTCTATTTTCGCAACCTCTCTCAAAAGCTCTTCAATTGAAGTGGCAATCACGTCTGTCAGTTACTTACTCGCCTACTCAATGGGATCAAATCTTAGAAGGATTGCATAAGGGTGTCCGAGAAGCTCGCCTCAAATTCTGTATTTTTAAAATCCTCCATGAATGGCATTGGTCCCCAGTCAAATTACATCATGCTAAATTACTCTCGCACTCTCTATGTTGGAGATGCTCTGCTCCCGGTTGTGATATTACGCACATTATTTGTGAATGCCCCCGTACTAGATCATTTTGGCTTTTTATACGTAAGACTTTGGCTAGCACCATGTCGCTGCCTTTGCCCCTTACTTCTGCAAATATTATTTTGCATGATTTTCGTGACCTTCCGAGGTTCTCCAAGCTACAGGTTCGTCTTCTCCATATTGCTTTGGCTACGGCCAAAATTTGTATCTTGCGTCATTGGAAGTCTCCCTTGTCTCCTTCCCAGGAAGAATGGTTGGTGGCAATGGTACAAACGGCTTCTCATGAACGTATCATCTATAGTCTGCAGGATCAGGCTTCCATTTTTCTTCAAATTTGGTCCCCATTCCTGGACACCACAGTAGATAACGACTCTGTCGCCTCTCCTTCCTCTACTACGACTCCCATTTCTTCTTAATTCTATCTTATTCAGCATCCTCCTTTTCCTACTTTTTTGCTTGTCTTCCGCCCCCTTCCATTTCCTTTGCTTTTATCTTCCTTTTTAGTCGGTTTTGTTACTCTGGGGTTCTTATTCCTTTTCTTTTTTCTTTCCTTTTCTTCTCTGCTCTCTCCTTTTCCTTTCTTTCCTTTTCTATTTTCTTCTCTCTATTTTCTTCTCTTATCTTATATTTTTACTCACATACTCCTTGCTTCCTTACCTTCTAGATCATGGCATCATTGCTATTTTTTCTTGCTTATGCCATATCTTTCGTACAATGTTTTCACATGCACTATGTTTTATTTATCAATTCCTTCTGATGTACTCTCCCTCCATTTGTATATGCATTTGAATTTTCATCAAAAAAATTTCAATAAAAAATTTCAACACAAAAAAAAGATTACTGTTTGCTTGACAGACTGAAGTCAACGAAAAATGCTGGCGCTGTGGTTGAATGGGTGGTGAGGATAGATAAACATTTTCACTTAGAGGCTTGACCAGCTCCAATGCTTTACCAAAAACCCCAAAATTATCATCAGTTTATCTTTAAGCTTAGCCAAAATTGTGGAACAGAAGTTATTAAACAGAGTGTCCAGCTTGTCCTATTTTCCAAAACATCTGTCACAACATTCTTTAAGGGAAACCAGGCCTGATTAAGACTTTCTGCCCGCTGGACTTATAGGCTATTCCCCTGAACAGTTGTGAGCGTGGACTAACTTCTAATCCAAACAGGATGGGAAACATTCACCCCCGTCAATCTCATGGTTCACTTTCTTGTGGTTTTTGAGGGTGGGCAAATATGTGCGGTTGAAATCTCTAGAGTAGTGTAAATCAATGAATCATCAATAACACATGGATTTGATACATTTAATTAATGGACCACTGTCAATCCCTTTTTAGCAATGCTGATCGATTACACAAGGAGATTTGGGTGACTGAGACACTAAGAAATCTCATTACCACCACTCTGTGCATATCCTACGACTTCCCCTTACAAATTTACTATTAAGGCTGTGGGGTCCTTTAAGGTAGTGTCTAGTCTGGCTTCATCATGGCCAATTTTAGTATCAATGAGACTTATCATTGTCGACTTTGTTTTGGACTATGAAGTAGTAGTTAGTTGTATTAGCAACCACAATACCCTTGCACTTCACTTACCATTCAATCGCAAGTGCACTTATACTCAGGTGTGTGGTAGATCAATTGAATGCACTAAAAAAGTGGGTTTGTATAAAGTGGAACCAAGTGGAGAAAGCCCAATTTTTAATTTAACTCGTGAAGTATAACCGTGGGTACTGTGAAGAGAGTTTTGCTCAGGAGGGTGACCCTAGAGTTATCATTGACACGTTTACATCATTTACTGTTTATATATCCCATAGGCTGACTAAGTGCGAACGTCTCTGTGTAAGCATGATAGGGTGGTTCAACCATGCATGTTTATCTGCCCAAAACTCCTAATAAAGTAGTTGTTAATATTTAGCACTGCCCTATTCGCAATTCACAGGCATGCTTCTATACGAGGAAGTTAGGAACGCCAGGAAACGTCTCCCACAAGATATTCTCTATTGTTAAAGATTTATTATGCCTGCTACAGTATGATTCAGCCCTCACAGGAACTACGTTCTAATTTATATGTCTTTTTTAGAATTAGAATCTCAATCAACTCAGCACATTTCAAACCTCATTTCAAACCTCAGTCACTACTGAAGCAGGCATGTTCAACTGACAATCAGCTGAAACCGTCACAGAACACCTCACATGCCTCCTTTGAGCACCTCTCTACCTAAAAGATTATCCGCCTGATTCATCAAGCTAAATTGCACTCGCAAAGGGCAAGATTCTCAGAATCTTGCCTTTTGCGAGTGCAATTTTTGCATTTGGGATTCATCATCCCAAATGCAAAATTCGCTATTTAAGAATTCGCACATTTGCGAAGAATTGAATTTAAGGAATCTCTATTTGAGATTCCTTAAATGCAATTCATGAAGCATTTTAAAATTGCGAAATTGCAATTTTGGGCCTCTATTTACCGAGAGGTCAGACCTCTCGGTAAATAGCAAAAACTTAGAAAAATACATTTAAATGCATTTTTGTAAGTTGCATGTTACACACACACATGTCCTTTGGACATGTGTGTGCGCAACACCAATGTAGATTACATTTCAGGGGTGCTACAGGGTGTCCTTTGGAAACCCCTGCACCCTTGAAATCGCATCCTTATTTGCGATTAGCTAATTGCTAATCGCAAATAAGGAATAACTCCCCATGCATTCCTATGGGGATGTAGGCCCATAGGAATGCATAGGGAGTTATTCCTTATTTGCGATTAGCACTTAGCTAATCGCAAATAAGGAACATGTAGGAATCGCAATATTTATTGCAATTCCTACATGAATCCCGTTTTGCAAGTCCTTAATAGCGATTCGTTATGAATCGCTATTAGGGGCTCGCAAAACGGGAGAATGATGAATCAGGCTGTATATGTCTCTCCGGTCTTCTAAGGCAGCCTCTCCATCAGGTCCATGCCAGTCTCACTTTATGGAACTAGCTCCTGAAATCCTAGGATCAACTCCCATCGGCTTCTGCAGTTTGTCTATCAGCACCACACCAGCGCAAGATGTCTGGGAATGTTATAACTTTTCTTTAAAAAAATCCAATGCTTATCCATATATATTGCATAACTATTGCCCAATCTCCCTCTTCTCCCTTTACCTGGTAAGATCCTTGAGAAATAACAACACCCAACTCTCCAGCTTCTTGAAGAGCATTTATCTTCTAGAATTTTCTCAATCGGGCTTCTGTATGTTTCACGATACCGAGACAGCCCTAATATCAGTAATACACAATCTTAGAATGCTGTTGACAAACTAAACCCAGCTGCTCTTACTGTACTTGACCTGCTCGCAGCATTTACCAGTATCTCACCTGCTATCATGAGACCGAGACTTTTCCATTTGGATGTATGTAACAATGTCATCAGAGGAATTACATCCTTTATTGTCAACAATTTTAATGTTCTTTTATGCCCACTTTTAAATCCAGCACCTTTCCTGTTTCCTGCAGCATTAATAGGGCTTTGAGCACTATGCTCCTTAATTTATGCATTGCTTCCTTCTTTCATGACATTTCTCATTCAATTCTTTGGATTTGACAGGTCTCATACATTGATGACACTCAAATTGTCATGCTCATCTCCAAGAACCTGGATCTGAAATGATCCTTTGATTATGTGAATGCAGTTGCTTGCTGGGTCAATGACAACTGCCTATGCTCAACAGTCACAAGACTGAGATACTACAGTTTGGTAACCAAGCAGACACTTGATCCACATCTTGATGGTTATCTGAATTGGGGACTCTCACTGCTCCAGCTGTCTAAATAACAAATATTGGCATTCTCTTTGACCCTAACCTTCACTTGTTCAAACAAATTAATCAGGTCTCGCATACTTGTTTGAATCTGTTACGAATGCTCCGGAAAATTCTCCCAGTCTCTGTACATTTGTCAAGAAAACAGTTGTGCATTCCCTAAATACATTCCACCTGAATTAGAGCAGTGTTATCTGCCTGAGAATACCGGCCTATCTGACCTGCTAACTGCAAGTGATGTAAAACTCTGCTGCCAGATTGATTCGCAACCCTTCTCCTATTTCTCTGTCTCAGCTCACCTAAATAATTTTCATTGGCTCCCTGTGAAAAAGTGTTCTCAAGTCAAGGCCTTGTGTCTTATCAACAATGAATGGCACACAGGCCCTATCTATCTTAGGAAAAAAAATCAAGCTCTATCATCCCTCTTACCTACTTCAGTCAACCTCCTAAAAAATGGTTGTAATTCCATTTATCAAATATACCAGAATAGATGGTCACCTCTTTTCCTATCTGTCATCCAAACTCTAAAACAGACAACCACTTTCACTGAAAAGCACAGATGAGTTCTACACTTTCAGAAAAAATCATAACGTGGCTGTTGACTCATTCGTCTGAGTCTGGCAGTACCTTTCTTGCTGTTCATCCTCTCCCTCCCTTTATGGTATTTGCATGTTACACCAGTTCATAACATAATATCTATCCTTGACTTTGAACGTGCACATTAATTGTGCAGAGACATTTTCACGAAGTGAAAACAATGGCTATGGTAGATTTCAAAGGACGTACAGTGTGTGAGCAGCAGTATCTCAGAGCTTGGAAGATATGAGGATGTCAAACTGATGCAAAATGCACAGGGCATGATTTATATAAGATTAACAGAGGGTGAGATCTGCCAGAAAGTGGAAAAACCCGCTCTCCAACAAACCTGCAATAAACCAATTTAGAGTCGGGGAACCACTGAGGTTCTGACTGCAGAGCCTCAGCTGGCTACACTATCAGACACACTTCAGCTGGCAACCCATCTGCCACAAAGGCACTAGACCTGCCAGATTTATGGTGAGGCTTTAATCTTTGATTTTTCATGTCATCAGCTAAAGTGAAATCAGCAATTGAGACTTTATTTGACATAAACAGAGTTGGATGTGAGTTCTACCGGTTATAGTAAAATCTCAAGTAATGTCCTTTATAAACTAGATGTTAGCAGTTGTACTGATATATACACTATAAAAATAATAGTTTTTGAAATAGTGGTGGACAGATTGCCAGCTCATCTTCCTGTCCCAAAGAATTCTTAAACATCAATTTACATAAGGCAGTTGAAAACTTACCTTTGGGGGCATGAGAATGAAAATAGACTGGAAATGTTGATTATTTTAGGTGCACTGGGTGTTTTCCAAATTGTCACATAGCACCAGTAAATTGGCCAATAATAATGCAGTGGACTGGGTGCTTATTTCATGGAAACGCTTGCAGCACTGTAGCAGTAGTAGTAGTAGTAGTAACTTTATTCAATAAAATTTTTATCATAAAAGTTGACATTCATTACAGTACCAAAGAGACCACCAAACCATACGTACATTCAGCTATAGATTAAAAATACAAAAATGTACACACAATTTAAATAAAAGATAAAATATACAATAAAAACACAATATATAATTACATAAAAACATCGTACAAAAGTCCATGAAAAGAGTCGTCTATTGGGGCATGAACTTTATCCTGCGCATGCGTGTCTGCCATGCACTACCCAAAAACTTTGCTACTCCACAGATCAGGACTAGGGAGGAAGTATCAGTAATAAATACCCGCAGGGCCATCCGATGACACCTAAGGCCCAGCTCCTTACATATTGGCTTTAGACATGTCTTTCTTGCGCCCCTATATGCTGGACATGCAAAGAGGAGATGAGCCACGGACTCTTTAGGGGCAGCACACCCAGGGCAAGGTTTAGCTGGCGAGCTTAAATTGTTCCACCCTTCCGTAAATTCGTTCACCGGGAGGGTCCCAAATCTTAATTTTAAATAATCAATCAATCAATCAATCAATCAAAGCATTTATAAAGCGCACTACTCACCGGGGGGGGTCTCAAGGCGCTAGGGGAGGGGGGGTCCGCTACTGCTCGAACAGCCAGGTCTTGAGCTGTTTCCTGAAGGCAAGGTGGTCCTGGGTCAGGCGGAGGTGGGTCGGGAGGGAGTTCCAAGTCTTGGCGGCCAGGTAGGAGAAGGACCTTCCTCCTGTGGTGGCTCTTCGGATGCGGGGGACGGCGGCGAGGGCGTGGCCGGTCGATCGAAGCTGGCGTGTGCGAGCGTAGAAGTTGAGGCGGCTGTTGAGGTATCCTGGGCCTTGGTTGTGTAGGGCTTTGTGTGCGTGGGTGAGGAGACGGAAGGTGATTCTCTTGTTGACCGGGAGCCAGTGCAGATCTCTCAGGTGTCCGGAGATGTGGTTGCGACGGGGGATGTCCAGGATGAGTCGTGCTGAGGCGTTCTGAATCCGCTGGAGTCTCTTCTGGAGTTTGGCGGTGGTTCCGGCGTAGAGCGAGTTGCCGTAGTCCAGTCGGCTGGTGACGAGGGCCTGGGTGACCGTCTTCCTGGTCTCGGTGGGGATCCACCGGAAGATCTTACGTAGCATGCGCAAGATGTTGAAGCATGATGAGGAGATGGCGTTGGCTTGTCTGGTCATGGAGAGGGAGGAGTCCAGGATGAAGCCCAGGTTGCGTGCGTGGTCTGTTGGTATGGGTGCGCTGCCCAGGGCAGGGGGCCACCAGGAGTCATCCCAGGCGGAGGGTGAAGACCCCAGGATGAGGACTTCCGTCTTGTCCGAGTTCAGTTTCAGGCGGCTGTTCGTCATCCACTTGGCTACGTCTGTCATTCCTTTGTGTAGGTTGGCTCTGGCGGTGGCGGGGTCGTTGGTGAGGGAGAGGATCAGCTGGGTGTTGTCGGCGTAGGAGATGATGTTGAGGTTGTGCTGGCGTGCGATGGCTGTGAGGGGGCTCATGTAAACGTTGAAGAGGGTTGGCTGAGCGAGGAGCCTTGAGGAACGCCGCAGATGACTTCGGTGGCTTCTGATCTGAACGGGGGGAGGCGGACTCTCTGTGTCCTTCCGGCGAGGAACGAGACGATCCATTCCAGTGCCTTCTCCTGGATTCCGACGTTGCTGAGGGGCTGCACTAGGGTACGGTGGCAGACAGTGTCGAAGGCCGCGGAGAGGTCTAGGAGGATGAGGGCCGCTGTTTCTCCGTTGTCGAGTAGGGCTCGGATGTCGTCGGTGGCTGCGATCAGGGCGGTCTTGGTGCTGTGGTTGGCCCGGAAGCCGGACTGCGAGAGGTCGAGGGATCCGTTGGTCTCGAGGAAGGCGGCCAGCTGCTTGTTGACGGTCTTCTCGATGACTTTTGCAGGGAACGGGAGCAGCGAGATGGGGCGGTAGTTCTTGAGGTCGGTGGGGTCGGCTGATGGCTTCTTAAGTAGAGCGCTGAGTTCGGCGTGCTTCCAGCTCTCCGGGAAGGTAGCGGTGTTGAAGGAGGTGTTGATGATGTCCCGCAGGTGGGGCGCGATGACAGCGTCGGCCTTGTTGAAGACGTGGTGAGGGCACCAATAGAGTAATCTATCCAGGGGTTTTTGTATAAAATCAAGAAACGGTTCAAGTTTCCTTCCAGGTTTAAACTCTAGGAACCGCTCAGAAAGGGTACCCCCTTTCCCTCTACATAGGTCCTCCTCCAATACCCAATCCCAGTATAATTTCTTCATTACTTGCTTGGGCGGAGGTGCTTGGCTGGCCCATACTTTATACAATCCTAATTTTAAAACCAGCTGTCTGAGATTATTCAACCACTTGATCCTGTTACTCAAATTGAGTGTGAGTAATTTGTCCAAGACAGCCGCGTAATCTGAGAGTTCTGGGGTCCTCCTTAATCGAACCCAGTAAAGTAATGGGTGCAGACAAGCTATGTCCCTTAATGACCACCTGCCCATATCTTGTCGTAATGGTTTTAACGGAGTGGAGGTGGGGAGTGACACCAGTTCACGGAAAAACTTATTTTCCGATCTCATTAGGTCAGTAGTATTCTCGAACCCCCACAACTCTGATCCGTAAAGTGCCGAGGGCAGAGCTTGACCCTCATACACAGAAAAGGCCGGAGCTACAGGTTTGCTCGTAGACTCTCGCTGCTCCCGCTGGATCGCTCCAGATACACGCTTATGATTTAAACGCATTTTGGCCAAATGGTCCCTCCAATTCATCCGACTATTGATCCTTACCCCCAAATAGTCGAATGAGTCTACCAACTCCAGTGGGGTGCCATTAAGGGAGACATTATTCTTAAATCTCTTAGAAGGGGAGAAGGCCATAAGCTTTGTCTTAGAGGTATTAATGGTAAGACCTCTATCCTCACAAAATAAGCTGAGGCGGTCCAACAGCTTTTGAAGGCCAGAGGGGGTTTTAGAAATCAGGAGGGTGTCGTCCGCAAAGAGCAGGGTAGTTGTTTTTTCCCCCGCCAGGGATGGTGCGTCGGCTGGATCCTCCCTCAAATGGTCCACCACCCCATTCACAAAGAGGGAGAACAAAGTCGGCGCCATCACACATCCCTGACGGACTCCCCTACTCACAGTCACCCTCTCTGTCAACTGGCCCTGGGATCCTCATCTAATCCTTGCATAGTTCCCCTCGTGTAATTTCATAATGAAATCAAGGAGGGTGACAGGGAGCCCCATTGTTTGTAGTACATTCCATAATCTGGAGCGTGGCACTAGATTAAAAGCTGTTTTAAGATTTATAAACGCCAAGTACAGGCTACCCTTCCCGATGGTCACGGTCTTCCAATAAATAGCAAAAAATCAGAAGACCTGGTCCATCGTGCCCACCTTCTGTCTAAATCCCGCTTGGAAATGGGAGAGGATGTTTTCCTCTTCTATCCAGGACCCTACTCTGGAGATAATGACCCTACCAACCACTTTCTGAATCACGTCTATCAGACTGATTGGTCTGTTGCTGGCAGGGTCATCTCTCCCTCCTTTTTAAACACTGTTACCACCTCAGCCCCCTTCAAAGCATCCGGGACTGGGTGGCCCCTTGAAATCAGGTTCATTATTAGGGAAATGAGGTTTGCCCATGTTACAGGGTCAGTTAGAAGGAGATGCCCGGGGAGCCCATCGGGCCCTGCCGCCTTTCCCGGGGCCAGATGTTTAATGGCCGCTTTTACCTCATTAATGGAGAAGGGGTCTTCCGCAACCATGGGTACACTGCCAACACTATCAAGTACTAATGGTAGAGAGCATGGCTCGACTGATCCGCCGTATAGCTCATAAAAATGTGAGTGCCCCTGTTGTTCCGTTATATGATTCAAGATGGGCTCTGCAGCCCCCCCACCCCCCATCCTGGCTTTGTTGATTAGATCCCAGAATAGGGAAGAGTTCTTCATCTGGGAAGCGGATTTAAGATCCTCCCAATGTTGTTCTTCCCATTCCCGTTTAGCTAGCACTAAGGACCTGGCATAGTCCTTCCTAGCCTCTCTAACTAGTGAAGGATTTTTTTTAAGCAAAGCTGTAGTTAGCGCCTTCATTTTATCCCTAAACTAGCCGAGTACCAGGGATTACTTGATTTTACCTGAGTGTGGTTCTGTCTGCCACTACTACCCTGTATGGTGAAATATTGGCCCACTTTCTCTATTGCACTTTTGTACACTAGTGGGTAAGAAAGGCCCTGTAAACTTACAGCTTCCACTGCAAGTTGCTCTAGGTCAGCGATCATCTCTACTAAGTGCTCACTAATCTTGCTCAAATTCCCTTCCTGGGATTGCACCCTTTCCCATTTTAGTCTGCGGTTGGAATTAAAGGGAACAACTTCCATGGTTTGCATTAGGGGTGTTTAATTCTTGTTTCATTTTTTGTCCCCACCTTAACTTCATGCACAATGGGTTATGGTCACTATCCTGGGATGGTATAACCTCCATATTAATTAGATCTCGCCACAGATCAATGTCCAGTAAGATATAGTCTATTCTTGATGGGCCAAAAAGCCTGTTAAAGGTATTTGCCCCGTCTGGATCAGAGCTTGTCCTTCCATTTAGCGCTCTCAGATGTAAAATATCATCAGATGCTGATTTATGGACAGTGATGTTCCAGTTTAATGCAATCTTAATCCAAACATGGAGGTCCCCTGCTCGTCTACCCTTCCCTGAACTTGTTGCAGGGGTATAAAAAGTAGAATACCCAGATTTATATATGGGGAGCAGACTCCATGTCTCTTGGAACATGCAAATGTCAAATTTGTCAATGAAGTAATTCCATTCTGGTAAGACCACTTTTTTTTGTAGCCCTGCAATGTTCCAGGAGAGTAATTGTATCACTTTCTGGTTCATTGCAGGGACAGCCGGTATAACTCCCTTACTCCCGGCTCTCCCACTTGGAATTGATTCAACACTATCTGTGCTAGTACTTAATTGATCCTGAGGGGTACTACTGGCAACATTACCTACCAATTCCCCGTGATCGCTACGTATTTGAGGTAAGGGATTCTGCCACGACCGGCGTCAATCGACCTGATCCAACACGCTGTACCTATTTCTTTGTGGAAATTGAAAGAGTAAAGAGGAATACGGTTGGTAGATCTCCCAAGGTGTTATTCCCTGTCTAGTTTTTGGTGGCACAATAATCTGACCCTCCTCCTATAGGATACCTCTCCTCTGACCAGGTCTCCAATGGGGGGTAGGGTAGAAATATGTTAAATGTAGAGGGAAAATTTGGGTGTGTGACCAGAATTGTGACCTGTTGCAAATGTATTCTACTGCCTGGGTACTCCTAAAATTAATTACTACGCAGTTTCCCGCAATCGTTTTAGGCCCAGTCCCTATCCAGTCCACCCTTCTTACATTCAATATTTCACCAGAGGTGTTGGGGGGAAGTGGCCTGTTTGAGTTAAGCCATTGTATGCATTTGTTTTTTAATTCAATGTGATCCTCTCTTTTCCCCTGACTTAGAGGGGGAACCCCGGCAAGGACCACAACATATGTAGGGACTCGGCCGGAAGGTCCAAGTTAGGCAGAACTAATTGGGTTCCCTCCTCCAGACTAACTCTACTAGATCTCGGATGGCGGTTTGCTGCATCTGTTCTGTTTTCTTTAGACCCCCCTGGCACAGTGCTTTTCCCCTTCTCAACTATACCAGCACTATTCAAGGGTAACACAGAATCATAGGTAGAATTAGCAATTCCCTGAACCAGTGGGGCTGATATATTTTTGCCGCCTGGTAATATTTTTGGGTCGGGGAAAACAGTAGGCTTTCTGGTACTGGGGTTCCCAGGCGGGCTACTCAACTGGGCTCTCCCTAAGCCTGCATTATTAATCGTAGAAATCAATCTATCTAATCTAGATGACAATGGTTTAAAGTAAGAACCACTAATCTGCTCAATATGAGCTTGTAAATCAGATAGGAGATGCGTCACCCAGACTGGAGTTCCCAGATTATGTAAGGGAGGACTAGCGACAGGCTGCACATCATCCGATACATTTACAGATGTTTTAACCAGTTTTTTATTTTTACTTTTCTTGCTTTTCATACGAGGCTTAGGGGCTTTTCTAGCTAAGGCTTGTGGGGGAGAGTTAGAGGCCTCTGGGATATCAATTACATCTTGAACTATTTGCGTACAAGGCAAATCAGCAAAAGAGCACATAATAGAAGAACTAAAGTCTGGGGGTTAATTGTACCAGCTGAAAAATCCCCAATGGCTTGAAGAGGGGGAATAGCGGAAGTGATAGATAATCGCCTCTCTGTATTCTCTATTGCAGAAGCCACAACTCCAATAGTCTTCTGTAACATCTTATCAATGGCAGTAAGACTTGGGAGGGGTTGTGCCGTAGCAACCTGAAGCCTAGCAATACGGCAAGAGGAAGCGGACTTAGGCATGTTACCCTTGTCACTCATAGCTATAATATGTTAAAGGTCACACAATGCACTTTACCCAAACTTATACACCAAAATAGTCGTAAAATCTAAAAACAAACAATAAAATTTAGGGTCGAAAAGCGTCCTACTACTAAAGTTATATAATATTTAAACAATTGGCCAATAAAATATGCATAATTACAAGCACCTCAGAAGCAGTTCCTAAGTGTCCTGAAAGGCATTAGAGGGGTGGCCCAGCCCAGCCTCGTCCTGCCTCGGACGGCCACAGACGGCGCTGTCCCGCGACGCGGGGGGAGCTCTCAATTTAAAGCGCCTCCTGGCGCGAAAATCACGGGAGCGGCTTCCTGCCGCAAAGGAGCTTGGGGCTTGTGGTCCCCCCCACACTGCGGCCGCGTTATGATCTTCGGTAGCAGCGTCGGCAGGGGGAGACCGACTGGAGGACCAACAGCGTCTTGCCCAGGTAAGGGTTGTTTGTTTAGCACTAGGGAGCACTGTAGCATATAAGCTACTTGCATTCAATAATCCGGTAAACAACATAGACCCCATTCATCAATACCTTCCAACAGTTTCAGCCTTTCTAACCCTTCTGTTCCAAGACATTCTGTCTTACTTAGCAACCCTTCATACAACATGCAATATTTACAAAGCCATAACAAAGGAAACAAAATACATAAAAGGCAGGTTGCACCCCATTGAGCCAGGACATGGCACACACATATGTACAAAACACACCTTGAACAATTCAGATGAGAAATAGTTACATAAATAGGAAGGCCTCTTTCTCACACATTGACTCTTTTTCCCATGGTCAATCTGGGAGATTAGAGGCCATAAGTCAAACGCAGACCTCTCCACATTTTTACTCTTGGAGGTTGGAGGCCATAGATCCAATTCAGGTTGCACAGGGTGATATTTAGCCACCCTACCCTGGCTTCAGATTCTATGATAACCTGCCATAACTGCATTTTTAAACACCTTAACCACTCTCAGTGGCTGATCATACTTGAACATTTTCGACCCATACTTCCTCGGACAGTTAATCTTCAGCCAATCCCCGACTCACACATCAGTCACTTTTCCGCCATTTATCAGAATACTCTTTCCTCCTCACCATCTTTTCTTTCTCTTTTCCTTTTTACTCACCAACATCTACAAACCTGCTATCCACTTCTCCATGCTTTTCATTCACCCAATCGGGACACATGGCACTTTTAGCTGTTCTTCTTTTAAATAACAAAATTGGGTTGATACCTGTAGTACAATGCAGGGTCGCACACTTTCTTCCTCAACTCAACTTTTCAATCTGCACCACATATCAAAGGATGCTGTACAGATCCTTTCAACGCCTTGTTAAAGCGCTTAATCATTCCATTGGCTTCAGGATGATACAATAGAGTTTTCTTATGCCTTATGCTCTTGCCACACAAAAACTCTTCAATGATCTTAGAAGGGAATTTCACACTATTGTCATACAACAAAGTAGAAGGAAAGCTCTTGCTCTCAAATAATCCTTCAAGGAAACAAATCACATCACAGGGTTTCCACAGAGTTCACAATCTTCACCTCTGTCCAACGGGAATACATAGCCATGCACACAAGGACAACATTTCTTTATGAGATTTTACCCTAAAGAAACCTGATATGTCCAAAGCAATGTAATCCCCTGGCCCTGAGGCAGGTTCTCCAACAACCATGGACTGTGCGTTGCACTTCAAGACCTTCTCACTACACGTGAACTCTAAACAATCTCCCACAATTCTTTCAATCATCAAATCCATACCCAGACACCAATACCCTTCTCTGACTCTTTCCTTAGTATTAGATATTCTAATATGACTTTCATGGGCATTGTATATCAATTTTTCCCTTAACCCACTCAGTGGTACCAACCTAATGCCCCTCATAACCAACCCATCAATGACAACAAGTTCAACTTTGAATTCATAAAACCATTTGACTTCCTTCTCACAGCTATCTTTAACCCATCCTTCAGACAAGCTCCTTTTTCCACTCTTCTTCCTGAATAATGCCCGCCGTGACTGAACATACTTTAATTTCTTCATCATAGACCTCTCCACTAAAAAACTCATCACATGTCAAACCATCACCTGGCTGGGTTTGGCATTATCTCTAAAAAAAATCAGCCACCGAATTGTTCCCTCCACATACATTTGATACTCACAGTTACACTCTTGAAAATCAACAACCCATTTACAAATTCAACTGGAGATAAAACCAATGCCTTTTTTAGTGATAACAGTCCTGAGGGGCTTGTAATTTGTTTTCATCTCAAATTTATGTCCTCATACTTTGTTTTTTAACTTCCTCACCAACCAAAACACTGTCAGGCCCTCTTTTTCTATGACAGAATAATTAATCACTGCTCATCTTAATCAGCAAGAAATAAACAAAATGGTCCTTACTTGTTCACCTGATTTCTTTGAAACAGAACAGCACCATCCCATTCGAACTGGGATCCGTCATCAAAATGGTTTGATCTCCAGGTTCAACACTGCCCAAACACAAAGTTTTGAGCAAACAATCTTCAATGTCATCAAACTCTTCTTCACATTGTTGACACCAACCAAATTCTTACCTTTCCCCAACAAATTCCTCATGCACTTGCACCTCTCAACAAATACAGGCACAGATTTACTGTAATATTCAGCCATACTTGAAAAGTTCCCAAATCATTGTTGTTTTGCAGAGAAGGTAGATTTACAAAGGTACAAAAGCTTCTCCTTAGGGTGAATACCACTTCATGTAACTAAATGTCAAAGATAGTCTATCTCTGCAACATTAAATTTGCACTTCTCAGATTTCAACGTTAACCCTCAATCTTTCCAACACCTCATACAATCTCAAATTATGCCCTTCCAGGCCCTTGCCATACCCCAAAATGTCATCCTGATAAATCCTAGCCCCCTCTATATATTTCAAAATGTTCCTTAGAAACTCAGAAAAGCAGATATCAAACCAAAGGGCTTCCTTTGGAATGTATGTATTCTAAAAGGTTTTATGAATGATGTTAACACCTGAAATTGAGGATGTAACTTAATCCGATGATAAGAAGAAGTTAAGTCCATTGATGCGTGCTCCTATTGAGTGAAAATAACATTTCAGTGATGTTTGGAACAGGATAGTGATCAACCAAAACTAATTTGTTCAACTATTTAAAATAAATATATAATCTAGCCTCCCCATTGGCCTTGTGTTCCGTTACAATGGGTGCAAACCACTGGGTTCTTCTTTGTCCAGAGATCGCTGAACAGCTGTTTTAAGTTCATTGAAAAGTCGACAGCACCGGAGTGTATAGGTTATTTTTATTCAATAAGCTGATAAATGACAAGGACTCCCTACACAAAAAGCTTCTAACAGCTTCAACCTTTCTAAACCTACTGTGCCATGACATTCTATCTTACTTAGCAACCTGCATCACATTCTAGAATATCACATGGCTATTGGCTGAGCACTAGTCAGCCTGTTGAGAAATGGCTAACGAATCAATATGTAAGTATATGCCCTTCTCCGGGTGAGCTACAGCTGTCATGGACACCTGCATCATAATGACAAATGGATGAGAAGAGGATGCAGTTCAAGAAATTTATAAAAAACGTTTGTGTTTTGAGTCACCCATTCCTGGTTATATTAATGTTAATGTTAAGCATATTTTTATAGCGCATGACTCACCCGGGGGCATCTCGGCGCTTACCTAGTGACAGGAGACTGATTAGATGGAAACCAGAATCAAGTTGCTGTATAAATTCAAAACAGAAAGGCTTTTAATTGTTTCCTGAAAATGCTATATGAGGAAGATTCACGCAGAGCAATAGGCAATTGGTTACAGTACCGTGGGGCAAGGTACGAGAAGGCCTTGTCTCCAGTGCAACTGAGACATATTCGGGGGACCTTCAGGAGAGCTAGAGAATTAGATCTGAGGTTACGACCAGTTACCTGTTTGGTAAAAAAAAATTGCAGATAATAGGGGCCTTTGCCATTTAAGGCATTGTAGGTGAGGCACCAGATCTTGATGTTGGATCGCTTTCTTACTGGTAACCAGTGAAGCTCTCTCAGCAAGGGGCCTGAGGGGGAACCTGCCGGGAGATTCAAAATCATTCTTGCTGCGTTGTTTTGAATCACTTGCAAATTGGCAAGCAACGTCTCGCCTACTTCCGCCAACAGTGAGTTTCCATAGTCCAGGCAACTAATCACCATAGCCTGGACCAGGGTTCTACGGTGTTTGATGGGCAGATAAGGCAAACTCTTGCGTGGGAGAAGTAAGCTATAATAACAAGAGCTAGTGATTGCCGCAATGTGATCTTTCATAGATAATGTCTGATCAAGGTTTAGTCCAAGATTTTTAACAGATTGTTTGGGGGTGACGGCAACTCCCAGCTGAGATGGCCACCAATCATCCGTCCAAATGGTTGATGCTTTTCCCATTAACATAACCTCGGTTTCACTAGGATTCAACTGAAGGCAGTTCTCCGTCATCCAGTTTAAGATGGCGAGCATACCTGCGTAAAATCGGATTTTTTCAGCTTCTAATTTGGTACCGATTGTAAACATAAGCTGAGTATCGTCAGCTTATGAAATTATCTGGAAGCCTAATGGTTCTACAAATTTCGCCAAAGGGGCCATGTAAACATTTTATAATGTTGCACTTAGGCAGGAGCCCTGGGGTACGCCCATGTCTAAGTGAATTTTCTCTGACAGGTAGGGCCCAAGCATAATCGTCTGACGTCTTTCTGACAAAAAATCTGCAGCCATTTTAGGGCTGTGCCTTGAATAACACAGGAATGTAGTCTCTCCACGAGCTTTGAGTGTGAAATGGTATCAAATGCCGCGGAGAGATCAAGGAGGATCAGGACTACCGATCCTCCAGCATCCATTACCTGCCTAAGGGGGTCAGTCACTGCGGTCTCAGTGCTAAAGCCTGGACGGAACCCTGATTGTGAAGGGTCCTGAATTTTTTTAGACTCGAGATATGCGCTTAGCTGCCTATTTATTGCAGTTTCTAATTGTTTACCCAGCAGTAGTAACAAGGATATTGGTCGATAATTACTGAGTACCTGAGGGTCGGCGGTTGTTTTTTTTAATATTGGTCAAACATATGCTTCTTTCCATGGGGTGTGGATAGTACCTGATTGAATTGAGCAATCCATTTTTTTTATTTCAGGAGCACAACTAGTAGATAGAAGAGCTATTATTTTGGGGGGGCAGGGTTCACATGGCGAGGTAGATTTAGCAGAGGATAATGAATTGGTGACATCATCTAACGTAATTGTTTCAAACTGATCGAGGGTGTTAGCTGTCGGTATCCCATTTCTCCTGGTCAAAAAGGGGGTTCAGGATTTTGGGACTTAGTTGTTGGAAAGTTAGCATAAATATGCACAATTTTTTCATGAAAATAGGCTGCTAATGAGTTGCATAGTTCTTGAGATTCTGCCGGGGATTTTCTACAAGCTTGAGGTGACACAAAGTCCTTAACTATGTCAAATAGGACTTTGGATGAGTTACTGGAGTGGTCAATTTAATTCATAATAAAGGTTCGCCTAGCCGTTTTTATACTGATGATAACAGGACAGGGATAGTTTATATGCCTGTCTGTCCAACAAATCTTTACTGATTCTCCATCGTCTCTCCAATGTCTTGCACTTGGATTTATTCATTTTTAGCTCTGATGTGTACCAGAGGGCTGATTGCCACCGCTGAGCTGGGATATTTTTTTGGGGAGGAATTATGGAGTCCAGTGCTATCACTAAGGCGGAGTTAAAACCTTCCAACATCCCAGAGACGTCAGAGTCATCAGAGCCACACTTCGATGTACATGGACTGAATACCTCCTTAAAAGTTTCCAGGGATAGGTTATGCCAAGATCTATGCAACTCATTCCCTCCTGCATTCCCTTCTAGGATCGTAGTGGACTGAGATTGGAAGGAAACTATGACCATGGAGTGATCAGTCCATGTTAAGGGATAAGGAGAATTACAGGTCAGATTATCAATATTAGTCAAAATTAAATCCAGGACATGGCCAGCCCAATGTGTAGAGCCGGTGACCCTTTGGGAAAGTCCAATTAAATTATGCCTAGTTATAAGCTTGTTCACTTCTGGATTAGAGAAAACTTCGCCATGAAAGTTAAAATCCCCCAGCAGAATACATTTGCTGGATGCTAAGAATTGCATGGCTATTTGTTCAATCAAATAACTGGAAAAATTAGCTCTAGGTCCTGGAGGCCGATAGATTAGCGCTCCATTCCAACTATCTGTGAGAGACATGGTTATTTTAAAAATACCCAGTTCCAAGCTGTCATTGCTTAAGGTGGAAGTCCATTGCACCTTGAGATGGTTTTTGAAGGCTATAGCAATGCCACCCCCCATTTTTCATCTCTATCTAGATGAATACATGTATAGCCATTCGGGATGGCTAGATTGATCAATGGGTGGTTTGTGGGATTTAACCAAGTTTCGGTGAAAAAAACAGAGCTCTGGGGAGTGTGTAGTAATCATATCCCATATTTCGATGGGTGAATCTCTGCAGTACTTATAGGCACCCTAGGTCTTTGTTTAGTGCAATACAAGAAACTGATGGATGATGACGATGATGATGATGATGATGATGATTACCCCTAGTTCATCATTATCATAGTTCCGGTTATACCTAGGAATGCAGTCTGGAAGGCAGAGTGTAATGGCAAAGGAATAAGGAGAATGTTAATGTCAGTGCAGGATAACAAGATTTTCCATAAAGAGTGGGATCCTTAACTTAAATTAGTTAGTCCTGCCCCCACACTTTCTGATGGTCTAAATCATTGGGCCTTGCCATAGATCTGTAGTAGAGAATCTTGATGTCACGCTCACCTGCTCGTTTTTCTCCTTACCTTTAGGTACACAAAGTAACTAGATCCTCAAATGTTAATTTATAGGATCTCTGTAAAATATTCTAAAAGCCTTTAAGATATTCTATGTCCACAGATCATTACAATGACTAACACCCAGAAGATATTTTTGCTGTAGCAAGGCGGGCTGTATCATAGAGAAACACTAAGATGCACTATTCAATAAATAATGCTTTCTTTGGCTAGGGATCAGAGGGAAATATCATTCTTGGAATCATTGTCATATTTATTAAATGTCCAATCCACTAGAGAAGTTAGATAGTTAAAAAAATATTAAGGAAAAGGGATTTTTAGAAAGTGACCTTTTCCCTGTCTAAATACTCTGGAGGCTAATTTTCATTTACCTTCATCTCTAGTTCTCTGAGTGTTAAAGTACTGAATGGGGTAAGAAGAGTATAGACAAAGGACTGGGTGTGGGGAGATGCTTTCTGTTCTTCTGGTAAGATACCATTTGTGCAGAACCCACGAGCTTAATTTACTTCAAATGGTGGCTCCCCTGTCATAGGCAAATTTCAGATAAGACCTGGAAAAGTTCCTTCTTTTGTTACCCCTGTCAGACAACCATCAATCAAAATGGGGAGAGACTGCCCCCAGAACTGGTTTGAAGTGGCCACAGAGGAGGGGCTGCTCATTTCCCTGTCTGCACCTCAGAGGTGAGCACACAGGCTCTGGACATTGGGAGAAGAGTTTCATCATCTTATATTTAGACATAGAGGCGCAGTGTTGGTTTGTTTAGAGTAGGGCACAAAAGAAAAGATGTAAAAGTGGTTAGCTGGGCTGGACTTTTCCTATTGGAGCAGGGTCAAGACTGATGGGTCCATACAAAAGTGGTATGGTGTGTGTTAGAAATTGGATTACTGGTTGACTGGGGTGTGAGCCCTGGTCAAGCAGCAACCACAATCCTTGTCAGGGTAAGGCACAAACAAACCCCAAATTAACATGTGCTCAACTTCATGGCAGCTTGGCACAGAGCAGTCAGGCTTAACTTAGAGGCAATATATACATTATTTGTACAACACGTCAAGCAGTGAAAACACCACACAAAAAAGATCCCACAATAGCTTAGAAAAATATAGGTGAATTTAATAAATAAAACAAGACCAAAATGACAAAAATCAGTAGAACTGGAGGTACAAATTAAAAAAAAGAAATGGCAAAATAGTGCCTAAAAGCATAGCGCGCCAACCAGGGATATCTAGTCATGCTGAACCAGGTCAAGACAACTGTTCAAGCCAACTATGATGGCGTGGGGGTCGGGCACATCCCCAGATTAGTCCTGCTGAAGGTTTACCTTCTCAGGTTGTGTGGCAAGAGTCCTGTTCATATGAAAGAAGATCTCCAGAAGCGAGGACAGTGTTGCTGGCGGTGGTTGGTGGTGGTCGGCATGGCAAGTGGAGCAGACTGGGCATCGTGGATGAGATGGCTGGTGCTTCACATTGGTGGTCCAGACGGGCGATCCATTCTTGCTGTGTAAGGAGATGATCTTGCATCAGCGATGCAGTACCAGTGTGAACGGCACATTCACGGTTGCAGAGACCCAACAAAATTGAATTAAAGAGATCAAGAACCACATCAATAGTCCAGTACCTGAGGAGCACATCCTAGGGGTCAGGAACTCATTAAAGACCAGTCCAGGAGTTGTAGCAAGCCTGTTATGTAACTGAGGCTCAGATCAGGAGGCCTGCAAATTAGCTTTTTGAGTCACTCTGCGGTCCTGGATTCAAGATGGGTTGCAGGTCCAGTTATTCCTCCCAGGCATGAGGGCAGCAGGCAGCAGTTAGCACAACAGGGCAGGACAGCAGCTCCTTCAGCATGGCAATCCAACAGAGGGACCGTCCAGTCAGCAGCTCAGCAGTCCTTTTTCCTGCCAGAGTATCCACAGGTGTACTGAAGTGGTGGTGTCTGGGGTTCATCTTTTACACACATGTGTGCCTGTGAAGTGGAGAGAAGTTTCTAGAGGCATGCCTTTAAAGTCCACTGATGCCTGCCTTCCCTACCCTGGCTCCAGACTAACTACAGGGATTTGCAGCCATTTGTGTGGAGCCAGGACACAGCCTATTCAGGGGTAAGTGAGGATGGGCCCCTTCTGCGACTGATGGATCAGCTCTCATTGTGTGGCTATCTAGGAGGAATACATGAAGCCCAACTGCCAACTATACCCAGTCGTTTGGCCAGGGACAAACTGCAGGCACCAAATGGCTAAGGCAATACAAAAAAGGCATGCTGCTGGATACAGCGTTAAGATCAGAGAGCGCAATCGCACATGGGCAACATGGTGAGCTGACTGTTTTGGGTGAAAGGGGGAAGAGACAGTATCAGGGATTGTATAAGTTTGAAATATGGGACACACCTTCGTTGTTAAAAGCGGGTGGTATATTGAAAGTTTGCAGCTCATGTGGGAATTATATAATGCTTTTGGAAGAGGAATATGTTGATGGTTAATAAATTAAAAAGCATTATCTGCACGGTGAATAACCCAAATGGTGTATATTTATGATAATTTCTGTATAGTGATGACAACTTTTGGTAATCAATTGGCTTTGTTTACATTACAGACCACTGACGAAGGGCTTTTTTGAGCCCGAAATGCATTGGGTATATATATGTATGGTTCCCAAAGCTTCAATGTTGATTCTAACGGGCAACAGAATAAGCCCTGGATTATCATTTCTGGAGCATTTCAAGTATAGTGTTGCACTGTTTCTGTAAAAGCATCAAAAGAATCATGGAATACATTAGGAATAAAATGGATGAAATGGTAAAAGTACTTTGGTTTCTGGATGTTGTTTTATATAAATTTAACACCCGTAAAGGTGTAGCAGTAGAGTCTGGGCAGTGACGGCCTACCAGCTTGATATGTAAGGCTAGAGAATGCCAACTCTATACAAGTTATACAGCGGCATATGGCAACCCATTCTTCCCCATGGAACTGGATAAACTAGTTAAATCACAGAAATGTTCCCTAAGGATTCATTTTTCTCAAATCTTTGGTTTTTCACTGGTCACTAGAAGTGATCCTTTTACTTATCTACAATACAAGTATTTACAACACAAGTGATTTAAAAGTGGCATTTTCAGAATTGCAAGTTAAAACCCGACTTCACCCTAAAAATGAATTTAGAACTATTTCACTACCAGGACATGTAAAACTTAAAAGTACATGTCTGACTTTTTTAATACACTACACCCTGCCCTTGGGGCTGTCCAGGGACTACCTTGGGGCTGACATTCATATTTTAAAAAGGAAGATTTGGGCCTGGCAAACGGTTTATTGTGCCAGGTCAACATGGTAGGTTACACTGCACACACAGGCTCTGCAATGGCAGGCATGAGACATGTTTAAAGAGCTATTTAATTGGGTGGCAGAATCAGTGCTGCAGACCCAATAGTAGAATTTATTTACAGGCCCTAGGCACATGTACTGCACTTTCCTAGGAACTTATAAGCAAATACAATATGCCAATTGGGAGTGAGTCAATGTTACCGTGTATTAGGGAAAGAGCACGAGCACTTTAGCACTGGTTAGCTTAGTAAAGTGCACAAATTCCTAAGGCCAGCAAAAACGAAGTCAGCAAAAACAGGAGGTCCTAACTTTAAAATTTAGGGAAAACCACACCAAGTATACCATGTTTAACAGTGGGCAAAAGAACACTGGGTTGCAAAGCTACTCTGAACAATTGCCACTGGTTAGACTTATTGCTGCATTCCTAGATTAACCTTATGTGTGTTTGATGAACCTCATGGGTCCTGTTCTCACTGTACCAATGGAACCAAACTACCCCAACTGAAGAGCCCCAATATGAGCAAAGTTGGTCTTGGGCTGCTTGTCTTATCGTTCAGAGAGGGCCTGGCCTAGCAGTTTGGGCTGGACTGATCCTATTGGACTAGGGTCAAGACTGATTTGCATTGGCTGCGTCCAAACTGAGGTGGCATGGTGGGCAAAAGAACAATTGTTTGGAATGCTGCCCAAGCGATTTCCATTGTTTAGATTAATTGCAAACATTCCTCCATCACCTTTTTTGTTTTTGATGTACCATCTTAAGTGGCAACGGTTTGCCCAGACATGGGTCCCGTGTTCACTGCTCCACTTGACCCAAGCTACACTTGACTGAAAAGCTCCAATTAGGGCAGAACTGGCCTTGGGTTGCTTATGTGCTGGTTTGGGGAGAACCTGGTATCTCGGGCTGGACTGTTCCAATTGGAGCAGTGTAAGACTGATTTCATATGGTTAGGTCCAAACTGAGGATCCATGGTAGACAAAAAAACAATGATTTGGAATGTTATCCCAAAAGAATGCCAGAGATCAGACTTACTGCAAGCATTCCTCTCGATTCCTTCTGTGTGTTGGATACACGTTTGGGGTGGGCACACCAGTTCTACACAAGTGGAGAAGGGTTTTATCATCTTGGATTTAGGCAGAAAGGGCACTGTGGTATTGACTGCTGTAGGATACACAGGAAATGATTGTCATGGGATTTGTCTCTTTCGCAAAGTAATACCCAATTGTTGCAGGAAACTGAGCACAGAGGAAAACAGCCAGTAATAGTAGATCTTGCTGAAATAGTAGCAAAACAGGATGTTGAGCCTCCTGCTGAGCAAGAACCACCTCTTTTACAACCATTGGCTTTCAAATCTCCAGCAAGAAAAAGAAAGGGTACTCCATAGACCTCTACAAGCCCCCCTCCTGATGATCTGGATACGGATTGTACCCTGGCTGAGCCCAAGTTCATGAAACGCAGACAACTCTGGAAATGGGTGAGAATGACAGCGAGCCGGTCATTGGGGAAGCTGGTCTAAAGGAGACAGACATTACCCCACTTATTCAAACCACTTCAAGAAATGTGGCACCACCGCCAGCCCCAGCTCCCATATTTTCAAGCACCACTCTGAGATTTACATTCACCACAACCTCAGTAGAAGTACATACTGCAGAGAGCCAAACGTTGACACACACATCTACTTTCAGTTCTTCGGGCATTGGCAATGGAAGCTGTGGTTCACTGTTAGAAATGGGGGTCTCTAGTTGGCATTGGTTTGCACCCTGTTTAAGTAGGTACCCTTATTCTAGTAAGGGCAAGAGAGTTACACACCCAAGGTAACAACTGCTCCCCCCCTTGGTAGCCTGGCATGATCAGTCAGCAATGTGCAAAGCATTTGTACATAAACACAGTAAAACTGTGAAAACACTACAAAAGGACACCACACCAGTTTAGAAAACTAACCAATACTTATCTGAATAAACCAAGATCAAAACAACATGTCTCCAAAAACACAAGTAAAGATGTCACTTTAAAAATGTTCAAAACAGCTGTTTCCATAGGAAACCATGTCTCCATTAATTTTATCACTAAGTACCCGGAATGTGTCAAAATCAAAGATGAAAACAGGCGCAGGGGAGGTGAAGTTCTGGAAAAGCACAGCGATGCTCTGATTCCTTGATTCCAGGGAAGGTGATGCGTCGATTCCTTACTGCCAAAGGAGGTGATGCGTCAGTTGCTTACTGAAGCGCAGGGGAGGCGATGCATCAATTCCTTACTGTCATTGGAGGTAATAAGTTTATTCCTTACTGAGAGGGGGAGTGAAGAGTCGATTCCTTACTGCGAGGGGAGGAGCTGCATCAATCTCCAGATACGCTGCCTCAGTTCCTTATTGCTGGACTACGTCAATGAAGAACGTGGCGCTCAGGGACAATGCGTTGAAAATTCAGATGCGCTGTGTCGATGCAGCGGCAGCAGAACAGGGGCAGGGCTGATTTTCCAGCTACGAAGCAGGTCATGCGTAGAGTTCTTAATCTGCACAACATGGCTTGCGTCAGAGTCGGGACAGGTGCCACGGACATCAATGACATGGTGCTCAGGACATAGGCTATGACGATCCTTTAGCTGGATGGCAGGCACTGTGTTGATTCTTTGGGTGCAACACGGCGATGTGTTGGTTTTCCAACTGCATGGCAGTGCTGCGTCATGTAAAACATGCGCTAAATGTCGATGTGTTGATTATGTTGGTTCTTTAGCAGCTGAACCGCCTCCAAGGACCACCCAGAACTGGAAAATGCACCACATGGCAGGCCAGTACTCCCAGCATAGAAGTTAAGGGGCTGAAGATGAAGTCTTTGATGGGATGGTCCTGAGACGTCTTAACTGGAGGCACACACATACATGCCCTTGGAGAACCTTGGCAAGCAGGATGTAGAAAGTAAATTCCAGTCCTTTCAATGCCCTAGACAGACACAGCAAGTAGCAGGCCAACACAGTAAAGTACACAGCAAATTGGTAGTCCCTCCTGACAGCTTCTACATCTCTTTTTCTTAACAAAATGTCCGCTTAGTCCAGAAGTTTTCTGAAGTTGTGGTGTCACAGCTCCAGTACTATTACCAGTTTTTCCTTTGAAGTAGGCAAACTTCAAAGGAAAGTCTTTGTAGTGCACAAGTCCCTGCCTTTCCCTGACCTGGCTTTAGACACATTATAGAGGGGGTGGAGACAGCTCTGTCCGAGGACAGGTACAGTCTTATTTTGGTGTACGTGACAATTCCTCCCACTACCCTAGCTCAGGAAGACCCATCAGCATGCTTTAGGCTATCAGGATATGCAGGGCAGACCTCAACTCCCTTTGTGTGAATATCTAGAGTGAATGCACAAACAGCCCAACTGTCATCCTTCCTCAGACATGGACTCCAAAGCAGACAGAGGCGCAGGATGGTAAAATAAAAAAATGCCCTCTAAATTGTGAGTTAAGGAAGCCCAAACTCCAAGTCTCAATCTCTTCCCAATTGGAAGTTACACTTGTAGAAGATACAAGGCAACTCCAGTGATAAACTATGGGAGAGACAGTCCTGGCTATAGTGAAAAATAAATTTTGCAGTATTTCACTATCAGGACATGTAAAACACACCAGAACATTTCCTACCTTTTAAATACTCTGCACCCCGCCCATTGGGATACATTGGGCATACTTTAGCGGTGCCTTACGTGTAGAGAAAGGGAAGGTTTGAGCCAGGCAAATGGGTGCACTTGCGAGGTTTACATGGCAGTGTAAAATTGCCCGCATAGACACAGCAGTGGCAGGTCTGAGACATTATTGCAGGGTTTCTCATGTGGGTGGCACAATCAGTTTTGCAGGTCCCCTATTAACATTTGATTTACAGGCCCTGGGTAGAAACAGTACAGCGTGCTAGAGATGTACCAAGAAATCAAATATGCAAACCAATCACCATTACAATTTAGACAGAGAGCATATGCACTTTAGCACTGATCAGCAGTGGTAAAGTGCTCAGTTCTAAAGTCAACAAAGACAGGTTAGAAAAGATAGGAGGAAGAAGGCACAAAATGTGGGGATAACCCATCAAAAAGGGCCAAGTTCAACGCCCACTGAAAAAGTTCACCTCCATAGTTTAAGACTTTTTATGATTAGCATGCAAGAGGATAACATTGCAATTGCTCAATTTTCCACATGAGGTTTCCCTGAGGGAAGCCTGTTCACACTATGCTATTGGAGGCCAAACGACTCATGAAAAAACACAACGCAATTTGATGGGAGGTGCACCTTAAAAATTAGCTTCAGGTGGTGGCGGTGATGAGAAAGGGGAATCATTTTTTATCCCTCTGGGAGATGAAGGTGATGAGGAAGAGAGTCAAATGCTTTTTACGCAAAGCAGCCTGTCTTCAGCACTGCACCAGTATCACCCACCTTGGCAATCTTGTAATGGCACAAGAGTCAGATGGAGAAGTTTGTTTGAATGTTTGGTGACAATCTACCTAAAATGAAGGGTTCCATCTGGACCTATTTTGCCAGAGTTGCTGTTCCAGCGCTCCTTCACAATGTGCTGCAATTGTTTGGACAAGCTTTGCAGAAGAGTGCTGTTCACACTATCCACCTGACCACAGACATGTGGGCCAGTTGTTAATCCACTGATTAAAAATGTATCATTGCACACTTGATCTCTTTTGTGGGAGTCAGGCAACAGGTATTTATTGGTCTAGGCATTAAAGAATGTTTTAAGGGCAATCGGCGGCATGCAGCAGCAGCCATATTCGCCATGAAGAAATCTCATACTGCTGCAGACATCTTGCAAGATTTTCTATTTTTTTGGGGAGTTCTATATCGTGCAAATTTGACACGAAGGTATCAGAGCACTTTACAAGAGCACCAGTTGCATTACAGACGGACATATTCATTATGTTAGACTTGGGCAGATTAAGTAATTTGCTCAGAATCACAGGATGTTTAGAGTACCTGCCGAGACTCAAACTTGGTTCCCCAGCTTCGAGGTTGACCGACCTAGCAGTTAGGGCCCTTCCTCTCCAACAGCAAGGTGTTTGAATGGCTGTGACCCGGAGTTCTCAGATTGGATTTGTTGCCACAGCATCAATATAGTTAAGGCCATTGCAGATGGTAAATATTTCAGGGCCCTGTGCTTGGCGTATCTCATTTACTTCCCTGCACATAAGTTTTTAAAAAATTATGAAATTGTCATCAGCTCATTGACCACCTATAGAAGCATCTGCACTCATTTCAGCGATTCTTTTAAAGTCCTGAAGAAGTTGAAGATCATTCAGCGTGATTATAGAATTCCAGTAAAAGCCTTCATACAGGAGGTGCCAACACATTTCAACTCATCCTATTACATGTTGTAATGTATGTTTGAGCAGCACAAATCAATCAATGTGTATGTCATTTAAAGAGGAGGTAATGCAACTGTGAAAAACATGCTCAGTGTGATGGACAAACGGGGCCTAGTCAAATACCTGATACAAATGCTACTTCCTTTTGAGGTTTTCACACGGGAAGTCAGCAAGGAGGACAGTACGATGGGCCAAGCTAACCCATTCTTACATATACTACAGGACCAGTTACAAATGCTGGCTGAAAGCTTCGCAGGTGTAAACGAAGATGTGCAAGATGTGGCTCAGAGCTTAATCTTTAGCTTGGCTGATAATACAAGGCTACAAAGGGGCATCCTGTGATCCAGAGAGTACATCTGTGCCACAATTCTTGATACACAGTACGAAAAAGTACTGCCCACTTTCATACTTTTTTCAGAAGGAGATATTCCAGATTATCAGACGTGGATTGTTCAGAGAGACAGAGACCTGGAAGCACAATATCTGGAAATTAGAGACCCACCTCCGGACACAAGTTATAGGGTGCCACCTTCAACATCCAGAGATGGCTGTTGTGTTGTCTCACAGCAGCCAACATGAGCAACAATAGCACCGGCAGCAACAACAACAGGAATACAGCAATCGGACATAACGTCTGCATTGGGTTGTTTTCAATTTTCAGGTCTTAAGTCCTGTGTAGAGGCAAAGACAAAAGAGGTCGCGGAAGTGGCAGCACCAAAGATGATTCAAAGGATGCTCCAGGACTATCTGGATGACTAAAGAGATGTCTATTTGGATCAGCTTAGCTGGCAATAAAGGTTCTGGCAGTGAGATGGACCATAATCCCACCTCAAAACGTGGAGAGATTGCCCATGATCAAAATTAACTAACACTTGATACCACACAATTACACTGTTGCTTAAATATCACATAAGGAGGATTGGTCAGACTCAAGTGTGTTAGATCATGATGACCAACTTTAGGGCAAACCATCTGAGTTTCAGGATGAACACTACTCCTTTGACTGAGATTAGGCAACCATAGAACATTTTAATTATTTATCGTCCAGATTCTTGGCCAAAGGAAAAAAAAGATATAGCTAGTGGAACATTTTGTTTGTTTCTGACTTATGCAGCCCCGCCATATTTAGGTACATGTATCGCCAGATTGGGGTTGGACCAGTGTACAGTGTGGAATCCTCCCCATTCCCTTCAAGGACATTGAAGACAATGCCTGCCTCCCTCCCATGCTTATCCTTCTTTTTCCAAACCCAAGCAAGGCTGCCTCAGTGAAGATCATTCGATGTACAAGACTGCAAGATTCCAATGCTTTGCTTGCATCAAATTATTGATTGATTGATTGATTGATTGATTGTGAGTGATGATTGATGATTCATGTGGTGTCAAATAGTGAGGGAAGGTATTCACCTAATAATGTGTAAACTTGTGAGGGAGGGCTTTCACCTAATAATTTGTAAACTTGATTTTGAGGATTTGCAATGTTTGGGGCCTTATGGATGATAATTTTTCCTAAAGGTGATTGGCCCTTTGACACATAGCGAGATTTACTTCCAGGGTCCCTTCCTTTTTTTCTGTCACTTTAGTTAACAAACAAGAACCTACATCTACACAAAATACTAAAATTCTGTTTCACTTCTTTTTCTTCAACAGCAGTGCACTATAGGTCTTGGGATAGAGTTGGACTGATTTGTTACTCAGAGGCAGGATTAGGATAGGAGGATTCAGGGCAGGACTTCCTCAACAGCCAGAAGAAGGAAGGTATTGAGTCTATTGACTTAAAAGGAAACCAACATGATGACTCTGATTCTGCTGAGTGTGTGTGCTGGCTCAAATGTGAATTCTGCTCTGTAGAGACAGAGAGAGAAACTGGGTCTGACTGGGAGCTCAACCTTTATGTCCCTGGGGTTTCAAATATTTATCAGTTTTGTCAAAACTTAGTCCACCTGTTTTTTCAATCAATAAACAGTCATAAAGTCATTATCAGTATTCAAAAGCTATTTTAGTAATGCTTTGAGTTTAGCAAATTCATTTTAGGCATTTGTATACACAAAACATTTCAAACAAAAATTCAAAATGAGTAACAGATTTAGGTGACTGTACCGTATACAAGTGCAAAAAATTATTTTCAATACATAAAAGGTGACATCTCCCAATGCATTTCGGGTCTTCAGCGACCCTTCTTCAGGGGAATGTATGATGCAACACTATTAGTAAATCAAATCCTGGTGGTACTGAATTTTTCAGTTGATTTCCACATCAATTCCGTTTCAGGGCACTATAAGATAGAATGATTTAACATTACTAGAAAATATTAATACAAGATTAGTGAGTTAGGATTACAAGATGAATGAGTTAGGATTAACACTGCTGTGCGAACAGAGGTATGGGGTGTAAACAAAATAAAAATATTGACTAGACCGTCAGTGAAAGGACCAGAATCGTGAACAACGTGCAGTCATGGTGTTGGGACCAAAATCGTGAGAGACGATTATAACGTTGTGTTGCTAAATTGCAGCACCAACCCAGTGTGATGACGAACTGTGATTGAATGTGAGAGAGAGATGAGAATAACCTCAAATCTACGGTGGAAAGCCTAAACATCACCTATCCAATGTCACCCTGATTTAACCATATGAAACCATCTGCTTGCACTTACCCCGTCCGTGAGACTGCAGGGCTTAACCCTATATCGTTGCCGAGAGTAATGCGGACCCAGTCTGAAATTAACATTCAACGTCTCAATTAGGACTATAGTTCTACTGTAAAGGGAACCCATAAGGTATATCAACAATACTCCCAAGTGCTTACCCGGCTGTATTGACGAACGTTCTGTTTCTACAACATCCCTTATTACGAATGTCCTTACGAACAATCCAAATGCGCCAGCTTGAAAGAAAAACGAAAGCACATTGTACTACGAATACTATAGACTCGTAAGCCGTATTCCTGAAAGTACAGTATTCTGAAAACTCCTACCTCGCCCCAGTGGCGTGCATCGACCTCTGACCTTCGGGTGATTTCCGGCGTAAACATCCGGTCCTTCGTTCATTGGATTTTATGCTAGTGCGCGAGTTGAATCTTAAAAACTTTACTCAACTGAACGACTCGTGTTACCATGACTCTGGTATTAACCTGTAGTCTAAATAACCGTTAATGCCGTATCGAGTATGATGTGAGGCTAATCATTGAATGTAAGGGAGTGAATTAGTTAATGGATGTGAACACGTGTTTAAGAAATAATAACGTGATTGTTAAAACAAAACAAGCATTAAGCCTGTGTGACTGATAACAGTGAAAAAGTAAGGTGGTGAACAAGTTGGATTAAAGTGATCACAAGTGTGAACACTAAAATAGTTGGTAAAACAACAACAGAACCTTGAAGACCAAAAAAAATTATAAATGAACACAGTGTCCATCCTGTACAATATGTTTCCTAGTTCAAAAGCATTTATGTAAAGATATTTTACATTAGACAAAAATACCCTAAAAATTGCAAACATGATCATGATCATTCAGATATCGGTGGGTTGTACAGCCGATATGATAAGCAACACTGCATATACTCGTGCTTCATCAGCCCAACATCATCAGAATGCCTATAAGAAACATAGCATTTCATACTGGTCATTGAGCCCACCTGGTGACAAAGTGCCCAATCTTTTGATCCAAAATGTCTCCCTACGAGATAAAGCAATGTTGTGATCAATTCCTGTGTGCTTTTTTACCAGTTCTAGCACTGTGAATCTTAGTTGTGGTATGGTATGTGATTCCTGAATCCAATGTGTGGCTAAGCTGGATGTGGACGACCTATTGCGTATTGTGCTTTTGTGCTCAATAATACGAGTCTTTATTTTTCTTGAGGTCCTTCCCACATATGTTAAGCCACATGGGCAAAGAATAGCATAAATCACCCCTGTGGAGTTACAATCAGCGCTATGTTTCAGGTTGATGTTTTGTCCTGTGTGAGGATGTGAAAACATCTTACTCACAATAACATTGTTACATTGCCCACAATTGTGGCATTTCCTCATCCCTCGTAAGTTAGTTGTCTTTGTTTTCCGTGGGTTCTTCAATATTTCCCTGATGTTCTTCGCACGGGTGTGTGCTACAGTTGGAAAGTTCCTGAAAAGGTTCGCAAAATCCGGTTCATTGGCTATCATTTCCCAACGTTTCTTGAGAATTTGTTTAATCCTCTGTGATTGCGTGGAGTGTTTCATCACGAACACTATCCGTTCGTTTGGGGATTTTTCTGTTTTCTGCAACAGTCTCTTTCTGTCCATTGTTGCAACTTTTTGAACTGAATCTTCCAATATGTTTATCGGGTGGCCTCTTTCAACGTATCTCTGTACTTGTTGTTTTATTGATGTCTCACACGTTGTTGGATCCGAAGTTATCCTTTTGATTCTGATCAGCTGTCAGGTGGGTAAAGGGTTCTTCAAGTTTCTAGGGTGTGCACTCGCGTAATGTATCGCGTTGTTGAAATCCGTTGGTTTACGGAAGACTGTGGTTGAAAATCTTTCCTCTGTTTTACAGATTTCTATGTCCAAGAAGTATATCTTGTGATCCTGAATGTTATGGGTGAATTGAATCTTGGGATTGTGTTGATTGAGTTCATTGATTCTGTCTTCCAAATCTCGTTTGTTTCCACGCCAAATTATCAGGATATCGTCTATGTATCGCAAGAATAACACAAGATTCTCTGTCCACCTGGGGTCCGTGAGGATAAATTGATGTTCGAAATACGCCATGAATGTATTCACGTATGCTGGGGCCCCCGAAAAGCCCATGGATGTGCCTGTTCTCTGAAGATAGTATTGGGATTTCCAGGTGAAGTAACTATGATATAGTGAGAAATTTAAAAGCTCAAGCAGAAATACATTCAGTTGTTGATCCAAATCCGATTGTAGAAGTCTCCATTCTATAGCTTCTAAACCTTGCATATGTGCTATCGACGTGTATAGTGCCACCACATCAATGGTGCACAATAGTGTGGTATCATCGATAGAATCCTTTACTGCTGCTAGTTTTGTCAGGCAATCCGTTGTATCCTTCAAGTAAGTTTCCCAAGATTGTACCAGTGGTTGCAAGTAATGATCAATAAAACGTCTGATAGGTTCGTGAATAGAACCACATCCTGCCACGATGGGTCTAAATGGTGGATCATTAATGCTCTTGTGTATTTTGGGCAACATATATATATGTGGCACTTGGGGTGTACTCGTCCTCAGGTATTTACTCGTGTTGGTGTTAAAGGTTCCAGAGTTCTCGGCCTTGGTAATGATTCCATCCAAGTGTTTGCTGAATTCCTGTGTAGGGTCTTGATCAAGTTGAATATAAGTTTCAACATCGAGTACATGCTCGTTGACTTTGCGATCATAAAATGTGGTGTCCATCATCACCAGTGCACCACCTTTATCAGCCGGTTGAAATATGATGGATGAGTCTTGTCTCAAGTCATTTAAAATTTAATTCCACTTATGTGGTTGTGGTTGAGGGCCTGTTGCTCGTAACTGGAAAAATACTTGTAATGCCACATCATTATCATCATCATCACATGATGCATGCACTCAACTAAATGTTATGATGACAGTTTTGAAATTTATCAGCCAGATACATTCAACTACTTGTCTGTGTTTGATTGTGAATTGCTCTCACTTCTCAGTTAATCGATCTGCCATGACTGAGAAAATAAATGATTGCAGTAGCCTATGCTCTTGCTCTGCCTCTGAGTCTTGGTAGTTGGTACACTCCTCATGAAGCTTACCTTTTGCCCTTTTCTTTGACTCTACACTATTGTTTCTGTTTTACAATCCGCAGGCCTTGTCTTTTCCCGAATGAAAGGTGAAATCTCCGTAACACTCCTACTTACTTTACCGGATCAGTTCAGCCAGGCCAAAGACAGGCATTCTGAAAAAAATGCAGATGCACCGCCCATTTCGGCAATACAGTATCATGTTTATGTTAACAATCATCATTTTTAGCACTGTGTGGGTTCACTAATTACAGAGGGAGCCAGGCTGCACAAAATTTGGTCAGGGCTGTACAGTAAACGTTAGCAGGGACTTTTTGACCCCCCCTACTGTAGGACCAGGTCAGGATCCCCATACTTATGTGCCTCTGACTCCTTTTCTGACAACTGAGTACCCCATTTCATTGCTTCTCAAATGTTCAATCCTGATACCCTATTTTTTGGTAGTACACCAACCCATTTTAAAGCTTTTGAGTAACACACTTTTTATTTGCCCTCCATTTGCATTATCTCGGTATCCCGGGTGCCTCTGACACTGTTTAGTCTCAAGCGGCCTGCTGGATTCACATTGCTTGGGCATCCAGGCAGTTATCACTTTGTACAGCCCCTCTCAGCACACCCAGACCACACTTCTTTTCACTACTCTATAATTTGAATTTTTGAAACCCACATGACAATACATTTAGATAAGTAATGCCTTTGGTCTTTCCAGCTGAAATTTAATTGAGCTGTGTCATACTAATTTCTTCATTTCCTGATTGATTTTGATGTTCTGCTCATTGTGGCCCTGGTGAATATTGTTGTTGCTTAGTGTTTGTCTTTGTCACAACTTTACCAAAATCCCCTTTCCCATCCATTCATTAAACCCTATCTCTCTTTTGCCTGGCTCTGCGATGGATCATACACTTGGTGGGGCTGATGTGGTGAAAGCAACACCAACTCCCTGTGGGATCTTGAATTAATTGAGCAATAGACCACACCAGCCCCAATTACCCAACCACGCTTAAAAGGAATTTAGATATAGAACATCACTCAACATCATCATTAAGGCCTGACTATGAGTCCGTTTCTCCTGACTTGAGGATTTTGTAATTTTAGTTTTAATTAAATAGCTCCCTGTTGCTCAGAAGAAGTTACTATTGCTAGTTTTTGTTATAATATCAGGTATTCTTTTCTTTATTGTGCCAAGGTAGTAGCAGCTTGGTCTCAGTCTTTGTAAAGCTCTGATATAAATATATAATCCACTAACTCTGTGTTTTCCTTTCAATTTAGTTGCCTGTGATTGATAATCCTTTTGGTCAATCCTACAGTTGCGGACCACCTAGGTAGGAATGGGATCTCGCTTGTTGAGGTGCCTATCCTGTTAGCGAACAAGCCTGCTACTGCTACCACCCCATTAAAAAAGGCACCTTGGGAAACCCTGCAATTGGTTTTGGAAGATAGCAAGAGGGAGCAGCCATTGCTTCATCTATTAAGGTAAGAGAACTATGGAGTAAAGTGAACTTGTTTAGTTAGTAAGTAGCTAACTTCTATTGCAGATTTAACTTTCCTTAATTGTTTATCTAGTCTGCAGTATAAAATGTAGGCAATGGTAGCATAACCTACACCCCAATGGTCAATGATATAGTTACAGAGAGAAGTATGACGTGGGTATAACTAACTGGTATGCATGTACTTTGATAAACAAGAAGATTAAAGAACAGACTGTTATCGAAAACAAAACAGTGCAAAGTGATAGCAAAACTCAAAAAAACTAAAATAAAGTGGAATAACTTTTAAATTTTGCTTCTTTTTAACAATAAAATGCTACCATCTCCGCCCACAACAGGCCTACTCCTCTCCCCAATGAAATCACCTCATCCCTAACTTCTTACCAATTCCCATCCTCTTCTCCCACAGCACAAGTCCCTCCCCAAAAACAGAAAATAAAAAAAGGGCTAGAAAAAGGCATTCTCCCTACGGGCCAGAGTTCCTCAAGCTTTCCGTCCATGTGTGCCATCCTGCGGTCCAGGCATGACAGATGCGGCCACCAACAAAGGCAGTCTGAGCGGGAGGGGAGCCAGCAGTGGCGGTTGGATGGCCAGCTGCCAGCTGTGCTAGAGATGCTGCTGTCAAGAGGCAGGAGGAACTGTGGCCCTGGGTAGCGGGAGATGTCTCAGCTTCCTCCTCCTCCTCCAGAGCCACCAACCATTGATATTCTAGGTGGATGGCCTCCAACGTCCTGGCATGTAGATCGACCATCAGGAGTAGGTATATGAAAAAAAATAAGTTATAAGCAGTGCTCTCTGCAAACACTTGCTTAAAGTGGCACAGTAGCAGTACATTGTGTCACAGGGCCATTGTTTAGCCTCATATGCCTCACATAAAAGCATTGATTGCCTGAATGGAATTAAGGCAGAAGAACAACATACCTGATTTAAAAAACTGTTCTTTTTTTTCTTTTAAAGGATTTCCTAGTAAAAGACTAAACAGACACTTTGTGTGGTAAAATAAAAAATAAAGTGCCGTTCATTAATGAGTAAGGCTTTATGCACTATGGAGTACAAGTAGTCTTGTGCTAAATTAATGGAGGCATGCTATCTAGTTTTGGGTACTTTGCCACTCTCTACAGTCTGCAGCTTAGACAACTGTAGTGGACAATATCTTACTTTAAATCCAACGGCACTGCTCTTCTCCAAATGCCTTTCAATTCTATCCCCATTCCAAAGAGAAAGATGAATAATAATGATAGTTCTTCACACACACCACGTAGAAAATGCAGATTTCCTGTCTGACATAAGCAGACGGTGCAAAAAACAATGCACTACAGTACAGGTAAATGAACGGGTCATATAGATTGTGTTTGGCAGGCACATCACAGAGTATCCAATCCGCAAATCTCGAAATCGGGCACTTTACTACATGGCCTCGTCCTTCACCGCAAATTATTTCCAACAAATTCATACGCTTGGCAGTAAGGAAAGGAAATTTAATTTACTCTCTTTTGCAGGGTAGGTTAGAGAGATTAACTTGTTACATAGACGTTTTGCTCTAGAATAGTGGGATGTCACTAATCATCATCATGTGCCTAAACATTGGCTTATTCAGTCACTGTAGATGATGAATGTCGAAAGGGAAAACTTTGAACAGGTGTAACTCCATTATGGAAGACATGACATATATGTGGGACATTCCAAGAATGTATTTTTCAATTTATTAGGTAGGTTGGGACAGCACTTAGGAAATAAGAAAGGAGTGAAGTATTAGGAGATGACTGAGTGGTCACTGGAAGCAAAGGGAACCACAGCTTGTTTTTAATTTACAATGCAAACAAAACATTGTAAATGCTGCATTAACTGAAGCAGACGCACATTGCGCAGCCAACACTGTAGTGCCAAAATGAAACATGCTGCAGTTAAGTCATGGTTGGGGTAATGCCATAGGCAGGGAGGTGATGAATGATGATGGGTGGTATAAATATTTGCCTCACTAAACAAATACAGTGAGTCAAAGGAGTAGTCAGAAAATAAAAATACCCACATCTGGAACCAAAACTTTGATAAAACCAAGCAAGCAAAGTAGGCGTGCCCCCTCTCTCCAGAAACGCTCCCTTTTTTCTTCATCCATGCAATTATCCATTCATCCTTTCATTGCTCTATAAACCCTTTGATACCCAACATTAAACACAACATTCTCTCAAACAGTCTTTCACCATTCCAGTCCATCCATCCATATGTCCATCCATCCATCTATCCATCCATCCATCCATCCATTCACATATCTACCCTTCCAACCATCCTTTCACCCATCCTTCCATCCATCCATTTATATACTCACACATCCTTTCACCCATTCACACTTTCACTCATCCTTTAATCCACATGAGCATCCTTTTCCCATCTACCCACCTAGGAATCCTTCGACGCATATACCCTTTCATCCATCCATTAACCCACCCGTACATCCTAACAACCACCTATGCATCCTTTCATCCATCAATCAATCAAAGAATCATTTGTAAAGTGCACTACATACCCGCGAGGGTCTCAAGGCGCTGGGGGGGTGGTGCTACTGATCAAACAGCCATGTCTTGAGTATCCTCCCGAAGGTCAGCAGGTCTTGGGTCTGTCATTGACTCAGTGGGAGGGTGTTCCATGCCTTAGCGGCGAGGTGGGAGAAAGATCTCCCACCGGTGGTTGTTCTTCGGATGTGCGGGACAGTGGCGAGTGAGAGGTCGCGGAGCGGAGCTGGCGGTTGGGGATGTAGAAGAAGAGCCGTCTGTTGAGGAAGGCTGGGGCATTCTTGTGGAGTGCCTTGTGTGCATGGGTGAGGAGCTTGAATGATATTGTCTTGTTGACGGGGAGCCAGTGCAAATTTCTCAGGTGGGGAGTGATGTAGCCGTGGCATGGTATATCGGGGATAAGTCATGCCGAGGCGTTTTGGATGCGTTGGAGTCATTTAATGAGCTTGGTCGGGTCTCCCGCGTAGAGGGTGTTTCCGTTGTCAAGTCTGCTGCTGACGAGGGCCTGGGTGACTGTCTTTCTTGTAACTGTCGGGATCCATCTGTAGATCTTGTGGAGCATGTGGAGGGTGTTGAAGCAGGAGGAGGAGATGGCGTTGACTTGTTTGGTCATTGAGAGCGTTGAGTCGAGAATGATACCCAGGTTGCGTGCGTGGTTGGTGGGTGTTGGGGCCCAGTGTCGTCGGCCTCCGTCTTGTCCGAGTTAAGCTTCAAATGCCTGGTCTTCATCCAGTCAGCGACGGCCTTCATTTCTTCGTGGAGGTTGGCTTTCGCGGTGATGGGGTCCTTGGTGAGGGAGATGAACAGCTGAGTGTCGTCGGCGTAGGAGATTATTATGAGGTTGTGCTGTCAGGCTACGTGTGCGAGCGTGGCCATGTAAATGTTGAACAGCGTCGGGCTGAGGGAGGATCCCTGCGGTACGCCGCAGATGATCTTGGAGGCTTTGGAATGGAATGGGGGGAGGCGGATGCTCTGGGTTCTGCCAGAGAGGAAGGAGGTGGTCCAATCCAGAGCCTTGTCTCGGATCCCTGCGGCGTGGAGGCGTGCACGTAGTGTGCAGTGGTAGACGGTGTCGAAGGCGGCAGAGAGGTCTAGGAGGATGAGTGCTGCAGTCTCGCCATTGTCCAGCAGGGTCCTAATGTCATCGGTGGTGGCGATGAGGGCAGTCTCAGTGCTGTGGTATCTGCAGAACCCTGACTGGGAAGGGTCCAGGATTCTGTTTTCTTCGAGGTATTGGGTTAGCTGTCTGTTGACGGTTTTCTCGATGACCTTGGCCGGGAAGGGGAGCAGAAAGATGGGTCGGAAGTTCTTGAGGTCTCTTGGGTCTGCCTTAGGTTTTTTGAGTAGGGCGTTGATCTCGGCATGTTTCCAAATCTCTGGGAAGGTCGCGGTCTCGAGGGAGAGATTGATGACGTTGCACAGGTGGGGTGCGATGGAACTGCTTGTTCTGTTAAAGATGTGGTGCGGGAATGGGTCTGACAGAGAGCCAGAGTGGATTGTGCGCATGGTCTTGATGGTGTCATAGATGCTCACGCTGGCCCAGGCTAGCAGGGGGTCATGGTCAATGGTGTGCGGAGGGTCTGTGGTGTTGCTGTCTGTTGGGGCTGTCTGGGTGTTGAAGCTGTCGTGGATGTCTGCTATCTTGTGGTGGAAGAAGGTGGCAAGGGAGTCGCACAGGGCTTGTGATGGCGGGATGTCGTTGGAGCTGGGGTTGGAGAGTTCCTTCACGATGTTGAAGAGCTCCTTGCTATTGTGTGCATTGTTGTCGAGGCGGTCTTTGAAGGAGGTCCTCTTGGCCACCCTGATGAAGTGGTGGTGGTTGTGGATGGCGTCCTTGTGTGCTGCATGGCTGTCCGGAGTTTGTTCACTGTGCAATTTCTTCTCTAGTTTCCGGCAGGCTTGCTTGGAGACTAGGAGTTCTGGGGTGAACCAGCTGACCCTCTTGCTGGTGTCTCTGTGGGGGGTTTCTTCAGCGGGACAAGAGTGTTGGCGTAGTCCTCGATCCAGCGTCTGAGGCTGTGGGCAGCGTCGTCGCTGATGGAGGGTTCAGTGGGTGGGCTGAGAGCGAGGTTTGCATGTAGTTGGTCTTCGGTGATTTTGCTCCAGCAGCAACAGGGGATCTGTTGGGTGTGGTGGGCTTCTGGAAGGTGAAGTGGATGCAGCAGTGGACGGTGTAGAGGAGTTCGGTGGTGTGGCTGACGGAGACGTGCGGGCTGACGGAGAAGACGGGGTTGAGCGTGTGGCCGGCACAGTGGGTGTGCGTTGTGGCAAGTTGCTTCTGTCCGAGGTTAGCGAAGTTATCGTTCAGAGTTGTGGAGTTGTTGTCTTTGTTCTTCTCAAGGTGAAAGTTCAGGTCTCCGAGGAGGATGTAGTTGGTGGAGGTCAGGGTGTGTGTGCTGATCAAGTCAGCGATGGAGTCGCTGAACTGGGGGCACGGTCCGGGGGGTCGGTAGACGAGGGTGCCTATGAGGGAGGAGTTAGGGTCTGTGTGGATCTGGAAATGCATGTGTTGGGCGCTGCTGAGCGCGTTGTTGGTGCTAGTCAAGACCCTGATGCTGTTCTTGTGGACGATGGCGATTCCTCCTCTGACTCCGTTGGTGCAGTCTCTGTGGGTGATCTTGTAGCCGTCTGGGAAGGTTATGGCGATGTCGGCTGCGGAGGAGTCGTTAAACCAGGTCTCTGTCAGGAAGGCGACGTCCGGGGATGTTGTGTCAAGCAGGTCCCAGAGCTCGACGGCATGCTTGCATGCGCAGCGGGTGTTCAGCAGTATGTCTTGGAGGTGGTTTGGGTCTTTCTCGGCGGGTGTTTCGTTGGCTCTGAGGCTGGTGTAGCTGCAGTTCTGGCAAGTGAAGGGGCTGTGTGTGAGTTTCGGGGCCTTGAAGCAGGTGTGGCTCCGTCCGGAGTTGAGAGCGTGCAGAGTGCTGGCGTCATAGTGACGGCGGTCATTGTGGCGGGTGTGGGTGCCAGGGGTTCTGGCACTGGCGCAGTCCAGGCGCGGCCGGGCGCACACTGGCTTCCCTTAGGCGTGCTTTCAGCAGCCGGCATATATGGGGAGGTGGGAGGGAGGAGCAGCTGGGAGGCGGGAGGCGGTGGCAGCGAATGGGCAGTGGGCCGTCAGGGGGGCGGAGCCACAGGGGATGCAGCGGCGAGGGCAGTGAGGGACAATGAAGGTAACAGAAGGAAAAAGGGGCACAAAATCGAGGAACAAATGAGTGGCACAGAAGGCAAAAGGGCACAAAAAACGAGTGGAACAGAAAGCAAAAGGGGCACAAAAACTAGGGAATAAATGAGTGCCACAGAAGGCAGACAGGCTCAAAAAACGAGTGGAACAGAAGGCAAAAGGGCACAGAAATATCGGAAAAACGAGAGGCAAAATACAGAACACAAAAATACTGGGGCAGCTAAGAACAGAAAGCAGAACGGAGATGCACGGGGGCAGCGAGGGGAACAGAAGGGAAAACCGGGCAGAGACACAGGGGCAGCAAGGGGAACAGAAGGGAAAACCGGCCAGAGACACGGGGCAGCGAGGGGTACGGAAGACAAGACCGGGCAGAGAGAGCACGGGGACAGCGAGGGACACGGACCACGTACAGGCAGCAGGGGAAGACAGACAACACAGTCACAGACACAACAATGAAAATACAGGCAATACAATAAAAGCAATAAAGCTGAGGATGAACAAACCTACCTACGGCCTACCACTGGCCACCAGGGATGAGGCGCAGGTTGTAGCCTGTGGGCGGTGGAGGGCCTTGAACTTCCTCAGTAGCTGCAGCTGGGGCAGGGAGACACAGGCGGTGCTGTGCGGAGGGAAAGCGACCTACCTGGTGGGGTCAAGAGTCACCCACTCATCCTTTCACTCATATACCTTTTCACTCCTCCTTTCTTTTAGCCTTCCATCCTTCTTTTCTTGTTTCATCAACCCGTCATTTTTAGCAAATTTTAAGAGCTTTTGTCTGCTAAGTTGCAGATAGAAGAGGCCATAAGAACTCAAGCCCTGCTGTAGCTGCTAAAGTGGGAGTTTCACAACACCCTCACAGAGTATAATAGTGGTTATCGATAAGTAAACAATGTGACTTACCACCGCTGTCCCTGCTGCAGCTGCGACTCTCTCTCCAACTGCCACTGCGTCTGTCGCAGTGGTGCTGCTGCTGGTCCTGACACTAGTGTCTGTGCAGCTAGAAAAAGCATTAAGCATTTTTAGATGCCAGATACGCCTCACCTTATTATTATTTTTTAGAAAAATAATACATATGCAATACATCCCTACAGCTCGATTAGCAGTATCTTTTACCAAAAATAAAACTTTGGGCATTTTGTTGTTTAACAATTTTAGGAAAGTCAGGTAGTCAAATCTACAAAAAACGTTTTGTAATGGAGGGGTAGAACTATGATGATTCTGAATGATTGAAGTACAATGAAGGGTGGTATAATTGGTCAATAAAATACATATGGACTTGGATCGCAAATGCAGTGGGACCATGCTCATAAAACTTTCCAGCCATGCTGCACTGTCATCAACAATGATGCTGTACTACTGTATAAATGAATGATGATAATAATTTCAACACAACAGTGGGAGGTCCACCATGGCCAATCTCTCATTTTACTGTTTTAGAATGAGCTAGAAAAAGAAAGCCTCCTCAAAAGGCAGGCTTTTAATATCTTACGTGGCTATGCAATGTTCACAGTAGAGTACCTGTCATAAAATATGTTATCTTAGACTTACAGTGCTAGTCCACAAGGTATGCAAGTGTGAGGGAAAGCTTACTAACCAAGCAGAAGAAAGCTACAGACTAGTACTGACAGGAGGAAGTCGTCTACAGGCACATGAAATACAGAAAAAAATTAGGATAATTCAGGTACAACAAGAATGTTGCAAACATTAGATAGAATGAAGAGGAGCTGAAAAAAAGGATTCGGGCCCAGTGAAAGAAAAAAGTACTTACTGGGGCCAGAAGAGCCATCAATTTTGAAACTGGTTGTGGCACCACAGGCTCCCTTACCAGCCTCCGGAGCCCTCTTCTTACCCTTGGGTGCTGATGTAAGAAATAAAGAAGATAAAAAAGATAAAGGATTGGTACTGTTAATCTCCCAAAAACATTTTGACAGGCAAAAGAAAACACAATAACATTGTAATTTTCTAAATCAGATTGCCTATAGTACTAGTACCGAGTTGGCCTACTCCAATTTCCTAACGTAAGGCCTAATGCGAATTTCCAAAACCTAAACTACATTTGGAACTACTAATGCATTGCAATGAATATAGATGCACATTCCACACATCACTGGGATATTGCTTGTTACTATACGATCTACATAAAAAAAGGCATAGAGAATGTTAACTCATTGATATCACTATCTTAGTGACAGGACAGAGGGGTCTGCATGGCTTCCTAAATAATCAACCCAAGGGACTGTCGATGAGTATGATTTGGTAGTGCTGAGCACCTGGCTGCCTCAAACTGAATCACATCATATTTGCATGGTAGCATGGTACAAGACTGGAACAGTCACAAGTTAGCTGTGGGCCATTTTCATGATGCCTTGGAACCTGCCGCCCAAGTTCATTTCTCCAAGTGCCAATGGAATACAACCACCGCCTTCAACTGTATTCCACATTCCTATGTGCCTGAGAAAATTGTTTACAGCATTTGACTGTGGTCTGCTACGTTTATGTTCTCAAGAGATCGGAATTTACAGCTGTGTTCAATTATAAGAGAAAGCTGCAGTTCAAAGGCAGATATTCTATGCGTGGGGACCTCATCTGCAGTTAACATTTCATGTCTTGTGTTTCTTTGGAACAAGGTCCATCACCTTTACATGGAACCGATACTCTTGAGCACAGAGCCGTGGAATATATGCTGCAGCAAGGATGAATAAAAATGGCCACCTTTGGAAAACCGGACACGGTTGCAGACCCTTTGACCAATCTGTTTCAAAGGTGGATACAAAAATGTGCCTAGATACCGAAATGGGAACTGCTGTGGCCATTTGGCTTGTCAGCAAGGTCATATTTTATCCATCTAAGGAAGTGAAATCTTATAATCAACACCAATGTAGTGAATGACACCTCTGTTTTCGAACTCTGAGCATCGATATATTATGGAATGCCCCTTGATTCTAGCACTTGGAATCTGCCTTAGCACTAGAATCATTAGATGGACTAATGAAAGAAACCATGCAGTAAGTGGTCCTCTTCACACGGCTGTCACAAATACAAATCCACAGCATAACTCAGCAATAAAAGTAGCCAATTTATAATGAGCCTTTTCCGTGTCTAGAAAAGAAAATCTCCATACCTAGTGGGGACTCACATAAATCATGTTTAGCTAAAATATTCCCAAATATTAGCCCCACAAATAGCCACCCAGCTGCAAGACCACATATCGACATAAAAACTATTATGCTAAAATCAATTTGGACCTCTAACTTGGTGCAGGATGTAAAGACTCCCACATTGAAACTGGACGATGTACTCCCCTGCTCCTAACGCACGTGAGGCTTTCCTATGACACTTGTGTTGCTATAGAGCACATGATATTTCTAAATCGCATGAAAACTAGTATGGCCCTCTTCTAAATGAGTTTTCGGAGAGTTTGATGTGGTTCCTGGAGATTTACTTTTAAATAATTTGGAGGAGTTGGGAACCCTACAGCTGATCACCAGCCTGTTTGGCACCCCTCAAATGTCCATGATACTCTTTGTTCTGCACATGGGTCCTCGCTTGATGTTGTAGAAAAACATAATAATATCATACACCAATGTACACCAATCTCACAATCAAATAAGTAACTCAGTAGCCTTTCCTCGATATGCTGTCTTACCTTAGAAGACATAACCTTTTGACTAGGATACTGCACTTGATCCAGAATTGCCTCAATGTAAGGGTCACAACCTGGAAATTAACCAAGACACGGCCAACAAATTGCAATGAAGTAGCTAGCTGCTCATTCTTACCACTAGACGTCCCCTAGTCAAGAAAGCTGACATCATTCCTTCTCCTCCTCAGTAACAGTGTGAAAATTGAATATTTTGGTAATCTAAATGATGGTGTCCCAATGAAGCTAAAATTTTTTATGGTTGGTGGGCCTCATACAAATCTGGGCACCAAATACTAAAATCCAATCTGCTATTCAGAGTTGCAGACTTATATGCAAATAATCTGCAATGACTTTTTTCAGATTGAAATGTTCCTCCTACTTAGGATATCTTGCAATGTTTGCTAGGTATCACAATTGGTTAAATTGATGAACCCTACCATATAGTTGAGGCGTTGGGGTGAGATGGCACGAAACAAAAAAAGCAACCTTAGATGTTTTATTTATGCCAAATTATGCTGCCACAATTCAATGCCTACTGTATGAATAATTAATACGTACATAATATACTACTTTGTATAGAAGCAACAGAATTGTTTTCTTTTCTTAACAGGTTATTAAATCGCACACACTGTTTCCTACCAGATTAAATTTTTTTTTTAAATTGTATGTAAATTTCGGACTTTACCTTTATTGTTCTCTTACGGAGCTAAACAATGGTTTTGTGTTGTTTAATCCTGGTGTGCTTGTGGATTGCATTAATTTCTCTACATTTCATAACGAATAGAAAAGTACACATAAATAAAGGAATATATACGATAGTACATAAAAGTGGAAACAACAACCTATAAAAATTTATGACAGTCTGAAATAGTAAACTACTTTTTAAAATAATGATTATTTAGTAATTGGCATTCAACAATATTTTCTTAACCACGATTGAATGTATGTTACACACTTTATGGGCCTAACTTATGAGGCGTGAATTCTCTGCTGATATGGATCAACCAAAAAAGAAGACTTGCGTCACAAACCTTCCCACACTCCTTATTGTCACTTAAGTGCATAGATATTTGGATGTGTGTGTGCATTTCATAAAACCTGTATTTGCGAAATTCTATGCACTATTGGAGATAAGAAATGCAACAAAAGAAGGGGGAAGTGGAGCATCATTAAGAGAGTTCTGAACACTTATAAAGTAGCAGCTTTGAGTGCAATCACAAGCCTTCCTAATGATGACTCACACAACATTTACACCTCCATAAAAAATCCGGTGTAAACATGTGTGTGTGAGTTCGTTTGTGTGTGTGTGTGCGCGCGTACGCATGTGTGTCTGTGTGTGTGTGTGTATGCACTGGGGCAAAGGAAACCCAAGCATCCCATATTTTATGGAAGAGTCAGAAAAGGGTGTTCTCAGTCCGGAAGCATGTTGTCCACTGGTTGACTGGCTGCTTTAGGGTTAGTCAAATACAGCAAAATATGGCTTTTCTACGTTTTTTTGTCAGATGTGCCAAACACTGTCTTTTTGTTTATTTCTCTTATTTCCATGCAAGAACCATGGTGAAATGTAGAAGGCGTGTTTTAAAACTTGCCATCAAAACAGTATGGCAGTTCGGTGCTGAGCTGTATATGCTCCTATTGCTTGCTCTCCAAAAGTCAAAAGCATGTTTTATCAGTTTCTTTTTCTCTGTCGCACACAGTCTCTTCAAATGTAACTGCTTGTAGGAAAGGGGGGATGTAGCATTAATCTTTAAATACGTTAGGGGGCTCATTTATGAGGAATTGGCCTAGGGCAGCGCCGCAAGTCTTCTTGCCCTATACCAATGTGAAAGGGCAGTAATGCAACCCTTTATGAAATACAATGCATTTCCCCTGCACTGGTGCACAATTTGATGCCTATCACCAAAGTAGGCACCCTAGCACCTTTTTGCAAGGGTGCCTCCATTGTAGGCAGGATTGTTCTTGTGCAGAAAGGGGAAACTTCCTGCGCAAAAACAACCCAGAGAGGCATTTTCCTCTTTTATGAGTGTTGCATGGAAAGAGTTAAAAACAAGGAGAAATACAAATACTTCTCCTTGTTACGCCTGCTCTGGGGAGGCATAAGATTTTGGCACTGCTCCAGGTTTACGTGATTAAGCAAATCTGGGGCAGCATCAAAATCCAAGGGTGCTGCATGGTAAAACCCGACACAACGCCCATGGAATGCCTCCTCAATGCAGAGTAAGGCAAGGGAGTGACTTGCGCTACTTTTTCTTACTCCACTCTATGAGGCAATGCTACGCCATGCAAAGTGGCTTTGCATTGGCTCACAAATATGATTGAGAGGCTTGCACCGCTTAAACGTCAAAGAAAAAGTGACTCTCCGGCGGTGCAAGCCTCTCATAAATAAGACCCTAGAACTATATCATCTGTACTAACAGATGTCATTCAACAATTTCTAGGTGTACCAATTGGTACCACAATTCCGTTAGAGCCTCATTTGCAAGGGCACTGCGCCGCCAGTACGTCACTTTTTTATGTGGTGCAGTGTGCCTACCCATATTTACAAGACCATGTGAAGTCACCCTGCCTGACTTTTCATGGCCTTGTAAATAAGGGACCCTGTCACGCATTACTCTGCATGAAAGGGGCATGTGAAGGGTTTGCTGTGGGTGTTCACACTCAACATCCATGGAACCTGATCCATTTGTCAGATTTACAAAGTTTTGTAAAGCTGGAGACTTTGTCAGAATCCTACACCTCCCGAGGGGAGTGGCACAACAAGGAGAAATACTTTTATTTCTACTAATTTTTTCTCTTTTTATGAGTGCTACATTCTGCAACATGCATAGAAAGAGGAGAAAGGCAATCAATGATTGCGTAAAAACAATCATCCTTGCAATGCAAGCACCCTTGCAACATGTTGCAAGGGCGCCTGCAGAGGTGCATGGCTGCCAATTGTGTGCCAGCGCAGAGAAAGCACACAGACGTGTCATATTGTTGCTAAAACGACACATTCCTCTGCTTTTAAAATAATGCAGCTTGTTGCACCAAAATGGCTTGTGGCGTCAGGTTGCATCATTTTTTTGTAAATGAGGCCCTTTATTTATTCATTTGCTTATATATTTATTTATCTGTTTGGTGATTTGCAGCTTGAGTTTGACATAGTGTAGATTTACAGCTGTCTCAACGCGTTCTATACCATTGCAAAACTAAGCTGCTTGTCTCTGCGATTTCTTTGGCAATGCATTTGGTCAGTGGTTGATGGTTTTGTTTTTCTTTTCTTCTGGCGCGTTTTGTGTCTTTTGCTTTGTAAATGCAAGATTCAGCCTCCTTAACATTCGGGACGGATCCCGGCCCCGTCCATAACAGGCGAACATTCATTGACGCCTATTAGCAGGTCAAGCCTTGTGGTAAACTCGTCAGGACAATCGTGGCCGTCGCCACCCAGGAGCCGGCAGCCGCCGCCCAACCTGCAGCTGCAGGGCATGTCTCCACTGCCGCCCGAGCCATGGGAATGGGGAAGCCAGTTTAGGTTCAAGGTCACCCCTGACATTCAGCTGTCATGGCTTCATTGTCTGCCTGCCCACTCTCCATTGACACATTCAAGGGTACTTTAGCACAACAACAAAGAACCAGTCAATTGATACCATTACACTTCATGCACACACAGACCACAAGCAGGACTGTTGAAACAGTCTAACATTTATTCATTAGGGGTTCTATTCAAAACAGATCTTGCCCACCCCAGCTCCTACCAGGGACCACTTACTTGTTTAGTGCAAACATTTAATTACTGCTTTTTACAAGTTTTCCACCGTGTTCTATAATTGAAACAACAATATACCCTTTTTATTGGAAGTTCATTTGTGCTGGATCGCTTGAAGAACAACTGCTATTGCCAAGTCAGTTTAATGTGTACAGCAAATACAGAAAATGTTACATAAAGGATAGAAGCTGAGAAAGGGGGAGATATGTATTCTCTGTCGGAGAACCAAGGAAATCCAATTGCTTAGAAATAAAATAAGGGACTTGCTGAAAAGAGGGAAACATAAGCTTGGGCCAGGGAAGACGCAGTGATTAGCTCCATTGTTAGAGGCTCTTTGAGCTTCATTGGTCCTAAAGAAAACCCCACTAATGAACCCATTGAAGCTTGCCAGAACATGGTGTGGAGGACATCTTCAGTTTGGCCGCTTATCTAAGACATGGTCGCATAGCATACGAATGTTTAAATGCACGGTATGCCTCTGCAGACAAAGCCTCATCAAATAAAGGTCTTTCTTAAAATGCCTGCAAGGAAGATGTCTCTCATTTGCAACGTTTTCTTGGAAGTAACATCTGTATAAAGCCGGGAGTAAAAATATGAGAGAAAAAAAACAAATCTAATGCACCAGGAGCATTAAATGTGAAATCTTAAGGGGCTCATAAAGTCCACTTGCAGCTACTGTTTTTTGTTTCTTTTTCAGAAACACGAGTAAATAATAATGTTACTTATCTCCACGTATTCTTTAGATTTAACACATCACGTATTACTTTAAAAGATGCCCCTTGTAGTTATGTTTAGATTTAAAGGCAAAATATGCCCCATAGACCCAGGTTTAAATGAGTAAATCTTAGCTCTTGAATGGGATGCGCCATCTAACTCTTTCGGTTTTGACACTCCGAGAATTCACCGTTTTAAGTCATGTGCCTGTCGCATCATTTTGCAATACTCATCTTCATCCCAGTCTCTGATGCTTGCCAAAATGGCGCGAAACATCCATAGCTGTTATTCTCCAGGACATTACATGCATTCTAGAAAATATTTGTGTCCACCTTTCCTTCTGTGTCACCGGACACATCGCGTGTCATCCATGTCTTTCGCGTGAATTTTCCAGAGGGCATATTAGACCAAAGCTTGTCTCCGTGCGAGTGTCCGTGGCGCTCCAGTCTGCAGCCGGGCTTCTGGCTTAGACACCTTTCTGACAGAACCAGCCTGGAGGCACTGTTAATAGTAAGTGACAAATAAAATAGATCACGGGTTACTGGTTAGCAACAGAACTTTCACCTATGAGGATCTTTTTCCACGTTTCGTCTCTGTCAGAATGTTGAGGTCTGAAAGTCTTTGCCACAAGCAGAAGATAGCCCACCATTTCTGACCTCATGGCCAGCTGCCCCGAAGGCTAATGTTTAGGCCTTTACCATAACTGATTGGCTGTTGGCCAACTTAAATATATGTAATCAATGTTCTTTAAATGTTGGTGATCTGTCAAGAAGGTCACTGGTGTCCAATGTGATGTCATGCTGCTCTAAGTTACCTATGCAATGAAACGGTTTCAAGTAGCTTAACCTATTTAAGAGCGAATTTGTACACACACAAGTAAATACACTCGCACCACACCTCATACACTATCACATACACACACAGATTCTCACTTACACATATACACACGCACAAACGTTTAAAAAAAATAGAAATCAATATTTTGGATCATTTTTTTCCATGCATAAGAATATCGAAATATACAACCAACATTTCTGTGTCAAGTTTGAAAATGTACCCCTTCCCTAATGGTACTCAACTGGATGGAGGTGGATTATGAAAACAAATAGAATGCGAGATATTTTCGTAACAAAGCAAGAGTGTTGGGCTGTGCAAGGGCCTGTTCCCTGTAGGCGTGAGTTCCAGTGTGCCTTAGGATCGGCATCAGGTTTACAAGGCAGCCAGAGCGCAAAATAGCCACAAGCCTGACAAGGGGAGCTAGAAGTATTGTACATGACCAACGTCTATTGCTAGTGACAGCGCTTGTCAGTGTTCAAATAAGTAAGTGCATGGAAAAAATGTGGCTATGTGGGTTTGTGTGTGTGTGTGTGTGGTTTAATTCATGGGTTGACCTAATATGCACTAGTGTGACTCTCACTTACTTATTTATTGATTCATTTATTTAATTTCAATACCAAATTACTGTGACCCAATGATTACTTCACTGCACTTGGTTTGACAGATTAAGTAGACAAAGTGGAAGGTGAGAGGAAACTAAGCTACATTTGAGGAAGTGTTGGGCAGGATGGTACCAGGTTTGTAGCAAGGTTACGGGTGGGGTATGCATATACTGACTGTGGTTCGAGTCTCGATCCAGGCTTTTCACATAACCAGGCTCTGAAAAGCAGGTTCATTAAATGCTTCTTTTAAAAGTGGCATCTACAACAGCTTTCTGTAGGTGAGGTATTTCTCTTGGGATCCCAAGGTTAAGTTATGGGTCTCCATATCTTCAGGCATCGGAGTCCTAAAGATCTGCACCGATGGTGGATGAGCAGCAAATTGGGTAAGCGGAGAAACTCGGCCAGTCTGTGGACAGGAGCAAGTTCCCATAGATGGAGAACCATGAACCATGAGTTGCCAATGAAGGGCTCTTAATGAAGGTTTCATGTGATCACAATTTTATACGCCGAGGGTTAGTTTTGCAGCTCAGTTTTGGAGAAATGTTGCATTAATCTAACCTGGGCACCATTAGGGTAAGGGTGAAAGTCCAGACACAATATAACTGTTGTGAGAGTTCCACTAATCTTCCTTTGTCTCTAAAAGTTCTTTGACAGAGTTTGTTTCTTTGTGTTCTGAGGGACACTTTTGTTGTGCCCTAGAACGGAGAGCACATCATTTTGTCTTTGCTCATTGTAATATAATCTGGACAGGCCCTGGCTGGTGACAGCTGATTATGTTTTTTGGGGTCCCTAATTACATACAGGAGAGTATTCCATTAGCCGCCACCCTCAATTTACCTTTACCCAGTCACAAGAATGAAGTTATGAAGGAAGGGATCCTCGCTATGACTTTATGAATGCTAGTAGTGAATTGGACAGGATGACATTTGCAATGTACTACAACAGTGTTTGTTCTTAAGAATATATGCATTATTTCAAAGCACACCCAACCTGGTGTTTTTAAAAGATCATATTTGCTAAATATTAAATTCAGGCCTATTAGAACATAGTGCAAATGCTTTACACATAAAGGCTGTGGTCATTGTTTTCTTAATTTGAAATCCAATACAGGGGGACATATTTACAATATTTTGGTGTAGGGCAGTGCAGCAAGCCTTCTAGCTGCGCTTCCCTACGTCACAAGAAAACAGCAGGAATGTGCTGTACCTACAAGATACAGCGCATTCCTGTCCTGTCTGCCAGCGTTGGCGCACAAACTGCAGCCAAGCGCAAACACAGGCACCCTTGCACTATGGTGCAATGATGTCTGTTTTGTTGGCATGATTGATTTCTGCAGAGAGGGACACCTTCCTGCACAGAAACAATAAAAAGAGGTGTTTTGCTCGTACTATGTGTGCTGCAGAATGCAGCGCATTTGGAAAGAGGGAAGAAAACGAGGAGACTTGTGATGCCTGCTTTGGGGAGGAATCGGTTTTAGCGCTGCCCCAGATTTACGTTATGTTGTAAATCTGGGACAGTGTCAAAAACCTGGGTATTTCGTGGGAACACCCACAGCAGCACTCATGGAACACCCCTTCCACGCAGAGTAAGGCATTGCCTTACTCCACATTTAGAAAGCCATGAATAGCCACGCAGGGTGGCTTTGCGTGGCATTGTTAATATGGGCCGGCACCCTGAGCCTCCAGAGCATCACAAAAGTGACGCTCTAGCGGTGTAAAAGTGCTGCAGGGGCATTGCAAATGTGCCCCTGGATATTTAATTGCAATGAAGTTGTTAGGATTATAGGCAAAGTGGAGGCACTAGAAGTAAAACGCAAAGCCCCACAGGGGCTATATAGATGAACCTAAAGTTTAGCTTAGCAACACTACAGGTCAATATTTTAGGTAAGTGAGAGAGTGAAACATCAACTCTTGAACACACAGTACTATTTGGTAAAATGAGATTACACAAATCCTCCTCTGCTCTGGTTGTCACTTAATGCTCTGTTGATAATAGCGTATTTAAAAAAATGCACAAACCAGGCTTTTTTTGGGGTAAAAACGGACCTGCTCGACTCAACTCACCAGGTTGACAAAACCATGGAAAAACAACTTTAGTGTTAGTAATTCATGAACTACTGTAATAATGGATGTACGACATTACAACGCATGCTTTTACATCGCATGCTTTTACAACGCGAGTTTTACAACTCATACCATTACAACGCATAGTGCTTTGGGGCACTGGATAGTGATTTATTTAATTTACTATTCCAACTCCAGTCCCTGTGGATAGTAGGGAAGGTGTTGGATAGTAAATTAAATATATTCCCTATCCTAGAGCGCCCCCCAGCGCAATGCGTTGTAATGGTTTGCGTTGTAAAAGCTACGATGTAAAAGCACTGCGTGGTAAAAGTTGCGTTGTAAGTGATGTTCCCCGTAATAATTAATTTTACAAATTGGTGGAGAGCCCAAAAAACGAAACCATAATAAAAAAATGTGAATTAAACTACAATTGCATTTACTTGTTGAATATCTCAATACAATATTAATTTCATTAGTTCTTTATTTTCATTTTGCAGGTTTGTATTTTTATGCAACCCAAATAACCTAACTAATATAGTGCAATATAATGTATCAAAATCTTCTTGGTCTCAATCTCTCACCTATTGAACTTCCTGATCTTCACTACATGTGCATTGGCTCGCCAACTGTTCGCGAGTAAGGTTCTCACCTTCATCACACCCTTTATAACCTTGTCTACAAGTCAGAATGGAACGATGCAAACACTGTTTAATAATCGGCTAGAGATACATCAATAGAAACCTGAGCGAACCAATGCAATCTACTTCGACTAGATCCCATTAGAGTTTTTCAAGATCACCAGGTAGGTCGAAACTGACCAATGAAACACTGTTTACTAATTTGACTTGTTATACACAAATGAGAACCTCAGTTTCAATATATACCAGTAAAAGATACCAATAGGGTCCTAAGTGTCTTAAGTAACCAGGTAGCTCATAATTGACTAATAGAAGCACTGTTTCCTAATTTGGCTTGTAGTACACCAATGAAAACCTGAGTTTCTTTTGTCCAATCCACTTCACAAACCTCCACCCATTATGATTCCTCTACTACTCGTATTTTAATTCCTCTACGTAAAAAAATTATTTAAAAGGTACTCACCAACAAAAACATATACATAATAAACAAAACAAACAATATTGATAGCAAACATCACAATAATTTACCTGGATTACTGGGGAAACAAACTACCTGTCGTTCAATTCAAAGTACTTTACTGTGTATTAACCATTTTGCTATTTGCTCAAATGTATTTCTCCTAACAAAAAGTTACCTCTACTAAACCTATTTCAATTCCTCGACTTTTACATAAAAGTACATTTTCTACAGATCGATTTGTGATATTATTTAAATAATACCAACAAAAAGTTGTCACTTACATACTAAACAAAAAAAATCAGTAGCAAACATCACAGTACTGTGGATTTTTTGGGGAATCGAACTACCTGTTCATTCAAATCAAATTATTTTTCTGTGTATTAACCATTTTGCTATGTGTTCAAATCCGTTTCTCACAACAAAAATAACTGTGCATGTGCTTCATATTGTTACGTTTCTAACCACTAAAACTGACACCTGTAAACATTAGTGTACGAGTCCAAAAAGATCAACATCAGGCTTAACAATATTCACTTAAAATGATCACAATTTAAAATCTCTTACTCTGGAAAATCAACTCTTTTTCGTTCTGAGTGTCAAAAGTCTCTTAAATATTCACATGAAACCTTCATTCCAATTATTTCACTATAGGAGCTGACAGAATTCATTTTTAATATTAAGACCATATTCAAAAGCATCTAATTTATCAATCTATCAAAACCTCCCAGGTGTGGAGAGTTTTTGATTTATTCCCTCGTCTGTTGCCTAGAACACACTCAATATCCCAAAACCAGATGCCTTTTAGATATCCATACTGCATTGAAATGTTCGCAACGGCAATGAGTTTATGTCCTTATTTTTTATTTATCTTACATGTTATTGCCACCTGATGTTCAACACTCTAACAGTGGAGCCAGTGTAAAACCTATCACAGATGAATCTGAATGACTAGACAAAAAATTTAGTTCTGCAATTTATAAATGCCTTTATACTAAATTCCTTTGAAGAGTTTATAACACGGAAAATTTGAATTCCATTTGGAACATATTTACAAAAAATATTTTACGACAAGTGATCAACAGATAGTCATCAATATACTGAATGGTATCCTTATTCCAATGTCTTTTAAAAATTCATGCTATCTTCCTATGTTCACTATTGAAAGTGGTTATGAAACTTATCTTTTAAACAGATTCACCTATTCTTCTATCCTGTCTGACTTTTAACAGGGTTTCTCTTTCAACTTTCTCAACTTTCTGTTTGGCTTCTCTCAAAATCTACTGGGACAACCTCTCTAAACTCTGACTGTAGGAGAAGGAGTGGCCCCTGCTGCGGCAGTGACAAATGCAGGGAGTGTGTGTGAGGGTGAGTGAGAAGGAGTGCAAAAGTCTTGTGGGCAGATGGAGAGTCAGTCGAAGGTTGATGTAGGGAGGTCCTTAGTTGTGTAGGGCATCTCTTATGGATGGGTCGCCAGTGGAGGTTTCTGAGGTGGGGGGTGATGGGGGTCCATTTGGGGTGGTCCAGGATGAGTTTGGCTGCAGTGTTCTGTATGGTGTGGAGTCTTCTGAGGAGTTGGATGGAAATTGTGATGTAAAGAGCGTTGCTGTGATTAATGCGGCTGGTGACGAGGACCTGCGTGTCATCTGAATATTCCCCGTTGTGTAACTTACCTCCACTTGTTTTTCTGTTTCCCCCCGGTTCTTACCTGTCCCCCCTCGCCTTCGCTCACTTGCCTCCCCCTTTTGCCTTCTGTACCCCTGTGCTGCCCTCCCCCTCCTGTTCGCTCCCTCGAGCCGCCCTCCTTCCCGCCACTGCCCCCCGGTGTCTCCGCCCCCCTCCTGCCCATTGGCCGCCCCGCTCCCGCCACCCAGCTGACCCGCCCTCCCGGCTCCTCACTTATGACGCCCCCAGAGCGACCGCGCAGCGGACGTGCGCAGCGGGAGCACCGAATGAGCGCCGAAGGTGCGCCAAAGGTAAGCCCGTCTGCGCCCGTCCGCGCCTGGACCGCGCCCAGTGCCAGGACCCCTGGCCCCCACCGACGGAAGCCGACCCGATGGACCTACGACGCTACCGAACTCAACGCACTCAACACCGGCCGAACCCCGGGTTGCTACCGAGCCACACCTAGACGCACCCACGGACCCTTCAGCTGCCACTCCTGCAAGTTCACCTGCAACCGGACCCACGCCACACCAGCACCCACCAAGCCGACCTCCAGCAGCACCCACCTGAAGTGCATCCTGCTCAACACCCGCTCCATCCACAGACACGCCGTCGAGCTCTGGAACCTGCTCGACACCACATCTCCAGACGTCGCCTTCCTCACGGAAACCTGGATGAACGCCTCCTCAGCGCCCGACATCGCCATCGCCATCCCAGAGGGATACAAGATCACCCGGAGAGACCGCGCCAACCAGACGGGAGGAGGCATCGCCATCATCCACAGGAACACCATCCGCATCACGACCAACACCGACGACACTCTCGCACCCGCCGAACACCTGCACTTCCAGATCCACGTCAACCCCAAGACCACCCTCACAGGCACCCTCATCTACAGACCCCCGGGACCACGCACACAATTCAGCGAAGACATCGCCGACTTCATCAGCCTGCACGCCCTCCCCTCCGCCGACTACATCCTCCTCGGGGACCTCAACTTCCACCTGGAGAACAACAACGACCGCAACACCACCACCCTGCTGGACAACCTCGCCAACCTCGGACTCAAGCAACTGGTGACCACCCCCACCCACTACGCTGGACACACTCTCGACCCGGTCTTCTCTTCCAGCAAGGACATCGCCTTCAGCCACGCCACGGGACTCCACTGGACGGACCACAGCTGCGTCCACTTCAGCTTCAGAAGAACCACGCTCCACCATCACCAGCAACAGGCTCCCCGCAGAAGCTGGAACAAGATCACTGCAGACCAGCTCGCTACTTCCCTGAACAAGAACCCTCCCACCAGCACAACAAACCCCAGCCAAGCAGCCACCAACCTCACGAAATGGATCAGCAACTGCGCAGACGACCTCGCCCCGCTGAAGACCCCGCCGAGCAGACCCGGCAGCAAGAAAGCCCCAGGGTTTAACGACGAACTCAAGAGCTCCAAGAGGAACTGCAGAGCACTCGAGAAAATCTGGCGCAGAGACCCAACACCGGACAACATGTCTGCCCTCAAGCTCGCCACCCGAAAACACCACCAGCTGATCCACGCCACCAAGAAAAACACATTCAAGGAACGACTGGACAACAACGCACACAACAGCAAGGAACTCTTCAACATCGTGAAAGAGCTCTCCAACCCCAACGCCGGAAACAACGACATCACCCCTTCGCAAGACCTCTGCAACTCCCTCGCCTCCTACTTCCACAACAAGATCGCGGACATACACAACAGCTTCATCACCCAACCGACGCACGCCACGACCGAACCACCGCCCCCCACCACCACCCTCCGCGCCTGGACCCCGATCAGCACCGAAGACACCATCCGCACGATGAACTCCATCCACTCCGGATCTCCGACCCCTGCCCTCACCACGTCTTCAACAAGGCCGACGCTGTCATCGCACCTGATGGAGCGAGTTATAAAACAGAGTTTTGTTTAAACTCGCAAAGTCACATTCCCATAACATGAATAATAATATTAATGATTTGTAATGTGTTGTGCTAATATAATCTAGATTAAACTTTACACATGGGGGGACTAACATGTGTGCTCATAAACGTGCATAAGTGTTGCATCTTTTTGTTCGTGCAAAATAATAAAATAATTTGTCGTTTTCGTTTTTGTCATTACTAACTGCAGCAAACCTAAAAGAGGCATGTGCTTATTTTGCTTTTCCTTGTCTATGTGATGTCATTTCTACTATTCTAGGTGCAAATAAGGTTTCATGGATTCATGAAGACTGGTAGATATAAACGCTGCTTTATTTGTTTGCATTTGCTAGGTAACATTAGACTAATTGGGAGGGTTAATTAATTAGTAAACTTAGGGTGGATACAGAATCAACATTATTTCTTACATTAATACTTTTCTTGTGTTTGTTTATTACTAGAAAGCATAAGTTGCCTGCTTTTGGGCCTAGTTTGCTCGAGTTTGCTAAAGTTGAATTTTACTTCTGCAAAAGTCACGAGATGCCCATTCTGAAAAAGTGTTCGTCAAAGCTGCATTCACTAAGCAAATCTGACATGCTGTCATCATTCTGTCGGACGTGGCCAAGGTCGGAAATCGGTGATAAAGGACAATTTTGTCAGCTTTAACTTGGCACCCGAGGAAGTGAAATGAACACTGTGAGAACATTAATTTACAATTGTTGCAATCCAAGGAAGCTCCAAGTCACGTTTGGAAAAGACAATGGTCTTTAAGAAATGTGACCTAATGGAAGTTTTGAAATGTGGGTGACATGTCACTTGTCACTCTCAACCAATGGGACATCGTGGATTTATGAAAACTTTCCTTTGTTTAGATTAGTTAGCATAGAAAGGTATAAAAAGTCATGCCCTTAGGGATGGGCTGGCTGCTGCTTTCTGACTTTCCGATGAGGGTGAAGTGCTGCTGGACTTTGCGTGGAGCACGTAAGAATCCTCAAAGAACTTTACTTTAATTTCCATTTATTTAGCTTAGCTAGGGACTTAGGGGCAGATTTATGAGGCACTTGCGCCACGTTTACGCCGCTGTTGCGTCACGCAAGGCGGCGTAAACGTGGCGCATCCCTACGAACGATTTACAACCTGACGCATCTAGGCAGATGCGTCACGTTGTAAAGCCCTGCGCCGCTTGAGGGCGTTCCGGCGCAGGGTGGGCGTTCCGGGGCAGGTGCGCCTCGCAAAAGTGCCTGAGTGAAATCTATAAGATTTCACTCAGTCACTTTCAGGCCAATGCTGCGTCAAAAGCCTGCGCCTGCTTGAAGCAGGCGTAGGTCTTGACACAGCATTGTGGAGATGGGGCACCCCATTGCCTTGCTGGAGCTGCGTCGCGCTTGCGACACAACTCCAGCAATGCGTCACCTTTACGGCACAGATGCGTCACGCATCTGTGCCGTTTTTGCCCCACGGTGCGCCGCATCATAAATGCGGCGCACCATGGGTGGCGGAGCTGTAGCGCACTGTGGCGTTTGTTAACTGGCGCATCCCTGGGGATGCGCCAGTTAACATAAATCTGCCCCTTAGACTTTAGAAATGCTAAACTATTAAATCTTTACTTAAACTTTGAATTTCTTAAATTGTATTTCTCATGAAGCTTTTCAACTATGCTTACTTTAATGCTAATAAATTTACATTTATAAAATTACATTTCGAAATACCATAATTTAGTAAATAAAATTCTTACTTTTGAAAAACAAGCTGGTCTTGATTATTCAGAAGTGCTGGTTACCATTAGTTAGATCACATTGCAAATGGTGGTCGTTTAAATATTTAGGATTTGTTATAATGACAATATTCCTTCCGCAGATGTATAAATTGTATATAGTTTGTAAATAAGGTGTATATAGGTTTAATCTGACCACCTGATTCAGTAGGCCCAAATATGTCATGTTTATAAATGGGTCCATAAGTTAGTGTAGAAATTTGTTTATAGGTTATGAAGTTGGGTAGCGTTGTTTATGATATATTTTCTATAGGCCGCTGGATCAATTCTCTGGTAGCAGAAATTGATGGTTGCTAAGGGTAACCAAGGTAATATGTTGGTTGCTAAAGGTTACTAGTGTTATGGTATGGAAATAGGATCGATGTTTTAACACATGTTGAGTTTGTTTTTCGTGCTATCTGTAAGCTATACCGGTATAGATTGTGTGGCGAGAAATTAGTCACGCAAGTCATCTGTTCTGTTTGCAGTGATATCGCCGAGTATCACAAGTGGTATCGCCGTGTACCATAGTGTTGTCGCCGTGCAGCACAGTGTTAGGGCTAGGTGTGAATCTTGTAAAGTGAGGGTTTTCTAAGAAATTAAAGCAGCATGAGAATAGGGACAAAGCGCCTTCCATAAAACTCACTGTGATAAAAGTATTAGTTATATCCGAGCTTGAATGAAGGGCAGAGTAGCGTCGGTGCATGATTACCTATAAACAGGTTAGAGTCCTGTAGGGGTACATGTTTTATATCTATAAACAGGTGAGAGCCCTGTACGGATAACGTCGTTATTTTGCTAACGGTGCATGATTTCTATAAACAGGTGAGAGTCCTGTACGGATTTCATGTGTGTTTGAAATTAGGGAATTTTCCGTGTGAAAGTGCGAATTTGATTTGTAATTTATGTTCAAGTGGAACTCTTAGAACTGTCACTTCGCGGTGCGTTCAGAGGAAAACGAGTTCATAATTTTACGCGTTAGAAGGGTGGGGTAAGAGTTACTCTACCAACAATTGAAAATTATCCTTAGTGTGAATAGCGCCGACTATTCCGAAGTGTGGATACTTGAATGTATGTAAACTATCCTAAATAGTGAAACAAGCAGATGAGTCCTTATTGTCATTGTTTAAGAATTAATTTACACTGAAAAGTGTTCTTAAAATGGCGCTGTGAAAAGATTTTGTGAAGGAGGGGTAAGCGCTAGGAGCGAGAAGCGAGAAACCGCAGCTGCTGTGTACGTCACAGAGCCGCGCTGGGATTGGGTGACCTACGTCCCAAGCTATACTCTGATTGGCTCTTGAGTCTCTGACGACCTGTAAGCTGATTGGTCCTTCAGAAAAACTCCATTTTTATTTGTTGAGCAGAAAAGTGACATAGCTCAACTGTCATTGGTTTGTTAGTGTGTTTCGCGCACGGATTGGTTGCTTTGCGGAACATCCCGAAAATATTTTACGAACGATTTTGCGAATTAAATTTAACTCTTAAAAATGAGTTATCATTTTAAACATGTTGAGAAAAAGCCAACATTATTTCAGAAGTTTAAAAATTTATTTTCACCTGACAAGAAAATCGAAACGCGAGGTGGTAAATTACTTCATAAGTATAAAACACCTGCAGCGTATATGGAAGGTGAATATGGATATCATACTGTTTTATGGTTTGATAGCTGGAAACGCTATACTAAAAACGACGGTGTTTTAACTTGGCCTGATGATGGTTCATTTAATGTAAAAGTCTTGAGAAATTTACGAGAGAAAATGAATGCTCTTATTCCAAAACCGAGACCAACTCAATTTGAAGCTTTAGTTGAGTGGGAAGATGAGATGTATCAGTTACAAAGAGAAGCTAGTGGAATTAAAAGACCTACTAAACCTCCAGCTTGGAGAAGAGATACTCATGAAGACAGGTTGAGAATGTGGAGGCAGGGAAACATGAGTGAAGGATTGTATTTAATACAGGAAATGGTTATGGGTACTCCTGCTGGGAAATCTATAGAAAGTGAATCTGAAGATGCAGTTATGGAAGAAATATACACTACAGCTAGAAAGAATCAACCTTTGAGACCTCCTAGATCATGGTCTACTCCGGTGGTTTCTACTGAAACTTCACCGAGTGCACCTCCAATTAATGAAACTCCAAAACTTTATCCAAATAATTGTGAAATTATTGAAACTCCAAGAAGACCAGAATTTGATAATGCTCGAAATGAAGGTAGACATTTTACAATGACTCCAAGAGCAAGGGAAGCTCCAAAAGACTATGCAAGGGAAACAAGAAATGTTGATGCTGTTGATTCTGCTGAATATTTTAAATCTAAGGAAGAATTAATTAGACGAATGACAAAAAGCATGGAAGCTGTGACAGTTCCAGTAACGATTGGTCCTGTTCAGCCTGTATTTGACCAAAGAGAATCAAACAAGACAGGGTTAACTATTCCTTTAAATGCAGAAATTCAAAAGGTTGCTGAAAAATTTTACTCAGACATATCTGAAATAAACTCTTCGAGATCGAGAATGCCAGATTTAACCTTTAATGAGGATTTATCTCCAAAAACACCAATGGGTGCTATTTCAGATGTAGGGAGTCCTGAAGTTAGGGTGACTACTCCGAAACTTGATGTAGCTAAATTGAAAGCAAATATTGAAGAATTAATAATTGGAACAATTGGTCCAGATAGTTTAAATTACTATCGAGATGATGAACTACTGTTCATTTGTAAAAGTATTCAGTGGAAAACAAAGAATAAATATGATCAGTTAGAAGAACTAGCAGCGGAACTTGAAATTGATGTGAGTAAACAAAAGAATTTTGCAAAACATTATAGACTAGACTTTTCAGAAAGTGACATTGAGAGTTTGAACTCAATGGGAAGAATACTGCATATAAAAGATTTAATTGTTTACATCAAAAAACTGGGAGACCTCAATAAGTGGAGAGTAAAATGGACGAAAAAGAAGGAAGATGAAAGATTGGAAAAATTGTCAAAACAATTTCCAATGAGAGAGATTGCAGGTGGAGGATATGTTCATGTCCCTTGGTCAAGACAGGACATACTGCTATTCACAAATGACTTTCCAAAATTGAGGGAGAAACCAGTAGAGTGGTATAGACAAGTGGATAGGTTTATCAAAGTGTCGAAAGTTCTGTGGATTGATTTAGATGGATTTTTCGACATAGTCGTTCCATCAGATCTTTGGACAGAATGTAAAATATCAATAAGTTGGCCAAAAACAGAACCTGAGCGTATTAAAGAAACAGGTGCTCCAAATCCTCTTGTAATGGATTTTTACGAAAAAGTGATCGTTTGGATGAAAAACAAAATTCCACCCAAAGAAGTTGATTGGGTTAAAATAGAAAGGACAAATCAGGAAACAAAAGAATCAGTTCATTCTTTTTATGAGAGGTTACTGTTAATTTTTAAACAATACAGTGGCTATAAAAAATTGGATGAAAAGGATATGAGTCATTTTGTCTATAGATTCGTTTATGGACTAAAACCTGAAATTGCAGACATGATCAGGAATAGCATTGTAGGATGGCAATCACTTTCTGTGGATGATATTCTGAGAAAAGCTAAGTATTGCAGTGATGAGTTAGAAGTAAGACAGAAAAAGCTCAAAGAGAAAGCCATGTGGGCTCAGGTAAAAGTGGCTGAGCAACAAATTGCCAGCATGGGTAATAAGAACACAAATTTTGTTCAAACTGGAAACACGAACCAGATACAAGGAAAGCTTAAAGGTAATATTTTTCCAAGAAAATTTAGCCCAAAGATTGAGGAAATGAAACAAAGATTACCTTGTTTTAATTGTGGCGAATACAGACATTGGAGAGACGAGTGTCCTAAACCTCCTAAAAACTTAAAGAATCCCTTATTAAATCCACAGATGCAGAATGGTGTTGACCTGCAGCAACAGCTACAGATGCAACAGGGGTTAAACGAGTTAAACATTCAGCGACAGCAACAGCAACAGGTGAATAACCGCCAGGATCAATTGCCGCAACCACCATTTCCGAATTGTGGGGGAGTTCAAAAATATAATTCAAGTGTGGGATTTCAGGGAAATGAACAGGTAATAAAACCGCAAAAACAGCAAAAGCAACAAAGGGTACAAATGCAAAATGCTTCACAACAATTTTTGTTAACAGAAAGCCAAGACAGTGATTCTGATGATTATTGCTGACGGTGCCCGAGAGAGGAGGAAGAGTGTGTTGTTGGAGCCACTCTTGAGGTTGACCAGTCTGGTCCATTTGTAAATGGGAAAGTTAACGATGTAGACATCACTTTTCTAGTGGACACTGGTGCTACCCGTTCTACTGTTAGATCAGTGGAAATTGAAAACCTACCTCTCTCTGGGGATACCATCCAAGTTGTTGGAGTAAGCAATCAACAAATTAAAACTGATTTAACTGATCCAGTTCCAGTTGAAATTGGAAATTATAGAGACAAACACAGATTTGTGGTTTGTAATAGTAGTCCAGTAAATTTATTAGGTAGAGACATACTGTGTAAAATGAATTGCAGAATATATTGTTCTCCTGATGGAGTTGAGTTACAAACAATAGAGGAAGATGGTTTGTACAGAATGACAATGATGATGATGGAAGCAGAAGAAACAAAATTGTTTCCTGCATTTGAGAAGAAAGATTTGCCTGAAGAGCTCAAGGAAACAGTGAAATCTGATATATGGGATTTTACTGGGAATGAGATGGGTCTGATGAAAAACGTAGATCCAGTAAAAATTACATTGAAACAGGGAATAGAATTTCCTAACATTCCACAGTATAAAATGAAAGCAGAAACAATTGAAGGTATTACGCCTATAATTGAAAAATTAATCAAACAAGGTGTATTAAAAGAAATGGAGAGTAGTCCTTGTAATTCACCAATAATGGGAGTCAAAAAGTCAAATGGAGCATTTAGGATCGTACAAGATTTGAGAAAAGTTAATCAAATCGTTGTTCCATGTTGTCCAGTGGTTCCAAATCCAGCAGTAATTCTGTACCAGATTCCACATGATGCTGAATGGTACACTGTCATTGATCTTTGCAATGCATTCTTTACTGTTCCTTTACATCCAGACAGTTATGAAATCTTTGCTTTCAGATTCCAAGGTAAGACCCTCGGATGGTCTAGAATCCCTCAGGGCTATACAGAAAGTCCTTCAATCTTTAATGAGTTGTTAAAAAGGTCTTTGGAAAACCTGGACTTACCTGGTAGGTCTACGTTGGTGCAGTATATTGACGATTTGTTGATAGCTGCAAAGACAAGAGAAAATTGTGTGACAGACACAATAATACTGTTAAATCGCCTTGCAGATGAGGGACATAAAGTGTCTCCAGGAAAATTACAGTTTTGCAAACAAGAAGTAAAATATCTTGGTCACAGAATTGCAAAGGGAAAAAGGCAAGTGACAATTGAGAGAATTAAAATGATTCAAGCAATGCAACCTCCGAGAACACAGAGACAGGTCAGAATGTTCTTGGGAATGGTCGGTTACTGTCGACAATGGATAAGTGGATTTTCAGTAATTGCAAAACCACTACAGAGACTGACAAAGTCTGATATAAAAGATCCAATTATTCTCAATGAAATTGAGATGGAATCTTTTGAGAATTTGAAAAAGAGCTTATGCCAAGCTCCTGCTTTAGGTATGCCGAATTATGAGAAAGATTTTGAACTGTATTGCAGTGAGAGAGAAGGATGTGCATTGTCTGTGTTGATTCAGAGACATGGGAATTTAAAGAAACCTATTGCATACTTCTCTGCAGTGCTTGATCCCATTGCAAAAGCATTACCAGGTTGCTTAAAAGCAGTTGCAGCTACAAGTGTTAGTCTTGAACAGAGTGAAGGAATCATTATGGGATTTCCTGTGAAAGTTTTTGTGCCTCATTCAGTTGAAATATTGCTGACAAGAGGTAAAACTCAGCATTTGAGAAGCAGCAGATTGACAAAGTATGAGAAAATCATACTAGGAGCAGATAATGTTTCGATTTCAAGATGTTTGAATCTGAATCCTTCTACATTACTGCCTGATTCCGAGATCATTGATGACATTGAAACAGAACACGAATGTTTAGATGTTATGGAATTTTGCACGAAGCCAAGACATGATATCAAAGATAGACCTTTATCTGAATCAGATTTTGTCTACTTTGTAGATGGCTCATGTTTGAGATCTGAAGGAGGTGTCTTGAAAGCCTCATATTCAGTCTGCACAGTTGCAGATGTTGAAGAAGCATCATGTCTTGAAGGAGTTCGATCAGCACAAGTGGCTGAATTGATTGCTTTAATTCCTGCATGTGAAATATCAAAGGATATAAGAGTTACCATCATTACTGATAGTCAGTATGGGTATGGAGTTGTACATGATTATGGACAACTCTGGTCTCAGAGAGGCTATATGACATCAGCAGGGTCTCCGATTAAAAATGCAGTTTTCATTAGGAGATTAATTGAAGCAATACAATTGCCAAAAGAAATTGCAATTGTCAAATGTGCAGCGCACACTAAAGGAATTGATTATATATCAAAAGGCAATGCCTTTGCAGATGAAACAGCAAAATTTTGTGCAAGAAAAGGTTATGCATACAATCGGGAAAGGAGTAAAGAAACTGATTCAAATTCATTAATGCTAACAACGGTTGTAGAAACATGGCATGAGATTAGAGACTTACAAAATGAAGCAGATGATGAGGAAAAAGATCTGTGGTTAAGATCAGATTGTAGACCACGTGATGAAGATGGAGTGTGGGTTTACAAAGATGGCAGAGTGGTCTTACCAAATTGTTTGATTGCTGATATGGCCAGATTATATCATGGTCCAGCGCATCTTGGAAGAGATTCTATGATCAGACTTTTCCGAGAAACTTGGTTCAATACTAAATTCAGAACAATTGCAGAATCTTTTTGTCAAAGGTGTTTATCATGCCAACAAATGAATCCAAACAGAAAATCATTGGTAGGGACAGGAATAATAGGTCGAGAGGGTGGTCCTTTTACCAGGTTACAGATGGATTTCATTGAAATGCCCTTACACAATTGCTTAAAATATGTTCTTGTAATTGTTTGTTTATTTTCAAGATGGGTAGAAGCATTTCCTACACGACATTGTGATTCAATTACAGTAGCAAAACTGCTGCTCAGAGAAATTATCCCAAGGTACGGTTTTCCAGTCACTATTGAGAGTGATGGAGGAAGCCATTTCGATAACAAACTGATGAAGTTAATTTGTGAAGCTTTGAGCATTGAGCAGAAGATACACTGTGCATACAGACCAGAGGCATCTGGGGTAGTTGAACAGATTAATGGAACAATTAAAAACAGAATTGGAAAAATGTGTCTTGAAACAGGTGTAAAGTGGACAGATGCTCTTCCACTTGTTTTAATGTCATTAAGAAGTACACCAGATAAAAAGACAGGTTTGAGTCCTCATGAAATTTTAATGGGAAGAGTTATGAGGCAAGCCTTTGTACCTGTAGGTAAACTGTTGAGCATAAATGACAGTGCTATTTTGGATTACTGTAAAAGGTTATCTGATATAGTGACTTCTGTGTCTAATCAGGTGGGAACTGAAGCACAATCAAATGAAAAGGTTTTGACACATGACCTGAGGCCTGGTGATTGGGTCAGAACAAAAGTACATCGGAGAAGAAATTGTCTGACTCCTAGATGGCAGAAGCCTAGGCAAATAATTTTGATCACTACTAATGCTGTAAAATGCAAAGGATTGAAACGTTGGATTCATCCTAGTCATAGTATTCCAGTACCAACTCCTGAGAGTTCTGATGTTGAAAGTGATACTACAGATGATTCTGATTCTGAAGCAGAAGGTGAAATAAATCCAGATTCTGAAGATCGACAGGAAGGTCGACATCTGGAACCTGTGCCTGTGAATGACAATTTAACAAGAAAAGATTTGGAAATTATTGAAATAGATTCTGAAGGTGAAGAGAATCTATTAAAAGGAAAGATAACTGAGGATTCAGTTGTTTATGTTGAAAACAGAGAAGCAAAACAAAAAGAAGTTTCAGACCAGGAGAGTATCGAAAAGCAGAAAACAAGCTCTGGAGTAAGGAACAGAAATCCAAAGTCTGGGAAGTTGGAGGTAATTGAAGAAGAAGAAGAAGACGAATTACCAAGTACCAGTATTGGAAATCAGAGAGGTGTTCCTGAAGGAGTAAAACTGCCGAATAGAGAAGTTCCTGAGTCAATTGAAATTTCAGACTACGAAACTGAAGAAAGTGACGTGGATGGTGAAAGTGAAAACAGAAAGAAAAGGGCTTGGAAGTCAGAATCAAATGCTTCTGAACCAAAGAAGAAATACGTGAGAAAAGCAGACTACTGGCCTGGTGGAAGACTGAGAGTGAGGTTGATCAAGAAACCTAAAGAGCAAGTTGAAGAAATCAGTAGTCAAAAGAGTCCTGGAAAAGAAGTGGGAGTTGGAAGGAAAATTGAAGTGGTGTCGAGAAAAGGAAAAAGAATAGTGAGACCAAACCAGAAATACAAGTCTCCTGAGTGGACTTATTTAGTAATTCCACCTGTTATTGACATTTATGGTAGTAGTGAAGAAGAAAACGAAATAGAAGAAATTAGTGACAATGATTGAAATACAGAAATTTTAATTTGGCAAAAGGCTGAAGAAATTTTGTTAGCTGACATAAGGTCGAAGAAAAACTGTTTAGTTGAAGAAATCTTATGTATGACATAAGGTCGAAGAAAACTTGTTTAGGGTTTTAAAAATAAAATTATTTTAAAAGGGGGGTATAAATAAATTAGAGTTTATTTCTTAGAAATTTTAAAATAAATTTTGTTTTTAATTTTAAGATAAAACTAACAAAAATGCCTTATGTTAAGGAGAGCACTTCAAGGTGTTCTGTTTTTAAGAGATGCTGTAAGATGACTCTGGTGTGTCTGCTCATTTTAATTCTGCTCTGGTTAGTTTTAGCTGTGATCATCCCATTAGAGATGAATAGAGAATTACATAAAGTTAACATGACAAGCAAAGCTTTGGTTAGTCAAACTAAACATAGTGCATCTGCAAAAGTTATTGATCATCAACCTAACATTCATCAAGATAAATCTATTAGTGATTTTTCAAGTAATACATTCACAAAGCTTTTGAGTGAATATGTCAAGGTAATGGATGCAAAAGACTGCTATGTCTGCGTCAAGTTACCTGCTTCTGTTTCTGAGGGAGTGACATACAATATGCTTCCTCTTACATATGGTGTAACATGTAGTGTGTTAACTAGCTTATTTTATCAAACTGGACGCTTAGAATATTACTATTCAGATTTTGACGAGATTTTTGCGAATATAAAAATTGAGGGTGCTTTAAATAAGCATAAGAAAGCCAAACAAATGAGAGAATTTTTCCTTGTTACTAATGAACTCACTTACGAGTATGCTTACAAGAATAATCTAACCTGCAAATTGAGTGCTGAGGGAAAGAAATTTTTGAATATGGTTGAGGAGAGAAGAGCAATTTACAAAAGAAATGAATTAGTCAAGCAGACTAAGTCAAAATTTTGGCAGAAAGAGGATGAGAAATTAAATGGCAAAATGCTTGAAAATGTTGCAATTCACATAGATAAACCAGTTAGTGGAAAGCTTTGCATTAGAAGAGATAATACACTTTTTGATAATTATTTTGTAGGTGCAAGTAACTGTGAAGATACTTATCAGATTTTGGGAGGTTGGGGATTCAAAGGTGGAAAAGATCCAATCTTCCCTGGGATTTATTTTGTTTGTGGTGACAAAGCCTACTACAACCTTCCAGACCATTGGTATGGAACTTGTTATGTGGGAATTGTTTTTCCTAAAGTGTTTCATGTTGACAGAGATTCAGACGGATTGTTCAAAATTCATAATTATGTAAATAGAGTTAAAAGAGAAACTTTTACAGAAGTTCTGGGAGATATTTTTCAAGCAGTGATACCTTTTGTTGGTATAACCCTAAATGCAGGGAGAATTAGAAAATTGTCCACAATTGTTGACAGATTGTCAACAGACACAGCTGATGGATTCCAATTAGTGAATGTTGAGGTAATTGCAATCAGATCTATGGTGATTCAAGATCGCCTTGCTTTAGACATAATCCTAGCAAAGGAGGGAGGAGTCTGTGGCATTTTACATGTACAACATTGTTGCACATATATACCTGATGAAAGTAAGAATATTGAGATGTACATTAAAAACATTACACAAATGCATTCAGAGATAATTCCTTTAGAAGAAGATGATTTTACAGGGAAACTTTCAAAAAGATTCCAAGCAATTAAAAATTGGTTTCATGATATTGGTAGTTCAATTCTTGGCAAGATTTTGGCACCTTTGATTATAATAGTGTTCATTTTTATTTTAACTAAAATAGGTTGTTTGTTGCATAAAAGAAAGAAGCAGTTGAAAGAAAAGAAAAGGATCTATAAATTAAGAAAAGAAGAAGAAAGGGAGATTGAGTTACAGGAGTTACACAGAGAACGTTATGCAAATTCCGAGGATTATGCAGATACAGGTTTTTAGGATTACTGACACAAATGAATTTGAATCATTTTCTCGGAAGTTTAAATTACCAAATTTTGGGTGGTAGTGTGGTGATTTGTTAATCACCAGATGAGGGAGTTGATGGAGCGAGTTATAAAACAGAGTTTTGTTTAAACTCGCAAAGTCACATTCCCATAACATGAATAATAATATTAATGATTTGTAATGTGTTGTGCTAATATAATCTAGATTAAACTTTACACATGGGGGGACTAACATGTGTGCTCATAAACGTGCATAAGTGTTGCATCTTTTTGTTCGTGCAAAATAATAAAATAATTTGTCGTTTTCGTTTTTGTCATTACTAACTGCAGCAAACCTAAAAGAGGCATGTGCTTATTTTGCTTTTCCTTGTCTATGTGATGTCATTTCTACTATTCTAGGTGCAAATAAGGTTTCATGGATTCATGAAGACTGGTAGATATAAACGCTGCTTTATTTGTTTGCATTTGCTAGGTAACATTAGACTAATTGGGCGGGTTAATTAATTAGTAAACTTAGGGTGGATACAGAATCAACATTATTTCTTACATTAATACTTTTCTTGTGTTTGTTTATTACTAGAAAGCATAAGTTGCCTGCTTTTGGGCCTAGTTTGCTTGAGTTTGCTAAAGTTGAATTTTACTTCTGCAAAAGTCACGAGATGCCCATTCTGAAAAAGTGTTCGTCAAAGCTGCATTCACTAAGCAAATCTGACATGCTGTCATCATTCTGTCGGACGTGGCCAAGGTCGGAAATCGGTGATAAAGGACAATTTTGTCAGCTTTAACTTGGCACCCGAGGAAGTGAAATGAACACTGTGAGAACATTAATTTACAATTGTTGCAATCCAAGGAAGCTCCAAGTCACGTTTGGAAAAGACAATGGTCTTTAAGAAATGTGACCTAATGGAAGTTTTGAAATGTGGGTGACATGTCACTTGTCACTCTCAACCAATGGGACATCGTGGATTTATGAAAACTTTCCTTTGTTTAGATTAGTTAGCATAGAAAGGTATAAAAAGTCATGCCCTTAGGGATGGGCTGGCTGCTGCTTTCTGACTTTCCGATGAGGGTGAAGTGCTGCTGGACTTTGCGTGGAGCACGTAAGAATCCTCAAAGAACTTTACTTTAATTTCCATTTATTTAGCTTAGCTAGGGACTTAGACTTTAGAAATGCTAAACTATTAAATCTTTACTTAAACTTTGAATTTCCTATTTAAATTGTATTTCTCATGAAGCTTTTCAACTATGCTTACTTTAATGCTAATAAATTTACATTTATAAAATTACATTTCGAAATACCATAATTTAGTAAATAAAATTCTTACTTTTGAAAAACAAGCTGGTCTTGATTATTCAGAAGTGCTGGTTACCATTAGTTAGATCACATTGCAAATGGTGGTCGTTTAAATATTTAGGATTTGTTATAATGACAATATTCCTTCCGCAGATGTATAAATTGTATATAGTTTGTAAATAAGGTGTATATAGGTTTAATCTGACCACCTGATTCAGTAGGCCCAAATATGTCATGTTTATAAATGGGTCCATAAGTTAGTGTAGAAATTTGTTTATAGGTTATGAAGTTGGGTAGCATTGTTTATGATATATTTTCTATAGGCCGCTGGATCACACCCCACCTGCGGGACATCATCAACACCTCCTTCGACATCGCCACCTTCCCGGAGAGCTGGAAGCACGCCGAACTCAGCGCTCTACTAAAGAAACCATCAGCAGACCCAACCGACCTCAAGAACTACCGCCCCATCTCGCTGCTCCCGTTTCCGGCCAAAGTCATCGAGAAGACAGTCAACAAGCAACTGGCCGCCTTCCTCGAGACGAACGGTTCCCTCGACCTCTCGCAGTCTGGCTTCCGGACCAACCACAGCACCGAGACCGCCCTGATCGCAGCCAGCGATGACATCCGAGCCCTGCTCGACAACGGAGAAACAGCGGCCCTCATCCTCCTGGACCTCTCCGCGGCCTTCGACACTGTCTGCCACCGTACCCTAGTACAGCGCCTCAGCAACGTCGGAATCCAGGAGAAGGCACTGGAGTGGATCGTCTCCTTCCTCGCCGGAAGGACACAGAGAGTCCGCCTTCCCCCGTTCAGATCGGAAGCCACCAAAGTCATCTGCGGCGTTCCTCAAGGCTCCTCGCTCAGCCCAACACTCTTCAACGTCTACATGAGCCCCCTCGCAGCCATCGCACGCCAGCACAACCTGAACATCATCTCCTACGCCGACGACACCCAGCTGATCCTCTCCCTCACTAACGACCCCGCCACCGCCAGAGCCAACCTGCACGAAGGGATGACAGACGTAGCCAAATGGATGTCGAACAGCCGCCTGAAACTGAACTCGGACAAGACGGAAGTCCTCATCCTGGGATCCTCACCCTCTGCCTGGGACGACTCCTGGTGGCCCCCCGCCCTGGGCAGCGCACCCAAACCAACAGACCACGCACGCAACCTGGGCTTCATCCTGGACTCCTCCCTTTCCATGACCAGACAAGTCAATGCCGTCTCCTCGTCGTGCTTCAACATCCTGCGCATGCTACGTAAGATCTTCCGATGGATCCCCACCGAGACCAGGAAGACGGTCACCCAGGCCCTCGTCACCAGCCGTCTGGACTACGGCAACTCCCTCTACGCCGGGACCACCGCCAAACTCCAGAAGAGACTCCAGCGGATCCAGAACACCTCAGCACGACTCATCCTGGACATCCCCCGCCGCAGCCACATCTCCGGACACCTGAGAGACCTGCACTGGCTCCCGGTCAACAAGAGAATCACCTTCCAGCTCCTCACCCACGCATACAAAGCCCTACACAACCAAGGACCAGGATACCTCAACAGCCGCCTCAACTTCTACGTTCCCAAACGCCAGCTCCGATCGACCAGCCACGCCCTTGCCTCCATCCCCCGCATCCGAAAAGCCACCACAGGAGGAAGGTCCTTCTCCTACCTGGCTGCCAAGACTTGGAACTCACCTCCGCCTGACCCAGGACGACCTCGCCTTCAGGAAGCAGCTCAAGACCTGGCTGTTCGAGCAGTAGCGGACCCCCCCCCAGCGCCTTGAGACCCTCCGGGTGAGTAGCGCGCTATACAAATGCTCTGATTGATTGATTGATTGATTGAATATTCTGTGGAGCATGCGAAGGGAGTGGAAGCAGGAGGAGGCGACTTGTCGTTTCATGGTCAGTTGGCTGTTGATGATGATGCCAAGGTTGCACGCCTGGTCTTTCGGTGTGGGTGCTAGTCCTAATTTTGCTGGCCACCATCTGTGGTCCCATGCGGAGGTGTTCTTGCAGAAGATCAGTACTTCTGTTTTGTCTGCGTTGAGTTTGAGGCAGTTGTCTCTCATCCTTTTGGCTACATTGGTCATGGCACTGCAGAAGTTGGTTATTTCATTTGGAAGGGTCCTTGGTGAGTGAGATTAATTGAGTGTCGTCTGTTCAGGAGATTATGTTGCATTCAAGGGATCTCACAACATCTGTGAGGGAAGTTATGCAGTTTGTGAACAGGTTGGGGCTGAGGGATGATCCTGGGGGTATGCCGCATATGGTGTCCATGTGTGTGGAGGTGAAGGGAGGCAGCCAGATGCTCTATGTGCCTCTTGTAAGGAAAGAGGTGATCCACTTGAATGCATTCTACTGTATTCCTATGCAGTGGAGTCTGTTGATGAGGGTGTGATGGGAGACGGTGTTGACCACAGCAGAGAGGTCAAGGAGAATCAGGGCCACAGTTTCTCAACAGTCAGGGAGAGTTCTGATGTTGTCTGTGACAGTGATGAGCACAGTCTTGTGCTGTGATTAGCACAGAATCCTAATTGTGAGGTGTTGAGTAAGTGGCTTAGTTCAAGGTAATAAAGTTGTTAATCAATGTATATTCTGTCAGTTCAATGTTCATGTTTACCTGTTGTAAGTAACTATTGGATTTTCCAGAGAAAAGGTTTCTTAACACATGAATTCCTTTCTTGTGTTCAATAATAGTATACAGACTTTTAACATCCAAAGTCACGAGAAGTTAATTTTTCTTTCAGGACTCCTAATGCAATCTTCAAAGAGCATCTTTCTTATCTTTTACATAAGGTAGAAGTTTCATAACCATTGTTGCCAGGTAGAGGTCTATATATTCTGAGACCCTTTCTGTTAAAGAACAAATTCCTAAATTTATGGGTTTACATGAAGGAAATTTCCTCCCTTTACGTACTTTCAGTAGAAAGTAAATAAATGGGATCTTGAGCTTTTTCACATTCAGGAATTTGCTTTCATCATTGTCAACGCAAGAGATTGCGACTTGCCGCAGCCGCGCAAGTTGAGAAATTTCATGGGAGGCGGTCTAGCACAACATTTTTCTCATGAGTGCTCGCCAGTTTAACGTTGGTGAGTCGCTCGAGAGGAAAAACTCAGCTCCGTGTCACTTCACAAAGTTTTTAGGAACTCCACGAGCAGTGGGCAATACTCTGCAAATTTTGCCAGTGGAGCCGAATTCTTCACCCACCTCTACTTTTAATCCTAATTTCTCTTTATCCTTTAGGTTCTCAAAATGTTTATTACATATGAATCTTTGTATATCTTGTCATACCAACTTATGAAATACGTCACTCAGTTTATTATCTGTCTATTGAGGAACAAATGTCGATTTTTCCTTTATAGTACTATCCATGATATTGGAAACTTACACATTCAAAGAAAAAGCTACATTTTGCAGGGAAGGAGAATCGGAATTTGCCAAGCAGTGTGACGGTAAGTTCCATTTCTATTAAGGACACAGAGGCGAGGACTATGCTTTATTCTCTCTTCGCTTTATTCCATTTTTCAAACACAGTAGCCAGAAAGAAACACATTTTTCTCCATCAACACAGAAAAAAACTACAACTCCCTTCAACCAGGGAGACAGTCAGATCATAGTCCTTCCACCATTTCCAGCACTTGTAGCATTTAGTCCCATGTCTCTCTTTCCTCTTGCTCTTTCTTCGCGTGAGTCACGCTCCATCATCACTGGTCCTGTTTCGACTCATCATTTCCTAGAAAGGACAAGAAATGATCAGGAAATGACGAACTTAAAGAACCCATAAAATGGCACAAGAATAATAGAATAAACCAAGCATCGAAGTACAATCTTAATCAATCAATAACAAATCCTCAAAAGTGATTACCTACCACTGTTCGCACTAACAAGCTCTGGGTGGGATAATCCTTGCCTCCGTGTCCTTAATAGATTTGGAACTTACGGTCACACTGCTTGGCAAATTCCGATTCTATGTCAGGACTGGAGGCTTCAGATTATGTTAGTTTAAAGCTTACTTACCACAAACTGAGCCACATCCACCACAGGTTTAAAATAGATCCTTTTAAACGTAGAGTCCGAAGACCCTTCCGCTGCTCGCATCAGATCCTCTAGGCGCGCTCCCAACGCAAACGGCGTAGAGGCCATGGCTCCTCTAGTGGAATGAGCACCAAATTGCCTGGTATTAATGCCCGCTTCTTGCATGACCCAACGCACCCATCGTGCAATTGTAGGAGAAGACACAGCCTTATGTGGTTTCCTGAGTGCTATCAAAAGTTTTTGTTCGCCCGGGGGACGAAATTCTAGGGTCAAGTCTTCGTAAGCTTTGAGACAATCCACCACACACAATTTTGGAGTATCCCGAAAAGTTGGATATGACACTGTTCGAGTATGAGACTTAGTACGGCGGCCAATCGTAAACACCACTCCCTCAGGAGATAAGGTCCTCGCCAAAATGTCCAATGCACGGACATACGAAACCCTCCTACAGGAGATCAAACATAGCAGCATAGCCAATTTCGCTGACAACTCTTTCAGAGAAAGGTATTTATTAGGCTGCCAAGATAAAAAGATTAAATTAACACCCCAAAGGGTAGAATACCGAGGCTCCGGGGGCAGAGACAACCGAATACCCCGCAAGAGTCTACAGACCAAAGGATGCTCTCCAACCAGTTTCCGATCGAGGTGGGAATGGATCGCAGAAATTGCAAAACTGACAGCATTTATTGAGCGATACGCCAGTCCGTTAGATGCCAATTCTGCCAGAAAATTCAAGACGTCAATGATGTCTGCGACCACGGCATCCAAGTCCCTTTGAACACAGCAACGAAGCCATCTTGTCCAAGCGGACCTATAACATTTCGTAGTGCTGTCTGCCCAAGCCTTTGACAAGAGTGTCGCAGCTGGCTCCGAAAGACCCGGCAGCGACCAACGTTGCCGGAGGGCCGCCACACCATGAGACGGAGCTGTCCCTGCGTAATCAGATGATGTGACATCCCGTCCGGGTTCCGAAGCAGATGAGGATACCGGGGGAGTAGGATTGGAAAATCCCAAGAAAGTTCCAGAAGAATCGGATACCAAACTTGAGACCTCCAACAAGGTGTTATCATGCCCGCTTCCGCCTCTTGGCGGCGGATTTGAGCCGCCGTTCTTGTGATCATCGAAAACAGAGGGAACGCGTACCTGACCTCCATAGTCCAATCCTGGAGGAAGGCATCCGTGGCCACCGCCATCGGATCCTGCCTCCAACTGAAGAACCGAGGAACTTGATTGTCCAGACGGGATGCAAAAAGGTCCATTGAGAATGGGCCCCACAAAGACTGGATCCACTGGAAGATCTGGGGATCTAATTTCCAAAGGCTGGAACCGTACAGGTTGCGTGAATGCCAGTCTGCGATCTGATTGGTCTGGCCCGGTAGATATTCCGCTGTGACTGGAATGTGGCGGTCTAGACAGAAAGTCCAGAAATCCTTTGACAAATTCGATAAAGCTCGTGACCGGGAGCCCCCCAGACGATTGACGTACCGGACCGCCGAGATGTTGTCAATCTTCACAAGGATACACGATTGCACTCTGTCTCTGATCTAACACCGGACCACAAATGACCCTGCTAAGAGTTCCAGACAATTGATGTGGAAACTCTGCTCGTCTGCAGACCAGACTCCTCCTGTGGAAAAATCCCCGCATCGTGCGCCCCATTCAGAGCGACTGCCATCGGACTCTATGACCAGGTCCTGGAACGAGCCGAAAATTGCCCATCCGTTCCAGGCCTCCATGTGGGACAACCACTAAGTTATCTCCTCCCTGGCCTCCTCCGAGAGGGGAATCATATGATAGTAAGATCTCCCCTTTCTAAGATGAAACGCCTTGAGGCGTTGAAGCGCCGGGTAGTGTAGAGGCCCCGGAAAAATGACCTGAATTGACGAGGAAAGGAGACCCACCAACCGGGCCAGGTGTCGTAGAGAAACGTGGGATTTCGAAATCGTTTGGTGCAACTCATGACGAATCTTTGGCATTTTCCGAGACGGGAAACTGAGGGTCGCCTGGACCGAGTCTATCACAAAACCAAGGAAGGTTATCGTCTGGGAAGGCTGCAGAACCAACTTGGCTTAGTTGATCACAAACCCCAGACATTGTAACAGCATCTCTGTCTGTTGGAGTTGAGAGATCAAGATCCAAGGACACTGCGCCAGGAGCAGCAAAGTGTCCAAGTAAACGATCATGCGGATGCCCTGAGCACGGAGGAATTCCACTGCTGGATGGAGCACCTTGGTGAAACACCATGGTGCTGAGGACAGACCGAACGGAAGGGCTGTGAAGTGGAACACCAAGTCCTTCCAACAGAATTGCAAAAACCGACGATGCGGCGGATGGATGGGCACTACCAGATAGGCATCTTTTAAGTCTAGACGGGCCATCCAGTCGGCTGGGAGGAGGATATCGCGGAGAAGGTGGATTCCCTCCATTTTGAAATAACGATACACCAACCAGCTGTTGAAGTCTCTGAGGTTGATAACAGGACAATGGCCACCGGCGGCCTTGTCCAGCTAGAAAATATTGCTGAGGAATCCATGGGGGTGTAACGTTGATCGGCAAATGTCTCCTTTGCGGAGAAGCTCGGAGACCTCTTCGTCGATCAACTGATCATCTAAGGCGCTAAAAGATATCGGTCGAGGAAGGACCTCTTGTCGGGATTCCCCGTGAAACTCTATATGAAAGCCTCGAATTGTCTGGAGAACCCATGCAGCTGAAGTTATATCTGCCCAAGCACCCTAACATTCCGCCAACCGACCCCCAATGCGAACGTGAGTAGCTGGTAGTACACTTACCGTTGGAATTACCACCAGAGTTGGTCTTGAAACTTCCGCACCTCGGAATCTTTGTCCTCGCGTTGAGTAGAAGTTGCTGTAGTTTGCTGTAGTTTGCAGAGGTATTATATTGTCCATGCCCAGAGCCTTGCACCCTGCCTGAGGGATGCTGGAATCTGCGGCCGGGAGAGCGGCCTCTGCCTCGCCCGGCCACACAGAAAACCCGCTGACTAAAAACTTTTTTAATACTGGACTAGGCCTTGTCCAGTGAAGTGAAAGTTGCAACGAATTTCCCCAGCTCTTTGATAAAGGGGTCACCGAAAAGGCCTCCCTGCGCAACAGCTTCTGCCTCCGAGGAGGCCAGATTCCTTAGCTTGGGATCTAATTTAATCATAAGAGGGCGCGGACGCTCAGTGGACAGAGCGCAGTTAGTGTTGCCCATTAAAATAATAGCCCGTTGGGTCCAATTGGAGAGAACCTCAGGAGAGATGGGGGACCCCGAGACCTTTGCCTCCTCGGCCATGTCAAGTATTTTAGTCATTGGTGCAATGGCATCAAGTAATTTATCGTGGCAGGATCGCCAGGACCTGTCAATACCTCTCCTTCATGAACTCGGCCATGAATGTGGCCATTTTAGGGTCTAGCTCCGGCGTGAAGGCAATCTTGTTCTCCAGAGAAGGTGTTGGACACTCTGCATGCAGACAACCCCAAGCCTCCTTTTCCAGGGGTTTCCGGAGTCTACTGGCCACAAATTTGGCCACCGTATCACCAGGAACCCTAGCCACTGAACGAGGGTGCATGATCTCATCGGGATTCAGCATGTCAGAATCCTCCAGTGCTGTAGCGTCGGAATCCCCTGGGTGCCATCATCGTTCATCACGGGTGAAGGGGACTCAAGGGGCTCTGCTAGGGCTTCCGCTGGGGGAGGGGGAGGGACGGAGGATAACCCCGGCGCTGGAAAAGCGGACCTAAGGTGCGCAAAAGCTTCAACGTCCACTCCTTCAGGATGCTGTTTCTTAGGCGGCGGAGGGTTCTCACTAGGCTGTTGGCCAGGATCCACAGAAGGATCTGCCCTTGCCGCTGCAAGCTTAGCGCACTCCTGCATGATTTTTTCTGAGAGGCGTTGCTCCATAGGGCCCACAACCTCATTCACAACCCTGTAAATGGAAGTATCTACAGCCTCAAAGAACTCATCATCCCAGGGCAAATAACCCTGCACCTCTTCCTCATAATATTCAGAATGACCCTCCATATTGAACCAACTGACTCTCCTAAGTGTAATGCCATAAGACTGCACAGTCAAGCGTCCAAACACACCAAAAACCCTCACAAGGTCAGAATTACACAATGTGCTGAGCACAGGAATTAAAGATGGGGACAAAACCCAACCAGGATTAGGCAGGCTGGCTAGCTGCACCCGTTTTGATGGTAAATCAAAGGATTACAGTAGGGGTAGCACTAACCCCCAATGCACAAGGCCCTCAAAAGAAACTGACCGGGCCCACTGCCTCCCTATGCACGTTCTGCAAGATGCAGGAGAAATGGCAGGCGTGTTCGCGCACGGATGAAAAAACGAAGAGGGACCAGTTCAATACTACGCTCCACAGAGCGCGCCAGTAAGCGGGTGAACAGCACCCAAATACGGACCCCCGCTGGGGCGTAAACATAGAATCAAATGTGGGAAATACAACCCGATATAGCCGGGCATCATGGTGAGTCAGGTAGGGACAGGCTCATCGATGTTCCTCTCGCAGCGCGACTCCTCTATGAAGAGTGATGCCGCGAGAGCAACGAGAGGGCCGAGTCCCTCTTGCAGCGAAATGAGCTACTGCAACCGCATGGAGCCAGCCACGTGAGAAGCGGAATAAGCGCTCCGGCGGCGGGGACTATGAAAACCAAAATGCATATACACAGTGTCACAAAAGAACAGAACATCAGGCAATAAATCAGTACACTTTAACCCGTTCCAATTCCCGACAGGGCCCCAAGCAGGGAAAACAATAGAGCACTTATCTGGCTGTCAAAGCAGGGAAGAAAGAGGAAGAGGAAGAGGAAAGAGAGACATGGGACTAAATGCTACAAGTGCTGGAAATGGTGGAAGGACTATGATCTGACTGTCTCCCTGGTTGTAGGGAGTTGTAGTTTGTTCTGTGTTGATGGAGAAAAATGTGTTTCTTTCTGGCTGCTGTGTTTGAAATATGGAATAAAGTGAAGAGAGAAAAAAGCATAATCTGAAGCCTCCGGTCCTGACATAGAATCTGTCTTTCAAGACTACAAATAACTTGTATATCCTCTAAGTCACCTAATGTTACAGTTGAATTATTTGGCACATATAATATGGACCTGTGTTTTGTAGGATTTATTTAATTTGTTTTCAAGTTTCATGTTTTAAATGCATAAATAATTTCCACATATCTATGTGTCTACTTGGTGCAAAGATAATCCTTTATTGAAAAGAATAATTATTGAAATATTTAGCTCTCTGTTAGGTAAGTTAATGATTGGACTTTCATTATTTAAAGAATACTCACCAACAAAAAGATATCACTTACATACTAAACAAAAAAAAACAATAGCAAACATCACAGTAGAACACAAGATCTTCAGAAAAATACTCAAGAATTGGCTCTTCCCCAAATAAGCACCATACGCAAACAGAAATATACAGCACACTACTCTGCATATAAGCATTTCTTTGTATTATAGATATGTACCTACATATGTGTATTGCTTTGTATAAACATGTAGAATAATTATGTTTTTTAATACAATTAAATAAATACATTTTAAGTACAACAACACTTGAAAACCATAGTTTATCTAATGGATCATTAATCTACATATACTTACCTTCTTTATGAATCTGTATACCTTCTATGTACTTTGATCTTTATATTTATTACTTTTCTCCTAAAAAAGCATACAATGCAATACCCTATTTCTCACCCTATATCTCTCTCAATATATCCTCTACCTCAAGACTCATCTCAAACCTCTAGCTACTACTCATTCCAATGCACTACCCTATTTCTCACCCTGCACCTCTATCAATATCTTTAATCTACATATACTTACTTCCTTTATGCATCTATATACTTTCTATGTACTTATGGATCTATACATGTATTACTTTCTTCTAATTCAGCATATCATATGCACTACCCTATTCTCACCCTATACCTCTCTCAATATATCTTCTACCTCAACTCTCTTACTCATCTCAAACCTTTTTCTACTACTCTTTCCAATGCACTACCCTATTTCTCACCCTATACCCCTGTCAATATATCCTCTACATCCACCCTCTCCTTCGTCCTAAAACCCATACCGCTATTATGATCCCCAAAATAACCCTTTCTAGACTCTCGCCTACTCTACCCCTCCTTGTATCATCTGATATCTCTTTTCTAAACACTTCTCTCTGACTTTTCCCCTCCACATCCCTTTATACTCATCCGAAGCCTCCTCCTACTGCTATGACCTCCAAAGCAAACAAAAAAACAACAACAAAAAATCCTACACTATTTCACCACTAATCCTTTATGGGTTCTGGGGCAGCGTGCTACTTGCCAAAAAAGCACATCCACACCTCACCAAGGGCAACAAGCTCTATATAAATGCAAACCTTTTTTCCCTCTTTTATCCATCCGCTATCTTTCTCAATCCAAATAACTGACTAATATCCACCACTCAAATTACGTTCATATTTCACTATGCTAATTCACCACTAATCCTTTATGGGTTCCAGAGTAGCGTGCTACTTGCCAAAAAAGCACCTCAACACCCCATCTGGGGTAACAAGCTCTATATAAATTTTTTGGAGATAGAAGGATGACCAATCTTGGTGGTATTGGCGCTTTACAATTGTAGGCTTTTCTTGCTATTCACACCACTAAGTGTATCTGTAATTGGGTGCCTAGGCATGGGTTGTCATCCGTACCCCAAAATCTGGATTCCAGGGAAGAATTGATATAAATAACGGAATACAATAATTTTTTTAAAGGTAAGCCCATTACCTAAATATTGGTGGTATAAGAGAATATATATCCTCAGATTTTAAACATAGCACTAAGCTAGATCCTTTTGTAAATTCTAGATTCGACTAACACAAGATTCAAAAGCATACTACTACCCAAGCCACATAAGGCTGGGTTGGAATTATCACCAGTCAGAAGGTACGCTTTTCATACTGATAATCCCTGAATGATGACTGTATTGAGCTTGGACAATGTGATATCATGACAAGCTGAGAATTTTGAACATATTCCATATACTTGATATTTTAGGCGCAAAGTGCATGAACTTCGAATAGCAGGTAAGCCTGAGTACTATATACTCAGCAACCCAAATAGGTTTCACAGAGCACAAATATTACACTGTGGCTATTTGACTATTCAGAATTGACACAACTCCTCACGGGAGGTAGCACACTACGCTATCACAATAAGACTGGGATGAGCACAGTAAATCAATCTACTATATAGTATAGCACTATGATATTTTGTATGCCACGAACTGTGGGGACCCGCACCATCTCTCGACAATGAGAGAGCCTCTTCTTCTTAAACATGGGAGAGTACTGATACTCCCGTCGCACTTTTTCCTCTCCTAATGCATGATCCCGTGTGGCTAAGTGACGTAAATGGTGACAATAATTGCCCACTTGCTACTGTATCAACTCAATGCCTCATGCATAATTAATGTGGATGGGATATTATCTCATAACCCGAACAACCTCTGTATTGTATTTTTCCCAGCCCTGATGAAGTCGTGGGTTCCATCCCAATCGACGAAACACGTGTTGGCTGGACTGGAGGAAAACCTCTAAAGATTAAACGAAGTTGAATCTCTATCGAACTTGTATTATATTTATGTGATTGAAATATTGTTGAGAAAAAAATTTGTTTATTGATAATTCTTGTTGGTGTGACAGGCTTTGTACATTTATAGCTCTATATAAATGTAAACCTTTTTCCCTCTTTTACCCTTCCACTATCCTTCTGAATCCAAATAAATGACTAACCTATCTACCACTCAAATTACTTGCATATTTCACTTTACTAATTCAACTCTAATCCTTTATAGGTTGCGGAGTAGCGTGCTACTCGCCAAAAAAGGGCTTCAACACCCCATCAGGGGGAGCAAGCGTTATGTAAATGCAAACCTTTTCCCCTCTTCTATCCCTCCACTATCCTTCTCAATCCAAATAACTGACTAACCTATCCACCACTCAAATTACTTTCATTTTTCACTATACTAATTCAACACTAATCCTTTATGGGTTCCAGAGTAGCGTGCAACTTGCCAAAAAAGTGTTGCAACGCCTCGTCATGGGAAATAAGTGCTATATAAATGCAATTACAATACAATACAATAGAATAGGATACCTGTATTTATTGGGGAATCAAATTCCCTGTTGATTATTTTCAAATAACTTTTCTGTGTATTAACTATTTTGCTATTTGCTTAAATACATTTCTGCTAACAGCAAAAACTGTGGGCCTCATTTACAAAGAGTCTGCGCCACGGGAGCACCACTTTTTGCGACGCTCCAGTGGCACAGGGGCTGCTCCAGATTTACCAGACAGCACAATGCCACTTTGCATGGCTTATGAGGCCTTGTAAATATTGCCCCCTTTAATGCAGTTTTCTGCGCTAAAGGGGTGCGCAATGGGTGTTGCTGTGGGCGTTCCCAGAAACACACATGGCTTTTTGACATTGCCCCAGATTTATGAGGAATCGCAACTCTGAGGCAGTGCCAAAAAACATATGTCTCCCTAGGGGAGGTGTAAGGGAGGCGAGATGAGGTGAAATACCTTTATTTCTCCTCGTTTTTCATTTTTCTATCATAGAAAAAGGAACAAGCTTCATGTGATTGTTTTTGTGCAGGAAGGGGAATCTTCAACACAAAAGCAATCATCCCTACAACGCGGGCAGCCTTGCACCATGGCACAAAATTGCCTGCGTTGGCACATGGCATCCCATTGAGCGCTAGCACTGGGGAAAAAGACAGGAATGCGCTGCATCTGATAAATACAGTGCATTTCTGCCCTTTTCTTTTGCCGTAGGGAGGCGCAGCAGGAGGGCTGCCTGCGGAGCTTCCCTATTACAAATTTTTTTACACAATGCCCTGTATGTATTATTTTTTTATGTTACTACTTACGGAAAATTACACCTGTAAACATTAATGAATGAGTCCAAAAAGATCAACATTAGGCTTAACAATATCCACTTAAAACGTTCACAATTGTCAACTCCTACCCTGGAAGATCAGCACTTTCTCACTATGAGAGTCCCAAGTCTTAAATAATCACCTGATACCTTCATCCCAATTATTTTGCTATAGGAGCTGCCAGAATTCATTTTCAATATTAATACTGTATTTGATAGCATCTAATTTATCAATCCACCAAAGTTCCCTTGTGCTGAGAGTTTTTGATTCATCCCCTCCTCTTCTGTTGCCTAGAACACGCTCAATACCCCAAAACTAGATAAGCCAAATGTTCTCAATGGCTGAGTTTCTGTCCTTATTATTGATTGATCTTACATGTTCTTGCCACATGATTTTTAATATTCTAAATGTGGAGATAATGTAAAACTTGTCACAGATACATTTAAATATATAGACAGTAAATTTTGTTCTGCAATTTTTTTTAATGAAATGAAAAATTTATTTAGAAAGCATGTTAAATCCAAGCGTATCAAAGCGCCATGCCTGAAAAACAGAGCTCCTAAGCACAGAAAATCCAGAGAGCCTATGATGAGTAAAGCCATGCTTTTAACAATTTCTTGAATGAGGCAAAGGAGTCAAGTTTAGCGATGTAGGAGGGCAGGGAATTCCAGAACTTGGCAGCAGCCCCTGAAATGGACCAACCACCCCATCTGACTTTCCAGAACCTGGCCATGGAGACTTTCCTAGCTAAAGAGGATCTGAGTGGCCTGCCTGGAGTGTATCAGCTGAAGAGGAAGGAGAGATGTTTGGACCCTTTGTGATGTAGAGCGTGGAAGGCTAGACAAATAGCTTTAAAAACAAGGGCCTTCCTCACAGGAAGCCAAAGCCACGTTTTAATGATGCCAAATCTTTCAGGCACTCATTTGTGAGTGCCAAGAATAAGATGTACAGCCACAGTTTGCACCACTTGTAGCTTAAGTGAGAAGGCATTAATATTCAGATAGAGAGCATTGCAGTAAGTAAGTCTAGAGGAGACTAAAACAATGGCCACAGAGTGACAAAATTCAACTGGAATAAAAGGAAATGCCTTCTTTTCCTGATTATGTGAAAGCAGGTACTCGTGATATGATTAAACTGTGAGTCAAAGTTCAGGGAAGTGTTGAAGATTACTCCAAGACTTTTGACCACTTTAACAGGCATGGGTAAAGGAACACATTCCTCAGGCCACCAACAGCAGGGCCAGATGGATTGTTGTGTACCCAACACCAGTGCCTCAGTTTTATCTGTGTTCAGTTTAAGACATTTTCTTTCATCCAGATATTAGTCTTGGTCATGCAGAGATTAAACTTGTTAGCCACTGAGGGCAAGTTGTCAGTGATGGATACAATATTGTGTGTTTTGTCGACATATGAGAGTGCTTAAAAACCGCATGAACATATTAGTTCAGTGAGAGGAGCGATGTAAAGATTAAAAAGAGGGAAGCTCAATGAAGACAGCTGAGGGACCCTGAAGGCAAGGCTAAAGGCCTTCACTGTAAAGCCCCCAAAACCGACAACCTTCAGTCTGCTGGTGAGAAAAGAATGGCAGAGATTGAGGGCTTTCCCTCTGACACCTTATGAAGGCGTTGAACCAGGTGCATGGGTGAGACGGTGTCACAGGCTGCCAACAAATCTAGCAGCAGCAACACAGCCACCCTACCCTGATTCACCTGGCACCTGATACTTTCGGTAGCGGCCACCAGTGCAGTTTCTGTGCTGTGACCACTTCTGAAGACATTTTGTGAAGGGTCCAGAATGTCACATGTCTCAATAAGCTTCACTAATTCCTGATTAAGGTATTTTTCCAGGAGTTTGGAAGATGTAGGCATAAGTGAGATAGGACTAAAGTTCTTCATATCATCAGGATCAAAGATAGGCTTTTTTTTGAAGAGGGATTATAGTAGCCTCTTTCCAAGGTTGATGGAAAGTCCCAGAACCAAGGGCATTATTGAGTGCATGCTATAAAATGTTGGCAACTCAATGAGGTGCCAGCTGCAGAAGTGAAGGTGGACTGGGGTTCATCGAGGACCCCAATCTAAAGCTCATGAGAAGCTTCTTGATTTTTTGCTCAGAAATAGGAGGGATCTCCGCATCGTGCGCCCCATTCAGAGCGACTGCCATCGGACTCTATGACCAGGTCCTGGAACGAGCCAAAAATTGCCCATCCGTTCCAGGCCTCCATGTGGGACAACCACTAAGTTATCTCCTCCCTGGCCTCCTCCGAGAGGGGAATCATATGATAGTAAGATCTCCCCTTTCTAAGATGAAACGCCTTGAGGCGTTGAAGCGCCCGGTAGTGTAGAGGCCCCGGAAAAATCACCTGAATTGACGAGGAAAGGAGGCCCACCAACCGGGCCAGGTGTCGTAGAGAAACGTGGGATTTCGAAATCGTTTGATGCAACTCATGACGAATCTTTGGCATTTTCCGAGACGGGAAACTGAGGGTCGCCTGGACCGAGTCTATCACAAAACCAAGGAAGGTTATCGTCTGGGAAGGCTGCAGAACCGACTTGGCTTAGTTGATCACAAACCCCAGACATTGTAACAGCATCTCTGTCTGTTGGAGTTGAGAGATCAAGATCCAAGGACACTGCGCCAGGAGCAGCAAAGTGTCCAAGTAAACGATCATGCGGATGCCCTGAACACGGAGGAATTCCACTGCTGGATGGAGCACCTTGGTGAAACACCATGGTGCTGAGGACAGACCGAACGTAAGGGCTGTGAAGTGGAACACCAAGTCCTTCCAACAGAATTGCAAAAACCGACGATGAGGCGGATGGATGGGCACTACCAGATAGGCATCTTTTAAGTCTAGACGGGCCATCCAGTCGGCTGGGAGGAGGATATCGCGGAGAAGGTGGATTCCCTCCATTTTGAAATAACGATACACCAACCAGCTGTTGAAGTCTCTGAGGTTGATAACAGGACAATGGCCACCGTCGGCCTTGTCCAGCTAGAAAATATTGCTGAGGAATCCATGGGGGTGTAACGTTGATCGGCAAATGTCTCCTTTGCGGAGAAGCTCGGAGACCTCTTCGTCGATCAACTGATCATCTAAGGCGCTAAAAGATATCGGTCGAGGAAGGACCTCTTGTCGGGATTCCCCGTGAAACTTTATATGAAAGCCTCGAATTGTCTGGAGAACCCATGCAGCTGAAGTTATATCTGCCCAAGCACCCTAACATTCCGCCAACCGACCCCCAATGCGAACGTGAGTAGCTGGTAGTACACTTACCATTGGAATTACCACCAGAGTTGGTCTTGAAACTTCCGCACCTCGGAATCTTTGTCCTCGCGTTGAGTAGAAGTTGCTGTAGTTTGCAGAGGTATTATATTGTCCATGCCCAGAGCCTTGCACCCTGCCTGAGGGATGCTGGAATCTGCGGCCAGGAGAGCGGCCTCTGCCTCGCCCGGCCACACAGAAAACCCGCTGACTAAAAACTTTTTTAATACTGGACTAGGCCTTGTCCAGTGAAGTGAAAGTTGCGACGAATTTCCCCAGCTCTTTGATAAAGGGGTCACCGAAAAGGCCTCCCTGCGCAACAGCTCCTGCCTCCGAGGAGGCCAGATTTCTTAGCTTGGGATCTAATTTAATCATAAGAGGGCGCCGACGCTCAGTGGACAGAGCGCAGTTAGTGTTGCCCATTAAAATAATAGCCCGTTGGGTCCAATTGGAGAGAACCTCAGGAGAGATGGGGGACCCCGAGACCTTTGCCTCCTCGGCCATGTCAAGTATTTTAGTCATTGGTGCAATGGCATCAAGTAATTTATCGTGGCAGGATCGCCAGGACCTGTCAATACCTCTCCTTCATGAACTCGGCCATGAATGTGGCCATTTTAGGGTCTAGCTCCGGCGTGAAGGCAATCTTGTTCTCCAGAGAAGGTGTTGGACACTCTGCATGCAGACAACCCCAAGCCTCCTTTTCCAGGGGTTTCCGGAGTCTACTGGCCACAAATTTGGCCACCGTATCACCAGGAACCCTAGCCACTGAACGAGGGTGCATGATCTCATCGGGATTCAGCATGTCAGAATCCTCCAGTGCTGTAGCGTCGGAATCCCCTGGGTGCCATCATCGTTCCTCACGGGTGAAGGGGACTCAAGGGGCTCTGCTAGGGCTTCCGCTGGGGGAGGGGGAGGGACGGAGGAAAACCCCGGCGCTGGAAAAGCGGACCTAAGGTGCGCAAAAGCTTCAACGTCCACTCCTTCAGGATGCTGTTTCTTAGGCGGCGGAGGGTTCTCACTAGGCTGTTGGCCAGGATCCACAGAAGGATCTGCCCTTGCCGCTGCAAGCTTAGCGCACTCCTGCACGATTTTTTCTGAGAGGCGTTGCTCCATAGGGCCCACAACCTCATTCACAACCCTATAAATGGAAGTATCTACAACCTCAAAGAACTCATCATCCCAGGGCAAATAACCCTGCACCTCTTCCTCATAATATTCAGAATGACCCTCCATATTGAACCAACTGACTCTCCTAAGTGTAATGCCATAAGACTGCACAGTCAAGCGTCCAAACACACCAAAAACCCTCACAAGGTCAAAATTACACAATGTGCTGAGCACAGGAATTAAAGATGGGGACAAAACCCAACCAGGATTAGGCAGGCTGGCTAGCTGCACCAGTTTTGATGGTAAATCAAAGGATTACAGTAGGGGTAGCACTAACCCCCAATGCGCAAGGCCCTCAAAAGAAACTGACCGGCCCACTGCCTCCCTATGCGCGTTCTGCGAGATGCAGGAGAAATGGCAGGCGTGTTCGCGCACGGATGAAAAAACGAAGCGGGACCAGTTCAATACTACGCTCCACAGAGCGCGCCAGTAAGCGGGTGAACAGCACCCAAATACGGACCCCCGCCGGGGCGTAAACATAGAATCAAATGTGGGAAATACAACCCGATATAGCCGGGCATCACGGTGAGTCAGGTAGGGACAGGCTCATCGATGTTCCTCTCGCAGCGCGACTCCTCTATGAAGAGTGATGCCGCGAGAGCAACGAGAGGGCCGAGTCTCTCTTGCGGCGAAATGAGCTACTGCAACCGCATGGAGCCAGCCACGTGAGAAGCGGAATAAGCGCTCCGGCGGCGGGGACTATGAAAACCAAAATGCATATACACAGTGTCACAAAAGAACAGAACATTAGGCAATAAATCAGTACACTTTAACCCGTTCCAATTCCCGACAGGGCCCCAAGCAGGGAAAACAATAGAGCACTTATCTGGCTGTCAAAGCAGGGAAGAAAGAGGAAGAGGAAGAGGAAAGAGAGACATGGGACTAAATGCTACAAGTGCTGGAAATGGTGGAAGGACTATGATCTGACTGTCTCCCTGGTTGTAGGGAGTTGTAGTTTTTTCTGTGTTGATGGAGAAAAATGTGTTTCTTTCTGGCTGCTGTGTTTGACATATGGAATAAAGTGAAGAGAGAATAAAGCATAATCTGAAGCCTCTGGTCCTGACATAGAATCTGTCTTTCAAGACTACAAATAACTTGTATATCCTCTAAGTCACCTAATGTTACAGTTGAATTATTTGGCACATATAATATGGACCTGTGTTTTGTAGGATTTATTTAATTTGTTTTCAAGTTTCATGTTTTAAATGCATAAATAATTTCCACATATCTATGTGTCTACTTGGTGCAAAGATAATCCTTTATTGAAAAGAATAATTATTGAAATATTTAGCTCTCTGTTAGGTAAGTTAATGATTAGACTTTCATTATTTAAAGAATACTCACCAACAAAAAGTTATCACTTACATACTAAACAAAAAAAAACAATAGCAAACATCACAGTAGAACACAAGATCTTCAGAAAAATACTCAAGAATTGGCTCTTCCCCAAATAAGCACCATACGCAAACAGAAATATACAGCACACTACTCTGCATATAAGCATTTCTTTGTATTATAGATATGTACCTACATATGTGTATTGCTTTCTATAAACATGTAGAATAATTATGTTTTTTAATACAATTAAATAAATACATTTTAAGTACAACAACACTTGAAAACCATAGTTTATCTAATGGATCATTAATCTACATATACTTACCTTCTTTATGAATCTATATACCTTCCATGTACTTTGATCTTTATATTTATTACTTTTCTCCTAAAAAAGCATACAATGCAATACCCTATTTCTCACCCTATATCTCTCTCAATATATCCTCTACCTCAAGACTCATCTCAAACCTCTAGCTACTACTCATTCCAATGCACTACCCTATTTCTCACCCTGCACCTCTATCAATATCTTTAATCTACATATACTTACTTCCTTTATGAATCTATATACTTTCTATGTACTTATGGATCTATACATGTATTACTTTCTTCTAATTCAGCATATCATATGCACTACCCTATTCTCACCCTATACCTCTCTCAATATATCTTCTACCTCAACTCTCTTACTCATCTCAAACCTTTTTCTACTACTCTTTCCAATGCACTACCCTATTTCTCACCCTATACCCCTGTCAATATATCCTCTACATCCACCCTCTCCTTTGTCCTAAAACCCATACCGCTATTATGATCCCCAAAATAACCCTTTCTAGACTCTCGCCTACTCTACCCCTCCTTGTATCATCTGATATCTCTTTTCTAAACACTTCTCTCTGACTTTTCCCCTCCACATCCCTTTATACTCATCCGAAGCCTCCTCCTACTGCTATGACCTCCAAAGCAAACAAAAAAACAACAACAAAAAATCCTACACTATTTCACCACTAATCCTTTATGGGTTCTGGGGCAGCGTGCTACTTGCCAAAAAAGCACATCCACACCTCACCAAGGGCAACAAGCTCTATATAGATGCAAACCTTTTTTCCCTCTTTTATCCATCCGCTATCTTTCTCAATCCAAATAACTGACTAATATCCACCACTCAAATTACATTCATATTTCACTATGCTAATTCACCACTAATCCTTTATGGGTTCCAGAGTAGCGTGCTACTTGCCAAAAAAGCACCTCAACACCCCATCTGGGGTAACAAGCTCTATATAAATGTAAACCTTTTTCCCTCTTTTACCCTTCCACTATCCTTCTGAATCCAAATAAATGACTAACCTATCTACCACTCAAATTACTTGCATATTTCACTTTACTAATTCAACTCTAATCCTTTATAGGTTGCGGAGTAGCGTGCTACTCGCTAAAAAAGGGCTTCAACACCCCATCAGGGGGAGCAAGCATTATGTAAATGCAAACCTTTTCCCCTCTTCTATCCCTCCACTATCCTTCTCAATCCAAATAACTGACTAACCTATCCACCACTCAAATTACTTTCATTTTTCACTATACTAATTCAACACTAATCCTTTATGAGTACCAGAGTAGCGTGCGACTTGCCAAAAAAGTGTTGCAACGCCTCGTCATGGGAAATAAGTGCTATATAAATGCAATTACAATACAATACAATAGAATAGGATACCTGTATTTATTGGGGAATCAAATTCCCTGTTGATTATTTTCAAATAACTTTTCTGTGTATTAACTATTTTGCTATTTGCTTAAATACATTTCTGCTAACAGCAAAAACTGTGGGCCTCATTTACAAAGAGTCTGCGCCACGGGGGCACCACTTTTTGCGACGCTCCAGTGGCACAGGGGCTGCTCCAGATTTACCAGACAGCACAATGCCACTTTGCATGGCTTATGAGGCCTTGTAAATATTGCCCCCTTTAATGCAGTTTTCTGCGCTAAAGGGGTGCGCAATGGGTGTTGCTGTGGGCGTTCCCAGAAACACACATGGCTTTTTGACATTGCCCCAGATTTATGAGGAATCGCAACTCTGAGGCAGTGCCAAAAACATATGTCTCCCTAGGGGGAGGTGTAAGGGAGGCGAGATGAGGTGAAATACCTTTCTTTCTCCTCGTTTTTCATTTTTCTATCATAGAAAAAGGAACAAGCTTCATGTGATTGTTTTTGTGCAGGAAGGGGAATCTTCAACACAAAAGCAATCATCCCTACAACGCGGGCAGCCTTGCACCATGGCACAAAATTGGCTGCGTTGGCACATGGCATCCCATTGAGCGCTAGCACTGGGGAAAAAGACAGAAATGCGCTGCATCTGATAAATACATTGCATTTCTGCCCTTTTCTTTTGCCGTAGGGAGGCGCAGCAGGAGGGCTGCCTGCGGAGCTTCCCTATTACTACATTTTTTACACAATGCCCTGTATGTATTATTTTTTATGTTACTACTTACGGAAAATTACACCTGTAAACATTAATGAATGAGTCCAAAAAGATCAACATTAGGCTTAACAATATCCACTTAAAACGTTCACAATTGTCAACTCCTACCCTGGAAGATCAGCACTTTCTCACTATGAGAGTCCCAAGTCTTAAATAATCACCTGATACCTTCATCCCAATTATTTTGCTATAGGAGCTGCCAGAATTCATTTTCAATATTAATACTGTATTTGATAGCATCTAATTTATCAATCCACCAAAGTTCCCTTGTGCTGAGAGTTTTTGATTCATCCCCTCCTCTTCTGTTGCCTAGAACATGCTCAATACCCCAAAACTAGATAAGCCAAATGTTCTCAATGGCTGAGTTTCTGTCCTTATTATTGATTGATCTTACATGTTCTTGCCCCATGATTTTTAATATTCTAAATGTGGAGCAAATGTAAAACTTGTCACAGATACATTTAAATATATAGACAGTAAATTTTGTTCTGCAATTTTTTTTAATGAAATGAAAAATTTATTTAGAAAGCATGTTAAATCCAAGCGTATCAAAGCGCCATGCCTGAAAAACAGAGCTCCTAAGCACAGAAAATCCAGAGAGCCTATGATGAGTAAAGCCATGCTTTTAACAATTTCTTGAATGAGGCAAAGGAGTCAAGTTTAGCGATGTAGGAGGGCAGGGAATTCCAGAACTTGGCAGCAGCCCCTGAAATGGACCAACCACCCCATCTGACTTTCCAGAACCTGGCCATGGAGACTTTCCTAGCTAAAGAGGATCTGAGTGGCCTGCCTGGAGTGTATCAGCTGAAGAGGAAGGAGAGATGTTTGGACCCTTTGTGATGTAGAGCGTGGAAGGCTAGACAAATAGCTTTAAAAACAAGGGCCTTCCTCACAGGAAGCCAAAGCCACGTTTTAATGATGCCAAATCTTTCAGGCACTCATTTGTGAGTGCCAAGAATAAGATGTACAGCCACAGTTTGCACCACTTGTAGCTTAAGTGAGAAGGCATTAATATTCAGATAGAGCGCATTGCAGTAAGTAAGTCTAGAGGAGACTAAAACAATGGCCACAGAGTGACAAAATTCAACTGGAATAAAAGGAAATGCCTTCTTTTCCTGATTATGTGAAAGCAGGTACTCGTGATATGATTAAACTGTGAGTCAAAGTTCAGGGAAGTGTTGAAGATTACTCCAAGACTTTTGACCACTTTAACAGGCATGGGTAAAGGAACACATTCCTCAGGCCACCAACAGCAGGGCCAGATGGATTGTTGTGTACCCAACACCAGTGCCTCAGTTTTATCTGTGTTCAGTTTAAGACATTTTCTTTCATCCAGATATTAGTCTTGGTCATGCAGAGATTAAACTTGTTAGCCACTGAGGGCAAGTTGTCAGTGATGGATACAATAATGTGTGTTTTGTCGACATATGAGAGTGCTTAAAAACCGCATGAACATATTAGTTCAGTGAGAGGAGCGATGTACAGATTAAAAAGAGGGAAGCTCAATGAAGACAGCTGAGGGACCCTGAAGGCAAGGCTAAAGGCCTTCACTGTAAAGCCCCCAAAACCGACAACCTTCAGTCTGCTGGTGAGAAAAGAATGGCAGAGATTGAGGGCTTTCCCTCTGACACCTTATGAAGGCGTTGAACCAGGTGCATGGGTGAGACGGTGTCACAGGCTGCCAACAAATCTAGCAGCAGCAACACAGCCACCCTACCCTGATTCACCTGGCACCTGATACTTTCGGTAGCGGCCACCAGTGCAGTTTCTGTGCTGTGACCACTTCTGAAGACATTTTGTGAAGGGTCCAGAATGTCACATGTCTCAATAAGCTTCACTAATTCCTGATTAAGGTTTTTTCCAGGAGTTTGGAAGATGTAGGCATAAGTGAGATAGGACTAAAGTTCTTCATATCATCAGGATCAAAGATAGGCTTTTTTTTGAAGAGGGATTATAGTGGCCTCTTTCCAAGGTTGAATGAAAGTCCCAGAACCAAGGGCATTATTGAGTGCATGCTATAAAATGTTGGCAACTCAATGAGGTGCCAGCTGCAGAAGTGAAGGTGGACTGGGGTTCATCGAGGACCCCAATCTAAAGCTCATGAGAAGCTTCTTGATTTTTTGCTCAGAAATAGGAGGGATGGCAGAGAGCTTGGAGGGTTCAGTGGAGCTGGCCAAAGATTTCATTAAAAAGCTGGGTTCAACAGATAAACGGAATTCAGAGTAGATTTTAATAATTTTGTCTCTGAAGTAAGTGCCCACTCTATCGCAAAAATCTGGCAAAGAATCACTAAGGCCGGGAGGGGACAGTTAAAATAACTCTAAAGAGTTCTGTAGATAAGTTACCATTCTAATTTTGTCTGTGTAATAGTTGGACTTAGCATGGTCAACAGCTAGTTTATATTAATGATTGGAGCTCTGTGACTTGTTTTATCTATAGGGTCATAATTCAGAAGCCATTTCCGCTCTTTTCTCTGACAAAGTTTCCAGAATTCTTTTTAGATCATGAGTAAACCAGGGCACAGAAGATTTGGAACAAGTGCAACACCTACTTGTCAGGTGGGCAGCAATATAAAGTGCAGCCACTATCCAGTTTAGAAATCCCTCAGCCGAGAGGACAGGCAAGGTACTTGCAGGGCTATAAACCAAGTTGAGTTCAAGGCCTTCAGATGTAATTCTACTCCAATTCCTGCCAAGAACTTTCTAAGGTTTAGGCAGTCCCGGTTGGGCCCCCATAGATGACAGTATTTTTCCTTGTTGTCATATTTTATGGTCTCACTTGGGCTTGAGATCATCCTCTGCAAGCATCTTGCTTTTACGATAAGTTATCAATGGATAGTCACCAATATACTAATTGGTGTCCTTATCAGTTTTCAAAATATTCCAATGTTTAAAAAAGAATCTTGCTATGTTCACTATTGTAAGTGGTTATGAACCTTATCTTTTTAACAGATTCAGCTATCCTTCTGCTCATCTGTCAAAAGGGTTTCTCGTTCAACTTTCTCAACTTTCTGTTTGGCTTCACTGGGATAACCTCTTGGAACAAAACGATTCATCAATTGACACTCTTCATATTGTATTTTGACATTTCTGTTTCAGTTGTAATAATTCCCCCTATGGAAAATTGCTTTTTATCTGTCTGTATGGATGACCTGAATAAAAATGAAGAATACTATTGCTCGATGTTGGTTACCTATAAGATTTGCACATCAATTTATTTTCTTCAAAATGTATTTCCAAATCCAAAATGTGTATACAAGCACTGTTGAATTCCAGTGTTAAATTAATTCTTGTCCACGAAATTGGCACTGGGACTGGTCAAACAATACGTTAGTATCTCAAACCCATAATTTGGTGACTTAAATACAATAATTTTGTGCTAACAGAAATGCATTTGAGCAAATAGCGAAATGGTTAAACACAAGAAAGTACCCAGACTGAGTCAATAAGGAGTGTGCCTGTTTGTAATGACACCTTTGCTGTTCAATCTTTTTTGCATTTAAGATCTCCATCTCATTTTTGAATATTAAGTAACTAAATGTACATGAATTTGAGAACATTGCTCTCTATTTTTGAGATTGTGCTTTTAATGACTTTTTTCTGTTAATATAGTAAGAAAAGAGGGTATGCAGTTCCTCTGGTGGTCCGACAGGGAAGGGAGATATGTCAGTAAGCCACAGAGTGTGGGTTTATTCTGGATAGATCGAGACTAGGGGAATTCCTCCTGTCGGAACTAGGACCCAGCCAGCTAGGTGTCACGCTTCATCATATGGGCCGATGGGCACTCATAGAGGTGCTCTTTGGCGGAGATGTTTTGTTCCTTGCCGTTTGGTGCAGTGAGGGTAAGGGTCTAGGAAGTGTAGATGTGGTGAGAAGTGATTAAAACAGGTTGTTGTAGTCCAGAAAGACACTTTTATTCGAACTGGCTATCCACCTGATTAAAAACGGGGAAAGAGTGGCGGCTATCTGAAGTTATGGTGCAGTTTAACTACGCTCATCTCTATGGGTCAGCATGTTTCATGCCAATTGGTCAGGAGGATCCGTGGTAATTCATCAGGACCTAGTGGTAAAACTATCTACACACAGTGGTGGGTGTGGAATCTACCTACCACGTATCAGACCACGAGTAAGATACCCACAGCATCAAGGAGCGACCTAACAGCGGTTAAAGTATAGCTTCTTTCAGTATCTAGCGGGGTAGAATGACACCTACTATGTAGTGTCATTTAAGATCCAGGAAGGGAGCCGTCTAACCTACCCCTCTCCACCGGCACCGAGTAATTTTTTCAGTTAATGCAAGTTTTCAAATTGTTTTGCAAATATTTATTCTTAACAGCCCTGAAGAAGCAACAGTTTACTTTAAGGCTCAAATACATGTTGGCTGTACATCAATGAAACCAATTATTGCACTTGCGACAAGGACGGAGGAGGCGACTTGCTGTGGAGGCTGCCCTAAACCCAGGAGTCTTGATGCTTTGTCTCCCCCTGCTGTCTGCCACCGGGGAACACCCCAGGAAAGCGGAGCGGGAGTGTAGCTGTGTGCTGGAGTTGAGTGGCCCTGTAACGTGGTGAGTAGGGGCCAGTTGCTGCCTTGTGTTGCAACCTGGGCCTCACTGACTGTGGAGAGCTGTGCCGGAGCGGAAGAGGCAGAGAAGCGGTCTTGCTGCGGGGGCTGCCCAGCCCCTGAGAATCAACAATCATGATACCTTACCTGCTCCTGGGCAAGTTGAGGCATCCAGTAAGTGTTGACATTATTCATATTGGCCTAAGCTGATCCTGGACCTCTCCGGCTGCTGTGCTTCCTAACCCCTGAGACTGTGGCCTGTGTGGAGGGGATACTCTGCGTCCTGTCTTTTTGTGCCTATACTCAAAGCCTCAGATTGTCCCTGCTCTTGCCGCGTTACAAGAAATACACCAGGAGGTGCATTCAATTTGCTGGAAGATCGGGAAACGACCTTGACAACACGGTCAAAACCCTGCAGTACATTTACCACGACTTGCACCGGAGAGTGCTCTAGGCTAAGGAATAGTGTGATTTACTATTCCAACAACTTCCCTACTGTGCGTAGGCTGGAGTTGGAATAGTAAATCATCCTATTCCTAAGTCCACTGCCCTACAGCGCAAGTCGTTGTAACAACTTGTGTTGTAAAAACAGCAATATAATGTACCACGATCTAAATGATAGCGTTGTTACATCATACATCCGGAAGAGGTCGGGCTAGGCCATTTTTCTTGGTTTTTCCTTCAGAATACCATATACCATATCACCTGTGCTTTGGTGAGTAGTAGGAATGACTTGTTTGCTACCTGTTTACCTGCCTGATTACCAGCCCCTTGGCTTTTTTAGCTGAACCAACTCTATTTTTATCTGGGGTCCGAGACTTGACAGTGCATTGTGGCACACGGAGGTTAGCCAGATACAGTGGGATTTACATTTGGGCCTGGACTCGTACAAAGGGGGATGTGCAGGTAAGAGCCCTTCGTCCCTCCTAAATGGTTCACTGGCTTTGTGCAGTGTTTGCCAGCTATACCTCTCATAGAAGTTCTGCATACATTTGAGCAGGCGAAAGCCGGCCCGGAAGGGGGCCAGTTGTGTCTGTTTGGCTGGCTATTTAAGTCCTAGGAACTAAGATCTGACATCTATTGCTATGGGAAAATGCAGGGTGGTCGCAGTGGCTGCCTCAAGAGACCCCCAGAACATGGTGAGCACTATGGACACTGTTTTACAGTGAGCCATGGGGGTCGTGGATAAGGAGATTGAATTGTCCATCCGGCATCTGTCCTGATCCCCTATCCCCCTCACCCTTACAGGGTTCTTTTGTACCCTTTCGTGAAGGCTCACCAGTTCCAGTTCAAGATGTATGTGTGAGGCGGATAGACACAGCACAAGAGCGGGCCTTGACTACTGGCCTATCCACATATATATCAATACCCTCATGCCGGTCACTGCTCAGAAATCAGCACCCAGGGTGTGTCCTGGCGTTACCCGGGGAGTGGGGAAGGGAGTAGGAGGTGCAAAAAGGAAATGCCCATCGATGGGGGGCCTTTCCAAGTGCAGGAAGAGTACTGGTGCACAGTTGAATCTAACTGTGCCCCAAGCAGGGTCCAACATGGATTCCACATTGTTTAACACCTTCAAAGCAGCCTTGTTGTCAGCTTTGAGTACTAAATTAGATCCAATTCTACTTTGTTTAAACGTCTTGAAACAAAATTAATTAATCTAACTGCTGCATTGCAAAGGATTAGCATCCCACCCCTTTTAAATCCCCCTTTCCCAAGGGCCATTGACAACAGCTCATGTGGTATTGGTATGGGGACAATACTTAGGCCAGTGACGGAGGCCAACACGGAACAGACGTGACATTTAGAGACTAAAGTATGTCATGACCTGTCAGCTACACCCATGAACAGAGACAAACCTTTGGCCCAGCATGTCAATTGTAAAGGTAGGGGGAATTGATTCCTCAGTATCTCCAGCTTTGAGGCCCGCAGCGGGCAGTTTCAACAGTTTGCCTGCTGATGAGCTGGAAGGCACGATCCCAGGGGAATTCAATAATCCTCTACAGAGTCTGTGTTCCATTCATCTGCTACCAGAGTCTGCCCCGCTTGTCGTGGTCCCAGCTAATGTGACCAGTCTCGATCCAGGAATCAAAGAAGACTTTGATAGTGTGAAAAACAAGGTGGTGCACTAGCTAAACTCGGGCATTGCTCTGGGGCTAAGGGTGTAAAACTAAATAATCATTGTGCGCAGGACATCCTGGGTGGGCAGTGCTAAGAAAGCTTGGGCTGGGGATTGTGTTAACATCAATTTGAATAATTCTCTTATAGTCAACCGTATTTTAAGTACAATTGTGCAGCTTAATTATAGGAGTTTTAACTCGCAATAGTGGCACTCCCGCTGGGATCTTTTTATAATGAACAACTGAAGTTGCCAATGCTGCTACCTATTCATTTATTTCATCAGAAAGATGGAAACAAAACCGATCTTTCCAGACCGCTTTTTGGTTTGAATTCTTTAATAATTTGAAGGATTTTTTATTTATTTTTGCCTTCCTTTATATTTTTTAAACACAATTTGGATATTTTTTTAGATACAAAAATCACTATACAAATGTAAAAAAAAAATCACATGTAATACATCACATTTACATCACCATATCTTCATACCTCATTCTCCCCTCAAACTCTCCAGTGAAGTGACATTCATCTTATAAAGTGAACTCATTCATTCGTTCAGTCATACTTTTTTACTTATTGATTCAAAAACTAAAGAGGAACAATCTAAAAAATGCAAGACAATATTCAAAGAGAGCTACAAAACATGAATTACAATACAAGAAAATCTTTTTCTTTTTGGCTTTTTTATCTTTATCTATCTTAGGCCATCCGAAATTTTATAGGGCTTTCCAATTATTCTTGTCAGAATGACTTGGCTTGATTGGCCTAAACAGAACGTGGTTGACACGTTTCGAATTCCTGTAGCCAGGGAATTCTCCTCAGGACCATATATCTCTTTGAAAATTCTTTAAAGGTATGTCTCTGCATTAATCACATGTTTTCTTTGTGGTATTTCAGTTTGTAATCACACAGGAGCAAGGTGCTGTTTCTAAGGCTCCAACATTGTCCTTTGTTGGTGACCTTGCAAGTCTTTTCTTGCTCTTAACAATGGAGGCCGTGATGCAAAGTCAATTTCGTATGCTCAATCCTTATCGGCCGCGGCTCGCTCCTTCAGTCCGTGTCACATCAGTTAACCCGGAAGTGTGTTCCTCTCCTTTCTCGCGAGTTTTGGCTCGATGATGCGGTATAGCTTGGAAGAAAAGACTTGCAAGGTCACCAAGAAAGGACAGTGTTGGAGCCTTAGAAACAGCACCAAAGTCCCAGTTTTTAAAAGGGAGATCAGGATAGTATTCTTTGCTATAGGCCTATCTCTCTTTTCTATTCCATGGTAAAGGTGGTGGGTTGTATGGTTTTGGACAGACTTGAAGCCTGGGCGGACAAAAATAACATCTTAACTGAGGTGCAATTGGCTTTCCGCCCAGGGCGTTCCACAGTGAAACAATGTTAAAACCTGTATATGGTTTTGAACAAGTACACTGTGGCTCACTCCGGATCTAGCCATTTAGCCTTCATGGATCTGTCTACAGCTTTCCATCGTGTTAATAGATCGAAGCTCTGGCAGATGATGTCCTCTACTGGCATTGACAGGGACATCGTTTTGTTTCTATGGGACCTCCACAGAGACTCAAAAGCAGCTGTCCGCTACTCAAAAGATCTTAAGGTAACCCGCAATATTGACATTAGGAGAGGGGTGCGCCAGGGGTGTATCCTGGCCCCCTTCCTCTTTAATTTATATATTAACACTTTGGAGAAGGCCCTCCTGGAGGTAAGAGCTGACTGCCCACAGGTGGGCAAGCACAGCCTGCCGGTTCTCCTATATTCAGATGATGCTGTTCTCATGGCGAGGATAGCCAGGGGCTACAACTTCTGTTGAGCTCCTTTGTCCACTTCATGGAGGGCCTGGATCTGCTGGTTAATCACATCAAATCATTTGTAATGCAGGTGGGACCATGTATAGCAAAGCAGTTTATTTTTAAGATTGGAACCTTGCCAATCCGATGACAAATGTCTTTTCCTACCTGTGAGTAGTGTGTGACAATGCTCTGAGTTGGTCCCCCCTGATTACCCGGAAAAAGGGGATCTGGTTAGAGCGACCACAGCTGTTTTTAACTTTGCTTCTAGAGCGGGAGGGGAAACCGATAGTGGCCCTCTTGAAGATTTACAGAGCCAAATGTATCGCAAAGGCTAGTTATGGGAGTGAGATGTGGGGGTCACACTGGGCTGGAGGCTCTGCAAGTTGCTGAAAACACTTTCCTGAGATGGGTACTCTCATTACCCCAGAGTGTCCCGTACTATGTCGTGCACCAAGAGCTAGGGATGTCTTTTCTCTCAGACAAACTGGTCTTTCGTCCATTAGCACTGTGGTTAAAGATTTGGGCCAAGTAAGAAAACACCCTTGACCATGTCAATCGCATCCATTGGCCTAAGTATGTAAGAGACGGCCGCCACAGCCTGGGATAGGCGGCCCTATTTGACAACCCAGATGGTATATGTAAGAGGGATTTTACTTGCATAAAAGAGTGTTTTCTTACAAGGCATTGATGTGATAGAGAAGCAACAGAGCTGATCAAGCCCAGTGTGCGCAGGTACATTGGATTAAAAACTGTGCCAACCACTGAACCATATCTTTTAGGGATCAAAAGCAACCATGATCGCTTCTTACTGACCAGATTTAGGCTCATCTTCTTTCACTACCTTCTGGCCCAACCCCGTGGGGCTGATAGAGATCTGTGCCTCATGCGCTGGGGCTGCGATGGTCGGTCTCCTCAGGACATGGAGCACTTTTAAATGTTTTGTAGTTTTTATGAGGTTCCTAGAAAGTCTTTTATCATTCCTATTCTTAAAAAGGCTTGTTTTAGGAGGGTGAGACGTGCTTTTATCTTTTTACAACTTCTTTCAAACAATATCATACTGTATACGCTCAGCTTTTTAAGGGCCGCCATCTGACTTAGGTCAAGCTGTGATTAACTTTGATAGTGGGATTTATTTTTAAACTGTAATTAGATCACACTGGCCACATTGTTTGGTTATTATGTACATATATGCAGTTTTATTGATGTTTGTATGGCTTTCAACCCTTCTTGGGTAGCTGTTGCGCCCTACAAATTGAAAAAATAAAATAATAAATAAATAAAATGTCATGGTTTTATCTGGAAAAAATGAATAAAGTTTGATTTGATTTGAATGGAAAGTGACTCTATTGACATTTTAAATTGTTAGACTACTAAATCAATAACATTTAAACTTTCAACACTGAATTTTGGAGTAATCGTACGTACTACATAGAGATACAGACATGTAAAATGAAAATGAAGAGCTGATGAGATTAATATTGTATTGAGATGTTCCACAAATAATGAGCCTAGCTCAGCTTTCTCAGCAGACAAAAGATGGTCACATGAGAGATCAACTTCTGGCAAACACTGCATCCCTATTTGAACATTTAATTGTAGCCATTTTATGTTGCTACTTTGACCTGGGGTGTGTGGAGGTCCAGTGGTGTGTGGAAGTTAAGTGGTTAGCTAGCCAACTTGTAGGGTACAGAGAAAGGCATGATCTCTTTTGAGCACTATATCCATATCATATTTGCATAGCACACCTTTGAGCACTGTATCCATATCATATTTGCATATCACAAAACCAGACAAAATTAAAGCTAAAGCACTGTGCAGTGCCAAAATCAAAGATTCAGTCAATCAATCATTAAAGCAGAAAATGGGTTCTGAGACTTCTTCAAAGAGATATATCTTCAACTCTTTCCTAAATTAGAACAGAGCTGAGGCAGTTCTGATGGATACAGGGATGTTGTTCCATATCCTGGTGCATAAATGGAGAAGTTGTATTGTCCTCTTTTTCGCACTTCTTCATCTCCAGTGTGATGTTGTCCTATCTACAGTTGTACCAATGGCTACAATGGGTAATAGGCTTGTGTGACAGGCACACAACCATTCAAGATGGCCTCTAGATGGTGCTATTCCTTTTCAAGATGGTGTGTACTGGCAAGGGGAGCCAGTGGAGTTCCAGCAGGGTAAAGGTGATATGGCCATATTTCTTCAGCCCCATGATGAGGTGCTCTGTAACTTGTAGGATATTCTTAAGTTGAGGTAAGTGTGAAATCTGCGAAGCCATTAAAGAGGGATTTGCCACCATCAAGATGTGAGGCTATGGGAGCTTGAGCACTAGTTCTGTACTCAAATCTTGAGAGGAATCTTTTCACTTTAGCAGGCCCTCTTGGTTTTCCATGCAATCTATTCCTTGAGTGTGAGTTCAGTTGGAAGGGCTAATGCAAGTAACTTAGCATTACGTGAAAATGGAGTTTAATTCCTTACAGGTTCAAATGACTAACGAAGGCTTGCACTAGTTGCTGTTTGTAATTCTTGGGAAACAGTAGAAATTTGGCCTTCGGGGATCCCAATGCTACCAGTAAAAGTTATAAGTACATGTATATCTGAAATACTGGGATGGCATAGTTTGTAAAATATCATTTTGACCATATGTAACTGCACTATTCACAATGCTATTTCCAATGGCTTCTAGATGGACATCACTCATTCAACCTGGGTAAGGCGGACAGCTGCTGGGATCCCAATGCTACCGGTAAAAGTTATAAGTATATGTATGTAGCTTTTTACATCTGTATGTGATCTATGTGAATTATAACATTCCGAGTTGTTTTGGGAGCTATCAATCACCCACTACCATTTTACAGTCAGAGTGGCAACACAGCAGAACCTGCCCACAGAATCATTGAAATGAACATGGAGGTATGTCATTGTGAATATAAGGTCTATGCAAGCAGGCACACAAGATCTAAGCTTCTTTACATGTATGTTAATATAAGCACATCTGTAGATATGAGGCTTTTGGAATCATAACCCTCATCTGGCGCATAATCTGCAGGTGTTCAGCACAAACTAAATAGGTCATACAACAAATGGCACAAACCAAATTAATCATGTTTTTACATATGTAGCAGCAAAGCCAAATGTATATTGCTAAGCTTGTTCAGGCAGGTGTCTGTTGCATATGTCCAGAATTGTGTATGACATAGGTGTTCAAGATGTGTAATTGTAGAACACAGACACGGTTACACGCTAATTAACACTTAAATTGTTTGTAGGCACATACCTGTCCCTGTATGACAGTGTCATCAGGGTAGCCATCATAATATAACGGATTGGTGTCACTACAACGCGGTTTTTTACAACGCATTCCGTTACATCGGAATTTTTACAACGCAGGATCCATTACATCGGATGCCATTACAACGCATGGCATTACATAGCAGATGCTATTACAACGCATGGCATTACATCGTAAGTATAGGTAAGTATATCTTTTTAAAAAAAATGTAATTAAGTTAATTTAATTAATTTAATTAAATTAATTTAATTAAAATACATTTTAAAATAGTAATTAATTTAATTTAATAAATTTAAATCTATTTATTTAATTTAATTTTAATAAAAATTGTAATTAATTTTAATTAATTAATATAATGAAATTAATTTAATTTAAATATTTTTAAACATTATAATTAAAATAAATTAATTAAAATATTTTATTTAATTTAATTAATTTAATTAAAAAATGTAATTAATATAATATAATTAATTTAATTTAATAAATATATTTTAATTAATTTATAAATGGTAAATATAATTTAATTAGCCCTAAGCACAAACCCAACTTTGAACCCTAAAACACCCCTGTACCCCAAAACCCAAACCCTACCCTGAAACCTAAAAACACCCCTGTACCCCAAAACCCAAACCCTACCCTGAAACCTAAAAACACCCCTGCATCCCAAAACCCAAACCCTACCCTGAAACCTAAAAACACCCCTGTACCCCAAAACCCAAACCCTACCCTGAAACCTAAAAACACCCCTGTACCCCAAAACCCAAACCCTACCCTGAAACCTAAAAACACCCCTGTACCCCAAAACCCAAACCCTACCCTGAAACCTAAAAACACCCCTGTATCCCAAAACCCAAACCCTACCCTGAAACCTAAAAACACCCCTGTACACCTGTACTTATTTTAAAAATTACTTTAATTAATATAATAAATAATAAATTAATAATATTAAAAAACATAAATAAATATATTTAATTATAATTAATATTAATAAAATTAAAAAAATTAAATACTTACCTATACTTACGATGTAATGCCATGCGTTGTAATAGCATCTGCTATGTAATGCCATGCGTTGTAATGGCATCCGATGTAATGGATCCTGCGTTGTAAAAGTTCCGTTGTAAAAGCCTCCCGTTGTAAAAGTTGCGATGTAACGGTGCATCACCTAATATAACCATTTTGATTATGACAGATACTGTGTATGTTGTTGTGATAGGTTGAAAGTTTCCAAATATATGGATTTCACTTACGACAGACAACAAAACACAAGGCTTTATGAGTATGCAGAAACAGTAAGACTCAACATGTTTTTTTGCTACAAGTGTAAACCAAACGCTAAATGTCAGATTTCAGTACATTTGCCTGAGGGTCAATTGTTGAAATGTACCCCAGTCACGTTTTGCTGGAGCTAAATGACAACCCTCTGTCCATGCATTAGCTATCTGACACTGAGTAAGTAATTCCACCAATATGTACTGCCTTGTGTGACTCCAGATGGGGTATGAAATGCAGAGGCACACTACCTGGACTGTCTTACCTACAACACTTTCACGTTTGTTGATGAGCAAGTTTATGCCCACTTGCATAATGCAATACCAACACCCACAGTGTACATTTTTTAACCATTTGCCCAATTTTAAATCAACAAATCATCATGAAAGTGACTCATTGTTCTGTATGATTTGGTTGTAATCATATTGTGACAACATTTCCATATTGTGCACCATCTCTGATGGCACTCGACTCCTTGCTCAAGTAGGAGATGTCTTTATATTGACAGTATAGTGTCCATATCTCCATCTCAAATTTTGGAGTTGGTCTGGAGAGGCAAATATGATTATATAAGATGTCAACCTATTTTTCACACACATCATGTACACGTACAGCTTGAGCTGTGACTTTTTTTAACGTTACCACCCTAAATACCATGACAGCTGAAGATGGCAATATGTTTGGGTTGTGCAAGGATCATTACCGCCACACCCGGCACATCTCAAAGGCATTTTGGAAATGGTCAAGCCATACGAGCGGTCCAAAGCATTGGGGTCCTGGAACATTCAAGGTCAATCGAACACACAGCCATGAAACCAACCATGGGTGTCCATCGCCAGCAGCAGCCACCCCACCCACAGGCCAAAGCAAATAACTACCGCCGTATAGCTCCCAACCACATGGACCAGGAGGCCCAGAAGAGTCAGAGACTCTGTCTTCCTTTACTGTATGCTCAGGGAGTTGAGGAAGATCACAAAGATGCTGGATGGCTTCCAGCAGGAGCAGGTCAGCATGCATGAATGTGTTATGAACATGGAGGGGTGCCTGGAGACCCCCACGGTGACAAGCCACACTATGTATGATTACCCAATTTATATAGACTCTCCTTCTGGACATTAAGCTTCCATTTTTTCATTCTGTTGTTTGCATATCATAGTTATTAGGCATTAGTGTTTAGAATAGGTATAGCCTAGTTATGGGTTAATATTTGGATAGGTAGTTGTTTTTAAATCTGCTTTTATGTTTTCATTTGGTGGGGGCTGATGTTTTAGTGTTTGAAAACAAATACAAAAAAAATATTTATATAGCTTTACATGTATAGTTAGTATATATTTAGTTGCAGTTGCTGTTTATATTGTGCCATTCTATTTGTATTAAGGTGGGGTGGAGGACTGATGTTTAACTTGTTATTTGTGTATACAGGTTAAGATAGTTTAAGGTAAATTAAGAACATGTAATGTAGTGTTACGGTTAGTTAGTGTAGGATAGGTAGTAGTATTATAATTATTTTTACTTTCACAAAATTGTAATAATTTCATAATTGAGAGTTGCTAACATTAAGGAGGTTGAGTGGAATACATAATGCTGTTGCCCTGCAGTCTTTGAAGGTATATGTTGTTTTTCAGAGGACTATGGGCAAGTGTTATTCTTCCTCACGTTTGATTCACTCAAAGATTCTTTACCATTCTTTAGGCACTGTAAGTGGTCCTTTGTGTGACTTTACACACAGCGTAACACAGATAGCCCCCTACTGTAGTGTGAAAGATATACAGCAGGTATAGTTGGGATGGTTTTGTCACTACAGATCACAGATTCCTGGCTGCACTGAGACATACACTGGTGCCTGCCAATACAGCACACATCCTTGCACTATTTTGCAAGTAGGTCATTGTTGAGTGGCTACAAAACATGAATATATCCACACCTGCCTGAGGAACCTCAATCATCATTGGCATTGACTACTTGGTAAGCGTGGCACTATATGCAACTCACTAAGGGAAAGTACTTCCAAAGATTCAAGCCCTTAACTCTCCCATTTCCTCTTCCCCTGTGGAGGTGTTGTTTGCTCCTGGTTATGTGCTTTGGCTTCTATGCATCAATCTGTATTTACATTTTACAATAGATGTAATATGTGGCTACACTCATACTCAAAACATATGAGGCTTATCAGGGGCACAGGATAGGAACACATTCACCCTAGGTTTCCCACAGTTGCTTTATTCACCATTTATCAGTTGACAAAGGGTTCCAACAAGGAGCCAATGCATTTCTTGCATACTGACATTCACAGTATTGGATAGGCCTTGTGCATCCTTGTGTGGCACAGGTATGATGCTAATTCAGAAAGGGCATAGGCATGAGTATCTGCCTATCATATGTGTAACCATGATAATATATGTACTTAAGGATCTCTTCAGTGTGAACATTGAGGCTACCATTTGTGTAAGAACATGTTGTCATGTTCACTGAGCTAGATATATGTGGAAGAGTGGAACAGTGTTATTGACTCTCGTGCCTAACAGACACCATTTTAAAAATTTGGCGTTTGTTTGTTTAGTTAGAGCTTTTTACTGTGTGTCAGTCAAGTAAATGAAGCTCATTGTCACACCCTGATATTCCATTGGGAGACAACCCTTTCCTCATCATGCCATCGCAGGGGATGTACTTGCTGCATATCCTAAGAGAGCTGGTGCTAGTGACTTCAGCTCACTCTTTGAGATGCTCTGACGTGGGATATGTTAATACACACTCACCATGGTATAAGTAGTCCTTTCTACACCAGACATATGACACTCTGCTTAATAGGAGTGAATTTATTTACAAATGCGGTTGGGGCAGCATGACCATTTTTGCAGTGTTTGGGTCAACAACACCAACATTGATTATGAGCAAAGGATGCCCAGGCAGAGTCTATTTGGGAGACATGTCATGCGACATGTAGAGGTGAGGAGAATTTCAGAGTGAGGGAGTTCAAATTGCCATTAGGGAAGGCAGGCTTCTTCAAAAGTCAACAAATGGATGAGATTAACAGGTGCAAAATACAGGTGCACATTATTGGGTGGCAAAAGAGTTGGCATGATGATAGACACATGACCACTGGGAAACTGGCCGGGGGGGCTGAGACAAATGTTGCCTGGCAGTTCACTGATGAAGGCTGGGGAAGTCCACATAATCCTCCTCTGAAATGTGTTGTGCCTCCCCTGAGGGTCGTGGTGTTGTGCAGGAGGCTTCTGAGGCATGCACACATCAGGGGCAGAAGATGTGGCTCCCTGTTCCCTGCCAGCATTTGTCTATGTTGGCAAGGAAGGCAGCACAGCACTGTCCAGGGTCTGATGGCTTCTCTACAAAGCAACAACTTCACTATGGAGAACATTCATTGTTGCTATGTAGGAGTCCATCTTGTGCTCCATAGATCACATTATGTTAATGATGGTTCCCAGCTTGGTGGCAATCTCCCTGGTGTCAGATGCTGAGGCCTATTTTTCTTGCCTTTGCCTCATAACACTAGCAATGTCAGCTAGGGACTCATCCATACTATGGAGCCAAGGGGAGGTGCCTTTGCATGCCTTATTAGGGCTGGGCCCCTATGGATTAACGCTAGGCTGTCCACCTTAGTCTCCATCCCTGCCCACATCATATCAAAGATTCACTGCTGGACTCCTACCACTCACCATTGGAAGAAAACATGGGGGTCCTTGGAGTCCACAGCTCGGCATGGACTGGGGAAGTGGTTCCACTGGAGACCATGCAATCCTGTCATCCCTTGCCATGACCTGAGATTAGGATTCTATGGAGACCAGGAGTCACAGCCAGACTGGGAACTGAAACCGGCCCGGGCAAACTGCTCGGCTGGTCCCCCTGCAGAAGGGATGGGAGAGGGTGCAGCCAAGCTGTTTCTTAGGGCCCATTTTGGCCGCTCTTGTGACAGGGGGTAGAAATCGCCGGCCCCCGGTAACAAAAACAGCCCACCCCCAACCTGGCGGCCCACCAGGGAAATGTCTGGTGCCCGCTATGGCCAGTCCGGCCCTGCCAGGAGTTGCTGTAAGGTGTCATCATTCATGGGGGGAGCAGATGTCATCACCAACAGGTTGGTCATCCAGGACAGGTTGCTGGACATGACGTCTTCTTTGTTCCTCTGCAATGAAATTGGAAAATGTTATTGAAAATCCATGACAGGTGTTGACATAAGTAAATTGGGTGACAAACAGACCATATTATTATTCACTCTGTGTTACACATAGATGTGTAGAGCATATGTTACTACAATTAAATGAGGCCAAGTTACACTGGTGTTGCCTTTCACAATGCAATATGTTAACATTGTTCACACAACCACTGTGTGTCAAGGAGTCCTTTTTGTGTCATTCCACTGGCCTGCCCTTCCTGAAAGGGTGAGTGCAGGTAAGGGCCCCATTTGCCATGTTGCTTAGCTTATTTTTTCTATTGGCTAGACTGATGTAAGGTTGACTTAACACCACTGCTGAGAATATTGCACCATGTCACCAGGGCACCTGCATTTCCTCTAGGGATCACTTAACCCACAGCTCCAGACAAAGGGCCTGATTTAGATCTCGGCACTTGGGTTAGTTCGTCACAACAGTGATGGATATTCTGTCCGCCAAAAGATATAATGGGATTTATATTTTGGCGGACAGGATATCCGTCACCGTTGTGATTGTGTAACCTGTCGGCCGAGTCCCAAAGTAATGTTATTTGGCCATATATTAGACATGGTCCAGCACTCTGCCTTTCACACAGTACACCACACCACTGTGTCTTGCTGTGCTGTCTTGCATGCATTTGTTTGCATTCATTTGGCTGATGGGTCATATGTGGCACACATCCACACAACTCTACTGAGCAAGCAACCCTGCTACACTGCAGGAATGGGTAAGGGCATGTGCTTACCACAGTTTACTTATTTGTGTTGACTCCTGTCATTTCTGAGCACACACAGTCATCTCCAGAGTCTATAGCAGTAGGCGCTGTGCACCATCTCTGAAGTGGATAGGACAGGTCATACTTGGAGATATGCAACCACTGAAGCCCACTCCATTTCCTCATTACCCAAGCAGCTCACCTGCAGAGTAGCACAAATCTCTTCATTCAGCCCCACCCCATTATAGCTGTACATGACTCCTCTGGCAATCAGTGTTCAGACCCAGGGACTCACCTACTCTCACATTTTGATGACACCCAGATCATACACTGAATCCGAGGAGATACCAACACCACCATTTGTTACGTTATGCAATTGACCAACATGCCTAACTGTATGTTTGAGTTGTTGCTCATGCTAAACTTCACAAGATAGCAGTGATGGTATTCTGTAACATGTGCCTACACTGGTTGCCCACACAAACAGGCCGAAACACCTCACCGTCCAACTATCCCCAAAACCTGGCCACCTAGCTTACCCTGTCACTTCACAATACCTTTGTTTACATCTTCCTGCTTTAACATATGTAGCATAGTCAGACCTTTCTTCTTATGGCTCCTTCCTAACACCTGATACACCATCACACAGGCCAACATCGGAAAAGAGAATGTAGTACACCAATGCCCTCGGTATCCCTTCACAGCTGCTACACAAGTACAAAACTATCAAACACAGCAGTGTGTGATTATCACTCATGCTACCTTATGGCACATTCATCACACCTCCCCTCCTTGAGATTCAGTGGCTCCCCATTCGGACATACTGCCAGTTCCATGTGCTCAGCCACACCTACATTGCACTACACTTCACAGGGCCCACCAAGCTCACACACTATCTGTGCTTCCAACAAACACTCATGCACCTCCAGTGTGGTTCACTTGCATTCACCCTATCCCAAATATTCATTTGTACAAGACAGGAGGCAGTGAGGTCTATAACATGGCAGACAACACCTTTGAAATCTCACCCAGCTCATCAGGACAGCTGGGTGCAATATGGTTTCAAGCTAGTGGCTGTACACATGGCTCTTCACATGATCCTACTTGGAGTTCCTTCACATACTACGTACCTGAATCCCCTCTCTTGTTAGAAGTTAATCCTCTGGCAACTCCAATCCATTACTTTGCACTCTACTAATGGCTGCATATCCCCAAGACAATCACACTTGCCCCATGATGCCAGGAGAGCTGCATTGTGACAGTCAAGTTAGGCAGGTTTCCAAGATCCATGCATGATGTGCTGCTCCAGTCCATGTTTTTTGCTTTGTTTTGTGGGACTTGTAGTCCTAATCACTCATGTTATACATTACACTACACAGTATTGAAAGGACAACCTGTGCTGGGGCAGCACATCACGCACGGACATGACAAACTTGGCAGGGCTGGGCTGGAATGGGCTGAGCAAATTGTCACTGAGCAAAAAATGTTTATTTAAGTGATGTATGAGTTAACATGTAATACATTTCTGCCAGTTCCCTTGCACACAGTGCAGTGCAGCGCAGCACAGTGCGGCAAAGTGTTGTGTTATGCTGCACTGCATGACAGGTTTAATCATATTGTACCTTGTTGGCACTTAACCTGTAGATCTTCCTGCTCCTCAATCGCAGCACTGTCTTGTCCTTCGTCTCCTCCTTCCAACACTGTTGGGATGACTGACACCACCTCCACCTCCAAAGTGTCTAACTCCTCCTGGTCCTCAGCTCCTCCTCCTCTAGTCCACTTGGCTGCCCTCAGGTTATTGGCCAGTTCTCTTTGGTCCTCCACTTATAATCATGCCAGAACTTCTTGTACTTCAGCACTGTCATTCATTTTTGCTTGGCCTACCCTGCTAATTTTATCCACTATGGATTGTCAAATGGCTTCCTTCTTCCCTAATGGCAATTTGGAGGTGACAAAGAGAAGGTGTTCATTTTTTGTCACATCAGTTATTAATATTTGGTTCTCCTCCTTACTGAAATTGCTCTTCCTCTTCCCCTGGATTTCTATCTGACATCTTGACTAGTGTTGGGATTTTTGCCCTCACTGCTTGTGCTTGGTCCTCCCTCCATTTCTTGCTTTTGATGAGTTGCAAAAGAATTTCTTTGCAATTCATCACTTTTTGAGACTTTCCATTGCATGACCGGTGACCAGGAGGATTGATTTCAAAGCACTGCACTTGGCTTTCCGAGCTTACCATGGCAAAGGACTGGTCTATCTCAAGTCAAGGCTCATACCTTATCACCAGGAGCGGACTTTGAGATCTAATCAGCAGCGCCTTATCACTGCCCCCCGCTTCGCAAAAATGTGACAAGAAGGTAGGTCCTTCAAAGTCAGGATGTCTAAACGGAACTCATTGCCCAGCCACTTGTGTGAGCTAGAGACAGAGCAGGATTATCAGGATTCTAAGTCTGGCTAGTCTGCTAGCACTGGGAGACCTCATCCGACGTAACCGCGCGCTTTATAAGCTGTCATTCATTCATGACGCTCTCCTATGTGACGCTAAGCTGATTTGCAGCACGTAAAAATTGTTTTACGACTGGAAATTCAGCTTTGCGTCACATTGGAAGCAGATGTGTTACAACATTTTGTGCCATCCTTCCCACTGATGATGCACCTTGGGAGCTTATAACATGGTGCACCCTCTCATAAATACGCCGCAACCATTGTGCTTCAAAGTGTCATTCTGCAATGCAACATTTTCTGATGCAACACTGCGGCAACTTAGCGATGCGTCATTCCTCATAAAGATGTCCCTAAGACTTCTAGAAACAAAGTATTAAAGTACAAGCTAAGGTAAGGAAATTCTGTTAATATAGAAGTAGAACTTTACAGTCAACACATATAAAATATTCATGCAACAAACTATAAGTGGTAAAGGTAATCTAGCCAAGAATCAGTCAAAACAGTTACAATCAACATAGCGCAGACATTAGAGCACAGATCATCAGACAATTGTGCAATCAATTTAATTTGATTATAAGCTTCACAAACCACTTGGGCTGCAGCTAGGCATGACTTTACCCAAAGATTCACATGGGTCATCACTCACTCTTAGCAACAGATTAAGTTAATCAGTGAACCCCTTATTTAAGGCAGCTTTTTGTTTTGTTGTGCGACTTACACATTAAGGGTTGGAGGGGTTTAAGGGGTTTGCATATGAATGTGATAGGCCAGATTCAGGAGCAGCCTGTAATAAAGTGGGGGACTGAATATTATAATCAGTATAAAATTATTTCTGTGAGTTACTACCCAGAGCAAGTGTAATCTCAAATCAAAAGCTGACAAGTTGACCTAAACTACTTGCACCATTGTCTCAACATAGTGGTAGATATTAATGGTGAGGTAAGTAGTTTGATATTTTTAGGACCCCTAAAAGAATTGTATGCGCACCAGCTGTGCCACTTGAGTGACAGCGAGAAATCCCAAAATCATAGAGCCAAAGGCAGTTTCCCAGTGCAAACGATATAAGTGTAGAAGATGAGGTCTATCTTGATAATGCTGAATTTTGCATTGTAGTAGAGATTTGCTACACGTTTTTTGGCTTTTTACACTGTCTTGTAAATAAGAGAAGGGGATATCGCCACCAGAACATCACTAAAAGTAAAATTCTGCAGGAGAAATCCCCTTGTAAATATGCCCTGTCGTCTTGTGTCAGTTTAAAGCATCTCAAATCCATTGCTTTGTGCTTTCAGTTGCTCACTGTTCTTTGACTTTCAAACATCTTGCAATTAAATAGATACGAACAGTCTACATAAACAATTCAAACTGATCCCCATCCATGGTTCATGAAAATTATCACTTTCCACTTATCTTTTCAAAATACTGGTATATTCCCAAACTCTGCAAATTATTATCTGCAAATATGGAGAACCAAAGCAGGTGTGAACCTGAACAACCAGGATCTGGGCTCTCAGAGACCCAGTAGCTGCAGAATAGACATGATATTTGCAGCAAACGAATGAACTGCAACCGTGCCTTATTTTTTATAATTGGATAACTGTGTGAAGAATCCCTGAAGAACTGCATAAACAAATATCTATGTGATTGAATGCATACCCATTGCAAAGAGCAATCTTTTTTCCTAATATCTTACCATCTATAATCAAAACGTGGCTCTCTGGAACTGTAAACTGTTTTTCCAGATTGAAGGGACTTCTTTGAGGGTTAGAAAGGCAACTTTGTCTTGGTCTTTTGGTAAAATACTGCAAAGATTCCTTGTCTACACTGTCTTCACGCATCCAGCAATGACACCTTTTCAGTATGAGTTATATTATGATTCATTTCTTTACATACTCCTGAGGTATTACATTCCATTTTTATCAATTACGTAAGAACACTTCAGATCCATCAGTTGACTGGGGGTGAGTGTTTGATTTGCTCAAACGCTCCGTCCATCATCCCCTTTTGTATCGTTTTGTATCACTTCAGATCCATTGCAGCAGGTCAGTAGCTAAGCAGCTAAGCCAATGACTGCCATACAAACAGTGTCCAAACACAAAGAACATCCCATTTCTTATCCTTTTAAGACGCAAAACACAGGTTAACAATTCATGTGCATAAAGATTCATTACTTCAGTTCTTTAAGTTATATACAAACACACCAACTGTGTAGTCGCAATACCGCTCAATTAATTGTAAAATGCGCAAAATATTTTTTACCTTTAGTTTATGCTTTTTTTTGCTACCTTATTTTGTTTTCTAAAAACACCTCACAGTCACATTAACGCCTTAACTGCGGCGGTTTTCCCCCCGCGATGCGGGTGTTCTATTGAGTGGGTGGGGCTCCGTCTGCCATTGGCCGACGGCAGCACCCGCGAGGTAATGATCCCGTCACCAAACGGCCAACGGGAGCACGGAGCAGATTAAAGACTTTTTTCATTGAAGAGTTAGAATACCACCTTTGTTCTGTAAAAGGGTTTGCACCTTCCCCATGCTTATTGTTTATAAACAGATAATGACCTCTTCACAAAGGTAAACTTGCACGTGAATAAATCTACATTTGAAAATCTACTCTTACCCTTTTGAGTAACTTTACTACATTAGGCTATTCATCATTTATATATGTAAAGTTACTCAAAAGTGTAGGCTTACATGTTTCCACCCACTTAAATGGGGGTGAAGCCAGTAAAAAGTCAAATAAGATATTAAAGCTACTAGTAGTAGGGAACATATATGACATTCTGAACTCTTGGTGAAGACCTTCTCAATCGGGCTAAGATCTACCTACAGTGACGTATAGGACAATGAATAAAAGTTTATTAAAGTTTTAGAAAGTAATTACAAGCTTTTGTATGTTAAATGATTTTGAATATATATTTTAAACACAATATTTCAGTAGCACGAATGTAGTACTACTAAAGTTACTACAAAATGGGGTACAAAGCTGTAAGTTGTAGTCGACGAGTATTCCACGAGGCCGGCTACTCCTTCTGCAAAGGACTTCTGAAGAGGATTTGCTGCTGTGGAGAAGAAAGCAGCAGAAACTGCCCCAACGTTAGGCCAACCAATGATGCACCTTGGACGGACTGATGAGCAGGTAGGTCCCAGTCTCCTCTGAGGTCTCGGAGCACTTTTTAGCCAAGTTTTGGATTTTGACTATCTGGGCAGGTTTACCACCAATTGCAAAGGTTCAGGACTGGAGAGGCACAACTTGGAGGGCCGGGACTCACTCAGGCTGGGTCCAGGTGCGGGTTCAAGATGTTTGGAACCTTTTCTGTCGCTGAGGCTCTGAGCAGGAGGCTAGACAACTAGCCCTTGGAGTCACTCTGATAGTCCACAAGAAGTGGAACAGGGTTCAAGCAGCAGGCCACAGAGGGTTAACGGCAATCTTAAGGCAGCAGAGCAGTCCTTCCAGGTGCTAAAAAGCAGTCTTCTGAAGTACAAAACAGGCCACAGCAGCAGACAGTTCTCTGAGAGTCCTTCCACAGGTCCCGATAACGAAAAGAAGATTAGGTCTGAGGGCCCTGTTTGTATACTCAGTGCCTTCTTTAAAGTAGGAAAAGTTTCAATAGATTTTTTCTTAGAAGTGCTCTTAAGTTCCTGCCTCCCCTGCCCTAACTCCAGCATGTCTACAGGCAGAATGAGGCAGTGTGAAGTTCTTTGTGTGAAGACAGGGCACTGTCTATTCATTTACAAGTGGGGCTGTGCCAAGCTTTCTCCCCCCGAGCCTGCCAGTGACGGCCCATCCAGACAAATCTAATCCCTCTATTGTGTGTCTGTTTGTAAGGAGTAAACAAAATCTAACTGCCTGCTATACCCAGTCATGTGACCCAGGACCAGGCTGCAGGTACAAAATAGCTAGGGTATGAAAATACTGACTTTCTAAACGTGGTATTTTCAAAATTGTGACTTAAAATCCAACTTTATTATAGAAGACAATTTAAAATTATAGTTTCTTACACACCAAACATGAAATTTAAACCTGCTCTGAATCAAAAGTTAGCACTTATTAAATGTAATAAGGCAACCCACTGTAATCCTATGGAAGAGGTAGGCCTCACAGTAGTGAAAAACAAATTTGTGTGTTTTTCAATACCAGGACATGTCAAACTTAAAAGTGCATGTCCAATCTTTTAATTGCAATGCACCCTGCCCTATGAACTGCCTAGGACTTACCTTAAGGTGACCTATATGTAATAGAGGGAGAAGTCTTGACAATGGGGTTATTTTGCAAAGTCGTATTGCCAGTTTAAAATTGCATTCAGGCTGCAATGGCATACCTGAGACATGTTTTATGAGCTTCTTTAGTGTGTGGCACAATAAAAGCTGCTGGCCCACAAGTAGCATTTAATTTACAGGCCCTGGGTATATGGTATACCACTTTACTCTGGATTTATATGTAATTTGATATGCCAATCAGGAGTAAGCCAGTTTTACCATGTTTTATGACGTGAGCACAAGCACTTTAGTTCTGGTTAGCAGTGGTAAGGTGCACACAGTTCTAAGGCCAACAAAAACTAACATAGAGAAATAGGAGGGTGAAGGCAAAATGTTTTGGGAAGACCACCCTAAGGCTGACAGGTCTAACAGGCATAATGTTGAAATGTTTAATTTTCAAAGATGCTAAGTATTCAGAGAATTCCTGGCCTTGAAATGGCGATCTGTTGTTGGTTCTCAACTGCTTAATAGCTTCATGGATGGCTATTCCATTTTCTAGTTTTGCATCATATATTCTTCTAACGTACTTCAAACTTCACGTTTGAGTACGTTTACAGTTTTGAATAGGTTTAGTTCTGTTTGGTATTCACAAACTTACCTCTGCACAAGTGGATGATTAATTGCCCTTGTTAGAGCTTGCTGTCTTTCAGCTCAATTGAGAGTGACTATATTTACAGATACTCAATTTGGCTTTGGTGTGGTCCATGATTTTGGGCAGTTATGGTCACAAAGGGGATTTATGATATCATCTGGGTCCCTATTAGAAATAGGGAACAAATGTGATGAAATCTTTAGAGGTTTTGCAGTTCCCCAAGAATTTGCAGTAGTTAGTTGTACAGCTCACAGAAGTGATAATGACTATGTCACTGTTCACAATTGATATGCTGATGAAGTTGAATGATATTTTGCATGTGTGCCATGCACATTTAATGGATGCTATACAGATGAATCTGACGAGAGCACTACCTTTTCTATGTTGTTGTCAGTAGCTTATACATGTAAAGAAATCAAGAGATTGCATCAAGAGGTTTTAGAGGCAGAACAGCAACTGGGGATCAGAGCAGGATGTGTTAAAAATAAGAATGAATTGCGTTTCAGCAGGTGGAAGACCAATGTTGCCTGTCTGTTTGTTGTTCCCCTTGACACTACATTTCCATAGTCCTGCACACATTGGTATGGAGGCAATGGTTAGACTGTTTAGGCAGAGTTGTTTAAGTCTCTGATTCAGAGTTTTGGCTGAAGCGCTATAACATAGATGTGTTATATGTCAGCAGATAAATGTAAGAAGGAGAACAACCTGTAACATTTAGCCACATTGGAAAATCAGGAGGACCCTTTAACAGGATGTAGTTGGACTTTATTAAAATGCCTGTTTGCAATGGGTAGAGATACGCCCTTGTTACAGTGTGCTTGTATTCTCAATGGGTGGAAGCCTACCCAACACAGAAAAATTACAGTCTCACTGTCAGATTCCCAGTTTGTCTGGAGTCAGACCAAGAGAACCATTACAATAATGAGGTACTTAGAATGTTGTGAGTGGTTTTTCAAGTAGATCAGAGAGCTCAAGGTAGCTTGTCACAAGGCTTCGGGATATAAGAACAGGTAAACAGGACTCTGAAGTATGTCCATCTACTTTATTGAAATGGCTAGATGTGTTACCACTGGTTTTAATAAGTTTTCCAAGCACCCCTGACAGGAAAACTGGATTATCTTCACATTAAAAAATACTCATGGATTGTGCCATGAGACTGCCCGCTATGCCTGCAAATGCACTTGTAAACATCATAGATGACATTGTTCATTGATTCTCTAATCAGTGATCTTCATGGGTACCTGAACTGACACTCTTTTTTCTCATTATTCTAGCTTATTTAGAATAGGGAGTTTCCTTTATGGAACACACTTGTATTATTACTATATTAACTGTGATTATGGTGAATATACTGCTCTATTTTATAATGAAAGATTGATTGATGGATTATATTAACTTTTAATGTTGAGGTTTGTGATTTTTATTGAAGGACAAAAAAGATGAAAGACTGATAAGATTTGAAATATAAAACCCATTAACTCACACTAATTCTCTTTATTGACTAAACTGAAACTCTTTAATGATTTCTTCCTCTGTAGGTGATTGATCCTTACTTCTCCTTCTCGATGAACGATGGTCCATACCACCATTGGCAGGGGTTATTTATTGATTATAACTGAACATTGAGATACAAAAAAACCCGCTCCTGCAGTAATTGACACTTTTGTAGGAACTTACACTTTTGTATTAAGTTTAGCACTACACATGGCCAACCACTGGAACTGCGCACCCTCCCATAGAAAATAACAGAGCTAGGGATTTAAAGTGAAACCCCATAAGAAATTAAGTTTTGTAAAATAATTAAAAATGTAAAATAGTTAGAAATATAAATACAAATTAATTATTGTTAAAAAATATTAAAAAGTACACATTTATTCTTTAATTATAAACTATTTAATAACCTATTCATGTTAAGACCTTTCTCCCATTATTTTCTGTCAGAGTGCTGCAGGACCAGAAGATGGCCATGTATAGTGCTGGACTTAATACTGTTTTTTTAAGTCGTAGCATTCAATCAGAGTTTGTAAGTACCTAAAAGTAGTAAACTCACTCAGAAGTGTAAAGTTATTCAAATTTGAAAGCTAGCTTTCTGAATCATGACCATAAAGTATACAATTTCAAATTCAGAGTATTTTGAGTAATCATCTGTCCAGGAGTGCATTGAAATGTCCTCTTGCTCTCATATATGGTTGCTGTGGGAGTGTAACTCCTAGAACGGGCCTGAAGAAGCACCTTCTCTCCTGAATCTAAAATTTTCTACAAAAAAGCTAACAAGAAACACCAACGATTAGTTGGATCCACATGTGCATCCTATATTGAAATAAATATCATTTGCAAAACATATTGACTCATTGGAGTAAGTATTAGAAAGTTTAAATTCAATGGGATGATATTTTTGTAACCAATATTTCGAAATACTATATTAATGTCAAACAATATTTCAGCACAAGATATTCTGGCATACAACCACCTCCAACTGCTTTCTAGTCATTATACCCAGATGTTCAAATAAAGCCTCAAAACAGGTCCACCATGCCACAAAACTGGCCCATATCAGCCTTAAAGCACCTCACAAACTGACCTGCTAGACTGGCCCATCTGTCACTGCCAGATATCCCTATAGGCCGATCTGCCCTGAATATATATAGTGATCAGTCAATGTAATAAGGGTTGAGTTTGTAACAGGCTTCTGTTCAACTCCCAGGTCACAGTCCAACCTTGATTTGTGCTTTGAACTCCTATAGTCAGAAGCACATTTTTTCAGACGATTTCTCTTGCTGAGCTCTACAATGTATTTATTCAAGCATACAATGAAATAGAATTGAAGATAATGTATGTCAATTCATTACACTGCATTGTTTCCATCCGTTGTTTGAATTTACCAATGAGAAGATACAATTATGTTGCAAACATTTTTGAAGAGTCACAGTGAAAGTTTATTTAGGTTTTCTCCACATGCACGAAGCAGCTAGACAGTAATGGGGGTCATACAAAACAAAAGGAAGTAGTGTAACAGTGTGGTTATGTGTGGCTCTGTCTTTCGATCAACCTTAGCTTTTTCCTTGATATAGCAGTATTTTTTCATTAAATAGTTTTAACTCTGTTTATAACAAACATTTGTATCATACAGCATTAATACACTTCATAATCTTATTAATGATTGTTTAAGAAATTTAGAAATTAGTTTGCTGAGCTTATTACTTGCAATTCATCCATTATTGTTGTCCAGAGATTTCCATTTTTAATTTGTGTTTTTGGATCATTAGAGAAGTAATTTAGCTTGGGTAGACATTGCTGATCTAGGTCAATTTCTTCTCGATTGCATTTTCAAAAAATGGTGGATGTGTTGCAGTGATGATGTAATATTTCAGGAACCAGAAGACCTATTTACTTCATTTTGATGTCAAAATATAGGTTTTGGAGATCAAGTAGTCTTATAGAGTCAGGAAAGAACTCCTTAGAGAAACCCTTCCACCATTTTACAAAATGGCAGCTATAATAGAGGAAGAACAGATATATAAAGAAATGAAACAAATAATAATGGTATTTAATCCTTTTATGTATGCACCAAACAATGTTTATGATCTGAATATGAAAATAAAATAATGTTCATCACGCCTGTTTCAGACACATTTTCACAGTTCACTTTATTTATTTGTTTTGACAATCACTCATGGTTTATTTATGGAATGTTAAATATTTGAGAAGAGCATATCGACAGGGACATCTTTTTGTAGCACAGGCTTTGCAAGTACATGCATGTGTAAGTTCTGAGGATAGAGGCTTTAGAAATTTCATAGGATTTAGCACCCCATCAATAGCTTCCCAACAGAATTTACATGGGTCTTTGTCTACATATGCATGATCCAAAACATGTACACATCCTCTGATCATGTAGAACACCTTTTTAATGTGTACATACACAGAATATGACGTTGGTGGAAGGTCACTTAGAGGGACTGATCTCTTGAACTCACTGTACCGAAGATCATCAAATGTGTGACAGTCACTCACTTTCCACACACACAAAAGGTATTTTTCTACGCCTTTAAAGTCACATTCTTCTTCTGTCTCAGCAAATCCTTTTAGAAACTTCACAGGTTCAGCAGTTAGAGCTCCATGCTTTGTTCCAATTTTGCTCATAGTGTCATCACTCATAATAATATGTCCCTTGATAAGAACACTGGGCATCTCAGAGTCAAGTTTCATGTACAGAATATGAAGCACGGTTTAGGAGCATATGTACAAGGAAATGTTGGAGGGCGGAGCTGCGCCAAATTTGGCATCGCCACGTTCTGACATTTCCAAAATGCAGGGCTGCACCATATTTACAACAATAAGGCACACCCTTGTGTTTTCCCGAGCGCTGGCACTACACATTATCTGCCTAGCACCAATGCAGGTACCCTTGCACCATAGTGCAATGGTGCCTGAGCTGCAGGGAAAGAATGTTTAGGTGCAGGAAGGTGTTCCTTCCTGAACATAAACTATCCATTATGGTGATTTGTTATTTCTATGTGAGTTGCAGAATGCACATCCGCATTATTTAATGATTGCTTATAAAAATGTCAGCTGCAGTATGGAAAACACCTTCATACCAGAAAATTGGCAGGATATTCAAGCTGAGCAAACACATTTTGGAAGTTTTTTAGAGTTGTGAATACGGTTGCATAGTTTGTGACTGAAGATAGTGTTATTGGTAAAAACCCAACCCTCTTCAGTGGGACTGTAGTCTGGGCTTTTCTTCATTCTTCAGTCTGTACCACATAAAAAATATGATAAACTCGGCTAAATCAGCTTTGTGGACTACAGCATCAGCTAGAAGAAGATCCATGTCCACAGCCTGTTTGAAACTTGTGGTAGACTGGGACGGGTTGAGGGCTTGTAGTGATATTGCACACGTTGGCAAGGTAGTTGGGTTATAAGTTTGCAGCTTCATTTGTTTATGCCTAGAGCTGACACAGCTTGTTTTTCAGCAGCTACTTCATTGGTACAGTCTTGAAAGAGCACCATGGCAGATCATGTGTGCTGGAAGTTCTAGACAAAGAAGAGCTGTCTTCAAAATCAAAATTATCAAGAGCAGCAATTGTAAATCATTTCCTGGTAAAGTGACTTGGAAGTGGTGTGCTGTCAGATTCACAAGATTTTACAGCATGATCTGCAAAAAAGTTCCTGCTCCGTAATATGTCATTATAACTAGATGATACACCAATCCTACTTATTGAAGTGATTAGCTCTCGAATTTTGCACTCATAATAGATTGCATGGGCAGTCCTCGTGTAGCAGAGTTTTCTTTTTGCCGTGATGTAATTCATAAAGCATGGTTTGGAAAAGATAGCACATTTACACACTGTAAGCCTGTCAGTTCATGGGATTGTCTTCCACTTCTTCGCTAATATCTTCTAAGTGATCATCAATGTTGTCGGCTTCTGTTCCAAATTCAAGAACTTTAGTTTGTAACAGTTTTGCTTTGCTCTTATTAAGCAATGATGTAAAAAATATTAGGACAACATCAGGCATTCTTGTTGAATCTAATGATTTGTGGAGCTATGGTGCATGATAAAATCTGTTATTAAGTCCAAAATCAAAATCTTTCAGGACGTTTCTTAATATGGCTCCTGCTGATTTTATTGTAACCTGTGTTCTTATGTTGCCAGCAAAGACACCATAAGTGGCTGATTCTTTTTGTTAGGATGACAAAATGAATTCAGTCATTGTACATTCAGTCCAGAAAAATCGAAATTCCATTATTATTAAGGCTTCGAGTTTACCATTTAAACAGATTTTTACAGATAAATACAGACAGAAAACAATCTTCTTCCTGTCTGTATTTAGTTTTAAAAGTGGAAAAAAAAAAATTGTGCTTCTTTTTAGGAACTCTGCTTGTTGTCCTTCACGAATTCCAGAAAAACTGCTAAGTAGATGAACACCATAGGGTTTTAAAAACAGTTGAGATTCCCTTAAATACAGGTATATGTTGACATATATTTGTATAGAATGCAAACACTTACCCGTCGGGTTTTGTTTTGTTACATCTGCCTGCTTAATTTGCTAAAACGCGACAGGCATCAAGGTATGAGTGCACGTTGATCAGTTGAATACATTTGGAAATTTACCATTTTACGTCGCAATTTATTCTTAAAACATAAAATAAATATAGATAAATACCAATAAAATGGCCAAAAAATGAACATAGATAAATACAGACAGGATGGAATAAAAAATAAATATCATAAAACCGGGAGCCCTGATTATTTTGGATCAATACAGTTTCATCAATGTTGACTATTATTCCTCTGATCTCACTAAGTGCGAACCCGTAGCCAGCAACCAAGAGTGATTTCTAAAACTTCATTTGCTTTTCCAAAGAGTACAAACTTAACTGAAGGCTGGCGGTTAAATTTGCTGCTGGGAGCTCATTGTACCTTCATATTTTTGAATGTATGCATGTATGCAGTTCGGGTGAGCATACAAATCCGCTGAAAATACATTCTCCTCACGGTTTATATTAGCTACCCAGCTGAAAACTTCATCTTCATCTTGGGAGAAACTAGCTGCAGATAAAAATATGTTTGCACTTTGCTACTCACATACTCTGTACTTTGTTCTTTTGTTAATCCCTTTTGTTAATCCCTTTGGCCCTTGTCGTGTCTAAACCACAGATAACAGATTGAAGATCCTCTGCTTTCTGATCCGGTGGTGGAAGTGGATGAGGGGTAGCCATCGAAGTGGATGGGCACTGAGTTTGGTAGTCGTTTTTTTCTCAGAAGTTATGATTCACTTGTTTCTGCCATTTTTTGCCCAAAAAAAATCCAGGCTTTTTACCATTGTATACAACTTGTAGCACTTGCTGTAACAATGATAACATATTTGATACTCTTCAACCCTCATGTTCAATCTTTTGTGAACTTCGTCTTGCCCTATTTCTACAGCATCTTGAACTCTCTTCTGTCCAGCACAGCTGATGTAAGATTTTCTTTCGGATTAGATTGGCATATGGAACATCATTCTTTGTTGAAGGAGTCCTCAGATTTTGCAGGTAGCAGGAGGAAAAGATCCTCTGCTACCACCTGCTTCTCTAATGTTCACAAATTTGCCTGAAATGGAAAAACTGAAACAAAAACAATATTAAAATAAGTTATCAATATGATGGCTAAAACACATCATTATAGCGCCGCCATTTTGGAAAATGGTGGAAACGTTGCTCTGAGGAGATATTTTCTGTCTCTATAATACTATTTAACCCCAAAATCCTATGTTATCACACCAAATGAAGTATATAGGTCTCATGGTTCCTGAAATATTATATCATTACTGCTACACATCTGCCATTTATAAAGATGTCATTCAGAAATATTTGTCCCGGATTAGCAATGTCTACCCAAGCTAAATTACTTCTCTGATACAAAAACACAAATCAAAAATGGAAACCTCTGGACAACAGCTTCCTTATCAAGGAGCCAGGACTATATAGTTAAAACAAGTTTCTTTATGTCACATGTTGTAAAATTAGTCTGAAGGAGTGGAGCAATATGTAAACTTCTTTCAATCACAAAACCATCAAAGTTCACAATTTTGGAGATATTTACAAATAACACTGAAGGAGTTATCGGCACATGAGGTTTGGAAAATTGCCATAACACCAACATCCTCCAAAAAGACAATTAACGGAATAACAAAACAATTGTCACTGCTGAAAAATAAAGAGCTGCTTACTAAAAGAGAAGATAAAAAATCGCTAAAAGTTAGCGATTCGGTAAAAGTCGCTAATAAAAATACCTAATCCTCATTACCGAATCGGTATTACCGAATCTATAATACCGACTCAGTAATTACTGAATCCGGTATTTCAAAAAAATCGCAAAGCTGTGAATCAGCCAATCCTGTGCTACCTGATGAACTCACAACCAGGAAGTGGCCACACTCATGCAGCTGCACTGATCCTGAAACTGTTGGAGAGGTAGGGAGCAGGAGCAAAAGCACAGGAGCTGCACAGGTACCACCTAGCTGATAAACAAAAACAGAACCATGGACTCATAGGAGTAGGGGAAGGATGCTGGAGAAAGAAAGTGCAAACACAAGTTTAGTGAGAGTGAGTTGGAGGTCCTTATAGAGGAGGTGGTGAAGGATCATGATCAGCTCTTTGGCAACAAATCCCTGCCTGTCCCTGAGGCACAAAAACTGAGGATTTGGTTGGTAATCCAGCAGAAAATCAATGCCATTGGGGTCACCCATCACTCAACAGAGGACCTCAAGAAGCGATGGTACGATCTCTGGAAACGTGCCAAGGAGAGGGTAGCCGAACGGCTGAAACAAGCCAGGAAGACAGGTAGGGGGACATCTACAGTGCCTGCACCGACTGCCTTAGAACAAATGGTAGAGCCCACCCTCCAGCCGCAGAGCATCAGTGGCATCGGTGACGTGGACAATTCAGCCACAGGGTCCAACAGACAAGGTAATATGCATGCACAGCATGCTGTGCCCCCTCCCTAACCCTAACCCCAATCCCCCTCCAAAAATCCCAATTCAGACCATGTTTTGCCTGAAATCTGCAATGCATCATGGACAGTTGTAGTCCCTATCAAATAATAGCATATCAGTCGGTCCCCAAAAACCATATGCATGTCACACACATCAAGAGATAAGCAAGCGGGAGACAGACAGCTAGATTGGCAGTCATGTAATTTATTTGTAGGCAAATGCTGCCAGACAAGTGAGTAGTACTACATTCTGTATCCACAGGCGAAACATTGTGCCAGGCAGCAGAAGGGGAGACAGAAGAGGCTTCCAGGGAGCAAATAAAACACACTTGAGGAGGATGTTCTATCACCTGCTGACGCCACACCACCACCACCACCATCACCACCACCACGACCCAGAAGGAATACCGTGGGTAGCCACCAGGAGATTGAGGGCACAGAGGATGAGAGCCAGGGAGCAGAACAGGCCCCGCAGGAGGATGAAAGACAGGAATCTGTAACACAGTCCCCCATGGAGGTTGGCCACACAGGTGCATGTAGACGCCGACAAAGAGAACACAGTCCTGAGGCAGAGGAGCCCAGTGTCTTCTCTGGTCTGGAGAAGCAGATGCTCAAAGTGCAGCGCCTGCAAGGAAAAACAATGAGGGCAATGCAACGCCAGATGGTGGCAAACAATAAAAACTTCATAGACATGAAGGAGGCCATATACTGCCTCAACAACACCGTGGCAGAGGGCATGAAGGAGATGTCTGATGCTGTGAGGCTGTTATGCAGCAAGCTTGATATTGACCGTGGTGCAAGGCGCACGGACAGACAGAGACTGGAAGGGCACACTAAGGAAGTTAACAGGCTGTGCAATGCAATCATGTCCTCAGCAGGCGCTCAGTGGCCATGCAAATGGAGATGGCCAAGTGCAGCCGTGAAGTCACTCAGGGGTTAGAAACAGTCACCAGTACTTTCGAGGTGCTTCATACCAACCAAATTGCTGCCAAAGGATCGGGGGATGGGGCTGAGAGTGAGGAGGCAACAAGCCGCAGCAGCAACCCCCCCCCCCCACATTACAGGAGACCAGGAGGCGCAGTGGTAGGCACCGTTCAGCTGCAGGACAAAGCACTGGCGATGTCAGTATGCCTGCTGAACACAGCAGTGCTGCGCGTGGGCACAGGAGATAAGCACAGCTATCACAGTCCATTGTGTGGTGGGTGAAGTTACCCATTGGACACAATGATGGGACTAGGGATGTTGCATGGTAGAGTGACTATGCCATGTTTGGCTTGACCAGGCACTGTGAGGCCGTAATACTATTTAACCCCAAAATCCTATGTTATCACACCAAAATGAAGTATATAGGTCTCATGGTTCCTGAAATATTATATCATAACTGCAACACATCTGCCATTTATAAAGATGTCATTCAGAAAAATTTGGCCCGGATTAGCAATGTCTACCCAAGCTAAATTACTTCTCCGATACAAAAACACAAATCAAAAATGGAAACCTCTGGACAACAACTTCCTTATCAAGGGGCCAGGACTATATAGTTAAAACAAGTTTCTTTATGTCACATGTTGTAAAATTAGTCTGAAGGAGTGGAGCAATATGTAAACTTCTTTCAATCACAAAACCATCAAAGTTCACAATTTTGGAGATATTTACAAATAACACTGAAGGAGTTATCGGCACATGAGGTTTTGAAAATTGCCATAACACCAACATCCTCCAAAAAGACAATTAACGGAATAACAAAACAATTTTCACTGCTGAAAAATAAAGAGCTGCTTACTAAAAGAGCAGAACTCGGTATTTCTGATGTAGATAAAAAAATCGCTAAAAGTTAGCGATTCGGTAAAAGTCGCTAATAAAAATACCGAATCCTCATTACCGAATCGGTATTACCGAATCTATATAACCGACTCAGTAATTACTGAATCCGGTATTTAAAAAAAAATCGCAAAGCTGTGAATCAGCTAATCCTGTGCTACCTAATGACCTCACAACCAGGAAGTGGCCACACCAATGCAGCTGCACTGATCCTGAAACTGTTGGAGAGGTAGGGAGCAGGAGCATAAGTAGAGGAGCTGCACAGCTACCACCTAGCTGATAAACAAAAACAGAACCATGGACTCATAGGAGAAGGGGAAGGATGCTGGAGAAAGAAAGTGCAAAAACAAGTTTTGTAAGAGGGAGTTGGAGGTCCTTATAGAGGAGGTGGTGAAGGATCATGATCAGCTCTTTGGCAAAAAATCCCTGCCTGTCCCTGAGGCACAAAAACTGAGGATTTGGTTGGTAATCCAGCAGAAAATCAATGCCATTGGCGTCACCCATCACTCAACAGAGGACCTCAAGAAGCGATGGTACGATCTCTGGAAACATGCCAAGGAGAGGGTAGCCGAACGGCTGAAACAAGCCAGGAAGACAGGTAGGGGGACATCTACAGCGCCTGCACCGACTGCCTTAGAACAAATGGTAGAGCCCACCCTCCAGCCGCAGAGCATCAGTGGCATCGGAGACGTGGACAATTCAGCCACAGGGTCCAACAGACAAGGTAAGATGCATGCACAGCATGCTGTGCCCCCTCCCTAACCCCAATCCCCCTCCAAAAATCCCAATCCAGACCATGTTTTGCCTGAAATCCGCAATGCATCATGGACAGTTGTAGTCCCTATCAACTAATAGCATATCAGTCGGTCCCCAAAAACCATATGCATGTCACACACATCAAGAGATAAGCAAGCGGGAGACAGACAGCTAGATTGGCAGTCATGTAATTTATTTGTAGGCAAATGCTGCCAGACAAGTGAGTAGTACTACATTATGTATCCACAGGCGAAACATTGTGCCAGGCAGCAGAAGGGGAGACAGAAGAGGCTTCCAGGGAGCAAACAAAACACACTTGAGGAGGATGTTCTATCACCTGCTGACGCCACACCACCACCACCACCATCACCACCACCACCACGACCCAGAAGGAATACCGTGGGTAGCCTCCAGGAGATTGAGGGCACAGAGGATGAGAGCCAGGGAGCAGAACAGGCCCCGCAGGAGGATGAAAGACAGGAATCTGTAACACAGTCCCCCATGGAGGTTGGCCACACAGGTGCATGTAGACGCCGACAAAGAGAACACAGTCCTGAGGCAGAGGAGCCCAGTGTCTTCTCTGGTCTGGAGAAGCAGATGCTCAAAGTGCAGCGCCTGTAAGGAAAAACAATGAGGGCAATGCAACGCCAGATGGTGGCAAACAATAAAAACTTCAAAGACACGAAGGAGGCCATATACTGCCTCAACAACACCGTGGCAGAGGGCATGAAGGAGATGTCTGATGCTGTGAGGCTGTTATGCAGCAAGCTTGATATTGACCGTGGTGCAAGGCGCACGGACAGACAGAGACTGGAAGGGCACACTAAGGAAGTTAACAGGCTGTGCAATGCAATCATGTCCTCAGCAGGCGCTCAGTGGCCATGCAAATGGAGATGGCCAAGTGCAGCCGTGAAGTCACTCAGGGGTTAGAAACAGTCACCAGTGCTTTCGAGGTGCTTCATACCAACCAAATTGCTGCCACAGGATCAGGGGATGGGGCTGAGAGTGAGGAGGCAACAAGCCGCAGCAGCACCCCCCCCCCACATTACAGGAGACCAGGAGGCGCAGTGGTAGGCACGGTTCAGCTGCAGGACAAAGCACTGGCGATGTCAGTATGCCTGCTGAACACAGCAGTGCTGCGCGTGGGCACAGGAGATAAGCACTGCTATCACAGTCCATTGTGTGGTGGATGAAGTTACCCATTGGACACAATGATGGGACTAGGGATGTTGCATGGTAGAGTGACTATGCCATGTTTGGCTTTACCAGGCACTGTGAGGCCATCATAGTGTTGCGGTGTGCTGTACAATTGCCTGACTGAAGGTCAATTAAAAACTGTCACACTATTGCAGTTACTACCTTTGTCCCATTACTTACTCAGAAACAGTTGTGTGTGATCTCTGTCCATCTCTGTCTCCCATATGGTGCAGCTGTGACGCCTGCAGCGCTGTGCTGTAGCTGGGGACATTCCTCATCCTCATCCTCTGATTCACTGATTTCCATGGGTGTCCCCCTCTTTGTGGCAAGGTTACCAGGCATGGCACATGAAGCTATTATTTTGCAGCAGATCAGGGGCCGGTACTGCCGTGCACCTCCCCTTTTTGTGGAGGCACCGGAACCTGCTTTTGAGGAGTCCAAATGTACGCTCCACCACATTGCGCGTAGATTTATGTGCCACATTATATCTCCTTTCATTTGGGGTAGATGGGCTGAGGTACAGGGTCGGGATAAAGGCACGCACTGCATATGCGCTATCACCTAAGTGTAAAAGAAAATTATTCACAGTCAGCAATCGTTGCATCTAATGTATACCTCAGGGTGTGTCACATGGAATTACCTAGTAGGTATCCTTCTCCAAATTCACCCACAACAAGACGGATATAGATCCCACTGTTCCTGAATATGTAGGAATCATGCGTGCTGTCTGGGAATTTTGCAACTATGTCGGTGATGATGTGAGAAGCATCACATATTACCAGTACATTTATTGAATGGGTGGATTTGCGGTTGCGGTTAATGTACTCAGTCACTGCGGGGGGCAGATTGGTATATGTGTCCCTATGACGTGTGGGAACTGGGCCTTCTGATGAAAGTCCTTCTTGGTCTTATGCAGTTCTGCCTGTGTGCTGGGGAATTGGATAAAGTGTGGAATCCTTTGCAACATGGCGTCCAGGAATGATTTGAAGAAACGTGACAGGCAACTCTGTGAGACTCCACCTGCCACAGCTATTACCCCCTGGTAACTGCCGGATGCCAGTAGGTGCAGGCAACAGAGTACCTGTACATGTGAAGGTATTGCGTGTGCCCTTGGTGTCTGGTGCTCCAAGATTGTGTGCAGGTCCGGTATCAGGTCCAAGATGGTGTTTGGGTGAAGCCTGTACCTCTCATGGATTTCAGCCTCTGTGAGTTGGAATAAGGTGATGCGCAATCTGTATACACGTTCCTGTCGTCTCCTGATCCTTTGTGCTGCAGCTCGTATCCTTAACCACCTTGCAATAACGTAGAGGGCCGCCATTATGTTCAGGCTGATGCATTCTGGGGCTGTTTATATGCTGTGCACCTGGTTACCAGCAGCTTTGAGTTCATGGTAATTTGCGACTCTTAATTAGTGATTTTTTAAGAATTCGTTAATAGCGAGTTTATGTACATTGCTTAGCGATTTTTTTTGCGATTCCCTATTCTGCTAATCGCTAAATAATGAGTCGGTGTGGCATTTTCGCTAAATAAGGAATCACTAGTTGTTTTCCGTTGTTTTTAGCGATTCCTTATTTAGCGATTCAGTGTTTCTGCTTCTGCATTTGACATGGTTTATTACCGATTGCAAATGCTGAAATTCTTCGATTTTCAGTGTTAGCGATTGGTATTTGGCACCCTACTTCTGGCCCGTATTTATTAAAGCGAGAATTTGTAATCTACCAGGATCACCACATGCAATGCCATGGTTGTGACCATCTAAGTCGATCACCTGCAGGCTATGTAACCAATGGGAAGAAAATATGATCCCCTTAATTTGTATATGCCCATGTATAAACTATTTTAATAATTGAGGAGTACGATCTTGTAGACAAGCTTTTGTAGTCTGTTTTAAGCCAACTGATATAATCATGAATGCAAACTTTACAAAATTTCTGATTTTAACAAAAAAGAAACTAGAAGCTTGTGTTTTGAGTATAGTAAACTTGGTAGTTTAAACCGACTAGTATAAAAATCTGATTTGTACAGGACAATTTGTATATAACTTGATTTTATCGGGGTTACTTGTCCTTTAAACATAAAGATATGAAGTGTAGATTTGTAATGTGGAGGAATTAAACTTGCCCACATTATTTATTCTCTTGGTCCTCAAAATTGAAACATTGTTTTATTATGGCTGTGTAATTGATGATTTTACATTGTATGATTTTAATTAATCAAGCAATTAAGATTTGAATTTGAATTAAAAGCAGCACAGAGAATCATAAAGTAACATATACATCAGATCGCCCCACAATGCAGAATAAGCAATGCTTCGCATATGAACCAATAATGTAGCATACTTCTAAAAGATTGGGTGAGGGGACCACACATTTTCTTAATCTTGGATTCTATTCAACTGTAATTTGTGAAGATCAAAAAGAGGGATACAGGATACCTTTGTGTGTTTTACATTTAGGTATTCCCCGCACTCATACAATGAGAGACTGGATACCAATCACACTTTGCCAAATATACTGTAAGATACTACTCTGAGGAGGCTTGTAGCAGAAAAAGGATGAGCAACAATCCCTTAAGGCCTGAGGACATTACCACTCACACAGCCTCAATGTGCTACCCCTATAATCACTCAGTCCTTATAGTCTAATCTTATATCTGCCATTTTCAAGCCACTCTCTCTGTGATGTTCCTTGCTTGTGATTTTCAATTTCCTTTTGCTGTAAAATATCCTCCAATACAAGATGAACACACCAGGTGCTCCCTGTGCAATGACCATTGCTGGCCACTCCTACATCTTCTGACACCTTTTTACTGCTTATTATTGAAATCACCTTCTCACTCAAGTAAATCAACCTTTGCTCCCTACATGCTGTCATATTAACTACATAAAGAATCGCTGTTTGTGACCAATCCCCACTTATGTATGCCTACCGATACCAGCATATGCATGAATAGTATATCATCCTGCGTTGTAGTATAGAATTTGTGTAATTCGGTGCATCACCTTTCATCCTTCCTAATTCAAGATCTACCATGTGGGGGACATTTTTCACCAAATCCTTATGCCTGACCATTCACATCCAGTCAAAGCCTTCCTTTTCACACCAGCCATGTTAAAAAGACCTATAGCAACCATAATTACTTTTCAAGACATATGCCTGTTTATAATAAACTTACTTTGGTTTCCACTGACTTAAAATGAATTGCGGGCCAGCTGAAATTAATTAAAAAGGTATTCCAGTTTTTTTCATCTGTATTTTTGTAACTGTCCAATGCAAAAAAAACAATACATTTATACTATATTTATCTAGGCTTAGATTAAAACGTACTTTATTTATTCTTCATTCTTTAATCAGTTATAATGCTTTTGAACTGTTGATGTTGTTGATATTTTCATCCTCAACACTTCCAGTTTGGTGGAACTGAACTCAGAAGGTTGTTGTTATAGCACATAAAAACACTTTGAAAATATCTAATAGCTTTGGTACCATTTGGTTTCTGGGGAAAGCATTCAGCAACAAAGCTGACCAATGACCTGCAGTACTTGGTTACAATTGCCATTAGTACACTCTTTGTGCAAGATTTGTCAAAAATGGGTTAGATGGTGGCAAGACAGATACAATGCCTCAGTTGATATTGATTATTCATGCAAACGTACAGAAAAGGGCAAAAAAAGATTAAAGATAAAATATCTCTAGGTGTATTTCTTTCAGATAGGGAGGGATCATAGAAAGCCAATCTTCATTTGCAGAAAAAGGCACTGAATTTACTCTCGAAGTAGCTGGTTCCTTCAGGAGAGAAAGCATCATCTGTAACACATATTAATCAGAACTCTTGACCTTGCTGGATCACTTGGCACTCATTAAAGAAACAAAAAGCACATCATATCCATCATCATTTCAGCATCATCTCCAATATCTCATTCACCTGCTAAAAGAGTCGAGTGGTTTGGGTGAACAAATCATGGTCAGCCAACCCATTTGATTGATTGACCTTTATGAATCTGTTTTGGGTAGATTCTCTGTTCCTTTTGCACTAATCACTTAACCAGCATTTTGTCTATTTCCATTAATGTTGTTTGGCACCGTGCCTTCAGGTTAGCTCTTCAGCTTACTGATCATCTGTGGCCAGCAGATTATTCTGTGGAATTTCTGAATCATTGATCTGAAATTATAATTTTCTTATTCGTTTTTCCATTCTGGTTTGTTGTTCCTTAATTACATAAATTGCACAGGTTCTTATGCATAAGCAGAAATTGGATCATTTTGATGTTAGCATTTTGAGATACACTGGTCTCTCAAATGCAAATTCTCTGACTGACCACTATTCAGCCTATTCCAATTAGCTGACAAAAGTGGTGTATTAAGGGGAACCACATTAGCTCGTAAGCGACTCCTTCATAATTAGTATAATACAAGGTAAGACAGGGAACGGGATATCCATCACATTTGTGATTGAGTATCATATCCACCAAGATCTAAATCAGGCCCTAAGTGACCACTCATGCAACTTGCCTGCCATTGTTCCTTTCCAAGAAGTCGTTGACTCACTTAATGACCATTTTGTGGAAAGAATCACTTCCATTAGCCAGGATATCCTTACTGGTAAGTTTCCTCAGCCGTAAGACAGACCAGTGGTCACCATCTCAAATCTTGCGTATTTAAGTCTTCTCTCTACCAACCAATCAATCAAACAGTATTTATAAAGCATGACTTGTCACAAGTAAGAGTATCCAGGTGCTGAGGACCTTGCTGTGATGGAGGATCAGTTGAAAAGTCAGGTCTTGAGTCCTTTCCGGAGGTCAAGCAGAGAGGATGATGGTCGTAGGTGTAGGGGGAGCTTGTTCCAGGATTTCGTGGCGAGAAGTAGGAGAAGGAGTGTCCTCCACAGTTGCTACAGTGGATACGGGGGTTGAGACTAACAGAGAGGGAGGCGGAGCACAGGTGCCTAGGTGGTTGATGAAAGTTCAAGTGGTGGTTGATATATATAGTTGTGACGGGCCTTGTAGGCATGGGTCAAAATCTTGAATTGACATCTCTTCCGGATGGGGAGCCAGTGCAATTTCTTGAGGTGAGGAGTGATGTGGGTCCGCTTGAGGAGGCTGGGGATGAGTCTGGCTGCTGCATTTTGTTTCGTCTGTAGTCTGTTCAGGAGGTGAGAGGTGATTCCTATGTAGAGGGCATTACTATAGTCCAGCTGGCTGCTGACGAGGGCTTGAGTGGCAGTCTGTCTGGTGTTGATGGGGAGCCAATTAAAAATCTTCAAGAGCATGCGGAGGGTGAAGAATCAGGCAGAGGTGGCTGCATTGCCAAAGATTTCCTGCATATCCTAGTATCCCTGATTCAACAACTCCAGACCTCAAATTTATGTCTGCTGAGAACAGTCTCATTTTATCTCTGAAGTTAGATAGCGTCCCAGAAATTTGCTGCAGTATTTCGAGCTTTGAAAGAGCCAGATGTTGATCCACCTATCAGGAACAGCTATCAGCCCATATAACTCTAACCTGAAGTTATATAAAGTTATAAACTGATCTGGGTCACTATGCAGTGGTCAATGTATTAAAAAGTCATGTTGCAAAACAGCTATGTAGCTATATTCAATATTGCTATATATGTTGATATTCTTTGCTCCATTTAGGTAAGCTTAGGACAAGCTAATAGTGCTGAGTCAGCCCCACTAGCACCCATTGATGATCTTAAGATGGCAGCAGATGGTGGGGTTGTATGGTGGTACTACGCATGCCTGAATAATGCATGCCTGTATCACACGGTCTCTACCACGACTGTGTCTTTACTACTGATGCCTTTACCATGCAATTTCGTGATAAAGACATGATGGGTAAATGGACATGCTTACAAAAGATCATACCCCTGCCCTATAAACTGTACCCTTTACCTCTACCCTGAGAAATAAAAATTAAACCAACACCCAAAAAATTACCCTGACCCCAATTCCCTTGACCCTGAACCCTAAAAACTGTCCCCTACATCCCTAAACAACCTGGACTCCCCCCACCCTGAGGTCTAAAATTGCACCCTGATCTGAGCCATAAGAATTATATGTATGCCCCAAAAACAACCCCAATTTCAGCCCATCTAAGCCCTAAAAATGTCCCCTACATCCCTGAACTACCCCGACCCAGTCCCTCCCACCCTGATGCCTAAAATGGCTCCCTGCCATATAAACTGTCCCTTTTCCCCGCCCCGCCCTTAGCCCTAAAAACTGCCCCACCCTAAAAACCACCCTGACTCCAGCCCCCACCCTGAGCCCAAAAACTGGCCCCTACAGCTGCTAACTACTTCGACCCCAGCCCCTCCTGCCCTGAGCCCTAGAATTGCTCCCTGCCCTACAAACAACTCTGACCCCCTCCTGAGGCCTTAAACCTACCCCCATCCTGAAAAACTACCCCCCAAGACGCGACCCCAGCCCTACTTACCTCTACAAGTCCTCTACCGAGTCCTGATCATCCTTCCTCTTCCGCCCATTCGCTCTGCAACTAGGCCACGCAATGCCTTAACCACGCAAATGCATTAAGACATACGCATGGTTAAGGCAAGTGTGGTTACGCTTGCGTTAGTCGGACACGCATGGCTGAGGAAACGTTGTTCCATCTGTTTCCCGATGGTGGCAGTATTAGCATCCTGATTTTACTCAATCTGTATACTGCATTGGATACTGATAAGCATTTCATCCAACAATAATTTATTTTGTTACTTGGAAACCCCGGAGCTGCACTGGCATGGTTATGTTCTTTTTTGACTGGTCAAACGCAGTCGATGCAGCTAAAAGATTGAGCCCTGTCTCTCATTTAAATTAACCTGTACATTGCGCCATTTGCCAAGCTCATGTACTACATGGGTGTTATCATCTACGTGTGTACCAAAGACACACAGCACTTGATGAGGCTCAGCAGATAACTCTCTTCAGGTGCATACTTTCAGAATTGTACCAGAAGCATCTGGTAATGGATGGGCACTAATTTTCTTAAGCTCATGAGTGATAAAACAGAGGAAAGGTTGTGAATGGTAAAGTGGGCCTCTGGTTAGACACTTGTTATCCTAGATTAGCTATTTGTGATAGGCCTATGGAAACATTGGGCGGTATCAGCTATTATCATTTCCAGGCTATTCATGCTAACTATATATATTATATGCTTCCTGTTTACCTTTTAAGTCATATCTACGTCCTTCAAAATGAAGCTGCTCATTCTAGGTGTTAATAAATATTCTCAAGCTTGCTCTATTCTTCATTATTTCACTGGTTTGCAATTCATGATGCTAGCTTATTCAACATGTTGTCTACACTCGATCAAACTATTCATTGTCATGCCCCATGGATTACCCAGAATCATACCTTTTCATATAAGCCCTGTTGAGCCTTGTACTCTTCTCTTTTTTACCGACTATCCACAGGTTTGGCAAGGCTAGAATGGAATGTCACGATTTCTCAATAGGCTGAGATCCAATGAACATCTGAGTGTGTTTTGGAAAGCCCTTAGCACTTGGGAATTTGGTAAGGCTTTCAGCAACTGGTTTTGCTGCCATGGCAGCTCTCTTATTCGCAGTCCTAGCACCTAGAAACCACTGATGAACAAGCTCTTTACAAGGAACAACATACCATAATATAACTGTACCTAGCCACAAATCATGTTATCACTGCACTCTCCAGCAGTAGACATCATTGAGACTCAGCATCTCCTCTCCCGCCACTTCCAAGCATCAGTGACCAAGAGCATCTCCTTCCATCTGACTTGCACATCTACTTTCATTTCTGAGATATCAGACATCATGCCATTAAACAGCAACTGTAACAATTTATTTTGCCAAATGCAGACGACTCCCAGAGTAAACAGAGATCAAGACTGTGAAGGAAACTTTACTCAACCTGCAACATATCACCATCGTCAAACCATTTGTGGTGCAATAGACAAACCCCCACTACAAAACATTGTGCTTCATCTGCTCATCCATCCATGCTTAAAATCAAATGTCACCACTTGTAATAAGTGCTTTGGCTTAACTATGTATCCATCACCTCTGATTTGTTCCACTTGTGCAACTTTTAACCAACCAAAGAAAAGTGTTGCTTTTTTAACAATCTCGCTGTAGACACTTTGTAAATGAGCCTTTGTTCTTTGGCAGTAATGTCATACCCTTTCTCTTTATCCTCAGCCCTCCAAACCTCAGTAAACACCATCTCTTCTCACAAGTTCTGGTCATTGAAAATCAGGTCCTATGAAAACCTGATATACCTAAGAACTCATAAACAGCAATATCTCCATCAGCTTACAGGAAACGATATGCTGCCACACGTAGTTGCAGAAAGCTCTCATCACTCCGAAGACTTTACTTGAATCTTCCAGGATGCTATTACAGAGTCTGTGGCTGACCAAGTCTCAAATAGAATGAAAGTACTCTTCAGGACTACAAAGTACTGTGTAAATCACCCATATAATTCACACCTCAAACTCTCCACAGGATAGAGCACAGCCATCAAAATCTTTCCCAAAGAGATGATTGCCAAAATTCCATTTTCCATGGCCAAATGAATGCCCCATCCAGCACCATTTTATACCAAATATCAAAGCACTTAAGATGACTTACTTCAATAAGCTCTCCGCTGATAGTAAGTTCAAGATTTCTCTAAACAATGAATGTCAGAATTAACAAGGATGACATCATTCATGGATTAAAACGAATGTCCTTCACTGGCAAACATCTCAAAACTCTATTCAATATAATCAACACCTATTTCTCCCTGTGACTGCTATAGAAGCCAAATCTGAGCCATAATGATCCCACTAACTTGCAATCCATCAGGCTTTTTTTGTTCATGACCAAGTTAGTTGAACATGTTGTTGCTATCTAGCTACATGAAAAGATTAAGACATGACTATCAATCTGGGTTCAGGCCAAAATGCAACACTGAAAACACAACTACGCAAGTGACAGATGACATTTTCCAGATCACTGACAACTGCAACCCCTGTCTTCTTACACTGACTGACCTCTCAGCAGCAATATCACTGTTGTTAATCAATACCTTCTCAGCAACCTCTCCTCAAAAATGGACCTTAGCAGCATCATCCAGAAGTAGTTGCATCATAGATGGTCAACAGATTTTGATTGTTGAGTTATTCTTAGTCTGAGCACGTCTCAGTATCTTGCAGTGATCCGAAAGACTCCATTCTGTCTCCCGCAATTTCCAGTGTCTAAATGAAACTCCTTTGGCATGTTCCTGACAACAAACTTGTATTCAGCAAGCTGGCGACACCAAGCTATACACATTGGTCTCTATGTGAGACATAATTTGCTGCAACATCAACTCTGGCCTGAATAGAGAAAGCCTTTTTGAAGATCAAGTACTTGAAGCCAGAGACTGTGCTCATCAACAGTGACAGCATGTAGGAAAATATGCAAGGATGTCTCGTTGTAGTGAACATTGATAACTTTTCTTCATAATAGGCAAACATTTCTAATTAAGATGCTATATTAGCAACATCCTTAGTTTCAAGGCTAAATATTGCAAAGAGAGCAAAAGACTGCCTGGCCCAAAACTGGTAATCTGCAGAGAAAAGTCCTGCCTTCCTGAATCAGATATCAGAACTGCTGTCCAAGCCTAAGCCTTCTCACATATTGATGAGGCAACACACTACTTGCTATCCTCTCAGCTCCCACTTGACCACAATTAACTTCATTCTTCATGTGGCAACTTGTCTGAACAATGTTTGAGGAAATTCAAGAGTATATTCATGACTCTCAAAGAACTCAACTGTCAGGTCAAATTGTTTGTAAACTCTTCTTGTCACATGGAGATTGAATTCAAAATGCCACATTACCAGGCAAGCATTATCAATATTTCTGGTAGTCTGCTGTAGGTACAGAAGATTCCAGGTTTTAGCAAGAAAGTACAAAATGGTGAAATGGAGGAGACACCAACGTATTGCAACACTATTTACCCCCATTAATGAAGTCACAGCTCTACAAGCACAAGTAGGTACTTGTGTAATACATTACCGAAATGCTGCATAGTCCTAGAAGAGACCAACCTTACTTGTACTCCTTTCTCTTTACAGTTAGATTCATGCTCTCTAAGTACCCCACACACTGATACCGATCAAGCAAAGACTTTGCAATCATGCTACCCTGATGTGACTTTTCACTGCAGGACAATCTTGTCAGGGCCTCAATGAAAGAAAATGGACATCAGCTGATTTCTATATATTTGTAAGTCAAAAGTCAGATGAGAAATAATGATTATCCAAACCATGCTTGAGGTCAGCACCATTTGTCTCAGTGGCAGTTGAAAACCTTTGCAGCGTCCTCACAAGTCACTCCCAGAGTGTGTTAAGTTTCACTAGTAACATTGTTCTATTTCTGGCACTCAACGAGAAGCCTCTCTGCACCAAGTGTCAAAAAAGGCATCCATAACATAAAAGAAAATGGCCTATTCAATAACTCTATGGCAAGATGTGTGCAACCGAAAGGTGATATACTCAAAATATGTTTTCCTTTCCACTATTTCAATACAAAGGATGCTGCGAGTTGCAGAGTGGTGGTAATGCCACTAATTGGAGGGACACTGATAGTAATAGTAGCAGTGGCATTGAAATATTTTTTTTTTTTTTTTTTTTTTTTTTTTTATGTTTGAAAGCTTTATTGAAAATAAATACTCAATACAACAAGGTGACATCAGCATAATAAGGTAAGAGGAGGGGATATGAGGAGATAATCAGAAGAAAGCTAATGCCACAAGTAAGGAACAAAGCATTTTACATTTTTGTTGAGGACGGGAAGGGGGGGGGGGGGAAAGGGGGGAGGGAAGAAAAAACCATTAAATAAGGCAAAAATGCAAATTTGCAATAATGTTAAATAGTAAGCACAAAACAGTACAATAAAAGCACCAAGAACTGCAAATATTTGTCCTAAAGGCAGTTAAAAAGGTAAGCAGAAAGCTAATAAAACATTATAAGTGAAACATTGAGGAATGTATCGGTAAGCAGGAGTACAAGTATTCAAGGGGGTTTAAAATTGGCAGATGAGAACGTAGAGGGTTTCTTCTTGGCAGCTTGATCCAAATGGAGAGTGAGAGGTAACCAGTATAAATCAACGTTACGAGAGGGTTTACATGAGGCAGCAAAAGCAACGTCGAGTCTATGTGAGTGACAAAGCAAGTTCCACCAACAGATTATGGATAATTTGTTCAGGGACTTCCAATTAGAAGAAATGTGTTGAAGGGCAAGGGCAAGCATGAGATCAAAGAGACCTCTTGAGTGCGAAGGGAGATCAAAAGTGTCAGACAGACTCCCTAGAAATACAACAGAGGCGGAGAAAGGAACAGACAGATGAAAGACTTGAGAAATACGAGTCCACACCTGTAACCAGAAAAGGCGAACGGAAGGACAGAGAAAGAAAAGATGAAATGAGTCTGCATTGGTAGCAGTGCAGGACCAGCAATTAGCAGTAGAAGAAGATACAAAGCGAGATAGGGAGAGTGGAGAAAGATAGAGTCTATGATAGAAGAAAAAGAGCGATTGAGTTAGAGAGGCATTGCGGGAAGTCTTCAGAGATTTAGCCCAGATTTTATCCCAAAGACAAATTGGCCACGTGGTATTGAGATCTTTTTCCCATGAGAGTTCCAACTTGGATTTGGGGCGAGCAGGATCAGGAGCAGAGAAATATCTATAGATAAGAGAAGCTTTAGGAACCTTGGATAGAAGTGTGAGTAGAGAGGAGGACGACGAGGGAGGGATAGCTGAATCCAGAGAATAGTACCGGTCAAGAACCGTTTCCATTAGAAGGAAATATTTCTTTGCAAAGGAGGCAGGGCAGTGGAAGAAGGCTTGAAATTGAGGAAAGGAGCGAGGAGATAAACCATCGAATAAATGATGGACCCAGATTATACCCTTCGACCTCCAGGTAGACCAGGCAATAGGTCTGTTGCGTATGAGAACGAGGGAGTTATACCATAAGGGCAATAACAAAAAGGATTCACGAGAGATAGGGGCAATGGAAATCAATGGTCGCAAAAGGGAGGAAGTGTGACTAAATAGAGGAGGGGTAAGGCACGGAGCTTTAGCGGTGAAGTGGAGAACTTCCTGGAACGAGTACGGGAGTAAGAGGTCGCGTTCGACAGATAACCAAAGAGGTGAAAAAGGGGTAATGTCTTGTGACAACCAGCGAGAAGCTTGGCGAAGAGAGAAGGATTTATGGTAGAGACGGAAATCCGGAAAATTAACGCCACCATTAAATTTGTGTTTACGAAGGAAGGAGAGTGATAATCGTGCCTTTTTCCGTTTCCAGAGGAATTTGGACAAGATGGAGTCAATACGACGAAAATACAGAGCCGGAATACGGACCGGAAGCATGGAGAGTAAATAAATTAAAATAGGGGCAACCATCATTTTTATGGAGTCAAGACGTCCCCACCACGAGAGGAAAAGGGGATTCCAAGAGGAAAGTAGGGCGTCTATCCTAGATATAACTGCATTCATATTAAGCCGAACTGAAGACGAAATGGAATTGGAAAAGAGAACACCAAGATATTTGATGTGCTTACTATTCCAAGCGAAACCAGTGGAAGAAAAGAAATGTGGGAGGCAGAATTTATTTAAGGGAAGAATCTCCGTCTTATCCGAATTTATTTTATATCCAGAGACCAAAGAGAAGGACTCAAATTCGGTTAGTAAAGAGGGAACGGAGGTAGTAGGGTCGGAAATAAATAAAAGGATGTCATCCGCATATGCAGATAGTTTAAGTTGGTGGGGCCCATACGGAAATCCAGAAATAGAAGGGTTATTGCGAATGGAGGTCAAAAAGGGTTCAAGAGCTAGGATGAACAAAAGGGGGGAAAGAGGACAACCTTGGCGGACACCGCGTTGAAGTACAAAAGGGGGAGTAAGTTGACCATTGACTAAAACAGATGCTTTGGGCATAGAGTAGATTAAAGAGACATAGGAAATAAATTTTGAGCCAAAACCATGCCACTTCAACGAAGCAATCAAGAAAGACCAATCAACTCGGTCGAAAGCCTTCTCAGCATCAACTGAGACGGCCGCCAAAGGAATAGATAGGGAGGAAGCTTTATTAAGGACATTGAGGAGAAGTCTGGAGTTGTCCGAAGTGAGACGACCTTTAACAAAGCCACATTGCTCTTTCCCTATGAGGTGTGGTAGAAGGGGATCAAGACGGAGAGCGAGAAGTTTAGCAAACAGTTTATAGTCTACATTGACTAAAGAAATTGGTCGGTAGTTTTTGCAAAATTTGGGATCACGACCATCCTTAGGGATGAGACAGATAGTAGCGTCCTGGAAGGAGCCTTGAGCCAGGCCGGTGGAACAAAAAGAGTGAAAGAGAAGGAGGAGGTGAGGTAAAAGAATGTCGGAGAAATGGAGATAAAATTCAACCGGGAAACCATCGGGGCCGGGGGTCTTACCTTTGGTGAGAGATAGCAACGCAGTGGATAACTCAGAGAGGCTAAGTTCAGAATCAAGAGCAGAGAAGTCAAGCTGGGAAGTATCAGGAGTAGGTAAACGGTCAAAATAAGACTGGAGAAGATCCGGAGTCGGAGGATGTTCAGGCGTATACAAAGATTTGTAAAAAGAATGAAATTGCTCCAAAATGTCTTCATCATTGTGTAAAAGAGTGTTAGAAGGCGAATAAATAGAGTCAATAAGAGTGCGCTCTTTTCGTGATTTGAGATAGTTAGCAAGGAGTTTACCTGATTTGTTACGTCCACCATAGTAACGAGCACTACTTCGGAGAAGATAGGAAGAGGCTGAATCTGTAGTGAGTTTATTAAAGGCGATTTTAGAACGAAGAAGTTCAGGAGACATCTGATGTGAAGAGGAGGTATAAAATTGATGCTCCAGTGACTTTATGTGTGTTAGGGCGACCTCGCGTTTGTGAAGAAATGCTTTCTTTTTTTTGGAGACAAAGTCTATAATGAAACCACGGGCCGTGGCCTTAAAAGAATCCCAAAGGAGATGCAGAGGAATGTCAGGGGTAGAGTTGAGTTGAAAAAATTCTGAAGTGAAAGAACGAAAGGAGGAAGAAAAAAGAGGGTCAGTGAGAAGAGAGGGGTTAAAACGCCAACGAGAAGATTTAGGAGCAGGAGGAAGAAGATCAAAGACAGTAATAATAGGAGCATGATCAGAAATAACAATAGGCTCAATAGAAGAGGAAAGAAGGTTGCGAGACAAGGAGGAAGAGAGGAAAATATAGTCTAGGCGGGAGAATGAAGCATGTGGAGGAGAGAAAAATGAAAAATCTAAGGAGTCAGGATGTGTGAGTCTCCAGGAATCTATGAGGTGAACTTGAGAAATGGTATCAAGGAACTGCTTGTGGGGTGTGTGAGGAGTGAAACGTACAGAGGACTTGCGGTCTAAAAAGGGGTCAATAATCTGGTTACAATCTCCACCCAATACAAAGGAATCATCCTTATATTGGATACATTTTGCAGTAACCGAGGGCCAAAAGGAAGAATCAAAGCAAGTAGGACCATAAACATTCAATAAAGTGATCGGGATAGAATTTATAAGCAATTTAACCAAAACCCAGCGCCCCTCGTCATCTCTCTCCTCAAGGAGTACTTTACATTTAAGACGTTTGTGAACTAGGATAGCCACACCATTTTTTTTCTGAGAAGCAGGTGAAAAGAAAACATTTCCCACCCAAAGTCTTTTAAGTTTCACAGATTCAGCGTCAGAAAGGTGAGTTTCTTGAATAAGGACAATATCAGGATTATAAGAGGAGAGGTGGGAAAGTACTCTCTGCCGCTTAATAGGATGATTAAATCCTTTCACATTCCATGAAACAACTTTAAATATGAAAACTCAAAAAACTGTTCAAAAACAACAGGTGCATAAATATACTGTACATGTAATAAGGTAAAATAGAAAAGGTAAAAACTATTTGAACTAGTAAAGGAGTAGAGTGAAAAATAGGTGGTAGGATGAGAGAAGGGGAAAAGGGGGGGGAATAAGAGGAGATAGGAAGAAGAGTTAGAGGAAAGAGATGAAGAGAGAAAAGAGAGAATGCATAGAAGACAGAACAAATCCAAAAGGATGTCTGCGGAAAACATACCTGAAGGGGGAGACACAGAAAGGGAGGTGGGGAAGTGGTGCTGCGTAACAAGACAGGGAGACCAGGAACAGAGGCATGACCGCACCGGAACTTCACGACAAAACAAGGGTGGAGATCACAGTGAAGGGGATATCCGAGACATTTCTGTAAGAAAGGAGACAAGGAGAACAAAAAGTTACATGGGTTAAACACCAGAGGAGCAATGAAAAATATGGTCAACAACGAAAAGGGAGCACAGAAGACAAAAGGAAGTTGAATCAAGAGCGAGAAGCTGCAATAAGAAAAAGCAGTTAAAGACATTACGACTGCAGAACCATGACAGGTAACCAAAAACCAAAAACACTATAATCAGCCACTGGCGGAGGGTGAGGAGTCCATTCCATCATTGTTATGTAGAAGAAGGAAATTACGTAGTTCTCCAGGATCCTGAAAAGACCAGGATTTGTTTTGGTGGGTTACTTTGAAGGTACAAGGATGGAACAAGCCATAACGAGCACCAATAGATCGCAATGAAGGCCGAAGAGCAAGGAATTCTTTACGCCGAGAAGCAGTGACATTAGAAACATCTTGAGAAATGAAGACACGTTGACCCTGCCATGATAATTGACGTTTGGCTCTGGCTGCAGAGAGGATGGATAACAAGTCAGTGTACTTCAAAAAGAGGATGATGACTCCACGAGGCTTCGTAGATGTGGAAGAATGGGGGCCCAGTCTATGAGCCCTCTGAATACTGATTGACGTGGAAGGAGGTAAATCCACTAATTTCGGGAGAAAAGAGGTGAAGAAAGTAACTGGGTCATCACCCTCAAGAGTTTCCTGTAGACCATAAAGACGAAGGTTGTTTCTCCTATTTCGGTTTTCCAAATCCTCTGTGTGGCGTTGTAGAGATAAAACAGTCTTTTCCAGAGAGTCTATGCGCTGTGAATTGGAGTGAACCTCCGGGATTTGTTGCTCTATAGAAGAGATACGAGTGTCCATAATCTCCCACTTGTCCTTCAGATGTTGCATGTCTCTGCTCATGTCTTCCATAAATGGGCGCAGCGCACGAATCTCCTCTAGAATTAATGCCATGGAAGGTGAAGGAGGCGAATCTGGTGGAGGAGAGTTCTGTTTCAGTCTTTTACTGGATGATTCAGAAGGCGGTGTTCTGGATGATGATGAATGAGCAGAAGAAGAGCGTTGGGAGGAAGGTGTCGTCATTTTGACAAGGTGTGAGGAGGCAGCCGAGGACGAAGATGTAATAGGAGTCTTAGAGGGACGGAATACAAACTTAGGCTTGCGCAGGTTCACCATAGGAGACGAAAATGATAAAAGGAGAACTGGCAAGGGTATACAAAAAGACCCCCGTGGTGAATAGGAGGCAGGGTGAAGGAAATACAATGTTATTGTCTAGTTAGAACCAATGGGTCGTTGGGATTGGTACCACTGGAGCTTGAAGGAAGCCCACCAGAGACTAGCTGGAAAAGAAGCACATTGCTGTAGAGAACCAGAAGAGGACGGGTGCCACTTTTTACACTGAAGCTGAAGAAAATGTAGGTGCAACCGGTTCCTCCAATAAAGATGACAGAAATATCCTCAAATTGATAAAACAGTACAGAATATGACGTGGAAAAACATCACAGGAGCGTGGAAAGTCATTTCGTGAATGCTGAGTGCATATGCCAGGAAGAGGTCCTCCAGGACAAATGTTTAGGTGATAACGTGCAGCAGATAAGAAAATAGCGAACCCCCTACACAGGATACAAACATTATAAGTGGAAGGGTTTGTGTTCCATCATAGTTGTGAGGGAGAACACGAAGGTCCGCTGCTGCGCATCCAAAATGGCGGCTCCCGGAGTAAGCAACCAGTCATGAGGGGAAAAAAAAGATTAAAATGACAGGAAAAAATAATTAGCGTTGAAGCAACATTAGCCTGGGCTCAGTAAATGACGTGACAGCCAAAATGCAGCGACTCGCTAAGACCGAGTCTTGTCAGGCGAGTAATGCGCAAGGCACGTCAGTGAGGCAGAGGCTGTGAAATGGCGGCCGTGAAGAGCGCGATGTAAACATCGCAATTTGCGGAGGAAAGACGGCACCGTCCAAATGACAGAAAGGACCCGGGTGCTCACCGATAGATCCGGTGTCTGGAACCGCTACTCCGTGATGGAAAAAGTCCCCGACACATCAGGAGAACTGCATGGAAGCGTTCCAGTGCGGCGGAGCTCCGCGACTAGCCGGCCATCTTGCCAGTGGCATTGAAATATGATTGTTGAAAAGGATGCTTGACTGCTATAGCCAGGTTTTATTGTGTGCCATTGTGTTACCTCCCTGATGTTTGGAATTCGTATTCCAAATGTGTCTTTATCACCACAGAGCTGCAATGTTGTACTTCAAATTGTCAATCACCTTATAGCCGTCTCCAGAGGAAGCTAAGCCCTTAATTATTACCTATTCCCTACAGTAGGGATCCACATCTACAATGTGTATTTGAACCTCTTTACTAGAGTGTGGAGTGTAGAATACAATTTTGACCAGCCTTTTATCCTCGCCCTGTTAAAATGATGCATAAAGATATTGTTCACTTTATTTCATTTTTGTAACAGAGGTTGGACCACTGCCATTGAATAGTACTGATATTTTACATCATATGCCTGCTTTATTTATTGTTTTAGCCTGGAGGTTTTAGTTGGTTTTAGAAATTGTTTGCCTTACATTTGATTTCCCAGTATCTGCACAGGACACGGAACTCCTTTTTCACTCGAGTCTGTCAGCTGGAGGTAGCGGTCTAGCTACTGGCCCTTCGCTTTCAGTTGTGTTTCCCAGGAGACTGGCTCTGCCCCCAGCCATGCCCATCTTAACCATCTTGCTTTCAACCTATTTCAGGCCTATGCTGGCACGGACGTGCAGCAAACATGGGAAGCAGGTACTTCGATAGTGTGCCAAAGGCTTGCCCAAGGTAATCTGTCTATGCCCATCCGTGCTCTGGCTATGCTCATTCCCAGAGATGCTGACTATTTTCCCTCTGCTGCCAATTATGTTTTAAAGACTTCATTCTTTCACACGTACAGTCACACCTGCGGACCTCTACTCCCACTGATCTACCTACCTACCTACCTGCTATCTGCCTGTGTCTTTGCTTCCAGCACCCGATTTCACTCACATAAATGATAGTTCTCCCAACCTTTGTTCTGCTTTATATAGCCCCCATCACTACCATTTTCATAACCCCCAGTGAGGTACCTCTCTTGCGCCTTTGTTAATACTCATTCACTCATTATCCACACTATCAAAGTCTATGATTGTATCATGGACTACCATTATGTGTATTACAAAGACCTGGCTAAAAAACATTCTGGGCGTGACCTTGCCCTTGCTATTCTTACAGATTATCACATTTTGTACTGCAGTAGCCTTCCCGCCCAGGGTTGATATTTCAGGGTGACCTATAAAACCGTGTTATGCATTACCTCTTTTTCCATCTGGACTTCTCCCAATGCTAAATATCTGCTACTTAATCTTGGCCTGAATCCTAGTGTTAATATAAACATTTTGCTAGTATATTGATCTCCTGGCCAGATTACCTCTGTCGTCCATCAGTTTAAAACTTGATAAGCTTATTGCACAACGAAATGTCAATGTTTGGATAGACAAATCTCTAATGACTTAGCCAGAAATCATGCCACCGCTTTTTCCGCTTTGGACCCTCACTGTCCTTTACATGTAGTGGGACATATTTCCGATCTGAACTTTGTTCGACCAGAGCTTGTGAATTTTAAAATAAAAAATTAAATCTTCCTTACATAAAGACCACACAGTAATCCCTTCGTCATTCTCTTGTCTATTATCTTCAGGTTCATTCACAACCTCTCTCATTCAATATTCAAAATACAGTGGCCTAAACTAAATATTATGTGTCCCCTGTTGTCAATCAACCTTCCTCAAGGATGAATGCAGGAATTAACCAAAGGGCTACATGCTGGTAATAATTGGATTACATCAGTGGATGATGACAGCTTACCTCTCAAGCAATATTAAACTCATAGATGTGTCCCATCCACTCTATGGTATACAAAGGAGACCCCAAAAGTCAAAAGGATGATCAAACAATTGAAAGACACTGGTGTACCTCTTCTTAAGCCCAAGCCCACGCTGGTTCCAAGGGAGATGTGCCTGGCCCACTCCATGCAACAACAAGGATTTACTGGTTACAACTCATTCAAATGCAACAATGTGCCAGTTCTGATGATAATGATTGGGTTCTGGATGAAAATGCACCTTAGGCCTTACTTCCAAGGGTCCAGGACAGGGGTGACACTATTTGGCAGGGCAGACTGACAGCGTACAGAGTCCAGGTGCAGATGCATGTGGTTCAAGTTTTTGATATCCCTGAGACTTGGGAACAAGAGGCAATCCAACAAGCCCTTGGAGTCACTCTGGTTTCACTCTGGTTTCAAGTGATGCAGGTCCAGTCCTTTTCACCCAGGCAGGAGAACAACAGGTATCAGAGCAACTCAGCACAGCAAGGAAGAGTCTAGCAATGAAGCAGTATAGCAAAGTGTCAGTCATTTCAGTAGCACAGCAGTTCTCCTTCCTGACAGAGTAGTCACACGGCCAGAAGTATACAGAAGTCATTGTGACAGAGATTCAGTACTTATACCCAGTGGTGCCTTTGAAGTTAGGGAGAAGTCAAAGAAAGCTTTGAAGTGCAGAGAGGATCTTCCTTACTGCCCTGGCTCCAGACACACTACAGGGAGGTAATCAATCCTTTGTGTGGTGACAGAACATAGCCCTTTCAGATGTAAGTGTCAGCTCCTCCCTCCCAATCTGCTCTGGAGGGCCCATTTGCATGCAGATGGTCACTCAGGCATGCCTACCCTTTCTTTGTGTGTGACTGTCTAGAGGGAATACGGAAGCCAGCAGTTACCCACCTCAGACATGTATTCCAGATACAGGCAGAAGGCAACAAATGCCTAAAGTATGTAAATGCCAACTTTCTAAAAGTGCAATTTGCTAAACTGGAATTTAAATTCAAACTTCACCATAAATTGTGATTTTAATTTGTGAGTTCAGTGACCCCCAAACTTGACACATATATCTCTTCACAATTGGGAACTACACTCAAAAGATGTAATAAGGTAATCCCAATGTTATCCAATGAGAGAGCTAGGCCTTGCAGTAATGAAAAACGAAATTGGTAGTTTTTTTTTACTCCCAGGACATATAAAACTTAAAACTACATGCTCTGACTTTTAAATACATGGCACCCTGCCCTGTGGGTTAGACAGAGGCAGGGTCAAACTTTAGGGGTGACATATGTATAAAAAGAGATGATTTAGGCCTAGCAAAAGGGTTACCTTGCCAAGTCGAAGTGGCATTTTAAAATTGCACATACACTCTCTGCAATGGCAGGCCTGAGCCGTGGTTAGAGCGCTACTTAATTGCAGTAGCACAATGAGTGCTTCAGGCCCATTGGTAGCATTTAATTTACAGGCCCTGTGCACATGTAGTGCACTTTACTTGGGACTTATAAGTAAATTAAATATGCAAATTGGAAATAAGTCAATGCTACAATGTTTAGGGGAGAGCGCACAAGCACTTAGCACTGGTCAGCAGTTGTAAAGTGCGCAGAGTCCTTAAACCAATAATCTGTTCAGAAAAATGGAGGGAGGTAGGCAGAAAGTTGAGGAAGTCCACCCAAAGGCTGTCAGATTTAACACATTATAACCCATTGCACCTGTAATACGGCTGGCGGGATCTCCGTTGATCTCTAAATCAGGCCCTAAGATTGCAACCATACTTCATGTTTCCTAATCCACCTCTCCTTGACCATGCAGTCCTTCTTTGGTCAAGTCTGATGTGTTGTCTTATTTTACATTGGCAACAATAGACACTGTTCTTTCCAAAATCAGCACTATTAAACCCAGCACCCCACTAGATCCCGGTCCCATGTAAATTGGTAAATCTTTCACTGCTTCAATTGGAGTGTCACAGTGCTCATTCCTAAACTGTATTATCTTCAATCTCCATGCATCACCTCTCGCCACTCTCATTCAGTCTTCCAACATGAGCAGTTATGCATATGCAGATGAGACACCACAACTAATTCTTTGCCTAGATGGTAACAGTACCCTTCGTCAAAACCAGTTCAAGGACTTAATGCGAGGAATCGCAAATTGGATGAATAACTACACCCAAAAACTCAACTTTCACAAGATGAACGTGAACATTTTTGGCAATCCCATTGCCTGGACATCTGCTTGATGGCTGGACAATTTCTCCTTCCCCTTTACTACTTCAGAACCAGCTCACAAACAGAGTCATGTTAGAGCCCAACTTTTATTTTTCAATCCATATAAACAGACCATCCATAGCTTGCTGCTCACTGATGATGATCATTAAATATTCCTCATTTAGACCCACATTCTATTGTAATTGCATCTATGTAGGCTACCGAGCCTACTCTCTGGCACATCTGTAATGCACCCAAAATGCAGCTGCATGTTTGAGTCAGCCTCAGTAAATGGTTCAGAAATAGTCTTATCTTTTTATATGTGGAGACTCTGCAGTCCTAAAGATACTACTATTGAAATACCTTTATGAATAGCAAACAATTGTTCAGTTACACAAAAGAGTAAGGTTACCATTGTGAATCAGGCCCCATATTTCCCCCTTCCACTGGCCACCCCTCTCTAAAAGCTACATTTTTAAAACTCTCTGCTACAAAGCTATTTTTCAACCCACCTTGGGTACTTGTCTCATCTCTTCAAACATCATATGCTATCAAGAACCCTCTGCTTTGCTAATCTTCTGTACACCCCCAGTATCATAAATCTTGCAATGGTCACCAATCTTTCTCCTTGGTCACTGCGAGGATTGGAATTCTCTTCTTTTCCATCTTAGATAGCCCCGCAATCTCAAAAACATTTATGGAAACTCTTGAAAGCCCACTGTTTTGTAAGTTAATCTTACTTATGCTCCATCTGCTCTCTTCCTCCAGCACTAGAACACCCTTTTCATGGGTATTTGCATGCTTATAAACCCCTAATCAATCAATCAATTAAGTGAATAACAAAAACATAAGAGATGGATAAAAGGTACAAATAGTTGAGCTATAAGTTGAGCTATATAGAGGAATTAAGGTCATAAAGGGGCATATGTAGGTAATTTACATTTTGCGATTCTAAAATAGCGATTTTTAAGGAATCACTATTTGAGAATTGCAAAATGGAATGTAGGTAATAATTTGCCATTTTTTTGCGTATCTCTAACATTCCTTAATTGCGATTAGAAAATTGAGAATCAAAATTAAGGAATGAGTGTCCCATTCATTCCTATGGGCCAAGAGGCCCATAGGAATGAATGGGGATACATTGTCAAATTGCGATTTTCTATGAGAAAATCGCAATTTGAGAATCCCAATTCCAAGGGTGCCAGGGAGTCCAAAGGACACCAGTTTCACCCCTGGAATGTGCCTGTAAGTACATGTGGCGCACATACATGCCCTAAGGGCATGTCTGTGCATCACATGGCACTTTGAATGAAAAAAAAAATGCATTCTGAGAGGAAATCGCAAAATACCATCTACTTGGAGTAGGTGGTATTTTGCGATTCCTTAAGCCAAAATCGCATTTTGAAACTCACCCCTACATAGCATTTAAGGAATCGCAAAATTGTGATTCCTTAAATGCTTGTGCAAAATAAGGAATCACAATTTTTGCGATTCCTTATTTTGCTATGTGGCACCTACATACCAAAAGGCCGTTTGCGATTCGCAAACACCTTCCTACATATGCCCCAAAGTATTGATCCAACCTTGGTCTAATTGTTTAAAATGTGAGCTGTAAGCAGAGAATTTTCAAGGGTTTTTTGGAAGTCCATTCAATTGGAACTTAGACTTAGACAGATGTCCTTCAGCAGATTGTTACAATTTCCATCAGCACAGCAAGAACATCGTAAAATATTCTTATACAATAGATTATCGGGCATGGAGCCTGCATGTAGCAAGTACCTTGTGTGTGGAAAAGCCTAGCACACAGACAGACAAAGCAGAGGAACAAGAAAGGCCTTTTTCCATCAATGTATTTAAAAAATGAACGCACTATCAGCAGAGATGATAGGTTCACTTTCCGATAACACAATCAAATGTCCCATGATATGCCAGGCTCAGACCAACGGACCAGTTTTCTATTACCATATTTTACCACAATTGTTGGTATAGAGTGAAAAGGCCCTGTCTCTGTACAAAACATAGTAGGTGGTGCAAAAATAAAACCCTTTTTCCTCAAAGACTATAAAAAGAGGAATTCGAAAATAAAGGAGGATATTTGATAATGTATAGTATAGAGATGGAATTCTCTATAGTGTCATTTTGAGTTTGCTCTTAGATATCTTTTATTACGAATTCTTCTGAACATGGGAAACTGTTGATCCTGGATTGTCTTCCGGAGTGGTACAGTGGTGGATTGAATATATATCTGTTAAACGGAATTAGTTCTGAACTTCAATTGCCTATCATAAAAAAGAGAGGCTGCAGACTATTTCTTGAATCCACAAATTGTTACGGGCTTGATTCACAAGAATCTTTATACCTACATCCGCAAATGTTCATCCGCATTTTAGTGTAGATTTATGGCCATTTATGATACTTAGAGGCATATGTATCAAGCAATTTTGAGGTCGCAAACACTGCGAATCGCAAAAAAACATTGTTTGCAATTGCAAAATAGCCACCTCCGATGTATAACAGACAATCGCAGTGCAAAATAGGTATTCGTAAAACAAACAAATCCCTATTTTGTGACACTCCAAACCTGCGACTAATTTTTGCAATTTCGCAAATAGAGACATGCTATTTGCGATAATCGCAAACAGCATAATCGCAAATTGCGAATTCACAAAGATATGTATTTAAAAAGTCGCAAATTGCGAATTAAATTTTTTTGCAATTTTGCCATTCATTTTACCACCAACTCAAAGCAGGTGGTTACTAGGTGCAACCTATCTAAACTGGCCCACAATGCAACATGAACTTCCACAATAGCAGGGCTGTATGTGATAGCCAGGAGGATGCAAATTCAAGCGGCAGCACAGAGAAGAAGGCGACAGGAACAGATATTCGGAGTGCGCATCACTCTGTTCCAGCAGACAGAGGAAGAGATCCATGAGAAGTATAGGCTGGACTCAGCTACCATTATGGACTTGATTGCTGAGCTAAAACCCATGCTTGAACACCCAACCCGCAGGACCCAAACCATTCCACCACATGTGCAGGTCATGTGTTCACTGCACTTCTTGGCATCAGGGAGTTTCCAGGGGGTGATAGCATCAGCAGGAGGGGTCTCCTAGAGTTGCCTGTCATGCTTCTTCCATGCATTCTTGGATGCAATAATACAGAGGCTGCATCATCATATCCAATTCCCCACCACACAACAGGCAGTGCAGCAAACAAAACAGATTGCCAATTTGCCCATGTCATTGGCTGTATAGATGGAACCCATGCAGTGCTTAATTTGTAAAAAAAGAAGTGCAGGTGCTGAAAATTTTGCCAAGGAGGCCACAGCTCACTTCTTCCTCCGGTGGCGCCCCACTTTCAACACTGCCTCAGACTCCATCTTCTAACCTTGATCTGTTGTCTGTCCCCTAAGTCTTTGCTCCAAGAGTCTATCCTCTCACCTCTCAAATTGTTTTCTATCATCTTTGTCACACCTGGTGTGTTACCTTATTCCCTTATTCCCTGCATTTCTGATTTGCCCTCTATTCATTCTACCCCTGCCCTTTTTCCTCTTCACTTTTATCCATGCTCTGCTCTCTCCCCCCTCGATCTTGGCTCTTTACTATCACTGTTCCAGCAGTGGTTAGCTGTGTCTCCGTTTTATCATTTGTCTGCTTTTTGTCCTCTGTCCTGTCCTCTACATCCTTTCATTCTATCTTCTCTCTTCTTAATGCTCTTTTCTTCACATCATGGCTGCTTTCTCATTGTATCTGATTTGCTCTCCTTTTCTTCTACTTAGCTCCGGCTTATCTCTCTCCTCTCCTGTTGTTTCCTTCTTCTCTTTACTCCTGCTCTCTCTCTCATCTATAACACTACTGCTGCTGCCTGTGACCCCTGTCGTCAGCCTGTACATGTCCCCTCTATTTTGAACTCTGCGTTTTCCTGCTGTCTTTCCTAAAGAAGACAAAGATGACATGTGTTTTACTTTCTTAACTACACCGAGTGCAAAAACAAAATGTACACCAAATGAAAATGCTTTTTTTGCATATATTAATCAGTGCAGTATAACTGGATTATTTGCAGAACAGGTAACTGCTCGAGCACAGCAGGTGGTGTCACTACTAGTGCTGCCTGTAATTAGTAGGTCCAGGGATGGAGACGGCATCGGCATCCACTGCTCAGCTTGCTGTGACCCTGCCTGCCACAGCACAGGCATTGTCCCCAGCCGTAATGCCCCCCATACCGGTAAGTATGGCTGTGGTGCCTACTGGACTCATGCAGGCACAGCAATTACCAGGCTGGGGTGCACCGCACAGATTCTACAGGTGACGCCATGGCGCACAAAAGTTGTGTTGGGCCACAGCAACATCGAGCACGTTGAGGATAGCACCGATGCAGGGCTGCAGGATATGCTACTCTGGCTACACAGCAAGTGGAAAGTCCACACTTACTTTTGTTTATTCTTCCTCAAGAGCCCTCACTCCCAAGTTCCAAATGCGTTTTTCGCAGCTTCCTTGCCTCAACTTCGTCATGAGCCAGCCCCCAGCTACAATTATCCAATGGGAGGCTTAGGCTCAGGCAGGGTGCAGCAGACTCGGGGAATAGAATGCAAGACATAGTTTGTCGATGACTTCTTGGATTTGTGATCGGCATAATGACATCATCACTAACATGGGGAAACACATTCATGCCTGCCGGGACAAGCGTATGCTGGCCTGTCTATGAACATTTACCAGCCAGTCACCATGCAATGTATGTCATTCTTTTTATTTTGAATTTGAACAATTAATATTGAGACCACCACCTGCAGGGTCAGAAATTGTAGCCCAGCCCTGTGAAAGAAGTGCCGGTGCTGAGCACCTGAAAGCACCTGCTCAAATTAAGCACTGAACCCATGCAGCCCTCTCACCCCCCTCAAACAATGAGTATGTATTCAGGAACCGCAAATCATTTAATTCCATCAATATACAGGTCATCTGCAATGCTAAATATATCATAAAGGATATAGTTGCAAAATACCCTTGCAGTACACAGGATTCATATATTTAGACACAGTGGGATTATGTTATAATTGACTTATGTATTTACTTGCTCTAGCTGTGTCTTCCCTGTTGCTCAGCTAGTGTGTGTGGTAGAATGCCTGATGACCTTTTTGAATGTTTGGGTGCCTGACTTGAGTGTAGAGTGTGAGTTGATGGCAGGCAGGCTGAGTGACAGGGAGGTGACTCCTGGTGGGGTTTTATTCCATCTACCTTACTTCCGCTAATGAACTTAACTGGAACTAAGCGTGAATAAACGTATCCTGTTTTGTATACCTGGCTCAAGGATCTTCTATTTACAACAGATATACACACGTCTCACTGGTGGCGAATTTGGCGAGGGCTACCTGTTAGGTAAAGGCATGTCTACCACTCTAACATACAGTGAAGGCCTGAAGTTAGAGGACAGTGATTAACTACATGTCTTTCATCCTGTAGGTGGAAATGCATATGCCGTGAGAGATTTCATCCTCACACTTTATCTCAATCCAGCTAATCCAAGGGAGCTGAGATACAATCGCAGACACAAATCAACCCGCTGTGTAATTGAGCGGACATTTGGGATACTGAAGATCAGGTTCCGCTGCCTGCATAAAAGTGGAGGAGCACTACAATATAGCCCAGAGACCTGCTGCAAGATTGTGGCTACTTGTGCCATGCTCCACAACATTGCAACTAGAAAAGGCATACCAGTTAAACTTACTGACACAGATTCATCTGAGGAAGAGGGCCCAGGCCCACGTTGCAGACCAGCAGGTGGTGTAGGGGCAGCTGCGGGCCGACAGAGATGTGATGAAATAACACTAAACTATTTCTAGGTGAGTAATGATGACACAATGCAAAAGTTGATTTGTGCATGACTGTTTTTTGTCAATAGTTTTATGTCACATAGCCTAAAAACACACTTTATGTGTGTCACAATCTGTTACACGTCATGTTTACAGTGCATGGATGAAGGCTAAACAAAAGTCCACATGCCATGGGTTACTTCACTTATTGGCATTCCGCTTTGGTGACAGTTAATTTCCTGAGTGCACGTCCTGTGTCGCACACTCAGGTTGCTGACTGCTCTCCCTTGAGGCATCCGGTGTTGTTCCTTGCCTCACACTGTGCCGTCTGTATTTGACAATTGGTGGGGTGAAGCTGCTCCGGCTTGAGAGCTCCTCACTATCCCCTGAACCCAGGAGACATGTGCCACCTATGGTAGCTGTCTGCAGCTGTTCTACTGCGCTTGTCATCTGCACCAACCCTTTGGCCACATCCTGGCTGCAGTGTGCCATTTTGACCTGCATGCTAACTGAGCAGCGTGACAGCATTGAAGTGGCATTAGACAGGTGGTTGACCGCCTTGCTAAACGTGTCCAGGCAGCTGTAGAGAAGTTATCTCCCCCTGCGTCTGTCTGCCTGGTCTCTTTTCATGGTGGCACAGAGTTCTTTAATTGCCCCGTCATTTCTCTGATGCCCTCCTTCATGTCACTCAGGTTATGGTTAACAGAAACCAGCTGCCTGTGTATTGAACACATTGATTTTGTTTGCAGGTGCTGTACCTTAACCATGGTGCCTTCCATGCCGGAAAACACCGTAGGATCCTCTACAGCAGCTGTGCTGTTGGTTGCCCTTGGCCTGCGTCCCCAGCATGTTTTTTCACTACGGTGCACAGGGGTATGATAGTGGACCTGTTGTGCACGCTGTTCCTGGTCTGGCTGGGCTTCATCCCCTATGGACTCTGGTTCTCCCTCTAACAGTAGAATAGGAGGCACAATTGTATGCTGTCTCCGTGGGACAGGTGTTGGCAGTGTCGTCTGCTCTGTGTCCTCTTGCCCTGCCTGAACCTCTGTGTGTGGTGCCTCCTCAGCTGCTGAATTGTCATCCTGTGTTTCAGGTTGAACTGTAAATGAAAAGGCACATTTTAATTGTGTGTTCTGCTTCACATTGTTCACTGAATAACGTTTTTTGTTTTGAGTTAGCTAAGTACTGTCTAGCGTTTATTGCCTGTACTAATTTACTTCTACTGATTCTACATTGCTGTGTCTCATTGCTTCCCTGTATAATGTGTGTGACTACATCTCCCATGATGCATTGCTGGGTGTGCTGGAAAAAGTGGAATGGAATTGTATTGTTGCCTTGTAGTTTGTGCATTCCTCGGTGTGTGATTCAGTTGGTAATGTGTCAGGGCTGATTTGGCATGCATCTTACCTTGTCTGGTGTTTGGAGGGTTGGAGCAGTCGATGTCAGCCACACCACTGATACTCTCAGGCTTTAGGCTGTACTCCACCAACTCCTTATGGGGCATGGATTCAGTCTTAGTGCATGTTCCCCTACGAGCCTTTTTCGCCTTCGCAAGCCTGGTTGCCACCTTGTCCTTGGAGCTGGAGCACATATCATAGTAGCGCTTGCGTAGGTCAGCAAACGAGCGCTGGGTTACACCGATGGCATTGACCTCTGCCTAGATGTCCAGCCATATTTTTTGTTTTTGGGGATTCTGGCATATGAAGGGATTTTTTCCTAGTCAGCAACTCATGGCTAAGGACCATTTTTCAATTAGAACCTCCTGCTCCCTCTCATTGAACTTATGCTTCCTTTTCCTCCCAGCCTCCTCCTCATCCTTCTCCAGGGGATCCACTTGGTTTGGGTGGTGTTGCAGTCCAAAGTGGTTTGCTTCTCCTCCCAGCCTCTCACACAGCATCAGGCAATCAGGAACAGCATGGGCAGTCACACTTCCTGGGTGTGATGTCATCAAGCTGCACCTGAATTGCAGATTCGCTAAATTTGCAATTTCTTATTTACAAATTCGCAAATAAGGAATCGCTAATACCGAGTTCACAAACGTATTCTGTCAATTTTTGGGAATCGTTAATATTTTGCGATTTGTTAATTACATTGTATTTTGCGATTCTCAAATTGAGATTCGCAGAAAATCGCAATTTGAGAATCGCAAATTCCTTTTTCATACATATGCCCCTTAAAGAATTACATTAGTACTCAATGAGCCATGAAGAAACTACTTCCTTTACACCATAATCAATTTTGAGGATGTCTGTGCATTTCCACAGTGGAAACATAGGGCTCGGTTCACAAAGGGACTTATGACTGGTAAAGTTACGATTGCACTCAGGCTGAGTCTCCGCACTTGGGGCGGAATATGCACACTCGGGTCAGGATCTCCGTACTGCAGTGCTTGATGCAGAGATTCCGTCACGAGAGCGGACACTCCAAGAGTATGGAGACTTCACACTCATAACTTTATGAGTCGTAAGTTCCTTTGTGAATCAGGCCCTTGACAGCAGTAATTCTCTCAATGTTTCGAGTATGGGAATGTGCTGAGAAACTATTTTTGAATATTTGCAAACTCACAGGCTGGTGGGTGTGCACAAACTTTCTATAGCAATGGTTTTTAACCTGCGGTCTGAAAACGCCTGGGCGTCTGGGAGGCTTGTTCTTTGTGTCCGCAACTGTTTTACAAAATGAAATAATATGAAGAAAGCAATATTGTAAATTTGAAAACTTTTCCAAATGTGATTGTGAATTAAAATAATGATTCCAATGAGTCAGCATATGTTTCGTGTATACATATGTGTGTGTATTGTTTGAGGTACAGCATAGAAATTAGTTCTCCCCGACTTCTTATAATGAATCAGTTTTCCCGAATTCCAGTATTGATTCAGTGGCGGTCCACAGCTGTCAAAAGGTTAAGAACCCCTGTTCTAGGGCATCCTCACTCTGCAACATTAACATTTTTAAGAGCGGATTTATTTCGATGTGATATTAAATGACATTGATTTAATATTACATGTAAGTACACCGTTTTACAAGTGCACATTCACTTTTTCTGAACTGTAGTGTGAATTTGTACTTGTAAAGTAGTATACGTCTATGTAGATCGGGTGTTTGACTTCAGATATTGGACTCTTTCTCTCTTTATACCACACATAGGACAGCCCAATGCTAAAGTATTCAGTTTTTTTTTTCAATATTGCTTTGATTTTACTTGTAAGTAGTAATTGTGCATTGATGCATTCACTTGGCCCTCTGTGAGACAATAATGCTTTGAATTTGAAAGTGAGCTATGTAGAAAGGTAGAGGAACTGACCTGTCAATTTCAGGCCATGTGAAATGTGCTTGAGTGCCAGCATTTGAAAATCTCTTTCCTGGCTTTCTCTGCTCTGCTCCTGCAGCTTATTGTTCTTTCATCCATTCATTTAGGAATAATCTGAAATCGCAATGCGGGATGCAAGGATTTAGCAATGCAATGAGGTCACTTTCGTGCGCACAACCTATGATACTCGTGATGAACCAATTATACCTGGTGCAGCTGAGTGCTTCTTTGTGCTTTGTAATGTGAGGTCAAACGCTACAAAAAGCTCGTGCAGGGAGTATAGTCAGGGGACAATAGGTCACGTAACTCAAAATAACACTTCACTCCTGCTGCAGCCACACGCAAAGCTTTCTTTTTCGATCCTGTTTGAGGCTTCACGACGTGTGCAGGAGCCGAATGCCATTAACTACTGGACAGTCCAGTGGTCCAGTCAGGAGCGACCGGTCTAGGCGTGGAGGAAAGTCAGTCTATAACCTAAAACAGCCTGGGCAATGCATGCATGGTGCTCTTCGGATTGTACGCCTCTTTCTACTCACCTGCGACGTGTGCCTCACCTGCTGCTCGTTCCGTCGTACAAACATCTCTTTGGAATTATTTTAAACAAACGTCAGCTAAACTCTCCTTTACGTTTGAGGCATGACCACTTCCGAGGTGGTATGGGCGGTGCCGGTGGCTTGTCACCGTGCAATTACTGCAGGGCACCTTGCCGGCTGCAGCAACCCGCCCCTTCCTCCCCCCATCAGATAGTACCACTGCTCGAGAGGCAAACCCATGGGTGTAGTGGAGAGCCTGCCTGGCTTCAATCACCTCATCGACCTTATGTTTCATACAATTACTTACTGCTACTACCATGAGGTGTTTCAGCCCTACTCTCCTCTTTCCTGGTATCCCCCCTTCCTTCACCTGTAAGGTATATCTGAGGAAGGCCCGCCACACTTACCTGCTTCCTGCAGACTTCACAGTGACCCTGGCGCTTTCGGGCTGATACAGTTAGCGTTTTCTGTGGTTGTAGAGTTCCCCGGTTAAGCATACGTTTGCAGGCACTCAGGGTAGGTGTCGTGTCGTTATGCCTGACTGCCCAGTGAGACAGGTCAGGCAATGAGGAAGAGGAAAGAAGGACAGGAAAAGGAGGAGCAGTTAGGCTGTGAGCCAGTAACTTCCTGGCAGGGAATAAAGAAGGTTGCCCCTGTTTAAGCTCCGTGTCCTGTGGTCATTTGGGCGGGCTAAAGCGCGACAATGGCGACGAGGGTGGGATGAGCCAAACCCCACACACAACGTCGCGCAGCCCAGCCGAGTACCGGCCCCAACGACAAGCCAGCAGCTCCGGAAAGAGCGTGCAGAAGAGCGACGCCTGCGTCGGACCCTGGCTCACGGACGAGCGGAGCAGGAAAGAGCACGCGAGGGCGTACCTGCGTGATAGTGCCTGGCTGCGGAGAAGTGGAGAGCCTGCCAAGCGGCGCTGAGGTGCGCGAGTACCTGCCCCTCTGAGGCCTGAGGACCGCAAGAAGTGGAGAGCCCAGTCGAGCGGCGCCGAGGCGAGCGCGATGTCCCTGCACCCCTCCGAGGCCTGAAGACAGCGAGGGTGAGTCCCCCAGCACACGCGACCGCTAGACAAGCCAGAGCGGGTCCACACGTGCGCCTGAGACTGCCGAGAGCTGGGGAACATAGCGGCCATGTTGAAGTCAGGCGCCGGCCCTCAATAGACCCACGCGTCCCACACGGCGGCCATTTTAAAGTCAGGCAAGTGACCCGAGCACCTAAAAAGGCGGGAACAAAGCCAAATACATCACGCAGGAGCAGCAGAAGACAATTATAAGCTGAAATACTCACAAGCATTACTAAAGAATACAAGAACAATCGAATACTGCCGACAATAAGTGCAAATACCTACTATACAGAACCACCATGTCTGATACCGATGCTCAAAGTACGTCCTCGACCGGAGGTGCACCCATGCAACCCACCACAACGGCGGTGCCTCAAGTAGCGTCCATAGGAGCACCTTTCATGCGACAACCACAGCCGCTGGTGCTGACGCCTGGCAATACCATGGGCCCTGCATGGAAAACCTGGAGCGAGGACTTTGAAGACTACATGGAAGGGTCTCTTGTACAAGACTCTAAGCGCAAGCTGGTTGCGTTACGAAATCTTGCTGGCCAAGAAATAGCACAAATAATCAAAGAAATGCCCAACGTTGCCACAGCCACTTATGACGAAGTGAAGGCTGCCCTTGATCGGAGATTCCTGCACAAGCGCAATGTCGATTACGAACGCTATGTGTTCAACCTAGCGTCTCAGGAGAAAGGAGAGTGCATGGGTGACTTCATCACACGCATCAAAAGGATGACGCGTCACTGTGACTTCGAAAACTTCAAGACGGAAGACGCATTACGGCTCCGAATCATCGATGGTTGCCGCTCAGAATCGCTACGCAGACGCCTCCTAAAGAAGTCCTACACACTAGAACAAATCGAAGAACTTACAAGGATTAACGACCAAGCAGAAGACCATGCTAAGAGGATGGAAACACACAAGCCTGAACACAAAGACAAAGACCACAAAGAGCAGGTTTTCCGAATACAGTCGCGCACAAACATCCGCCCAGGGTCGAGTGCGCATAGGACAAGTAAGCATCACCGCAGCTCTCGGAAATCATCACCCCACCGAGACTCACGACATACCAAACACACCAAACCTGCACCTGCCTGTTATCGATGCGGTCAAGACTACCCCCACTCAGGGCAGTGTCCGGCCATCGGCCAACGATGTCACCGATGCGGAAAAGACAATCACTTTGAGATAGCCTGCCAAGCCAGACAATCTGCCCGAAGGTCACCCACTCCACGATCTGACACCCGGCACCATGCCCGTGCCGTAACGAGAAGAGAGAGCCACTCGTCAGACTCCTCAGGTTCTAGTACCCGCTCGACATATTCTCACCAACGACACAGCCGATCCACAAGTACGCCTCGTTCTTGTCATCACTCCACGAGGTCACGGGATCACCGCTCCTCATCCAACAGCTCATCGGCACTCACCACAGTGTCACAAGACAGTGACGAATATGTCTGTAGAGTGTTTGACTCATCAACAACAATGCAGGACAGTGACGAATATATATGCATGGTGGCTGACCCAGATCGGCTCAAACGATATCCAAAACTAGACATTCTGATAGGAGACCATCCAGCGAAATTTGTCCTTGACTCAGGTGCTTCGTTGAATTATATATGCGCGCTAGAGTACCAGAAGATGAAGAACCGACCCAAACTAGAGCCAGCGGCAGTCCGCATTTTCACATGGATGTGCCGGAAACCACTGCCGTGCCTTGGCCGGTTTCATACCACACTGACTTTCAAGAACAGGAAAATTCCTGCATATGTCCACGTCGTGGAAGGACCCGACTTCGCCGACTGCTTGCTCAGTCTGCCAACAGCGGAACGACTGAAGCTGGTGGAGCTGCTATACATGACGGAAGATGCCCCTGACATCGTGGCAAAATTCCCGAAACTTTTCAAAGGTCTAGGCAAATTGAACCATTTCAAAGTAAAGCTCCACATCAACGAAAACATCACACCTGTTGCCCAGCATCACAGGAAGGTGCCCTTCCACTTGCAACAAGCCGTTGATGACGAGCTACAAGACCTTTTACAATCAGACATCATAGAACGCACGTCTGGACCCACCCCTTGGGTATCACCGGTCGTGGTGGTCCCGAAGAAAGGACAAGACAACAAAGTCCGGCTATGCGTGGACATGAGAGCGCCCAACACCGCCATCGAACGGGAGCGACACCCAGGGCCTCATATCAGTGATATGATCACAAAACTGAATGGTGCCACCATCTTCTCCAAACTTGACCTGAACAAAGGTTACCACCAACTAGAGCTCCATGAACAATCGCGCTATATCACGACATTTACCACGCATCAAGGCTTATTCCGATACAAGCGCCTGAACTTCGGCATTTCATCAGCCGCCGAAATCTTCCAGGAAACCATCCGAAAGGTCATACAAGGGATCCCGAATTCCTTCAATTACAGCGACGACCTGCTGGTCTTCGGCAAAGATCAAGTTGAACATGACACCGCGCTGGATAGAGTGTGCCACGCGCTACTGCAGGCAAACCTGACACTGAATGCCAAGAAGTGCAAATTCCACAAGAGCACCCTCAAATTCTATGGCCATACCTTTTCAAGTGAAGGCATGACACCAGACCCCGACAAGGTAGCCGCACTTGCTGACACTCCGACACCCAAAGATGTAAGTGACCTCCGCTCCTTCCTGGGGATGGCGAGCTACTGCGCGCGATACATCCGCGACTACGCTACCATCAGCTACCCGCTCCGAGAACTGACACGTCAAGGACAACCCTTTGAGTGGTCACGAGCGTGTGCCAAAGCCTTCGCAGAAATAAAACAAGCTGTTGGGTCTGCCACTAACCTAGCATACTTTGACACAAACAAAAGGACAGAGATCACTGTTGACGCCAGTCCGGTGGGTCTGGGGGCCATTCTCGCCCAATACCGTGAACATTCTGATCAACGGCACATCATTGCCTACGCGAGTCGCAGCCTCACGGACACGGAAAGAGCATACTCCCAACCGGAGAAGGAAAGCTTGGCTGTGGTGTGGGCGTGCGAACACTTTCACTTGTTTGTATATGGAAAACATTTTACCATCATTACTGATCATCAAGCCCTCCTCACAATCTTTGGCAATCCCAACGCCAAGATGCCACCCCGCATCGAACGCTGGGGTTTGAGACTCCAAGACTATGTGTACACGATTGTTCACAAACCAGGAAAAGCTGAAAACCCTGCGGACTATATGTCCCGCCACCCGTTGCCGAGTGCCACGAAAACTGAATCTCTTGCAGACGATTACATCCATTTCGTCATTGATGCAGCGTGTCCTCCTGCAGTTCCCCTGGAAACCATCCAGAATGCATCTGCTTCTGACCCGCTGATTCAAACTGTCATGACCCACGTGCGCAACAACTCCTGGCGCAACGCAATGAACACCGCGCCTGGATCGGATCCTCCCCTGCACGACCTCACAGCGTTCCACCGTGTTCGTGAGGAATTGTCCATCAGTGATAACGGCCTTCTTTTGCGAGGGGGAAGGATCGTGATTCCTCACAACCTGCGCCAAGGCATCATTAATCTAGCCCACGAAGGACACAGAGGCCTGAACGCCACAAAGAAGACTTTGAGAGAACGAGTCTGGTTCCCCTCTCTCGACTCCATGGTAGAGACAACTCTAAAAGACTGCATGACGTGCCAACTAGTGAGTCGTGAAGAATCACCAGCACCTCTTCAAATGTCCGAACTGCCAGATGAGGTGTGGAAGCAAGTAGCGGTCGACTTCTTTGGACCGCTCCAGTCTGGACAATACATCATGGTTGTCATGGATGAATATTCAAGATTTCCCTTCGCACACATGATAGCATCCACCAGAGCAACAGCTGTCATTCCCGTACTGGACGACATCTTTGCAGCATGGGGCGTCCCCGCAAGAGTCAAGTCTGACAACGGGCCTCCGTTCAATGGCCATGAGTTCGCGGAATTTGCGAAGCATCTCGACTTCAAACATCACAAAATAACTCCACTGTGGCCACAAGCCAATGGCATGGTAGAGAGATTTATGGGTACATTAAAGAAAGCCATCCAACAAGCAGAGATAACACGCCGAGATGTCCAACAAACTTTGAACGAAGTACTAAGGGCCTACCGGACCACTCCCCACAACACCACGAATCAGTGCCCTGCCACAATAATGTTGGGAAGGACACCGAGAACAAGAGTGCCCATGGTAAACACCACGCCTCAATCAAGGACCGTCACCGTGGACCACGAAACACTAGTCGACATTGACAGGGAAAGGAAACAGAAAATGAAGACCTATGCAGACAGTCGCCGGCACGCCAAAGAAGCTGATATCCGCGTAGACAGCCGATACCTGAACCTTCCCTTACAAGTCCACAAGAGGAAAGGAACCATGATTACAGCCAAAGCTGATCACAAGCAAATAACGAGAAATATATCTCACTTCAAAAGACACTATCCAGCGAACAGGCATGAATCATCCTCAGGCCACACGTCAAGTGACTCTACCAGTCAAAACGACAACGCCGAGATCCACCATTATCAACAGCCGAGAATGGCCAATAGTCCTGAGCGACGCCGACACACGCCAGAGAGAGAGACTCGCCCCGAACGCCTGGTGAGGAAACCACGGCGACTCGTCGAAGAAATGTAGCACCACTTCTTTGAACAAAAGGGGGAGATGTCGTGTCGTTATGCCTGACTGCCCAGTGAGACAGGTCAGGCAATGAGGAAGAGGAAAGAAGGACAGGAAAAGGAGGAGCAATTAGGCTGTGAGCCAGTAACTTCCTGGCAGGGAATAAAGAAGGTTGCCCCTGTTTAAGCTCCGTGTCCTGTGGTCATTTGGGCGGGCTAAAGCGCGACAGTAGGGACCACAGGTTTCCCTCCTGACCCCTTCGAGAGCACCGCCGAGGGTCAGATGAGGATCATCCTGCAGCTCTAAGATGCTTTTAGCCAAGCAGTAGGAGGCAGGGCATTCCTGCTGACGATCCGTGTAATGAAAACGTCTGTTCTCCTAATCCTAGGGTGTGGGACACATTCCCATTCCACATTCAGGACGAGGCACCTCCTTTCAACTTTTTGGCGACCAAGAGCTTAGGAAGGTGGACCCTCCTGCTCCATTTTGACCCCTGAATCCAGTTCTTCGTGGAGCAGTGTATAGGTAAGGCTGGACCTTTCTACCTGACTTGGATATGGGACTGTGCATGGCGCCGGATCCGCATTAACAGGGAGGCCTCCTAGCTTCATTTCTAGAAGCGGGCGACCCCTTTCGAATGCATACCATTTTTGGCCCAGATAAAGCTGAGTAAATGCATAAGCATCTTCTGGGCTGAATACATGTCCTACTGCTGAGCCGTCTCTCAAGGTCAAGGCGTGAAGCAGGATACTTTGACGTGTAAGATTCTTGGGAGTTCTGCATAATTCTTTCTGTTGGAAGCTAGGCAGAATGATTAATTTGTTGTATATTTTTGTTTTTAGTTAAAAAACAGAAAACATAGGGGCATAATATCAAGAAACAGCGTTAAAATTATCGCCGCTTTAGCGGCAGGAAACTGCCGCTAAAGCGGCAATAATATGCTTGATAATATGCCCTTGTGAATTCCCATAGAAGCCCATGTTCTGGTGTGAACATGGGCTTCCATGGGAATTCTCAAGGGCATATTATCAAGCCCATTATCATCTCTTTAGCGGCAGTTTCCTGCCGCCAAAGCGGCATTCATTTTAACGCCCTTCTTGATAATATGCCCCACAGTATTCAATTCCATGAATATATATTTTTAGCTTTAGAAATGGTAAGATAATATATATAGATATGTGTGAAAAGTCTGACCTGTTGCAGGCTCTTTGTTGGACAACACTGAGGGCCTTGCTTATGGTATATAAGCGAAGGCGTGTTTCAATAAGGTGTACTTTTGACTTAAGATGGAATACAGAAAGCACTCCTCTAAGAAACGTAAATTTGATGAAATTGAGGACAAGTGGGGGAAGAAAAGGCGCAGGGAAGAAGAGTTTACTTCTCCGTCTCACCCACCACCTGCATTAACTCCTGTATTGTCTGAAGAGCAGATACAAAGTTTATTATCGTCTTTATCAAAGTCACTAAATAAATCAGGTGAAACTGCATCAAGTTGTTGTCCTCCATCATCACCTACATTATCTTTCTCATCCATTAATGTATCTTGCTATCTTCTGCTTCTTGCTGACCTCCTGTGTATGATGATAAAGAGAGTCAGATGCCAGATCCTATTCCAAAAGGCACATTTGTTAGAAAGCTCATCTGGCTGCTCTTTTTAAATGCTTTCAGGTAACCTTCAGATTCCTATGGAGGACGACCAGCCAAGTACTAGTTGAGGAAGGTTTCAGCAACTGTAATTCCATCCTCCTCCCTGCTTGGCAAGCAACAAGAACATTATGACACTTTCATAAGTTTCTATCCACCTTTAAACTCTGGCAAAGGGAGACATGGACCGACCTTCACATTTTGAAATATATTCAATGCTGTGTAATTTAGCAGGTCCTTCATCTGTTAAGAAAAAATCTGTTTTAGTTCTAGATACAGTAGACCACACAGCAGAAGCATATTTGATAAAATGTTTTTCTGGGCTACATTTGACAACAAAAGCTGCTATGTATATGCAGCATGTGCACTGTAGTCATTAGTGAATGGTATTCAATCTTTGACAATGGCCAACAGAGAATATTTGGACTGTTCTGATCTCTTCTAAAGTATGACAGGACAAGTGACTTTCCAATCAGATGTTAAGTGTGATATAGTGAAGCATTCTGCTTCTTCTACTGTCTCCAATGTAGCTGCCAGATGTCAAAATTATCTTAGACACTTGAAGGCAGAAGGTGCTAATACATCTGTCATATTGCACAACATTTTCCAAGGTAATTGTCTCTTTGCGGATCAACAGGAGGAAGTGCTTTGTAGTGTACTTAAGAACCAGAAACATGCCTATTTGTTAAAATCTCAGACCAAGACCCTTGGCCTGCATTGATGACCTTCCATGAAGGCCACCAAAGGGGTTTGCAATTTTCAGGAGGTAAAAACAAAAATTAATTCCTTTTCATTCTGTGATCAGGACACTCACACTCCACTTCCTCCCTCTAGTTAGTGCTCCTGACTATGCTAATGATGGAGCAAGGTCTCGTGAAAAAGGAGACTTGTTCGATGCAACCTTCTCATGTAACCGCTAACCCCGTATTAAAACTTGTTTATGGCAATACCATGCATTTATATAACACTTGAATATAAGACTGAAGCTTGCCTATGTGTTTTACTAACCAGTAACTCGAGAGTGATGTTAAGATGGCTGCTAACTGAAATTCTTTAGTGCGCATGCATATACTGCACCTACGTAGTATGACGTATCTATGCTTGGTGGGAAACTTTCTGCACTTGCGCAATAGCTAACAAGATGGCCGCATGAAACTCACATGCTTGCCGAAAAATTAATTCCAGCTATTTTACTAATGCTAATGCAGGAAGAATAATATTAAGTAATTGGGATTAGAGTAGAGGTAGGTGGTAGACAGTGAAACCATTTATTTTGCTTTTTAACATTTGTCTTTTTGACCCTTTCAATAGTGTTTATTATGGGCCTGCAGTTGTAAGCCACAGTCTATTCCCACTCGTTCTGCTACACATGCGTGATGCAACCTAGATGGAAGACGCCATGTTAACTTGAACATCGGTCAAGGCTGAAAACTGTTATTTTCATGGGAACCGGAATGACAGTCCACTGAAAAGCCTGAGAAGTGAGAACTACTGTTTATTTTTCTAAAATTGTGACAACTACAGTGTGAATACGGGTGGTGATAAAGACTGATGTATAAAACTCAAGGGGTGGGATTTTAAACAAAGAACTGAAAGAAATATTGATACAATAAGCATGGTGTGATGACCACCTCCCCTTGCCTGTCCAATCAAAGTTAGGAGTTTCATAAATTTGAAACATTAATGGGTGGTACTAGCATACAGAAAGGTATAATTGAGGTAGTATTAGTTAGTTATTCAGGCTAGAGAAACTATAGAACCGGATGATGTCCGAGAGCACAGAGAATTCCCAGATTGAGATGCTGAAGAAGAATCAAATTACTGAACCAATTATCTTAAGCAAATTTATTTAGAAGAAGATCGCAGAAGAATCTTGAGGAGGAAGAGAGTGACAGAGAGGGGTGCTACGCAAGCGTCGGAGATAGAGAGGTCATCTGTCCTTTCCTGATTCCTGTCCTGAAGCCTTAGTTCGCCAGTCCTTTCCTGGGGGACCCTTTCTAATTCCTAGGCGTGGGAGTTGGTTTCCACACCATACTTGGTAACTTTATTATATCTGTATTTGCGCTTATGTGCTTTTCTCTCTATCCTCTCCCTTTCATGCAGTGTCATTGCAAAGTATAAATGAACATATCTTGATTGATTAATTGAGTCTTCTTTCCGGTGAGAGACAGGGTTTATTCTGTGCTGTGTAAGTGGTTCACATGAATTTTACTCTAAGATAACATTTTAAAAGACATTCCGACTCTATGATCATTTCCAATGTGTAAGTATATTGAAATCTTATGTCATTTCACCATCAACTAGTTCCAACTAATGGTTCATTGACCAGAGAAAATAACTTTTGATCAGTGAAAGATTGGTTAGGGACTAGAGATAACTAATCTTGAGAATTATAAAAACATGACCCCAGCGGTTAATGCCAGTAATTGTGAAGGAATTTATGGCCCCAGGTGATTATGTGGTGTTAGATTACCTGTTGCTGGTAACCCACTGGATCAGTTTTCTGGTAGCAGAGCTATGGTTATTATTGACTAGTATGGTGATAAGTATTTATTTAGAGTATTTTTTTATGTTACGTTTTGTTTAATGTTGTCCAGAATTCCTGGGAAATTGAATAGCAGGTGGCGATAGAAACCACCATACAGTGAGGTTACTCGTCTGTTGGAATAACACTGAGAAGCTAGGTAGGGCTGGCAGTGTTGAACTAGGGACTATTTCGCGTGGAAGTGAAAGTGGTTGATAGCAGAGAGTTCGCTGGGAAAACTTTATGTTATATCACCTAGTAAGGGTAACACCGAAGGAGTAACAGGTTCTTCCGAACTTGATTGAAAAGTAAAACGGAAAATTTTACTTGCAGTATATGAAAAGTAAACGGAAGGTCTTACTCGAAAGAAGAGTGAGCGGAAGGTTTTACTTGCAGTAAAGAAAAAGTTAACTATCCTCTGATTTAGTGAAAGAGACAGAGTAGCGAATGTTTATATGTTGTTGTTATTGAATTTATTTTTATGAAAATAGAGGAAAAGAAATGTACGCATTACCTTGTGAAGGGAGGGCCAGTTGCCGGAGTCACACTGACGTCACAGTGAGCAGCGCTGGGATTGGTGGAAACAGTGGGTGTGTGACAAATGCAGATTGCAAAGGAGGGGTCAGATGTAGGGAGTAGAACTGACGTCATTCAAAAGGCCGTGCTAGCTTTGGTCAGATTACGAGCGTGACCTGAAGCCTGATTGGAAGCTTGAATAAGAACTAAATTTTGATTGAATAGTGAAAATTTGTATGCTCAATTCTCATTTGACTCTTGGTGTGAGAAGTCCTGTCAGGGAAAATCGAGATTTTACGGATTATTGTTTTATGCACTGAGTGTCTAGAAAAATGTATGAAGAAAGGAAGAAAAAGTCATTCATTCAGAAGATTAAGAATTTCTTCAAGAAAGACAAACCTGTTTTAACTAGGGAGGGAATTCTAATGAAAGAATTTTACAGAATTTGAGGATGCGGATGTATGAATTAGAACCAAGACCTAGATTAACACAGTATGAGGCATTAGAAGAATGGGAGACTGAGTCATTTGAGAGAGAAATGTTTGAAGAGGAAGATTTCCAGGATATTATACTAGAGGTATGCATGGGACGCTTGAAGAACAAATGAAACAGTGGAGGAAAACAATGGTATCAGAAGGGTTGTATCCAGTATTAATGACTGAGGAACAAATGGGGAGTAAATGTAAAGAGAAAACAAAACATTTGAGTGCAACTGGATATGGAGAATTAGAGGATGAGTTATTAGAAGACATTTTTAATAAAAACCCTCCACCATATCAAGAAGGACCAAGTAAAGTTATCCCAAGTGCTCCAGTGCTAGGAACTCCATTGAGTTTGCAGATTGTACATGACCCGACAGTTACTAGAATACTGTATGACAAGGAAAAAGATGCTTTGAATAAAAATAGGGAAGAATTAATACAGAAAATTTCCCCATTAAATGTAAATCCTGAAGCATTGGATTTACTGATAAGAGAAACCCCAAAAAGAGTTTTACCTAGCAGTTCAAAGGAAGGAAGGACAGTAAGATCCTCTGGAATAAGGAGTGCCACATCAGTAACACCAGAAGATTTAGAGAGATGGGCACAAGGAATTGAAAAACAGAGTTCACCTCCTAAAATATTAGATTTTTATAAATGAAATTTAGAATTGGAAGAATTGATTGCTGGAAATGTGGGGATAGATAGACTGAACACTTATGATGAAGACGAATTGTTATTTGTATGCAGGAGTATAACAAGAAATGCAAGGTTGTTTCACGAGAAATTGACTAAACTATCCTCTGAGATGGGAATAAATATAGGGAGATCAAAGGTATTACAGAGGCCTTACAGAGTGGAGTTTACTGACAAGCATATGGAAAATATGAATGTGTCAGGAAGAAAATTGCAAGTGAAAGAATTGTTGAATATTTTGCAGAAATGGGGAGACATTGATAAGTGGAGAGTGAGATGGCAAAGAAAAAAGGAAGAAGCACCGGCAAAGGAAGCATCTACTGCATATCTAATGAAAGAAACAGGGAAAGTAGAAAGATTGTGCCCTATGAGAGAGGTACCTGGTGGAGGATACAAACAAGTTCCGTGGACTCCACAAGATATTTTGTCATTTACAAACGAGTTCCCAAAGTTGAGAGAGAAACCAGTTGAATGATATAGGCAAGTTGAAAGATTTGTGAAAGTATTGAAGGTTTCGTTGAAAGATTTAGATGGTTTATTTGATATAGTGGTGCCTGCAGACTTATGAACAGAATGTAAGATCACAGTTGATTGGCCTAGTGAAGAATATCCAAGAGATTAAAAAACAGGAACACCTTCAGATGAGGTAATGAAGAAATATTATCAAGTAATTACATTTTTTAAAGGAAATATACCTCCAAAAGAAACAGATTGGATAAAAATAGATAGAACTACTCAAGAGCCAAATGAATCTGTTCATGCCTGTTACGAAAGGTTATTGCAGGTATTCAAGAAGTAAAGTGGATTCAAGAGTATTGGAGATGAGGATATGGGACATTTTGTGTATCGATTTGTTATAGGACTGAAACCCGAGATTAGTCAGATGATTCAACAGCATAAGATTTGTTGGCAGAGTAAGACCATAGATGAGATATTAAAGTATGCTAAGTATTGTGGTGATGACATTGAGGTTAGGCATAAGAAGCTGAAAGAAAAGATGATGTGGGCACAAGTGAAATTGGCAGAGCAGCAAGGAATACATTTAGATGGTCAAACAAGCGGTTAGACAAAGGAACAGAGTCAGAGTGATATGTGCCAAGCAGTGGTAAACAAAAGGGACGAATGAGCATACAGAGGATGCAAAGAAAAAGTTTCCTTGTCATGGATGCGGAAAGCTTGGACATTGTAAAAAGGAGTGTAAAAATATCCAGAATAATAATGGCCCAAATCAAAACTTAATCCACAGACGCATATTGAGGGATTTGTGAATCAGCCGCAGCAGGTAGTTAATCAGAAGTATCAGTTACCACCTGCCCCTATGCAAAATTGTGTGAATCAGGCACAGTACAGTGTGGACGCCGGATTTCCAGGAAGTGGTAAGAAAAACTCAGTGGTATCACAGTATTTTTTACAGAATAATTTTAAAAAACATGTGCATATGCAATGACGGTGCCTGAGGAGGGAGGAAGAGGAATGCGTACTTGGCGCATCCTTACCAGTAGATCAAACAGGTCCACTTGTAGATAGGAAGGTGGAAGGTAATGACATCACTTTTCTATTGGACACTGGTGCTATCCGTTCTACTGTGAGAACAGCAGACATCCCAAACCTACCCCTCTCGGGAGACTGTATCCAAGTTGTTGGGGTGGCTAATCAGCATATCAGAACCCCAATTACAAAGCCTATGGAGGTACAAATTGGAACCTTCAAAGATATGCATAAGTTTGTAGTCTGCGATTCAAGTCCAGTGAATCTGTTGGATAGAGACCTTTTGTGCAAAATGAACTGCACCATTTATTGCACACCGGATGGTGTTGCTTTTCAAACCCCTGACGAAGACATGATTTACAAAATTAGGCTAGTTAAGCAAGGAATTGAAGTTGACGAAATGTATTTAATAATGACAGAAAATGACTTACCAGAAGAGTTGAAGAATACAGTAAATTCAGAAGTATGGGATTTCACCGGAAAAGAAATAGGTCTAATGGCAAATGTAGACCTAGTGAAAGTGACTGTGAAAGAAGGTGCAGCTTTCTCCAAACACCCGACAGTACAAAATGAGTTCAGAAGTTAAAGCAGAAGTAGCGTCTGTAATTGATCGAATGATTGAGCAAGGCATTCTACAAGAAATAATGATTAGTCCTTGTAAATCGCCTATACTAGGTCTCAAAAAGCCTAGTGGGAAGTACAGGATAGTGCAAGATTTAAGGAAAATCAATAAAATTGTAGTACCTTGTTATCCAGTGGTGCCAAATCATGCTGTGATTTTATATCAGATACCTTGAAATGCTGGCTGGTTCACTGTTATTGATTTGTGTTGAGCCTTTTTCTCGATTCCTTTACACCCTGAAAGCCAGTACCTATTTGCATATAAATTTGAGGATCATATTTTAGCATGTAAGCGTGTTCCTCAAGGGTATACTGAAAGTGCATCTATTTTTAATTAGATTTTGAAAAAGTGTCTAGAAAAGTTAGTTATGCCCCGGAATTCAGTCATAGTGCAGTACATTGATGACCTGCTGTGGCATCAAAATGCAGAGATGATTGTGTCACTGATTCAATAGCACTATTAAATATTTTGGCTGATGGAGGACACAAGGTATATCCAGAAAAAATGCAATTTTGCAAACAAGGAGTGAAATATTTTGGACATCAAATTGAAAGAGGAGTGAGGAAAGTAACCACAGAGAGAATCAGAATAATTAGACAAATGCAACAACACAAACACAGAGAGAGATCAGGACGTTTCTCGGAGTGGCGGGATATTGTAGACAATGGATTGTTGGGTTCTCCTTACTGGAGAAGCCTTTAATTCAAATGAGATGGAAAAGAGTAAAAGATACAATAGTTTGGGATGATGAAAGTGTAGAAGCCTTTGTGTAATTGCAAAGTTGTTTATGTGAGGCACCAGCCGTACCAATGTCAGATTATTCAAAAGAAGTTGCACTGTTCTGATGTGAAGGTTTTGCACTTCAGTCTTAGCACAAATACATGGATTTAGCCTACGTCCAGTAGCCTATTTTTCAGCTACTTTGGGTCCTGTGGCTTCAGCTTTACCAGGCTGCTTAAAAGCAGTTGCTGCTGCCTGTATGAGCATAGAACAGAGTGAGTCAATTGTGATGGGACATCCATTAAAGCTATATGTTCCACACTCAGTAGAGATTTTCTTACCGAGAACTTGAACAAAGCACCTTACCCCTAGTCGGATGACTAAGTATGAAAAAATTATTTTAGGAGCAGAGAATGTGACAGTGATCAGATGTATGATAATTAATCTCGCTACTCTATTGCCAAACCCGACATGTGAAGAAGTGAGGGAAGATACTGAACGTGACTGCTTAGAGGTTACGGAAATGTGCACTAAGCCATGTCCTGCCATACAGGAGGAACCACTGAAAGAGCCAGAATTATTCGTTGATGGCTCCTGTCTAAGAGTTGAAGAAGGTGGACTGAGTGCAGCTTACGCTGTATACAAATTGACTGGAGTTGTTGAAGCTTCCTATTAATTTGGAGTCAAATCTGCACAAGTAGCTGAATTGATCGCTTTAATTAAATCTTGCAAAATTTTGAAAAATTGGAAAGTAACCATATATACTGATAGCCAATATGGTTACGGGGGTGTGCATGATTATGACCAGTTGTGGTCACAATGGGGATTCATGACTTCTTCAGGATCCCCTATTAGAAGTGGAAAATTTGTTAAGGAATTATTGGAAGCAATACAATTGCCAAAAGAACTAGCAGTGGTGAAGTGTGCTGCTCACCAGTCAGGAAATGACTAAGTGACAGCTGGTAATCGTTACGCTGATCAAGTTGCTCAGTATTGTGCTGAAAGCAAAATGGCAATAAACAGTAAAATGGAAAAAAGTGGAATCAGCTGCCAACTTATGTAATTTTCAGTTCTTGAAACATGGTAGGAGATGAGACAGTTGCAGGTAGAAGTGGAAGAAAGTGAAAAGGAAAATTGGATAAGACAAGGTTGTGAACAAAGGGAAGCAGATGGCGTGTGGGTGTACCATGATGGCAGCCCAGCTATGTCAGATTGTTTGCTTTAACAAATGGCAAGGATGTATCATGGAGACGCACATGTAGGCAGGGACGCAATGATATGACTATTCAGACAAGATTGGTTCAATCCAAGATTTAGGGCAGTCGCAGAGAGTCTTTCCAAGAGATGTTTAATATGCCAGCACATAAATCCAGGAAGAAAAAGAGTGGTCAGTTGGGGAAAAATTGGGAAAGCAGAGGGAGCATTTGTAAGGCTACAATTATATTTCATGGCACTACCACCATGCAAACGGTTGAGGTACGTCCTAGTGATTATATGTTGGTTTTCACGATGGGTGGAGGAATACCCCACAAGGAGAAACAACAGCATAACTGTTTCCAGACTATTGCTGAAGGAACTCATCCCTAGATATGGTTTTCCAGTAACTTTGGAATCAGATAGAGGAACTCACGTTAACAATGAAATAATTTGAATAATATGTGAAGCATTCAACATCGAACAGAAACTGCATTGTGCATACCGCCCAGAGGCTTCTGCAGTGGTAGAACAATCGAATGGCACAATAAAGTCAAGATTGGCAAAGATGTGTGCATCGACTTCAATGAGTTGGCCAGATGCGTTGCCTCTTGTTCTGATGGGACTCAGAAGTATTTCTGATAGAAACACAGGATTGAGTCCCCATGAAATCATTATGGGAAGAGCAATGAGAAAGGCATTAATACTAGGACATAGATTGCTGAATATAACTGATGATCTGGTATTGGACTATTGCAAAGGATTGGCTGACCTAGAGCATTCGATTTCTCACTAGGTTGGAGAAGACACAGTGACCAGGCAACCAGCTCAAGCTCATGATTTGAATCCTGGAGATTGGGTGGTGATAAAGAATCACACCAGAGAGACGTGCCTAGCACCAAGATGGGGTGAGCCATGACAAGTCCTACTGGTCACTACAACAGCAGTGAAGTGTGCAGGTCTACCAAACTGGCTACATGATAGGCATACAAAATGGGTGCCAGCTCCTGATGAGGAAAGACCACAACTGACTCAAACAGTTGAAGCTGCCGAAGGTTGTACAGTCGAAGAGCCTGGAGCCAGAAACTCTAGAGAGTTTGTCATCAAACAACCGAGCACAAGTCAGGAGGACTGGGTGCCCATAATAGACATACCTGAAGTACTCCTCAAAACATGGAGTAGGGCAAAGTTTGAAGAACAGGAGAATAGTGAGGATAAGACAGGTATGGAAGAACATGCTCAGGAAGAATTGAACAAAGAAACTGAAGATTCTGAGCAGGACCAGATAAGGACAGAAGAACATACTCAGGCAAACAAAGAAATCATAAGACCTGAGCAGGAACAAGCAGGTGTAGAAGAACACGTTCAGGCGGTAAAAGACAAAAGTGTAGTAGGACCTGAACAAGACCAGTTAGGTGTAGAACAAGTTTGGGAAGAAAAAGAAAAAGAACAACTAGACAGAATACCCAAACAGGAATAGGTAGAAACAGAAGAATGAGTTCAGACAGAAAAAGCAACACTGACAAGTCCTGAAAGAGGAAAGGTAGAAAGGAACTCAGAAAACGAAGAAAATCAAGTTGTGCCACAACATAAAGAAAAAAAAGAGCTCTCAAAAGAGATCAAGAAGGTGAAAAAGCAGTGCAAGTCAAAAGGGGCAGAAAAGGTGACAAATGGCCAAGTGGGGTCAAAAGATTAAGATATTGTTTAAAACAATAAATGAAGAGCCTAAACAAATAAACAAAGTTACAAGTCCAACTCAGGGTGAACAGTCAATTGCTAAAAACTTTTGTAGAAGTTTAAGATTGAAAATATTGAACAATAAGTTCAAAGGACCTGAATGGACCTGTGTGATTTTTGAAGAGTTTGAGAATCTAGACATTAACGAAGAATCTAAAGAAGCAATTGTAGAACAGGGTGAAGAAGAAGAAGTGAGACCCCCTTAAAGTACTTTAAAAGATTTTGAATCCAAATTAAAATAAAGAAGAGAAATCTTCTTGAAATCAAAATGGCTGAGACCAGAGTTACAGAAAGACCAAAACGAAATTGTATCAAAAGATGTTGTAGGGTTTGTATATGTAGTTTGTTATTAGTGATACTAGTTTGGCAATTTTTAACTATAGCAGTTCCTTATCTTATGATAACAGATAAAAAGAATGACACTAACCTAAATGAAAAGACAACTAACATGAAAGGAGGTAGAGTAGAATTAGAAGCCTCAGATGAGATAGATTTATATGACACAGTAACTGACAATGATACCTCATTAAACGTATTCACAAAGTTGGTATTTCAATGTGTAGACCCAATGGGGATTAGTGATTATCATGTATGTATGAAAATATCTACATCAGTAGCTGAAGGTGTAACATATCAGGATTTACCGTTAACATATGGCATTTCTTGTAGTGTATTGTCAAGTTTATTTTATAGAACAGGGAAATTACAATATTAATATTCTAATATAGATGTGGTGTTTACAGAAATTCCTAATAAAAAAAATATGAACCCAGTGAAAAGTAGTTTAAACGCACAGTTTATGGGCACATTTTTCCTATCAATGAAGTCACTAGATATAGAAAAGGCACATAAAGATAATCTGACATGTTCATTAAGTGAAGAAGAGAAAGTGTTTTTGAATTTAGTTGAAGAGAGGAGGCAGGATTTTCAAAGAAAATCTACAGAACAAAAACATCATTTTCCATCATGGACAGAAAAAGAAGTAATTTATACAGCTGGCAAAGAACATGCTGCGATGGCTCTAGATTTTGTGAAGACAGGGAAAATATGCCTCCATAGATTAAAGACAGACAATAATAACGTATTTATTGGTTCCAGTGAATGTTAACATAACTTCCTAATTTTGGGAGGTTGGGGACTAAAAGAGGGAACTGATCCAGTCTTTCCCGGAATTTATTACGTGTGTGGGAATAAAGCGTATTATAAACTGCCTGCCAGGTGGTATGGGAGTTGCTATTTTGGAATTTTTTCCCAAAAATCTATCATGTCAAAAGGATCGCTAGAAGCAATGAAAACACTAATGGACTAACACGTAGAAAGTGAGCTAGTTTTTCAGAAATAATAGGCGACATATTTAGTGCATTGATACCTTCAGTGGGAGTCATACTAAATTCACATAGAATCTGTTAATTGTCAACTGTTGTTGATCATCTATCAACTGATACTGCTGGAGGCTTCTTGATGATTAATACAGAAATGGTTGCAAATAGGTCTATGGTTTTGCAAAATCGACCTACGCTTGATGTAATCTTAGCTAAAGAGGGCAGAGTCTGTAAAATGTTGAAGGTGCAACATTGTTGCACTTATATTCCTGATAAAAGTACTGAAATCAAAGGATACATAAAGAATATTACAAAAATGCATGAAGAACTGAACCACTGGAAGTTGATAATGTATGGGAAAAACTAACAAAAAGTATATTGTCAGTAAGGAGTTGTTTTTCAAATACAGGGAAAAATTTCCTAGGACAAATAGTATTCTCTATAGGTCGAATAGCCATAATAGTGTTATCAATAATAATAGGGCGTAAGTGTTGTACTAATAAACTGAGAAGGAGGAGATATGAAATAAATGGAAAGGCAAACAAAATAAATTATGAAGAAATACAGTTAGAAGAGATAAAAGGCAAGTTATATGAGCAAATGAAAGGATTAAAGAGCAAAGATAAGTGCAAGACCAGAAAGGGAAGTGAAATTGAGAATTGATAAAGTTAGCATCTGATGAGGGATGGGTAATTTTGTGATGGCTTTAAATGCCATCAGAGAGGGGATTGATGGAGCAAGCTCTCGTGAAAAAAGGAGACTTGCTCAGATGCAATATTCTCATGTAACTGCTAACCACGTATTAAAACTTGTTTGTGGAAATAACATGCATTTACACGACACTTGAGTATAAGACTGAAGCTTGCCTATGTGTTTTACTAACCAGTAACTCGAGAGTGATGCAAAGATGGCTGCTAACTGAAATTCTTTAGTGTGCATGCTTCTACTGCACCTACGTAGTGTGACGTATCTATGCTTGGAGGGAAACTTTCTGCACTTGCGCAGTAGCTAACAAGATGGCCGCTTGAAACTCACATGCTTGCCACCTGCTTGCTGAAAAACGAATTCCAGCTATTTTACTAATGCTAATGCGGGAAGAATAGGTAGGTGGTATTCAGTGAAACCATTTATTTTTGATTTTAGCATTTATCTCTTTTACTCTTTTAATAGTGCTTACTATCGGTCTGCAGTTGTAAGCCACAGTCTATTCCCTCTCGTTCTGCTACGCATGCGTGATGTAACCTAGATGGAAAACGCCATGTTAACTTGAACATCGGTCAATGCTGAAAATGATTACTTTCATGGGAACCGGAACGACAGTCCACTGAAATGCCTGAGAACTACTGTTTTTTTTCTATACTGTTGGGAATAAAGACTGCTGTATAAAACTTAAGGGGTGGTATTTTAAACAAATAACTGAAAGAAATAACAAGAAAATAAGCATGGTGTGGTGATCACCTCCCCTTGCCTGTCCAGGGAGTTTCATAAATTTGAAACATTAATGGGTGGTACTAGCAAACAGAAAGGTATAATTGAGGTAGCATTAGTTAGTTAGTCAGACTAGAGAAGCTATGGACCGGGTGGTGTCCGAGAGCACAGAGAATTCCCAGACTGAGATGCTGAAGAAGAATCGAATTACTGAACCAATTATCTTAAGCAAATTAATTTAGAAGAAGATCGCGGAAGAATCTTGAGGAGGAATAGAGTGTCAGAGAGGAGTGTTACACAAGCGTTGGAGATAGAGAGGTCATCTGTCCTGTCCTGATTCCTGTCCTGAAGCCTTTGTTCGCCAGTCCTTTCCTAAGGGACCCTTTCCAATGACTAGGCCTGGTAGTTGGTTTCCACACCATACTTGGTAACTTTATTATATCTGTATTTGCGCTTATGTGCTTTTCTCTCTATCCTCTCCTTTTCACGCAGTGTCATTGCAGAGTATAAATGAATGTTTCTTGATTGAATATTTAAGTCTTCTTACCTGTGAGAGACAGAGTTTATTCTGTGCTGTGTAAGTGGTTCACATGAATTTTGCTCTAAGATAAAATGTTAAAAGACATCCCGACTCTGTGATCATTTCCAATGTGTAAGTATATTGAAATCTCATGTCATTTCACCATCAACTAGTTCCAACTAATGGTCCATTGACCAGAGGAAAGAACTTTTGATCAGTGAAAGATTGGTTAGGGACTGGAGATAACTAATCTTGAGAATTATAAAAACATGACCCCAGCGGTTAATGCCAATGTATTGTGAATTAATTTATGGGCCCAGGTGAGTATGTGGTGTTAGATTACCTGTTGCTGGTTACCCGCTGGATCACTAAGATCCCAGTCGGAGGCCGCTTTTCAGTCTTACACCAAGTTTGCCAAGAGAATGTTACAAAAGCTTGGATGATACAAATAATAAGTCAGGGTTATGCCCTGGAATTTGAAGAGATTTCAGTAGGCATCATATGGATTTCATCAAGCAAATAGCCTTAATACAAAAAAACTGCAGACATTTTGTTGAAGTAAGCAAGCTATGTTGTTCCAAAGGAGCAGGAGGCAAAATATTTCTACTCCATTGCCTTTGTTGTTGAAAAACCATGAGAGTTCAGGTTAATATTAACGTAGAAGAAACAAAATCACTTTTTGAGGTAGGTTCATTTCAATATAGAAATATTACAATTTATAATCTCATTGGCGCCACCGTGCGAGTAGATGATGGTATTGGACTTGGAAGATGCATACTTTAAAATACCTACATTGCCATGCCATCAAAGGTTTCCCTGATTTTGTTTGAAGGGTTGTCACTACGAATTTCAGATATTTCCCTTTAGGCCAACATCATCTCTGAGGGTGTTTACCAAGGTTCTAGCCCCTCCTTGGGCTCTTTTACACAACAAGGGAATGTTAGTGGCACTCGTACCTGGATGAGAGGCAGATTCATTCACCATCAGTAGTCAATGTTCAGGAGCAGATTAATGTGGTATGTAACATGTTAATTCAACACAAATCCCTGATCAACTTCAAGAACCCTCGCTAGTTCTCACTCTGGGTATAGAATTTATTAGAGTTCGATTCTAAACCCAGTGGGGACTTGTGTGTTTGCTAGAACTGATATCTACCAGGATGGATCAACTCCTGCTCTGACTGGGCCAACAGAGAATGGCATCTGCAAGAGAGTAACTAAAGAGTAAGGTGCTCATGGTCAGTCATGGAAGGAATGATAATGCTGGAGTAAGAGAATTTGAGCAAAGTGTACAAAGTCCCCTCTCTTTCTTATTACTTTAAGGCTTGGTGTGTCTTTGTGGCGCTGTGATATGCCTCTACTTGGGACACCCACTGAGTCATTGGAATCCTTCCTCTGAAGAGCTGAACTGTCAGGTAACTACTACATACTATATTGGGGGAGGCCTTCAGTGGTTGATTCTTTCAAATCCATTCATCTTTTCTCCTCTACTAGTGCTAACCAAAGATGTTAACATTGTGGCATGGAGAACCATCTTAGAACTTCAGTCAATTAGATAAGGTGGCTCTTTAGGGAGAGGGTGCATTTCTCAAGAAATAATAGGGATATGAGGACAATTTACTGGCAGGAGAATGTGGTAGCAGAGAAGTTAAGTAGGTTTTCCCTCCTTCCCAAGACTTATGTCTAGCTCCATATATATTTGAAAGAGTATGTTAAAGATTTGAGAAACCTCAGAGACTTGTTTACCAATTTAGACAATAATGTCCTGCAGAGATTGCTTTCCAGGGACCCAGAAAAGGAGTGTTTAAGGAAAGACTATTAGCTTGTCCATGGCCTAATTTCCTTCTATATGCATTTCCACCATTTCCATTAATAGGCAAGCTATTAACCAGACTCAGGCAGGAGAGTAAACTTCATTTTTGGCTAAGAATGAATTTTGTTCCCTATTCTCAGGATGATGTCCAGAACGCAGGAGAGGGTCTTTCTGATGAATTAGTACAAGATTCTTGGCCCCATTCTTGCTCCAGCAACATGTCATAAGATGTGCCAGGTGCACTTGTTGTTGAGAGGAGGGATCAATCAATCAATCGGATTTATTAAGTGCAGCTACTTACCCATGAGGGTCTCAAGGCGTTGGAGGGGGGCCGCTCCGTTGGGTGCTGGGGTCATCAGAAGAGCCAGGTCTAGAGGTCCTTCCTTAACTGGAGCAGTGTAGAGCTTTGCCGGAGGTGGAGGTTTTTCCAGGTCATGGCTGCGAGGTAGGACCTTCCACCCTTTCTGGTCTTGTAGATGCATGAGCTGGTGGCCAGAGAGAGGTCGGCTGATCGGAGGTTTATCTTGGGTGCATGGAAGGAGACGCTGTTGTTTAGGTATGTTGGTCCGATCTTGCGGAGAGCCTTGTATGCGTGCATGAGGAGCTTGATGGTTATTCTTCATTCGATTGGGAGCCAGTGGAGATTGCCGAGGTGTTGGGTGGTGTTTAGGATCTGTCTGGCTGAGGTGGTCTGGATGGTCTGGAGATTGTGAAGGAGATTTTAGTTGATTGTGGCATAGAGGGAGGTGTCGTAGTCCAGTCTGCTAGTGATGAGGGAGTGAGTGGCCATTTTTCTGGATTCGGAGGGGATCCATCTGAACATTTTCAGAGCATGCGAAGGGTGTTGAAGCAGGCCGAGGATACAGCATTGATCTGGTGATTTATAGTGAATGATGAGTCCAGAATGATGCTGAGTTTTTGTGCATGGTCCGTTGGGGTGGGGGGTTTCCGAGGGCGAGGGGCCATGCTGAGGGGTGGAGACAAGGATGAGGTCTTCTGTTTTCCCAAAGTTGAATTTCAGGCAGCTCTTCTTCATCCAGGTGGTGACGGCTTTCATCCCTTCTTTTAAGTTGTGCCTGGTAATGCTGGGTTCCTTGTTTAGGGAGAGGATGAGCTGGGTGTCATTGGCATAGCAGACAATGTTACAGCCTGTGGTTTCTGACGAAGGTTGCGAGGGGGGCCATGTAGATGTTGAAGAACATCGTCAAAGAGCTTACCAATCCCAGCGCCGGCACCAACGACATCACTCCCTCCCAAGAACTCTGCGACTCCCTAGCCTCGTTCTTCCACAGCAAGATCGCTGACATACATAACAGCTTCGGCGAACAATTCACTCCCCTGACCACCGAACTGAAGCCCCCCGCCACCACCCTTTGCGCCTGATCCCCGATCAGCACCGAAGACACCATTCGCCTAATGAATCCATCCACTCCGGATCACCAATGGATCCATGCCCCCACCACATCTTCAACAAGGCTGACTCCATCATTGCACCCCAACTCCGGGATATCATCAACTGCTCCCTCTACACCGCTACCTTCCCGGAAAGCTGGAAACATGCCGAACTCAGCGCCCTCCTGAAGAAGCCTACAGCAGACCCTACCGAACTTAAGAACTACCGCCCCATCTTGCTCCTCCCATTCCCTGCCAAAGTCATTGAGAAGACTGTCAACAACCAACTCGCCGCCTTCCTCGAGTCTAACGGCTCCCTCGACCCCTCACAATCCGGCTTCTGAGCCAAACACAGCACCGAGACCGCCCTCATCGCAGCCACAGACGACATCCGAACACTACTCGACAACGGGGAAACAGCTGCCCTCATCCTCCTGGACCTCTCCGCAGCGTTTGACACGGTCTGCCATAGCACCCTTGTACAACGACTCAACAACGTCGGGATACAATATAAAGCATTGGACTGGATCATCTCGTTCCTCGCCGGAAGAACCCAGAGAGTCCGCATCCCCCCCTTCAGATCAGAGGCCACCGAAGTCATCTGTGGAGTACCACAAGGATCATCCCTCAGCCCCACCCTCTTCAACGTCTACATGAGCCCCCTCGCTTCCATCACACACCAGCACAACCTTAACATCATCTCCTACACTGACGACACACAGCTGATCCTCTCCCTCACCAAAGACCCAAACACCGCCAAAACCAACCTACACGAAGGGATAAAAGACATAGCCGAATGGATGAGCAGTAGCCGCCTGAAGCTGAATTCAGACAAGACGGAAGTCCTCATCCTAGGATCATCCCCCTCTGCATGGGACGACTCTTGCTCGACACCGGCCCTAGGCAGCGCGCCCAAACCAACGGACCATGCTCGCAACCTGGGATTCATTCTAGACTCCTCCCTCTCAATGACCAGACAAGTCATTGAAAGACGGTCACCCAAGCACTTGTCACAAGCCGGCTGGACTACGGGAACACCCTATACGCCGGAACCACAACCAAATTACAGAAAAAACTCCAACGCATTCAGAACGCCTCCGCCCGACTCATCCTAGACATATCCCGCCACAATCACATTTCCGGTCACCTGAGAGACCTTCACTGGCTCCCCGTCAACAAGAGAATCAAGTTCCGTCTCCTCACCCACGCACACAAGTCCCTCTACGACCTAGGACCCAGTTACCTCAACACCCGCCTGACCTTTTACACCTCCACCCGCCAACTTCGATCATCCAATCAAGCCCTCGCCGCGATTCCACGAATCCGAAGAGCCACCATGGGAGGAAGATCATTCTCCTACTTAGCGACCAAAACATGGAATTCTTTCCCCACCCACCTCCGCCTTACACAGAACCACCTCTCCTTCAGAAAACAACTCAAAACCTGGCTGTTTGATAAATTGCGAAACCCCCCTCCCCAAAGCGCCTTGAGACCCTCTGGGTGAGTAGAGCGCTATATAAATCTTGACTTGACTTGACTTGACTTGAGGGAGGATCCCTGGGGTACTCCCCATCTGGTCTCTGTTGGTTTTGAGAGGTAGGGAGCGAGTCTTACTTGTTGAGTTCTGCCTATGAGAAATGAGCGTATAAAGTCGTGGGCCTTTCCTCAGATGCCGGCGTTGTGGAGTCTGGTGGCTAGTGTGCGATGGAAGACAGTGCCAAAGGCAGCTGAAAGGTCCAGGAGCATGCTTGTTTGGCCCTGGTGGAGGAGGGTGCAAATGTCATCAGTGGTGGTGAGTAGGGCAGTCTCCGTGCTGTGGTTGCTGTGGAATCCGGATTCGGATATTCCAGGACATTGTTGGCTACAATGAAATTTTCTAGGTGGATGTTGTTGGCCTTTTTGATGACTTTGGCTGCGAAAGGAAGCAGTGAGATGGGATGAAATTCTTGAGGTCCGTTGGGTCTGTGAAGGGTTTCTTCAGAAGGGGGTTGACTTTGGCATGTTTCCGCTCATAGGGGAATGTAGGGGTCTCAAGGGAGTGTTGCAAAACGAGGCAGTATCTGTGAGGCCTGCACAAATAACATGTCACATTTGTCCTTCACTGGGAACTAAACACCCTGGAGAAGAGCCTGACTCTCAGAGGGTAGCTCAAGGGAGGTGGCGCGAGCTAGTTCTCGCCATTACTGGTGCGCAGAAATAACACTCAATAATTGATTGTCCAGTCTGTACTTTGCTTTATAAAAGTAAGAATACATTTATTAAACACACACACTACTTAATATTATGCACCAATTTACAAATATACATAAGGTGTTGGAATTACTTTGTGACATTGCATAACATCTCCACCCCTCCCGCAGGGGGGTCTAGCACCACCACTCCCATGTAGGCACATCATCTTACCCCCTAATGCAGTGGGTTGACACAACCTGGAGCGAGGGCCTTGCCAACTGGCACCATCCCAGTGGCGACCCACCCCATCATTTCAACAAGCATTAAAAATAGGTACACCTGCCCTGGGGACACATAACAATGACTGTGCATTGTATGCTGACCATACAGTATGCACCTCTACATCTTAGTAGCTAACAGTCTGGGTTGTTCTTCCCCTAATGCAGTAGCAAGAATACATCTTTGGGCTTCACTGTAAATGAGGTACTCATCATAGCTGATCACAGTTGTAATGCATTGCAATTAAGTCCCTAAAAGGCATTACAGTTGAATCACAGGATTAAGCATGTACAGCCAGACATCCTAGCAGGAATGCCTAACAACATAACCCCACTTTGCTTATGATACTACCTTACTCAGTTGTTTCACATTACACATGTGCCTTTCAGTCCCTCTAAAAAGAGATAACATGGTTAAATGCATTTGTGGTGCAATTACACCTCTTCACCTCCAGGGTATGGCTTTCTCCAGACATCCCCAACTCAGCCATTCTCACCTTGAGGCAGACCCCAAGGCACCACCAGCTGCAGAACCAATGTTCCAGCCATTTGGATGCCTGGCTGAGCCCTTGCTGATGACGCCTGGCTGTGCCCTTGAAGGGTTATTCTTTCTAAGTCTCCAGAGACTCAGGGAAGGACTTCCCATTGTCGTGCTGGAGGAGACTGCGTTGCTCTTGCAGCTCTCCCTGCACCCTGGCACCCATCTTGCAGTGACCCCACCCTCCTGGGGCCACCACAAGCCAAGAAAAATCAGCTTTCCCCTGCAGGCTGGTCTGGGCCTGCAAGGCATTATGAGATGCTTCATCTTAGCTCCGTGCATATTGTAGCAGTGGCTCTCCGCTGCTCCGGGGAGAGTCGCGTTGCACTTCTGGCACCCTCGCCACATCTTAGGCATCGGTGGGGGGCCTGGTCCTCCAGGTGAGTGATAGCAACTCCGGGAGCTCACCCTCGGCTGCTCTGGTGGTTTTTCAGGGGACCGGTCCCACCCGGGCCCCTTGCTGCACTCCAAAGATCTTCTAGGGGTTCCGGTCGCACCAGGGAACCCAGCACTGCAGGCTCGCTGGGGAGCCACTCGAGGAGCCCAACCCCGGTGGCTCCTGACGGCTCCCTGCCCAGCCAGCACCCTCACATGCTGCCGCGGGAGCTGGCACTCCTCTTCTGGTCTGCCCACTTGCTCGGGCAGACGCCAGGCTGCCTCTGGCCTGGCGGGCCTTCGCCTTCCCGCTGCTTCGAGGGAGTGCGACAGCACTCCCATGTCCTCCTCTCCACTTCAGGGCCCAGGGATGGGATCCCGGGTCCTCCACGGGGACACCTTCACAGGGAGAGTGACGGCGCTCCCCAGCTTTGCTTCAAGCATCGGGGCCCGAGTTGGGATCCTGGATCTCAGAGACATTATTGCAGGGGGTGCGGCGGTGCTCTCCACCCTCCTTTGACGCCGGGGTCCAGGTTGGGCTCCTGGCACCCCGGCCTCAGAGACATCATTGCGGGGGGTGCAACGGCGCTCCCCGTCCTCCTTTGATGCCGGGGCCCAGGTTGGGCTCCTGGCACCCTGATGGGGCCCTTTCACGGAGAGCCCGATGGTGTGACGGCGCATCTCCGCCTCCATCTTCAACGAGGGCCAGGGTGGGCTCCTGGCCCCTCTGCAGGGCAATTTCATGGGGAGCACAACAGCGCTCCCCGGCATCACTTCTGCTGGCGGGCAGCCCCTGGGACCTGACCCACCCTAGGGGCATTCTCTTGACCGACGGCAGAGCCCCACGCACTTGGTCATCGGTTGGCCATAGGTCAATGGTCGCCTACCTTCTGGGGGTCTTATCTCAGCCCCCAGGGTACCAATCTTCCTGATTTTGGCCTCTTCTTGCTCCTGGTGGTACTCCCCAGCCACTCTTGATCTCCAGGAGGGTGAGTGTAGCAGGGAGTGGTCTTCACTGGCTCCCTGCACCAGCCTTTCACCTGGCTCTCTCTCCCTGGGCCTCTCTTCTCCCTGCGCAGAGGCCCAGGCTTCTGCTCACTGGTCCTGGTCTTCCCCTGTGGCACCAGTCAGAGTCCTGGGCCAGTCCGGAGGTTCTTCCTTCCAGCTGCCCATGGCGCCAGTCTCCAGCACCAGTCTTCCTCAAAGACCACACCCCAGAGAGAGCCCTTATTCCTGCGCAAACTCTTCGCCCTTGGAATGCTTGTTGTGCATGGCTGGGCCTCTGAGGCTACAGCCCCAGCCAGGCCCTGGCTATGAGCTGACTCAGAGAAATATGACATCTGCAGAATACTTCTTCTCACATAAGTTACAGTGGACTTTGGTGCATGTCTGGAATTTGTAGGCCCTAGGAAAGCAAAACTAGCCCATGTGCTCCCCATCCTCCTATGCGAATAATGGAATAAAAACAGTAAAGCACAATGACTTTCCCATTGTAGAAAGCCTATTCAATATCACCACCCAGTTCTGCATACGTCCTGCCACACCATTCACTTTGTAGCTGCTTCTGGGCTGCACATGCTAGTAATCTCCCCTGTGCAGCCCTTACATGTGTTCACATGCATGTACACACGTGTTGGCATGTAACCAGTCCAGTGCCTCGTACTCTGGCAGCAGCGCAGCGGCATACTCGCGCCAGGGGGACACAGTTAAAATATACATGCAGTCCCTTTCAACATGAGTTCACTGTGGGGGAGTCCCAACTTATGAGGGTCTCCCACAGTAAAAGCTCAACAATAGGTGTTCAAAAAGCAAAATATCCAGGTGGCTCAGATGGTCAGAAAGACCTTCTAACAGGGAGCAGTTGATCGTCCAGTGTAGATTGGGTGCAATGGCCGTGGCACTTTTGTGGAAGATGTGGGGGGACAGGAGTCTCAGGGTGCTCCAGAGTGAATGCTTTTCATGGACTTTAGGGTGTCTTCTGTCATGAGCGGGGTCCAAGTGAATAGGGTCTGTTGGATGGCATCACTGGGGGTGGGGTCTGAAGCAATGCGGAGGTCTTGGTTTCAAAGTTGTCGTAGAGCATCTTAATCGTGAGGTAAAAAAAATTTGCTGAGTCTATTGTAGAGATCTTGGGAGGGTGAGATGTCTGTTGTTTCGCTGACGGGCTGACTAGCAAAATCCTGGATTATGGAGAAGAGTTCTTTGGAGTTGTGGGCTTTGGTGAGGATTCTGTCTTTGAGGAAGTTATTCTTTGTGGATTTGATGAATTGTTGGTGTGCTGTGATGGCTATCCTGTAGGCGGTGCGTGTTTCTGGGGTTTTGTTGTTCCTCCATGTCTTTTCGAGTTGTCGTCAGGAACGCTTGAATTCTTGGAGTGCAGGGGCGAACCAGCTTGCTTTCTTGTTGTGTCATCCTGTAGCTTTCTTGAGGGGGCGAGTGTGTCAGCGCAGTTAGTGATCCAGCGGTGGAGGTTGTGTGCCGCGGTGCTAGAGTCTGGCGTCATTGGAGTTGGAGTGCTGGTGAGGGCAGAGGTGAGCTGTAGTACAGTGACTTTGTTCCAGCTTCTACGGGGGAGGCAGTGCGTTGCTTGTGTACAGTGGGTTTTCTGAAGGAGAAATGGATGCAGTGGTGGTTCGGCCAAAGAAGTTCCATGGTGTGGCAGTAGGAAACGCTGTTTCTTTCTGCAAAGCCGGGGTTAAGTGTGTATCCCGCTGTGTGTATGGGGTGGTGACAAGTTGCTTTAGTCCTTTGTTGGCGAGGTTCTGGAGGAGGCCGTTGTGTTGAGGTCATCATGGTTGTCCAGGTAGAAGTTTAGGTCTCCAAGTAGTATGTAGTCTGTGAAGGCGAGGGCATGGGATGCGATGAGGTCAGCAATGGTGTCAGTGAAAGGAGCGCGGGTTCCAGGTGGCCTGTAGATGAGGGTTCCACGAAGAGTCATTTGGGGGTTGATCTGGATCTGGAAGTGGAATTGGAGATGCTCCATAGTCGTCAAAGCGTTGTCCACGTCAGTGTTTGTCATGCGGAGGGATATTTTGTGGACGATGGTGATGCCTCCTCCTGGGCGGGTTGGGTGGTCTCTTGTATCCATCGGGAATGGCAGTTGCGATATTGGGCGTGGAGTTGGCATTGGTCCAGGTTTCTGTGAGGAAGGCAATGTTGGGCCTGTGGAGGTCCCAGATAACTACGGTGTGTCTTTGCAGGGTGAGCACATTGAGGAGGATGCAGTCCAGTGGGTTGTGTGCAATAATATCCAGTAGGCAGGGGGCTGCTGCTGGGGTCCGGAGGTGGGTGAATGTGCAGCGGCAGTGTCGGCACGAGATCGGGCCTTCGGCGTTGCTCGGCGTCGAAAGCTGGCAGTTTTCGCTGCATTTCGGGCTTGAGAGCGCGGAGGGTGCTGGAATCGTAACGGAGGTGGGTCGGAGGACCAGGGTACATAGCGCTGGTCACAGTCATAGACGACCGCAAACAGGCTTGCATTCTGCGTGCCTTTGGCACGCCACTGCCTCAACCGAGCAGCAGCCACCATTAAGTTGGGGTCGGGGAAAGTCAGTCAGCTAGGAGGCGGGAGCAGGAAGGACACCCTGGAGGTGGGAGGGGCCGCAGCGGCAGGGAACATGAAAATGGGAGAGCACGCTGAGATAAGAGAGAGCAAAAAGAGGGCACAGAAAAATGCCAAGAGAGGTGGAACAGAAGAAGAGCAGAGTGCTCTCCCACTTTACCACCACGAATGAGGCACAGGCAGGAGCCTGCGGGTGGAAGAGGGGCTTGAACCTGCAGCAGAATTGAGAGCACAGGTCTCTCAGGGCAGCAGTTACAGGTTGAGCTGCACAGGGAAGAGCAGTCACACTGACCAGGGGTCAAGATTGGGGCTTTCCTCTTGAGTAGCCATGTCCATACGGGAATCATGTTGTATATCAACTAGATGATCCTACCATCACCAGCTTCCCCCTCAACCTCGTGCTCTGAAAAACCTTTGGTCTGTCTATATGTGAGCTGAGGTAGATACTACAATTCCTTCAGTATGGTTTCAATGAAGAATTGCAGTTTCCATTAAGGGTACAGTGGTCCATAGTTTTTAATTAGGACCTCTGGAGGGCATATTGCTAAAACATGGTCTCTTTGAAATAGATTACTAAAAGATGTTTTGCTTCATTTCATGCTCCTGCAAAGGCAATGGCTCCATCTTGGGGTCATCCCTTGCTTCCAAAAGCATCCCAGCCTCCCCCTTTGAATCTTTTTCAGATGTAGATCTGCAGTGTTTGTCAGTAAAGTGTTCTTTTTGCCGGGTATTACATCAGCAGGAAGGTTGGGGAGCTGAGTTCTGTCTTGATGAAACTACCATATTTAAGTAGTTTTCCAGATATGTTGGTTCTGATGTTGGGACAGGGTTTCCACTCGAAAGTGAAGTTTACCTTTCATCAAGAGCAGGAGATTATACTTCTGTCCTTTTTAGGTCTTGCCTGAGCCATCGCATGCGCTGCTCTGGTGAGACATTTAGTGAGTGGGCTTTCAAAAGTCCGACCACAGCTTTTGGGGTGGCATAGAGTTCGCAATTACGTGCAGAATGACGAGCAGAGGCACCATCTGGCTTTCCTCTCTCGTCATGGTGCGCGCACATCGCATAGCTCGTGGCACCCTTACAGCGCGTCAATCGCGGTTACGCGCACAGAGACGAGAAGAGGTGCCATCTGGCTTTCCTCTCTCGTCATGGTGAGCGCACATCGCATAGCTCGCTGCACCCTTACAGCGCGCCAATCGCAACATGTCTTTTAGAGTTGCTTTTGTCTGTAAAAGCAAAATCCAAGAAGAGTAAGGAAAACGTTTCTAAAAACTGCGGTGATTCACACGAGCATGGACAATGTTGACATGTATTAACAGTGCGTGTCAGACCTATTGAAACACAGAATAGATATGCACACACACACTCAATCGATTACGGCTTAAATATGCAGCCTTCACAGGGCAATAATCATGGCTGTATGGACTGGTGAAATGTGAAAGTGTCCTTTTTTAACACATTATACTATTAATTGCAACGGCAATACATGCAAAAATTCAGTTCCCACCGAAATATCTTAAATCTTGCTTAAAGGTTTGATCAACAAAAATTTAACAACCGCTAATTGTTTAAAATACTAGCTCATTTGCATGCAAAGCATACGCCACTGGAATATTGGCGATTAAGTCGGCCTTTTATATCCAATGTGCATCAATAAGAGATCATTGAGGGCTCTGCAGATTTCCACTTTAAGATGTCAGGCCAAATTCACAAGCACAAAAAGTATAATTCCGATGATTTCACCGAAAACAAAGGGTTAAAACTTCAAAAACGCATGCGACCCAACATCTAGAATAGCCGGGATAAACTCGCCTAAAAATGCCTTGCGCTGATTTGCATATTATAAGGGCTGGGATAGAAAAACACTTGAGCCAAACACCTACCTGCTCAGAGACGCCATCCTCCCTATATTTCACACGGTATACACCCGTTACAACGCATCTTTTACTCCGCACTACCATTACAACGCGACTTTTACTCCGCATACCATTACAACGCATTGCGCTGGGGGGCGCTCTAGGATAGGGAATAAGTATAATTTACTATCCAACACCTTCCCTAGGGTCCACGGGGACTGGAGTTAGAATAGTAAATTATACTTACCACTATCCAGCACCCCAAAGCGCTATGCGTTGTAATGGTATGCGTTGTAAAAGTCGCGTTGTAACGGTATGCGGAGTAAAAGTATGCGGAGTAACATGGTACATCCATTTCACACCCATTACAGTCGCCTGTGTTACCATTATCGCTACTGTGGCGCTTCTGATGAAGCATGGATCATCTTTCGCTGACCTGAGAAGCAGCTGGCTGCCTGAAAAGTGGTTCCCCATGTATGATTCAGTCTCCTTGACAGATATACTGCATTGTACTGGATGAGTCATCCGAGGCTAATTCTTCGTTTTATAGGCCTGTCTTGCCATTACTTTTATTCAACATCCTGCTTCACAGGGGACAAACTGGAGGCATCCTGAATTGCATTTCAGTTAAAATCTCTAAATACTATATGCATTATAAATTATCAATCCAGCGATATGGTTGGATAAGAAAGTAAATAGATCTAAGAACTGTGAAAAGTCACATGGACAATATAGCCAACTGATGCAGGCTGCTTCCTGCACTCAGGTGGCTTAAGAAGACAAGCAATCAACTCTACATAATTCAAAAACACTGCCACACAATTAACTGCATACAAATGCACAGAGCATAATTCCACTACATAACACATTCATCATCACCACAGCATCACTCAGCACAACCACAGCATCAATCTGAGCCAGCACAGCATCACTCAGCGCCACCACAGATTCACTCAGGGCACCACAGCATCACTCAATGCCAACAGCATCCCTCAATGCCTCCACAGCATCACTCAGCATAACCACAGCATCTCTCAACGCAACACCAGCATCACTCAGCGCCAACAAACATCACTCAGCGACACCACAGCATCACTCAGCAGCACCACAGTGTCATTCAGCAGCACCACAGCGTCACTCAGCACCACCACAGCATCACTCAGCACCACCACCACATCACTCAGCACCACCACATCATCACTCAGCACCACCACAGCATCACTATGCGCTACCACTGCATCACTCTGCAGCACCATAGCAGCAATCAGCATCACCACAGCATCAGTCTGCACCACCACAGCATCACTCAGGACCACCACAGCATCAGTCAGGGCGAGCACAGCATCACTCAGTGCTTCTTAAACTTTTTAGATATTGTTGCACCCGGGGTCACGGGTCCACCTAGGGTAGCCTGGCACCAAGTGGGAAGGCCTAACTCCACGGCAGCCGTGTTGTATTTGCGTCACACTCACCACAGCAACTCAGCACACCTCCACTTAAAAATAACACCACACCCTCTTTAGAAAAGAATGGAAATGCTTTATCTTATACTTTAGATCAACTTCAGTGTTTAGTAGTAAATAGCTTTACAACTTAAGGATTTCCACATATGATTATTCATATCAAAAAGGCATAACAATCCATTTGATTATAGGTCAGTAACCAACAGAGGAGATGAGCTTGGCAATCCCACTTAATATTTTAACTCAGGCAGTTACCATGCAGTTTAAGTAAGTCAAGCATCAAAATTAATTTCATGAATCAAAAACAGGTAATCCCATCATTTTGCCACAAAGCTGTCACATATACCACAAATAAGATAGGCAGATATATGCATTTAGATAAAGCGAACATCCAGTTACATGACAATTAGGCCAGCAGACGTAGATCAACAGATGGTGATTAGTTTCTGGACTTCCAAGTCAATTACCTTCCTGTCTTGCCTGTGAATTTTCCTCAAGTTCTTTTTCACAGACCCATGCGGAATTCTAGAGCAGAATACAAACTTCGGCCCCACTCCAATGATAATCTGTGTCTTACAGTTATCCCCCCCTCCCCTACCTTTCCCTTTGTCTCAGCACTTTCTTTTTTTTCCTTACTTTCAATAGTCCCAGACCGCCTGGTGCGGTAATCCAAATTACCCCGGGCGCCGGTGTGAAAAACAGATGGGAAGAACTCCGGCCACACTCGGGCCTACCACGTCACTCGGGGGCTCTTACCGGCTAAATGTGACAGGAGGAGCCGGCGATCCTTTCAAAACCAGCCCTAGCCTCCTGACTGCACCTGGGGCAGGGGACGGAAGGTGATTGCAGCGTCAACCACCAGCCGGTATCTTAGGCCAGTTTAGCGCTTCCCCCTCCCTAGCTTTCCTGTCAAAAGCAGCCGGAGACGCCTACCACGTCACTGCCTCGGGTGAGCCGGCCTCTTACTAATTCAGCGCTTGTCCCGCCATCCTGTCAGGAGCAGCCGGCGACGCCCACCAGCACACACAAGGATCAGCGGGACAGTTCTCTGGTGATGCGGGACCCGCCCCTGCCAACCCCAATGCCGTCGCTAAGGGGCAGGACCTGCATTTCAGCTTGGCTGGCGCTCAGTGGTAACAAGGGGGAAATCAAGGCTTCTGAAGAACAGTCTCGGGAGTTGAAATGACAGTGGGTTTCCTCCTCCCCCTTTCCTCCCTCCTCTTTCTCGCTGACTGTGGCAGTAGGGAGCAGGGCATTTAGAGCGCAACCTAGAGGTAGTTCCCCCCCTTCACTGCACGGATGACCCAGGGGGAATTTTCTTTTGACAGTTGTTTAACCGTGGAAGCAGCCAACACAATCCACTTATAAAGTTGGGGCTAGTTTCTGAGGAGATCCTAGAAACTCCTCGTTCCATTTTCACTTCTCTGGGAAGGACAGTAGCAGTGCAGGTCCCTTCAGGGTTTTCACTCACCACCTCTTAGCTAGGGGACATGAGGTCCCTCTGCGGCCCGGCGATCTCAATGTTCAACGGGGGAGGTAGAGATCAGTAATTACTCCCCACTCTGGTACTAGGTCCGTCGGATTCCTCTCACAGCTGGGCCAGTTTAGCAGGTAGGGAGGCAGATTCACCATACCAGGCAGCAGCCCCTAGGAACCATCAACCTGGTCAGTGTCACCATCCCCCATACGCAGCAGTCTGCACTCCAGTCAGTTCCTTAGTGTGGACAAAATGGCCGACCAGTGAGCCCCCTTATATAACCTAGGCCCAGGTCACTAGAAGGGACCGAAGATTTACAAGAATTTTGAGAGGTGCACTCATTAATATGGTCAGCACGAAAAGTTCAAGAAATTTGAGGATCTTCAGTTCCTTCTTTATTGGTTTCTTTATTTCCGTCTTTATAAAATACAATGGCACAGCCAACGCGTTTCATTCCCTTTCGTGCCTTGGGAATTTCGTCAGGGCTGCAAGACATTTTTTTACATGCATATACATATTTGTCACATACATTAAAACAAACAATAACATGTATTACACGTAAGTTAAAAATTTGACTAAGGATACACCAATAGTCAAATGGGTGATTCTTTTCAAGAAAATTATATCTATTCACCATCAACTGCTTCATCTGTCTAGAGACACGCTTGCCCTCACCCATGCGTGGTCTCAGACCCGAATTTTAAAAAGGCATATCTCCCAGATCCACACCCCAAAGGGTTGAATCAAGGCAAAGCCTTGTACATTAGGGTGCCCATTGGGGAAGAGGACACCCAAAAACGAGAAGACAATCAGACCAGAAACCGCCGTGCTGATAGGCGAAGATAAACAAGTGTAGAAAAGAAAAAAGAAGTAGGGGGAGAAAGAAGAGTGAAAAAGAAGAATATCGTATGTGACTTCTACGGCGCAGCAAGGTGTGAAAGAAAGTTATAAAAAGGGGGGGGGAAATCGACATAAAACATTCCTCCCTAGTAGTGACCCAGACTTTTATAAAAAAGATATGTCAAGTTCAAAGGGATTCTCACCAAAAGAATTTGTTACAGTCTCAGTCCCACAGTTCAAATGAAAAACAGCATGTTCCTCATACGCGCAGATGGAACGTATTATCAATATTCCAACTGTCCAAATGCCTGAAATATGAGAATAATGGTAAGACCCACCGACTCAGACCGTGCCTAGCTCAGATATTATTCCTGAAAGCCGAACACAGGACATAATTACATGTCAGCATATGAAAAAGAGTGTGTTCAGCAATACATCCCTGACCACGGGATAATATTCATGAGATGGGATCCATAGTAAAAGAATACATTTTCCGAATATATACTAAAGGTCAATAGGAGATCCGAAACATATGAAATCTAATAATTCCCAAATGCGTTCATGGTCAATAGTTATCAGAATAAGGAGGCGAGTACCTTGGTATAGGCTAGTAGCCCAGAGCAAGATCCAGTTATGTTCCTCCGCGTAATGGAGAGTAATGATGTTCACCAGACAGAGCGTGCGACGATTCTCACCCCTGCACAAAAAATATATATATACGAGCATATTGTATTGATGCATTCTGGTAGAATAAAATTATACCAAATGACAACATTCCTTATTGATGAGTTCTCACTCCACCATTGTGGATATATCCCGTTTGGGCCATGTATCATATGGATCGCATGTGAATAACTGCCATCTAATGTAACAATTTCGTATCCATGTAAATAGGAAAACCTAAGGATATAGTTGTCTCATTTCCCAGCTGCATTCATGTTCAAACAAATGCCAAATGGACAGGTCAAATACCTTCATGTGGGCTAGTTTCCCAGAGAGAAATCCAAATCCATTCCGATGTATGATGGAAAATAATAACGTTCACCTAACAAGGCGTGCGGAGAGTCTCGCCCCCTGTATAGAAAATATATATATATTGTTTTGGTGCACTCCAGTTAGAGTAAAATCATGTCAATTGCCAACACTTCTTATCTGGGGTTCTGACTTTACCCTTGTGAGTCTATCCTGTTAGGGACATATGTCACGTGAAGGGCTTGTAAGTACCTACCATCTAATTCAACAATTTTATATACATACAAAAATATAACTATCTCAGTTCCCGACATTCTAATACTTGGGGCAACATAAGAGTGGTTGGGCCAGGGATAATGGAATCCGGCCTGGATGTATAAACACGTTGCATCGGACCTCCATGCTGGTATATTCTATTTCAAGGTCCCGCCCTCCCATTATAACTATCATCATGTTGATTCTAGTGCCCCTCGGAGAATTGTTTGCTGGATATACAAAACGGATAATTTACCTAGGGGCAGCCGGAAGTCCTGTGCGTAAACAGGTGCTTCGAACGAGTAAGTACTCGATATCGGGTGGCGTCTATTCCGATGTCCAAGAGCAGTATAAGGCACCGCCACAATACCTAAAACAAGCGATAGTATATAATGATGACTCGGTCCCGACTAAGTGTACTTAGTCGCATTTGAGAACATCAAGTTTCTAGTCTCCTAGAGCATACCTCTGATATGGTTTGCAGCACTATCTACTCCTCAGTCCGTGTTGGGGAAAAGTGGTCCTCAGACATCCGCCATACCCAGCGTCATTCCTTCAGTCAGGAAACCGGTCACGTGAATCCTCGACTTGACGAGGCTTGATTCGATATATGTAGCGCGAGCCCGCGCGAGAATGGCAGCCATATTTGAGTGGTGTATGATAATCCAATTGCAACAATAGCAAGTGTCAAAAAGTGTAACGGTTATAATGGGATCGATAATAACATCCCTCGTAATGAGTATTCCTCTGTTAAATAGCGAGGATCATTCACCAATAAGTTGGGAAAACTTACAAGGAACAAACTACAATTACTTAGTGGATTCAATGGGTCCGATGCGTAAATGCCCTGGTTTGTATCTAGGGCAAAGGATATCCAGGTGTTCACTTGATGTTTAAAAAAAATTTCATTTGTATATCGCCTGTACAGTCAGAACGATAAGTTATAATGCTACTACAGCAAATTCATATGTCTGCTGATCGGAGAGCAGTGGTTAGTGCAAAGGAAAAGAAAAAGAAAAAAACGGTGACAAGCAATGAAACCCCCCCATCGTGGTGGATGAATAGAGGGAAAAGGATAAAGGAGCAAGACCAAACGTAGATTATTAAAGGAACAGGAGAATTACTAGGTCTGCAGAAGACAATACATTACTACAAGTTGGTCAAAATTCTCGTTAAACCGTTTAGACAGGAAAACTATGTACATACAGTTCCTGGACATTCATTGCGTTATTTCATGGCTATTCACAAGGTACAGATCAGTATAACATTGTAGAGATAACTGGATGGAAAGCATTTAGACGCTAGTCAAGAAAATAATGCAGCTCTTTATCAGTGTTATGCCCCATCCGTGTGGCCCTCAAGCGACAAATCCATTTGGCCTCCCTCTGTCTCACCGCTAGTTCCCGGTCGCCCCCTCTTTTATCCTGGGGCACATGGTCTATTCCGTGAAACCAGAAGGAAGTTTCTCCCAAATGTTTCTCATTGTAATGTGCGCTTACTGGGTAGCGATTGTCTCTGCCAATGATAGCCCTCCGGTGTTCTTGAATGCGTATCTTTAGAGGGCGTATCGTGCTTCCTACGTAGATGATGTTGCAACTGCATCCCAGTACATATACCACATGTGTGGTGTTGCAATTTATGAAACTGTTGATCTTGTAATTTTTGGATGTATTGTATGTGAAATTAGTAGTCCTATTTCGACCTGATTCACAACAGATGCATGACCCGCATGTAAAGAAACCCAATGGTTTAGAGGGGAACCATGTATCCCGTGGGGTCGTTACGTAGCTGTGGCATAGATCGTCCCGCAGGGATCTACCCTTCCGATAAGAGACAAGTGTTCTTGTTGGTATACACTCTCGTAGGCCAGGAACATTCTTAAGAATGTCCCAATGTTTGTCAAGTATCTTGTAAATCTTGCTGCTGTTTGAATTATATTGAGTCGTGAAAGTGACCCCCCCGTTTCTTCCTGCTGGAAGTTTCATCACGTTTGGTTGCTAGTGTGTCTTCTCTACGTCCAAGCCCTGTGGCAGAGGGCGGAGGGCTTCGCGCTGAGTGGTGAAATTAGAACTTGGCTATTTTTATTTCACTCTGCTGACTGATAGCAGCCTACCCGGTAACTTCTTCACCGTCCCGCTGATCAAGAGCGGCGAACGGCATTTTGTTTTTAACTCCACCCCACCCCGCCTTCCCGACTCCTCCCCAACGCGTCACTGCCTATTTAGGCTCTGCCTCCTCACCTCGCGCGTTGTCCAAGCCCTGTGGCAGAGGGCGGAGGGCTTCGCGCTGAGTGGTGAAATTAGAACTTGGCTATTTTTATTTCACTCTGCTGACTGATAGCAGCCTACCCGGTAACTTCTTCACCGTCCCGCTGATCAAGAGCGGCGAACGGCATTTTGTTTTTAACTCCACCCCACCCCGCCTTCCCGACTCCTCCCCAACGCGTCACTGCCTATTTAGGCTCTGCCTCCTCACCTCGCGCGTTGTCCAAGCCCTGTGGCAGAGGGCGGAGGGCTTCGCGCTGAGTGGTGAAATTAGAACTTGGCTATTTTTATTTCACTCTGCTGACTGATAGCAGCCTACCCGGTAACTTCTTCACCGTCCCGCTGATCAAGAGCGGCGAACGGCATTTTGTTTTTAACTCCACCCTACCCCGCCTTCCCGACTCCTCCCCAACGCGTCACTGCCTATTTAGGCTCTGCCTCCTCACCTCGCGCGTTGTCCAAGCCCTGTGGCAGAGGGCGGAGGGCTTCGCGCTGAGTGGTGAAATTAGAACTTGGCTATTTTTATTTCACTCTGCTGACTGATAGCAGCCTACCCGGTAACTTCTTCACCGTCCCGCTGATCAAGAGCGGCGAACGGCATTTTGTTTTTAACTCCACCCCACCCCGCCTTCCCGACTCCTCCCCAACGCGTCACTGCCTATTTAGGCTCTGCCTCCTCACCTCGCGCGTTGTCCAAGCCCTGTGGCAGAGGGCGGAGGGCTTCGCGCTGAGTGGTGAAATTAGAACTTGGCTATTTTTATTTCACTCTGCTGACTGATAGCAGCCTACCCGGTAACTTCTTCACCGTCCCGCTGATCAAGAGCGGCGAACGGCATTTTGTTTTTAACTCCACCCCACCCCGCCTTCCCGACTCCTCCCCAACGCGTCACTGCCTATTTTAGACGTTCCCCATGTGTCAGCGCAGCGGACGAGCGCAGCGGGCGCGACGTAGGCGCGCCGGAGTTGCGCCAGAGTTAAGCCCGTCTGCGCCCGTCCGCGGCCGACCGGGGCTAGGGGCTCTCCACTCTGTCCCTTTTCTTACGTACACCCGCGCATCTCTTGTTGCATGTCACAATCCTGCGCTTCCTCCACCTGGGTCTGTTCCTAGGTTGGTCTCTTTAGGCCTGCTTACTGCCCGTTGCTCTTTTCCCGAAATAATACGGCCACTTACTATCTCGAGGCCCCTGGTCCTCGACCCCAGACCCGGCCCTCACTTGCCGTCAAAACTTCCCCATCATTCCTTCTCAGTTTTCTACCTTAACACCCGGTCTCTGGTCAGCCACCAACTTGACATTTTCCACCTTTTGGAGTCAGAACAACCTGACATCCTATTTTTGACCGAGACCTGGCTAACTGACGATTCCGCCCCTGATATTTTGGCTGCCACCCCCCCCGGTTATCATATATTACAAGTTAACCGTGCCTCCGGCAAAGTCGGAGGGGGAGTTGCCGCCCTCTTTAAGCACTCGATTCGCTTCTCTACAGTGCCTACCACCAGCATTCCCTTAGTTGATTGCCTGGTAATCCGGCTGGAATTACCAGGATCCTCCCTTATATGTGCTCTGACGTACCGTCCTCCTTCACCTATGCCCAATTTTCCTGCTCAGTTTGGGGACCTCATCGCCCAGCTCTCCATTAATAATTCTAACACATTAGTCTTAGGCGATTTTAACTACTGGCCCTCTGACCCCCACGAATCCCCCAGTTCATTAGCCTTTACGGACCTCATGTCAGGTCTGAATTGCATTCAGCATATTTCCTCGCCTACGCACTCAAAAGGGCACATTTTAGACCAGGTGTGGTCATCTGGCTTGGACATTTCAGCTCCCCTTATTCTGCCTTGCCTGTGGTCAGACCATTCTTTAATTACATTTACGCTAGGGATTCCCTGCCCTACTGTCAAGCCTCAAGAGATGAATTTCCTGGCCCGCAATTGGAACAGGTCTGACTCAAATACTTTTCATTCTATCCTTTGCTCCTCCGCCCCTCCTTCTCCTGATCCACCTGTCTCTATTGATACCCAGTCACTGAACCTCAATCGTTGGCTCACCTCCGCTGCTGACGCTGTAGCTCCACTAAAATTAGTCAGAGCCAGACGCGGACACGATGCTCAAAGGTGGTTCACCGAGGACCTGAGAGCTCTCAAATTAGGCCTCCGCCAAGCAGAACGACGTTGGCGTCGAGGTTATTCCCCTGAGAATAAGGAGGTATTTTCCTCTTTATTGAAAAAATATAAAATCGCTATAGCCTCTGCTAAATCCTCCTATTTCTCCACCAAAATTATGGATTCCACAAATAAGTCGAAAGACATATTTGCCATTGTGGAGGAACTATCTAACCCAGCCAGGCTCACACCAGGGCCACCTCCCTCTCAAACTCTCTGCGATTCTTTGAATATTTTTTTTATTGAAAAAATAGCTAAAATCAAAGCTAGTATTGCTGCCCAAACTTTACCTGCTCATTCCTTATCCCCTGAGTTCTCTAAATACTCCAATTCCCACACTCTTACTACTATCCCCCCCATTCCGATGACCACTTTTTTTTCGCTTCTGCAAAAAATTTCTTCTGGCTCTCCCCGTGATTGCTGCCCCCCTCTGGTTCTTCGAGCAGCTTTCATTTCCTGTCCTGAACCCCCACTGGCCCTTATTAATAGTTCTCTGGTCACTGGGGCCGTCCCCTGCTCCTTTAAACAAGCCGAGGTGGTCGCCATTTTAAAAAAACCTTCAGCAGACCCCTCCACCCTGAGTAATTACCGCCCTATATCCCTTCTCCCCTTCCTCAGCAAAGTTCTGGAATCGCATGTGACTTCCACACTTAGTTCCTTCATTGAGGACTCGTGTGTCCTGGATTCTAAGCAGGCAGGGTTTAGACCTGCGCACTCAACGGAGGCTGTCATTCTCTCCGTGATGGATGAACTGCGCAGAGGGGCTGATGTTAACATCCGACAAGCCCTGGTCCTTCTGGATTTATCGGCCGCCTTTGACACGGTCGACCATGGGATCCTGGTCGACCGTGTCGAGGAGGCCGGCATCCGAGGGACCGCCCTTGATTGGGTTCAGTCCTTTCTGACGGGACGACAACAAGCTGTCAGGCTATCTCAGTTCTCCGCCATTCAGGTTGAGCTGTCCTGTGGTGTCCCCCAGGGCTCTTCATTATCCCCTCTTCTTTTTAATTTGTACTTGGCCCCGCTACTTCGTGCTCTCCGCGAGTTGAACGTTACTGCGTTCAACTACGCGGACGATATCCAATTAATTTTTGATATTGATTTCTCTGAGGATTCCATTTCCACTTTTCAAAATACACTCTGCTTCATCAGTGACTGGATGAGCTCAAATCATCTTAAGCTTAACCCCGACAAGACTGAACTAATTCTTGTCGGGGGAGCCTCCAACCCATGGCAACCGTCCATCTGGCCTGCCAGTCTTGGAAGCCCTCCCTCTCCAGTCCATTCTGCTAAAAGCCTGGGTGTCATTATCAGCAATGATCTTTCAATGACCCCCCACATCAGTGCAGTGGTGTCCGCCAGCCACTTCCAACTCAGGAAACTCCGGAAAATATCTCGTCTTCTAACCACCGAAGCGCTCACGTTGGCACTCTTGGCGTTGGTGATCAGTCGACTCGACTACGCCAACGCGCTATACGTCGGTATTCACGAGTATCAACAGAGAAGACTCCAGCTGATACAAAATCAGGCTGCTCGCCTGATTTTTCACCAGCCTAGAGATCAGCATGTTCGCCCACTTTTAAAGAGTCTTCATTGGCTGCCGGTTTCTGCCCGCTGCCAATTCAAGTTAGGCTGTACCATCTATAAATCCCTCTCTGGTTCAGGTCCTTCCTTTATTTCTTCTCTTCTTCACTCTTATACTCCGTCCCGTACCTTGCGCTCATCCCAAATGGCCCTGCTATCCATCCCTAGGTTCAAGAGGAAAAAACACGGGGGCCTTAGGTTCTCTCTTTTGGCCCCATCCTTTTGGAATTCCCTTCCTCTTTCCCTCAGATTAGCACCATCATACTCTGGCTTCAGATCACTTCTTAAAACTTTTCTCTTTACTATCTCGTATCCTTAGATTCTGTTTTCTTTCCATTTATTCTTTTATCACTTCCCAGCACAGCGCCAAGAAACCTAATGGTGTTAGCCGCGCTTAACAAATGCCTTTCAAATCAAATCAAATAGGTTTCTAGCTTTTTGTATGGCAGTGTCTACAACTTTATGATTGTAACCTCTTTTGAGGAACCTAGTTTTTGCCACATTCAGATTCTGAGCATAGGAATCCTCCTCGCTGCAGTTTCTACGCAGTGTCACCATCTCACCATATGGTATGTTATTAATGACTGCATGTGGGTGTGTGCTATCCGCATGTAGTACAGCATTGCAAGAAGTTTCCTTCCTGTATAAAGTGCTCTGTACCACGCCTTCCTTGATAAAAAAGTGAATATCCAGGAATGATTGATTCTCTGTCATGTGTCATGGTTAACTTCACGTTAAAATCGTTGAGGTTCAAATACGTGTGGAATTGGTTCAAGGATTCCGTGGAGCCCGACCAGAGTACAATGATGTCATCAATGTACCTCCCCCAGAAGACGATGTATTCAGTCCAGGGGGAGGCACGTTTGTTCCATGCGTGAGTCTTCTCGTATTGGCCCATGAACAAACAGGCATACGAGGGCGCTGCCTTTGAACCCATTGCGGTGCCACGGGTCTGATGGTACCAGGCAGAATCGTGCAAAAAATAGTTATTGCATAGTATTGTCTCCATCATCTCTAATAGCATGTTGTTAAAATCATATTTATCTGCTGGTTCCCTGTCTAGAAAGGATTGTAGTGCCGCTAGACCAACATCCTTGTGTATACAAGTATATAGGCTCTCGACGTCAAACGTGACGAAAGAGAGCTCCTCAGACCATTGGTAATTATTCAGTTTGACAAGGATGTCTTTGCTGTCCCGTATGTACGAGGGAAGGGCCACTACATGTTTCTGTAGATGTAAATCTACGAATTCGGAGATTCTTTCAGTGGGGGAACCTACTCCGGAGATGATTGGACGTCCTGGTGGAAAAGCCCCTCCTTTATGGACTTTGGGCAAGACATAGATACACGGGTACTTAGGTTTCATTACCCTGAGGTATCTGAATTCATTTTCGGATATGAGACCTGTCTCTTTCCATTCGGTCAATTTTGCAGTGATCATACATGTGACATCATTAATCGGGTTAGTGGGGATTCGTCTGTAACAGCTGGTGTCGCTGAGCTGTCGGTTAATTTTAGCCATATAGTCGCAGAGGTTCATAATCACAACATTACCGCCTTTGTCCGCTTCCTTGATCACGATAGTTTTATCGGATTTGAGCTTTTCAAGGGCTTTTCGTTGTTTGGCGGTAATGTTGTGATTGGAGATGGTTGACAAGGAACCAGTGTCCTCCAATTTGTATAGGTCACTTGATACCTGTTCATAAAAATTATCGATGTTTGGGTTATAATTATATGTTGGTACAAAGGTGGATTTAGGTTTCAAAAGACTATCCATGTTCGGATCTTGTTCTATATCCAACTCTCTGAGGATGGTTGTCATATCTCGTTCCTCCTCCTCATCCAGATTATACAAAAGTAGACTAGTACGAATGTCAGCCACTGAGTGTGGAGTATGTGAGTGTGCAATCCTTTGAGGACGTTCTTTCGGTGTTTGGCGTGAAAAGAAGTCTTTTAGTTTTAAAAGTCTAGTAAATTTAAAAAGATCAATGTGTACATTAGTCATATCAATATTTTGGGAAGGACAAAAACTAAGACCCTTACCCAGAACGGCACATTCATCTTCATCCAATACTTTATTTGATAAGTTCACAATCTTCAGGTCATTAGTACAAATTGAATCAACAGTTTCCTGTACAGGACATACTGGACAAGTCATTTCTGTTTGGTTCCTGTCATTCCCTTGCCCACTGTTCCCTTCTCTGTACTTGCATTTTGACCTCCTTCCGCCCCTCCTTGTTTTGGTGGTACCCTTGGTTTTAGTTGTTCCATTTTTAGCTGTAAACGACTGCTTGTGCGTATCTTGGCAAGTTCCTTCTGGAAGGAAGAGGCACCCTCTCCTAAAGGGATCTCAGCTACTGAGTTGGACCTAGTGCTACTCGCAGAGGCGGTGGAGGCACTGCCTTCAGATTGTGCATCCTCACTCATCTCTCTTTCCTCACGCGTTCTCTTTCTTTCCTCCACCCCTTGGACCTGATCGAATTTCTTGGCGAACGTATAAATACGTCCATCTCTATAGTCCCTGCAGCAGCAGAGAAGACTTCCATACCGGAGAGGACCTGGTTCACCAGCTGCTGAAAAGTGGCAGTGGCGTTCTTGAGCCCAAAGGGCATCACACAGGATTGGTAGTGGCCCTCAGGAGTGGAGAAGGCTGACCTTTCCCTTGCTCCATCTGTAAGGGAGATCTGCCAGTACCCTGATGTGAGGTCGAAGGTACTTAGGTATTGGGCAGCTCCCAGCCGGTCAATGAGCTCATCCGCCCTTATGATAGGATGGCCATCAGTCTTTGTCACAGAGTTCAGTCCCCTGTAATCCACACAGAACCTTAGTTCTGGGGTGGTGCCCGGCGGGGCAGCTTTTGGTACCAGAACCACCGGACTGGACCAGGGGCTGCTTGAAGGTTCGATCAATCCCCGCTCCAGCATCTTAGTGACTTCACTGTGGATGCTGGCCTTCACCTTATCTGACAATCGGTAGGACTTGGACTTCACAGGTGGGCTGTCCCCTGTGTCCACATTATGGGTACACAGGTGGGTCCTTCCCGGGGTAAGAGAGAACAGCGAGGAATACTGCTCCAGGACTTGACAGCAGTCTCTCCGTTGTTCGGGAGTCAGGGATGGTGAGAGGATTACCCCCTCCACTGACCCATCATTCTCTTGGGACGCAAAGAGATCAGGGAGAGGCTCATTTTCCTCTTCCTCTGTCCCATCAGTCACCATCATCAAAGTAACCTCAGATCTCTTATGGTGGGGCTTGAGACAGTTGACATGGAGCACCCGATGGGGATGCCTGGGGGTCTTAAGGTCCACAAACATAAGTGACCTTGCCCTTCTTCTCAACCACCTCAAAGGGGCATGACCAGCGATCCTGGAGGGCACTAAGATCTCCAGGTTCCATGACCCACACCTTCTGTCCAGGCTCCAACTCCACGGGGTGAGCATTGTGGTCGTTCCACTCTTTCATGACTGCCTGGCTGGCTTCAAGGTTGTCAGAAGCTTGCTTCCATAACTTAGCCATTTGGCTACGGAAAACCAGCATGTAACTCACCACATCCTGGGCAAGCCTCCTGGGAGTCTTTTCCCATCCATCTTTCACCAGGCTGAGAGGTCCTCTAACAGGGTGCCCATACAGAAGCTCAAAGGGGCTAAAGCCCACTCCCTTCTGTGGCACCTCCCTGTATGAGAATAACAAACAGGGTAGGAGGATGTCCCATTCCCTCCGCAGGCTCTCAGGCAGACTCCTGATCATGCCCTTCAGGGTTTTGTTAAACCTTTCCACCAGACCATTGGTCTGGGGTGGTAAGGGGTAGAGAACCTATAAGTGACTCCACATTCCTTCCACATAGCCTGCATGTATGCTGACATGAAGTTGGCTCCTCTGTCAGACACAACTTCCTTGGGGAAACCCACTTGGGTAAAAATCCCCATCAAGGCCCGGGCCACCGCAGGTGCAGTAATGGTCCTCAGAGGAATAGCCTCTGGGTACCGGGTGGCATGATCCACTAGTACCAGGATAAACCTGTGACCAGCAGAAGTTGGTGGATCCAATGGCCCAACAATGTTGATGCCCACCCTTTCAAAGGGGGTACTAACGACAGGTAGCGGTTCCAGGGGAGCCTTCAGCTTAACCCCTGTTTTCCCACTGGCTTGACAGGACACACACGTCCTACAAAAAGTGTCAGACTCAACCCTCATCTGAGGCCAGTAGAAATGGGGGACAAGCCGGGCAAAGGTCTTGTCCTGGCCCAGGTGTCCTGCCAAAGGAATCTCGTGAGCCAACTCCAAAAGAAAGGCTCGATAACGTTGAGGAACTACTAAGGCCCTGGACGAACCATGCACCGGAGCCTTGGGTTCACTGTAGAGGAGGCCATCCTCCCAGTAAAAGTGGAAGTTCCCTGCAATGTTACCTGCTGCCTGGGCCTCGGCCTGTCGCCTCAGTCCCTCAAGGGTATGGCACTCCTTCTGCCCTTGACAAAACTCCTCCCTGGTAGGTCCTCCCTCCACTTGCCACTCTGCAGGGATAGGTAAGTCCTCCAGGGAGACAACCTCCCCCTCCGTGGACTCCGGGACCACCACCTCAGGTGCCCCATCCATCTCACGGGGTGTGGACGCCGAGGTAGGTTTTCCCCGTCCCCGGATCTTCCCCTTGCTGGCAGCTGGCTGTGCCTTTGTTCCAGGCTCCAGCCCTTGCGAACTCCCCCTCCGGACAGTCGCAGACCGCGTGCTTGCACAGGTCCAATCAGGTGATCCCAGCATCTCTGTATGTGTCTGAAACTCCACCTCTTTCCACGCATTGTGCTCAAGGTCGTTTCCCAACAGACAATCGAATGGCACGGCAGGGCTCACCGCTACTCGTAGAAGGCCCGCGACCCCTCCCCACTCAATGGGAACTTCAGCCACGGGATAGTGGCCTATTCTGCCGTCAGCCATCACGGCTGGGTGGAGTACGTGCTCTGGGGACACCAGCTGTCTCCTTACCATGGTCATACTGGCACCTGTGTCCTTCAGAGCCTCCCCTTTCTGGCCGTTGATGGTGACCCATTGCCTATACTTTATGGTATTTGGAGGCACATGGACCTTAGGAACCATCTCGCTGTCTCCCAGGGACACTAGGGTTAGCCCTGCCCACTCACCTCCCTTGTCTAGGGGCGGCTCCTCCCTGAGCACTGCACTCGCCACCCCAGGGGGTTTTCCTCCAGTGGGAGGGTGTGGTCTCTTGGGGCCCTTGGTATCCCCCTTATAGTGCCCAATCTCGCCACACTCGTAACAGCGGAAAACCCTAGGCTGCTGACTATGGTCAGGATATGGAGGTTTTTGTTGGCTAACCTTGGGAGTGACACCCCTTTCCCTGCGAGCTATTTGGGGGGCCTTTCGAGATCTCCTTCTTTTTGTCTCCCCCCTCTTTCTTGTGGGGAGTGCCCTGAGCAGTCCTTTTGGAATCCCCTCCAGTTCCCTTTGAGGACACCCGGGTACTAGCCCAGATGTCCGCCTTCTCTGCAAGCTTCCTAGGGCTAGTCAGCTTACAGTCCACCAGGTGTTGACGCAGCTCCGGAAAACATTTCTCGCGGAGGTGCTCCTTCAGGAACAGAATATACAATCCCTCGTAATCAGTAACTTCACTGCCCTGCACCCAGCCCTCTAATGCCTTCTTAGCGTAGTCCAAAAAATCCACCCAGTTTTGTGTCGTTCGTTTATGGCTGTTCCGAAATTTCTGCCGATATTTTTCAGGGGTCAGCCCAAACTTCCTGATCAAGGCAATCTTCATTGTGGGGTAATTGGTCTGTTCCTCCTGTTCCAGAGCTAAAAGAGCATCCGTCCCCACCAGAGGCATATACTTATACAGGCCATCCCCCCAATAACTCTCTGAAATCCCATGGGCTCTTAGCGAGACCTCATAGGCAGCCAACCATTTGGCAATGTCATCTCCTACACTAAAACTGGCAACTACATCTTTGGGCAGGTAGGGTCTGGGCTCCCTGATAATTTCCTGTCACCAATAGGATTACTGGGGGTCCCTATCTGTAGAGCTTTGAGGTCTAACTCCCTTAACGTAAGTTCATGGATAAACCTCCTTTCCTCCCGCTCCTTCTCCAATCGGGCCAACTCCAATTTTAGTTGCCTCTTCTCCCTCTTGTCCGCTAATTCTGCTGAGGACAGGCTCCTTCCAGACACACTACTGCCTGCCCTCGAAGGTGTCCCAAGACCTGGTAACAGATTCCCCTCTTCGGTTTGGTACAGCATGTCCACTTCTGCGATGGTGTCAGGCTCCCCTCCTTCCTCATCCCTCCCCCCATCTGGGTGAGCTGCTACCCATGCTCTCAAGCTGGATTGAAATTCCGGTTTCTTCGCACCACGCCTAAAGAACACCCCTTTCTCCTGACAAAATTCCTTAAGCTGTGTCACTGAGTAAGTCTCTAACTCAGCCAGCTCGAACTCCATTTTGCCAGACGGGCCCTCAGACATTTGTTTGGGTTACTCAACAAAGAGGCGTCAAATAGGAGCTACTTATAACCACCACAAGAAAGGATTTTGGAAAACCAAAAATGCCCAATTAGGGAGACCAACTAGGAGAAAACTCCAATCAGAAAAGAAAAACATTAAATTCAGGTGTAGGGTTCGTGGTGCACACTGGGCCGCTGTCAAGTGAACGCAAGCACAAGTCCAAATCCCACCACTGAACACCAATATGTTGGACCCGGAGTCACGGGTCCACCTAGGGTAGCCTGGCACCAAGTGGGAAGGCCTAACTCCAAGGCTGCCGTGTTGTACTTGCGTCACACTCACCACTGCAACTCAGCGCACCTCAACTTAAAAATGACACCACACCGTCTTTAGAAAAGAATGGAAATGCTTTATCTTATACTTTAGATCAACTTCAGTGTTTAGTAGTAAAGAGCATTACATCGTAAGCATTTCCACATATGATTATTCATATCAAAAAGGCATAACAATCCATTTGAATATAGGTCAGTAACCAGCAGAGGAGATGAGCTTGGCAATCCCACTTAATATTTTAACTCAGGCAGTTACCATGCAGTTTAAGTAAGTCATGTAGCAAAATTAATTTCATGAATCAAAAACAGGTAATCCCATCATTTTGCCACAAAGCTGTCACATATACCACAAATAAGATAGGCAGATATTTGCATTTAGATAAAGCGAACATCCAGTTACATGACAATTAGGCCAGCAGACGCAGATCAACAGATGGTGATTAGTTTCTGGACTTCCAAGTCAATTACCTTCCTGTCTTGCCTGTGAATTTTCCTCAAGTTCTTTTTCACAGACCCATGCGGAATTCTAGAGCAGAATACAAACTCCGGCCCCACTCCAATGATGATCTGTGTCTTACAGTTATCCCCCCCTCCCCTACCTTTCCCTTTGTCTCAGCACTTTCTTTTTTTTCCTTACTTTCAATAGTCCCAGACCGCCTGGTGCGGTAATCCAAATTACCCCGGGCACCGGTGTGAAAAACAGATGGGAAGAACTCCGGCCACACTCGGGCCTACCACGTCACTCGGGGGCTCTTACCGGCTAAATGTGACAGGAGGAGCCGGCGATCCTTTCAAAACAAGCCCTAGCCTCCTGACTGCACCTGGGGCAGGGGACGGAAGGTGATTGCAGCGTCAACCACCGGCCGGTATCTTAGGCCAGTTTAGCGCTTCCCCCTCCCTAGCTTTCCTGTCAAAAGCCGCCGGAGACGCCTACCACGTCACTGCCTCGGGTGAGCCGGCCTCTTACTAATTCAGCGCTTGTCCCGCCATCCTGTCAGGAGCAGCCGGCGACGCCCACCAGCACACACAAGGATCAGCGGGACAGTTCTCTGGTGATGCGGGACCCGCCCCTGCCAACCCCAATGCCGTCGCTAAGGGGCAGGACCTGCATTTCAGCTTGGCTGGCGCTCAGTGGTAACAACGGGGAAATGAAGGCTTCTGAAGAACAGTCTCGGGAGTTGAAATGACGGTGGGTTTCCTCCTCCCCCTTTCCTCCCTCCTCTTTCTCGCTGATTGTGGCAGTAGGGAGCAGGGCATTTAGAGCGCAACGTAGAGGTAGTTCCCCCCCTTCACTGCACGGATGACCCAGGGGGAATTTTCTTTTGACAGTTGTTTAACCGTGGAAGCAGCCAACACAATCCACTTATAAAGTTGGGGCTAGTTTCTGAGGAGATCCTAGAAACTCCTCGTTCCATTTTCACTTCTCTGGGAAGGAAAGTAGCAGTGCAGGTCCCTTCAGGGTTTTCACTCACCACCTCTTAGCTAGGGGACATGAGGTCCCTCTGCGGCCCGGCGATCTCAATGTTCAACGGGGGAGGTAGAGATCAGTAATTACTCCCCACTCTGGTACTAGGTCCGTCGGATTCCTCTCACAGCTGGGCCAGTTTAGCAGTTAGGGAGGCAGATTCACCATACCAGGCAGCAGCCCCTAGGAACCATCAACCTGGTCAGTGTCACCATCCCCCATACGCAGCAGTCTGCACTCCAGTCAGTTCCTTAGTGTGGACAAAATGGCCGACCAGTGAGCCCCCTTATATAACCTAGGCCCAGGTCACTAGAAGGGACTGAAGATTTACAAGAATTTTGAGAGGTGCACTCATTAATATGGTCAGCACGAAAAGTTCAAGAAATTTGAGGATCTTCAGTTCCTTCTTTATTGGTTTCTTTATTTCCGTCTTTATAAAATACAATGGCACAGCCAACGCGTTTCATTCCCTTTCGTGCCTTGGGAAGTTCGTCAGGGCTGCAAGAATTTTTTTTTACATGCATAAACATATTTGTCACATACATTAAAACAAACAATAACATGTATTACACGTAAGTTAAAAATTTGACTAAGGATACACCAATAGTCAAATGGGTGATTCTTTTCAAGAAAATTATATCTATTCACCATCAACTGCTTCATCTGTCTAGAGACACGCTTGCCCTCACCCATGCGTGGTCTCAGACCCGAATTTTAAAAAGGCATATCTCCCAGATCCACACCCCAAAGGGTTGAATCAAGGCAAAGCCATGTACATTAGGGTGCCCATTGGGAAAGAGGACACCCAAAAACGAGAAGACAATCAGACCAGAAACCGCCTTGCTGATAGGCGAAGATAAACAAGTGAAGAAAAGAAAAAAGAAGTAGGGGGAGAAAGAAGAGTGAAAAAGAAGAATAGAGAAATCGTATGTGACTTCTACGGCGCAGCAAGGTGTGAAAGAAAGTTATAAAAAGGGGGGGAAAAATCGACATAAAACATTCCTCCCTAGTAGTGACCCAGACTTTTATAAAAAAAGATATGTCAAGTTCAAAGGGATTCTCACCAAAAGAATTTGTTACAGTCTCAGTCCCACAGTTCAAATGAAAAACAGCATGTTCCTCATACGCGCAGATGGAACGTATTATCAATATTCCAACTGTCCAAATGCCTGAAATATGAGAATAATGGTAAGACCCACCGACTCAGACCATGCCTAGCTCAGATATTATTCCTGAAAGCCGAACACAGGACAAAATTACATGTCAGCATATGAAAAAGAGTGTGTTCAGCAATACATCCCTGACCACGGGATAATATTCACGAGATGGGATCCATAGTAAAAGAATACATGTTCCTAATATATACTAAAGGTCAATAGGAGATCCGAAACATATGAAATCTAATAATTCCCAAATGCGTTCATGGTCAATAGTTATCAGAATAAGGAGGCGAGTACCTTGGTATAGGCTAGTAGCCCAGAGCAAGATCCAGTTATGTTCCTCCGCGTAATGGAGAGTAATGATGTTCACCAGACAGAGCGTGCGACGATTCTCACCCCTGCACAAAAAATATATATATACGAGCATGTTGTATTGATGCATTCTGGTAGAATAAAATTATACCAAATGACAATATTCCTTATTGATGAGTTCTCACTCCACCATTGTGGATATATCCCGTCTGGGCCATGTATCATATGGATCGCATGTGAATAACTGCCATCTAATGTAACAATTTCGTATCCATGTAAATAGGAAAACCTAAGGATATAGTTGTCTCATTTCCCAGCTGCATTCATGTTCAAACAAATGCCAAATGGACAGGTCAAATACCTTCATGTGGGCTAGTTTCCCAGAGAGAAATCCAAATCCATTCCGATGTATGATGGAAAATAATAACGTTCACCTAACAAGGCGTGCGGAGAGTCTCGCCCCCTGTATAGAAAACATATATATATTGTTTTGGTGCACTCCAGTTAGAGTAAAATCATGTCAATTGCCAACACTTCTTATCTGTGGGTTCTGACTTTACCCTTGTGAGTCTATCCTGTTAGGGACATATGTCACGTGAAGGGCTTGTAAGTACCTACCATCTAATTCAACAATTTTATATACATACAAAAATATAACTATCTCAGTTCCCGACATTCTAATACTTGGGGCAACATAAGAGTGGTTGGGCCAGGGATAATGGAATCCGGCCTGGATGTATAAACACGTTGCATCGGACCTCCATGCTGGTATATTCTATTTCAAGGTCCCGCCCTCCCATTGTAACTATCATCATGTTGATTCTAGTGCCCCTCGGAGAATTGTTTGCTGGATATACAAAACGGATAATTTACCTAGGGGCAGCCGGAAGTCCTGTGCGTAAACAGGTGCTTCGAACGAGTAAGTACTCGATATCGGGTGGCGTCTATTCCGATGTCCAAGAGCAGTATAAGGCACCGCCACAATACCTAAAACAAGCGATAGTATATAATGATGACTCGGTCCCGACTAAGTGTACTTAGTCGCATTTGAGAACATCAAGTTTCTAGTCTCCTAGAGCATACCTCTGATATGGTTTGCAGCACTATCTACTCCTCAGTCCGTGTTGGGGAAAAGTGGTCCTCAGACATCCGCCATACCCAGCGTCATTCCTTCAGTCAGGAAACCGGTCACGTGAATCCTCGACTTGACGAGGCTTGATTCGATATATGTAGCGCGAGCCCGCGCGAGAATGGCAGCCATATTTGAGTGGTGTATGATAATCCAATTGCAACAATAGCAAGTGTCAAAAAGTGTAACGGTTATAATGGGATCGATAATAACATCCCTCGTAATGAGAATTCCTCTGTTAAATAGCGAGGATCATTCACCAATAAGTTGGGAAAACTTACAAGGAACAAACTACAATTACTTAGTGGATTCAATGGGTCCGATGCGTAAATGCCCTGGTTTGTATCTAGGGCAAAGGATATCCAGGTGTTCACTTGATGTTTAAAAAAAAATTCATTTGTATATCGCCTGTACAGTCAGAACGATAAGTTATAATGCTACTACAGCAAATTCATATGTCTGCTGATCGGAGAGCAGTGGTTAGAGCAAAGGAAAAGAAAAAGAAAAAAATGGTGACAAGCAATGAAACCCCCCCATCGTGGTGGATGAATAGAGGGAAAAGGATAAAGGAGCGAGACCAAACGTAGATTATTAAAGGAACAGGAGAATTACTAGGTCTGCAGAAGACAATACATTACTACAAGTTGGTCAAAATTCTTGTTAAACCGTTTAGACAGGAAAACTATGTACATACAGTTCCTGGACATTCATTGCGTTATTTCATGGCTATTCACAAGGTACAGATCAGTATAACATTGTAGAGATAACTGGATGGAAAGCATTTAGACGCTAGTCAAGAAAATATTGCAGCTCTTTATCAGTGTTATGCCCCATCCGTGTGGCCCTCAAGCGACAAATCCATTTGGCCTCCCTCTGTCTCACCGCTAGTTCCCGGTCGCCCCCTCTTTTATCCTGGGGCACATGGTCTATTCCGTGAAACCAGAAGGAAGTTTCTCCCAAATGTATCTCATTGTAATGTGCGCTTACTGGGTAGCGATTGTCTCTGTCAATGATAGCCCTCCGGTGTTCTTGAATGCGTATCTTTAGAGGGCGTATCGTGCTTCCTACGTAGATGATGTTGCAACTGCATCCCAGTACATATACCACATGTGTGGTGTTGCAATTTATGAAACTGTTGATCTTGTAATTTTTGGATGTATTGTATGTGAAATTAGTAGTCCTATTTCGACCTGATTCACAACAGATGCATGACCCGCATGTAAAGAAACCCAATGGTTTAGAGGGGAACCATGTATCCCGTGGGGTCGTTACGTAGCTGTGGCATAGATCGTCCCGCAGGGATCTACCCTTCCGATAAGAGACAAGTGGTCTTGTTGGTATACACTCTCGTAGGCCAGGAACATTCTTAAGAATGTCCCAATGTTTGTCAAGTATCTTGTAAATCTTGCTGCTGTTTGAATTATATTGAGTCGTGAAAGTGACCCCCCGTTTCTTCCTGCTGGAAGTGTCATCACGTTTGGTTGCTAGTGTGTCTTCTCTACGTAGGTTTCTAGCTTTTTGTATGGCAGTGTCTACAACTTTATGATTGTAACCTCTTTTGAGGAACCTAGTTTTTGCCACATTCAGATTCTGAGCATAGGAATCCTCCTCGCTGCAGTTTCTCCGCAGTCTCACCATCTCACCATATGGTATGTTATTAATGACTGCATGTGGTGTGTGCTATCCGCATGTAGTACAACATTGCAAGAAGTTTCCTTCCTGTATAAAGTGCTCTGTACCACGCCTTCCTTGATAAAAAAGTGAATATCCAGGAAATTGATTGATTCTCTGTCATGTGTCATGGTTAACTTCACGTTAAAATCGTTGAGGTTCAAATACGTGTGGAATTGGTTCAAGGATTCCGTGGAGCCCGACCAGAGTACAATGATGTCATCAATGTACCTCCCCCAGAAGACGATGTATTCAGTCCAGGGGGAGGCACGTTTGTTCCATGCGTGAGTCTTCTCGTATTGGCCCATGAACAAACAGGCATACGAGGGCGCTGCCTTTGAACCCATTGCGGTGCCACGGGTCTGATGGTACCAGGCAGAATCGTGTAAAAAATAGTTATTGCATAGTATTATCTCCATCATCTCTAATAGCATGTTGTTAAAATCATATTTATCTGCTGGTTCCCTGTCTAGAAAGGATTGTAGTGCCGCTAGACCAACATCCTTGTGTATACAAGTATATAGGCTCTCGACGTCAAACGTGACGAAAGAGAGCTCCTCAGACCATTGGTAATTATTCAGTTTGACAAGGATGTCTTTGCTGTCCCGTATGTACGAGGGAAGGGCCACTACATGTTTCTGTAGATGTAAATCTACGAATTCGGAGATTCTTTCAGTGGGGGAACCTACTCCGGAGATGATTGGACGTCCTGGTGGAAAAGCCCCTCCTTTATGGACTTTGGGCAAGACATAGATACACGGGTACTTAGGTTTCATTACCCTGAGGTATCTGAATTCATTTTCGGATATGAGACCTGTCTCTTTCCATTCGGTCAATTTTGCAGTGATCATACATGTGACATCATTAATCGGGTTAGTGGGGATTCGTCTGTAACAGCTGGTGTCGCTGAGCTGTCGGTTAATTTCAGCCATACAGTCGCAGAGGTTCATAATCACAACATTACCGCCTTTGTCCGCTTCCTTGATCACGATAGTTTTATCGGATTTGAGCTTTTCAAGGGCTTTTCGTTGTTTGGCGGTAATGTTGTGATTGGAGATGGTTGACAAGGAACCAGTGTCCTCCAATTTGTATAGGTCACTTGATACCTGTTCATAAAAATTATCGATGTTTGGGTGATAATTATATGTTGGTACAAAGGTGGATTTAGGTTTCAAAAGACTATCCATGTTCGGATCTTGTTCTATATCCAACTCTCTGAGGATGGTTGTCATATCTCGTTCCTCCTCCTCATCCAGATTATACAAAAGTAGACTAGTACGAATGTCAGCCACTGAGTGTGGAGTATGTGAGTGTGCAATCCTTTGTGGACGTTCTTTCGGTGTTTGGCGTGAAAAGAAGTCTTTTAGTTTTAAAAGTCTAGTGAATTTAAAAAGATCAATGTGTACATTAGTCATATCAACATTTTGGGAAGGACAAAAACTAAGACCCTTACCCAGAACGGCACATTCATCTTCATCCAATACTTTATTTGATAAGTTCACAATCTTCAGGTCATTAGTACAAATTGAATCAACAGTTTCCTGTACAGGACATACTGGACAAGTCATTTCTGTTTGGTTCCTGTCATTCCCTTGCCCACTGTTCCCTTCTCTGTACCTGCCTTTTGACCTCCTTCCGCCCCTCCTTGTTTTGGTGGTACCCTTGGTTTTAGTTGTTCCTTTTTTAGCTGTAAACGACTGCTTGTGCGTATCTTGGCAAGTTCCTTCTGGAAGGAAGAGGCACCCTCTCCTAAAGGGATCTCAGCTACTGAGTTGGACCTAGTGCTACTCGCAGAGGCGGTGGAGGCACTGCCTTCAGATTGTGCATCCTCACTCATCTCTCTTTCCTCACGCGTTCTCTTTCTTTCCTCCACCCCTTGGACCTGATCGAATTTCTTGGCGAACGTATAAATACGTCCGTCTCTATAGTCCCTGCAGCAGCAGAGAAGACTTCCATACTGGAGAGGAACTGGTTCACCAGCTGCTGAAAAGTGACAGGGGCGTTCTTGAGCCCAAAGGGCATCACACAGAACTGGTAGTGGCCCTCAGGAGTGGAGAAGGCTGACCTTTTCCTTGCTCCATCTGTAAGGGAGATCTGCCAGTACCCTGATGTGAGGTCGAAGGTACTTAGGTATTGGGCAGCTCCCAGCCGGTCAATGAGCTCATCCGCCCTTGTGATAGGATGGCCATCAGTCTTTGTCACAGAGTTCAGTTAACTGTAATCCACACAGAACCTTAGTTCTGGGGTGGTGTCCGGCGGGGCAGCTTTTGGTACCAGAACCACCGGACTGGACCAGGGGCTGCTTGAAGGTTCGATCAATCCCCGCTCCAGCATCTTAGTGACTTCACTGTGGATGCTGGCCTTCACCTTATCTGACAATCGGTAGGACTTGGACTTCACAGGTGGGCTGTCCCCTGTGTCCACATTATGGGTACACAGGTGGGTCCTTCCCGGGATAAGAGAGAACAGCGAGGAATACTGCTCCAGGACTTGACGGCAGTCTCTCCGTTGTTCGGGAGTCAGGGATGGTGAGAGGATTACCCCCTCCACTGACCCATCATTCTCTTGGGACGCAAAGAGATCAGGGAGAGGCTCATTTTCCTCTTCCTCTGTCCCATCAGTCACCATCACCAAAGTAACCTCGGATCTCTTATGGTGGGGCTTGAGACGGTTGACATGGAGCACCCGATGGGGATGCCTGGGGGTCTTAAGGTCCACCACATAAGTGACCTTGCCCTTCTTCTCAACTACCTCAAAGGGGCATGACCAGCGATCCTGGAGGGCACTAAGATCTCCAGGTTCCATGACCCACACCTTCTGTCCAGGCTCCAACTCCACGGGGTGAGCATTGTGGTCGTTCCACTCTTTCATGACTGCCTGGCTGGCTTCAAGGTTGTCAGAAGCTTGCTTCCATAACTTAGCCATTTGGCTACGGAAAACCAGCATGTAACTCACCACATCCTGGGCAAGCCTCCTGGGAGTCTTTTCCCATCCATCTTTCACCAGGCTGAGAGGTCCTCTAACAGGGTGCCCATACAGAAGCTCAAAGGGGCTAAAGCCCACTCCCTTCTGTGGCACCTCCCTGTATGAGAATAACAAACAGGGTAGGAGGATGTCCCATTCCCTCCGCAGGCTCTCAGGCAGACTCCTGATCATGCCCTTCAGGGTTTTGTTAAACCTTTCCACCAGACCATTGGTCTGGGGTGGTAAGGGGTAGAGAACCTATAAGTGACTCCACATTCCTTCCACATAGCCTGCATGTATGCTGACATGAAGTTGGCTCCTCTGTCAGACACAACTTCCTTGGGGAAACCCACTTGGGTAAAAATCCCCATCAAGGCCCGGGCCACCGCAGGTGCAGTAATGGTCCTCAGAGGAATAACCTCTGGGTACCGGGTGGCATGATCAACTAGTACCAGGATAAACCTGTGACCAGCAGAAGTTGGTGGATCCAATGGCCCAACAATGTTGATGCCCACCCTTTCAAAGGGGGTACTAACGACAGGTAGCGGTTCCAGGGGAGCATTCAGCTTAACCCCTGTTTTCCCACTGGCTTGACAGGACACACACGTCCTACAAAAAGTGTCAGACGCAACCCTCATCTGAGGCCAGTAGAAATGGGGGACAAGCCGGGCAAAGGTCTTGTCCTGGCCCAGGTGTCCTGCCAAAGGAATCTCGTGAGCCAACTCCAAAAGAAAGGCTCGATAACGTTGGGGAACTACTAAGGCCCTGGACGAACCATGCACCGGAGCCTTGGGTTCACTGTAGAGGAGGCCATCCTCCCAGTAAAAGTGGAAGTTCCCTGCAATGTTACCTGCTGCCTGGGCCTCGGCCTGTCGCCTTAGTCCCTCAAGGGTATGGCACTCCTTCTGCCCTTGACAAAACTCCTCCCTGGTAGGTCCTCCCTCCACTTGCCACTCTGCAGGGATAGGTAAGTCCTCCAGGGAGACAACCTCCCCCTCCGTGGACTCCGGGACCACCACCTCAGGTGCCCCATCCATCTCACGGGGTGTGGACGCCGAGGTAGGTTTTCCCCGTCCCCGGATCTTCCCCTTGTTGGCAGCTGGCTGTGCCTTTGTTCCAGGCTCCAGCCCCTGCGAACTCCCCCTCCGGACAGTCGCAGACCGCGTGCTTGCACAGGTCCAATCAGGTGATCCCAGCATCTCTGTATGTGTCTGAAACTCCACCTCTTTCCATGCATTGTGCTCAAGGTCGTTTCCCAACAGACAATCGAATGGCACGGCAGGGCTCACCGCTACTCGTAGAAGGCCCGCGACCCCTCCCCACTCAATGGGAACTTCAGCCACGGGATAGTGACCTATTCTGCCGTCAGCCATCACGGCTGGGTGGAGTACGTGCTCTGGGGACACCAGCTGTCTCCTTACCATGATCATACTGGCACCTGTGTCCCTCAGAGCCTCCCCTTTCTGGCCGTTGATGGTGACCCATTGCCTATACTTTATGGTATTTGGAGGCGCATGGACCTTAGGAACCATCTCGCTGTCTCCCAGGGACACTAGAGTTAGTCCTGCCCACTCACCTCCCTTGTCTAGGGGCGGCTCCTCCCCGAGCACTGCACTCGCCACCCCAGGGGGTTTCCTCCAGTGGGAGGGTGTGGTCTCTTGGGGCCCTTGGTATCCCCCTTATAGTGCCCAATCTCGCCACACTCGTAACAGCGGAAAACCCTAGGCGGCTGACTATGGTCAGGATATGGAGGTTTTGTTGGCTAACCTTGGGAGTGAAACCCCTTTTCCTGCGAGCTATTTAGGGGGCCTTTCGAGATCTCCTTCTTTTTGTCTTCCCCCTCTTTCTTCTGGGGAGTGCCCTGAGCAGTCCTTTTGGAATCCCCTCCAGTTCCCTTTGAGGACACCCGGGTACTAGCCCAGATGTCCGCCTTCTCTGCAAGCTTCCTAGGGCTAGTCAGCTTACAGTCCACCAGGTGTTGACGCAGCTCCGGAAAACATTTCTCGTGGAGGTGCTCCTTCAGGAACAGAATATACAATCCCTCGTAATCAGCAACTTCACTGCCTTGCACCCAGCCCTCTAATGCCTTCTTAGCGTAGTCCAAAAAATCCACCCAGTTTTGTGTAGTTCGTTTATGGCTGTTCCGAAATTTCTGCCGATATTTTTCAGGGGTCAGCCCAAACTTCCTGATCAAGGCAATCTTCATTGTGGGGTAATTGGTCTGTTCCTCCTGTTCCAGAGCTAAAAGAGCATCCGTCCCCACCGGAGGCATATACTTATACAGGCCATCCCCCCAATAACTCTCTGAAATCCCACGGGCTCTTAGCGAGACCTCATAGGCAGCCAACCATTTGGCAATGTCATCTCCTACACTAAAACTGGCAACTACATCTTTGGGCAGGTAGGGTCTGGGCTCCCTGATAACTTTCTTAGGTACGCTGCCACCAATAGGATTACTGGGGGTCCCTATCTGTAGAGCTTTGAGGTCTAACTCCCTTAACGTAAGTTCATGGATAAACCTCCTTTCCTCCCGCTCCTTCTCCAATCGGGCCAACTCCAATTTTAGTTGCCTCTTCTCCCTCCTGTCCGCTAATTCTGCTTAGGACAGGCTCCTTCCAGACACACTACTGCCTGCCCTCGAAGGAGTCCCAAGACCTGGTAACAGATTCCCCTCTTCGGTTTGGTACAGCATGTCCACTTCTGCGATGGTGTCAGGCTCCCCTCCTTCCTCATCCCTCCCCCCATCTGGGTGAGCTGCTACCCATGCTCTCAAGCTGGATTGAAATTCCGGTTTCTTCGCACCACGCCTAAAGAACACCCCTTTCTCCTGACAAAATTCCTTAAGCTGTGTCACTGAGTAAGTCTCTAACTCAGCCAGCTCGAACTCCATTTTGCCAGACGGGCCCTCAGACATTTGTTTGGGTTACTCAACAAAGAGGCGTCAAATAGGAGCTACTTATAACCACCACAAGAAAGGATTTTAGAAAACCAAAAATGCCCAATTAGGGGGACCAACTAGGAGAAAACTCCAATCAGAAAAGAAAAACATTAAATTCAGGTGTAGGGTTCGTGGTGCACACTGGGCCGCTGTCAAGTGAACGCAAGCACAAGTCCAAATCCCACCACTGAACACCAATATGTTGGACCCGGAGTCACGGGTCCACCTAGGGTAGCCTGGCACCAAGTGGGAAGGCCTAACTCCAAGGCTGCCGTGTTGTACTTGCGTCACACTCACCACTGCAACTCAGCGCACCTCAACTTAAAAATGACACCACACCGTCTTTAGAAAAGAATGGAAATGCTTTATCTTATACTTTAGATCAACTTCAGTGTTTAGTAGTAAAGAGCATTACACATTAAGCATTTCCACATATGATTATTCATATCAAAAAGGCATAACAATCCATTTGAATATAGGTCAGTAACTAGCAGAGGAGATGAGCTTGGCAATCCCACTTAATATTTTAACTCAGGCAGTTACCATGCAGTTTAAGTAAGTCAAGCAGCAAAATTAATTTCATGAATCAAAAACAGGTAATCCCATCATTTTGCCACAAAGCTGTCACATATACCACAAATAAGATAGGCAGATATTTGCATTTAGATAAAGCGAACATCCAGTTACATGACAATTAGGCCAGCAGACGTAGATCAACAGATGGTGATTAGTTTCTGGACTTCCAAGTCAATTACCTTCCTGTCTTGCCTGTGAATTTTCCTCAAGTTCTTTTTCACAGACCCATGCGGAATTCTAGAGCAGAATACAAACTCCGGCCCCACTCCAATGATGATCTGTGTCTTACAGTTATCCCCCCCTCCCATACCTTTCCCTTTGTCTCAGCACTTTCTTTTTATTCCTTACTTTCAATAGTCCCAGACCGCCTGGTGCGGTAATCCAAATTACCCCGGGCACCGGTGTGAAAAACAGATGGGAAGAACTCCGGCCACACTCGGGCCTACCACGTCACTCGGGGGCTCTTACCGGCTAAATGTGACAGGAGGAGCCGGCGATCCTTTCAAAACCAGCCCTAGCCTCCTGACTGCACCTGGGGCAGGGGACGGAAGGTGATTGCAGCGTCAACCACCGGCCGGTATCTTAGGCCAGTTTAGCGCTTCCCCCTCCCTAGCTTTCCTGTCAAAAGCAGCCGGCGACGCCTACCACGTCACTGCCTCGGGTGAGCCGGCCTCTTACTAATTCAGCGCTTGTCCCGCCATCCTGTCAGGAGCAGCCGGCGACGCCCACCAGCACACACAAGGATCAGCGGGACAGTTCTCTGGTGATGCGGGACCCGCCCCTGCCAACCTCAATGCCGTCGCTAAGGGGCAGGACCTGCATTTCAGCTTGGCTGGCGCTCAGTGGTAACAACGGGGAAATGAAGGCTTCTGAAGAACAGTCTCGGGAGTTGAAATGACGGTGGGTTTCCTCCTCCCCCTTTCCTTCCTCCTCTTTCTCGCTGACTGTGGCAGTAGGGAGCAGGGCATTTAGAGCGCAACGTAGAGGTAGTTCCCCTCCTTCACTGCACGGATGACCCAGGGGGAATTTTCTTTTGACAGTTGTTTAACCGTGGAAGCAGCCAACACAATCCACTTATAAAGTTGGGGCTAGTTTCTGAGGAGATCCTAGAAACTCCTTGTTCCATTTTCACTTCTCTGGGAAGGACAGTAGCAGTGCAGGTCCCTTCAGGGTTTTCACTCACCACCTCTTAGCTAGGGGACATGATGTCCCTCTGCGGCCCGGCGATCTCAATGTTCAACGGGGGAGGTAGAGATCAGTAATTACTCCCCACTCTGGTACTAGGTCCGTCGGATTCCTCTCACAGCTGGGCCAGTTTAGCAGGTAGGGAGGGAGATTCACCATACCAGGCAGCAGCCCCTAGGAACCATCAACCTGGTCAGTGTCACCATCCCCCATACGCAGCAGTCTGCACTCCAGTCAGTTCCTTAGTGTGGACAAAATAGCCGACCAGTGAGCCCCCTTATATAACCTAGGCCCAGGTCACTAGAAGGGACCGAAGATTTACAAGAATTTTGAGAGGTGCACTCATTAATATGGTCAGCACGAAAAGTTCAAGAAATTTGAGGATCTTCAGTTCCTTCTTTATTGGTTTCTTTATTTCCGTCTTTATAAAATACAATGGCACAGCCAACGCGTTTCATTCCCTTTCGTGCTTTGGGAATTTCGTCAGGGCTGCAAGAAATTTTTTTACATGCATAAACATATTTGTCACATACATTAAAACAAACAATAACATGTATTACACGTAAGTTAAAAATTTGACTAAGGATACACCAATAGTCAAATGGGTGATTCTTTTCAAGAAAATTATATCTATTCACCATCAACTGCTTCATCTGTCTAGAGACACGCTTGCCCTCACCCATGCGTGGTCTCAGACCCGAATTTTAAAAAGGCATATCTCCCAGATCCACACCCCAAAGGGTTGAATCAAGGCAAAGCCATGTACATTAGGGTGCCCATTGGGGAAGAGGACACCCAAAAACGAGAAGACAATCAGACCAGAAACCGCCGTGCTGATAGGCGAAGATAAACAAGTGAAGAAAAGAAAAAAGAAGAAAGGGAGAAAGAAGAGTGAAAAAGAAGAATAGAGAAATCGTATTGTAAATCTTTGGTTTAACAGACATCCATAGCAGTGGATGTGGAGAGTGATTGCACCATAACTACTTATGAAACAGAAGAAGTTAATGTGCTAAAACTTGGTCTCCTGCTGTGGGCTTTTGTTGTTGTATTCTTAGGAATTGACTGTTTTGCACTTTTCTTCATTCTCAATATCACAATACTAGGATGCCTAATTTTGGCGATGGGAGGGAGGAGATGACCCTCAATCTGTTCGGAACCAATAGACCTAATGAGTCTGTAAATGCTGGAAAATCTGACTGACCTAGTCTAAAGGCCCTTTTCCTTAAACTTGAGCGACTCAAGAAACTAGAATTATCACGTTAGTGGGATGGGGCCACCCTCACTCAATACCTATCCAATAAAAAGGTCCCTAGAGGATTGAGGATTTTACTATTCCCCACCTTTGAGGATTTAGGGGAAGATCTCCTTAATGAGTGGGAGGGCAATCTAGAACATGCCTCGCAAGTTATGATGAAAATATTAATTCGTCATGCTGAAGAGAAAGGGGAGAAATTAATGGCTGAAATTGATGCCCTATTACTAGAGATAAATGGTTTAGAACTTAAAGATCTCATTGAAAAGAACTTCGTTATTTTAAAAAAAGTAATGGAGGAACATCAACAATATCTGAAGGAGAAAAAACTTAAACAAATTAGGAGGGACGACAGGGACTATAGAGACGGACGTATTTATACGTTCGCCAAGAAATTCGATCAGGTCCAAGGGGTGGAGGAAAGAAAGAGAACGCGTGAGGAAAGAGAGATGAGTGAGGATGCACAATCTGAAGGCAGTGCCTCCACCTCCTCTGCGAGTAGCACTAGGTCCAACTCGGTAGCTGAGATCCCTTTAGGAGAGGGTGCCTCTTCCTTCCAGAAGGAACTTGCCAAGATACGCACAAGCAGTCGTTTACAGCTAAAAAAGGAACAACTAAAACCAAGGGTACCACCAAAACAAGGAGGGGCGGAAGGAGGTCAAAAGGCAGGTACAGAGAAGGGAATAGTGGGCAAGGGAATGACAGGAACCAAACAGAAATGACTTGTCCAGTATGTCCTGTACAGGAAACTGTTGATTCAATTTGTACTAATGACCTGAAGATTGTGAACTTATCAAATAAAGTATTGGATGAAGATGAATGTGCCGTTCTGGGTAAGGGTCTTAGTTTTTGTCCTTCCCAAAATGTTGATATGACTAATGTACACATTGATCTTTTTAAATTCACTAGACTTTTAAAACTAAAAGACTTCTTTTCACGCCAAACACCGAAAGAACGTCCACAAAGGATTGCACACTCACATACTCCACACTCAGTGGCTGACATTCGTACTAGTCTACTTTTGTATAATCTGGATGAGGAGGAGGAACGAGATATGACAACCATCCTCAGAGAGTTGGATATAGAACAAGATCCGAACATGGATAGTCTTTTGAAACCTAAATCCACCTTTGTACCAACATATAATTATCACCCAAACATCGATAAATTTTATGAACAGGTATCAAGTGACCTATACAAATTGGAGGACACTGGTTCCTTGTCAACCATCTCCAATCACAACATTACCGCCAAACAACGAAAAGCCCTTGAAAAGCTCAAATCCGATAATACTATCATGATCAAGGAAGCGGACAAAGGCGGTAATGTTTTGATTATGAACCACTGCGACTATATGGCTGAAATTAACCGACAGCTCAGCGACACCAGCTGTTACAGACGAATCCCCACTAACCCGATTAATGATGTCACATGTATGATCACTGAAAAATTGACCGAATGGAAAGAGACAGGTCTCATATCCGAAAATGAATTCAGATACCTCAGGGTAATGAAACCTAAGTACCCGTGTATCTATGTCTTGCCCAAAGTCCATAAAGGAGGGGCTTTTCCACCAGGACGTCCAATCATCTCCGGAGTAGGTTCCCCCACTGAAAGAATCTCCGAATTCGTAGATTTACATCTACAGAAACATGTAGTGGCCCTTCCCTTGTACATACGGGGCAGCAAAGACATCCTTGTCAAACTGAATAATTCCAATAGTCTGAGGAGCTCTCTTTCGTCACGTTTGACGTCGAGAGCCTATATACTTGTATACACAAGGATGTTGGTCTAGCGGCACTACAATCCTTTCTAGACAGGGAACCAGCAGATAAATATGATTTTAACAACATGCTATTAGAGATGATGGAGACAATACTATGCAATAACTATTTTTTACACGATTCTGCCTGGTACCATCAGAACCGTGGCACCGCAATGGGTTCAAAGGCAGCGCCCTCGTATGCCTGTTTGTTCATGGGCCAATACGAGAAGACTCACGCATGGAACAAACGTGCCTCCCCCTGGACTGAATACATCGTCTTCTGGGGGAGGTACATTGACAACATCATTGTACTCTGGTCGGGCTCCACGGAATCCTTGAACCAATTCCACATGTATTTGAACCTCAACGATTTTAACGTGAAGTTAACCATGACACATGACAGAGAATCAATCACTTTCCTGGATATTCACTTTTTTTTCAAGGAAGGCGAAACTGCAGCGAGGAGGATTCCTATGCTCAGAATCTGAATGTGGCAAAAACTAGGTTCCTCAAAAGAGGTTACAATCATAAAGATGTAGACACTGCCATACAAAAAGCTAGAAACCTACGTAGAGAAGACACACTAGCAACCAAACGTGATGACACTTCCAGCAGGAAGATTCGGGGGGTCACTTTCACGACTCAATATAATTCAAACAGCAGCAAGATTTACAAGATACTTGACAAACATTGGGACATTATTAAGAATGTTCCTGGCCTACGAGAGTGTATACCAACAAGACCACTTGTCTCTTATCGGAAGGGTAGATCCCTGCGGGACGATCTATGCCACAGCTACGTAACGACCCCACGGAATACATGGTTCCCCTCTAAACCATTGGGTTTCTTTACATGCGGGTCATGCATCTGTTCTGAATCAGGTCGAAATAGGACTACTAATTTCACATACAATACATCCAAAAATTACAAGATCAACAGTTTCATAAATTGCAACACCACGCATGTGGTATATGTACTGGGATGCAGTTGCAACATCATCTACGTAGGAAGCACGATACGCCCTCTAAAGATACGCATTCAAGAACACCGGAGGGCTATCATTGGCAGAGACAATCGCTACCCAGTAAGCGCACATTACAATGAGAAACATTTGGGAGAAACTTCCTTCTGGTTTCACGGAATAGACCATGTGCCTCAGCATAAAAGAGGGGGCGACCGGGAACTAGCAGTGAGACAGAGGGAGGCCAAATGGATTTGTCGCTTGAGGGCCACACGGATGGGGCATAACACTGATAAAGAGCTGCATTATTTTCTTGACTAGCGTCTAAATGCTTTCCATTCAGTTATCTCTACAATGTTATACTGATCTGTACCTTGTGAATAGCCATGAAATAACGCAATGAATGTCCAGGAACTGTATGTACATAGTTTTCCTGTCTAAACAGTTTAACGAGAATTTTGACCATCTTGTAGTAATGTATTGTCTTCTGCAGACCTAGTCATTCTCCTGTTCCTTTAATAATCTACGTTTGGTCTCGCTCCTTTATCCTTTTCACTCTATTCATCCACCACGATGGGGGGGTTTCATTGCTTGTCACCGTTTTTTTCTTTTTCTTTTCCTTTGCACTAACCACTGCTCTCCGATCAGCAGACATATGAATTTGCTGTAGTAGAATTATAACTTATCGTTCTGACTGTACAGGCGGTATACAAATGAATTTTTTTTAACATCAAGTGAACACCTGGATATCCTTTGCCCTAGATACAAACCAGGGCATTTACACATCGGACCCATTGAATCCACTAAGTAATTGTAGTTTGTTCCTTGTAAGTTTTCCCAACTTATTGGTGAATGATCCTCGCTATTTAACAGAGGAATTCTCATTACGAGGGATGTTATTATCGATCCCATTATAACCGTTACACTTTTTGACACTTGCTATTGTTGCAATTGGATTATCATACACCACTCAAATATGGCCGCCATTCTCGCGCGGGCTCGCGCTACATATATCGAATCAAGCCTCGTCAGGTCGAGGATTCATGTGACCGGTTTCCTGACTGAAGGAATGACGCTGGGTATGGCGGATGTCTGAGGACCACTTTTCCCCAACACGGACTGAGGAGTAGATAGTGCTGCAAACCATATCAGAGGTATGCTCTAGGAGACTAGAAACTTGATGTTCTCAAATGCGATTAAGTACACTTAGTCGGGACCGAGTCATCATTATATACTATCGCTTGTTTTAGGTATTGTGGCGGTGCCTTATACTGCTCTTGGACATCGGAATAGACGCCACCCGATATCGAGTACTTACTCGTTCGAAGCACCTGTTTACGCACAGGACTTCCGGCTGCCCCTAGGTAAATTATATGTTTTGTATATCCAGCAAACAATTCTCCGAGGGGCACTAGAATCAACATGATGAAAGTTACAATGGGAGGGCGGGACCTTGAAATAGAATATACCAGCATGGAGGTCCGATGCAACGTGTTTATACATCGAGGCCGGATTCCATTATCCCTGACCCAACCACTCTTATGTTGCCCCAAGTATTAGAATGTCGGGAACTGAGATAGTTATATTTTTGTATGTATATAAAATTGTTGAATTAGATGGTAGGTACTTACAAGCCCTTCACGTGACATATGTCTCTAACAGGATAGACTCACAAGGGTAAAGTCAGAACCCACAGATAAGAAGTGTTGGCAATTGACATGATTTTACTCTAACTGGAGTGCACCAAAACAATATATATATATTTTCTATACAGGGGGCGAGACTCTCCGCACGCCTTGTTAGGTGAACGTTATTATTTTCCATCATACTTTGGAATGGATTTGGATTTCTCTCTGGGAAACTAGCCCACATGAAGGTATTTCACCTGTCCATTTGGCATTTGTTTGAACATGAATGCAGTTGGGAAATGAGACAACTATATCCTTAGGTTTTCCTATTTACATGGATACGAAATTGTTACATTAGATGGCAGTTATTCACATGCGATCCATATGATACATGGCCCAAACGGGATATATCCACAATGGTGGAGTGAGAACTCATCAATAAGGAATGTTGTCATTTGGTATAATTTTATTCTACCAGAATGCATCAATACAATATGCTCGTATATATATATTTTTTTAGTGCAGGGGGTGAGAATCGTCGCACGCTCTGTCTGGTGAACATCATTACTCTCCATTACGCGGAGGAACATAACTGGATCTTGCTCTGGGCTACTAGCCTATACCAAGGTACTCGCCTCCTTATTCTGATAACTATTGACCATGAACGCATTTGGGAATTATTAGATTTCATATGTTTCGGATCTCTTATTGACCTTTAGTAAATATTAAGAAAATGTATTATTTTACTATGGATCCCATCTCGTGAATATTATCCCGTGGTCAGGGATGTATTGCTGAACACACTCTTTTTCATATGCTGACATGTAATTTTGTCCTGTGTACGGCATTCAGGAATAATATCTGAGCAAGGCACGGTCTGAGTCGGTGGGTCTTACCATTATTCTCATATTTCAGGCATTTGGACAGTTGGAATATTGATAATACGTTCCATCTGCGCGTATGAGGAACATGCTGTTTTTCATTTGAACTGTGGGACTGAGACTGTAATACATTTTTTGGGTGAGAATCCCTTTGAACTTGACATATCTTTTTTATAAAAGTCTGGGTCACTACCAGGGAGTAATGTTTTATGTCGATTTCCCCCCCCCCCCCTTTTTATAACTTTCTTTCACACCTTGGTGCGCCGTAGAAGTCACATACGATTTCTCTATTCTTCTTTTTCACTCTTCTTTCTCCCTTTCTTCTTTTTTCTTTTCTTCACTTGTTTATCTTCGCCTATCAGCACGGCGGTTTCTGGTCTGATTGTCCTCTTCCCCAATGGGCACCCTAATTTACATGGCTTTGCCTTGATTCAACCCTTTGGGGTGTGGATCTGGGAGATATGCCTTTTTAAAATTCGGGTCTGAGACCACGCATGGGTGAGGGCAAGTGTGTCTCTAGACAGATGAAGCAGTTGATGGTGAATAGATATAATTTTCTTGAAACAAATCACCCATTTGACTATTGGTGTATCCTTAGTAAAATTTTTAACTTACGTGTAATACATGTTATTGTTTGTTTTAATGTATGTGAAAAATATGTTTATGCATGTAAAAAAATTTCTTGCAGCCCTGACGAAATTCCCAAGGCACGAAAGGGAATGAAACGCGTTGGCTGTGCCATTGTATTTTATAAAGACGGAAATAAAGAAACCAATAAAGAAGGAACTGAAGATCCTCAAATTTCTTGAACTTTTCGTGCTGACCATATTACTGAGTGCACCTCTCAAAATTCTTGTAAATCGTTGGTTTAACAGACATCCTTGGCAGTGGATGTGGAGAGTGATTGCACCATAACTACTTATGAAACAGAAGATGTTGATATGACTAATGTACACATTGATCTTTTTAAATTCACTAGACTTTTAAAACTAAAAGACTTCTTTTCACGCCAAACACCGAAAGAACGTCCACAAAGGATTGCACACTCACATACTCCACACTCAGTGGCTGACATTCGTACTAGTCTACTTTTGTATAATCTGGATGAGGAGGAGGAACGAGATATGACAACCATCCTCAGAGAGTTGGATATAGAACAAGATCCGAACATGGATAGTCTTTTGAAACCTAAATCCACCTTTGTACCAACATATAATTATCACCCAAACATCGATACATTTTATGAACAGGTATCAAGTGACCTATACAAATTGGAGGACACTGGTTCCTTGTCAACCATCTCCAATCACAACATTACCGCCAAACAACGAAAAGCCCTTGAAAAGCTCAAATCCGATAAAACTATCGTGATCAAGGAAGCGGACAAAGGCGGTAATGTTGTGATTATGAACCTCTGCGATTATATGGCTGAAATTAACCGACAGCTCAGCGACACCAGCTGTTACAGACGAATCCCCACTAACCCGATTAATGATGTCACATGTATGATCACTGCAAAATTGACCGAATGGAAAGAGACAGGTCTCATATCCGAAAATGAATTCAGATACCTCAGGGTAATGAAACCTAAGTACCCGTGTATCTATGTCTTGCCAAAAGTCCATAAAGGAGGGGCTTTTCCACCAGGACGTCCAATCATCTCCGGAGTAGGTTCCCCCACTGAAAGAATCTCCGAATTCATAGATTTACATCTACAGAAACATGTAGTGTCCCTTCCCGTGTACATACGGGACAGCAAAGAAATCCTTGTTAAACTGAATAATTACCAATAGTCTGAGGAGCTCTCTTTCGTCACGTTTGACGTCGAGAGCCTATATACTTGTATACACAAGGATGTTGGTCTAGCGGCACTACAATCCTTTCTAGACAGGGAACCAGCAGATAAATATGATTTTAACAACATGCTATTAGAGATGATGGAGACAATACTATGCAATAACTATTTTTTTCACGATTCTGCCTGGTACCATCAGACCCGTGGCACCGAAATGGGTTCAAAGGCAGCGCCCTCGTATGCCTGTTTGTTCATGGGCCAATACGAGAAGACTCACGCATGGAACAAACGTGCCTCCCCCTGGACTGAATACATCGTCTTCTGGGGGAGGTACATTGACAACATCATTGTACTCTGATCGGGCTCCACGGAATCCTTGAACCAATTCCACACGTATTTGAACCTCAATGATTTTAACGTGAAGTTAACCATGACACATGACAGAGAATCAATCAATTTCCTGGATATTCACTTTTTTATCAAGGAAGGCGTGGTACAGAGCACTTTATACAGGAAGGAAACTTCTTGCAATGCTGTACTGCATGCGGATAGCACACACCCACATGCAGTCATTAATAACATACCATATGGTGAGATGGTGAGACTGCGGAGAAACTGCAGCAAGGAGGATTCCTATGCTCAGAATCTGAATGTGGCAAAAACTAGGTTCCTCAAAAGAGGTTACAATCATAAAGTTGTAGACACTGCCATACAAAAAGCTAGAAACCTACGTAGACAAGACACACTAGCAACCAAACGTGATGATACTTCCAGCAGGAATAAACGGGGGGTCACTTTCACGACTCAATATAATTCAAACAGCAGCAAGATTTACAAGATACTTGACAAACATTGGGACATTCTTAAGAATGTTCCTGGCCTACGAGAGTGTATACCAACAAGACCACTTGTCTCTTATCGGAAGGGTAGATCCCTGCGGGACGATCTATGCCACAGCTACGTAACGACCCCACGGGATACATGGTTCCCCTCTAAACCATTGGGTTTCTTTACATGCGGGTCATGCATCTGTTCTGAATCAGGTCGAAATAGGACTACTAATTTCACATACAATACATCCAAAAATTACAAGATCAACAGTTTCATAAATTGCAACACCACGCATGTGGTATATGTACTGGGATGCAGTTGCAACATCATCTACATAGGAAGCACGATACGCCCTCTAATGATACGCATTTAAGAACACTGGAGGGCTATCATTGGCAGAGACAATCGCTACCCAGTAAGCGCACATTACAATGAGAAACATTTGGGAGAAACTTCCTTCTGGTTTCACGGAATAGACCATGTGCCCCAGGATAAAAGAGGGGGCGACCGGGAACTAGCGGTGAGACAGTGGGAGGCCAAATGGATTTGTCGCTTGAGGGCCACACGGATGGGGCATAACACTGATAAAGAGCTGCATTATTTTCTTGACTAGCGTCTAAATGCTTTCCATCCAGTTATCTCTACAATGTAATACTGATCTGTACCTTGTGAATAGCCATGAAATAACGCAATGAATGTCCAGGAACTGTATGTACATAGTTTTCCTGTCTAAACGGTTTAACGAGAATTTTGACCATCTTGTAATAATGTATTGTCTTCTGCAGACCTAGTAATTCTCCTGTTCCTTTAATAATCTACGTTTGGTCTCGCTCCTTTATCCTTTTCCCTCTATTCATCCACCACGATGGGGGGGTTTCATTGCTTGTCACCGTTTTTTTCTTTTTCTTTTCCTTTGCACTAACCACTGCTCTCCGATCAGCAGACATATGAATTTGCTGTAGTAGCATTATAACTTATCGTTCTGACTGTACAGGCGATATACAAATGAATTTTTTTTAACATCAAGTGAACACCTGGATATCCTTTGCCCTAGATACAAACCAGGGCATTTACGCATCGGAGCCATTGAATCCACTAAGTAATTGTAGTTTGTTCCTTGTAAGTTTTCTCAACTTATTGGTGAATGATCCTCGCTATTTAACAGAGGAATTCTCATTACGAGGGATGTTATTATCGATCCCATTATAACCGTTACACTTTTTGACACTTGCTATTGTTGCAATTGGATTATCATACACCACTAAAATATGGCCGCCATTCTCGCGCGGGCTCGCGCTACATATATCGAATCAAGCCTCGTCAAGTCGAGGATTCACGTGACCGGTTTCCTGACTGAAGGAATGACGCTGGGTATGGCGGATGTCTGAGGACCACTTTTCCCCAACACGGACTGAGGAGTAGATAGTGCTGCAAACCATATCAGAGGTATGCTCTAGGAGACTAGAAACTTGATGTTCTCAAATGCGATTAAGTACACTTAGTCGGGACCGAGTCATCATTATATACTATCGCTTGTTTTAGGTATTGTGGCGGTGCCTTATACTGCTCTTGGACATCGGAATAGACGCCACCCGATATCGAGTACTTACTCGTTCGAAGCACCTGTTTACGCACAGGACTTCCGGCTGCCCCTAGGTAAATTATCCGTTTTGTATATCCAGCAAACAATTCTCCGAGGGGCACTAGAATCAACATGATGATAGTTACAATGGGAGGGCGGGACCTTGAAATAGAATATACCAGCATGGAGGTCCGATGCAACGTGTTTATACATCCAGGCCGGATTTCATTATCCCTGACCCAACCACTCTTATGTTGCCCCAAGTATTAGAATGTCGGGAACTGAGATAGTTATATTTTTGTATGTATATAAAATTGTTGAATTAGATGGTAGGTACTTACAAGCCCTTCTCGTGACATATGTCCCTAACAGGATAGACTCACAAGGGTAAAGTCAGAACCCGCAGATAAGAAGTGTTGGCAATTGACATGATTTTACTCTAACTGGAGTGCACCAAAACAATACATATATATTTTCTATACAGGGGGCGAGACTCTCCGCACGCCTTGTTAGGTGAACGTTATTATTTTCCATCATACATCGGAATTGATTTGGATTTATCTCTGGGAAACTAGCCCACATGAAGGTATTTCACCTCTCCATTTGGCATTTGTTTGAACATGAATGCAGTTGGGAAATGAGACAACTATATCCTTAGGTTTTCCTATTTACATGGATACGAAATTGTTACATTAGATGGCAGTTATTCACATGCGATCCAAATGATACATGGCCCAAACGGGATATATCCACAATGGTGGAGTGAGAACTCATCAATAAGGAATGTTGTCATTTGGTATAATTTTATTCTACCAGAATGCATCAATACAATATGCTCGTATATATATATTTTTTTTGTGCAGGGGGTGAGAATCGTCGCACGCTCTGTCTGGTGAACATCATTACTCTCCATTACGCGGAGGAACATAACTGGATCTTGCTCTGGGCTACTAGCCTATACCAAGGTACTCGCCTCCTTATTCTGATAACTATTGACCATGAACGCATTTGGGAATTATTAGATTTCATATGTTTCGGATCTCTTATTGACCTTTAGTAAATATTAAGAAAATGTATTATTTTACTATGGATCCCATCTCGTGAATATTATCCCGTGGTCAGGGATGTATTGCTGAACACACTCTTTTTCATATGCTGACATGTAATTTTGTCCTGTGTACGGCATTCAGGAATATTATCTGAGCAAGGCACGGTCTGAGTCGGTGGGTCTTACCATTATTCTCATATTTCAGGCATTTGGACAGTTGGAATATTGATAATACGTTCCATCTGCGCGTATGAGGAACATGCTGTTTTTCATTTGAACTGTGGGACTGAGACTGTAACAATTTTTTTGGGTGAGAATCCCTTTGAACTTGACATATCTTTTTTATAAAAGTCTGGGTCACTACTAGGGAGTAATGTTTTATGTCGATTTCCCCCCCACCCCCTTTTTATAACTTTCTTTCACACCTTGGTGCGCCGTAGAAGTCACATACGATTTCTCTATTCTTCTTTTTCACTCTTCTTTCTCCCTTTCTTCTTTTTTCTTTTCTTCACTTGTTTATCTTCGCCTATCAGCACGGCGGTTTCTGGTCTGATTGTCCTCTTCCCCAATGGGCACCCTAATGTACATGGCTTTGCCTTGATTCAACCCTTTGGGGTGTGGATCTGGGAGATATGCCTTTTTAAAATTCGGGTCTGAGACCACGCATGGGTGAGGGCAAGCGTGTCTCTAGACGGATGAAGCAGTTGATGGTGAATAGATATAATTTTCTTGAAACAAATCACCCATTTGACTATTGGTGTATCCTTAGTCAAATTTTTAATTTACGTGTAATACATGTTATTGTTTGTTTTAATGTATGTGAAAAATATGTTTATGCATGTAAAAAAATTTCGTGCAGCCCTGACGAAATTCCCAAGGCACGAAAGGGAATGAAACGCGTTGGCTGTGCCATTGTATTTTATAAAGACGGAAATAAAGAAACCAATAAAGAAGGAACTGAAGATCCTCAAATTTCTTGAACTTTTCGTGCTGACCATATTACTGAGTGCACCTCTCAAAATTCTTGTAAATCGTTGGTTTAACAGACATCCTTGGCAGTGGATGTGGAGAGTGATTGCACCATAACTACTTATGAAACAGAAGATGTTGATATGACTAATGTACACATTGATCTTTTTAAATTCACTAGACTTTTAAAACTAAAAGACTTCTTTTCACGCCAAACACCGAAAGAACGTCCACAAAGGATTGCACACTCACATACTCCACACTCAGTGGCTGACATTCGTACTAGTCTACTTTTGTATAATCTGGATGAGGAGGAGGAACGAGATATGACAACCATCCTCAGAGAGTTGGATATAGAACAAGATCCGAACATGGATAGTCTTTTGAAACCTAAATCCACCTTTGTACCAACATATAATTATCACCCAAACATCGATACATTTTATGAACAGGTATCAAGTGACCTATACAAATTGGAGGACACTGGTTCCTTGTCAACCATCTCCAATCACAACATTACCGCCAAACAACGAAAAGCCCTTGAAAAGCTCAAATCCGATAAAACTATCGTGATCAAGGAAGCGGACAAAGGCGGTAATGTTGTGATTATGAACCTCTGCGATTATATGGCTGAAATTAACCGACAGCTCAGCGACACCAGCTGTTACAGATGAATCCCCACTAACCCGATTAATGATGTCACATGTATGATCACTGCAAAATTGACCGAATGGAAAGAGACAGGTCTCATATCCGAAAATGAATTCAGATACCTCAGGGTAATGAAACCTAAGTACCCGTGTATCTATGTCTTGCCAAAAGTCCATAAAGGAGGGGCTTTTCCACCAGGACGTCCAATCATCTCCGGAGTAGGTTCCCCCACTGAAAGAATCTCCGAATTCATAGATTTACATCTACAGAAACATGTAGTGGCCCTTCCCGTGTACATACGGGACAGCAAAGAAATCCTTGTCAAACTGAATAATTACCAATAGTCTGAGGAGCTCTCTTTCGTCACGTTTGACGTCGAGAGCCTATATACTTGTATACACAAGGATGTTGGTCTAGCGGCACTACAATCCTTTCTAGACAGGGAACCAGCAGATAAATATGATTTTAACAACATGCTATTAGAGATGATTGAGACAATACTATGCAATAACTATTTTTTTCACGATTCTGCCTGGTACCATCAGACCCGTGGCACCACAATGGGTTCAAAGGCAGCGCCCTCGTATGCCTGTTTGTTCATGGGCCAATACGAGAAGACTCACGCATGGAACAAACGTGCCTCCCCCTGGACTGAATACATCGTCTTCTGGGGGAGGTACATTGACAACATCATTGTACTCTGGTCGGGCTCCACGGAATCCTTGAACCAATTCCACACGTATTTGAACCTCAATGATTTTAACGTGAAGTTAACCATGACACATGACAGAGAATCAATCAATTTCCTGGATATTCACTTTTTTATCAAGGAAGGCGTGGTACAGAGCACTTTATACAGGAAGGAAACTTCTTGCAATGCTGTACTACATGCGGATAGCACACACCCACATGCAGTCATTAATAACATACCATATGGTGAGATGGTGAGACTGCGGAGAAACTGCAGCGAGGAGGATTCCTATGCTCAGAATCTGAATGTGGCAAAAACTAGGTTCCTCAAAAGAGGTTACAATCATAAAGTTGTAGACACTGCCATACAAAAAGCTAGAAACCTACGTAGACAAGACACACTAGCAACCAAACGTGATGATACTTCCAGCAGGAATAAACGGGGGGTCACTTTCACGACTCAATATAATTCAAACAGCAGCAAGATTTACAAGATACTTGACAAACATTGGGACATTCTTAAGAATGTTCCTGGCCTACGAGAGTGTATACCAACAAGACCACTTGTCTCTTATCGGAAGGGTAGATCCCTGCGGGACGATCTATGCCACAGCTACGTAACGACCCCATGGGATACATGGTTCCCCTCTAAACCATTGGGTTTCTTTACATGCGGGTCATGCATCTGTTCTGAATCAGGTCAAAATAGGACTACTAATTTCACATACAATACATCCAAAAATTACAAGATCAACAGTTTCATAAATTGCAACACCACGCATGTGGTATATGTACTGGGATGCAGTTGCAACATCATCTACATAGGAAGCACGATACGCCCTCTAATGATACGCATTTAAGAACACTGGAGGGCTATCATTGGCAGAGACAATCGCTACCCAGTAAGCGCACATTACAATGAGAAACATTTGGGAGAAACTGCCTTCTGGTTTCACGGAATAGACCATGTGCCCCAGGATAAAAGAGGGGGCGACCGGGAACTAGCGGTGAGACAGAGGGAGGCCAAATGGATTTGTCGCTTGAGGGCCACACGGATGGGGCATAACACTGATAAAGAGCTGCATTATTTTCTTGACTAGCGTCTAAATGCTTTCCATCCAGTTATCTCTACAATGTTATACTGATCTGTACCTTGTGAATAGCCATGAAATAACGCAATGAATGTCCAGGAACTGTATGTACATAGTTTTCCTGTCTAAACGGTTTAACGAGAATTTTGACCATCTTGTAATAATGTATTGTCTTCTGCAGACCTAGTAATTCTCCTGTTCCTTTAATAATCTACGTTTGGTCTCGCTCCTTTATCCTTTTCCCTCTATTCATCCACCACGATGGGGGGGTTTCATTGCTTGTCACCGTTTTTTTCTTTTTCTTTTCCTTTGCACTAACCACTGCTCTCCGATCAGCAGACATATGAATTTGCTGTAGTAGCATTATAACTTATCGTTCTGACTGTACAGGCGATATACAAATGAATTTTTTTTAACATCAAGTGAACACCTGGATATCCTTTGCCCTAGATACAAACCAGGGCATTTACGCATCGGACCCATTGAATCCACTAAGTAATTGTAGTTTGTTCCTTGTAAGTTTTCTCAACTTATTGGTGAATGATCCTCGCTATTTAACAGAGGAATTCTCATTACGAGGGATGTTATTATCGATCCCATTATAACCGTTACACTTTTTGACACTTGCTATTGTTGCAATTGGATTATCATACACCACTAAAATATGGCCGCCATTCTCGCGCGGGCTCGCGCTACATATATCGAATCAAGCCTCGTCAAGTCGAGGATTCACGTGACCGGTTTCCTGACTGAAGGAATGACGCTGGGTATGGCGGATGTCTGAGGACCACTTTTCCCCAACACGGACTGAGGAGTAGATAGTGCTGCAAACCATATCAGAGGTATGCTCTAGGAGACTAGAAACTTGATGTTCTCAAATGCGATTAAGTACACTTAGTCGGGACCGAGTCATCATTATATACTATCGTTTGTTTTAGGTATTGTGGCGGTGCCTTATACTGCTCTTGGACATCGGAATAGACGCCACCCGATATCGAGTACTTACTCGTTCGAAGCACCTGTTTACGCACAGGACTTCCGGCTGCCCCTAGGTAAATTATCCGTTTTGTATATCCAGCAAACAATTCTCCGAGGGGCACTAGAATCAACATGATGATAGTTACAATGGGAGGGCGGGACCTTGAAATAGAATATACCAGCATGGAGGTCCGATGCAACGTGTTTATACATCCAGGCCGGATTTCATTATCCCTGACCCAATCACTCTTATGTTGCCCCAAGTATTAGAATGTCGGGAACTGAGATAGTTATATTTTTGTATGTATATAAAATTGTTGAATTAGATGGTAGGTACTTACAAGCCCTTCTCGTGACATATGTCCCTAACAGGATAGACTCACAAGGGTAAAGTCAGAACCCGCAGATAAGAAGTGTTGGCAATTGACATGATTTTACTCTAACTGCAGTGCACCAAAACAATATATATATATTTTCTATACAGGGGGCGAGACTCTCCGCACGCCTTGTTAGGTGAACGTTATTATTTTCCATCATACATCGGAATGGATTTGGAATATCTCTGGGAAACTAGCCCACATGAAGGTATTTCACCTGTCCATTTGGCATTTGTTTGAACATGAATGCAGTTGGGAAATGAGACAACTATATCCTTAGGTTTTCCTATTTACATGGATACGAAATTGTTACATTAGGTGGCAGTTATTCACATGCGATCCATATGATACCTGGCCCAAACGGGATATATCCACAATGGTGGAGTGAGAACTCATCAATAAGGAATGTTGTCATTTGGTATAATTTTATTCTACCAGAATGCATCAATACAATATGCTCGTATATATATATTTTTTTTGTGCAGGGGGTGAGAATCGTCGCACGCTCGGTCTGGTGAACATCATTACTCTCCATTACGCGGAGGAACATAACTGGATCTTGCTCTGGGCTACTAGCCTATACCAAGGTACTCGCCTCCTTATTCTGATAACTATTGACCATGAACGCATTTGGGAATTATTAGATTTCATATGTTTTGGATCTCTTATTGACCTTTAGTATATATTAAGAAAATGTATTCTTTTACTATGGATCCCATCTCGTGAATATTATCCCGTGGTCAGGGATGTATTGCTGAACACACTCTTTTTCATATGCTGACATGTAATTTTGTCCTGTGTACGGCTTTCAGGAATAATATCTGAGCTAGGCACGGTCTGAGTCGGTGGGTCTTACCATTATTCTCATATTTCAGGCATTTGGACAGTTGGAATATTGATAATACGTTCCATCTGCGCGTATGAGGAACATGCTGTTTTTCATTTGAACTGTGGGACTGAGACTGTAACAAATTCTTTTGGTGAGAATCCCTTTGAACTTGACATATCTTTTTTATAAAAATCTGGGTCACTACTAGGGAGGAATGTTTTATGTCGATTTCCCCCCCCCCCTTTTTATAACTTTCTTTCACACCTTGGTGCGCCGTAGAAGTCACATACGATTTCTCTATTCTTCTTTTTCACTCTTCTTTCTCCCTTTCTTCTTTTTTCTTTTCTTCACTTGTTTATCTTCGCCTATCAGCACGGCGGTTTCTGGTCTGATTGTCCTCTTCCCCAATGGGCACCCTAATGTACATGGCTTTGCCTTGATTCAACCCTTTGGGGTGTGGATCTGGGAGATATGCCTTTTTAAAATTCGGGTCTGAGACCACGCATGGGTGTGGGCAAGCGTGTCTCTAGACAGATGAAGCAGTTGATGGTGAATAGATATAATTTTCTTGAAAAGAATCACCCATTTGACTATTGGTGTATCCTTAGTCAAATTTTTAACTTACGTGTAATACATGTTATTGTTTGTTTTAATGTATGTGACAAATATGTTTATGCATGTAAAAAAAATTCTTGCAGCCCTGACGAAATTCCCAAGGCACGAAAGGGAATGAAACGCGTTGGCTGTGCCATTGTATTTTATAAAGATGGAAATAAAGAAACCAATAAAGAAGGAACTGAAGATCCTCAAATTTCTTGAACTTTTCGTGCTGACCATATTACTGAGTGCACCTCTCAAAATTCTTGTAAATCTTTGGTTTAACAGACATCCTTGGCAGTGGATGTGGAGAGTGATTGCACCATAACTACGTATGAAACAGAAGAAGTTAATGTGCTAAACCTTGGTCTCCTGCTGTGGGCTTTTGTTGTTGTATCACTAGAAGGGACCGGAAGGTTCTAGATCCCCCTAATGCTATCCCATGGGCCAGAGCTCTGAGGTGACTCCTGACAGGGCGTCCATTTTAGAAAACTCAAATAGGCCACCATTTTAGAAAGGGTGCACCTGCGCCTCAGCGCTGATTAGCAATGATGAGGTGAGTCAACACCAAAAAACATCAGTGGACACAAAAATAGAAGGCAGAAAGGGAGAAAAATAAGGAGGGACCACCCAAAGGCCTGACAGGTCTAACAGTTACAACTTCTCAGCATGCTACACGGCAGCCATACTTCTCTGCAGCACAGCTTAGAAACATTGGCAAAGTCAATAGCTCTACCTAAACCCACAATCGATAGCCAATAGGTATCGCCTTTGGGACATTATAAGTATTTAGTTATCCAGCACAATATGCTTCATTAAACAACATCAAGTGTTGCATGGCTAATCACTTATAAGGTCCCAAAAGTGAGACCTATTGGCTATGCCAATGCTTGTTTCTAATGTGTTGTTCTCTTCAAGAAGAATCATTGCATATGGTTATAAATGTACACTTACGGGCAAAAATATTTGGATTTGCTCCTGCTATTATATTTAAAAACTGATAACTAGCTGGCATAAACTAATTTGTGTCCCATGTAAGAAAGTTGTTTAAGTACAATTCAAGGGGTGTAAAGTGGGAATTACAATGTGTGGTTAGCCTTGTGAGTGTGTGAACATCTACAAACGTCAATTTGGGAGCATTTCCAAAGTTATTACCTTTATAGAGAGGGAACCAAAACAAAAACAAGCTTTGTGAGGGTTTTGATGGATGATTTTCTTCATTGGGAAAAGAAAAATCCAAGTAGAGAAAATAGAAAGTGAAAAAAGGGAGCAATTACTTGTAGGCACAGAAAGTCATCGCTGGCACCTAAAAGTGGCTGGAGCTTAACTAAGGTTGAGGCGAAGGCAGTGGAAAGCAGTGAGAGGAAGAGGGCAGACCAATGGCATGGAAAGGGCCTGAGGAACCTGTGGCGTCAGTAACTCTATGCACATATTGGTGCAGGATATGAAGCAGCAGGAGGCCCGCTCAGGCAACAAAAAAGTCCAAAAGGGCATGATGGAAAATGTTGCCCCACCTGCCCCAGTCAGAAAAAAAGCACACATGACAGAGGATGTGAATAATAGAAAGGCAGTCTCTAATAAATAACATTGAGCTGAGGCAAAATTCAAGGGGTGAACCATTGGCAGAGGCGACAAGGCTGCATCGTAAATGGGAAACATTAATAGGAAGTGAAGCCAGGGTGGGAATTCAACAGGCACAGGAATTGTACAAGACCAAAGCAGACATATGCGAGAAGGTAAATAACAAAGAGGAGGCAAATTGGTAGGTGGGAGAAGCAAATATGGAGGGAGGGCAGGAGCTAGGTAGATGGGTGGCAGATATAAATACAGAAGGGAGAGAGCATGCTAGAGCTGAAGTGGCTTGTGAGTCCCGAGGTACTAGACTACCTTCAGGTTGGAGCAACCTGGAGGCAGCTGAGAGAACAGTCCTGACGGAAGAGGTCAGGGAAACAGAGAAGATACTGGCTCTGTTTACTGTGACTTATGAACACTGGCCCAAATGTATGAGGGTTTTGGGCACCCTGAAATGGGATTTAGCATTGCAAAAACATCCACTTACAAATCCAGAATGTAAAATGTATGATAGGGCAAGTGGGATAAAACAAACATCCTGGAATGAATCATTGGGAGTGGATGAATGATAAATAATGGTTTGAGCTAGACCACGATAAAGACAGCAATGAAGGGGAAAAGGAGAATACGAGAAAGTGTGGGAATGTGCACAGAAGGGCGAAAATTGAGTCCCTGCAAGAAAAGAAATGGGGAGAGGCAACTAAAAGAATGAGGGGCACTGGTGCTTTTCAGATGTCAAGAGGAAACTCATAAAAAGACACAAAGGGCTACAAGCTGATGAAGAGGAGTGTGGTGGAAGCTAGAGAAGCAGATACTGTGGGAAGTCATTTTTATTTCAAAATATGGACAAGTGGTGGTCAGTATGGGAATGTGGGTATGGAAAGAAAGAAGCGGGGCCTACACCAATGGGTGTAGGGTAATTGAAACGTGTTAGGACATAAGGTGCACGGAAAACATGATAAGGAAGCTTATACATGAAAGTTTTATGACAAGAAGGAGATTAAGAAATCAGTATGTGATGAAGAGGTATTGATAGTGGAAGGGAACTACTCTCAGGGGGATGAGGATGCAGATAGGGAAAAAGAGGGGAAGTGGAAAACAGACCAGAAAAGAAACTGCTATACATACAACGCCAGTGGGTGCTTATCTATCTAAGAAAACAAAATAGTTTGGGGGGGGAAAGTGGATATAATAATGCGTTTAAATTAAGGAATATAGAGAACCTATCAAAAGAAGGTTCAAAGGAGGAAGAGTTGGAACTACTGAGGTGTCCCAGGGTGCCAGTAGATAATGAAAACTGATAGACTAGTGGCTTTTCTTAAGTATATAGGTGTCATAAGAAAAGCACACATTGATTTTAGAGGATTTGTGCAGTCAGATATGACGAGGAGTTTACGGCAATGCTAAGTGTAAACCCAGAGAAATCATGAATGGGAGTAGGTTCAGAATTATGGTTGCAACAGATGTCACATACTTACCCTGCACCAGTAACACATACTGCTTGTGGGGGTATAAAAAAATGCAGCCACTTTTTCTTAGTTGCCCTGCCCTACAGGCAGTGGATAGGTATGTAAAAGGACAGTTTGGAACATAAGGGGCATGCTGGGCGTTCAACAGGTTTTTGCATTTGACAGGTGTGTGGACACAAACATGAATAATCCAAGTGTGGAGCAAGCATCCCCTTACACAATGTTTGGATGTGCACAGAATGGAGTCCAAAGAGAGGTAGGGCAGAACACATACAGCCTGCACCAAATGTCTTCTGCACTGGTTGAAGAGGACGAATTGAGAGTATGCCTCAGAAATGACCGTGACAAGGAAGCAGCTAAAAGTTTGAGTTGGGGTTTCAAGAGGGTTTTCATTTGGGTTAACAAACAGCGGATGGGGCTAAGGTGGGCAGAGAACATGAAATCAACAAAAGAGTTTAAACATATTGTAGTGGAAATGTTTGGCAAAAGAGTTACAATGGGCGAGAATTCAGGGTTTTTCTATTAATACCCTTTACAGGATTTAATCATTTCCCTATTAGGTGTGAATCCTAAGAAAGCTGAGAGGGGGTGTTGCATGGTACACCGTTTGTCATGGCCGGAGGGAGCCTCAGGCAATGCCTTCATAGCTCAGGAGGATTCTCGCTTGAATTATGCTTGTGTTAATGATGCCATTAGATTGGTCAGGACAGGTGGGGAAGGAGCAGGGTTGGCTACATTCAAAATTAAATCTGTTTTTGCCTAATGTTGGTAGTTTTTCCCTACTTGGTATGCAATTTGTTGGAACTATATATGTGGACAGAGTGCTATTGTGACACACAATATCTTGTTCCTTACTTGAGACCTTTAGTACATTTTTACAATGGTATTGTCAAAGAGATCCGGTCACATATTGGTCACACATTACTTGGATGATTTACTTGTTTATAGATAAAGCTACTTTGAATTTACAATTTGAATGCAATTACAACTTATAGAAATAATTTGAATTTACAATGTATAGAGCGCCTGGTTATCCAAAGGGAGTGTCCCAGAGCTAGGCATTGGCATCTAGTCAGAGTCAGAAAAAGTCAGGCCAGGTGGTCTTTTAGCTCTGAGCAGCCCCCCAGTCATGCCCTATGTACTCTGGGGATCACTGCCAGTGCTGCATCTCCAGATCGGAGTGCTCTGGAGGAAGTGTAGGTCTGAATCAGAGGAAAGAGGTAACTGGGACCCGTCCGGTACATTATCCTGTGCGTAAAACACGGTGCTTTGAACGAGATTCTGTGTTTGACTAGAGGCCAATGGAGTTCCGCCAATCCTGACCTATTGGAGGCCCATTTTGGAATTCCTGATAGAATCCGTGCAGCTAAATTTTTTACTTTTTGAAGCAGCTCCAGTCTGCCTCTGGAGAGCCCCAAATACAGCTCATTACAGTAGTCAAGTCATGATACCAGCAGGGCTTGCATATCTGATTTTTGTGCTGCGGCTGGTATTAACCTCAACAACTTCTTTAACAGTTGCAGCACCCCGAAACAGGAACCCACTGTGGCCCTGATCTGACGATCAAATGATACATGAGTGTCGAAGAAGATGCCTAGGTTTTTCACTTTCGATTTAGCCGCTTGACCGCTGCGGCAATTCCGCCGCGATGCGGCAGTGTAGTGCAGTGGGTGGGGCCCCGTCGGCCAACGGACGTGCACAGCACTACGGAGGTAGGCGCGCGACGGCCGTTGGCCGTCAGAAGCAGCGAAGAGGTTAGGGGTAGGGGTAGGGCCCAGATCCGCTGGCCACCATGCCGAGGACCAGATAGAGGGCTGTTTTCCACCACCAGTGCCTCGGTTTTATCTGCATTTAGCTTCAGGTAGCTAGCCAGCATCCATGTTGCTGTGTCCACGAGGCATGATTTAAAGTTTGCTGGTGCCCTGTTATCCTCATTTGCTAGTGTGATAACAAGTTGAGTGTCATCAGCGTATGACACCATTCTCACCCCATGTCCCTCAATCAGGGTTGCCAGAGGGTGCAAGTATAGGTTGAAAAGAGTCAGGCTCAGTGCCGCTCCATGGGGCAGTAAAGGGATAGTATCCGAGGTGTAAGGCTTCTGTGTTACTTAGAAAGAGTGCTTGTATGAAAAGTCTGTAATCTAGTCAAAAGCTCTGCCTTGTATGCTGTGTCCACAATCTATCTAATAGCACCATGTGTGACACATTATCGAACGCTTCGTCGGCCACTTTAAGAAGTATCTCAGAGACCAAGAGCAAGGCCGATTCCGTACTATATTATGGCCTGAAACCCGATTGAGTCTCGTGAAGGATATTCTTCTCTGTGATGAACTCTGATAGTTGGAGTTTGATGTGTTTCTCAGCCAGTTTGGCCAAGAAAGGAAGTAGAGAAATGGGGAGAAAATGTTCAGGTTTGGAGGGGTCAAGTGATGGATTTTTTAGTAGAGGAATCACAATTGCTTGTTTCCACTCTGCTGGAAATTGACCTACTTCAAATGACAGTTTCAGCATCGAGCATAGGCTGGAAGCCAGAACCGGTAGCCCCAGTTTCCAAATAGCTGGAGGCACCAGGTCTAGTGGTGAACCAGGTATGATTTTTGCCGCTAGGGAGCACAGCTTATCCCCTGAGATGCTCTCTATATTGAAGGTACCCTCGGTGAGGGCATCCGAGGTGCTCCTAGAGAGAGGCCCTCATTGAGCACAGGATCGAGAAAGGATGCGTATATCGAGGAGATTGTATCCACAAAGAAGTGGGCAATCTCATTACAATTGCTCCTGCTCAGACCCTTAACAGCAGATATCCTCTCCAGGGACATAAGGGATTTGACAATCCTGAAGATCTTTCGAGGGGCATTCTTAGCCTTATCTATCTTCAGTGTGTAGAATACCGATTGAGCCACCCTGATCTTTTTATGATATTCCTTTAGCGCCAGCAGATAAGATTCCTTGTCTTGGGTGCAATAATTCTTCCGCCAGTTTCGTTCAAGGCACTCACATACTTTTTTTGTATGTGCTAGGTCCTCTGTGAACCAGCCTGCTACAAGTCTGGAGCGAGAGAGGTTGTGTGTTGTTTGCTGGGCTATCGTATCTAACGCCTCCTCTAGCCATACCAAGACTTGCTGGCCGGCTTCCTGTTGGCTTACTTCAGTCAACTGCGGGCAAGTGGTCTTTAATACCTTCCATGCTCATGACAAACTCAGCTCGTCATGAGGCACAGTGGAGCTGTGCTCATGACGAGCTTAGCTCTTCATAACTGCCTTGGCCGGCCAACACGCGGCTTATTCCTCGCCTGTGCGTGGGTTCTATTGGAGTGTGCGGAGTCATGATGAGCTCAGCTTGTCATGAGCACAGCTCCACTGTGCAGCATGATGAGCTGGGCTCGTCACGAGCACCTAGCTGCTGTGCGAGCAACCCCTCCCACAGCGCAGGGGAATTAGCCCATCTTGGAAGGGGTTAAGGTACTAGGGAATCTAGCTCAGGCTGTTTCTGACTCCAGCCCTTGAGTGGACAAGGAAAGTTTTAGACCCACCCTGTAACTAAGAAGTAGACTATCAATTGGATGAGGAATGTTAGAAATGTGAATGTTGGTAGGCAATGCTGGATTGGGTATAATGCACAAGAAGGTATTTAAAGAGGTGAAGATGTGGTTAAGCCCCGACAGGACAATCATAGAATAGAATAGGACAATGGATGGTAGTTTAGGGTGGATAGCCAGGTATGTTAGGTGTGGATCCAAAGCCATATAGTGGACACTGGGGAGGGGAATAGTATAGGACTTTGAAGCAGGTATAGGGAAAGTGTCTTGGAGATTTTTGGTGGGGCTTGAACAAAGAACTGTGACTGGGAGAAGAATGAAGGATGTGGAGAAGTTGTTTGGACACACCAATTCGGGACGTTTAAGGGAGGAAGGATGTCAGGAATGTAAAATGTATTAGTGAATGTAATTTAATAATGTTTGTAAATAAATTAATTAGGCTACAGACCTTTCCTAATAAAGTGGCCTTTCATGCTAATAGAACGATCTGTGGATGTGGTGTATATTGCGGGATAGTGCATTCAAGTGATAGAGTAACCTTTACTTAATTGGCTGAGTTTCTTGTGCCTAGGGTTTAACAAATAGCATAAATAGGTATGGAAAAAGAGGTATCACTGTTTGCTTTATTTTGAAATGATACATGGTAAAGCACTCGCTTTTGAATAAGTACACGACTACCATGAGAATAGAAATGTTTCAGCATTCATGGGAACCTAGCTAGTGTCCTGTTAGGACAATGACAGGGGCTATTGCTGTTTATGTGTGTTCACCGTTACCATGGAAAACTGTGCTTAACAATGTTTGTTGGATAAAGATGCCTTAATGGACATGGCTTAATTTAGACTGCTGAATCGTAAAAAAGTAGATAGAACCGAATAGTGTTGATACACATACCAAATTCAAAAGCTGTTCATCCAGCAAATAGGACTAGTAAGGGGTGATGCATTCAAAGTTAGCCAGAACACAATATTCATGACTCAGGCCAGACCTTGCAACCACATTTTCCCAGTACAGAAATGTGCTTTCTTTATTATGTCGATGTACTTTGCTTTAGATATGAAAGCACCTGACCTTCAAGGGCTGAAAAAAGCAGTTTTTCATCTTTCTTTGATTGTTTTAGGAAAGGGTGACTCTTGCAAGTAGCCACAATGCCCAGTGTCTATAGAGAACTTGAAAAATGATTAGTCCCTTCTAAATAAAAGTTTCAAAAGGAGGAGAAAAAACTGTAAAGGAAAAGAATCTCCTGGGCAGTCTTGAAAAGCTTGGCTGCAGAGATGGGAAATAGAAATAAGAAAGCATCAAACCCACCCTAAAACCTGGTTGAGGAATATGCCAATAATAGAGAAACTGGGAATCTTGAGTCCACCGTAATGCTGACTATAAATGGAGTCAAATATATGAACAAAATTGATAGCAAGTAGTAGAAGAATGCAGAAAAAAAGGTCAAATGTGTTGCAACGCAGCCATTTTATGTACTAGCTTTCCAATGAATAATTCCTACAAGAAGTAAAATCAGAAGACATTCATAAGATCCATCTTTCATTGGGGAACTAGAAATGATCAAAGCAGAAATTGTAGCAATCTTGGATTGGGATACAGAAAACAATGTTCCGCACTATCACTTTTGAGCCAGAAGACTATATAAATGAGTCAGGTGGAATACCATTGTATCTGCTGCTCAACTTTGCTGACAAGCCTGGTACTAAACAAGAGACTTCCTCTGCCTCACACTGTCTGAATGAGAAGGAAGCCAAGTCTGACACTACTGCGGTGACCATTGAGGACGATGTAGGGGTACAAGAGAGCTGGGCGCTAGCACTGGTCTCCTCGCCATGAGGAATCCAGCTTCGACAAAGTGCACAGAGCATGAAGATGTATGCCATGGTTTGTGGAGTCTGGACGCTGGACCTGAAGCATGAGAGCTCAGGCCACCATGGGAGATGCCACCCATTAGATTTCTGATTTGCCACAAGGTTCCAGATACATGTTATGGAAGTTGGCACCACCACAGAATACAGTGTCAAGTATAATACCCACAAAGATCAAAGTTCAATCAAAGCAGTGGAAAAGTAGTGAAATAATAATTTTTGGCCATGGGTATACAAAAAAATAACCAGTGATAGTGGATTAGAGTGTGTGTCATGTAAAGCTAGTACACTGTAAAAGGAACAAGAAGAAAGAATTGGAAATACATAGAACTGTAAATCAATAGCTATAAACAACAGTGTTGTTTTTCACTGAGCAGCCCTGAGTGACATTATATTCTTCAGGAGTGTTACACCGTGTATCATACTACTCTCCCTCACCTCCCACAGGCTTCTTTTTCATCTTCACGTTCCACATTCTGCCTTTCTTTCTCACCTCTTCCTTGTACTGCCTCAAGCATGGCATGGATCTGCTGAAATGTATGGACTCAAGAGAAGCAAGAACTCAGGGGGAAATGATGCACAAATGTGTCCTGCAGAACTGATTCATATTGTAGCCACGTCTTAGTTAGAATGAACTAAGACATGGGATTTTTCTCAGTAAGGCACTCTCAAGGAAAAATAAATAACTTTTTTTTCTCCAAATGAGCGAGGGAGAGAGTAAATTGTAGATTATTTATCAATGCACTAGCATTTTTTTTCCCACTTTCTACTTTTTACCAAATTTTACAATAAAATTCTATGATTTCCAAAACATTATCATAAACATGTATAGTATTATTGTAATTAGAGAACATTTATAATGCAAATAAGTCTTGAAAATTAAAAATGTATCTGGCAACTTGTGAAGTCAATTGGTTCTTGTATTTACTTGAAGTAGATTTGAAAAGGAAAGCCTCATCACTGTTAATGAAGACAGTACACAAATATATGTGTATATATATATATATATATATATATATATATATATATATATATTACCTACTGGCGGTCGCCAGTAGGTATATATAGTTAGGATTTTTTCTCTATGGGTTTTTGAAAATTCTATGTCTAATAACTTTGGCGTTTGTGGACGGAATTGGCTGAAATTTTCAGGAAAATGGCACATTTTGTTTCTGAGCAGCCCTTGAAAATTTGGGGGGGGTTCGTCCAGTGGGGGCCGAGAAAAAAGGGGGGTCCCAAAACGTGTTTTTAACATTGAGTTTTCCATAGGGCGGTTGGCCTCACTTTTAGCCCGAACGGCTGAATGGATTTGCACGAAACTTGGCAAAATTGTAGGGACTGGTAGCCCGATGTGCCTTTTGTAGGTCTCAATATATGTGCTCCAGTGGATTTTGAGAAATTAACGTTTAAAAAAAGATATATATCTGTAACAGCGGACCGGGCAGCGCACTGGTTCGCGGACTTTTCGCGCAACGGAGCTTTGTGAAGCGAAGCTGATTGGTTCTCCGGCGTCTGTCAACATTCCAAACAGTCCGTAGCGGCCGCCATCTTGTCTCTCGGTAGGATCGAGAGACAAGAGGAGGTCAAAACAAAGGGGGAAATAACTATAAGGGGGCATAGTAGATCCTCGCTGACCCCCTAGGTTTGATGTGGAGGTTTTAAAAGGGCCCCGCGGGGCAAAAAAAAAAAATAATAATAATAATTGAACGGCTGAATGGATTTGCACGAAACTTGGCAAAATATTAGGGACTGGTAGCCCGATGTGCCTTTGCTAGGTCTCAATATATGTGCTCCAGTGGATTTTGAGAAATTAACGTTCAAAAAAAGATATATATCTGTAACAGCGCTCCGCTTCGCGTAACGGAGGTTTGCGAAGCTGATTGGTCATTCTGTCACTGGGCTATAGTTGGGCTACATCTGGCTGATATTTGGGCTACATTTGTTTTTTTGTGTGTCTGGCGGCCATCTTTGGGCTACATTGGGCTTCATTGGGCTACATTCGGCTAATTAGCAAATAGCTCATCGCAAACTAGGAATGGTAAAGAATCGCTATTTATTCCTTAAAGTTCGCTATTTAGGAAATTCAAATAACTTTGATGATACATATGGCGGTTCATCTCTAACAAGATAAGAAGCATAGGGATACATTTATGATGACTGGCGCATCACCAGGGATGTGTTAGTCATTCTGTGCCGCTGTTCCGTCACCTATGGTGTGCTGCATTTACAATGCGGCGCATCATGGGGCAAAAACAGCACAGATGCGTGATGTATCTGTGCCGTAAAGGTGGCGCATTGCTGGAGTTGTATCGCAAGTGTGATGAAGCTCCAGCAAGGGTCGGGGGTGCCCCTGTCGCAGGGTTTCTGTTCTCACACAGAACTGTGGACAGAGGATTGGAACCTCGGCGAATGCATTGCTGGAGTTGTATCGCAAGTGTGATGAAGCTCCAGCAAGGGTCGGGGGTGCCCCTGTCGCAGGGTTTCTGTTCTCACACAGAACTGTGGACAGAGGATTGGAACCTCGGCGAATTAGGGTGTCCCAAAACTCACGTTAGTAATCAAAAACTCCTTAGCAAGCTAGGTACAGTGTCACATTGGATATAACAAACTCTCAATGTTTAGACAATCCAGAATATGAACTTATAGTACCTCAGGATACGTGGAACTCATGAACAGTCGGTCGTTATAGATTTCTTAGAAACCAGAACATGGAGTTAAGAAGAACAGATGTGTATTTGAAATGTTTATTTACTAATGCCGTCTTCTCAGGCGTAGTACCTTAGATAATAAAAGTACACATATTATCAGTAGCAAAATTACCAGCATAGTTACTAGTACATAAAAAGTGAATGGTGATAGTATGTTAACATGCTGTAAATGAATAAGAGTTAGCAACACTTATAAGCAGCCGCGGGCCGTGGAGGGAGTTACGGTGAGGCAGGGAGGCGGGGAGGGGGAGAAGCAGGGTGGAGAATACAAGTACACATATTATCAGTAGCAAAATTACCAGCATAGTTACTAGTACATAAAAAGCGAATGGTGACAGTATGTTAACATGCTGTAAATGAATAAGAGTTAGCAACACTTATAAGCAGCCGCGGGCCGTGGAGGGAGTTACGGTGGGGCAGGGAGGCGGGGAGGGGGAGGGGCAAGGTAGAGAGGGCTCCACCCTGCTTCTCCCCCTCCCCGCCTCCCTGCCCCATCGTAACTCCCTCCACGGCCCGCGGCTGCTTATATCTCACCCTCCCTAATACACATATTATATTATTTGCTAAGAAGGTCTCTTTGTGTTGGTTTAGGGCGTGCCCATACTTTAGTGTCTTAGATTTGAAGGAATCACATCAGCATACACCAGCTCTCTCTTCATGTGAACCGCATCAACTGTTGTGTATGTGTGTTCGGCAAAGCAATATAAAACCCGCCTCATGCCCAGAATTGGCAGAAGTTGCACTTATGTTATGAGTATGAAGTCGTGGAGATCAGACCTCATAACAATTCTGTATCGTGTTGTTCTTGAAACTTTAGCACTCGCTGTACAGATATAGTTTAACAAGTAAAGCAGATAGTAGACCAATAACATATTATTCTCATGTAAACCACGATGAACTACTAGGTGGAAAGCTAAAGCAACAACTAAGTGTCGTGTGCAGAAGTTGCAAAAAAGGAAAAATGGCGTTTAAACCGGTAATGAGCCCATGCTAACTTAACACGGTGTAAAGATATCCAGGACCTAGATGACACCTCCTCATGATCCGGAAACGAACTGAATAAGATAATAGAAGTGCCATCTCATGAGAGCAGATTGCAAGTTTATATGTGGACGGTCCGCAAGGTAAAGCATTAAAAACTAGGAAAATTTAATGCTAAAGAAAAATAAAACAGCCAAGTACTTTATCGAGTCTTAAGCCAATAGGCAAGGTAAATAATAAAAACTTGACAAATAAGTCAATGAATTGTCAATGAAATGCTAGTACTCAGCATATCAAACATGAAAAAGGTCTATGACATAACTGTGTATGCAAAATAAGCTGCAACAGCCTCCAATAGGAAGTCACCGTCTTCATCCGAAAACAGTTCAGCCATCCAATTTAAAAGCGGAAAAGAACATACGTGCTCTCCCAGCACCGGATCCTCTATCACCATCAGAGGACAGCTCGGTGGGTTTTCAAGAAAGCTCTGTTCCAAGAAAGACTGTGCTGCCGCCAGTAAATTCCAGGGACCAAGTAGTCCATGCATCAATGCCACAGCCATAATCCTTTCGCCAGGACAAACCAACTCGTGAGTAATGATAGGAGTCATCAGCTGATTAAAGTCGACGTCAGGAGAAACCGGTCCGCAGAGACACAAATCAATGGCCCAATCGAAATCACAGGTCAGGCAGTGAAATACAGGCTGGACACAGGTGAAGTAGGAGAACCGAAAAGATAATCCATATGCCGTGCTTAATATCGCCAACGGCATTGTGCCATAATATTCTAGCATGCGATTGCGGAACAGTGTCAGCAGCTGCAGGGTCGGAGGTTGCATAGGAGGGACATCCATATTTAAAAATGTAAAAAAGCACAAGAGCGTCCGCTGGTAATGCAAGTAAAAATGCCAATCTACGAACCAGAGTGCAGAAAATACAATGAAAGGAAGCAGGGATGACTCCAAAGATTTTCTCAAATGAAGTCACGAGACCACTGGTAACAACTTTAAAAAAGTGTGCCAGGGACTTTGTGGAGGATGCGTTAAAGATAGTCGGAAACATGTTGCTGAAATTGAAAGGCAAATCTTAATTGAAAAGGGTGTGCACCTCTGTATGGGTGTTCGCTATGTGAAGTACGAAAGTTTCACGGGCCGAACTCAAGGCCACCTCTCTCTGAGACAAAAGAGCTCTTATTCTTGCCATGCCGTTGAAACGTGTCCCAAGGTTGGTATTTGTGGCCAGATTGAAAACTCCCTATGTTCATGTGTGGGAGGAAATAGAACATTTCTGCAGCAAATAACCCGTTCACTTACTGTTACGATAAAAGGAATACTTTTAATTAACTCAGAACAATCTTCATTATTGAGCATCAAATAACTACCATTTTCCAACAACTTGAACGTGGGGATGATAGCAGGAACTGGCGTGCCTTGCAACACGCAAGCCATATTTGGTCGGTGTTTGTTGCATGAACCGTGTAACTGTATGTGCCTACACATTAGTGAATGATCTGGCGTCTCAGTGCATTCCTCTCCATTCAGATAAACTTCTTGATCATCTTTGAAACATCTGTATGTGTATGGAAGCGACCAGACCTCATGAAGAAAAGCACTACCTAAAGGTTCATAACGACCTATTGGTATATATTTCATACAATTTGAAAACTTATATAAAGCAAAAGGCAGCGTTATTAAACCGTGGATAAGGCATGTTGCCAAAAAACCCGCAATCCTCTGCTGATGATGTCACTGAGCATGTCATGAATGATGTAATATGTGACATCATCAGCAGTGGATTACGGGTAATGGTATCTCTAGTTTACTCCCTTATAGCTGTGTTTCTTTTAACATAAGTGTCTGTTTCCTTCCCTTATACTTACTGTTTTTGGTTCGCTTCCGGTTCGCGTACCGGCGAGCGAACTAGGAAGCGAACTAAGAGAAATAGAGGTTGGCACAGTTCCAAATATTGTACCAATTTTTTAATAACGGGGAGGTAGTTCTGAAAAGAACTTTTTTTTTTATTTTTCTGAACATTTTTTTACTGTTTTTGAATTTTTCGGAACAGTTTTATATTTTTTTGGGTTTTTCTTGGAGGGGGCAATGAAAACGATTCATTGTAAAGGGCTCAACAGGAGCAACAAAACAAAAAAAAGAAGTATTTATTATTTTGGGCGTTTCGGACAAACTTCCATCGCAAAATGCGCAGATGTGTTTTACATCACCAAATCTCATTTGTATATTTGGCACCATCTCCCTGCCCTCTGGTCCCGTTACTTCCGGTACAACAGATCTTCTGGCCATAATAGGGAGATTATCTAGGTCGTTCCGAAACTGTGCAGCACTGTAGTTGTTAGGATGCCACCTAGTCATATGGCGATGCATTGTGTAGTTTCCGAAACTGTATTTTTTGTCGGTCCCTCTGGACAGTCTATCTTGACATATAAGGCAAGTTACGTATCTTGCATTTACTTTTTTCTGACCTTTGGGAATTTTAAAAAATTGCCAAATGAAGTTTTCTTTCCGGTGAGACGTCCTGGGCTGCTCAGGCAAAAACTGCCTCTCTTCGTGCTCGTCCTCCTGTTCCTCTTCTTCTTCTTCTTGTTGAATTACAACTTGAGCAGGTGGTCCACTCTTCCTTGGATGTGGTGGAGGTGGTGGGGAAGCACCAGCTGAAGCTACTAAAGAATCCATTGCTCAGTGATCACAAAGGGTCTTTCTCTCACAATGATGAAAGTCAGAGTGAGGAAAGAAGGAGGGATTTTCATCATTTGGGAAAAACAAGAGTTCTCAACCAATCAAAAGTGTTCATTTTAGATTATATGACCTAGTCTTACATCATTAGGAAACCAAAAGTGAAATGAACCAATGAAAAGTGTTATTACCAAGTCACATGACTTGCTGTGTTTACGTTAAGCGCTTTGCAGGGCCTCCCGGTTTGCTTCCAGAAACCTGCGCTTTGCGACTCGCTTCGCGTACCAGTTCGCTAACGTAGCACGTCATATGACGTATCACGCGACAACGTGAAACGTCATGCGGACGGGAGGCGTCACGATGTTGTTTTCTAACGCGGCACTTGCGGTAAAGAAACGTTTACCGGCTCGCGGTCTATTTCGCGGCATCAAGGTCAGCTAACGGGAAGCTTCCCGATTCGCGAAGCGGGAACGAAGAAAAAAAAATATTTTAAAAAAAAATTATTCATAAACATATAAAATATATTTTTGGATTTAAAGAAGAATACATTTTACAGCTACAGATATTAGCTGTTAAAAAACCAATGAAATTCACAGAAAAAACCATAGGTTATAGACCATATATAGTTAGGAATTAGCATTTACAAAACCTTGAAAATTCACTGAAAAAACCATAGGTTATAGACCATATATAGTTAGGAATTAGCATTTAAAAAACCTTATTTTACTCACACAAAACCATTGAAATTCCATATATAGTTAGTTGCACTAACTATATATCGCGCACCTGCAATCCACTGCTGATCATGTCACATATTACATCATTCATGACATGGTCAGTGACATCACTGATGACATCACTGATGACATCTCAAATGACATCACTGATGACATCACTGATGACAACATCCAGTGACTGTATGTTTCTGTAAAGTTAAAATATGTCTTACATATTGAAGAATGAGTGGATGTATAAGTGTCTGGATGAAGGATTTAGTAGGTGCGTGACTGACTGTATGAGTGAGTGATTAAATGTGTCTCACTGAATGCATGGGTTAGTGACTAAACTGTCTTAATTTGTGGATCATTATGTCTGTTGTTCTGTAAACTGCTGCATGTGTTGATCATTAGCTATACGAGAGGCTATATGTGTTATTAATTGGTTGCCCAAGTATTTCTATGGGAGATTGAGTTTGTGTGGGGGTGGCTGGAAGGTGTGTGACTCTATGCATAGATGTGTGAACAGTTTATTCACTAGGTGTATGAGTTCAAGAGTGCATGTGGAAACAGCTACATGGGCAGTTGACTGTGTGCATGAGTGTATTGATGAGTGAATGGATATCTCAATGCTACATGTCATAGTAAGTACATATGTAAAACACAGTACATGTGAGAGTTGGCATATATAAATAACTGTGCATGAGAGCCACCGAATGAGTGAGTGGTTGTATCGATCATTGTGAACTTGTATCAGGGATTGTATAAGAGAGTAAATATGTGTTAGTATATGTTTCAATAAGTAAGGTGTGTTTAACTGTATAGTTGAAGAAATGGAGATGAGATTGTTTCTTTGCATGACTGACTGGGTGTGTGAGTAACTCCATGGATGAGTGGCAGTGTGTGAGTGTCTGTATACACTGAGTGTATCTAAGGTTATATTAGAGTCTGAAGAGGTTTATCGTATTAGCACAAGAATGATGTCAAATGAGATGTCATCAGTGATGTCATCAGTGATGTCATTTGAGATGTCATCAGTGATGTCATCAGTGATGTCACTGACCATGTCATGAATGATGTAATATGTGACATGATCAGCAGTGGATTGCAGGTGCGCGATATATAGTTAGTGCAACTAACTATATATGGAATTTCAATGGTTTTGTGTGAGTAAAATAAGGTTTTTTAAATGCTAATTCCTAACTATATATGGTCTATAACCTATGGTTTTTTCAGTGAATATATAATATATATATATATATATATAATATATATATATATATATATATATAACCAACGCCTCCTCCAAAGTAGGAAAAAGCACGCACACTCCGGGGTTGTAGGTAAGGGCTTTATTAAAATTCAATGCGCGTAGTGCTGGCAGTCCCTCGAAACGCTAAGGTAGACGCGTTTCAAGCCTTCCAATGGCTCTCATCAGTGCCTGTTCCAGGGCCTCCGCGCTCTCTGCTGATGGTAAAACAGGTGCAGGTGAATGGAAACCGCTCCCTTTATGACGATGTTATGCCCCTTCTCCAGTGGATGTTGTACTGGCCACTCGCGCTTTCCCCCTGCCAGGCAGATGCATGCTGGTATGCAGTCCAAATGGGGTGTCTGTACAGTGACTAGGCACTCTCCACACCTAGTGGTGTCCCAACATTGTGGAAATGGGCCGCACTCCAGCTTGAGTGTTATGTTATGTTATGTTATGTAGCTTTTATATAGCGTACGGCTACTCGATTTGAGTGTCCCGACGCTTTCCACCAGCAGCTCAGAGTAAAAATAACACAACACAGCAGGACGACCAAAAGCCTTTACCCCAACTCTTTACTCACGCGAATACCATCGCCTCCTCTCTCCCCACTGCAGCTATATATATTACCTACTGGCGGTCGCCAGTAGGTATATATAGTTAGGATTTTTTCTCTATGGGATTTTTGAAAATTCTATGTCTAATAACTTTGGCGTTTGTGGACGGAATTGGCTGAAATCTTCAGGAAAATGGCACATTTTGTTTCTGAGCAGCCCCTGAAAATTTTGGGGGGGTTCGTCAAGGGGGGGCGAGAAAAAAGGGGGGTCCCAAAACGCGTTTTTCCCATGTTAATTTCCATAGGGCGGTTGGCCTCACTTTTAGCCCGAACGGCTGAATGGATTTGCACGAAACTTGGCAAAATTGTAGGGACTGGTAGCCCGATGTGCCTTTTGTAGGTCTCAATATATGTGCTCCAGTGGATTTTGAGAAATTAACGTTTAAAAAAAGATATATATCTGTAACAGCGGACTGGGCAGCGGCCCAGGACGCGTACTTGTCGCGCAACGGAGCTTTGTGAAGCGAAGCTGATTGGTTCTCCGGCGTCTGTCAACATTCCAAACAGTCCGTAGCGGCCGCCATCTTGTCTCTCGGTAGGATCGGGAGACAAGAGGAGGTCAAAACAAAGGGGGAAATAACTATAAGGGGGCATAGTAGATCCTCGCTGACCCCCTAGGTTTGATGTGGAGGTTTTAAAAGGGCCCCGCGGGGCAAAAAAAAATAATAATAATAATAATCGAACGGCTGAATGGATTTGCACGAAACTTGGCAAAATATTAGGGACTGGTAGCCCGATGTGCCTTTGCTAGGTCTCAATATATGTGCTCCAGTGGATTTTAAGAAATTAACGTTCAAAAAAAGATATATATCTGTAACAGCGCTCCGCTTCGCGTAACGGAGGTTTGCGAAGCTGATTGGTCATTCTGTCACTGGGCTATAGTTGGGCTACATCTGGCTGATATTTGGGCTACATTTGTTTTTTTGTGTGTCTGGCGGCCATCTTTGGGCTACATTGGGCTACATTGGGCTACATTTGGGCTCCAACATATATATAGGCCAATGTAGCCCAATATATATTTTTCAAAGTTAATTTTCGTAAAAACCACTGGAGCATATATCTTGAGACATAGCAAAGGCACATCGGGCTACCAGTCCCTACAATTTTGCCAAGTTTCGTGGAAATCCATTCAGCCGTTCGAGCTAAAAGTGAGTCCAACCGCCCTATGGAAATGAAGGAAATGAATGGGTAATTTGTAATTAGCAAATAGCTCATCGCAAACTAGGAATGGTAAAGAATCGCTATTTATTCCTTAAAGTTCGCTATTTAGGAAATGCAAAAAACTTTGATGATACATATGGCGGTTCATCTCTAACAAGATAAGAAGCATAGGGATACATTTATGATGACTGGCGCATCACCAGGGATGTGTTAGTCATTCTGTGCCGCTGTTCCGTCACCTATGGTGTGCTGCATTTACAATGCGGCGCATCATGGGGCAAAAACAGCACAGATGCGTGATGTATCTGTGCCGTAAAGGTGGCGCATTGCTGGAGTTGTATCGCAAGTGTGATGAAGCTCCAGCAAGGGTCGGGGGTGCCCCTGTCGCAGGGTTTCTGTTCTCACACAGAACTGTGGACAGAGGATTGGAACCTCGGCGAATTAGGGTGTCCCAAAACTCACGTTAGTAATCAAAAACTCCTTAGCAAGCTAGGTACAGTGTCACATTGGATATAACAAACTCTCAATGTTTAGACAATCCAGAATATGAACTTATAGTACCTCAGGATACGTGGAACTCATGAACAGTCGGTCGTTATATATTTCTTAGAAACCAGAACATGGAGTTAAGAAGAACACATGTGTATTTGAAATGTTTATTTACTAATGCCGTCTTCACAGGCGTAGTATCTTAGATAATACAAGTACACATATTATCAGTAGCAAAATTACCAGCATAGTTACTAGTACATAAAAAGCGAATGGTGATAGTATGTTAACATGCTGTAAATGAATAAGAGTTAGCAACACTTATAAGCAGCCGCGGGCCGTGGAGGGAGTTACGGTGGGGCAGGGAGGCGGGGAGGGGGAGGGGCAAGGTAGAGAGGGCTCCACCCTGCTTCTCCCCCTCCCCGCCTCCCTGCCTCACCGTAACTCCCTCCACGGCCCGCGGCTGCTTATATCTCACCCTCCCTAATACACATATTATATTATTTGCTAAGAAGGTCTCTTTGTGTTGGTTTAGGGCGTGCCCATACTTTAGTGTCTTAGATTTGAAGGAATCACATCAGCATACACCAGCTCTCTCTTCATGTGAGCCGCATCAACTGTTGTGTATGTGTGTTCGGCAAAGCAATATAAAACCCGCCTCATGCCCAGAATTGGCAGAAGTTGCACTTATGTTATGAGTATGAAGTCGTGGAGATCAGACCTCATAACAATTCTGTATCGTGTTGTTCTTGAAACTTTAGCACTCGCTGTACAGATATAGTTTAACAAGCAAAGCAGATAGTAGAGCAATAACATATTATTCTCATGTAAACCACGATGAACTACTAGGTGGAAAGCTAAAGCAACAACTAAGTGTCGTGTGCAGAAGTTGCAAAAAAGGAAAAATGGCGTTTAAACCGGTAATGAGCCCATGCTAACTTAACACGGTGTAAAGATATCCAGGACCTAGATGACACCTCCCCATGATCCGGAAACGAACTGAATAAGATAATAGAAGTGCCATCTCATGAGAGCAGATTGCAAGTTTATATGTGGACGGTCCGCAAGGTAAAGCATTAAAAACTAGGAAAATTTAATGCTAAAGAAAAATAAAACAGCCAAGTACTTTATCGAGTCTTAAGCCAATAGGCAAGGAAAATGATAAAAACTTGACAAATAAGTCAATGAATTGTGCATGAAATGCTAGTTCTCAGCATATCAAACATGAAAAAGGTCTATGACATAACTGTGTATGCAAAATAAGCTGCAACAGCCTCCAATAGGAAGTCACCGTCTTCATCCGAAAACAGTTCAGCCATCCAATTTAAAAGCGGAAAAGAACATACGTGCTCTCCCAGCACCGGATCCTCTATCACCATCAGAGGACAGCTCGGTGGGTTTTCAAGAAAGCTCTGTTCCAAGAAAGACTGTGCTGCCGCCAGTAAATTCCAGGGACCAAGTAGTCCATGCATCAATGCCACAGCCATAATCCTTTCGCCAGGACAAACCAACCCGTGAGTAATGATAGGAGTCATCAGCTGATTAAAGTCGACGTCAGGAGAAACCGGTCCGCAGAGACACAAATCAATGGCCCAATCGAAATCACAGGTCAGGCAGTGAAATACAGGCTGGACACAGGTGAAGTAGGAGAATCGAAAAGATAATCCATATGCCGTGCTTAATATCGCCAACGGCATTGTGCCATAATATTCTAGCATGCGATTGCGGAACAGTGTCAGCAGCTGCAGGGTGGGAGGTTGCATAGGAGGGACATCCATATTTAAAAATGTAAAAAAGCACAAGAGCGTCCGCTGGTAATGCAAGTAAAAATGCCAATCCACGAACCAGAGTGGAGAAAATAGAATGAAAGGAAGCAGGGATGAGTCCAAAGATTTTCTCAAATGAAGTCACGAGACCACTGGTAACAACTTTAAAAAAGTGCGCCAGGGACTTTGCGGAGGATGCGTTAAAGATAGTCGGAACCATCTTGCTGAATTTGAAAGGCAAATCTGAATTGAAAAGTGTGTGCACCTCTGTACGGGTGTTCGCTATGTGAAGCACGAAAGTTTCACGGGCCGAACTCAAGGCCACCTCTCTCTGAGACAAAAGAGCTCTTATTCTTGCCATGCCGTTGAAATCTGTCCCAAGGTTGGTATTTGTGGCCAGATTGAAAACTCCCTATGTTCATGTGTGGGAGGAAATAGAACATTTCTGCAGCAAATAACCCGTTCACTTACTGTTACGATAAAAGGAATACTTTTAATTAACTCAGAACAATCTTCATTATTGAGCATCAAATAACTACCATTTTCCAACAACTTGAACGTGGGGATGATAGCAGGAACTGGCGTGCCTTGCAACACGCAAGCCATATTTGGTCGGTGTTTGTTGCATGAACCTTGTAACTGTATGTGCCTACACATTAGTGAATGATCTGGCGTCTCAGTGCATTCCTCTCCATTCAGATAAACTTCTTGATCATCTTTGAAACATCTGTATGTGTATGGAAGCGACCAGACCTCATGAAGAAAAGCACTACCTAAAGGTTCATAACGACCTATTGGTATATATTTCATACAATTTGAAAACTTATATAAAGCAAAAGGCAGCGTTATTAAACCGTGGATAAGGCACGTTGCCAAAAAACCCGCAATCCTCTGCTGATGATGTCACTGAGCATGTCATGAATGATGTAATATGTGACATCATCAGCAGTGGATTACGGGGAATAGTATCTCTAGTTTACTCCCCTATAGCTGTCTTTCTTTTAACATAAGTGTCTGTTTCCTTCCCTTATACTTACTGTTTTTGGTTCGCTTCCGGTTCGCGTACCGGGGAGCGAACTGGGAAGCGAACTAAGAGAAATAGAGGTTGGCACAGTTCCAAATATTGTACCAATTTTTTAATAACGGGGAGGTAGTTCTGAAAAGAACTTTTTTTTTTATTTTTCAGAACATTTTTTTACTTTTTTTGAATTTTTCTGAACAGTTTTATATTTTTTGGGGTTTTTCTTGGAGGGGGCAATGAAAATGATTCATTGTAAAGGGCTCAACAGGAGCAACAAAACAAAAAAAAGAAGTATTTATTATTTTGGGCGTTTCGTACAAACTTGCATATGATAGTCAATAGCTCTGTTGATCAGAGTGATGCTTTTTTCTCCGTAGGAAATGAATCCATCGCAAAATACGCAGATGTGTTTTACATCACCAAATCTCATTTGTATATTTGGCACCATCTCCCTGCCCTCTGGTCCCGTTACTTCCGGTACAACAGATCTTCTGGCCATAATAGGGAGATTATCTAGGTCGTTCCGAAACTGTGCAGCACTGTAGTTGTTAGGATGCCACCTAGTCATATGGCGATGCATTGTGTAGTTTCCGAAACTGTATTTTTTGTCGGTCCCTCTGGACAGTCTATCTTGACATATAAGGCAAGTTACGTATCTTGCATTTACTTTTTTCTGACCTTTGGGAATTTTAAAAAATTGCCAAATGAAGTTTTCTTTCCGTTGAGACGTCCTGGGCTGCTCAGGCAAAAACTGCCTCTCTTTGTGCTCGTCCTCCTGTTCCTCTTCTTCCTCTCCTTGTTGAATTATAACTTGAGCAGGTGGTCCACTCTTCCTTGGATGTGGTGGAGGTGGTGGGGAAGCACCAGCTGAAGCTACTAAAGAAGCCATTGCTCAGTGATCACAAAGGGTCTTTCTCTCACAATGATGAAAGTCAGAGTGAGGAAAGAAGGAGGGATTTTCATCATTTGGGAAAAACAAGAGTTCTCAACCAATCAAAAGTGTTCATTTTAGATTATATGACCTAGTCTTACATCATTAGGAAACCAAAAGTGAAATGAATCAATGAAAAGTGTTATTACCAAGTCACATGACTTGCTGTGTTTACGTTAAGCGCTTTGCAGGGCCTCCCGGTTTGCTTCCAGAAACCTGCGCTTTGCGACTCGCTTCGCGTACCAGTTCGCTAACGTTGTACGTCATATGACGTATCACGCGACAACGTGAAACGTCATGCGGACGGGAGGCGTCACGATGTTGTTTTCTAACGCGGCACTTGCGGTAAAGAAACGTTTACCGGCTCGCGGTCTATTTCGCGGCATCAAGGTCAGCTAACGGGAAGCTTCCCGATTCGCGAAGCGGGAACGAAGAAAAAAAAATATTTAAAAAAAAAATTATTCATAAACATATAAAATATATTTTTGGATTTAAAGAAGAATACATTTTACAGCTACAGATATTAGCTGTTAAAAAACCAATGAAATTCACAGAAAAAACCATAGGTTATAGACCATATATAGTTAGGAATTAGCATTTACAAAACCTTGAAAATTCACTGAAAAAACCATAGGTTATAGACCATATATAGTTAGGAATTAGCATTTAGAAAACCTTATTTTACTCACACAAAACCATTGAAATTCCATATATAGTTAGTTGCACTAACTATATATCGCGCACCCGCAATCCACTGCTGATGATGTCACATATTACATCATTCATGACATGGTCAGTGACATCACTGATGACATCACTGATGACATCTCAAATGACATCACTGATGACATCACTGATGACATCTCAAATGACATCACTGATGACATCATGACACACCAATACCAGTTACTACATAAGCACTCACTGATTCCTACGTCTACACACACATTCACTCATTCACCCATACAATCACTCATACATACAGTCACTTATTACAACACTATCATATGCACTCATACACCTATGCAGACAGTCACACACTGCCACTCATCCATGGAGTTACTCACACACCAAGCCAGTCCTGTAAAGAATCAATCACACTTCCATTTCTTCATCTATACAGTTAAACACAGAACACCATACTTCAGTGACATCACTGATGACATCACTAATGACATCTGAAATGACATCACTGATGACATCTCAAATGACATCACTGATGACATCATGACACACCAATACCAGTTACTACATACACACTCACTGATTCGTATGTCTACACACACATTCACTCATTCACCCATACAATTACTCATACATACAGTCACTTATTATTAGAACACTATCATATGCACTCATACACCTAGTCAGTCCTGTGAAGAATCAATCACACTTCGATTTCCTCATCTATAGTTAAACACAGAACACCATACTTTTCACACATATACTAACACATACTTACTCTCTTATACAATCACTGATACAAGTACACATTGATATGCACAGAGTCACACACCTCCCACCCAGCCACACACACACTCAGTCTTCCATACATCCAGTCATTCTTCAATATGTAAAACGTATTTAAACTTTACAAAAACACACAGACACTAGATGATGTCATCAGTGATGTCATTTGAGATGTCATCAGTGATGTCATCAGTGATGTCACTGACCATGTCATGAATGATGTAATATGTGACATCATCAGCAGTGGATTGCGGGTGCGCGATATATAGTTAGTGCAACTAACTATATATGGAATTTCAATGGTTTTGTGTGAGTAAAATAAGGTTTTCTAAATGCTAATTCCTAACTATATATGGTCTATAACCTATGGTTTTTTCAGTGAATATATATATATATATATATATTACCTACTGGCGGTCGCCAGTAGGTATATATAGTTAGGATTTTTTCCCTATGGGATTTTTGAAAATTCTATGTCTAATAACTTTTGCGTTTGTGGACGGAATTGGCTGAAATTTTCTGGAAAATGGAACATTTTGTTTCGGAGCAGCCCTTGAAAATTTGGGGGGGTTTCGTCAAGGGGGGGCCCAGAAAAAAAGGGGGTCCCAAAACGTGTTTTTAACATTGAGTTTTCCATAGGGCGGTTGGCCTCACTTTTAGGCCGAACGGCTGAATGGATTTGCATGAAACTTGGCAAAATTGTAGGGACTGGTAGCCTGATGTGCCTTTTGTAGGTCTCAATATATGTGCTCCAGTGGATTTTGAGAAATTAACGTTTAAAAAAAGATATATATCTGTAAGCGCGCTCCAGGCAGCGCTCCGGTCCGCGGACCTTAAGCGCACCGGAACTTCGCGTAGCGAAGCTGATTGGCTCTCCGGTGTCTGTCAACATTCTAAACAGTCCGGAGCGGCCGCCATCTTGTCTCTCGGTAGGATTGAGAGACAAGAGGAGGCCAAAACAAAGGGGGAAATAACCATAAGGGGGCATAGTAGATCCTCCCTGACCCCCTAGGTTTAATGTGGAGGCTTTAAAAGGGCCCCGCGGGGCAAAAAAAAACACATTTTTTTTTTGTTTTTTTGCGTGGGTAGCGCCCGGTCCGCGAACCGGGAAGCGTTCTAGGCAGCGTACTACAATGAAAAATGAATGATAGACTTTTCAAATGCTGTATGTTAATTGATTGTTGGTTTTGTTGATTATTTTTTATTTTCTTTATTTTTTAAGCATTTTTTTTTATTGTGATTGTGTTTCATAATTTATTAAACTTTCTAACATTTCATTGTCAGAAATTTCATAATTATCATTGAATATACATTGTAGTCTCTGAGGGTGTAAAATTTCCTCATTTTCAAGGAGGTTATCTACTGCTTGTACACATTGCAGTAGTTCTTTGTCTAAAGTTTCATCGAAAAATTCAATATCATTTTCATCAATGATTTCTTGGCTGCTCTCTTGCAGGACAATTTGAAATTCAACTTTCTGTTCGCCTTCCATTTTGCCTGAAATTTAGATTAAAAAAATATATATTAGTAGAGATAGGGCACTGTTGGGATTAATTTTAGATAGGCAGTTTTTATCAGTGAATTTATCTTTGGGCAGTGTATAGTATCAGAGTGGAAGTAGGAATATAAAAAAGTGTATGTGATTTAACGTAAGTAAATTCATAATTATACAAGAGAAGCCTAACTCCATCCATAACTATAACAGAGAAGTCTATCTAAATCTATAACTACTACAGAGGGATAGTATATAACTATCAGAAAAAGTTTACCATATTAACTTATAGTGCACAATATACTTCAGTTTTAAAAATAAAAACTTACCTTTAGAAAGAAGTTGAAGGAATTAGTGAAAATCCTATTGAAATGTACACCAAGAAGTAGTAGTCAAAATGGCTGTGTTTTCTTCTCTTCCTTTATATATATTCAGGTATATAACCAATGAAATGTCAGGTAAAAAAAGTAGAAAATGAAAGTAACATATTAATTGGTTGTCAATTCCAACACTTCAGATGTGTTTTGTGAAGTAATTTACCTCACGGTATTTAGAGAGGTCTACAGGCTAAATGGCTAAATGGAATTCCAATCAAATTTGTGAAAATGGTAGGGATTGGTATGTAGTATGAGCTAATCTATATTTGGTGAAATTGTCTCCAGTGGCTTTTCTGTGAACTACTTTCCCACCTTTTTTGATGGTGCGCTTCCCAGGGAGCGACCCGGTACGCGAACCGTTGAGCGCCCCGGTTCGCGAACCTTAAGCGTTACGGGAGTCCACCATTTTGTGTTTCGGTCGAATTAAGATACAAAATGGAGGGCAAATAATGTTCAGAATGGGTAGAAGGGGGCACGGTAGACTTATCTTGACCCCCTAGGTTTTGTGAGGGTGGCTGAGGAGGCTTATATGTGCGAAAAAAAAACATTTTTTTTAAAAATTTCGCGAGGTTAGCTCCCGGTTCGCGTACCGGGTAGCGTCCCAGGGAGCGTACTTTGTTGAAAATTAGTGAAAAAAGTTAGAGGAAAAATAACAATTGTGAGTGATCAGATGTAGGGTAGCTCTGAGAAGAGCTTTTGGGTTTATGGTACATTTAGGTACTTATAAGTAGGTACCAATGCACATTCTTAAATTCAGAGTGAAAATTCTGTTGCCCTCATCTGAGAAGTGAACTCCATCTCCTCTGTAGATATCTTGCATGTAGTAACGCAAGTTATTGTTGTACAGGGAGCCCATTCCATGGTCTCTCATGTAAGCTGAAACAGATTTGTTTACATGCTTCCTCGACTTCTCAATTTGTGGACAAAATTGGTTTGACCACCTCCATTTCTGTCTTTGGCATATATTTGAATATACCAAGGCAGTCTGAGGAAAAAGTGCCATTAATTGCTCAAAGGTGTCCTTTAAAAGCATTTCCAGACCTACACTAGTCAAAGTGCCCAAGTCATTACCTCCACAGTGCACAATTAACAGGTCAGGTTTGGGCAAATGCATAAAGGTTTTCACCAATGGTATCAATTGGTGACATTTTAATCCTCTGTGGCCAAACCACTTAATTTCCACATCTTGTAAATTGAGGTTAGGTAAATTCCTGTTTTCAGCGTACCTTTGAGCCCAGTGAATATAACTATGTCCAACAATCCAGACAGAAAACATGGTGAGAGAAGGTTCTCCTGCAGTCAGATGAAGTGTGGCAATGAAATGGCAGTTGAAAAAATGAGAGTTTAAAATGAAAAAAACTGTGGAGTTTCTGTGTTCATGAAGCAGTAACAGTGATTGGTGGATTTTGATTGCTGAAAACAGAAAGTTAGGGTGCACGGATGAGTTATTTGAAAGATGTATTTTGAATGGTCAATAAAAAATCATTAAATGAAAGAATGCACTGGATATGCAGGTGCACTGAGAGTTCAGAGTTCAATTGCAACATTGTTGTGTGAACTTGCAAACACCAGAAGTCTTCCAAGAGGTGGTTGCCATGCAGAAAAGGCAGAAAGGGCAGAGGGGTGAAGGGTTTTCATTTGAAAAAAAGTGAGGGAAGAGTTTTGATTGGGTGACATGAGAGATATGTGTGAAGAATTACAGCATTTCTGTGCTTTTGATAGCTGCAGACTCTGGAGTGCATACCTTTTGCTCTGCTGAAGACAAATTGGTGTGTTTCTGAGACTGTTTTCAAACTCAAAGTATTTGCTAAGGTGAGAAAATATTTCTTTAATTTAGATAGAGAATAGTGTGCTTTAAGGAGAAAATTATGAATTATGTGGCGCAAATTGCTTGTAAATATGCTCCCACCTGTGCATGGAAAATTTAGATTTTGAATGTTTGTGTTACATAGCCATGTTAAAAGTGATACAAACATGCTGCAAAGGAAATTAAAAAACGCTTTTATGTGTCTTAAGGACATTTAAAGTAATTTTCCCATGTGCAGTGTTTTGAAAATATGATTTGAAAATCGTTTTTGGGGAAAAGGAATTGTTTTTAAATTTATGACAAGGACATAATGGTGTATGCTTCTTTATAAGGCAATTGACTGTCCCTGATGTTATTTTTCCCATTTTAATGTAAGACCTTCCTCTGTGGCGCAAATTGCTTGTAAATATGCTCCCACCTGTGCATGGCAAATTTAGATTTTAAATGTTTGTGTTACATAGCCATGTTAAAAGTGACCCAACCATGCTGGAAAGGCAATAAAAAAACACTTTCATGTGTCTTAAGGACATTTTAAGTAATTTCCCTGTGGGCAGTGTTTTCAAATTATGAATTGAAAATCGTTTTTGAGGTAAAGGAATGTTGTTAAAATTTATGTGCGCCATATGCCCCCAAATTTCTTTTTCAGGGGTGCAGCAGGGTGTTATTGAGACACCCCTGCACCTTTGGAAAAATTCCTAATTTGCGATGAGCTAATTGCTAATCGCAAATTGCACCTTCTTTCATATGGGCATCCTGGCGCATGGAAATGAATGGGTAATTTGCAATTAGCAATTTGCTCATCGCAAATTTGGAATGGTAAAGAATCGCTATTTATTCCTTAAAATTCGCTATTTTGGAAATGCAAAATAGTTATATGATACATATGGCGGTTGATGTCTAACAAGATAAGAAGCTTAGGGATACATTTATGATGACTGGCGCAATGAAGTGGACATCACTTACTTCATTGGTAGAGCTTTACATGTATTATGTCCTCTGTATTCTTCATCAAGCGTAACTTTAATCTGCAATCCTGAGTAGGCCTCACCTTAAACAAACCTCTGGATAGGCCACATCTTATCGTCATCCTGAATTAATCATTTAAAATGCTAGGGACAGATTTATGATAGGTGTATGCCTCTTTTGCGCCACTTACAAAACACTGTCCATGGGAAAATGACTTAAAATGTCCTTAAGACACATGAATGTGTTTTTTTAAAGCGTTTGCAATTTTTTTGGGTCACTTTTAACATGGCTATGTGACTCAAACAGTCAAAATCTAAATTCACCATGCACAGGTGGGAGCATATTTACAAGGAATGTGCTCCATGGGGAAAGGTCTTATAATGTAATATGGGAAAAATGACATCAGAGACACTGAAATGCCTTATAGAGAAGCATACACCATTATGTCCTTGTCATAAATTTGCAAACCATTACTTTTCCCCCAAAACGATTTTCAAATCATAATTTGAAAACACTGCACATGTGGAAATGACTTAAAATGTCCTTAATTCAAAATTTGCTATTCCTTATTTTGCGATTGCACTGAAGGATTTGCAAATTTTGCGATTCCTTAAATGCAATGTATCAAACAAAAAATATGTAAAAAATGACATTAAGGATTTGGAAACTACCACCAACTTCTAGTTTGTGGTAATTTGCGAATTCTTTTCAAAAAGCATTTTTTTCCAAAAAACAAAAGGTGCCATATGACGCCAATACATGTCCTTAGGGCATGTATGTGTGCCATATGCCCCCAATTTTCTTTTTCAGGGGTGCAGCAGGGTGTTCTTGAGATACCCCTGCACCCTTGAAAAAATTCCTATTTTGTGATGAGGTAATTGCTAATCGCAAATTGCAACCTTCATTCCTATGAGCCTCCTAGCCCATGGAAATGAATGGGTAATTTGCAATTAGGAATTTGCTCATTGCAAATTAGGAATGGTAAAGAATTGCTATTTATTCCTTAAAATTCGCTATTTAGGAAATGCAAAATAGTTTGATGGTACATATGGTGGTTCATCTGTAACAAGATAAGAAGCTTAGGGATACATTTATGATGACTGGCAAAATAAAGTGCAAATCACTTACTTCATTGGTAGGCCTTTACATGTATTATCTCTTCTGTATTCTTCATCAAGCGTAACTTTAATCTGCAATCCTGAGTAGGCCTCACCTTAAACAAACCTCTGGATAGGCCACACCTTATCGTCATCCTGGATTAATCATTTAAAATGCTAGGGACAGATTTATGATAGGTGTATGCCTCTTTTGCGCCACTGTGCGTCACTTTTATGATGCAGCGGCGGTGCAAAAGATTTGCTATGAGGCGACAAAATTACAAATTGATGCATTTAGGCAGATATGTCATGGTGTAAAAAAACGTACCACATGAAACCGATGCAGCAGTGATGCAAAAGATGCACCATGTTGCAAGACAGGCCTCACTTGGGGCCATATGTATCAAGCTAATTAGCATTCGCAAAGATCAAAATTCTGCGAATTTCGGCCTTTGCGAATGTTAATTAGACAAATGGTATGTATCAAACAAGTTTGATGCAAAATAAGGAGTAGCAAAATTTGCTATTCCTTATTTTGCGATTGCACTGAAGGATTTGCAAATTTTGCGATTACTTAAATGCAATGTATCAAACAAAAAATATGTAAAAAATGACATTAAGGATTTGGAAACTATTGTGGTAAATTGGTGGTAATTTGTGAATTCTTTTCAAAAAGCTTTTTTTCAAAAAAATAAAAGGTCCCATATGACGCCAACACATGCCCTTAGGGCATGTATGTGTGCCATATGCCCCCAAATTTCTTTTTCAGGGGTGCAGCAGGGTGTTCTTGAGACACCCCTGCACCCTTGAAAAAATTCCTAATTTGTGATGAGCAAATTGCTAATCGCAAATTAAACCTTCATTCCTATGAGGCTCCTAGCCCATGGAAATGAATGGGTAACTTGCAATTAGCAATTTGCTCATTGCAAATTAGGAATGGTAAAGAATTGCTATTTATTCCTTAAAATTCGCTATTTAGGAAATGCAAAATAGTTTGATGGTACATATGGCGGTTCATCTGTAACAAGATAAGAAGCTTAGGGATAGATTTATGATGACTGGTGCATCACCAGGGATGTGTCAGTCATCCTGCGCCGCTGTTCCGCCACCCATGGTGTGCTGCATTTACAATGCGGGGCATCATGGGGCAAAAATGGCACAGATGCGTGATGTATCTGTGCTGTAAAGGTAGTGATTGCTGGAGTTGTATCGCAAGTGCGATGCAGCTAAAGCAAGGCTCAGGGGTGCCCCATCTCCACAATGTTGCGTCAAGACCTATGCCTGCTTAAAGCAGGCGCAGGGTTTTGACGCAGCTTTCTCCTATCTGATTGTAAATACGGCACACCATGGGTGGCAGAGCAGCGGTGCACGTTAACTGGTGCATGCCTGGGGATGTGCCATTTAACATAAATCTGCCCCTTTACATTTAAGTATGTGCAGGACACACAGAGTCGGTGAGGCTTATCCAAGGTTAAGAAGAGATGAGTCCTGTTCACTGAAAAATTAGACATAGTCTTCACCTGATCAGCATTGCTGGACATGGCTAAATAATAGCTGCAAAATATTACTCTTGTTAAACAATTTTACTATTATAATCTCTGAGATTTGTCTCTTACTCTGCAACATCTCATTGTTGTTATCTTTCTTTAAAGATAAAGACAACATCAACATGAGCGACAATCTGCAATCAGTTGATTTTGACCTCATCATTGAACTTGTAATTGAAACATCAGTGGATGTTGATTCATTGGATGATTTAAATCCTGAGGATGAAGAAGAGCGTGATGAGGATGCATATTTGTCCGAATTATATGACATAGGGTGGGAAGCTGACCTGCTTGAGCCTATGGAAATATAAACATTTATTTTTAAAATGTATAATTAATAAAAAGTAAAAATGTAAACCGTTTAATTTAAAAATAAAGACACCTTCAAAAACAGGTTATGTGTAGTGTCTTCAATAAAATATTAAAATATGCTCATAAAATTAGATCAGATTCACATATAAAATAACACAGGTAACATAAATATAAATGTCATTTCTTTTCTGCTATTTCTGTATTGTAAATTTGCCAAGGACTAAAAAATCTTCTATTTAAAATGTCAAGTAGTGTGTTAAGTTTTTGATCACTGTTATTGATTTACTGTTTGGTAATAATGGTTAATAACATTTTTTATTATATTTTACCACAGATTCAACTGCAGATCATTTCAAGATTTCACCATGCCAACAATAGAAAGACAGAGAAAGGCTGCAAAACGTCAAAGACAGCAGGTGAAACAAAATAAGCAGCAGTCCTCTAACAAAAAGATTTGTCAAGTCACGAAGAAAGCACCGGGTAAGAGCACAAAATATTTCATAAGAAATATGTGTAGTAAAAGAAATATTACTACAGAAAATGTTTCAGTCCATAAAAAGAGAAGCAAATCAAATGGAAAGGAAAGGCCAATCAAAAATGTTACTGCTAGAGCAAGAGATAACTCTGTGCATGATAGTAGAAGGAAACAACAGTTTAGGGACATTCGTAAACGAATGTTCCGCAACAGGATAATTGGCAATTTGTTAAAAATATTAAGAAAGGTCAACAGAAACTGGTTTTTTATAAGAGAAAAAAAAAAGTTGAGAAAGTTATTGATCAGGCATTTGAAATTAAACGTAAGTTATTTATTTTGATAATCAATAGAATTAGGAAGCTAAACAAGGCAATTTATGATTTCAAAAGAAATAGTAGATGGAAGAGAATAGTTAATCGTAGTAATTTTTGTGAAGTTTTTTCTGGAGAATGGATGCATAGTTCAAGCTGTGAGGCATTTTTTAATGAGGAGAGTTATTTCCAGGATAATGATTTGGTGCATGCAGTTGACACCAGTGGTCGTGCTTATGAAGTGAAAGATGGTTGTCCAGTTGAAAAAGAAAAACTTGTGACAACAGAGACAGAAGAGGTGTTAGGTAATGAGGTTTTAGGAAGACGTGCTAAGGGTCCTGTGTACACCTGGAAGTGTAGTAGTATTTGTAGTGTGCGACAGGATTCCATCAATTTGCTTTGTGATTTTGTACGGTCATTTAATAAGAAAAGTTTGAAGCAGAAAATAAGGTTGTTGCAAGAATTAGATCCTTGCAGAGTGAGAGAAGTGACAAGTTTGCATGGTTATTCACTGGCTTGTCTTTCCAGGAGAGTATGCCAGAGTGTTTTTCATCATTTCAGGATGCTAGCAGTGCATCATAATAAAGTGAGGAAATTAGTTAGAATGTTGTATTATGCTAAGAGTCCAGCAATTATGCTTAAACAATTATGCGCTGCTCTTTTGCATGGTTCTGAAATAGATGTGAAGAACATATGTGAAGAAATTGAGTTTTGTTACTTTGGAAGTAAAGAGGAGAATGTTGAAATTGACCCAGAAGAAGAGGGTAATGTGGAAGATAGTGTACAGGTTTCCAGTACAGCTAATTTCCAGAGGAAAATTGCGACGTTTCAGGTGAAATCAAGTGAGAGGCCTAATTTCACTTGTGTGTGTTGTCGACGCACTTATTATAAGAATCAGACTAAGTTAGTGGATTTATATGCAAAAAGTGAAAGGGAAAATAATAGTGAATGGAAGGATTTTGCAACATACTTGATGGTAGAAAATTGTTTTGATTTGGGATTCGATCAACGTGTGTGTACTTATTGTTGTTGCAAATTAAATCAAAACCAGATGCCTGCTAGAGCAGTTCATAATAATCTGGAATTGGTTGAGATTCCTTCTGAATTGAAGGATTTAAATACTTATGAATCTATTTTGATTCAAAGTATCCATCCCTTTCAGGCTATTGTAAGAATGGAGCCAAAGACAGGGAAATTGCCTCCATCAGATTTACAGAGAGGATTAAAGGGAAGAGTTGTTTATTTGCCTCTAGATTTGAAGAAAAACATTAACACAATTGGAGTAGAAAAAGTGGAAGAGGAACCTCTGGTTATCTTAGTTAATGGGGTTCCGACAAAGAATAAGAAAATATGGCAAGATTTAGTAGATGTTAGGAAAGTTAAAAAGGCAACATTGTATTTGAAAAAAAATAATAAATACTATAAGAATGTATATGTTGCAGAAGAGGAAGTAAGTGAGGAAGAGGATAGCGATTTGTGTGCTGGTCAAATTGAGAAAGTATGACCCTCTACTAGTGAAGAAATATATGAACATTATAGTGTTCATCCTTTGCATTCCAAGGAAGTCATGGGGAATGCTATTGAGTTGTTTCAAATGAAACAAGCCAAAGGGAGTCCCATTAGTGTTTGGGAGGAAAGTTTGGAAGCTCGGTGTTTCCCACAGCTTTTTCCAACAGGTCAGGGAGGAAGATATGATGAGCGACCTCATCAAATTCCTGCTTCTGAATACCGGACTTTGCGATTGTATGCAGGAGATGCTAGGTTTCGACAATGCATTCCCTATTTGTTTCATCTCCTGTTTGAAAGCGATCTGTCTGGACTGTCATATGCAGTGAACCACATCTTGAAAAGTGGTATACACATGCAAAACATCTCGGCAAGTGACTTTATGGATAAAGTCAATGTCCAAGACAGTATTTTGGATTCTCACCTGATTAATCTCATGGCGTGTCAGCGTGGTACTAATGAGTACTGGTACCGTCGTCATGGTGATTTAAAATGTATGCTGAGGAACTTAGGTACTCCCACATGGTTCCTCAGTCTGAGCTGTGCCGAGTATGGCTGGGAAGACTTACTTGAATTTCTACGAGAGGCAAATGCTAACGTAGATAATATCGAATTCAAGACACCCGGAGAACTGTGCTCTTTGGATCCAGTCAATGTATGTAGGTACTTCAATCATAGATTTGAAGCTATGATGTCTTTCATCATGAATAAGACGAATCCACCTCTTGGAGAGGTGTTGGATTTCTTCTGGAGAAAGGAGTACCAAGCAAGAGGTGCTCCTCATATACATATGTTGCTGTGGATCAAGGATGCACCTAAATTTGGAACGGATCCAGAAGACTCAGTGATGAGTTTCATCCAACAGTATTCTACGTGTGCTGTTCCAAACGCAAAGGAGAAGAAAAACCTAAGAGAAAAAGTTCTGCGTTTCCAAAGCCATCGATGTGGAAAGTACTGCCGTCGTAAATTCCGAAACAAGGACAAGTTCTACACCAAATGTCGTTTCGGCTTTCCACGACCGGTGATTTCTAAAGGAAGAGTAAACAGTTTGATGTCTTCGCTGCGACATAATGTCATGAAGAAATCACCTAAAAACACATACAATTTGAAGAGGAACGAAGAGTCCAAGTACATCAACGACTACAACCCGGTGATTTTGTCCATGTGGAATGCTAACATGGATATACAGTTTGTGGCTGATAACTGTATGGCTGTGGCTCTGTATGTGACGTCTTACATCACCAAAAAAGAGAAGACAGAATTGAAGGATATGTGGGAGGACATTTCCCATGAAAAGAGCCTCAGCAAGAAGTTGTACAGTTTCAGTCTGAAGATGTTGTCGCATCGAGAAATTGGAGCTTACGAATGCTCTGACCGGTTGTCTTCAGCAAGTCTCTATGCCAAGTCCAGGAGTATCGTTTGGGCGAGTCTTGGTCTTGCTGCAACGCGTAATCGAGTTCTGAAACCTGTGCGGGAAATTGAGTATTTGGCGGAAAAGGAGCCAAACAGTACCGACATTTTGAAGACCAACATGTTGGATACATATTATCCAAATAGAAGCAGTCACCTCGACAATGTTTGTCTGTATGAGGTTCTTCAAAATTACATATTCAAGAGGAACATCAAAGAAGATACTGAGAAAGGAGTGTATGCTGTAATAGGAAGTGAGGGATGTCTGGTCAAGCAAAGAAAATGCCACTTGGTAAACCATCGAAAATTGAGTGGCGAATCTCCTGAAAAAAAGGAATTTGTTCTATTTAGCACTTTTGCAACTTTTCAAGCCTTGGCGTGCAGAAGAGGAACTGCTTGGAGATTTCCTCTGTTACGAAGACTCTTTCAATGCCGCCAAGGAGACCATAGAATGTCCTGCTTTTCCCAAATATGTAGAAATGTTGAATGCGGAAATTGAGCAGGAAGCAACGATTGCAGCCGAGATTGCCAGAGACAGTTCTCAGGACAGTCAGAGTTCTGCTTCATTGAGTCAGGATCCACTAGGAGGACCTGTTATCGAAAATGAAGCTGCCACTGCCATGAATGAAGTGGAAAGAGCCATGGCACATGCTCAGGAGGATGCGGTTAACTTAGAAGAGTTGAAAAGACAACTCAACGTTGAGCAGAGGAAAATATATGACGAAGTTACCATGCAAATTGATCATGGATTAAGTCATGACAAGAAAGAGTGCTCATGTACGTCGTTGAAGCCTGTCCGACTGTACGTGAGTGGAGAAGCGGGAACTGGAAAAAGTTTCCTCATTAAAGCAATTTCATGCTATTTGCAGGAAAGGACAGAGTCATCGCTGTCTTGTGTTGTCACCGCTCCAACTGGACTGGCAGCACATAACATTAAAGGGATTACTTTACATCGTTTACTGATGCTGCCAGTGGAGCATGACAACAAATTACAATATCACAAGCTATCTGGAGATGCTTGTTTTGAAGTTTCAAGAATCTTGAGGAAAATGAAACTTCTTATCATTGACGAAGTAAGCATGGTTTCCAATGTCATGCTTGCCTTTGTGCATTTGAGAATGCAAGAAGTTCTCAAAACAGAGTATGATGTGTTATTTGGTGGCAAACACATCATTGTTTTCGGAGATCTTCTGCAGCTGACACCAGTGAAAGGGCAACCTGTGTTCAAAATGCTCACGCATGAAGATACCAGGAAGTGCCTAGGCAGCATTGGCAACGTCAATATATGGTTAAACTTCAATTATGCTGAACTGCATGAAAATATGCGTCAGGCGAAGGATGAAGTTTACAAGACTATTCTACAAGATGTTAGAATTGGAAAAGTGACCGAGCATGGGAAAGAAGCTTTACATGCACGATTACTATCAAATTTATATCCAGAACAAGATGTTGTGCCTGAGAATATTTTTCAGAAAATTACTGATAAGAAATCTGGAATATGTTTGATGCCAACTCTTGCAGAATGTGCCAAATTCAACAACAAAATGTTGCATTTAGAAAAGCAAGAGATTGTGAAACTGGAAGCTATTGACAGAGTAGAGCATATGGGATCAACAATTATTTTGTCTGAGAATCTGAAAACAAAATTGGATTCATTAGAGAAGAGTATATCTAAAACTGCAGGTTTTGAAAAGACTCTGAATGTGTGCTTGAACTGCCGTATAATTTTAAGAAGGAATTTACATGTTGAAAGAGGTCTGGTAAATGGATCAATGGGTAATGTTGTTGATTTTGCAAAATACAGAAATAGAGATGGAATTGAATTTTTAAAAATTAAATTTGATGGCATTGAGGAAGTACAGCTAATTGGTCGTTGCTCTGCTAGATTTTCGCTTGTAAAAGACTTATATGTTCGCCGTAAGCAGTTTCCTGTTTGCTTGGCATATGCGGTGACAATCCATAAATCGCAAGGTTTAAGTGTAGACAGTGCATTGGTGAATATTGGCAGTTCTGTGTTCAAGGAGGGTATGGCATATGTGGCATTGTCACGAGTTAGAACTTTATCGGGATTGTACTTGATTGAGTGTGATGTCACAAACATTTGTGCGGATCTAGATTGTGTTAAGGAATACAATAGGTTAAGAAGAGAGTATGCGCCACATTTGCCTCAGTATCCTTTGTTTGAGAAACGTGTGGTAGGCCGGAAACGAAGAAATGTGACCAATACTGGGGAGGTTGTAGCAAAAAGACGAAAAGTCGATGAACCTAAAATTACAAGCAGAAACAAAAAGGATTCTGTTGAAGATGTTGTTGGTTTTCAATTTGAAAACAGTTCTGGTGTCAACTGCTATGCTAATGTAGTGGTTAATGTTTTGTTTTCTCTAGAAAATGTAAAAGAAGAGATTGTGGTCAATTCTGATCAAAGATTTTGCAGTTTGTTAAATTCTGTGTTAGAGAAATGTAGCACTGATAGAAGAAACATAGAAAGTGTGTCTGAAATTCGAAATCTGTTAGACAGATGTTCGGGCCAAACACAATTCTCTCAAAATATTCAGCAAGATTGTCAGGAGTTTTTAATGTATATGCTTGATGTATTGCATGCTGAAGGTGTAGATGTAGATCAGCTGTTTGGGCTTTCTTATCAATGGCAGCATGACTGCGAGAACTGTATGGTATCAAGTACTACTAGTGTAGACTCAGAAAGATTTATATATTTAACTTTGCCAGACAGTAAATCAGTCTCCTTTAATAAGCTAGTAAAAGCAGCTGATCACAACATGGAGTGTAGCCAATGTAAATCTGAAATGATGTCCACATTATTTATACGAACATATGGCCAGTATGTCATTTTAATGTTCCAACGATGTAGGCCTGATGGAACAAAATTGACAACTTTAATTAAAAATTTTGTAGCTTCGCAGTTGTCAATATCAGGAAGGACTTTTGTAACTGCAGCAATTATATATCATGACGGCCCTTCAATAACATCAGGACATTACACAGCTTATTTAAAGTCTAGAAATGGCTGGTCATTCTGCAACGATTCTGTTTTAATTTTCAAAAAAAAATTGCCGTATGACCTTAAAAACTCTTACCTGGTGTTTTTAAAACCAAAATTTTAGGGAAATAATCTTGGGATGTGCTCTGTGGAATTTCAAGAAGTTCTAATGGCTCCTACACAATTTGGCCTTGAGGATAAGTGTAGTTCAGAGACATAACTTCTAACCATAAGACTGGACGTCATGGAGAAATAAGTGCACTTTGAATGAGTTCAGAAAAACTATTTCTTTTTATAAGCTAATTGAAGCAGCCAATCAAAACATAGAGTAGAGGGAATGTAAGTCTGCAACGCTGTCTACTGTTTTACATTGCTTTGTGATTGAAAGTGATGTAGAGAATTAAATAATTGTAGTAGTCATAGAGTTAGTGTAAGTCTGCTTCATAGTAAGCAGTATCAGTGTCATAGGAAATGTAGAACATGACTGAGGAAGAAGGGGAAGATATTACTAGTCCAGGATTGTGAAAATGATCTTCAACATTTTAATTCTGAAAGTTGCGGAAATGCCAAATGACGGGATTGGCTTACAAGAAATCCAAGAGTTATAAATGGCTCTGACAAGATTTGGCCTTGTGGAAACTTGTGGTAGAGAGCAAGAAGTCATTTATTGTATGTAACATGTTTTTCAAAACGATGGAGGTTTTCTTTCAGAAAGTGGCGGTCTGAAAGTAATAACAGCACAACAGAGTGTAAGCTGTTCATAGGACATCCTTCAACGTCATGGAAAGTAAGTTAACTTTAAGGAGTTCTGAATTCTGATTTGTTATGTTGTATGGGTTTTTTAAACACAATCATTTTGATTGTGTTTTTTTTTCCCCGCTGTTATATGATGAATACCTTCAAGTCACTGTTTTTAGCGAAATTTGATACATTCTGAGAACAGCAAAAATAAACCATTTAACATGTATAATTAATTCTGTACTGTTTCCATTTATGATGTACATTTAGAACTGTGTAGGAGGGATGGAGAAGGAGAGGCTTCTGTAAGTGTCAAAGTTCTTGCATACAGTGCTCATATTCTACGTAGTCTTTCATATGATAGACTACATTTCCACAATGAGATACCTAAGCAAAGGAAACACAGGTCATATGATTGTGGAATGAGCAAAAAAATGTGCATGTTTTTCAATTATATATCCTGTGTTTCCTAACATTACACACCACATTGTGTAGATGAGGTTTAGGCCTGTTCCTGGAGACAGAGGAGGTCTGACATTTGTTCAAGAGTGCAGTGGACATTAATCACTTCATTGGTAGGCCTCCACATGTATTATGTCCTCTGTTCTCTTCAAACAACTCGAAATTTCATTTGGAACCCTGAGTAGGTCTCACCTCAAACAAACCTCTGGATAGGACACATTTTATTGGCATCCTGAAGCAATCATTTAAAATGTTAGTGTCTTGCGACACTTTTCTGGGACAACAGCAGTGCAAAAGATGCACCATGTTTTAAGATAGGCCTCACTTCATCTATATCAAGATACTGTTAGTTTAAAATGTATATCTTTAGGACTGTGTAGGGGGCCTGGAGAAGCAGAAGCTTATGTCAGTGTCAAAGTTGTTGAAAAACTGTTTGTCCTTCAATCTTTCCCCTTGTCTTTTGTAATTTTTAAATACATGTTTTAATATTTTTCAAATGTCTGTTCTCTCTTTCACAGATTGAAAGTATAAAAACAAAAAGTGAGTAATTTAACGACAATTATAAGGTAAATGTTTTGTATTCTTTTCGTTACATTTCTATCACATTCACCTACTATTAGTTCCACAGCTTTATTTCTTTAACCCTCAGTTTCCTGCCTTTGCTACTTTCCTCATTCCTTTCTCTTTTACCTACTTACTCAACTCCTTCCACTCCTTTTCTCAGTCCCTCTCTTCTCATAGTTCCTCACTCTTGTTCACTCACTCCGTCTCTATTACTCTTAGTGTCTTTGACTGATCACTTTTTCACTACTTGTTCATAATGCTTTCTCTGTGTAGTTGAAGCACACTAAGGGGCATATTATGAACACAGCCAATAAAATTATTGCTGTTTTTATTGGCAGAAAACTGGTGCAAAAGTGGTTTTAGCGGCAGTTTTCTGCCGCAAAAGCGGCTTTGGTGACATATTTCTGCCGATAAAAGCTGCAAAACTTTTATTGCCTATGTTGATGATATGGCTCTATATTATTTACATTTCTTTGCTGTTTCAATTAATATTTTTCTGTTATTTTTTGTTTTCTGTTTTCTATTTTTTCTCTCTGTTATTCCCCATGTTTTAATCTTATTTTGAACATTCACTCACATTCTCCAAGAAACTCTTCTTTGTTATTGTTCTACTCTCTTTTTTTTCTTTCACTTCCTTATCTATTTTGTTTTCCACATTTATACCCTCTTCCGTCTTTTCTTCGGTAAATAGATCTATTAAACAGTATCTCTGGTTTACTCCCTATAGCTGTCTTTCTTTTAACATCACTCTCTGTTTACTTTCCTTATACTTATTCTTCTTTTTTTTATTTTTTTTAAAATTTTTGGTTCGCTCCCGGTTCGCGAACCGGGAAGCGAACTGGGAGCGAACTAAAAGAAATAGAGCTTGCTAGAGTGCTAAACATTCTAGCAATTTTTTTTGAAAGGGGAGGTAGTTCTGAAAAGAACTTTTTTTTAATGTTTTTGTTGTTTTATATTTTTTTTTATTTTTTTTTATTTTTTGTTTTTTTTGTATTTTTTGAACAATTTTATATTTTTTTGGTTTTTTTTGGGGGGGAAACAACAAAAAACAGGCATTGAAAAGGGCTCAACAGGAGCAAAAAAAAAATTACTGTGTGGGGCGGTTAGGGCAATTATGATTGTTGTAAGCTAGGTTTATTGAATTGATACTCATGTTGCCACATGATATCAATGCACCGCAGTGCAGACAAGTAAACTTCATATGCCCAAAATTATCCTGGATGTTTGGCACGGTTTCCCGTGCCTCTGCTGCTGTCAAAGAAATCAACAAAGTTGACCTGGCCACAGGAGTTGCTGTTGGGTTCTGTTCCATGTCTCTTATTTCCGCCCGGCTGTAATTGAGTGGATGCCACCTGCTCATGTGCCTATGCATGGTATAGTTCCCATAGCTATACTTTTTATCAGTCCCTCTTGATAATTTTTCTTTGCAAATGAGGCAGGTGACATACCTCGCATTCACTTTTTTCTGGCCTGGAGGCATTGAAAAAAACTGCCAAATGAAACTGGCTTTCCTATGGGAAACCCGGGGCACCTCTTCCAAGAACTGTGGTCCTTCTCTCTCCTCTTCCTCTATTTCTTCCTCTTCCTCCTCTGTGTTGGTGATGACCTGGGGAGGTGGTCCTCTCTTCCCATGTGGAGGTGGTGGTGGTGGTCCACCAGCTGAAGCTACCATTGAAGCCATTGCTCTAGTATGAAATAAGGTCTTCCTCTCACAAAGATGAAAGTCAGAGTGAGGAAAGAAGGAGGGGTTTTCATCATTTGGGAAAAACAATAGTTCTAAACCAATGAAAAGTGTTATTTTTAGGTCACCTGACCTAGCCTTACATGATTATGAAACCAAAAGTTAAATGAACCAATGAAAAGTTTTATTAACAAGTCACATGACCTCTCACGCTTATGTTATGCGCTGCGGAACGCGCCCCGGATCGCTTCCGGGTCACTGCGCTTCGCGGCTCGGTTCGCGTACCGGAGCACTTCCGGGTGCGCTAACGCAGCGCGTCATAAGACGCATTACGCGACAACGTGATACGTCGCGCTTCCGCGACGCGTCACGATGTTGATTTCTAACGCGGCAGTTGCGCTAACGGAACGTTTACCGGTTCGCGGACCAGGTCGCGGCATCAAATTGAGCTAACGGAAAGCTTCCCGGTTCGCGAACCGGGAGCGAAACAAAAAAAATATTTTAAAAAAAATTATTAATAAACATATAAAATATATTTTTGGATTTAAAGAAGAATACATTTTATAGCTATAGATATTAGCTTTTAAAAAACCAATGAAATTCACTGAAAAAACCATAGGTTATAGACCATATATAGTTAGGAATTAGCATTTACAAAACCTTGAAAATTCACTGAAAAAACCATAGGTTATAGACCATATATAGTTAGGAATTAGCATTTACAAAACCTTGAAAATTCACTGAAAAAACCATAGGTTATAGACCATATATAGTTAGGAATTAGCATTTAAAAAACCTTATTTTACTCACACAAAACCATTGAAATTCCATATATAGTTAGTTGTACTAACTATATATCGCGCACCCGCAATCCACTGCTGATCATGTCACATATTACATCATTCATGACATGGTCAGTGACATCACTGATGACATCACTGATGACATCTCAAATGACATCACTGATGACATCTCAAATGACATCACTGATGACATCACTGATGACATCTCAAATGACATCACTGATAACATCACTGATGACAACATCCAGTGACTGTATTTTTCTGTAAAGTTAAAATATGTCTTGAGTGGATGTATAAGTGTCTGGATGAAGGATTTAGTAGGGGCATGACTGACTGTATGAGTGACTGATTAAATGTGTCTCACTGAGTGCATGGGTTAGTGACTAAACTGTCTTAATTTGTGCATCATTATGTCTGTTGTTCTGTAAACTGCTGCATGTGTTGATCAGTAGCTATATGATTAACTGTATGGGTTATTGATTGGTTGCCCAAGCATTTGTATGGGAGACTGAGTGTGTGTGTGGGTGGCTGGGAGGTGTATGACTCTCTGCATAGATGTGTGAGCAGTTGATTGACTAGATGTATGGGTTCAAAAGTGCATGTGGAAACAGCTGTATGGGCAGTTGACTGTGTGCATGAGTGTATAGGTGAGTGAATGGATATCTCAGTGCTACATGTTAAAGTAAGTACATATGTAAAATACAGTACATGTGAGAGTTGACATATATAAATAACTGTGCATAAGAGCCAGTGAATGTGTGAGTGGCTGTATGGATCATTGTGAACTTGTATCCAGGATTGTATAAGTGAGTAAATATGTTTTAGTATATGTTTGAATAAGTAAGGTGTGTATAACTGTATAGTTGAGGAAATGGAGGTGTGATTGATTCTTTGTATGACTGACTAAGTGTCTGAGTAACTCCATGGATGAGTGACAGTCTATGAGTGTCTGTTTACACTGATTGTATCTAAGGTTATATTAGAGTCTGAAGAGGTTCATCGTATTATCACATGAATGATGTCATCAGTGATGTGATCAGTAATGTCAAATGAGATGTCATCAGTGATGTCATCAGTGATGTCATTTGAGATGTCATCAGTGATGTCATTTGAGATGTCATCAGTGATGTCATCAGTGATGTCATTTGAGATGTCATCAGTGATGTCATCAGTGATGTCATTTGAGATGTCATCAGTGATGTCATCAGTGATGTCACTGACCATGTCATGAATGATGTAATATGTGACATGATCAGCAGTGGATTGCGGGTGCGCGATATATAGTTAGTACAACTAACTATATATGGAATTTCAATGGTTTTGTGTGAGTAAAATAAGGTTTTTTAAATGCTAATTCCTAACTATATATGGTCTATAACCTATGGTTTTTTCAGTGAATTTTCAAGGTTTTGTAAATGCTAATTCCTAACTATATATGGTCTATAACCTATGGTTTTTTCAGTGAATTTTCAAGGTTTTGTAAATGCTAATTCCTAACTATATATGGTCTATAACCTATGGTTTTTTCAGTGAATATATATATATATTTATATATATATAATACATATATATATGCATATGTATATATCCTAGTGGCGTATCCTCGCGAAAGTTTCAAAACTAGTTTGACTCTTACTTCAGCTGCTGTCCTGACAGTTTCGGGGTGATCCACGAAGCAGAGGCCAGGAAAAGGGGGTCCCAAAACATGTTTTACCCATGTTAATTTCCATAGGAACTTTAGAGAAGGCTGCAGCCCGAACTGCTGAACGGAATTACACCAAATTTGGCAGAAAAGTAGATGTTGGTTCAGGGAAGTGCCTTTTTGTCATCTGGTATAAATCCATTCAGTAGTTGCGGAGTAATTTAAATACATTTCCAGTTGTGTATCTATGGATGCAGAGGATCTGTGCCCCCTCCCGATCTCATGATGAGACCTGATTGCCTGACAACACTTCAAACCAGGAAGTCATTCTGTGACTCGGTTAAACCAGTGACAGAAAAAACGAAGAAAAGGGTGCAGGATAAAAACACCTTGACCCCCCCCCCCCCTAGGCCTCGTGGGGGGGGGGGGGTCCCACAGGGACTCTGCAGGGCTCAAAAAGCATTTTTTTTAATTTTCAGCTGGAGTTGCGCTGGGGCCACAAATCTTGCTGAAATATTTTATAAAACAAACCACGGACTCCCGCGATTTGTTATTAATCCCCCGGGTGGGCCAGGTCCCGGGGACATTGTGGAAAGAAAGGAGGGGGCAACCAAGTCCCCTCCTGGGCTTATTATGCCCCAGGGATCATCACCTTCGCTGGGCTTATTCTCAATAGAAATGTGAGATTGCCTATTCAGCAACCCTTGTGCCCTGGGTACTACCACCTTCCCAGGGCAAAATCTGAACTTAATGTGAGGGGGGGGGGCACCACCTCCCTGGGTCAACTCTTTGCAATTACAGAAAGGGGCACCATTGCCCCCCTGCAGCCCCAGGGACCACCACCTCTCTGGGCCTGTGTAATGCTAAGGAGGGGGGTGCACAGCCCCCCTCCTGGAGCCATAAACAGCCCTGTGGACACCACTTCCCAGGTCCACCTACTGCTATATGCTTGGGTGGTCACCCAGAGGACATAGCTGTTTGCTATGGATTGGCAGGAGCTTTATTGCTGCCACCAAGCCATAGCAAACAGTGCTCCACTTTGAGAAAGTGAGTGCATTTTGCTCTTCCTTGGTCAAAGCAGAGCACAATTGCTTTGACAAAGAGGGTCCTGCATGTTCACCAGGTCCTTTTCCGTCAAAGCAATTCGAGCTCCAGCAGGAGGTGGGTAGCTAGCAGGCACCATGGGGGCCTTGAGGCTCACCCCACAGTCCCCAAAAGAGTGGGATTGCGACCAGGCCCCGGGGAATGGGGTACCAAGGGCCATCATCATCCCAGGAGGGGGGCATTCGGCCTTTCTTCCTTTAAGTTATTCAATAATTGCTTTTTAAAAGGCTGGCAAGTTGCAGGAGGCCTTGCCCCCTTTCTTCAACACTCTGCAAGCGTGCTTCCTAGCACAGTGCTATTAGGGAATTAAGTCTCCTTGACTCCAGAGAGTCCTGGGGGCCAACAAGCCCTCCTATTACCTCCAGTAAGTCCCACACAACAGGATTGCTGAGAGGTCTACAGACGTCTTGCCCCCTTTCTCCACCACTCTGCAAACGTGCCTTCTGATGCACTGCTGGTAGGCGTTGAAGACCACTTGGATCCTGAGGGTCCTTGGGGCCCTCCCTCCCCACACACCTTCGACTGACCGAGGACCATCTCACCTTCAGGAAACACCTCAAGACCTGGCTCTTCGAGCAGTAGCGACACCCTTCCTCCTCTCCCTCCAGTGCCTTGAGACCCTCACGGGTGAGTAGCGCGCTCTATAAATGTATTGATTAATTGATTGATTGATTATGTTACCTCCAGTAAGTCCCACAGAGTGCGATTGCTGAGAGGACTTCAGAGGTTGCACCCACTTTCTTCACCACTTTGCAAACGTGCCTCCTGGTGCACTGCTGAATGGCAGATGAATTGACTTTGGAGTGGCCTTAGGGGCCAACAAACCATCCTGTTACCTCCAGTAAGTCCCACGCAGTGGAATTGCTGAGAGATTTTCTGAGGCCACGCCCCATTTCTCCACCACTCTGCAAATTTGCCCCCTGGTGCACGGTGCACTGCTGGTTGAGGGATGAAGTCCTCTTGGCTCTGGAGTGTCTTTAGGGGGCCAACAAGCCCTCTAATTACCTCCAGTAAGTCCTGCGCAGCAGAATTGCTGAGAGATCTTTGTAGGCCACAGCCCCTTTCTCCACCACTCTGCAAATGCACCTCATGGTGCACTGCTGGTTGGGGGATGAAGTCCTCTTGGATGCAGAGGGTTCTTTTGGGCCCAGAATCCCTCCTGTTACCTCTAATAATTTCAACACAGCAGGATTCCTGAAAGCTGGTCGGAGGTCCGTCCCCTTTCTTCACCACTCTGCATAAGCGAATACCAGTTACATTCACTTAAAAAAACAAAGGTTACAAGCACGTTATAGTTAGCAAAATAAAATTTAAAAAACTTTTGAAATTCAAAGTTTAAAGTGACGTTATAGTTAGGCTCAGATTTTACTCCTACAAAATAAGTGAAATTCAGCAGATCAATCAATCAATCAGAGGTTTATATAGCACTGCTATTCACCCATGAGGGTCTTAAGGTACTGGGGGGTCTGCGGCACTGGGGTTCAGTCAAAGAGCCAGGTCTTGAGATCCTTTCTGAATTGGGTCAGCAAAGAAGATTGCCTGAGGTAGAGAGGCCTAGTGTTCCAGGTCTAGGCGGCGAAGTGGGTGAAGTATTTTCCTTGGGCTCTAGTCTTGTGGAGCAGTGGGACGGTGGCCAGGGCCAGTTGGGGGGAGTGTAGGTCTCTGACGGGTATGTGGAATGAGAGGCAGTAGTTACACAGCTATGGTTATCTAAACTAAAACTATAACTTACACCCCTGAAATGCACTGCTTATGACCTCACACATTACATCACTCTTGACAGGCTCAGTAATATCACAGATGACATCTCAAATGACATCACTGATGGCATCATCCACAGAACAACTCACACATCCACACATACCTCCATACAACCTCTCAAATACCCACTCCCACACAACCACTCACATACCCATTCACAGACCCATATCACTTCTCAAATGCCCACTTACTCCTCCATGGAGACACTCACACACCCACACACCCACTCACTCACTCGTATACCCACTCACTCAACCATTCTCTCACTCATAAAACCACTCATACAAACAGTCGCTCACCCATACAGCAACCCACATAGCCACACACTCACCCATACAACTACTCTATATATCTATCTAAAACCTCTTGCCGAGCTAGTCCTCCCATATGGGATCCAGATCATTACTGACACGGATGACACACAGCTAGTGGTAGAATTAAAACACCTGAAGAATATGCCAGTCAATCTAGAATCCTGTATGGAAACTGTGGCCACATGGATGGACCAGTCGTGTCTCAAGCTCAATGGAGACAAGACCGAGCTAATGATCTTGGGTAACTACCCCCAAAGATGAGATCAAAAGCTTGGGAGTCTGGTTGGATAATTCTCTCAAATTCGACTGCCAAGCAGTCAAGTTAGCTGCCTACTGCTTTGGCATCATCAGAATGCTGTGAAAAATTCGTCCATTTCTCCCTACACCCGCCCAAAGAGTCATGGTCCAGGCATTGGTGCTCTTCCGTCTAGATTACGGGAACTCCCTCTAACTTGGTACACCAAAGTCTCCCACTAGGAAATTGCATGTTGTGCAGAATTGTGCAGCCAGGCTGCTTCACTACACCCCCAACTCGCATTCTGCCAAGCCTGCGCAAAAAAAACAGCATTGGCTCCCAAAATATGGATGGATAATGTTTAAATCATTATGTATAGCACATAAAACACTCTGGGGGATCAGTACAAAGATATATCATTCCCTTATGGCCTACTCACCCATGCAGCCATTCACCCAGACATTTACTTTCCAATGCAGCTTACATACAGAGTCACTCACTCATCTAGCCATTGAGACACCCACTCACTCACCCATACAGTCACTACACACCCATTTACCTACTCATAGAGCCACTCACATGCCACTCACTCATCGATACAGCCATTGACACATCCACTCACTCACCAATAATGCTACTCACACAGCATCTCACTCACCCATACAGCTACTCACACACCAACTTGTAAACCCATACAGCCACTTACAAATTCATACACACAAGGCTAAATACAGTTACACAGCTATTCACTTACTATATGTTATAAGTAGTATCACTCAGTAGTAGTGCACCTAGTATCTTAATTTACCTTTTGTATTCGGTTAGTATATATGTTTAACACCCATAAACTTGTAAAAACACTTACATTCACTTGATGATATCATCAGTGATCTCATGAGTGATGTCACTGACCATGTCATGAATGATCTAATATGTGAGGTCACAAGCAGTGCATTGCGGGGCACAAGTTATCCTTTTAGCTCAAGTAACTATAACTGCTGAATTTCACTGGTCTTGAATGAGTGAAATCTGAGCCCAACTATAATGTCTATAACGTCTCTGTAACCGTTTTTTGTGTGTGAATATATATATATATATATATATTCACTCAAAAAACTATACGTTTTAGTGGTGTTATAGTTAGTTGGACATTTTACTCATACAAAACCAATGAAATTGCTCCTATATAGTTAGTTGTACTAACTATATTTCGCGCACCCGCAATCCACTGCTGATGATGTCACATATTAGATCATTCATGACATGGTCAGTGACATCACTGATGACATCTCAAATGACATCACTAATGACATTTCTGATGACATCATCCAGTGAATGTGGTTTGCTTCGTTATTTAAATATGCATTATATATATATAGCAATTTACATTGAAGAATGAGTGGATATATATAAATAAATATTTGGATGGAGGATTTAGTCGCAGTGTAATTGACTGTTTACTTGACCAATTTATAATGTCTCACTAAATATAGTGGATAGTGACTAAACTGTGTGAATATCTGTATCACTTTGTCAGTTGTTGTGTAAACTGATTCTACAGTTGGTTACTAGCTATGTGAAAGTCTATATTAGTTATTGATTAGTTAACTGAGTATTTGTATGGGAGTGTGAAAGTGTGTGTGGTTCGGTGGGGGGTGTGTGACTGTCCAAAGATGTGTGAATAGTTGATTCAGTAGATATATGAAGTTAAAACTACATGTTCTAACAGTTTGGGTGAGGGAATCTCTTTATGGGTGTGGTGATGAGCAAATATATTTCTCAAAGGTACAGGTCCAACAAACTAGAAAAATAAAAGGCAGTGTATGTGTCAGTTGTTGTATATAAATAAGTATACATAAGACACAATGATTGTGTGAGTGACTGTATGGATAACTGTATACTTGTAATAATGATTTTATAATTCACTAAGTATGACTTACTATCTAAATGAATAGAAGAAGTGGTGTTTGTATAAGTGTTTTGCTAAGTAAATATGTAAGTATGATCCATTGTTTGCATAAGTGAGTAGGATGACTTCATATGTGAATAGGATGCGTGCTGTTGTTTAATGTCGATATAGATGTATAAGTATTTTTGATAGTGTTCTATTGTTCATTGACAGCATGTATGAGTGAATCCATAGGTAAGTGATTAGATGTGTGTATACATCTATGAATCACTGAGTGGATTTTTAGATACTTGTATTGCTGTGACAATGGATTTAAATATGATACTCTGTATTTTACAAACAGTGATGAAAAATTATAATAGTGTATGAAAAGGTGTATGTGATTGTCACGTGGATGATGTCATCAGTGATGTCATCAGTGATGTCATTTGAGATGTCATCAGTGATGTCACTGACCATGTCATGAATGATCTAATATGTGACATCATCAGCAGTGGATTGCGGGTGCGCGAAATATAGTTAGTACAACTAACTATATAGGAGCTATTTCATTGGTTTTGTATGAGTAAAATGTCCAGCTAACTATAACACCACTAAAACGTATAGTTTTTTCAGTGAATTTCAAAGGTTTTTTAAAAACTAATTCCTAACTATATAACTCCTGAAACCTATGGTTTTTTCAGTGAATTTCAAAGGTTTTTTTAAATGCTAATTCCTAACTATATAAGGCCTGAAACCTATGGTTTTTTCATTGAATTTCAAAGGTTTTTTAAATGCTAATTCCTAACTATATAAGGCCTGAAACCTATGGTTTTTTCAGTGAATTTCAAAGGTTTTTTAAATGCTAATTCCTAACTATATAAGGCCTGAAACCTATGGTTTTTTCAGTGTTTTAAAAAAAAAAATTGATTGGTTAACTGGCTTATTAAGTGTATCTTAGTGAATACATATATTAGCGAGTAATGTTTAAATATTTAAATATATGCATGAGTGATGTAATATGGGACGTCATCAGCAGTGCATTGCAGACGTGCAAGTTATAGTGAGTCCAACTAACTATAAGCTATATATATATATATATATTACTTACTGGCAGTCGCCAGTAGGTAATATATAAATATATATATATATATATATATATATATATATATAACCTACTGGCAGTCGCCAGTAGGTAGTTATAGTTAGGACTTATTTTCCATAGGAAAAGTGTTTTTAGATTTGCTAATATCTTTGGCGCCGGTTGACAAGTCCTCACGAAATTTTAAAAACTAATGGCCCGCTCCAGTCGGCTCCTGTCTTGAAAGTTTTGGGGTGATCCCTCAAGCGGGGGCCGAGAAAAAAGGGTGTCCCAAAACGCGTTTTCCCCATGTTCATTTCCAAAGGAAACTTTAGACATGGCTATGGCCCGAACTGCAGAACGGAATTACACAAATGTTGGCAAAATGATAGCTTTTGGTCCAGAAAGCACTCTTTTCTTTAAATGGTGTAAATCCATTCAGTAGTTGCTGAGAAATTCAAGGAAATTAAAATATCGATATCTGAGCACCAAGGAGGATTCACGAACCCTCCCGGGCACGAGCTTCACTCTGATTGACTGCCAAAACTGCAAACCAGGAAGTGTTGGCAGGCATCTTGTGACTCGGTAATGGAGTCACAAGAAAAAGGGTGCAAAACAGATGAAATACAAGAAAAGGGGGCAGTGTAGAAACACCCTGACCACCAGGGCCCAAAAAAAGCATTTTTTTTTAAATAATCGACAGAAAAAGCGCTCTGGGTGTGCAAATCGTGCTGCAAATTTTTTTAAAAAAATGATACGCAACATCACCCCCTGTTTGATTGACATTCTTACATGGCACCTTCACCAAAGTGTCGGCAACACATCTCTGTGTAGGCATGGTTTATCTGCTTCCTTGATGATTCATAGAGAAGACGTGCCTGTCTGTCTCGCTCGCTATATAAGCCTACTGCATACTTACTGCTTTGCATTGCCTGTCTTTTTTGCTCTTAAACTCAATAAAACAAATTTGAAATTAAAAATGATACGCATGCTCCCGTGCTTCATTTTAATGAACCCATGGGTGGGCCAGGTCCAGGGGGCTGTGACAAAATCAATTAGCAGGGGCCTGTGGTGGCCCCCACTGCCCCGGGGACCACCACCTCCCCACGGCTTCTTCAATTGGATGTGGGGGGCTCCAAGGCCCCCCCAAGACCCAGGGACTGCCACCTTTCCGGGGATTTATTTAATTATGCGTGGGGGCATTTGGCCCCCGGCAGCCCCGGGGACCGCCACCTTCCCGGGCCTTAAATTAATAGAAAATAAGTGTGGGGTAACTCCTGCTCCCCCCACACTGCCACAGGGACCACCTCCTTCCCATGGCACTAATTGTTTAAAATCTGGGGTCCGTTACGGACCCCTGGCCCTGAGGACCACCACCTCCCCGGGGCATTACAAACATTGGGAGGGAGGCTGTGCTGCCCCCCTCCTGGAGCCCTTGATGGCCCTGGGGACCGCCACCCCCCGGGCCCGCTCCTGCAATGTCCCAGGGTACCCACACCCGGGATATTGCTGTTTGCTATGGCAGGGCGGGAGCACGGCTCAAGCCCTGCCATAGCAAACGCTACTTTGCTACGTTGAAGCGAGAGCAGGAAAGCCTGATCTTGCTTCAACGAAGCAAAGCAGGATTGCTTTTGAGCAAGGGGAGCTACATGTCAGCAGCTCCCCTCGCTCAAAAGGAATGCCAGCTCCCGCAGGAGGCGGGGAGCCGTCGGGATCCTGGGGGCATTGGGGGTCTTCCATGGTCCCCAGTACAAAGGGCCTGCCGGGGATGGGGTCCCCTGGACAGAAGTGGCCCAGGAGGGGGGCCACGTGGCTCCCTCCCTTTACTTAAAAAAAATTACAGGTCCCGACAGATGGGGTCCCTGATGCTGAAATCGGCCTGGGGAGGCCCCCTCCTTTAAAAAATAATAACTATATAATGGCCAAGCCCCAGGGGATGGGGTCCCTGGGGCCAGAAGTGGCCAGGGAAGGTGGCTCCCTCCCGAATAAAAAAAAATTAAAAAAGAGGCAATGCCTCAGTAGGGAGGCCACATGGCCCGCCTCCATTAAAAGTAAAGAAAAAAAGTAAACATGGCGATGCCCAGGGGGATGGGGTTCCCAGGGCTGAAATTGGCCTTAGGAGGGGGGCCGCAATAATAGAAAAAGAAGGGGGGCCACACAGCCCCACCCCCTCTCTGCACCACTCTGCAAACTAGCTCCCTGGTACATGGTAAGATGGGAAATTAAGTCCCCATGAATACTGAGGGTCCCTGGGGGCCAACTAGCCCACCAGGTACCTCCAGTAAGCGCCACATAGCTGGTTTGCAGAGAGGTGGTCTGAGGCTACTGTCCTTTTTACACCACTCTGCAATCCACCTCTTGGGGCACTGTTGGTGGGGCGATGAGGTCCTCTTGCTTCCTGAGGACACAAATGGATTTCATCCCACAAGCAGCAGTGCACCAGGAGCCACATTTGCAGAGTGGTATAAAAGTGGGGCATGGCCTCGGTCCACTCTCAGCAATCCAGGTGTGTCACTTACTGGAGGTACCTGGTGGGCTAATTGGCCCCCATGGACCCTCAGGAATGAAGGGGACTTAATACCCCAACTTACAACGCACCAGGAGGCACGTTTGCAGAGTGGCGGGGAAAGGCGGCGTGGCCTTTGTCCACCTCTCAGCAGTCCCACTGTGTGCGGCTCGCTGGAGGTAAGAGGTAGGCTAGTTGGTCCCTCAAGGACCCCCAGCAGGGAAGGGGCCATCAATTCCCATCCAAGAGTGCTCCAGGGAGCGTCTTTGCAGAGTGGTGGGCAAAGGGGGCGTGACCTGCTACGGGAACTTAGCAATCCTGCTGTGTGGGACTTACTGGAGGTGATAGGAGGGGTAGTTGGCCCCCAAGGTTGTCCTGATGCTCGAGTGCCCATTATAGTATAGCCTGCGGCACCATCATCATACACCTGCGGCCTCGCTGGCCCCGTGGACAGTCCAAACCCCATGGCAGATGGTTCTGGGCCCACCTGTGCCCTGCATCGATCCCTTTGGGAGTTGCCGCACCACACATTTTGCAGCCTTGCCTTGCCCAACCTGTTTTTAAGCCATGGGTCACTTCAATTATAGGCACAACCTTTGAACTATACACCTCTCCCATTGTCCCACAGAACCACCATGGGGAAAATGGAAAATGGACACCAGACAACCCAAAATTACTTTTACAGGGCGGGGGCGGGTAGAGGCGGTGAGGCCCCCCTGATGCCGGTGAACAATCCACCCAAACTGACCTCCCTGGTGAACAGGATGAAAGCCTTCAAACCATCCTCCTAGAGGTGAAATACAGTCTAAAGTCAATCGATGCAAAAATTGATCACCTAGCGTCCCTTCTTGTCCTGGTCAAATAGAGGGTGGACTCCCATGATGCTCGCATTGTCTAGCTCAAAACAAGGGTCTCAGAGGCTAAAGATGCCGGAGCTGCAGGAGCGCAGAAGCTCCTCAAAATGGACAAGATCCTTGAAGTCATACGCGCCAAGAATGGGGACCTAGAGGCACGCTCCCAAAGGAACAACATTCGGTTGTTGGCCAGCCGGAGTCCACTGCATCCAGAAAAATTTAATTACCTTGAATCCTTGCTCCGTGACCTCTTTGGCCCAGTCCTGTCTGAACACTTTATGATCGAACCGGCGCATAGGTCACTTGACCCACGACCCCCTCCTGGGTACCTGCGAGGCTTATCATTGCCCGCTTGTTGAATTACTGAGACTGTGACTTCATTCTACGCAGGGCCCAGGAGCTGGCGGAGATCAACCATCAGATGTTCTGTCCTTCTATCCTGATTTCACCCTGTCTGTCCAGGTGCCCCGCTGGGATTTCCTTCCCGTCGAGCGCATCTTGCAGGAGCTCCATGTCACCGACTGTATGCATTCTACAATGTTCTGTACCAAGCAGCACTAGCTCTCCTTGCTTTTACCATGGACCACAGATGTTACACCATGACCCTCCTCCCGACTGCTACATGACTGACACCACCTTTTGGACATGGAATATTAGGGGTCTGAATGACCACCGAAAGGCATGCCTTATGGACGCACAGCTCATCAGACACAAGGTAGATGTTTGTTTCCTCCAAAAGACGCACCTCTTCCCTGTCACCTCATCTAGGCTGCAATCCATCATTGGGAAGAGTCGTATACTGCCTTTGATTCTAATTACCCACGCAGCGTCACCATCCTCTTCAGGAAGGGACTCCTTTGGCATGACACCCACTCCTTCATTGACACTGAGGGTCGTTATGTGATCCTCACTGGCACCATCTACAACCAGCCATTGATACTAGTAACGCTCCTTGGCCCCAACATCGATGACCCAAACTTCTTCACCCATGTCTGGCAAATCATATCCTCTCTGGGACCCCACCCTTTGATATGGGGGGCAGCTTCAATATCGCACCCTCGCTGGCACTAGACCGCTCATGGGACAGCACCCAACACCTACTGGCTACCGCTATCCTCCACTCACTTTTACCACCTGGCCCGCAAATGATCCAATCACGCCCCGGTAGGCCTGTGTCTACGATTCCCATTTACCCTCCACCGCATGTTCACATGGCGCTTGCCCCCCAATTCAATTCGCAATGCTGCTTTCCGTGAGGACATCCACGGGCCATCATTGACTATTTTGAGCGCAATGTTGGCTCTTTTGAGTCACCCTCAATGCTCTGGGAGGCCTTCAAGGTTGTGATTCGGGGGGGCTGCATTGCTAAACAATCTGGGCTGTTAAAATCCATTAGAGGTACCCTTGAGTGCCTGGAAAAAGACATAAAAACCTTAGATATCCAACAAACTCAAGACTCCAGCACTGCCACGCTTGCCTCCATTAGATCTAAGCTCACTGAATATCACGAGGAGGCAGAAAGAGAGATTAAATTCCTAGGCAGAGAGGGCTGCGCTCGCCGCTACAGCGAGGGCGATCTCCCTGGCAAGGAACTTGCAAACCTTCTTAGACAGCCACATGCATCCTCCTTTATCACAGCACTGTGCGATGAGGCTGCGGGGAGGACCACCTCCTACACAGACATCATTGCTAGGATTTCAGATTTTTACTCCTAACTGTATACCGCTGGGGCGGCTGCGCCCAGGGAGATCCTGGATCAATATTTTGATTCAATTGAGCTGCTAAGGCTCATTAATGGTCACCGGGAATACCTGGACAAACCATTTACCCTTGAGGAAGTTATTGCTGGGCTCCTGGGTGATAAAGCTCCTGGCTCAGATGGGCTTCCCCTACATTTTTAAAGAGTACATGCCTTTTCTCATCCCACATCTGGCTGAAATGTATAAAGGATCTCTTGAATTGGGTAGAGTTCCCCTATCTCTTTGGGAAGCCATGATTAATCTTCTCCTGAAGCTTGACAAACCTCCAAGAGTTGCTACTCCTATCTCTCTTTATCGCTAATTAATACTGACAATAAAATATATGCTAAACTGCTGGCCAATCGACTACTCCCGCTTATTACATTAATAGCTTGCCCTCATCAGTCGGGGTTTATCCTGGACTGCACCACCTCACACAATCTGCGCACTATCTTCTCTGTCATACACCAGATCAATTCTACTCTGCCTGCAGTAGCTGCCCTCCTGGGTGCCACTAAGGCATTTGATACATTAGAGTGGCCTTTTCTTTTTTATCGTCTTTCCTGTTTGGGCTTCAGCCCGAACTTTGTGCAATAGATTCAGCTACTCTATACACTCCCGACAGCATGCATCAAGGTTAACGGGCAGGTTACAGACCCCAGGGCCATCACAAGGGGCACTAGGCAGGGATGCCCCCTGCCCCCATGTTATTCACCATCGCTATGGAGCCTCTGGCAGTACCATTACATCAGCATCATACCTAGCAGGCAATCAGCTTCTCAGCCCGTGCCCTGGTCACCTCTATGTATGCAGATGACATCATGATATATTTATCTGCGAACCTCAAGAGAATCTTGCGGCCACGACTAGGGAAGTTATCTAGTTCGACTGCCTATCTGGGGTTTGGGTCAACTGGAGCAAGTCCGTCCTTTTCCACTTCACTGATTCCACCAAGCCATTCACAACAGACTATCCATTCATCTGGGCAAATGGTCCCACCAGATACCTGGGCATCTGGCTAAGCAGAGATACGGACGAGTTGTGGAGGACTCCAGCCCCATATTGCTTACGATGTCCTAACGCTGCCCCTGGTCAATGGCAGAATGGAGGCCCCTGATCTCTGACTATACACGCTGTGTGCCCAAGCCATCTTTCTCCATTTCGGTATTCAACTAAGTCCTTTCCAGCCTCATGTGGCAGTTGAGCCGGACCTAGCCTCTCCCTGGCCACTACAGACAGCACTATTTTTACCACGCAAAATCCCCCGAGGTGAGATTGACATGCTAGAATGTGTGCGATGGGCCTGGGATGGGCTACACAGATACACTTGTGCTAAAGTACTTTTCGCACTTTTATTGCAGCTTGCCAGTAACCCCTCATTCCCCCTGTTGCAAACACTGGGCATGGCTTGCCGTGCCGCAGATTTGGGCATCCGCACCAACACTGATATTTATCCCAACACCTTCTTCACACTTCCTGATGATGCAACTCCACTTGACAAGCTGCTTTACTACCAGATTACGGTCACATGCAAAAGTGATAATCCTGCCTTTTCACTAGCTCCCCAGCCCAACAATACACTCAAATACGTTCACTCCTCCACTTCCCCACGTAAAATGGTCACAAGGCTATACGCTCTCACACTGGTGCCTTCCCCATAGATATGGAGTGCATTCGCAACACATGGAGTGCGTACCTGGACAGTGGTCTCTCCCTCGCGCAATGGCAATATTCCTGCAGCCAAACCAAGCGTCTCTCCCCCAACTATCCCTTATGGCTCATTCATTTTAAATACCTACACCGACTCTACCGTACTCCTGAAATGCTGCACAAGATGGGGCTGAAGGACAGTGATAGATGCACGCATTGCTCGGCCCCTGGTATGGGCTTTGCGCACCTGGCCGGGTCATGACCCAAAGGCTCCAATTTCTGGCTGGACTTGTGCTCCGCAGAGCGATATCACTCTAGAGCGTATCTCTCCGGACCCCTTACTGTGCCTTTTGGGTCACTTTAAGGGCATCACAGATGCTAATCGCAAATTAACTGCGATGCTACTGGTGCTCGCCAAGCGCCGGGTTGCAATTCACTGGGGCCATAGGCTGGCACTGCAGGCCAAGCACTGGTTGGACGATGGAGACCACTGCCAGACGCTCCTGGGTGAATTCTGGGACCTGATGCCTAAGGCAAATAGACTCCCAGATATATGGGGCCCTCTCATATTCTACCTTCACCAAGTGGCCAACCCGGACAAAACTACTGCAGGTTCCCCCATCACTTATGCCCGGACTGCCGAAGATGGTCCTGACAAGACTGACCCTTGATGCCCGACAGACTACCTCCACTTCCCATTGAAGTAACAGCCACATCTCCTTTTTTGATATGTTGTGCCATGGGACATCCTTTTTGATATTTATCTAGCACTGTCAACAATACCTGTGAATGTAACAGATGTTACGCTACCTGATGGAATGGTAAACTGTATCATGCCTTAATGTTCATTAAAGGTTTTTGAAAAACAAAAAGAACATTTGCCCATACTATCGATTATACAATATTGCAGTTCATTATACACATATTTTGAACTATGCACAAAGAAATGGAGGTACTAATACCTAAGCGCCAGATGCTAGATATTGCACTGATATGGGTCTAGATGTGTATTAATCAACATTACGACCTGTACGGGCCCACATAAAGTGCCGTGTGAATATTTTTTTATTTTTATTTATGGGTTTTATATAGCGCCTGAATCACCCCTGAAGGGGTATCTCTGTGCTTCGGACAGTGCTGCTGGACAGGCCAATGGCGGTACAAAAGGGGGTGGTGATGGACAGAGCATCTGAACCAATCAAACACTCAAACCCAGTCAAAAGATCTGGGTTGAATCCATCACCGTTCTTTAGCCCACTCTGCCACCCCAGTTCAGACATGGCTATATGCAACTCAGTCTGACCCTGTGCCTCGTGGGAACAGTCCAGCCCGAACTGCCAAGCCATGCCTTCCCTGGACCGGAAACAAGCTTCCGAGGACCGGTTTCTGGCATTACAGCCGTCTTCAGCCCGGCGTGCTTGAATCCAGTGGCAAAGTGAGCAAGGGACTCACGTCTGAGCATACCCTGCCACACTTATGGCGGCCAAAAGCGGTACAAAAGGGGGTGGTGATGGACGGAGCATCTGAACCAATCAAACACTCACACCCATTCAAAAGAACTGGGTTGAATCCATCACCGTTCTTTTTTTTTAGGTTCAAAACAAGCTTTATTGAAAGTTTTGAAAAAGTCATATAAACGATTTAAATATACAAATGCATGAAATTGATACAGAAAGAATAAATGAAACACATGAGAACGAGAATCAAAAATCCAAAATAGATAAGAAAAAACAGTTCATCTGAGATAAATACAAAAAGAAAAAATACCAGCTAAGAGATAAAGAGTAATAAAGAGTAATACATTACTATGAAATATAATACTAAACAACATAGCAATTTTGTGAATATTATGAAAAAAAAAAAAAAGGGAACTCAAGGAGGTTTAGCAACTTCTTGTTGAAAGGGAGATTTAGGCAGAGAACGAAGGGCACAAGAATCAAAAAATGAAGTAACCGGATCCCACAACTGCTTTCGTTTTGGGGCTAAAACAGGTGGATAAACATATGTTGTATCTAATCTATGATTATAGCACACAGCATACCACCAAGCCTGATAAGAGAGTTTAGTGGAGTCTTTCCAAGCTTTGGTAATTTGCTGAAAAGCTACTGCAAGAAGTAAGTCAATTATTTTTATATCGAGATTGTGAGGGTTCCAGATAGGTGAAATACTACCTAAAAAAATATGTGATATATGAAACGGATGTGAAGTAGAGAAGATTTGGTTAATTTGAGACCAAACCTGTACCCAAAACCGGTGAACCAGATTGCAATTGAAAAGCATGTGTAGTAGATCCGCCTGAGGAGTTGAGCAGGACCAACAAGCGTGGGATAGGGCAGGATATCTTTTACTAAGTGTTAATGGAGAGAGTAGGAGTCGATTATAGATGAAGAATAGAGTTTGAATAGTATTTGCAGCCCTAGATGATTTTCGTAATTTAACCCATAGTCTATCCCAAAGATTTATAGGCCATGAAAGGCCCATGTCAACTTCCCATGCCTCCTCTACCTTTGTCTTGATGCGTGGTGATGTTGGAGCATGTAAGAAAGAATATATTTTTGACGCCCTAGATCCTTTAGTAAGTAAAGTTCTTAGTTGAGATATGCTAGGAGACTCCTGAAGTGATGTAGAGGATAGCCGGACATGCTCATCAAATGCATATTGAAGTGCTTCAGTTAATCTGAGATAATTGGTGCGAAAGGAAGAAGGGAGATGGAAGGATTCTGCAACAACTGAAAATGGGAGAATACATGATTGATGCAATAATTGACGTACCCATATAAGACCACGATTCCTCCATGACTTCCAGAAGAAAGGCTTATTATTTATTAAAATCGAAGAGTTGTGCCATATGGTTTGATCATGAAAGGAAGAGATCAAAGGAGGCGGTAGAATTTTTAAGGTATACTTGAGAATTGGAGTAGAAATAGATTGTGGTGATTGGAGTAGAAATAGATTGTGGTGAGCATCACCGTTCTTTAGCCCACTCTGCCACCCCAGTTCAGACATGGCTATATGCAAATCAGTCTGACCCTGTGCCTCATGGGAACAGCCCAGCCCGAACTGCCAAGCCATGCCTTCCCTGGACCGAAAACAAGCTTCCGAGGACCGGTTTCTGGCATTACAGCCGTCTTCAGCCCGGCTTGCTTGAATCCAGTGGCAAAGTGAGCAAGGGACTCACGTCTGAGCATACCTTGCCACACTTATGGCGGCCAAAAGCGGTACAAAAGGGGGTGGTGATGGACGGAGCATCTGAACCAATCAAACACTCGCACCCAGTCAAAAGATCTGGGTTGAATCCATCACCGTTCTTTAGCCCACTCTGCCACCCCAGTTCAGACATGGCTATATGCAAATCAGTCTGACCCTGTGCCTCATGGGAACAGTCCAGCCCGAACTGCCAAGCCATGCCTTGCCTGGACCGGAACAAACTTCCGAGGACCGGTTTCTGGCATTACAGCCGTCTTCAGCCCGGCTTGCTTGAATCCAGTGGCAAAGTGAGCAAGGGACTCACGTCTGAGCACACCCTGCCACACTTATGGTGGCCAAAAGCGGTACAAAAGGGGGTGGTGATGGACGGAGCATCTGAACCAATCAAACACTCACACCCAGTCAAAAGATCTGGGTTGAATCCATCACCGTTCTTTAGCCCACTCTGCCACCCCAGTTCAGACATGGCTGTATGCAAATCAGTCTGACCCTGTGCCTCATGGGAACAGTCCAGCCCGAACTGCCAAGCCATGCCTTCCCTGGACCAGAAACAAGCTTCCGAGGACCGGTTTCTGGCATTACAGCCGTCTTCAGCCCGGCGTGCTTGAATCCAGTGGCAAAGTGAGCAAGGGACTCACTTCTGAGCATACCCTGCCACACTTATGGCGGCCAAAAGCGGTACAAGAGGGGGTCGTGATGGACGGAGCATCTGAACCAATCAAACACTCACACCCATTCAAAAGATCTGGGTTGAATCCATCACCGTTCTTTTGCCCACTCTGCCACCCCAGTTCAGACATGGCTATATGCAAATCAGTCTGACCCTGTGCCTCATGGGAACAGTCTAGCCCGAACTGCCAAGCCATGCCTTCCCTGGACCGGAAACAAGCTTCCGAGGACCGGTTTCTGGCATTACAGCCGTCTTCAGCCCGGCTTGCTTGAATCCAGTGGCAAAGTGAGCAAGGGACTCACGTCTGAGCATACCCTGCCACACTTATGGCGGCCAAAAGCGGTACAAAAGGGGGTGGTGATGGACGGAGCATCTGAACCAATCAAACACTCGCACCCAGTCAAAAGATCTGGGTTGAATCCATCACCGTTTTTTAGCCCACTCTGCCACCCCAGTTCAGACATGGCTATATGCAAATCAGTCTGACCCTGTGCCTCATGGGAACAGTCCAGCCCAAACTGCCAAGCCATGCCTTCCCTGGACCGGAAACAAGCTTCCGAGGACCGGTTTCTGGCATTACAGCCGTCTTCAGCCCGGCTTGCTTGAATCCAGTGGCAAAGTGAGCAAGGGACTCACGTCTGAGCATACCCTGCAACACTTATGCCGGCCAAAAGCGGTACAAAAGGGGGTGGTGATGGACGGAGCATCTGAACCAATCAAACACTCACACCCAGTCAAAAGATCTGGGTTGAATCCATCACCGTTCTTTAGCCCACTCTGCCACCCCAGTTCAGACATGGCTATATGCAAATCAGTCTGACCCTGTGCCTCATGGGAACAGTCCAGCCCGAACTGCCAAGCCATGCCTTCCCTGGACCGGAAACAAGCTTCCGAGGACCGGTTTCTGGCATTACAGCCGTCTTCAGCCCGGCTTGCTTGAATCCAGTGGCAAAGTGAGCAAGGGACTCACGTCTGAGCATACCCTGCCAGACTCATGGCGGCCAAAAGCGGTACAAAAGGGGGTAGTGATGGACGGAGCATCTGAACCAATCAAACACTCACACCCAGTCAAAAGATCTGGGTTGAATCCATCACCGTTCTTTAGCCCACTCTGCCACCCCAGTTCAGACATGGCTATATGCAAATCAGTCTGACCCTGTGCCTCATGGGAACAGTCCAGCCCGAACTGCCAATCCATGCCTTCCCTGGACCGGAACAAGCTTCCGAGGACCGGTTTCTGGCATTACAGCCGTCTTCAGCCCGGCTTGCTTGAATCCAGTGGCAAAGTGAGCAAGGGACTCACGTCTGAGCACACCCTGCCACACTTATGGCGGCCAAAAGCGGTACAAAAGGGGGTGGTGATGGACGGAGCATCTGAACCAATCAAACACTCGCACCCAGTCAAAAGATCTGGGTTGAATCCATCACCGTTCTTTAGCCCACTCTGCCACCCCAGTTCAGACATGGCTATATGCAAATCAGTCTGACCCTGTGCCTCATGGGAACAGTCCAGCCGGAACTGCCAAGCCATGCCTTCCCTGGACCGGAACAAGCTTCCGAGGACCGGTTTCTGGCATTACAGCCGTCTTCAGCCCGGCTTGCTTGAATCCAGTGGCAAAGTGAGCAAGGGACTCACGTCTGAGCACACCCTGCCACACTTATGGCGGCCAAAAGCGGTACAAAAGGGGGTGGTGATGGACGGAGCATCTGAACCAATCAAACACTCACACTCAGTCAAAAGATCTGGGTTGAATCCATCACCGTTCTTTAGCCCACTCTGCCACCCCAGTTCAGACATGGCTGTATGCAAATCAGTCTGACCCTGTGCCTCATGGGAACAGTCCAGCCCGAACTGCCAAGCCATGCCTTCCCTGGACCAGAAACAAGCTTCCGAGGACCGGTTTCTGGCATTACAGCCGTCTTCAGCCCGGCGTGCTTGAATCCAGTGGCAAAGTGAGCAAGGGACTCACGTCTGAGCATACCCTGCCACACTTATGGCGGCCAAAAGCGGTACAAGAGGGGGTGGTGATGGACGGAGCATCTGAACCAATCAAACACTCACACCCATTCAAAAGATCTGGGTTGAATCCATCACCGTTCTTTAGCCCACTCTGCCACCCCAGTTCAGACATGGCTATATGCAAATCAGTCTGACCCTGTGCCTCATGGGAACAGTCTAGCCCGAACTGCCAAGCCATGCCTTCCCTGGACCGGAAACAAGCTTCCGAGGACCGGTTTCTGGCATTACAGCCGTCTTCAGCCCGGCTTGCTTGAATCCAGTGGCAAAGTGAGCAAGGGACTCACGTCTGAGCATACCCTGCCACACTTATGGCAGCCAAAAGCGGTACAAAAGGGGGTGGTGATGGACGGAGCATCTGAACCAATCAAACACTCGCACCCAGTCAAAAGATCTGGGTTGAATCCATCACCGTTCTTTAGCCCACTCTGCCACCCCAGTTCAGACATGGCTATATGCAAATCAGTCTGACCCTGTGCCTCATGGGAACAGTCCAGCCCAAACTGCCAAGCCATGCCTACCCTGGACCGGAAACAAGCTTCCGAGGACCGGTTTCTGGCATTACAGCCGTCTTCAGCCCGGCTTGCTTGAATCCAGTGGCAAAGTGAGCAAGGGACTCACGTCTGAGCATACCCTGCAACACTTATGCCGGCCAAAAGCGGTACAAAAGGGGGTGGTGATGGACGGAGCATCTGAACCAATCAAACACTCACACCCAGTCAAAAGATCTGGGTTGAATCCATCACCGTTCTTTAGCCCACTCTGCCACCCCAGTTCAGACATGGCTATATGCAAATCAGTCTGACCCTGTGCCTCATGGGAACAGTCCAGCCCGAACTGCCAAGCCATGCCTTCCCTGGACCGGAAACAAGCTTCCGAGGACCGGTTTCTGGCATTACAGCCGTCTTCAGCCCGGCTTGCTTGAATCCAGTGGCAAAGTGAGCAAGGGACTCACGTCTGAGCATACCCTGCCAGACTCATGGCGGCCAAAAGTGGTACAAAAGGGGGTAGTGATGGACGGAGCATCTGAACCAATCAAACACTCACACCCAGTCAAAAGATCTGGGTTGAATCCATCACCGTTCTTTAGCCCACTCTGCCACCCCAGTTCAGACATGGCTATATGCAAATCAGTCTGACCCTGTGCCTCATGGGAACAGTCCAGCCCGAACTGCCAATCCATGCCTTCCCTGGACCGGAACAAGCTTCCGAGGACCGGTTTCTGGCATTACAGCCGTCTTCAGCCCGGCTTGCTTGAATCCAGTGGCAAAGTGAGCAAGGGACTCACGTCTGAGCACACCCTGCCACACTTATGGCGGCCAAAAGCGGTACAAAAGGGGGTGGTGATGGACGGAGCATCTGAACCAATCAAACACTCGCACCCAGTCAAAAGATCTGGGTTGAATCCATCACCGTTCTTTAGCCCACTCTGCCACCCCAGTTCAGACATGGCTATATGCAAATCAGTCTGACCCTGTGCCTCATGGGAACAGTCCAGCCGGAACTGCCAAGCCATGCCTTCCCTGGACCGGAACAAGCTTCCGAGGACCGGTTTCTGGCATTACAGCCGTCTTCAGCCCGGCTTGCTTGAATCCAGTGGCAAAGTGAGCAAGGGACTCACGTCTGAGCACACCCTGCCACACTTATGGCGGCCAAAAGCGGTACAAAAGGGGGTGGTGATGGACGGAGCATCTGAACCAATCAAACACTCACACTCAGTCAAAAGATCTGGGTTGAATCCATCACCGTTCTTTAGCCCACTCTGCCACCCCAGTTCAGACATGGCTGTATGCAAATCAGTCTGACCCTGTGCCTCATGGGAACAGTCCAGCCCGAACTGCCAAGCCATGCCTTCCCTGGACCAGAAACAAGCTTCCGAGGACCGGTTTCTGGCATTACAGCCGTCTTCAGCCCGGCGTGCTTGAATCCAGTGGCAAAGTGAGCAAGGGACTCACGTCTGAGCATACCCTGCCACACTTATGGCGGCCAAAAGCGGTACAAGAGGGGGTGGTGATGGACGGAGCATCTGAACCAATCAAACACTCACACCCATTCAAAAGATCTGGGTTGAATCCATCACCGTTCTTTAGCCCACTCTGCCTCCCCAGTTCAGACATGGCTATATGCAAATCAGTCTGACCCTGTGCCTCATGGGAACAGTCTAGCCCGAACTGCCAAGCCATGCCTTCCCTGGACCGGAAACAAGCTTCCGAGGACCGGTTTCTGGCATTACAGCCGTCTTCAGCCCGGCTTGCTTGAATCCAGTGGCAAAGTGAGCAAGGGACTCACGTCTGAGCATACCCTGCCACACTTATGGCAGCCAAAAGCGGTACAAAAGGGGGTGGTGATGGACGGAGCATCTGAACCAATCAAACACTCGCACCCAGTCAAAAGATCTGGGTTGAATCCATCACCGTTCTTTAGCCCACTCTGCCACCCCAGTTCAGACATGGCTATATGCAAATCAGTCTGACCCTGTGCCTCATGGGAACAGTCCAGCCCAAACTGCCAAGCCATGCCTACCCTGGACCGGAAACAAGCTTCCGAGGACCGGTTTCTGGCATTACAGCCGTCTTCAGCCCGGCTTGCTTGAATCCAGTGACAAAGTGAGCAAGGGACTCACGTCTGAGCATACCCTGCCACACTTATGCCGGCCAAAAGCGGTACAAAAGGGGGTGGTGATGGACAGAGCATCTGAACCAATCAAACACTCACACCCAGTCAAAAGATCTGGGTTGAATCCATCACCGTTCTTTAGCCCACTCTGCCACCCCAGTTCAGACATGGCTGTATGCAAATCAGTCTGACCCTGTGCCTCATGGGAACAGTCCAGCCCGAACTGCCAAGCCATGCCTTCCCTGGACCAGAAACAAGCTTCCGAGGACCGGTTTCTGGCATTACAGCCGTCTTCAGCCCGGCGTGCTTGAATCCAGTGGCAAAGTGAGCAAGGGACTCACGTCTGAGCATACCCTGCCACACTTATGGCGGCCAAAAGCGGTACAAGAGGGGGTGGTGATGGACGGAGCCTCTGAACCAATCAAACACTCACACCCATTCAAAAGATCTGGGTTGAATCCATCACCGTTCTTTAGCCCACTCTGCCACCCCAGTTCAGACATGGCTATATGCAAATCAGTCTGACCCTGTGCCTCATGGGAACAGTCTAGCCCGAACTGCCAAGCCATGCCTTCCCTGGACCGGAAACAAGCTTCCGAGGACCGGTTTCTGGCATTACAGCCGTCTTCAGCCCGGCTTGCTTGAATCCAGTGGCAAAGTGAGCAAGGGACTCACGTCTGAGCATACCCTGCCACACTTATGGCAGCCAAAAGCGGTACAAAAGGGGGTGGTGATGGACGGAGCATCTGAACCAATCAAACACTCGCACCCAGTCAAAAGATCTGGGTTGAATCCATCACCGTTCTTTAGCCCACTCTGCCACCCCAGTTCAGACATGGCTATATGCAAATCAGTCTGACCCTGTGCCTCATGGGAACAGTCCAGCCCAAACTGCCAAGCCATGCCTACCCTGGACCGGAAACAAGCTTCCGAGGACCGGTTTCTGGCATTACAGCCGTCTTCAGCCCGGCTTGCTTGAATCCAGTGACAAAGTGAGCAAGGGACTCACGTCTGAGCATACCCTGCCACACTTATGGCGGCCAAAAGCGGTACAAGAGGGGGTGGTGATGGACGGAGCATCTGAACCAATCAAACACTCACACCCATTCAAAAGATCTGGGTTGAATCCATCACCGTTCTTTAGCCCACTCTGCCACCCCAGTTCAGACATGGCTATATGCAAATCAGTCTGACCCTGTGCCTCATGGGAACAGTCTAGCCCGAACTGCCAAGCCATGCCTTCCCTGGACCGGAAACAAGCTTCCGAGGACCGGTTTCTGGCATTACAGCCGTCTTCAGCCCGGCTTGCTTGAATCCAGTGGCAAAGTGAGCAAGGGACTCACGTCTGAGCATACCCTGCCACACTTATGGCAGCCAAAAGCGGTACAAAAGGGGGTGGTGATGGACGGAGCATCTGAACCAATCAAACACTCGCACCCAGTCAAAAGATCTGGGTTGAATCCATCACCGTTCTTTAGCCCACTCTGCCACCCCAGTTCAGACATGGCTATATGCAAATCAGTCTGACCCTGTGCCTCATGGGAACAGTCCAGCCCAAACTGCCAAGCCATGCCTACCCTGGACCGGAAACAAGCTTCCGAGGACCGGTTTCTGGCATTACAGCCGTCTTCAGCCCGGCTTGCTTGAATCCAGTGACAAAGTGAGCAAGGGACTCACGTCTGAGCATACCCTGCCACACTTATGCCGGCCAAAAGCGGTACAAAAGGGGGTGGTGATGGACGGAGCATCTGAACCAATCAAACACTCACACCCAGTCAAAAGATCTGGGTTGAATCCATCACCGTTCTTTAGCCCACTCTGCCACCCCAGTTCAGACATGGCTATATGCAAATCAGTCTGACCCTGTGCCTCATGGGAACAGTCCAGCCCGAACTGCCAAGCCATGCCTACCCTGGACCGGAAACAAGCTTCCGAGGACCGGTTTCTGGCATTACAGCCGTCTTCAGCCCGGCTTGCTTGAATCCAGTGGCAAAGTGAGCAAGGGACTCACGTCTGAGCATACCCTGCCACACTTATGGCAGCCAAAAGCGGTACAAAAGGGGGTGGTGATGGACGGAGCATCTGAACCAATCAAACACTCGCACCCAGTCAAAAGATCTGGGTTGAATCCATCACCGTTCTTTAGCCCACTCTGCCACCCCAGTTCAGACATGGCTATATGCAAATCAGTCTGACCCTGTGCCTCATGGAAACAGTCCAGCCCAAACTGCCAAGCCATGCCTACCCTGGACCGGAAACAAGCTTCCGAGGACCGGTTTCTGGCATTACAGCCGTCTTCAGCCCGGCTTGCTTGAATCCAGTGACAAAGTGAGCAAGGGACTCACGTCTGAGCATACCCTGCCACACTTATGCCGGCCAAAAGCGGTACAAAAGGGGGTGGTGATGGACGGAGCATCTGAACCAATCAAACACTCACACCCAGTCAAAAGATCTGGGTTGAATCCATCACCGTTCTTTAGCCCACTCTGCCACCCCAGTTCAGACATGGCTATATGCAAATCAGTCTGACCCTGTGCCTCATGGGAACAGTCCAGCCCGAACTGCCAAGCCATGCCTACCCTGGACCGGAAACAAGCTTCCGGGGACCGGTTTCTGGCATTACAGCCGTCTTCAGCCCGGCTTGCTTGAATCCAGTGGCAAAGTGAGCAAGGGACTCACGTCTGAGCATACCCTGCCCGACTTATGGAGGCCAAAAGCGGTACAAAAGGGGGTAGTGATGGACGGAGCATCTGAACCAATCAAACACTCACACCCAGTCAAAAGATCTGGGTTGAATCCATCACCGTTCTTTAGCCCACTCTGCCACCCCAGTTCAGACATGGCTATATGCAAATCAGTCTGACCCTGTGCCTCATGGGAACAGTCCAGCCCGAACTGCCAATCCATGCCTTCCCTGGACCGGAAACAAGCTTCCGAGGACCGGTTTCTGGCATTACAGCCGTCTTCAGCCCGGCTTGCTTGAATCCAGTGGCAAAGTGAGCAAGGGACACATGTCTGAGGATACCCTGCACACTTATGGCGGCCAAAAGCGGTACAAAAGGGGGTGGTGATGGACGGAGCATCTGAACCAATCAAACACTCACCCCAGTCAAAAGCTCTGGGTTGAATCCATCACCGTTCTTTAGCCCACTCTGCCACCCACAGGCCAATGAGCATTATTAGAATAGAACAGTCTTAAGAAGCTTTCTGAATCGGAGATAGTCAGGACATTGTCTCAGAAAAATGGAGAGCTGGTTCCAATAAAGGGGAGCGAGGTAGGAAAAAGATTTCCCACCTAACCTTGATTTCCTGACAGGTGGGACCAGGAGGAATGATTTGGTTCCTGGCCGGAGGGTCCTAGAAGGGACATAATGATTAAGTTTCTCGGCGATGTAGAGGGGGTCATTGTTATACAAGGCCTTGTGGACGGTGCAGCAGATTTTAAATTTAACCCGCTTGTGCACTGGAAGCCAATGGAGCTGTTGAAGGAGAGGAAGGGAGGCAGTTTTCGGGGAGGGGGCATTCAAGACAAGGTGCGCTGTGGTGTTCTGAACCACCTGATATCTGCTAAGCAAAGACTTAATTAGCTGAGACCAGGAGAGCATTGCAGTAGTCTAGGCAGCTTACTACCATTGTCTGAAAGAGGGTCTTGTGAGTGAAATCTTGGAGGAAAGGAAAAATTTAATTTTTGCAATCAGAATTGCAATCAATGATGTGTAAAACGTGACTGCGTCCTACTTATATTACGATATCAAATTATATCAAAAGTTATTCTCAATCAATGGTCAAAAAAGTCCTGTGTGCTGGTGAATGCAACTATCTTGCCCTATGTGGGCCCGTATTACCCTTGGGTATATAATCTAATAGAACTGGAAATGGAAGAAACAAAAAAAAAGAAAATTCATATGTGTCCTCTACAATATACAAAGAAATTAAATGAAAAAATAAAGCAGAGGGTGATCAAAAGAGTCTATCAATACCTAAAAGTCTTGCCTGTCATGGATGCATATCCTTGCCAGTGTGTTATTCCCCAAGGTGGACTGATAATTCCTCACTACTATTTATGTCTGGCGGGGCCTTGGTTTGTAAGTTTATTATGTAGTCGGATTCCAACCTTCTGAGTTTTAAGGTTCTGTCCCCTCCCCTGGGGTTATCGGGTACATGATCTATGCAGAAAAACCTCAATAAATCTCTATTGCTTGGATGTTTCAGGCTGAATTGTCTAGCAAATGGGTATGTTGCTTCCTCATTGGTAATGGCCCTGATTTGCTCTAGAATATGTATTTTTGTTGGATGAATGGTGCTTCCAATATCCTTTAAACCACAGGGACACAGTAAGCAGTACCGTGTATGGTGTGCTGCAAGTCATGAACTTGTTTATGGGTCTTGGTTTCTTCAGCCCCGGAACTTTGTAAGCCAAAATTCTACTGCTATTAAGGCAGGCCTTACACTTTCCACTTGGAAAGAAGCCTTGTAATCCCCTTAACATTCCCATGCCTTCTTTTTCATGATGGCTACGTACCAGGTTGTTACTCAAGGATCTAGCTCTCCTAAAAGTCAACAGGAAACTCAGAGGTATATCAGGACCTATGACCGGGTCCGTTTTTAAGGTACACCAATGCTTGCGTAGAATATTTTTTCGCTTATTGGTATTCTCTGAAAAGTTTGTGATCAATCTGAATTTTCCTGTTTCTCTATTTTCCCTTGATGTTTTCTTTAGTAAATGTTCTCTAGAGATGGAGTTGACATTTTTCAGGGCTTTTTCCAGTACCTGTTTGCCATAGACCAGTGTACTAAATCTAGCTATACTCTCTTGTGCTGCTATCTGCCATCTGGAAATCACCATCTCTTGTATTACTCCTTTTGATTCTTAAGAGTTCACCATAAGGATAAGATTATGTGGGTGCCTACTAGTAGCATGGAGCATTGAATTCCCAGCAGAGGGTTTTTTGTGTAGCATGGTGCACGATTTTTCATCAGACACAAAGACCTTCAGAACAAAGAATTTCAGGTTAACATTGTTCGTATTTAGAACGTTTATATATGGCCATTGCTGACTTTGGGTACCCCTTCCAAATTATGAAGAGGTCCTCTATGTACCATGGTATCACATTGGCTGTCCAGCTTTCATTGGCATCTGACCAGGCCACCTGTGTTGTTTCCTTTTCCTTTTCCCTTAGATGTATAAGGTCTTTGTTAACAGCTTCTGCTAATACGTCTATGGCCTCTCCAGGCATTTGGGGAAGGAGTTGAGACATAGTCTTAAAGGGTCTATTCCTACTGCTTTGTTCAATTCGTGCTTGATCTATATGTTGCATTGCACCCAAAGGAGTCCCGGATGCTCTCATGTCATCTGTTCATAAGTTCTCTAAGGTTATCAGGGTTATCAAGTCCTCTCACGTTAAGATACCAGTTGCAAGGGGTTATATTTGTGTATAATGAAATTAAATGAAATGAAAAGAGGATTTGTAGAGCGTGTGGCTACCCGGGGGCGTCCCAGCGCTGGAGAGCAAGCCAGCCTGAAGGGTGAAGAATATGAAATGAAATGAATGAAATGAAAGGAGGATTTGTAGAGCGTGTGGCTACCCGGGAGCATCATAATGAAGTGCAATATTATATAACCGATAGTATAGGCAAATGTTTATGCTATTGATGCTTACATTTCACAGACAATAATTTTGTTTACCCTACAGTTTTGTGAAGCACAGTGATGCAACAATGATGTTTCTATTAGGACTGTAGGAAGTCGACACCACACCAAGTTGGCGATGATATGTATCATGTTATGTGTTTATGACTCGTCTGTTTATGTTTATGTTTACGTTGGTGGTAGACGTTTTGTCGCCGGAGGACACGGAGTGGATTATCGCATGAGGACAACCTTGTGATACTATAGCGTCTTTAAAGCCAGGAGTAGAACTGTTCATCGGGGTGGCTCTGGAAACTTAAACTGGCAGAGTGAAAGCACAGTACATTCAGGCCCAGAGGAACCTTCGATAGAATACGCCGGTCATACATTGATCCGAAGTGAAACAAAGACAGTACGATTTTCGTACTATTTAAGGCTACAGTGTGAAGCCAAGCAAGAGAAAGTACAGAAAATAGAAGCCGCCCGGCATTTGTATTTGGAGAATAACGATGTGATAAGAAACAAGACTGTGATACACTTCCCACTCCAGTGTTAAGCAATACTGTTTAAAACAGAAAATTAATACTCCAGGTTGTAGAGAACAGTTGATTTATCTGGCGGGTCCTGATGAAGGTGATCTTCATTGCTGTTTCTTTCCACCGAAACGCGTTGGCCTAATCCTTGTAAAACCTCACCCATCTGGGTTCTTGTTGGACAGCAGATAAAGAAAGAAATTAGACTGTTTTGTGATTTTGAGTAATTTAAGTGGTGTATGTGGATGAGTGTGAATGAATGGTTGAGAATAGGGTGTTCTCTAGCTGGAATATGATTTATTAATATGTTGCATTTGTAGAATTGTGTTTAGGAACGCAGACTCAGATGAAAATAAATGATTCTTCAAATGAGAAAATAGAATGTTTTTAAGTGTTGTAATAAGAAAAAAAGCAATTAAATGAAAGATAAAATAATTCAAATAAAAAACAATGTTAAAAAAGTAAGAATATTGTAACGTGTTGTTGCCCTGCGCGTCAGAGGTTGTACCCTGAGAGAATAATTTAAAGGTCAAGAGGGAGCTTTGTTGATTATTATGTTTACATTATCTTCATAAGTATTGTCTGTTTCCGGTGCGCCTGATGACATTGAGAAAGGTGACTGCTGAAACGCGTTTGTCTCTACAGAGTTCACAATAAACTATATGAACTCACCTCCGCGAGTGCCTTCCCTTGATTCAAAGTGACTGGGTTACGGAGTTTATATGCCATAAGAACCATGACGCTGATAAGGATGCCTCAACCTCTCAGGTCGGGGCTTGTAAATGGGCGTTAATCCTTAAAATATTCTAAAAGACAACATGCACGCTACTCCAGCTGTGTGAAAATGAGCCACACCAAACCGGTTCAATCACTAATGTCCTTTATTTCAATGGAATTTAGCATTCAGCATAACGCGTTTTGACCTGTATGCCGGTCTTCATCATATGCAAAGATGTTATAAGTGGTTGAGTGTCCTTTTTAAACTGTAAAATGCATCGAAATAGAAAGAAGACTTAATGATTTCAGAAAAGTCTCAATGTTTAGTATTTTACATCCGTAAGCAACATTTCTCCATACTCCGATTCAATGAAACAGAAATAATGCCTATAGTGTGGTAGTTTAGCAAGTACAGAGTCACTTGATGATTTGTTTTAGAGGTTTCATGGACTACATTCACCACAATGCATTGCGATGGCAAAATTGTTCATTAAAGTCAGTATGCTCTTGAAAACAAAGTCCCGAAAGCCCCATGCTAGCCTTAAAGAATACAATTTCATATAGGGCTAACGGATGTTCCGTTCTATGTAGACAGCCGCAACTTTCAGGCATGGTGTTATTCAATCCAATTAATTTGTAAATCCTTAGTATTAGGAGATTCAGACCGGTAAGTGACAGGGAACAAGGTCCCATACAAACCCTGGCTACACTAAAATGCTCTTGAACTCAATAAAACAAGTCAGTTCCTCATGGTGGGACTGCTGAGATGCCGTCAAAGACTCCGACCGCTTTCGCAACTATTCTGCAAAGGGGCCTCCTTGCACACTACTGGTTGCAGGATGAAGTCCCCTTGGCTGCTGAGGGTCATTGGGGGCCAAGAACCCCTATTGTTCTGACAAGTAAGTCCCCCACAGCGGGACAGCTGACATGATATCAGAGGTCCTACCCCCTTTCAAACCACTCTGTAAAGGAGCCTCCTGGCATACTACTGGTTGGGGGATGAAGCAGTCCCCTTGGCTGCTGAGGGTCGTTCGGGCCAAGAACCACTTCTGTTACCACAAGTGCTGATACCTCGTCTGAGGCCCAGCCCCCTTTATCAACCACTCTGCAAACACGCCTCCTGGTGCACTACTGGTTGGAGGATAAAGTCCCCTTAGCTGCTGAGGGTTATTGGGGGCAAAGAACCCCTATTGTAAGCACCAGTAGGTCCCACATAGCTGGATTGCTGAGGTGTATATCTGTGTTTTAGACTTTTCACAAAACATGCGATCTCCAAAGCATCCCTGCGGTGAATGTGAAGAAGTTGCAATCATAAAGTTTTTTTTTAAAAACACAGTTAGTAATCCAGTTAAAGAACTAGTGATAGGCACCTTACTAAAAGACCTCTCCATCATATTTTCTAATGATTTTGGAGAGGGGTTCTTCATGTCCAGGAATACAGTTACATGTGCACTTACCTCTGCAAAGAAAAAATCAATAAGTCTGATTTCTCTGCAGTACCACCTTCTGTAGTTATCTGTTGAACATGGTTGATTAACAATTACAAAGGGAAACTTACAGACACACAAGAGCACTAGAGACATTTCCACAGCATTGTTTACAGTATTATGCTGCTCTCCAAACTACCAGTTAAAAAACCTCAGAAATTCACTTTAAAAAAACTGGTTACAAGGACGTTATGGTTAGGAAATGGAATAAAAAAAGAACTGAAATTCACTGAAAAAACAAAGGTTACAGGGGCGTTATAGTTAGGAAATAATACATATATATATATATATATATAAACATTTTAATTTTGCATTTAACAGAGGAGGAGATGTAGTGTCCTGCAAGTTAGCAATGGCAGAACCCTTTTGGCTCCTGATGGACTCCGTAGAACTGTGACGTAAGAGTTAGAGCGGAATGCAATGAAGGCTGATTTAGAATGATGAGTTTGCAGATACTATGGTTTGAACAAAATACTGTGACCAGGGCTGCGGTGTTTCATCAGTGAGAGCATGGTCTGTGGGATATATGCACATATGCGTCAATGAATGATATGCATGTGTGTGGGTGACTGAGACCCTGTGTCACATGTACTTGTTGCACAGGACATGCCTTTCACCATGTACACAAACATGCAACCATTTTTCTTTTAAAGTACAGAAAAATGTTCTGCAAACATGTTCCTAATAAGGAACATTTTTCTGCACTTGATGGAACATTTTCTGCACTTAAAATGTCTCCCATTAAAAAAAAAAATGACTGCATTTTTCAGCAATAAATATGGCAGCATGCCTACCAGCCACTGGGAGCTAGATGCCTGCTGTGTGTAAATGCGACAATTTAAAATGGGAGAAAATTCAACTGAAGAGTTAACATCATGTTTATTTATATTACATAAGACTCATTATAATTTTCTCCCATGTCAAAGTGTCTTTACAACCAGCAGGGAGATTACTCCCAGTAGCCTGTAGTGATGATGTCATATTTATAGCAAGAAAATACAGACATTTGCTTAAATGTGAGAATTTTAAAATGAAGAACCATGCTTCTAAAGCATTAGGACTTATTTGGCTTAATTTAAAATAGAGAAAAACATTAAGACAAAGTTTCATAAAAAAAACAATTCACTTTCAATTTCTCCCGTTTAAAATAACATGCCTGTATTTTTCAGTTATAAATAGGAGTACTGTGTCTATCAGCAATCTGGGAACCCGATGCATGCTCTTTGTAAATGTGTTACTTTGAAAAGCGAGAAAATTAAGAGTTAACACTTTCTTTTTATTTCTTTTATTTAAAAGCATTCAGAAATATCATTATGTTCACATGCTCCTATATAGAGTTGAGAACAACTTTTATTTTAGAGTTAAATACCTCAGTGCTTCAGTTCTAAACCTCTGACTCACATGGATCATAAATCTGTATAGAGCAATCCTTATTATCAGGATCTGCAATTGGCAGCCTGATAATATAAAATAAACATAACTTTTCCTTAACTTTCAAATGAAAAGGCAACACTTATTTATTGCAGTTCTGAGTTAAAAATGAACTCAAGGCTGGAAGCTACTCTGAAGGCTTTTGTGAGCTACTGATAGCTTGTGATCGACTGGTTGGGGACACCTGGTGCGTATATATATTTAACAGGAAAAACAAGAGGAGAGCGAGGGATAGCGCACGGGGTAAGTCCTGGTCCCCAGAAATATACTATACTTAAACAATGTGGACGGACTCACTATTTATGTGTGTTACAATCACTAAGGGCCAGATGTAGGTAATTCCGATTTACCTACTCTTAAATACCGAATCATACCGATTCGGTATTTAAGAGTAGGTAAATTGGAAGTAGGCAGATGTAGGTAATTTTTCTTTTAAATTACCGATTCTGTAAGATTCGGTATTTACCGATTCGGTAAATACCGAATCGGAATTTCCCATTGATTCCTATGGGCCTTGAAGCCCATAGGAATCAACGGGAAATACTGAATCGGTATTTACCGATTCGGTAAATACCGAATCCTGGCAGGGGGAATGGGGTGTCACTTTGACACCCTGTAGCACCCCAATTGCAGGCTTGTGTGCCATGTGGCACACATACATGCCCTAAGGGCATGTCTGTGTGTCACATGGCATAGGTGTACATGCACAGATGTGCATGTACACTGGAATTCGGTATTTTACCACCCATTAGGATTGGGTGGTAAATACCGACTCCTAAAGGGCCTGTGGCACTCTTTGAAGTGCCAGCTACATCTGAATGTACCGAATCGGTAAATATACCGATTCGGTATTTTACCGAATCGGTATATTTCCCGATTCGGTAAATTTACCGAATCGTTACAAATTATGCCCCCTACATTAGAAAACCCTAATACCGGTCGGTAACGGCCAAATTCGGCCGTTACCGACCGGTATTAGGGCTCGTACATCTGGCCCTATGTGTGGTAAGGACTTGGACCCACTAGGTTTTCTTAAAAGACCCCTCACAACCCAACCTGGTTGGTCTCATGCTTCATCATTGGGGCCCAAACCAGGCGTCTGAGTGCCCCCCGGTTGTGCTACGACACCTGACTACAGCAGAGCTGGTGTTGTGCAGATATGTGATGTGACGTGAAATTATTATATTAAAAATATCTCTGAGAATCCTTGCCTTTAAACTTTAATGTTGGCGGCTCAGGATATGGTTAAAACAAATATTTGTGGTGCAACTATCAGAAAATTATTACTGTAAATTGGCTATGTGTTGCAGACTACATGTTTCAGCCTGGTAAAAAAAGTAAAAGGGCTTTCTTCAGGACCAAGTGAGTGAAAGTTGTGAGTGGCAAAGGTGAAAAGTGCCACGTGAAACCTGTGAAGAGCCTACATACGCGCTTAGGTGTGTGGTATAAGTGTGGGTGCACTCACTGACACTTGTAAAATAACCTGTTAGGGGAGAAAAGAGACAAGACAAGACATATAGTTTCTTGCAACATAAACACAATCTTAAAAGTGCTGTAATGACTGTCTTTGTGATTACCACAGTGATTGTCATACTGAAATAAAATGGCACATGTTGACAGCGACGTGCATATATTCGTGGCATGCCTGTTAGTAAATGGGTGCTGGCTTCCTGTACATATAAACGCGCTTGTGTCTGGGCTGGCGATAACAGCATGTTTGTAAGCGGTAACGTGGCTACAACACAATGGATGCCTGGCCCGGGTGGCCTCTTATGAGTAAGGGTGGTGCCCTGTGGAGCCCGTAGGCTGTGCTTCCTGTGGCACAGTGATGTGAGTGGGGGCCACTGGGAAAGCTGTACAGAGTGCCCACGGCGCACTATGCAGACAGAATTGTCACGTATGTGAATATTGCATGTGATTGCGTGACAATGTGCGCTGAATTAAAGCATTATATACAGGTAGACAGGGTAGAAACATGCACGCTGTAAAGTGGTCATAATTACACTATATTTAGGTATTGGGCTGAGTATCGAGGCTTGGGGGGTTCTCTACCGATGTCCCGATCTAAAATAAACTAATATAGGGTTGCATAATGAACAAGGAAGTCTGTATGGGCTGAAAAGACTAAGGGTGCTGGAGCGCGCATTGTCTTACTTGGTCTCGGTGAGTGTCCCGAATCAAAACATGCATGAGTCCCCCGTAGTCCTGGCTGGTGTGGGACGTCGTGAGGGACTGATCTTTAAGGAGTGAAGAGGCAAGGCTCGGTACGTGCCGGGCTACATGTTTCCATGGTAGTGACTCAGCATATTTCCAGCACACACGTGCGCGCATGCACGTAGGAAGATAGTGAAGTCGGCTTGGTGCCCATATGTGGGTCTGATACTTCCCCAGACATCATAAAGTACAAAGTAGCAATAAAGGGTTGGATACTTCCATGGACATGATAAAGTGGAAAGTAGCTAAAATGCCCACTGGGAGTGATATACAGAAGATAACTGGGAGCCGTCAGGTGTGGACAGAGCAGGGGTTGGTGGTCGTGACGCCATGCTCATACCTGCTGTGTGCGCGGTTTTGCATGCTGAGTCCCTAGGAAGAAGTAGGGGGGCCACCTAGAGGGTGTGGGCCTTGTGCCCCTAGTGCAAAGATGGGCATAAGTGCACTGGTGGGTAAGTAGGTTAGATGGTTCTGAGAAGGTCACTCAGGCCCAAAGAGTGAGACAGGTCACTCTGTTAGTTGTGAGGCCCCAGTGTTGGTTATGATGGGGACTCCTTCCATGTGCTGTGCCTCTTTGTGGGCCTCTTCGTGGGAATCGTAAGTGGACCGAGACAGAGCAGTGTTACATGCGACTGGGAATGTATAGGTATGGATGCTGTTATGGCCTACTGAGGCTGTTCCATGGAATATTGTCATTAAGACCTGTCTTGTGGCGATAGATCCATCTTTGTTCTTTCTGTAGTAATTGGTGTATGTTAGGCAGATTCGGGTCCAGTGCCTCAATCACAACCCAGCACATATCATTTGTCGTGTGGCCTGCTTCAAAGAAATGGTTAGTCATTTTTGTGGTGTTTTTTCTGCATCTAATTGTGCTGCGGTGTTTGCAGATTCTGATTTTGACTTTTCTATTTTTCATCCCAATGTAGGTGAATTTGCAGGAGCACATGGTGCAGTATATTACATGTGCCGTGTTGCAGTTGGTGTATTGTCGTAGTTGGCAGGTCTTGCCAGGTTCTAGATTGAGTTTCTTGGTGGTTTCAGTGACGTGGCATACGCTGCAATTGCCACATGGGAAATGGCCGGTGAATTTAGGGAGCCCCCATGCATTTAGGACTGTGTTCCCAGGCTTTTGCTGTTGTACTGGTCGTGTTGATACTAAGGCATCTTTTATGGAATTCGCTTTTTTGTGAGATAGTAGGGGGGTCACAGTTTAGGTTCCCTGTCTTGAGGATTTGCCAATTTTTTTTATGATGTGGGAAACCTTGTTGGAGACCGTGTTGAAGGTAGTAACACACATCCGCGGAGTCGGAGTGGCTTCACGTGGCTGTATTTCAAAGAGCCCCTCGCGGTTTGGATTCTGCGCTCTTTTCTTGGCTTTCTCTGTGATGTGTTTTGGATACCCACGTCTCAATAGCTTGTTGCTGAAGTCTTTTGCTTGGTTTTTGTTGTCTGTTACAATGCTACAGTTTCGCCGTAGCCGGAGGGACTGGCCGTAGGGGAGATTTTCTCGCAGAGATCTGGGGTGTAAACTGAAGAAGTGTAGGAGCGAGTTGCTGGTTGTGGGTTTGAAGTGGGTTTAGTCTTCAGGTAACCACCGTCGGTTTTGATGTCTAGATCTAGGAAAGTGGTCTGGAAGTGGTCAAAGCTATGCGTGAATTTGAGCTTTGGGTCGCAGGTGTTTAGGCATTGGCAGAATGTTGTTCTTCCTTTCCAGGCAGAATTTAATTATATATATATATATATATTCACTGAAAAAACCATAGGTTATAGACCATATATAGTTAGGAATTAGCATTTACAAAACCTTGAAAATTCACTGAAAAAACCATAGGTTATACACCATATATAGTTAGGAATTAGCATTTAAAAAACCTTATTTTACTCACACAAAACCATTGAAATTCCATATATAGTTAGTTGTACTAACTATATATCGCGCACCCGCAATCCACTGCTGATCATGTCACATATTACATCATTCATGACATGGTCAGTGACATCACTGATGACATCACTGATGACATCTCAAATGACATCACTGATGACATCACTGATGACATCTCAAATGACATCACTGATGACATCACTGATGACAACATCCAGTGACTGTATTTTTCTGTAAAGTTAAAATATGTCTTACATATTTAAGAATGAGTGGATGTATAAATGTCTGGATGAAGGATTTAGTAGGTGCATGACTGACTGTATGAGTGAGTGATTAAATGTGTCTCACTGAGTGCATGGGTTAGTGACTAAACTGTCTCAATTTGTGCATCATTATGTCTGTTGTTCTATAAAATGCTGCATGTGTTGATCATTAGCTATATGATTAACTATATGGGTTATTGATTGGTTGCCCAAGTATTTGTATGGGAGACTGAGAGTGTGTATGGGTGGCTGGGAGGTGTATGACTCTGTGCATAGATGTGTGAGCAGTTGATTCACTAGATGTATGGGTTCAAAAGTGCATGTGGAAACAGCTGTATGGGCGGTTGACTGTGTGCATGAGTGTATTGGTGAGTGAATGGATATCTCAGTGCTACATGTCAAAGTAAGTACATATGTAAAACACAGTACATGTGAGAGTTGACATATATAAATAACTGTGCAAAAGAGCCAGTGAATGTGTGAGTGGCTGTATGGATCATTGTGAACTTGTATCAGGGATTGTATAAGAGAGTAAATATGTGTTAGTATATGTTTGAATAAGTAAGGTGTGTATAACTGTATAGTTGAGGAAATGGAGGTGTGATTGATTCTTTGCATGACTGACTAGGTGTGTGAGTAACTCCATGGATGAGTGACAGTCTGTGAGTGTCTGTTTACACTGAGTGTATCTAAGGTTATATTAGAGTCTGAAGAGCTTCATCGTATTATCACATGAATGATGTCATCAGTGATGTGATCAGTAATGTCAAATGAGATGTCATCAGTGATGTCATCAGTGATGTCATTTGAGATGTCATCAGTGATGTCATCAGTGATGTCATTTGAGATGTCATCAGTGATGTCATCAGTGATGTCATTTGAGATGTCATCAGTGATGTCATCAGTGATGTCACTGACCATGTCATGAATGATGTAATATGTGACATGCTCAGCAGTGGATTGCGGGTGCTCGATATATAGTTAGTACAACTAACTATATATGGAATTTCAATGGTTTTGTGTGAGTAAAATAAGGTTTTTTAAATGCTAATTCCTAACTATATATGGTGTATAACCTATGGTTTTTTCAGTGAATTTTCAAGGTTTTGTAAATGCTAATTCCTAACTATATATGGTCTATAACCTATGGTTTTTTCAGTGAATTTCATTGGTTTTTTAAAAGCTAATATCTATAGCTGTAAAATGTATTCTTCTTTAAATCCAAAAATATATTTTATATGTTTATTAATAATTTTTTTTAAATATTTTTTTTGTTTCGCTCCCGGTCCGCAAACCGGAAAGCTTTCCGTTAGCTCAAATTGATGCCGCTACCCGGTCCGCGAACCGGTAAGAAATCAACATCGTGACGCGTCGCGAAAGCGCGACGTATCGCGTTGCCGCGTAATGCGTCTTATGACGTACCGCGTTAGCGCACCCGGAAGTGCCCCGGGGCGCGGACCGAGGCGCGAAACGCAGCTCCACGGAAGCGATCCGTGGCGCGTCGCGAAAGCGCGATGTATCGCGTTGCCGCGTAATGCGTCTTGTGACGTACCGCGTTAGCGCACCCGGAAGTGCTCCGGGGCGCGGACCGAGGCGCGAAGCGCAGCGACCCGGAAGCTAACCGGGGCGCGTTCCGCAGCGCGTAACATGAGCGTGAGAGGTCATGTGACTTGTTAATAAAACTTTTCATTGGTTCATTTCACTTTTGGTTTCATAATCATGTAAGGCTAGGTCAGGTGACCTAAAAATAACACTTTTCATTGGTTGAGAACTATTGTTTTTCCCAAATGATGAAAACCCCTCCTTCTTTCCTCACTCTGACTTTCATCATTGTGAGAGGAAGACCTTTATTAATACTTCAGAAATGGCTTCAGTAGTTGCTTCAGCTGGTGCACCCCCACCACCACCTCCACCTCCTCATGGGAAGAGAGGACCACCTCCCCAGGTCATGACCAACACAGAGGAGGAAGAGGAAGAAATGGAGGAAGAGGAGGGAGAAGAACCACAGTTCTTGGAAGAGGTGCCCCGGGTTTCCCATAAGAAAGCCAGTTTCATCTGGCAGTTTTATTCAATCCCTCCTGGCCAAAAAAAAGTGAATGCGAGGTATGTCACCTGCCTCATCTGCAAAGATAAATTATCAAGAGGGACGGATAAGAAGTATAGTTATGGGAACTATACTATGCATAGGCACATGACCAGGAAGCATCCACTTAATTACAGCCGGGCGGAAATACGGGATTTGGAGGAAAATCCAACATCAACTCCTGTGGCCAGATCAAGATCGTCAATTTCATTGACACCAGCAGAGGCACGGGAAACTGTGCCAAACATACAAGAGAATTTTGGCCACATGAAACATACTTGTATGCACTGTGGTGCGTTGATAGCATGTGGTAATATGAGTATAAATGCTATCAACCTGGCTTATGAACATCATAATTGCCCTAACCGCCCCCAGTAATTTTTTTTTTGCTCCTGTTGAGCCCTTTTCAATGCCTGTTTTTTGTTGTTTCCCCCCCCAAAAAAAATATAAAATCGTTCAAAAAATACAAAAAAAACAAAAAATGTTCAAAAAATAAAATAAAAATATAAAACAACAAAAATATTAAAAAAAAAGTTCTTTTCAGAACTACCTCCCCTTTCAAAAAAAATTGCTAGAATGTTTAGCACTCTGGCAAGCTCTATTTCTTTTGGTTTGCTTCCCGGTTAGCTTCCCGGTACGCGGACCGGGAGCTAACCAAAAAAAAAAAAAAAAGAGTAAGTATAAGGAAAGTAAACAGAGAGTGATGTTAAAAGAAAGACAGCTATAGGGAGTAAAGAAGAGATACTGTTTAATAGATCTATTTACCGAAGAAAAGACGGAAGAGGGTATAATTGTGAAAAACAAAATAGATAAGGAAGTGAAAGAAAAAAAAAGAGAGTATAACATTAACAAAGAAGAGTTTCTTGGAGAATGTGAGTGAATGTTCAAAATAAGATTAAAACATGGGGAATAACAGAGTGAAAAAATAGAAAACAGAAAACAAAAAATAACAGAAAAAGATTAATTGAAACAGCAAAGAAATGTAAGTAACATAGAGCCATATCATCAACATAGGCAATAAAAGTTTTGCAGCTTTTATTGGCAGAAATGTGTCGCTAAAGCCGCTTTTGCGGCAGAAAACTGCTGCTAAAACCACTTTTGCACCAGTTTTCTGCCAATAAAAACAGCAATAATTTTATTGGCTGTGTTCATAATATGCCCCTTAGTGTGCTTCAACTACACAGAGAAAGCATTATGAACAAATAGTGATAGAGTGATCAGTCAAAGACACTAAGAGTAATAGAGACGGAGTGAGTGAACAAGAGTGAGGAACTATGAGAAGAGAGGGACTGAGAAAAAGAGTGGAAGGAGTTGAGTAAGTAGGTAATAGAGAAAGGAATGAGGGAAGTAGCAAAGGCAGGAAACTGAGGGTTAAAGAAATGAAGCAGTGGAACTAATAGAAGTTAAATGTGATAGAAATGTAACGAAAAGAGTACAAAACATTTACCTTATAATTGTCGTTAAATTACTCACTTTTTGTTTTTATACTTTCAATCTGTGAAAGAGAGAACAAACATTTGAAAAATATTAAAACATGTATTTAAAAATTACAAAAGACAAGGGAAAAGATTGAAGGACAAACAGTTTTTCAACAACTTTGACACTTACAGAAGCTTCTGCTTCTCCAGGCCCCCTACACAGTCCTAAAGATATACATTTTAAACTAACAGTATCTTGATGCAGATGAAGTGAGGCCTATCTTAAAACATGGTGCATCTTTTGCATTGCTGTTGTCTCAGAAAAGTGTCGCAAGACACTAAAATTTTAAATGATTGCTTCAGGATGCCAATAAGATGTGTCCTATCCAGAGGTTTGTTTGAGGTGAGGCCTACTCAGGGTTGCAGATGAAATTTCGAGTTGTTGAAGAGAATAGAGGACATAATACATGTGAAGGTCTACCAATGAAGTGAGTCATGTCCACTGCACTCTTGAACAAAGTCCAAACCTCCTATGTTTCCCTGGACAGACCTAAACTTGATCTGCACAATGTGATTCGTAATGATAGGAAACACAGGTGATGTAATTGAAATACGTGCAATTTCTTTTGCTCATTTCACAATCACATCACTTGTGTTTCCTTTGCTTAGGTATCTCATTGTGCAGATGTAGTCCAGCATATGAAAGAGTATGCAGAAGTGCAGCACTGCATGCAACAACTTTGACACTTACAGAAGCCTCACCTTCTCCATGCCTCCTACACAGTTCTACATATACATCATAAATGCAAACAGTACAGAATTAATTATACATGTTAAATGGTTTATTTTTGCTGTTCTCAGAATGTATGAAAATTCACTAAAAACAGTGACTTGAAGGTATTCATCATATAACAGCGGGGAAAAAAACCACAATCAAAATGATTGTGTTTAAAAAACCCATACAACATAACAAATCAGAATTCAGAACTCCTTAAAGTTAACTTACTTTCCATGACGTCAAAGGATGTCCTATGAACAGCTTACACTCTGTTGTGCTGTTATTACTTTCAGCCCGCCACTTTCTGAAAGAAAACCTCCATCGTTTTTAAAAACATGTTACATGCAATAAATGACTTCTTGCTCTCTACCACAAGTTTCCACAAAGCCAAATCTTGTCAGAGCCAATTATAACTCTTGGATTTCTTGTAAGCCAATCCCGTCATTTGGCATTTCTGCAACTTTCAGAATTAAAATGTTGAAGATCATTTTCACAATCCTGGAATAGTAATATCTTCCCCTTCTTGCTCAGTCATGTTCTACATTTCCTATGACACTGATACTGCTTACTATGAAGCAGACTTACACTACCTCTATGACTACTACAATTATTTAATTCTCTACATCACTTTTAATCACAAAGCAATGTAAAACAGTAGACAGCATTGCAGACTTACATTCCCTCTACTCTATGTTTTGAGTGGCTGCTTCAATTAGCTTATAAAAAGAAATAGTTTTTCTGAACTCATTCAAAGTGCACTTATTTCTCCATGACGTCCAGTCTTATGGTTAGAAGTTATGTCTCTGAACTACACTTATCCTCAAGGCCAAATCGTGTAGGAGCCAATAGAACTTCTTGAAATTCCACAGAGCACATCCCGAGATTCTTTCCCTAAAATTTTGGTTTTAAAAACACCAGGTAAGAGTTTTTAAGGTCATACGGCAATTTTTTTTTGAAAATTAAAACAGAATCATTGCAAAATGACCAGCCATTTCTAGACTTTAAATAAGCTGTGTAATGTCCTGATGTTATTGAAGGACCGTCATGATATATAATTGCTGCAGTTACAAAAGTCCTTCCTGATATTGACAACTGCGAAGCCACAAAATTTTTAATTAAAGTTGTCAATTTTGTTCCATCAGGCCTACATCGTTGGAACATTAAAATGACATACTGGCCATATGTTCGTATAAATAATGTTGACATCATTTCAGATTTACATTGGCTACACTCCATGTTGTGATCAGCTGCTTTTACTAGCTTATTAAAGGAGATTGATTTACTGTCTGGCAAAGTTAAATATATAAATCTTTCTGAGTCTACACTAGTAGTACTTGATACCATACAGTTCTCGCAGTCATGCTGCCATTGATAAGAAAGCCCAAACAGCTGATCTACATCTACACCTTCAGCATTCAATACATCAAGCATATACATTAAAAACTCCTGACAATCTTGCTGAATATTTTGAGAGAATTGTGTTTGGCCTGAACATCTGTCTAACAGATTTCGAATTTCAGACACACTTTCTATGTTTGTTCTATCAGTGCTACATTTCTCTAACACAGAATTTAACAAACTGCAAAATCTTTGATCAGAATTGACCACAATCTCTTCTTTTACATTTTCTAGAGAAAACAAAACATTAACCACTACATTAGCATAGCAGTTGACACCAGAACTGTTTTCAAATTGAAAACCAACAACATCTTCAACAGAATTCTTTTTGTTTCTGCTTATAATTTCAGGTTCATCGACTTTTCGTCTTTTTGCTACAACCTCCCCAGTATTGGTTACATTTCTTCGTTTCCGGCCAACCACACGTTTCTCAAACAAAGGATATTGAGGCAAATGTGGCGCATACTCTCTTCTTAACCTATTGTATTCCTTAACACAATCTAGATCCGCACAAATGCTTGTGACATCACACTCAATCAAGTACAATCCCGATAAAGTTCTAACTCGTGACAATGCCACATATGCCATACCCTCCTTGAACACAGAACTGCCAATATTCACCAATGCACTGTCTACACTTAAACCTTGCGATTTATGGATTGTCACCGCATATGCCAAGCAAACAGGAAACTGCTTACGGCGAACATATAAGTCTTTTACAAGCAAAAATCTAGCAGAGCAACGACCAATTAGCTGTACTTCCTCAATGCCATCAAATTTAATTTTTAAAAATTCAATTCCATCTCTATTTCTGTATTTTACAAAATCAACAACATTACCCATTGATCCATTTACCAGACCTCTTTCAACATGTAAATTCCTTCTTAAAATTATACGGCAGTTCAAGCACACATTCAGAGTCTTTTCAAAACCTGCAGTTTTAGATATACTCTTCTCTAATGAATCCAATTTTGTTTTCAGATTCTCAGACAAAATAATTGTTGATCCCATATGCTCTACTCTGTCAATAGCTTCCAGTTTCACAATCTCTTGCTTTTCTAAATGCAACATTTTGTTGTTGAATTTGGCACATTCTGCAAGAGTTGGCATCAAACATATTCCAGATTTCTTCTCAGTAATTTTCTGAAAAATATTCTCAGGCACAACATCTTGTTCTGGATATAAATTTGACAGTAATCGTGCATGTAAAGCTTCTTTCCCATGCTCGGTCACTTTTCCAATTCTAACATCTTGTAGAATAGTCTTGTAAACTTCATCCTTCGCCTGACGCATATTTTCATGCAGTTCAGCATAATTGAAGTTTAACCATATATTGACGTTGCCAATGCTGCCTAGGCACTTCCTGGTATCTTCATGCGTGAGCATTTTGAACACAGGTTGCCCTTTCACTGGTGTCAGCTGCAGAAGATCTCCGAAAACAATGATGTGTTTGCCACCAAATAACACATCATACTCTGTTTTGAGAACTTCTTGCATTCTCAAATGCACAAAGGCAAGCATGACATTGGAAACCATGCTTACTTCGTCAATGATAAGAAGTTTCATTTTCCTCAAGATTCTTGAAACTTCAAAACAAGCATCTCCAGATAGCTTGTGATATTGTAATTTGTTGTCATGCTCCACTGGCAGCATCAGTAAACGATGTAAAGTAATCCCTTTAATGTTATGTGCTGCCAGTCCAGTTGGAGCGGTGACAACACAAGACAGCGATGACTCTGTCCTTTCCTGCAAATAGCATGAAATTGCTTTAATGAGGAAACTTTTTCCAGTTCCCGCTTCTCCACTCACGTACAATCGGACAGGCTTCAACGACGTACATGAGCACTCTTTCTTGTCATGACTTAATCCATGATCAATTTGCATGGTAACTTCGTCATATATTTTCCTCTGCTCAACGTTGAGTTGTCTTTCCAACTCTTCTAAGTTAACCGCATCCTCCTGAGCATGTGCCATCGCTCTTTCCAGTTCATTCATAGCAGTGGCAGCTTCATTTTCGATAACAGGTCCTCCTAGTGGATCCTGACTCAATGAAGCAGAACTCTGACTGTCCTGAGAACTGTCTCTGGCAATCTCGGCTGCAATCATTGCTTCCTGCTCAATTTCCGCATTCAACATTTCTACATATTTGGGAAAAGCAGGACATTCTATGGTCTCCTTGGCGGCATTGAAAGAGTCTTCGTAACAGAGAAAATCTCCAAGCAGTTCCTCTTCTGCACGCCAAGGCTTGAAAAGTCGCAAAAGTGCTAAATAGAAAAACTCCTTTTTTTCAGGAGATTCGCCACTCAATTTTCGATGGTTTACCAAGTGGCATTTTCTTTGCTTGACCAGACATCCCTCACTTCCTATTACAGCATACACTCCTTTCTCAGTATCTTCTTTGATGTTCCTCTTGAATATGTAATTTTGCAGAACCTCATACAGACAAACATTCTCGAGGTGACTGCTTCGATTTGGATAATATGTATCCAACATGTTGGTCTTCAAAATGTTGGTACTGTTTGGCTCCTTTTCCGCCAAATACTCAATTTCCCGCACAGGTTTGAGAACTCGATTACGCGTTGCAGCAAGACCAAGACTCGCCCAAATGATACTCCTGGACTTGGCATAGAGACTTGCTGAAGACAACCGGTAAGAACATTTGTACGCTCCGATTTCTCGATGCGACAACATCTTCAGACTGAAACTGTACAACTTCTTGCTGAGGCTCTTTTCATGGGAAATGTCCTCCCACATATCCTTCAATTCTGTCTTCTCTTTTTTGGTGATGTAAGACGTCACATACCGAGCCACAGCCATACAGTTATCAGCCACAAACTGTATATCCATGTTAGCATTCCACATGGACAAAATCACCGGGTTGTAGTCGTTGATGTACTTGGACTCTTCGTTCCTCTTCAAATTGTATGTGTTTTTAGGTGATTTCTTCATCACATTATGTCGCAGCGAAGACATCAAACTGTTTACTCTTCCTTTAGAAATCACCGGTCGTGGAAAACCGAAACGACATTTGGTGTAGAACTTGTCCTTGTTTCGGAATTTACGACGACAGTACTTTCCACATCGATGGCTTTGGAAACGCAGAACTTTTTCTCTTAGGCTTTTCTTCTCCTTTACGTTTGGAACAGCACACGTAGAATACTGTTGTATAAAACTCATCACTGAGTCTTCTGGATCCGTTCCAAATTTAGGTGCATCCTTGATCCACAGCAACATATGTATATGAGGAGCACCTCTTGCTTGGTACTCCTTTCTCCAGAAGAAATCCACACCTCTCCAAGAGGTGGATTCTTCTTATTCATGATGAAAGACATCATAGCTTCAAATCTATGATTGAAGTACCTACATACATTGACTGGATCCAAAGAGCACAGTTCTCCGGGTGTCTTGAATTCGATGTTTTCTACGTTAGCATTTGCCTCTCGTAGAAATTCAAGTAAGTCTTCCCAGCCATACTCGGCACAGCTCAGAGTGAGGAACCATGTGGGAGTACCTAAGTTCCTCAGCATACATTTTAAATCACCATGACGACGGTACCAGTACTCATTAGTACCACGCTGACACGCCATGAGATTAATCAGGTGAGAATCCAAAATACTGTCTTGGACATTGACTTTATCCATAAAGTCACTTGCTGAGATGTTTTGCATGTGTATACCACTTTTCAAGATGTGGTTCACTGCATATGACAGTCCAGACAGATCGCTTTCAAACAGGAGATGAAACAAATAGGGAATGCATTGTCGAAACCTAGCATCTCCTGCATACAATCGCAAAGTCCGGTATTCAGAAGCAGGAATTTGATGAGGTCGCTCATCATATCTTCCTCCCTGACCTGTTGGAAAAAGCTGTGGGAAACACCGAGCTTCCAAACTTTCCTCCCAAACACTAATGGGACTCCCTTTGGCTTGTTTCATTTGAAACAACTCAATAGCATTCCCCATGACTTCCTTGGAATGCAAAGGATGAACACTATAATGTTCATATATTTCTTCACTAGTAGAAGTTTCTACTTTCTCAATTTGACCAGCACACAAATCGCTATCCTCTTCCTCACTTACTTCCTCTTCTGCAACATATACATTCTTATAGTATTTATTTTTTTTTTTCAAATACAATGTTGCCTTTTTAACTTTTCTAACATCTACTAAATCTTGCCATATTTTCTTATTCTTTGTCGGAACCCCATTAACTAAGATAACCAGAGGTTCCTCGTCCACTTTTTCTACTCCAATTGTGTTAATGTTTTTCTTCAAATCTAGAGGCAAATAAACAACTCTTCCCTTTAATCCTCTCTGTAAATCTGATGGAGGCAATTTCCCTGTCTTTGGCTCCATTCTTACAATAGCCTGAAAGGGATGGATACTTTGAATCAAAATAGATTCATAAGTATTTAAATCCTTCAATTCAGAAGGAATCTCAACCAATTCCAGATTATTATGAACTGCTCTAGCAGGCATCTGGTTTTGATTTAATTTGCAACAACAATAAGTACACACACGTTGATCCAATCCCAAATCAAAACAATTTTCTACCATCAAGTATGTTGCGAAATCCTTCCATTCACTATTATTTTCCCTTTCACTTTTTGCATATAAATCCACTAACTTAGTCTGATTCTTATAATAAGTGCGTCGACAACACACACAAGTGAAATTGGGCCTCTCACTTGATTTGACCTGAAACGTGGCAATTTCCCTCTGGAAATTATCTGTACTGGAAACCTGTACACTATCTTCCACATTACCCGCTTCTTCTTGGTCAATTTCAACATTCTCCTCTTTACTTCCAAAGTAACAAAACTCAATTTCTTCACATATATTCTTCACATCTATTTCAGAACCATGCAAAAGAGCAGCACATAATTTTTTAAGCATAATTGCTGGACTCTTAGCATAATACAACATTCTAACTAATTTCCTCACTTTATTATGATGCACTGCTAGCATCCTGAAATGATGAAAAACACTCTGGCATACTCTCCTGGAAAGACAAGCCAGTGAATGACCATGCAAACCTGTCACTTCTCTCACTCTGCAAGGATCTAATTCTTGCAACAACCTTATTTTCTGCTTCAAACTTTTCTTATTAAATGACCGTACAAAATCACAAAGCAAATTGATGGAATCCTGTCGCACACTGCAAATACTACTACACTTCCAGGTGTACACAGGACCCTTAGCACGTTTTCCTAAAACCTCATTACCTAACACCTCTTCTGCCTCTGTTGTCACAAGTTTTTCTTTTTCAACTGGACAACCATCTTTCACTTCATAAGCACGACCACTGGTGTCAACTGCATGCACCAAATCATTATCCTGGAAATAACTCTCCTCATTAAAAAATGCCTCACAGCTTGAACTATGCATCCATTCTCCAGAAAAAACTTCACAAAAATTACTACGATTAACTATTCTCTTCCATCTACTATTTCTTTTGAAATCATAAATTGCCTTGTTTAGCTTCCTAATTCTATTGATTATCAAAATAAATAACTTACGTTTAATTTCAAATGCCTGATCAATAACTTTCTCAACTTCTTTTTTTTCTCTTATAAAAAACCACTTTCTGTTGACCTTTCTTAATATTTTTTAACAAATTGCCAATTATCCTGTTGCGGAACATTCGTTTACGAATGTCCCTAAACTGTTGTTTCCTTCTACTATCATGCACAGAGTTATCTCTTGCTCTAGCAGTAACATTTTTGATTGGCCTTTCCTTTCCATTTGAATTGCTTCTCTTTTTCTGGACTGAAACATTTTCTGTAGTAATATTTTTTTTACTGCAAATATTTCTTATGAATGTTTTTGTACTCTTACCCGGTGCTTTCTTGTTGACTTGACAAATCTTTTTGTTAGAGGACTGCTGCTTTTTTTCAATCACCTGCTGTCTTTGACGTTTTGCAGCCTTTCTCAGTCTTTCTTTCGTTGGCATGGTGAAATGTTGAAATGATCTGCAGTTGAATCTGTGGTAAAATATATTAAAAAATGTTATTAACCACTATTACAACAAGGAAGGGTTGCTGGACTGTTCCTATGCGTGACTAAGGGAAGAATTAACTGGCGTGACCAAAGGTGTAAGTGTAACACCCTAGGGCATCCATTTTGTTGGATGGATTTGCCTCACACACCCAGAAGGGTGTCATGCTTCATCATCGGCGGTTGCTCCTCGTCGGGGAGGCGGTGCAATCCCCGACGGGCTCACCTCAAAGAGGGGCTCTTTGGCGGAGATCTTTTTCCAACAGCCTTATGGTGAGGTGTGGGTGTGTGGGCAGGGTGATATGTGATAGTGAATAGGGCTATTAAAATGAAGCTAAGGGTACCGGAATGAACTTTATTCTGGGGGTCCCCTGGCTGCAAATAAAAACAGGGTGCTAGCTCACTAGGAGTCAACGAGTAAGGTCAGGTGAACCTAGATGGGGCTAGTGGTGAAGGCGGTCGACATGTTTCTCGCAGTGGGCAATAGTTACCCGCGATTCATCAGGACCTATAAAAAGGTGATTTAAAACATGCTGGTGTCATGTGTGGGTTGTTGTGTGTATTACCTCTGTGGGGGTTGTCCTATGCCTAACAGTCAAGAACTACCAGCCACCAGAGGGGTCGGCGGGATAAGGCATCAAGGAAGTGTCCATGGGTCAAAACTCCAGTCTCTTGTGCCTTGGCTGCATGACCTACCCTTCTCCGCCGAGCTCGAGTAACCACTATTACCCAACAGTACATCAATAACAGTAATCAAAAACTTAAAACACTACTTTAAATTTTTACATATAAGATTTTTTAGTGCATGGCAATTTTAGAATACAGAAATAGCAGAAAAGAAATGGAATTTATAATCATGTTACCTGTGCTATCTTATATGTGAATCTGATCTAATTTTATGAGCATATTTTAATATTTTATTGAAGACACTACACATAACCTGTTTTTGAAGGTGTCTTTATTTTTAAATTAAACGGTTTACATTTTTACTTTTTTTTTATTAGAAATTTTTAAAATAAATGTTTATAGTTCCATAGGCTCAAGCAGGTCAGCTTCCCACCCTATGTCATATAATTCGGACAAATCTGCATCCTCATCACGTTCTTCTTCATCCTCAGGATTTAAATCATCCAAGGGATCAACATCCACTGATGTTTCAATTACAAGTTCAATGATTAGGTCAAAATCAACTGATTGCAGATTATCGCTCATGTTGATGTTGTCTTTATCTTTAAAGAAAGATAACAACAATGAGATGTTGCAGAGTAAGAGACAAATCTCAGAGATTATAATAGTAAAATTGTTTAACAAGAGTAACATTTTGCAGCTATTATTTAGCCATGTCCAGCGATGCTGAGCAGGTGAAGCCTATGTCTAATTTTTCAGTGAACAGGACTCATCTCTTCTTAACCTTGGATAAGCCTCACCGACTCTGTGTCCCCTGCACATACTTAAATGTAAAGGGGCAGATTTATGTTAAATGGCACATCCCCAGGCATGCACCAGTTAACGTGCACCGCTGCTCTGCCACCCATGGTGTGCCGCATTTACAATCAGATAGGAGAAAGCTGCGTCAAAACTCTGCGCCTGCTTTAAGCAGGCATAGGTCTTGACGCAACATTGTGGAGATGGGGCACCTCTGAGCCTTGCTGGAGCTGCATCACACTTGCAATACAACTCCAGCAATGCGCCACCTTTACAGCACAGATACGTCACGCATCTGTGCCATTTTTGCCCCATGCTGCGCCGCATTGTAAATGCAGCACACCATGGGTGGCGGAACAGCGGCGCAGGATGACTGGCACATCCCTGGTGATGCGCCAGTCATCATAAATCTATCCCTAAGCTTCTTATCTTGTTACAGATGAACCGCCATATGTATCATCAAACTATTTTGCATTTCCTAAATAGCGAATTTTAAGGAATAAATAGCAATTCTTTACCATTCCTAATTTGCAATGAGCAAATTGCTAATTGCAAATTACCCATTCATTTCCATGGGCTAGGAGGCTCATAGGAATGAAGGTGCAATTTGTGATTAGCAATTAGCTCATCGCAAATTAGGAATTTTTTCAAGGGTGCAGGGGTGTCTCAAGAACACCCTGCTGCACCCCTGAAAAAGAAATTTGGGGGCATATGGCGCACATACATGCCCTAAGGGCATGTATTGGCGTCATATGGCACCTTTTGTTTTTTGGAAAAAAAGCTTTTTGAAAAGAATTCGCAAATTACCACAAACAAGAAGTTGGTGGTAGTTTCCAAATCCTTAATGTCATTTTTTACATATTTTTTGTTTGATACATTGCATTTAAGGAATCGCAAAATTTGCAAATCCTTCAGTGCAATCGCAAAATAAGGAATAGCAAATATTGCTATTCCTTATTTTGCATCAAACTTGTTTGATACATACCATTTGTCTAATTAGCATTCGCAAAGGCCGAAATTTGCAGAATTTTGATCTTTGCGAATGCTAATTAGCTTGATACATATGGCCCCAAGTGAGGCCTGTCTTGCAACATGGTGCATCTTTTGCATCACTGCTGCATCGGTTTCATGTGGCACGTTTTTTTTACACCATGACACATCTGCCTAAATGCATCAATTTGTAATTTTGTCGCCTCATAGCAAATCTTTTGCACCGCCGCTGCATCATAAAAGTGACGCACAGTGGCGCAAAAGAGGCATACACCTATCATAAATCTGTCCCTAGCATTTTAAATGATTAATCCAGGATGACGATAAGGTGTGGCCTATCCAGAGGTTTGTTTAAGGTGAGACCTACTCAGGATTGCAGATTAAAGTTACACTTGATGAAGAATACAGAGGAGATAATACATGTAAAGGCCTACCAATGAAGTAAGTAATGTCCACTTTATTGCGCCAGTCATCATAAATGTATCCCTAAGCTTCTTATCTTGTTACAGATGAACCGCCATATGTATCATCAAACTATTTTGCATTTCCTAAATAGCGAATTTTAAGGAATAAATAGCAATTCTTTACCATTCCTAATTTGCAATGAGCAAATTGCTAATTGCAAATTACCCATTCATTTCCATGGGCCAGGATGCCCATAGGAATGAAGGTGCAATTTGCGATTAGCAATTAGCTCATCGCAAATTAGGAATTTTTCCAAAGGTGCAGGGGTGTCTCAAGAACACCCTGCTGCACCCCTGAAAAAGAAATTTGGGGGCATATGGCGCACATAAAAATTAACAACATTCCTTTACCTCAAAAACGATTTTCAAGTCATAATTTGAAAACACTGCCCACAGGGAAATGACTTAAAATGTCCTTAAGACACATGAAAGTGTTTTTTGAAAGCCTTTGCAATTTTTTTGGGTCACTTTTAACATGGTTATGTAACTCAAACAGTCAAAATCTAAATTTACCATGCACAAGTGTAACCATATTTACAAGGAATGTGCCCCACGGAGAAAGGTCTTTTAATGTAATATGGGAAAAATGACATCAAATGTCCTTAAGACACATAAAAGCGTTTTTTGATTGCCTTTGCAGCATGTTTGTATCACTTTTAACATGGCTATGTAACACAAACATTCAAAATCTAAATTTGCCATGCACAGGTGGGAGCATATTTACAAGCAATTTGCGCCACAGAGAAAGGTCTTACATTGAAATGGGAAAAATAACATCAGAGACAGTCAATTGCCTTATAAAGAAGCATACACCATTATGTCCTTGTCATAAATTTAAAAACAATTCCTTTTCCCCAAAAACGATTTTCAAATCATAATTTCAAAACACTGCACATGGGAAAATTACTTAAAATGTCCTTAAGACACATAAAAGCGTTTTTTGATTGCCTTTGCAGCATGTTTGTATCACTTTTAACATGGCTATGTAACACAAACATTCAAAATCTAAATTTGCCATGCACAGGTGGGAGCATATTTACAAGCAATTTGCGCCACAGAGAAAGGTCTTACATTAAAATGGGAAAAATAACATCAGAGACAGTCAATTGCATTATAAAGAAGCATACACCATTATGTCCTTGTCAGAAATATTATAACCATTAATTTTCCTCAAAAACGATTTTCTAGTCATAATTTGAAAAGACTCCACAGCTCCTATGCAGAAAAACCCCCTGTCAGTACTAATACTTCACATTTTCTCCAATTACATTTTCTCAAAGAAACAAAATCTATTTGTAAAACACTTGAGACAAAGCAACATTTGAAAAACACAACTTTCTTCATAATTTTCTCCTTAAAGCACACTATTCTCTATCTAAATTAAAGAAATATTTTCTCACCTTAGCAAATACTTTGAGTTTGAAAACAGTCTCAGAAACACACCAATTTGTCTTCAGCAGAGCAAAAGGTATGCACTCCAGAGTCTGCAGCTATCAAAAGCACAGAAATGCTGTAATTCTTCACACATATCTCTCATGTCACCCAATCAAAACTCTTCCCTCACTTTTTTTCAAATGAAAACCCTTCCCCCCTCTGCCATTTCATGCCTTTTCTGCATGGCAACCACCTCTTGGAAGACCTCTGGTGTTTGCAAGTTCACACAACAATGTTGCAATTGAACTCTGAACTCTCAGTGCACCTGCGTATCCACTGCAATCTTTCATTTAATGATTTTTTATTGACCATTCAAAATACATCTTTCAAAGAACTCATCCATGCACCCTAACTTTCTGTTTTCAGCAATCAAAATCCACCAATCACTGTTACTGCTTCATTAACACAGAAACTCCACAGTTTTTTTCATTTTAAACTCTCATTTTTTCAACTGCCATTTCATTGCCACACTTCATCTGACTGCAGCAGAACCTTCTCTCACCATGTTTTCTGTCTGGATTGTTGGACATAGTTATATCCACTGGGCTCACAGGTATGCTAAGAACAGAAATTTACCTAACCTCAATTTACAAGATGTTGAAATTAAGTGGTTTGGCCACAGAGGATTAAAATGTCACCAATTGATACCATTGGTGAAAACCTTTATGCATTTGCCAAAACCTGACCTGTTAATTGTGCACTGTGGAGGTAATGATTTGGGCACTTTGACTGGGGTAGGTCTGGAAATGCTTTTAAAGGACACCTTTGAGCAATTGATGGCACTTTTTCCTCAAACTGCCTTGGTATATTCAAATATATGCCAAAGACAGAAATGGAGGTGGTCAAACCAATTTTGTCCACAAATTGAGAAGTCGAGGAAGCATGTAAACAAATCTGTTTCAGCTTACATGAGAGACCATGGAATGGGCTCCCTGTACAACAATAACTTGCGTTACTACATGCAAGATATCTACAGAGGAGATGGAGTTCACTTCTCAGATGAGGGCAACAGAATTTTCATTCTGAATTTAAGACTGTGCATTGGTACCTACTTATAAGTACCTAAATGTACCATAAACCCAAAAGCTCTTCTCAGAGCTACCCTACATCTGATCACTCACAATTATTATTTTACTCTAACATTTTTCACTAATTTTCAACAAAGTACGCTCCCTGGGGCGCTTCCCGGTACGCGAACCGGGAGCTAACCTCGCTAAATTTAAAAAAAAATGGTTTTTTTTCCGCACATATGGGCCTCCTCAGCCACCCTCAGAAAACCTAGGGGGTCAAGATAAGTCTACCGTGCCCCCTTCTACCCATTCTGAACATTATTTGCCCTCCATCTTGTATCTTAATTCGACCGAAACACAAAATGGTGGACTCCCGTAACGCTTAAGGTTCGCGAACCGGGGCGCTCACCAGTTTGCGTACCGGGTCGCTCCCTGGGAAGCGCACCATCAAAAAAGGTGGGAAAGTAGTTTACAGAAAAACGACTGGAGACACTCTCACCAAATATAGATTAGCTCATACTACATACCAATCCCTACCATTTTCACAAATTTGATTGAAATTCCATTTAGCCATTTAGCCTGTAGACCTCTCTAAATACCCTGAGGTAAATTACTTCACAAAACACATCTGAAGTGTTGGAATTGACAACCAATTAAAATGTTACTTTCATTTTCTACTTTTTTTACCTGGCATTTGATTGGTTATGTACCTGAATATATATAAAGAAAGAGAGAGAAACACAGCCATTTTGACTACTACTTCCTGAATTACATTGCAAGATCATTTTCACTCACAACTTAAACTTGTTTTTAGAAGGTGAGATATTATTTTATAAATTTGAAAACATTTTCAGATAGTTATATACTATCCCTCTGTAAGAGTTAGACATTGAGAAAGGTTTCTTTATTATAATTATGGATTGATTTAGGTTTCTGTGGTATAATTATGAATTTACTTAGACTTCTTCACAGGCACTTTTTAATAGTACTACTTCACGCCTGAAACCATACAGTGCCCATAGATTACTTCTCTGTTATAAACTCACAAGTACCTGTCTGAACTTAAACCCAACAGTGTCCTATCACTACTGATATATTTATTTTTTGTGCAAATTACAGCAATAAAATGGAAGGTGAGCAGAATGTTTCCTTCGAAATTGTTCTGGACAGCAACAATGAACAAGTTATGGAACCCATTGATGACTTAGAATTCATGGATGAGTCACGGGACTATGAATTACTTCAATGTGTAGAATCTGTCGATCATTTACTCCATTATGATGACGGTCAAATGTGGGAACTTATGTTCACTCAACAAGAGGACATATCGGACAGTCAAATGCTAGACGTTCTATTAAATTTTGAAAAACAATCTGAAAAATAAAATTGTATGTAAAATAAAAAAATTGTTTGAGTCTTTAATCATTTTTATATGTAATTCATAAACTAGTTAAATGTTAGAAATGTTATTAAATTTTGAAACACAATCACAATAATAAATAATTGCTTAAAAAAAAAAAAAATTAAAAAATAATCAACAAAACCAACAATCAATTAACATACAGTATTTGAAAAGTCTATCATTCATTTTTCATCATAGTACGCTCCCCAGAACGCTTCCCGGTTCGCGAACCGGGCGCTACCCACGCAAAAAAACAAAAAAAAATTTTTTTTTTTTTTGCCCCGCGGGGCCCTTTTAAAGCCTCCACATTAAACCTAGGGGGTCAGGGAGGATATACTATGCCCCCTTATGGTCATTTCCCCCTTTGTTTTGGCCTCCTCTTGTCTCTCAATCCTACCGAGAGACAAGATGGCGGCCGCTCCGGACTGTTTAGAATGTTGACAGACACCGGAGAGCCAATCAGCTTCGCTACGCGAAGTTCCGGTACGCGTAAAGTCCGCGAACCGGAGCGCTGCCCGGTCCGCTGGTACAGATATATATCTTTTTTTGAACATTAATTTCTCAAAATCCACTGAAGCACATATATTGAGACCTAGCAAAGTCACATTGGGCTACCAGTCCCTACAATTTTGCCAAGTTTCGTGGAAATCCATTCAGCCGTTCGGGCTAAAAGTGAGGCCAACCGCCCTATGGAAAACTCAATGTTAAAAACACGTTTTGGGACCCCCCTTTTTTCTCGGCCCCCCCTTGACGAACCCCCCCCAAATTTCCAGGGGCTGCTCAGAAACAAAATGTTCCATTTTCCAGAAAATTTCAGCCAATTCCGTCCACAAACGCCAAAGTTATTAGACATAGAATTTTCAAAAATCCCATAGGGAAAAAATCCTAACTATATATACCTACTGGCGACCGCCAGTAGGTAATATATATATATATTACCTACTGTATATTAAAGACTTTGCTGTTTAAATGACGAAAGACTTTGTCATTTTCTATCTCGGCATGGATAGCACTGTCTAATCCTATGCTTAAAAACTTTGATAGAAAAACAGACATTTGAGGTGAGCAGATCTAGAGTGTCGCTGGTGTTGAGAGTGCTCTAACAGGAGCTGCTTTCCACCTAAACTGAGACCTACCCAGAGTTCTCTCCTTTTTTTTGCATAATTTATGCGTCACTCTATGCCTGAAAGGGTTTTGTTTTGACTTAATACTGGGTGCTCCCTTGTGTCTGGACAAAGCTATACCTCTCTGAAGAGCTCTAATTAGAGCGAAACACTGTGTCAGGGGTTGCTTTTATTCACTTCAGGTTGGCTTGAGTTGGTATTTTACCAAATCAAAGCTGTAATATTGTGCCTGGAGTGATAAATGGCTTTTGTTATTTGACAGCTCGGCAAGGACTGCACTGTACTAGTCCTATGCTTAAAGACTTTGCTGTTTAAATGACGAAAGACTTTGTCATTTTCTATCTCGGCATGGATAGCACTGTCTAATCCTATGCTTAAAAACTTTGATAGAAAAACAGACATTTGAGGTGAGCAGATCTAGAGTGTCGCTGGTGTTGAGAGTGCTCTAACAGGAGCTGCTTTCCACCTAAACTGAGACCTACCCAGAGTTCTCTCCTTTTTTTTTGCATAATTTATGCGTCACTCTATGCCTGAAAGGGTTTTGTTTTGATATATATATATATATGTTTATATATATATATATATATATATATATATATATATATATATATATATATATATATATATATTCTCCGTCAACATTTTTTTATTGCACAGTTACTTAAAACCATTGTGACTCTGTGTCTCCTTCCCAGATGAGCAGGATGTCGTCTATGTATCATTTATAGAATTTTATTTCAGGGATCCCTGACACATTGTTATGGAAAATGTATTTGGTCTCAAAATTGTATACATAGCGATCGGCCATCCAGTGCCGACTTTAGTACTGTCAGGGTGTCATCTTGAGGGAGACTGGTGTACAGGCTCTCCACGTCAAGGCTCACCATGAATGAGGTTCCCCGGTTGTAAGCCAGGTTGTTTAGTAGTCGTAAAAGGTCCTTAGTGTCTCGAAGATAGGTGCTTGTAAACTGGACCATGGGCTGGAGGAAGAAGTCACAGTACTGAGATAGTGATTCCAGTAGAGACCCTATGCCTGATACAATAGGGCACCCCGGTGGGGGTGACTTGTTTTTATGTATCTTCGTCACTATGTAAAAGTATGGTATTATACCCGAAGTTGTAGTTAGGAATTTTGCTTCATTGGGCATGATTTGCCCAGTGTTCTCTGCCTCTTTTACCAGAGCATTGATACGTGATCTCAGGCTTTCGCTAGAGTCCTGGGTGAGTTTGCCATAGTTCTTGGTGACACTGAGTAGACTTTCACATTTCAGTCGATAGTCCTTTTTGTTCAGGATAACAGTGCCTCCGCCCTTCTCAGCAGGTTTTATGACAATGGCGCGGTTTGATCTCAGTGATTGTATGGCTTGGCGTTCTGTTTTGCTGGAAATTCTGGAAAGTGTGATCCTCATTGAGTGCTTCAATTTCCTTGAAGACTGCTTGTTCATAGACAGCCACTTCTGGAGGTATAGCACTGGGAGGTGGCATGAAGGTAGATTTTACTCTAAAGTTGGTATCCCCCTGTTGTTCAAGGGCTGGTTGAGATTGTGAATGTTCAAATAATGCTTTTATTTGAGTTTTTGGAAAAACTTAGCAAACTCACAGTGTAGCTGAAATTTATCAAATCTAGCCATAGGTACGAACCCAAGTCCTTTTTCTAGGACTGCGAGTTCAGTGGGTGTCAGGGTATGGGACGAGAGATTGGTGACTAGACTCATCTTGTGCTGGGGCCTGGTTGCTGGTCCTTGGCTTTGCTCCTTGTCTTTGCTCCTTGGAACTGGTCGTCTTCCCAATGGACTTAATTCCCTCGTCGTCTTCTTCCACAACCTCGTTGGCCTCCTCCTAAAAAAGGGAATCATTGGTTCTGATTCATGTAAGGAGGTGGTGGTCCAAAAGGCGTGTTCCAGCGGCATCCATATTGTGGGTGCATTGGGAGGTATGGGGCTGGGTAGTGCATATTGGGTCCATATGGCCCTTGCCCCCATGGTTGTTGCCACACGATGTTTCTTCCCCTTCCCTGTTGCCTTTTTCTATGACTGCTCAAGCTGGAGTTGCTGCTACCTGATGAATCTTCGTCTGAGGACCCCCCTGATGTGTGAGACCTCTTGGGAGCTTTGTATTTGGTGTCTGTGTAGGGGTATGTTTTCACATAGGTAAATTTCTTAAGGTCTTTATGGAATTTGTTGATTTTGCTTTGTGACAGGCTTTCTTTATATTCATTGATTTCTTTATTTGTCTCATCCAGTCTTTTTTTGAATGAGGTTAGGGTAGCTTTGAAGTGTGCCTCAGTGGTTTGAATTTCAATGAAGATTGCCTCAGAGACGCGTTTGGCTGTCTGAATGATGAGTATGATCCAGTCACGTGTGCATCACCACGCTATCTGGGCCCAATCCTTGCTGAAGGTCATATCATCCAGGAAGATGCTGGGAGCATTCGTGACTATGTGTCCTCTAGGGGCTGTGTTGTTTCTCAGGTATTCCAGGTACTTTCCACTTTATAATTTCCTTGGAAGTATCTAACCCATTTTGGCTACTTTTCACATCATCATGTCCGTGGAAGTATCAGACCCACAGATGGGCACCAAGCCGACTTCACTATCTTACTACGCGCATATGCGTGCTGCATATATGGCGAGTCATTACCATGGAAACATGTAGCCTGGCATGTACTTAGCCTTGCCTCTTCACTACTTAAACCTCAGTGCCTCACGGCGTCCCACACCAGCTGGGACTACTGGGCACTCATGCAGGTTTTGCTTCGGGGCACTCACCGAGACCAAGTAAGACAATGCGCACTCCACCTCCCTTAGTATTTTCAGCCCATAAAGACTTCCTTGCTCATTATGCAACCCTTCATTTGTTTACTTTAGATCGGGACATCGGAAGAGAGCCACCCCCCAAGCCTCGATAATCTGCCCAATACCTATATATAGTGTATTTATGACCGCTTTACAGCGTTCATGTTTCTACCTTGTCTACCTGTATGTAATGTTTTAATACAGCACACATTATCACGCAATCGCATGCAATAATCACATAAGTGACAATTCTGTCGGCATAGTGCGCCGTGGACCACTCTGTACAGCTTTCCCAGTGGCCCACCACTCACATCACGGTGCCACAGCAGGCACAGCCTACGGGCTCCACAGGGCGCCACCCTTACTCATAAGAGGCCACCCAGTCCAATAAACCATTCTCTTCAAGGTAACCTGATAATGACTTGCTGACCACCTTTTCCAGTATTTTTATAGGGTATGGCAGAAGGGATATAGGCCTAAAGTTTGCCGGGTTAGTGGAGTCTAAGGAGGATTTCTTGAGTAGGGGGGTTACCACTGCCTGCTTCCAGGCCTCTGGTACCACCCCGTCTTCTAATGATTGACAGCAGATTTGGTGCATCGAAGGAAATAATGCTTACCCATATTCCTTCCAGATCTTATGAGGGAGGGGATCTAAAGGGGACCTAGATGAAACATTTTGAGCACAGCTGTGAAACAGCTCCTTGGTAAGAGGTGGAAAGTGCTCCAAAATTGTTTCTGCCTGAGGTTCCTCAGTCATTATCTGGGGTAGTTCCTCCCGACCACTAACGGTACCCGGATCAAAACCTCCAACAATTTTAGCTATCTTTTCTTCAAAGTAGGTAGGGATCTCATCGCATAATTTCTGTGAGGCGACTGCTTTATTACCCATGCAGGCAGGACCAGAGAGATCCCTTACGATGTTAAAGAGGGCTTTTGTGCTGTTAGGCGCATGAAGAATAGTTTTAGCAAAGAAAAGTGCTTTTGTCTTAACAATAGCCTCTTTATATTTGGTCTGTGCCGCGTCAAGCACTTTCTTGTCTCCTTCTGAGTAGCACCTTTGCCACCTCCTCTCAGCCTGTCTACATGCAATGCGCAAAAGTTTCAGCTCATCACTATACCATGGGGCCTTTTATTCTTCATCTGTTTAATGAGGGCACATATATTCAGCGTATTAATAATATGTGTACAGCAAGATTGGTAGTTCTTATCCACCGAGTCATCAGAAACAAAAAAATGTTGCTTCAAGAATATGGGGCCTTGCCTATTTTTTTTTACTAGTCTTGCCCAGTCTCATGCCCTACGGTAAGTCACTGGGCAGCTATTGTAGTTCGCTGCTTCAGGCAAAGCCATTCTGAACAGGATGAGTGAGTGATCGGTCCAGCTTTGAGGCAGTACACTGATCACCTCCGTCTCAGCCTGGTTTGCGAATATTAAATCCAGCACATGCCCTCCTAGTTGGGTGGGGTGGCATACTAACTGGTTTAGACTGAGGCTTTCACAGGTTTGCCTCAGATCTCTTAGGTGATTTCCTAGGGTCCCGTTATCCCACAGGTTAAAATCTCCTAGGAGCAGCATTCTGGAGTGTGTAAGAGTCAGGGTCGCAATGGTATCAGCTAGTTCTTGATACTGTGTATCTTAACCTGGAGGTCTATAACAGACCATTCCAGTTATAAGCCTTCCCCTTCTACCTTGTAGTGAGAAGCCTAATAGCTCGATCCCTGCAACCTCTTCGACCTGTAGTGAGGCGAAGTTCCGTCTTTCTTTAAACATAACCCCAACAACCCCTCCTCTTCCAGAGGCCCTAGGCTTATGAAACATCTTATAGCCATCTGGACAGGCACGGCATAACTCCACCAGGGAGTCATTATTAGTCCATGTCTCTGTGAGAAACAATACATCCAGATCCATGTCTTCTAACATATTGGACACCTCCTGGAAGTGTTTAATCAGGGACATGCAGTTTAACAATCTACACTCTAATGCAGCACAGCCCTGTGACTGAGCTACTTGTTTTCCCCCCTCCACAGCCCTCTCACCGATGCTAACCGGTTCATCTTGGGAGTAGGTAAGCCGGCCGTAGCTGACACGGGCAGCGTGGCTGGCGCTAGGTGTGGACGAGGCGCGGAAAGGCGCAGACGGGCTTGCCTCTGGCGCACCATCGGCGTGCCCGCTGCGCGCGTGCGCTGCGCGCTTGCATTGCCCCTCCTAAAATAGGCTGGCAGATGCAGTCATCCGAGCACTAGAGCGCTAACCAAAATGGCGCTACCTAAAGTGGCATTAGGAGAAGAACAATTCCCTGCCTCCCGCTAAACAGCGAGATGGAGTGGCGAGTTTTAATGTGTGGGTATGCTTCTGCAATGCCAGATACTACATACCACCCACTATTTCCTAGGTCTATTCACACATCCAGTCACTTATACATGCTGTTACTCATCAATACAGTACTATAATATGCACTCATACAGCTATACATATAGTAACACCCCGCCACTTATCCATAGAGTTACTGACACACCTAGTCAGTCATGCAAAGAATCAATCACATACTAATTTACTCATGTATACAGTTATACACACCAACTCCGTTATTTATACACACACCACATCATTTATTTATGCAGATACTAACACATACTTACTGTCTTATACAATCACTGATACAAGCAGACACTCATTTATACACACACTCTTCAAATAGCTTGCTCTCACGTATAGTCAATTATATATTCCAATACTCACATATACTGCCTTAAAACATATGTAGTTACTCACACATATACCACTGAGACATCCATTCACTCACCAACACACCCATACACACACTAACTTACCCATAGATGCACTTTTGAATCCATACAACTAGTGAATCACCTACTCAGACATCTATGCACAGAGTCATACACCCTCCCACCCACCCACACATACACTCAGGCACCCATACAGATACTCAGACAACAAATCAATAACCCAAATAGCCTCTCATGTAGCTACTCACCAACCCATGCAGCCGTTTACACACCAACTGAGAGACTAATACAGACTTTCACACAGTTTAGTCACTAGCCCATGCATTCAGTAAGACTTGTTCAATCACTCACTTATACAGTCAGTCATGCACCTTCTAAATAATACATTCAGGCACTTGTAAATACACTCATTCTTCAATACACCTTGGCATAGATATATATGAAAAATATTTAAACTTTCCTGAAACACATATTCACTGGATGATGTCATCAGTGATGTCACTGAAAAAAACCATAGGTTTCAGGGACGTTATAGTTAGTTGGACATTTCACTCATGCAAAACCATAGAAATTCCCCAGTTATAGTTAGTTGAACTAACTATAACTCGCGCTCCCGCAATGCACTACTGATGATGTCACATATTACATTATTCATGACATGGTCAGTCACATCACTGATGACATCACTGATGACATCACTGATGACATCATCCAGTGACTATGTGTTTCTATAAAATGTAAATATGTTTTTTTATATATATATGCCAAGGTGTATTGAAGAATGAATGGGTGTATAAGAGTCAGGATGGATGATTTAGTAGGTGTTTGACTGACTGTATAAGTAAGTGATTGATTGTGTCTTAATGCATATGTTAGCGACTGATACAGACATTCACACAGTTTAGGTTGTCAGTTGATGTGTAAGCCATTGCATGGGTTGGTTAGCAGCTAAATGAGGAGCTCTATGGGCGATTGATTGGTTGTCTGAGTATCTGTATGGGTGCCTGAGTGTACATGTGGGTGGTTGGAGTGTGTGACTCTGTGCTTAGATGTGTCAGTGGATAATTCAATGGGTATATGTGTTCAAGTCTGTATAAGTGAAGAGCTGTATGGCTGGGTGAGTGTGTGTATGGGTGTGTTGGTGAGTGAATGGATGCCTCAGTGGTGCATTTGTGAGTAACTGCATATGTGACAGGCAGTATATGTGAGTGTTGGACTGTATAAATGACTATATGTGAGAGTGAGTGATTGTGAGAGTGCTTGTATAGATCAGTGTGTGCTTGTATTAGTTATTGTAATAGAGTATAAGTGTTAGTATATGTTTAAATAAGTGAAGTGGTATGTGGATAACTGTACAGGTGAATAAATGAAAGTGTGATTGATTATTTCCATGACTGACTAGGTGTGTGAATAACTCTGCGGTGTGTGAGTGTCTGTATAGAAATGTGAGTGGATATGATAATGCTGTATTGATGGCTGACTGTAGGTATGAGTGACGGTATGGGTGAATGAATTGATGAATGGATGTGTGTTTAGACCTGGAAATTAGTGAGGGTATATGTACTAACTGGTATTGGTGTGTTCATGGTTTCAAAAATGAAAGTCTGTATTTTAGAGTGGGTGTATCAATGTTTTATTAGGGTCTGATGTGGTGCATCAGATTTTCACATGGATGATGTCATCAGTGATGTCATTTGAGATGTCATCAGTGATGTCATCAGGGATGTCACTGACCATGTCATGAATTATGTAATATGTGATGTCATCAGCAGTGCATTGCGGGGGCGCTAGTTGTAGTTAGCTCAACTAACTATAACAGGGGAATTTCTATAGTTTTGTATGAGTGAAATGTTCAACTATCTATAACGTCCCTGAAACCTATGTTTTTTTTCCAGTAAATTTTCAAGGTGTTTTTAAAGGCTAATTTCTAACTATAATGTGCCTGAAACCTATGTTTTTTTCAGTGAATTTCAAAGGTTTTTCAAAAGCTAATTTCTAATTATAATGTTCATTAAACCTATCTTTTTTTCAGTGTTTTTAAATTATCATCCCATTCTCCACCTGGTGAAAACTTCAAATCTCACCACTTTTCCATCGATACCCTCTACCAAAAAAATCACCACAAACGAGAGCCACAACTAACGCTAATGTTATGCATAGTAGGCGTACCCGTGCAAAAAAAACATCCAGATCCATGTCTTCTAACATATTGGACACCTCCTGGAAGTGTTTAATCAGGGACCTGCAGTTTAACAATCCACACTCTAATGCAGCACAGCCCTGTGACTGAGCTACTTGTAATCCCCCCTCCACATCCCTCTCACTGATGCTAACCAGTTCAGGCCGAGAGTAAACCCACCAAGAATCATCAAGAAGAAGGCTAAGGCCAAGATCAAATCGCCTGCCCACTCCTTGCATGCCGACCAACCCCCCCCAGTCTAATATCCCCGACTTACTCAATTTTTGGAACAGTGGAACCCTCTGGGAAGTTCACATTCATGAAATACCCGATGTCAGTAATCTACTCAATGCCGAAAACCGTAAACGGTCTATAGAAGCTAATGACTCCGAACATCTGCAGCACAAAGATGGAGGAAAAGGACACATCGGCAGCCCAATCAGTCCATTCCCCTATAGCCACAACGTTGAACGGAATTGAGCCGGATCATAACTGTGCGGAACAAGTTCATGACCCAACGAAACACTCAATGCAATGTCTAGCCCAAGTCCATAGGGACAATAACACGCATGAACCAGCAGCAGGAGCCGACGCAGAGAAAAAAACAACAACAACGCGAGACTCAAATACAGTTCTGGGCACCCCGTTTGAAGGTCGTATAAGCAATGTAATATCAAACAAAAGTGAATTGAATTTTGTCGCGTCTAGCAATCAGCGATCAGTCAGTAAAAGGGACAGTCTTCTTAAAAATAATCTGAGTGATCCAACAGACAAAGTCCACCCAAATAATCATTCAACGCCTAGACCGGCCTTATGCTCAAACAAAAACCTAAAACTGAGGTCAGCGAAGACAAAAGACCTACATCTGGCATGGAAACCCGAAACATCAATAACAACTAGTAATGATAAGACCATAATGTACAGGGATTGCCCGTCCATTAATACAACTGGAAGTGACACGGAGCAACCCAACACAAGCGATAAATTACTGCTTGACGCGCTGGAGGATCCAGCAATAACGATTCATGACTCACAGTCAGAAATCTTACCCATCTCACCAATCATAGGCCCACCGAGCTAAAATCAGGCAAAGATCCTCAGTGGAACGAAACCGGTACTAGAAAATGAACTACTTACATATGTAAGTAACCGTGGTGAGGACAACCTAAAGAAAGTATCTATATTAGAAATTTCAAGTTCCTTGACACTAGATATCGCACCCACCGAAAGAAACTCCAACACTAAACAAAACCTAACCCAAGAACTGAAACATACAACACTGCCAAGCGGTCAGACTGACCCAAACCTGGCCACTACTTATAACAAAGACCATAGCACACAACCAGAAGTTGAACTGGACGTAAAAAGCAATCTACAGTCCATATTCACGCTACACAAGGCATTGGGACGCATATTGGAAACATTGATAAAAACCCTAAATATGCAGTCAGATAAGCTTGGCGTACAAATATACTTAATGGGCCCAATAGCCGAACATATAGCTGGCATAAACAACAAACTTGACGTAATGGCTGGTACATTTAACATCCTAACAGAACAAGTCTGCTCAAGTAAGCCAACTCTCTCCTGCACTTGTCATCCAATACTGGAAAAACTCCAGGACCTGCCATTTATATTGAAGGACATCTTGCAGGAATGTAAGCAGACTAACCTAACCGCTACCAGTACTCAACTGAGTGATGACTTGATCTCTTTTGATCACAAAGTGACTCAAACAAATAATGCAAATAAGCCTAAGAATATAGAGGCAGCCAATATGGTGGCTCCGCACCAACAGCTGGCGGAAGGAAATGATAAACATAACAATCCGAGTACTACCATTGTCAATAGACCAGAAAAGTTCAACTTAAAACTTGACACCGCCTCGATCAACCTACAGAGTAGCATTAAACCTCTTACCACCGACCAACTCCCTGAAGTTGACTGCGGGATAAGACTCACCAAACATCAGAAAAAAAGGGCTAGAAAAAATAGAAGCCAACGCCCTAGGAGCGAACCTGAATGCAATCAGCCGACATCAAACTTCCCCATTTTTGAACAAGCCAACCTAAAAAGCAGGAGTGCCGCAACCAACGACTTACCACAGACGACGATAGCTAATGACATAAAAATCAAGGGTCAGAGGACGCCCGTAATAACTGAGGCACATGCCACGAGAACAGAACCCTCCAACAAGCGACTACAGGAAAACTCGCCAAACAGAACACCTTATACAGCAGGAGCTATCCCCCCAAAAGCCTTGGGGACAGTGAACCCTCCGGGCACAGAGCTCTGTGACATATTGGGATCAAACGTCACCACTGATCAAGAAGACACTATCGACGGTCAGTCAAACAAGCCACTAGCAATTAACCAGCTCGTATCGGGAATACCCGAACCACCCCCCACACAGACCCCAAGTTCGCAGAACACTAACAAGCAGCTCATACTAATTGAGAAAGAATCAAACAACGACAAGTCTGGTAAAGACAGGCCCAACAGTCAGGCTGTTGAAAAGACAGCTACCAATGACATAGTATCTCCAATTTTAATTACTATTTCAAGTGTGGCCACAGAACCTGGCAGACAACCGGCAACAAATGTGAGCAGGGAAAAACTTGATCTCATCAAAGTCACCTTCCCAACTGACAGAAAGGATGTTAATTCTGAAACAATTAGGGAAGCAGGGGGAAGACGTCGCTGGGAGAACTTAGTTGACGCAAATGAGTGCTTAGTAGCAACGAGGCACGTGACAAGTATAGAACATGAAGAGAAGCTATTAAGCATCCCACACAAGCGATCCCTGAACGGTGTCCATCTCCCCCTCGGATACAGTCACACCGTCAACGTGAAAGACTCTGGGAGCCACAACCAAATGAACCAACGCCAAACTGTCAAAATTTGTGATAACCCACTAATGACAAAGGAGGAAGTACCCAACGCGGGGAAGCTTCTTTTCATCCCCGAATATGAGCAGCAAGGCTCGCAAGACTACTTAAACCGTGGGAACATACTTCGCTTAACATCAGCTATCCACATTCTTGGTTACCTTACTTCAGCAGACCTCCTGTCAGTTGAGTTTATAACAACGAATGACGAGCCAAAAAAAGAGTGTACAGTCACGATATGGAGGGAGGCAGGAATAGTGACCCACATTCTCTCTGAAATGGCCAAATTTAAGGAATGGGGAATTCTTTTGAAGGAAATGGCCAAGGCAGCGTTTCCATCCCCGCTCCTAAGAAGGTACTCCAAGAGTACAAACCAAGTACTGAGGAATCGACCAACGCGCTCGATCCTTCAAGGAGCTAGGGGAGCCGAAGCAGCAGGCTATGACCACCCACAGCGGCAATTGCCACTTCCTAATTGAACGCCCGGTAAGTCAACTAACACTGTAAGTCACGTTATAAAAATCCTCTCCTGGAACATTGCGGGTGCTAAAGACATTGTGAACAAAAACGGCAAAGGCGCCACTTGGGACCCGTATGCGATAATAGCCTTACAGGAAACGTGGCTAACCGACCCAATTGACATACCAGGCCGTTTGTGTTATCATGTAAGTGCGACTCGCCTACAGCATTTTGGGCGAGCCCGTGGGGGCCTTTCCGTCTACATATCAACAGCCCTAAAGATCAGAACAACACAACTGCCCGAATCGACGGCGGACATGCAAATCTTAAAATTAGAGAGTACAGCAATGGCCACAACCAGAACCTTAATCTTAATAAACATATACGCAAATCCCCAAAAATCTCTCAAAAAAACACTCTACCAACGCATCATCTCTGTGGTCTCAAACATGCGTTTGGAACATTCTGACTGGGAGATAATTCTCATGGGCGACTTCAATTCAAACCTCCTACACCAACCGGAGGACGAAGCTAACATCAACGCTGCAAATGAAATTTGGAATGTCTTGCCGCAGGTGGTCCCTCAGGCAAGGAAGAACGATAAGGAGGGTAAACAACTCATGTGGGACCTATAAAATCTCGGTCTAAGAGCATTAAACGGAAGAACCAATCAAGACATCCCTCCCTCCTTGACCTACACAGGCCACAACTCCTGCTCCATACTGGACTACACACTTGTCACACTACCCCTGCTTAGCCAAATACAAGACTTCCACATCATCTGTTCTTGGATAGCGACCATGCTAAACAGCATTTTGAGATAACGATGGACATACCTAAATACGCACCAGCTCCAACGCTGCCAGGAAATGTTACGACCATCAACCTGAAGCGGCTCATGTGGACAAGTGAATCCCTCCCACAGATAGCTAACGACGCCAAAAATCTACTAGAAGAATTCCTGACAGAGAACGCCCTGAGCCCAGACACCTGGAATAACTACTTGAAGCAACTCCCAAGGTCTAATTCAAGCAATAAATCAAGAACCTCTTTCAAATTTAACATCAAATTTAATAGATCAGCACTACTATTAAAGAGGCACTTGAAAAAATTAACACATCGAGCATGTGGGCAAACCCAAAACGCTAGTATCTGGGCAGCAGTACGCAAGGTCAGGACTCAATACAAGAAACTAATATGGACTGAAAAATAAAATCTCCAAAACGAGTTCTGGTCTAAACTACTGCACAATATAAAGAAAGCCGATTCGCGGGCCTTTTGGTTACAAGTTAACTCCGTAAATCGGACAGCCCAACCAATAAGCATGGCCTGTATAACTGAGTCGGAATGGTCTCAACACTTAACGGACACATTCTCAATTAACAACTTGAGCACAGCTACAACCTTGGTTACCGAAGCAAAAGTCAACTCAGAGCGGGAAGACACCGCCCCAGTGCCCAAAGGGAACAGCGCAAAGGTTCATGGAACTATGGCATTATGCCTCAGGCAAGACGATGAACAAACCATCTTAAAAATAATTGGAAAAAGTAGGCAAGACAGCGCCCCAGGTCCAAACGGCATTCCGCAAGCCATCTACAAGGAGGACCCACAGTACTGGGCTAGTAAATTTAACTTACTGTTTTGAACGGTAAACAAAACAGGTGGCGTTCCCGAGAGTTGGAGGGGGGCGATCATAACTCCAATCTATAAAGGCAGAGACCCCAAGGATCCGAACAACTACCGTCTGATCGCCCTCCTTGACGCCGAAGCAAAATACTATGCGTCACTGATAATAGCCGACCTGGCTGAATGGTCTGAAACGAACAGTAAAATACCACTGAACCAGACCAGATTTCGCCACGGTATGGGAACTATGACGAACGCTATGGCCCTATGCTTGATCGCTGAGAAAAGTCTACAGAATTCCCAGGAGCTTTATCCCTGTTTTGTGGAATGCAAGGCGGCATTTGATCACGTCAACAGGCAAATGCTATGGGCAAAACTAAAACACCTCGGCCTACCGGACTCAATCCTCTTGCCTATTATTAATCTCCACACTGAAACCTGGATGCAGGTAAAAATTGATAATGGGCGCCGCCTGACCAGGAAGATCCACACCGCCGATGGATTAAAGCAAGGCTGCGTCTTGGCTCCACATCTGTTTAATTTATTTATGAGCGATTTGGCAGAAAGCCTAGACAAGGTTAACGCGCATCCTCCCAGGCTAGGCACCCTTCGTCTAACGCACTTATCGTACGCGGACGACGTGCTACTGTTGAGCCAGACAAGAATCGGCCTTCAACGCCTGCTACACGACCTGTCCAGTTACACAAAAAGGAACCTGTTAACAATAAACATCAGGAAAACAAAGACAATGCTCATAACACGTCGACGCAAAAATCCGCCAACCTTCGGAATAAATAATGATCAGCTGGAAGCCGTAAACAGCTACAAATATTTGGGGGTACACTTAGACAAGCACCTAAACTTCCTAGTGCACCTCAAAGACATAGAAAGAAAGGGGGCCACCTTATTGCACGCCTTCGCCAGTTTGGCAGTCAAGCTAAAGGGTCCTCTTGTCTCCCCTTTGCTAATCGCAATGAAATCAAAACTATTGCCCACAATAGCATATGGGAGTGTTTTGCACCATGGGAAAAGCGCCACCCTCCTGGACAAAATTCAAACTAAAGTCTATAAACGGGTTTTCTTGTTATCGAATAGTTCCTCTCCAGCGCAAGTCAGACTTGAATTTGGATTACAATCTCAGCGGACCCCCAATTGATCTGTAGATCAGTAAAATTTCTGGACAGTTTTGGGAAAAAACGAGGCCCGCTGCCATAGGCCCGACCCTCATTGAGACTTAAGAATACTGCTTGTAAGACAAACTTGTGCTCTGGAAGAGTTTATTGAACCTGGTGATAGATCCTTTGCTACATAGTCTTTATGCTTTTATATATCTCTTTCCCTTTTTCTATTTATTATTCCTTTATTACAGCTCCAAAAGTTTTTGTTTTATATGCCGCAGAATGCTGTATATTGTAATGGTTTTAATTAACTGAAAAATAAAGAATTTACTTACTAATTATAATGTTCATTAAACCTATCTTTTTTCGGTGTTTTTAAATTATCATCCCATTCTCCACCTGGTGAAAACTTCAAATCTCACCACTTTTCCATCGATACCTTCTACCCAAAAAATCACCACAAACGAGAGCCACAACTAACCCTAATGTTATGCAAAGTAGGTGTACCCGTGCAAAAAAAACATCCAGATCCATGTCTTCTAACATATTGGACACCTCCTGGAAGTGTTTAATCATGGACGAGCAGTTTAACAATCCACACTCTAATGCAGCACAGCCCTGTGACTGAGCTACTTGTTTTCCCCCCTCTACAGCCCTCTCACTGATGCTAACCAGTTCATGGCCGTAGCTGACACGGGCAGCATAGGTGGCGCTACGTGCGGACGAGGCGAGGACGGGCGCAGGCGGGCTTGCCTCTGGCGCGCCATCGGCATGCCCGCTGCACCCGTGCGCTGTGCACTTGCATTGCCCCTCTTAAAATAGGCTGGCAGATGCAGTCGTTGGAGAACTAGAGCGCTAACCAAAATGGCGCTTCCTAAAGTGGCACTAGGAGAAGAACAATTCCCTGCCTCCCGCTAACTAGCGAGATGGAGTGGCGAGTTTTAATGTGTGGGTGTGCTTTTGCAATGCCAGATACTACATACCACCCACTATTTCCTAGGTCTATTCACACATCCAGTCACTTATACATGCAGTTACTCATCAATACAGTACTACAATAGGCACTCATACACCTATACATACAGTAACACCCGCCACTTATCCATAGAGTTACTGACACACCTAGTCAGTCATGCAAAGAATCAATCACAAACTAATTTACTCATGTATACAGTTATAGACACCAACTCCGTTATTTATACACACACCACATCATTTATTTATGCAGATACTAACACATACTTACTGTCTTATACAATCACTGATACAAGCAGACACTCATTTATGCACACACTCTTTAAATAGCTTGCTCTCACGTATAATCATTTATATATTCCAATACTCACATATACTGCCTTTAAACATATGTAGTTACTCACACATATACCACTGAGACATCCATTCACTCACCAACACACCCATACACACACTAACTTACCCATAGATGCACTTTTGAATCCATACAACCAGTGAATCACCTACTCAGACATCTATGCACAGAGTCACACAACCTGCCACCCACCCACACATACACTCAGGCACCCATACAGATACTCAGTCAACAAATCAATAACCCAAATAGCCTCTCAAGTAGCTACTCACCAACCCAAGCAGCCGTTTACAGACCAACTGAGAGACTAATACACTTTCACACAGTTTAGTCACTAACCCATGCATTCAGTAAGACACGTTCAATCACTCATTTATACAGTCAGTCACGCACCTTCCAAATAATCCATTCAGGCACTTGTAAATCTACTCATTCTTCAATACACCTTGGCATAGATATATATGAAAAATATTAAAACTTTCCTGAAACACATATTCACTGGATGATGTCATCAGTGATGTCACTGAAAAAAACCATAGGTTTCAGGGACGTTATAGTTAGTTGGACATTTCACTCATGCAAAACCATAGAAATTCCCCAGTTATAGTTAGTTGAACTAACTATAACTCGCGCTCTCGCAATGCACTACTGATGACGTCACATATCACATTATTCATGACATGGTCAGTCACTTCACTGATGGCATTACTGATGACATCACTGATGACATCATCCAGTTACTATGTGTTTCTATAAAATGTAAATATGTTTTATATATATATATATATGCCAAGGTGTATTGAAGAATGAATGGGTGTATAAGAGTCAGGATGGATGATTTAGTAGGTGTTTGACTGACTGTATAAGTAAGTGATTAATTGTGTCTTAATGCATATGTTAGCGAATGATACAGATGTTCACACAGTTTTGGTTGTCAGTTGATGTGTAAGCCGTTGCATGGGTTGGTTAGCAGCTAAATGAGGAGCTCTATGGGCGATTGATTGGTTGTCTGAGTATCTGTATGGGTGCCTGAGTGTACATGTTGGTGGTTGGGGTGTGTGCCTCTGTGCTTAGATGTTTGAGTGGATAATTCAATGGGTATATGTGTTCAAGTCTGTATCCGTGAAGAGCTATATGGCTGGGTGAGTGTATGTATGGGTGTGTTGGTGAGTGAATGGATGCCTCAGTGGTACATGTGTGAGTAACTGCATATGTGACAGGCAGTATATGTGAGTGTTGGACTGTATAAATTACTATATGTGAGAGTGAGTGATTGTGACAGTGCCTGTATAGATCAGTGGGTGCTTGTATTAGTTATTGTATTAGAGTATAAGTGTTAGTATATGTTTAAATAAGTGAAGTGGTATGTGGACTTCTGTACAGGTGAGTAAATGAAAGTGTGATTGATTATTTCCATGACTGACTAGGTGTGTGAATAACTCTGCGGTGTGTGAGTGTCTGTATAGAAATGTGAGTGGATATGATAATGCTGTATTGATGGCTGACTGTATGTATGAGTGACGGTATGGGTGAATGAATGGATGAATGGATGTGTGTTTAGACCTGGGAATTAGTGAGGTGATATGTACTAACTGATATTGGTGTGTCCATGGTTTCAAAAATGATAGTCTGTATTTTAGAGTAGGTGTATCAAGTGTTATAGGAGGGTCTGATGCGGTGCATCAGATTTTCACATGGATGATGTCATCAGTGATGTCATTTGAGATGTCATAAGTGATGTCATCAGGGATGTCACTGACCATGTCGTGAATGATGTAATATGTGACGTCATCAGCAGTGCATTGCGGGGGCGCTAGTTGTAGTTAGCTCAACTAACTATAACAGGGAATTTCTATAGTTTTGTATGAGTGAAATGTTCAACTAACTATAACGTCCCTTAAACCTATGTTTTTTTTCAGTACATTTTCAAGGTTTTTTTAAATGCTAATTTCTAACTATAATGTGCCTGAAACCTATGTTTTTTTCAGTGAATTTCAAAGGTTTTTTAAAAGCTAATTTCTAATTGTAATGTTCATTAAACCTATCTTTTTTTCAGTGTTTTTAAATTATCATCCCATTCTCCACCTGGTGAAGACTTCAAATCTCACCACTTTTCCATCGATACTCTCTACTAAAAAAATCACCACAAACGAGAGCCACAACTAACGCTAATGTTATGCATAGTAGGCGTACCCGTGCAAAAAAATGAAAACACCACTTCCCCATATTTTCAGCGACCAGCCAAATTTGCAATGCGATCCAAAAAGCAGGCGATAAGCAGAGTTAGCAGTAACAAATTAGCAACAACCTTTAACTGGTGTAAGGAGGTCAACTATCTACAGCGTGAATTTGACCCAACTCACAGCCACATCTAAAGACCAACATGTGATCATGCAGCCCTGACACCCAACAAGGCCACAACACCCAGCGCCACCACTACCAGACCCTCCCCCTGGACCTTCCCAAAACACCAAGGCCCCTCCGCCGCACAATAGCTGAATGTTGGGAGATGTGGGAACCAAGTATGTGTGAAGGAGGCAAGTCACCCCTCAATAATAATTAGGGCTCCCGGTTTTATGGTATATATTTTTTTTACATTTCCGTTTGTATTTATCCATATTTATTTTTTGGTAATTTTATCTGTATTTATCCACATTTATTTTTGTGGCAAGCAAAAGACAACGCTGCAGCTTGAATTTTTTCACATTTATTTAAATGCAAACTGCGCACTTGCACTCAGGTGTTATATGTTTATATATATTTTTAAATATGCCAAATTAGGTAAACACAATACATTCATCTGAAAACTTTGCCAAAATAGGGTTATGTGAACGTAGGCCTAAACAGAACTTGAGTAACTTTCATTAAGAAATCTTTACTGTGGGGGCTGCACACCCCAGGCACCAGAGGGGAGGATATAACTCCATTTTTGTAAACGGGCTTTTAAATTCTTTTCTTATCTAGTCACATTTTCTGTGCATTCAAAGACAGAGGTCAAATGCCGCCAAGCTGTGTCTTCGAGGGAGCAAACCATTCTGTTTTTTCATTGCAGAACTACTTCTTTCATATATTTTTTTAAACGGAGACCATTATTTTCCATCATACACTATGATGAATCTGTTTATAAATTGCTAAAACACAAGTTGAGTGTTCATATTTTTGAGGGAAGGAGGAGGGTGCGATACGTATTATTTTAACATAGGAAACATTTTCCATCGGAGCGAACACACAGAACAATGGAACTTGACCTAAAGGTCTTGGAGCCCTTTACCTGAGCGCCAGCTGAATTTCATCTGGTCATTTGCATTGTTTAGCAGCATGTGGAAATGAAGTGATATGCCGAGAACCACATGATACTTTGCCGATGGAGCGACCCTAATGTAAATGTTGGTGTGCTTTTTAGTGGCACTGAAAACCATTCCTGATACTGCCATCCACCCTCATCCTCATGGCCATCAAAGTCACAACAGCACCATATTGTGCACGCCAATTAAAGTTAACGTGCAGTGGACGGTGTAGCATCGGTTGCCCAGTCTTGTAACTAAATTCTAATTCTGTAGCAGTCTGTTTTAACTGAGACATTAACGCCCCCACCTCCTCCCACTCCCTCCCCTGGATCAGAAGAACAATGGGGCTGCAAAAATGCACAACCTATAAAGCAATGCACTCCCCCCTGGGAGAGTGCGCCGGATGAGAATGACTACATCAGGCCCCCCACGGGGGTCCACTCCTGATGAATGACATGCAGGGAGATTGTACCAAATGCAGCGCTTAGAGTCTGCCCCATTGGTAAGGCGCCTTTTATGCTCAGAGGGCAGCTGCATCCCTCAATGCACCGGATTAGGCAACCCAGGCAGGAGTGGTTAGTCAGTATTTTTCCGTTTATATTTATAAATGCAGACAAAGAAAAAAAAATTCCGTCTGCATTCATATGTAAATATTCATTTAAATGGAAAACCGGGAGCCTTAATAATAATGAACAGAATGTCAAGTGTAACGCTGATGTGCGGCACATACCTCACTAAGCAAAGCACAAACATCTCAATGTGGAGATATACTATTAATAGTTGTAGTGTTGTGCACAGTGGACGCAACCATTTAACCTCAGGCAGTGGGGAAGATCTCGGTCATGTAGCTGCATTGTCCCCCCTGGTAGCGGAGTGGGCTGGTCCAACGTACGCCACTCCAGCGTAGGAGTATGAATAAATTGGCTGGGTCTCTGGGCCTGGTTCACTTGTGGGAAAACCAACGAGTCTGCCAGAGCGGCGGCCCTCACAAGCACCAGACTCCGTTCGATCAGTGAGGCATTTTTCCATATGCAAGGCCGGCGACACGTAGTGCCACTAACTTAATTCAACACAAGCCGATCCCACATGTGTAACTGTGTCTTAAGTCCTGAATGGCAGTGACCCCAAGTCCGTGGCAGCGACCACATCACTAGACTCCCTTCGATCAGTGAGGCATATTTCCATATGCAACAGCGGCGACACGTGGTGCCACTAACCCTATTCAACATAAGCCTATCCCACATGTGTAACTGTGTCCTGAGTCCTGAATGGCAGTGAACCCAAGTCTGTGGCAGTGACCACAGTACCGGACTCCCTTAGATCAGTGAGGCATATTTCCATTTGCAAGACCGGCGACACGTAGTCCCACTAACCCTCTTTAACACAAGCCGATCTCACATGTGTAACTGTGTCCTGAGTCCTGAATGACAGTGACCCCAACTTCGTTACAGCGACCACAGCACCAGACTCCCTTTGATTAGTGAGGTATATTTCCATATGCAACTACAGATTTCAGTAGGCAAGTAACTATCACAGTCCTACACCCTACATATTATCCTTCTAGTATCCTTGCTTCAAGAATTTTTTTTATACCAGTTATAGCTTTACTACAATGACAAAATTAATCTTCAAGTGCAAACCAACAAACAATAGTACTCTACACTGCGGGCAGTACAGCTCGCAATTCCAATTTTAAATGCTCATTTCTAACAACAAGATTGTACTCAGAAAATACAACACTTCATCAGTGTATTCTATACTTATTTAATCTTTTCATGATACGCCTACACTGCACTCATTTGGGCTCACAATTAAAATTATTTCTTCATTCATTAACTACAGAGTCCAGTAGGCAAGTAACTATAACAGGCCTCAAATCTACATAATATCCTTTTAGTATCCTTTCTTCTAGAAATTTTTTATAACAGTTATACCTTTAGAACAATCACCAAATTCGATCATTAAGGTATATTTCCATATGCAAGGCCAGGCAAACCGTAGTCCCAATAACCCTCTTTAACACAAGCCAATCCTGCATGTGTAACTGTGTCCTGAGTCCTGAATGGCAGCGACCCCAACTTCGTGGCAGCGACCACAGCACCAGACTCCCTTCGATCAGTGAGGGGTATTTCCATATGGAAGGCCGGTGACAAGTGGTGCCACTGAACCTGCACTACGCAGGTCGGTGGGGCCACCAACATATGCATGTGGCTGTGGGCCCTTACTCACCGCTACCTCTGGCCTACATTGTGGAAGACCGGCGACACATGATGCCGCTAACCGTCTTCAACACAAGTCGATCCCACATGTGTAACTGTGTCCTGAGTCCTGAATGGCAGTCACCACAAGTCTGTGGCATTGACAACAGCACCAAACTCCCTTCGATCAGTGACGCATATTTCCATATGTAAGGCTGGTGACACATAGTCCCACTAACGTTCTTTAACACAAGCCGATCCAACTTGTGTAACTGTGTCCTGAGTCCTGAATGGCAGTGACCCAAACTACATGGCAGTGACCACAGCACCAGACTCACTTCGATCAGTAAGGGGTATTTGCATATGGAAGGTCGGCGACACGTGGTGCCACTGAACCTGCACTACGCAGGCCGGTGGGGCGACCAACGTATGCATGTGGCTGTGGGCCCTTCCTCACCGCTACCTCTGGCCTACATTGTGGAAGACCGGCGACACATGATGCCGCTAACCGTCTTCAACACAAGTCGATCCCACATGTGTAACTGTGTCCTGAGTCCTGAATGGCAGTCACCACAAGTCTGTGGCAGCGACAACAGCACCAAACTCCCTTCGATCAGTGACGCATATTTCCATATGTAAGGCTGGTGACACATAGTCCCACTAACGTTCTTTAACACAAGCCGATCCAACTTGTGTAACTGTGTCCTGAGTCCTGAATGGCAGTGACCCAAACTACATGGCAGTGACCACAGCACCAGACTCACTTCGATCAGTAAGGGGTATTTGCATATGGAAGGTCGGCGACACGTGGTGCCACTGAACCTGCACTACGCAGGCCGGTGGGGCGACCAACGTATGCATGTGGCTGTGGGCCCTTCCTCACCGCTACCTCTGGCCTACACTATGGTCAGCAGGCCTGACAATTCAGATAGAGTCCCGATTGCACATGACGCAGTCCTGTAGGCAAGACACATTGCTCCCAGTTCGACCCGTCCACAACAAGCATTATCACATGCTCATACAGTCTCAATGCTTCCTGTGCCACTTTCCCTATTTAATACAAGCCGATCCCACATGTGTAACTGTGTCCTGAGTCCTGAATGGCAGTGACCCCAACTTTGTGGCAGTGACCACAGCACCACACTCCCTTCGATTAGTGAGGGGTATTTGCATATGGAAGGCCGGCGACAAGTGGTGCCACTGAACCTTCGCTATGCAGGCCGGTTGGGCCAGCAATGTATGCACATAGCTGTGCGCCCTTCCTTCCTGCTACCTCTGGCCTACACTATGGTCAGGAGGCCTCACAATTCAGATAGAGTCCCGATTACACATGACGCAGTCTAGTAGGCAAAACACATTGCTCCCAGTACGGCCCGTCCGCACCAAGCATCATCACAGGCTCATGCAATTTCAATGCTTCTGGTGCCTCTTTCCTTATTTAATACAAGCCGATCCCACATGTGTAGCTAAGCTGTGTCCTGAGTCCTGAATGGCAGTGACCCCAACTTTGTGGCAGCAACCACAGCACCACACACCCTTCGATTAGTGAGGGGTATTTGCATATGGAAGGCCGGCGACAAGTGATGCCACTGAAGCTGCACTCCGCAGGCCGGTGGGGCCACCAACGTATGCATGTGGCTGTGGGCCCTTGCTCACCGCTACCTCTGGCCTAGACTACGATCAGCAGACCTCACAATTCAGAAAGAGTCCCGATTACACATGACACAGTCCAGTAGGCAAGACACATTGCTTCCAGTGCGACCCGTCCACAGCAAGCATCATCACAGGCTCATACAGTCTCAATGCTTCTGGTGTCGCTTTCTCTATTTAATGCAAGCCAATCCCACATGTGTAACTGTGTTATGAGTCCTGAACGGCAGTGACCCCAACTTTGTGGCAGCGACCACAGCACCATACTCCCTTCGATTAGTGAGAGGTATTTGCATATGGAAGGCCGGCGACAAGTGGTGCCACTGAACCTGCACTACGCAGGCCAGTGGGCCCACCAACGTATGCACATGGCTGTGGGCCCTTCCTCACAACTACCTCTGGCCTACACTACGGTCAGCAGGCCTTACAATTCAGATAGAGTCCCGATTACAGATGACACAGTCCAGTAGGCAAAACACATTGCTCCCAGTGCAGCCCGTCCGCACCAAGCATCATCACAGGCTCATACAGTATCAATGCGTCTGGTGTCACTTTCCCTATTTAATACAAGCCGATCCCACATGTGTAACTGTGTCCTGAGTCCTAAATGGCAGTGACCCCAAGTCCGTGGCAGCGACCACAGCACCAGACTCCCTTCAGTTTCATTTGTTGCTGTTTTCTTTAAATAAAATGATTTAATATGTAAATTTATACATGACTAAGATTCTTCTTTGTCCGAATGCACAGGGACACTTCCAGGCCCAAGAAGGTTGTTGGGAGTATGTTGGTAATGTGGGAAGAGGGTGCGTTACCTGCTGATGAGGTGAGAGGCAGCGTGTTTGGGGTATCGCTCACAGAAAGAACTCCGGTATGTTTTCACAAATGCCTCGGACAGCTGACGGACTGAATCACAAAATAATTTTTCAATACTTATGTAGTGTGAGTTATGAACAGTTCGCACCCAGGCTCACAGAGGGACAGCTGCGGCTTGTCCGCTCGACTCACAGAAACAGTACTACGAGCCGTCCGTGTCATTGTGGCTATCCCTGCCCTGTTCCACCCCATGCCACGCCATTCCACTCCGATTACGTTCCGGCATTGGCCCCACATAGCTACCTGTCGCAGGCGTACTCGCTGTTGGTGTGCAGGTCAGTGGCCTAGTTCTCAACATCTCACGGCCACTCCCTGAGGGCAGGTTTGCACACACACCACACTTATCCGGCACTTGCATCACAGGCCATGTGACCACACAAATATAATAGATCGACAACATCACATCCTTTATTGCCAGTGCTGACTGGATGGCGGACGTTCCACTGGTCTCAATCATAAAGTGTCCATGAAAAGTTGTGCATAAGGTTAGTCGCACCCTGAGCTGTTTGGCCATCAGGGGCCTACCACCATGTGGTGTGGACTTTAGATGCACAGGGTTAGTGCCACCCGAAGCTCATGTGGCCATCAGGGGCCTACCACCACGTGGGGCGGACTTGAGTTTCACAGGGTTAGTGCCACCAGAAGCTGATGTGCCTGTCAGAGGCCTACCACCATGTGGCACGAACTTGAGTTCCATAGGGTTAGTCGCACCCTAAGTTCAATGGCCGTCAGTAGCCTACCACCACGTGGCGCTGATTTGCGTTGCACAGGCTTAGGGGCACCAAAAGCTGGTGTGGTCTCCGCCATTGATGACTCAGGACTCAGCGACATGTGTGAGATCTGCCGGGCCGCAGAGAACCTGATGTGGTCTCCGCCATTGATGACTCAGGACTCAGTGACATGTGTGAGATCTGCCAGGCCGCGGAGAAGCTGATGTGGTCTCCGCCAATGATGACTCAGGACTCAGCGACATGTGTGAGATCTGCCGGGCCAATGATGTGGTCTCCACCATTCATGACTCAGGACTCAGCGACATCTGTGAGATCCGCGGAGAAGCTGATGTGGTCTCTGCTATTCATGACTCAGGACTCAGCAACATCTCTGAGATCGGCGGAGTTTTGAGGGGCACCTGTAGTGCCCACTGCTGCACACTCCAGTGGCACCAGGTAGTTATTTGCTCATGGATGCGCAGAGGCGATAGTGTCTCTCTCTCTCTCTCTCTCTCTCTCTCTCTCTCTCTCTCTCTCTCTCTGTCTCTCTCACTTCCCTCTCTTCACACTCTCACTCACTCTCTTCATTTCTTTCCTTCTATCTCTCTCTCCCTTCTACCTTTCTCACTCCCTTTCTTTCCTTCCCTCTCTTTTTCTCTCTGGCTTTTTTTTTCCTTCTCTGTTTCTTTGTGTGTCAGTCCTTTGATATGCGCATTACACACGTCCTCATTTTGTGCTTTATTCTCCCGGCTCCGTCGTCGACATCCGTGGTCCCCACCGGAGTGTTCCGCCGTGTTGTTTTGTATTATTTTTCTTAAAGTTAGTTTATTAGTTTATCGTATATATATTTATATATATATATATATACATATATATATATATATATAAATCAATTTGGGTAGCACCAAATAAGAGGGAGACCACAGGAAGCTCGTGAAGTTCCAACTTTTATTGAGTCAGCACCCTGCCAGCAGGTTTCACATCTCGAAAACAGGCAGCTTCAAATTCAGCCAGACGCGTTTCAGGAAATTGACTCCTTTCTTCAGTGGCGATGCAAAGTGAATGAAATAGCGCATTGAATTGCGGGCGTTTTTAAAGTTCCAACGATCTGCCCCAGTGGGCGTGGCTGTTAACACAGCATCATGGATGTTGTAGTCCGCTTTCAAAATTTTACCCCAGTGGGTGCGCTATCCTCCACTTATTAAAGCAATGTTCACCCCAGTGGGTTAGTGCATGATTCCAGCATGGTGCCTGCCTTGCTTTGTGGGTGTTGGCTCGAACTTAATGCTAGCGGCAGCCCTGTTCTGCCGCTAACATCCCTTCCTCCCGTTTCTTCTTGCTCCTTGCTGGAACCAGAACGGACCCGCCGCCAGCGGTGGGCTTCACTCACCGGCTGTGCAAGAGCCGTGTAAATATAAATCAATTCGGGTAGCACCAAATAAGAGGGAGACCACAGGAAGCTCGTGAAGTTCCAACTTTTATTGAGTCAGCACCCTGCCAGCAGGTTTCACATCTCGAAAACAGGCAGCTTCAAATTCAGCCAGACGTGTTTCAGGAAATTGACTCCTTTCTTCAGTGGCGATGCAAAGTGAATGAAATAGAGCATTGAATTGCGGGCGTTTTTAAAGTTCCAACGATCTGCCCCAGTGGGCGTGGCTGTTAACACAGCATCATGGATGTTGTAGTCCGCTTTCAAAATTGTACCCCAGTGGGTGCGCATTCCTCCACTTATTAAAGCAATGTTCACCCCAGTGGGTTAGTGCATGATTCCAGCGTGGTGCCTGCCTTGCTTTGTGGGTTTTGGCTCGAACTTAATGCTAGCGGCAGCCCTGTTCTGCCGCTGACATCCCTTCCTCCTGTTTCTTCTTGCTCCTTGCTGGAACCAGAACGGACCCGCCTCCAGCGGTGGGCCTCACTCACCGGCTGTGCAAGAGCCGTGTAAATATAAATCAATTCGGGTAGCACCAAATAGGAGGGAGACCACAGGAAGCTCGTGAAGTTCCAACTTTTATTGAGTCAGCACCCTGCCAGCAGGTTTCACATCTCAAAAACAGGCAGCTTCAAATTCAGCCAGACGCGCGTTTCAGGAAATTGACTCCTTTCTTCAGTGGCGATGCAAAGTGAATGAAATAGCGCATTGAATTGCGGGCCTTTTTAAAGTTCCAACGATCTGCCCCAGTGGGCGTGGCTGTTAACACAGCATCATGGATGTTGTAGTCCACTTTAAAATTTTACCCCAGTGGGTGCGCATTCCTCCACTTATTAAAGCAATGTTCACCCCAGTGGGTTAGTGCATGATTCCAGCGTGGTGCCTGCCTTGCTTTGTGGGTGTTGGCTCGAACTTAATGCTAGCGGCAGCCCTGTTCTGCCGCTGACATCCCTTCCTCCCGTTTCTTCTTGCTCCTTGCTGGAACCAGAAAGGACCCGCCTCCAGCGGTGGGCCTCACTCACCGGCTGTGCAAGAGCTGTGTAAATATAAATCAATTCGGGTAGCACCAAATAAGAGGGAGACCACAGGAAGCTCGTGAAGTTCCAACTTTTATTGAGTCAGCACCCTGCCAGCAGGTTTCACATCTCGAAAACAGGCAGCTTCAAATTCAGCCAGACGCGTTTCAGGAAATTTACTCCTTTCTTCAGTGGCGATGCAAAGTGAATGAAATAGCGCATTGAATTGCGGGCGTTTTTAAAGTTCCAACGATCTGCCCCAGTGGGCGTGGCTGTTAACACAGCATCATGGATGTTGTAGTCCGCTTTCAAAATTTTACCTCAGTGGGTGCGCATTCCTCCACTTATTAAAGCAATGTTCACCCCAGTGGGTTAGTGCATGATTCCAGCGTGGTGCCTGCCTTGCTTTGTGGGTGTTGGCTCGAACTTAATGCTAGCGGCAGCCCTGTTCTGCCGCTGACATCCCTTCCTCCCGTTTCTTCTTGCTCCTTGCTGGAACCAGAACGGACCCGCCTCCAGCGGTGAGCCTCACTCACCGGCTGTGCAAGAGCCGTGTAAATATAAATCAATTCGGGTAGCACCAAATAAGAGGGAGACCACAGGAAGCTCGTGAAGTTCCAACTTTTATTGAGTCAGCACCCTGCCAGCAGGTTTCACATCTCGAAAACAGGCAGCTTCAAATTCAGCCAGACGCGTTTCAGGAAATTGACTCCTTTCTTCAGTGGCGATGCAAAGTGAATGAAATAGCGCATTGAATTGCAGGCGTTTTTAAAGTTCCAACGATCTGCCCCAGTGGGCGTGGCTGTTAACACAGTATCATGGATGTTGTAGTCCGCTTTCAAAATTTTACCCCAGTGGGTGCGCATTCCTCCACTTATTAAAGCAATGTTCACCCCAGTGGGTTAGTGCATGATTCCAGCGTGGTGCCTGCCTTGCTTAGTGGGTGTTTTCTCGAACTTAATGCTAGCGGCAGCCCTGTTCTGCCGCTGACATCCCTTCCTCCCGTTTCTTCTTGCTCCTTGCTGGAACCAGAACGGACCCGCCTCCAGCCGTGGGCCTCACTCACCGGCTGTGCAAGAGCCGTGTAAACATAAATCAATTCGGGTAGCACCAAATAAGAGGGAGACCACAGGAAGCTCGTGAAGTTCCAACTTTTATTGAGTCAGCACCCTGTCAGCAGGTTTCACATCTCGAAAACAGGCAGCTTCAAATTCAGCCAGACGCGTTTCAGGAAATTGACTCCTTTCTTCTGTGGCGATGCAAAGTGAATGAAATAGCGCATTGAATTGCAGGCGTTTTTAAAGTTCCAACGATCTGCCCCAGTGGGCGTGGCTGTTAACACAGCATCATGGATGTTGTAGTCCGCTTTCAAAATTTTACCCCAGTGGGTGCGCATTCCTCCACTTATTAAAGCAATGTTCACCCCAGTGGGTTAGTGCATGATTCCAGCATGGTGCCTGCCTTGCTTTGTGGGTGTTGGCTCGAACATAATGCTAGCGGCAGCCCTGTTCTGCCGCTGACATCCCTTCCTCCAGTTTCTTCTCGCTCCTTGCTGGAACCAGAACGGACCCGCCTCCAGCGGTGGGTCTCACTCACCGGCTGTGCAAGAGCCGTGTAAATCTAAATCAATTCGGGTAGCACCAAATAAGAGGGAGACCACAGGAAGCTCGTGAAGTTCCAACTTTTATTGAGTCAGCACCCTGCCAGCAGGTTTCACATCTCGAAAACAGGCAGCTTCAAATTCAGCCAGACGCGTTTCAGGAAATTGACTCCTTTCTTCAGTGGCGATGCAAAGTGAATGAAATAGCGCATTGAATTGCGGGCGTTTTTAAAGTTCCAACGATCTGCCCCAGTGGGCGTGGCTGTTAACACAGCATCATGGATGTTGTAGTCAGCTTTCAAAATTTTACCCCAGTGGGTGCGCATTCCTCCACTTATTAAAGCAATGTTCACCCCAGTGGGTTAGTGCATGATTCCAGCGTGGTGCCTGCCTTGCTTTGTGGGTGTTGGCTCGAACTTAATGCTAGCGGCAGCCCTGTTCTGCCGCTGACATCCCTTCCTCCCGTTTCTTCTTGCTCCTTGCTGGAACCAGAACGGACCCGCCTCCAGCCGTGGGCCTTACTCACCGGCTGTGCAAGAGCCGTGTAAACATAAATCAATTCGGGTAGCACCAAATAAGAGGGAGACCACAGGAAGCTCGTGAAGTTCCAACTTTTATTGAGTCAGCACCCTGCCAGCAGGTTTCACATCTCGAAAACAGGCAGCTTCAAATTCAGCCAGACGCGTTTCAGGAAATTGACTCCTTTTTTCAGTGGCGATGCAAAGTGAATGAAATAGCGCATTGAATTACGGGCGTTTTTAAAGTTCAAACGATCTGCCCCAGTGGGCGTGGCTGTTAACACAGCATCATGGATGTTGTAGTCCGCTTTCAAAATGTTACCCCAGTGGGTGCGCATTCCTCCACTTATTAAAGCAATGTTCACCCCAGTGGGTTAGTGCATGATTCCAGCGTGGTGCCTGCCTTGCTTTGTGGGTGTTGTCTCGAACTTAATGCTAGCGGCAGCCCTGTTCTGCCGCTGACATCCCTTCCTCCCGTTTCTTCTTGCTCCTTGCTGGAACCAGAACGGCCCCGTATCCAGCCGTGGGCCTTACTCACCGGCTGTGCAAGAGCCGTGTAAACATAAATCAATTCGGGTAGCACCAAATAAGAGGGAGACCACAGGAAGCTCGTGAAGTTGCAACTTTTATTGAGTCAGCACCCTGCCAGCAGGTTTCACATCTCGAAAACAGGCAGCTTCAAATTCAGCCAGACGCGTTTCAGGAAATTGACTCCTTTCTTCTGTGGCGATGCAAAGTGAATGAAATAGCGCATTGAATTGCGGGCGTTTTTAAAGTTCCAACGATCTGCCCCAGTGGGCGTGGCTGTTAACACAGCATCATGGATGTTGTAGTCCGCTTTCAAAATTTTACCCCAGTGGGTCCGCATTCCTCCACTTATTAAAGCAATGTTCACCCCAGTGGGTTAGTGCATGATTCCAGCATGGTGCCTGCCTTTCTTTGTGGGTGTTGGCTCGAACATAATGCTAGCGGCAGCCCTGTTCTGCCGCTGACATCCCTTCCTCCAGTTTCTTCTTGCTCCTTGCTGGAACCAGAACGGACCCGCCTCCAGCGGTGGGCCTCACTCACCGGCTGTGCAAGAGCCGTGTAAATATAAATCAATTCGGGTAGCACCAAATAAGAGGGAGACCACAGGAAGCTCGTGAAGTTCCAACTTTTATTGAGTCAGCACCCTGCCAGCAGGTTTCACATCTCGAAAACAGGCAGCTTCAAATTCAGCCAGACGCGTTTCAGGAAATTGACTCCTTTCTTCAGTGGCGATGCAAAGTGAATGAAATAGCGCATTGAATTGCGGGCGTTTTTAAAGTTCCAACGATCTGCCCCAGTGGGCGTGGCTGTTAACACAGCATCATGGATGTTGTAGTCCGCTTTCAAAATTTTACCCCAGTGGGTGCGCATTCCTCCACTTATTAAAGCAATGTTCACCCCAGTGGGTTAGTGCATGATTCCAGCGTGGTGCCTGCCTTGCTTTGTGGGTGTTGGCTCGAACTTAATGCTAGCGGCAGCCCTGTTCTGCCGCTGACATCCCTTCCTCCCGTTTCTTCTTGCTCCTTGCTGGAACCAGAACGGACCCGCCTCCAGCGGTGAGCCTCACTCACCGGCTGTGCAAGAGCTGTGTAAATATAAATCAATTCGGGTAGCACCAAATAAGAGGGAGACCACAGGAAGCTCGTGAAGTTCCAACTTTTATTGAGTCATCACCCTGCCAGCAGGTTTCACATCTCGAAAACAGGCAGCTTCAAATTCAGCCAGACGCGTTTCAGGAAATTGACTCCTTTCTTCAGTGGCGATGCAAAGTGGATGAAATAGAGCATTGAATTGCGGGTGTTTTTAAAGTTCCAACGATCTGCCCCAGTGGGCGTGGCTGTTAACACAGCATCATGGATGTTGTAGTCCGCTTTCAAAATTTTACCCCAGTGGGTGCGCATTCCTCCACTTATTAAAGCAATGTTCACCCCAGTGGGTTAGTGCATGATTCCAGCGTGGTGCCTGCCTTGCTTTGTGTGTGTTGGCTCGAACATAATGCGAGCGGCAGCCCTGTTCTGCCGCTGACATCCCTTCCTCCCGTTTCTTCTTGCTCCTTGCTGGAACCAGAACGGACCCGCCTCCAGCGGTGGGCCTCACTCACCGGCTGTGCAAGAGCCGTGTAAATATAAATCAATTCGGGTAGCACCAAATAAGAGGGAGACCACAGGAAGCTCGTGAAGTTCCAACTTTTATTGAGTCAGCACCCTGCCAGCAGGTTTCACATCTCGAAAACAGGCAGCTTCAAATTCAGCCAGATGCGTTTCAGGAAATTGACTCCTTTCTTCAGTGGCGATGCAAAGTGAATGAAATAGCGCATTGAATTGCGGGCGTTTTTAAAGTTCCAACGATCTGCCCCAGTGGGCGTGGCTGTTAACATAGCATCATGTATGTTGTAGTCCGGTTTCAAAATTTTACCCCAGTGGGTGCGCATTCCTCCACTTATTAAAGCAATGTTCACCCTAGTGGGTTAGTGCATGATTCCAGCGTGGTGCCTGCCTTGCTTTGTGGGTGTTGGCTCGAACATAATGCTAGTGGCAGCCCTGTTCTGCCGCTGACATCCCTTCCTCCAGTTTCTTCTTGCTCCTTGCTGGAACCAGAATGGACCCGCCTCCAGCGGTGGGCCTCACTCACCGGCTGTGCAAGAGCCGTGTAAATATAAATCAATTCGGGTAGCACCAAATAAGAGGGAGAACACAGGAAGCTCGTGAAGTTCCAACTTTTATTGAGTCAGCACCCTGCCAGCAGGTTTCACATCTCAAAAACAGGCAGCTTCAAATTCAGCCAGACGCGCGTTTCAGGAAATTGACTCCTTTCTTCAGTGGCGATGCAAAGTGAATGAAATAGCGCATTGAATTGCGGGCGTTTTTAAAGTTCCAACGATCTGCCCCAGTGGGCGTGGCTGTTAACACAGCATCATGGATGTTGTAGTCCACTTTAAAATTTTACCCCAGTGGGTGCGCATTCCTCCACTTATTAAAGCAATGTTCACCCCAGTGGGTTAGTGCATGATTCCAGCGTGGTGCCTGCCTTGCTTTGTGGGTGTTGGCTCGAACTTAATGCTAGCGGCAGCCCTGTTCTGCCGCTGACATCCCTTCCTCCCGTTTCTTCTTGCTCCTTGCTGGAACCAGAACGGACCCGCCTCCAGCGGTGGGCCTCACTCACCGGCTGTGCAAGAGCTGTGTAAATATAAATCAATTCGGGTAGCACCAAATAAGAGGGAGACCACAGGAAGCTCGTGAAGTTCCAACTTTTATTGAGTCAGCACCCTGCCAGCAGGTTTCACATCTCGAAAACAGGCAGCTTCAAATTCAGCCAGACGCGTTTCAGGAAATTGACTCCTTTCTTCAGTGGCGATGCAAAGTGAATGAAATAGCGCATTGAATTGCGGGCGTTTTTAAAGTTCCAACGATCTGCCCCAGTGGGCGTGGCTGTTAACACAGCATCATGGATGTTGTAGTCCGCTTTCAAAATTTTACCCCAGTGGGTGCGCATTCCTCCACTTATTAAAGCAATGTTCACCCCAGTGGGTTAGTGCATGATTCCAGCGTGGTGCCTGCCTTGCTTTGTGGGTGTTGGCTCGAACTTAATGTTAGCGGCAGCCCTGTTCTGCCGCTGACATCCCTTCCTCCCGTTTCTTCTTGCTCCTTGCTGGAACCAGAACGGACCCGCCTCCAGCGGTGAGCCTCACTCACCGGCTGTGCAAGAGCCGTGTAAATATAAATCAATTCGGGTAGCACCAAATAAGAGGGAGACCACAGGAAGCTCGTGAAGTTCCAACTTTTATTGAGTCAGCACCCTGCCAGCAGGTTTCACATCTCGAAAACAGGCAGCTTCAAATTCAGCCAGACGCGTTTCAGGAAATTGACTCCTTTCTTCAGTGGCGATGCAAAGTGAATGAAATAGCGCATTGAATTGCAGGCGTTTTTAAAGTTCCAACGATCTGCCCCAGTGGGCGTGGCTGTTAACACAGCATCATGGATGTTGTAGTCCGCTTTCAAAATTTTACCCCAGTGGGTGCGCATTCCTCCACTTATTAAAGCAATGTTCACCCCAGTGGGTTAGTGCATGATTCCAGCGTGGTGCCTGCCTTGCTTTGTGGGTGTTGTCTCGAACTTAATGCTAGCGGCAGCCCTGTTCTGCCGCTGACATCCCTTTCTCCCGTTTCTTCTTGCTCCTTGCTGGAACCAGAACGGACCCGCCTCCAGCCGTGGGCCTCACTCACCGGCTGTGCAAGAGCCGTGTAAACATAAATCAATTCGGGTAGCACCAAATAAGAGGGAGACCACAGGAAGCTCGTGAAGTTCCAACTTTTATTGAGTCAGCACCCTGCCAGCAGGTTTCACATCTCGAAAACAGGCAGCTTCAAATTCAGCCAGACGCGTTTCAGGAAATTGACTCCTTTCTTCTGTGGCGATGCAAAGTGAATGAAATAGCGCATTGAATTGCGGGCGTTTTTAAAGTTCCAACGATCTGCCCCAGTGGGCGTGGCTGTTAACACAGCATCATGGATGTTGTAGTCCGCTTTCAAAATTTTACCCCAGTGGGTGCGCATTCCTCCACTTATTAAAGCAATGTTCACCCCAGTGGGTTAGTGCATGATTCCAGCATGGTGCCTGCCTTGCTTTGTGGGTGTTGGCTCGAACATAATGCTAGCGGCATCCCTGTTCTGCCGCTGACATCCCTTCCTCCAGTTTCTTCTCGCTCCTTGCTGGAACCAGAACGGACCCGCCTCCAGCGGTGGGTCTCACTCACCGGCTGTGCAAGAGCCGTGTAAATATAAATCAATTCGGGTAGCACCAAATAAGAGGGAGACCACAGGAAGCTCGTGAAGTTCCAACTTTTATTGAGTCAGCACCCTGCCAGCAGGTTTCACATCTCGAAAACAGGCAGCTTCAAATTCAGCCAGACGCGTTTCAGGAAATTGACTCCTTTCTTCAGTGGCGATGCAAAGTGAATGAAATAGCGCATTGAATTGCGGGCGTTTTTAAAGTTCCAACGATCTGCCCCAGTGGGCGTGGCTGTTAGCACAGCATCATGGATGTTGTAGTCCGCTTTCAAAATTTTACCCCAGTGGGTGCGCATTCCTCCACTTATTAAAGCAATGTTCACCCCAGTGGGTTAGTGCATGATTCCAGCGTGGTGCCTGCCTTGCTTTGTGGGTGTTGGCTCGAACTTAATGCTAGCGGCAGCCCTGTTCTGCCGCTGACATCCCTTCCTCCCGTTTCTTCTTGCTCCTTGCTGGAACCAGAACGGACCCGCCTCCAGCGGTGGGCCTCACTCACCGGCTGTGCAAGAGCTGTGTAAATATAAATCAATTCGGGTAGCACCAAATAAGAGGGAGACCACAGGAAGCTCGTGAAGTTCCAACTTTTATTGAGTCAGCACCCTGGCAGCAGGTTTCACATCTCGAAAACAGGCAGCTTCAAATTCAGCCAGACGCGTTTCAGGAAATTGACTCCTTTTTTCAGTGGCGATGAAAAGTGAATGAAATAGCGCATTGAATTGCGGGCGTTTTTAAAGTTCAAACGATCTGCCCCAGTGGGCGTGGCTGTTAACACAGCATCATGGATGTTGTAGTCCGCTTTCAAAATTTTACCCCAGTGGGTGCGCATTCCTCCACTTATTAAAGCAATGTTCACCCCAGTGGGTTAGTGCATGATTCCAGCGTGGTGCCTGCCTTGCTTTGTGGGTGTTGTCTCGAACTTAATGCTAGCGGCAGCCCTGTTCTGCCGCTGACATCCCTTCCTCCCGTTTCTTCTTGCTCCTTGCTGGAACCAGAACAGACCCGCCTCCAGCCGTGGGCCTTACTCACCGGCTGTGCAAGAGCCGTGTAAACATAAATCAATTCGGGTAGCACCAAATAAGAGGGAGACCACAGGAAGCTCGTGAAGTTCCAACTTTTATTGAGTCAGCACCCTGCCAGCAGGTTTCACATCTCGAAAACAGGCAGCTTCAAATTCAGCCAGACGCGTTTCAGGAAATTGACTCCTTTCTTCTGTGGCGATGCAAAGTGAATGAAATAGCGCATTGAATTGCGGGCGTTTTTAAAGTTCCAACGATCTGCCCCAGTGGGCGTGGCTGTTAACACAGCATCATGGATGTTGTAGTCCGCTTTCAAAATTTTACCCCAGTGGGTGCGCATTCCTCCACTTATTAAAGCAATGTTCACCCCAGTGGGTTAGTGCATGATTCCAGCATGGTGCCTGCCTTGCTTTGTGGGTGTTGGCTCGAACATAATGCTAGCGGCAGCCCTGTTCTGCCGCTGACATCCCTTCCTCCAGTTTCTTCTTGCTCCTTGCTGGAACCAGAACGGACCCGCCTCCAGCGGTGGGCCTCACTCACCGGCTGTGCAAGAGCCGTGTAAATATAAATCAATTCGGGTAGCACCAAATAAGAGGGAGACCACAGGAAGCTCGTGAAGTTCCAACTTTTATTGAGTCAGCACCCTGCCAGCAGGTTTCACATCTCGAAAACAGGCAGCTTCAAATTCAGCCAGACGCGTTTCAGGAAATTGACTCCTTTCTTCAGTGGCGATGCAAAGTGAATGAAATAGCGCATTGAATTGCGGGCGTTTTTAAAGTTCCAACGATCTGCCCCAGTGGGCGTGGCTGTTAACACAGCATCATGGATGTTGTAGTCCGCTTTCAAAATTTTACCCCAGTGGGTGCGCATTCCTCCACTTATTAAAGCAATGTTCACCCCAGTGGGTTAGTGCATGATTCCAGCGTGGTGCCTGCCTTGCTTTGTGGGTGTTGGCTCGAACTTAATGCTAGCGGCAGCCCTGTTCTGCCGCTGACATCCCTTCCTCCCGTTTCTTCTTGCTCCTTGCTGGAACCAGAACGGACCCGCCTCCAGCCGTGGGCCTCACTCACCGGCTGTGCAAGAGCCGTGTAAATATAAATCAATTCGGGTAGCACCAAATAAGAGGGAGACCACAGGAAGCTCGTGAAGTTCCAACTTTTATTGAGTCAGCACCCTGCCAGCAGGTTTCACATCTCGAAAACAGGCAGCTACAAATTCAGCCAGACGCGTTTCAGGAAATTGACTCCTTTCTTCAGTGGCGATGCAAAGTGAATGAAATAGCGCATTGAATTGCGGGTGTTTTTAAAGTTCCAACGATCTGCCCCAGTGGGCGTGGCTGTTAACACAGCATCATGGATGTTGTAGTCCGCTTTCAAAATTTTACCCCAGTGGGTGCGCATTCCTCCACTTATTAAAGCAATGTTCACCCCAGTGGGTTAGTGCATGATTCCAGCGTGGTGCCTGCCTTGCTTTGTGGGTGTTGGCTCGAACTTAATGCTAGCGGCAGCCCTGTTCTGCCGCTGACATCCCTTCCTCCCGTTTCTTCTTGCTCCTTGCTGGAACCAGAACGGACCCGCCTCCAGCGGTGAGCCTCACTCACCGGCTGTGCAAGAGCTGTGTAAATATAAATCAATTCGGGTAGCACCAAATAAGAGGGAGACCACAGGAAGCTCGTGAAGTTCCAACTTTTATTGAGTCATCACCCTGCCAGCAGGTTTCACATCTCGAAAACAGGCAGCTTCAAATTCAGCCAGACGCGTTTCAGGAAATTGACTCCTTTCTTCAGTGGCGATGCAAAGTGAATGAAATAGCGCATTGAATTGCGGGCGTTTTTAAAGTTCCAACGATCTGCCCCAGTGGGCGTGGCTGTTAACACAGCATCATGTATGTTGTAGTCCGGTTTCAAAATTTTACCCCAGTGGGTGCGCATTCCTCCACTTATTAAAGCAATGTTCACCCCAGTGGGTTAGTGCATGATTCCAGCGTGGTGCCTGCCTTGCTTTGTGGGTGTTGGCTCGAACTTAATGCTAGCGGCAGCCCTGTTCTGCCGCTGACATCCCTTCCTCCCGTTTCTTCTTGCTCCTTGCTGGAACCAGAACGGACCCGCCTCCAGCCGTGGGCCTCACTCACCGGCTGTGCAAGAGCCGTGTAAATATAAATCAATTTGGGTAGCACCAAATAAGAGGGAGACCACAGGAAGCTCGTGAAGTTCCAACTTTTATTGAGTCAGCACCCTGCCAGCAGGTTTCACATCTCGAAAACAGGCAGCTTCAAATTCAGCCAGACGCGTTTCAGGAAATTGACTCCTTTCTTCAGTGGCGATGCAAAGTGAATGAAATAGCGCATTGAATTGCGGGCGTTTTTAAAGTTCCAACGATCTGCCCCAGTGGGCGTGGCTGTTAACACAGCATCATGGATGTTGTAGTCCGCTTTCAAAATTTTACCCCAGTGGGTGCGCATTCCTCCACTTATTAAAGCAATGTTCACCCCAGTGGGTTAGTGCATGATTCCAGCGTGGTGCCTGCCTTGCTTTGTGGGTGTTGGCTCGAACTTAATGCTAGCGGCAGCCCTGTTCTGCCGCTGACATCCCTTCCTCCCGTTTCTTCTTGCTCCTTGCTGGAACCAGAACGGACCCGCCTCCAGCGGTGAGCCTCACTCACCGGCTGTGCAAGAGCTGTGTAAATATAAATCAATTCGGGTAGCACCAAATAAGAGGGAGACCACAGGAAGCTCGTGAAGTTCCAACTTTTATTGAGTCATCACCCTGCCAGCAGGTTTCACATCTCGAAAACAGGCAGCTTCAAATTCAGCCAGACGCGTTTCAGGAAATTGACTCCTTTCTTCAGTGGCGATGCAAAGTGAATGAAATAGTGCATTGAATTGCGGGCGTTTTTAAAGTTCCAACGATCTGCCCCAGTGGGCGTGGCTGTTAACATAGCATCATGTATGTTGTAGTCCGGTTTCAAAATTTTACCCCAGTGGGTGCGCATTCCTCCACTTATTAAAGCAATGATCACCCTAGTGGGTTAGTGCATGATTCCAGCGTGGTGCCTGCCTTGCTTTGTGGGTGTTGGCTCGAACATAATGCTAGTGGCAGCCCTGTTCTGCCGCTGACATCCCTTCCTCCAGTTTCTTCTTGCTCCTTGCTGGAACCAGAATGGACCCGCCTCCAGCGGTGGGTCTCACTCACCGGCTGTGCAAGAGCCGTGTAAATATAAATCAATTCGGGTAGCACCAAATAAGAGGGAGAACACAGGAAGCTCGTGAAGTTCCAACTTTTATTGAGTCAGCACCCTGCCAGCAGGTTTCACATCTCGAAAACAGGCAGCTTCAAATTCAGCCAGACGCGTTTCAGGAAATTGACTCCTTTCTTCAGTGGCAATGCAAAGTGAATGAAATAGCGCATTGAATTGCGGGCGTTTTTAAAGTTCCAACGATCTGCCCCAGTGGGCGTGGCTGTTAACACAGCATCATGGATGTTGTAGTCCGCTTTCAAAATTTTACCCCAGTGGGTGCGCATTCCTCCACTTATTAAAGCAATGTTCACCCCAGTGGGTTAGTGCATGATTCCAGCGTGGTGCCTGCCTTGCTTAGTGGGTGTTGGCTCGAACTTAATGCTAGCGGCAGCCCTGTTCTGCCGCTGACATCCCTTCCTCCCGTTTCTTCTTGCTCCTTGCTGGAACCAGAACGGACCCGCCTCCAGCGGTGGGCCTCACTCACCGGCTGTGCAAGAGCCGTGTAAATATAAATCAATTCGGGTAGCACCAAATAAGAGGGAGACCACAAGAAGCTCGTGAAGTTCCAACTTTTATTGAGTCAGCACCCTGCCAGCAGGTTTCACATCTCGAAAATAGGCAGCTTCAAATTCAGCCAGACGCGTTTCAGGAAATGGACTCCTTTCTTCAGTGGCGATGCAAAGTGAATGAAATAGCGCATTGAATTGCGGGCGTTTTTAAAGTTCCAACGATCTGCCCCAGTGGGCGTGGCTGTTAAAACAGCATCATGGATGTTGTAGTCCGCTTTCAAAATTTACCCCAGTGGGTGCGCATTCCTCCACTTATTAAAGCAATGTTCACCCCAGTGTGTTAGGGCATGATTCTAGCGTGGTGCCTGCCTTGCTTTGTGGGTGTTGGCTCGAACTTAATGCTAGCGGCAGCCCTGTTCTGCTGCTGACATCCCTTCCTCCCGTTTCTTCTTGCTCCTTGCTGGAACCAGAACGGACCCGCCTCCAGCGGTGGGCCTCACTCACCGGCTGTGCAAGAGCCGTGTAAATATAAATCAATTCGGGTAGCACCAAATAAGAGGGAGACCACAGGAAGCTCGTGAAGTTCCAACTTTTATTGAGTCAGCACCCTGCCAGCAGGTTTCACATCTCGAAAACAGGCAGCTTCAAATTCAGCCAGACGCGTTTCAGGAAATTGACTCCTTTCTTCAGTGGCGATGCAAAGTGAATGAAATAGCGCATTGAATTGCGGGCGTTTTTAAAGTTTCAACGATCTGCCCCAGTGGGCGTGGCTGTTAACACAGCATCATGGATGTTGTAGTCCGCTTTCAAAATTTTACCCCAGTGGGTTCGCATTCCTCCACTTACTAAAGCAATGTTCACCCCAGTGGGTTAGTGCATGATTCCAGCGTGGTGCCTGCCTTGCTTTGTGGGTGTTGGTTTGAACTTAATGCTAGCGGCAGCCCTGTTCTGCCACTGACATCCCTTCCTCCCGTTTCTTCTTGCTCCTTGCTGGAACCAGAACGGACCCGCCTCCAGCGGTGGGCCTCAATCACCGGCTGTGCAAGAGCTGTGTAAATATAAATCAATTCGGGTAGCACCAAATAAGAGGGAGACCACAGAAAGCTCGTGAAGTTCCAACTTTTATTGAGTCAGCACCCTGCCAGCAGGTTTCACATCTCGAAAACAGGCAGCTTCAAATTCAGCCAGACGCGTTTCAGGAAATTGACTCCTTTCTTCAGTGGCGATGCAAAGTGAATGAAATAGCGCATTGAATTGCGGGCGTTTTTAAAGTTCCAACGATCTGCCCCAGTGGGCGTGGCTGTTAACACAGCATCATGGATGTTGTAGTCCGCTTTCAAAATTTTACCCCAGTGGGTGCGCATTCCTCCACTTATTAAAGCAATGTTCACCCCAGTGGGTTAGTGCATGATTCCAGCGTGGTGCCTGCCTTGCTTTGTGGGTGTTGGCTCGAACTTAATGCTAGCGGCAGCCCTGTTCTGCCGCTGACATCCCTTCCTCCCGTTTCTTCTTGGTCCTTGCTGGAACCAGAACGGACCCGCCTCCAGCGGTGGGCCTCAATCACCGGCTGTGCAAGAGCTGTGTAAATATAAATCAATTCGGGTAGCACCAAATAAGAGGGAGACCACAGGAAGCTCGTGAAGTTCCAACTTTTATTGAGTCAGCACCCTGCCAGCAGGTTTCACATCTCGAAAACAGGCAGCTTCAAATTCAGCCAGACGCGTTTCAGGAAATTGACTCCTTTCTTCAGTGGCGATGCAAAGTGAATGAAATAGCGCATTGAATTGCGGGCGTTTTTAAAGTTCCAACGATCTGCCCCAGTGGGCGTGGCTGTTAAAAAAGCATCATGGATGTTGTAGTCCGCTTTCAAAATTTTACCCCAGTAGGTGCGCATTCCTCCACTTATTAAAGCAATGTTCACCCCAGTGGGTTAGTGCATGATTCCAGCGTGGTGCCTGCCTTGCTTTGTGGGTGTTGGCTCGAACTTAATGCTAGCGGCAGCCCTGTTCTGCCGCTGACATCCCTTCCTCCCGTTTCTTCTTGCTCCTTGCTGGAACCAGAACGGACCCGCCTCCAGCGGTGAGCCTCACTCACCGGCTGTGCAAGAGCTGTGTAAATATAAATCAATTCGGGTAGCACCAAATAAGAGGGAGACCACAGGAAGCTCGTGAAGTTCCAACTTTTATTGAGTCATCACCCTGCCAGCAGGTTTCACATCTCGAAAACAGGCAGCTTCAAATTCAGCCAGACGCGTTTCAGGAAATTGACTCCTTTCTTCAGTGGCGATGCAAAGTGAATGAAATAGCGCATTGAATTGCGGGTGTTTTTAAAGTTCCAACGATCTGCCCCAGTGGGCGTGGCTGTTAACACAGCATCATGGATGTTGTAGTCCGCTTTCAAAATTTTACCCCAGTGGGTGCGCATTCCTCCACTTATTAAAGCAATGTTCACCCCAGTGGGTTAGTGCATGATTCCAGCGTGGTGCCTGCCTTGCTTTGTGGGTGTTGGCTCGAACATAATGCGAGCGGCAGCCCTGTTCTGCCGCTGACATCCCTTCCTCCCGTTTCTTCTTGCTCCTTGCTGGAACCAGAACGGACCCGCCTCCAGCGGTGGGCCTCACTCACCGGCTGTGCAAGAGCCGTGTAAATATAAATCAATTCGGGTAGCACCAAATAAGAGGGAGACCACAGGAAGCTCGTGAAGTTCCAACTTTTATTGAGTCAGCACCCTGCCAGCAGGTTTCACATCTCGAAAACAGGCAGCTTCAAATTCAGCCAGACGCGTTTCAGGAAATTGACTCCTTTCTTCAGTGGCGATGCAAAGTGCATGAAATAGCGCATTGAATTGCGGGCGTTTTTAAAGTTCCAACGATCTGCCCCAGTGGGCGTGGCTGTTAACATAGCATCATGTATGTTGTAGTCCGGTTTCAAAATTTTACCCCAGTGGGTGCGCATTCCTCCACTTATTAAAGCAATGTTCACCCCAGTGGGTTAGTGCATGATTCCAGCGTGGTGCCTGCCTTGCTTTGTGGGTGTTGGCTCGAACATAATGCTAGCGGCAGCCCTGTTCTGCCGCTGACATCCCTTCCTCCAGTTTCTTCTTGCTCCTTGCTGGAACCAGAATGGACCCGCCTCCAGCGGTGGGCCTTACTCACCGTCTGTGCAAGAGCCGTGTAAATATAAATCAATTCGGGTAGCACCAAATAAGAGGGAGAACACAGGAAGCTCGTGAAGTTCCAACTTTTATTGAGTCAGCACCCTGCCAGCAGGTTTCACATCTCGAAAACAGGCAGCTTCAAATTCAGCCAGACGCGTTTCAGGAAATTGACTCCTTTCTTCAGTGGCAATGCAAAGTGAATGAAATAGCGCATTGAATTGCGGGCGTTTTTAAAGTTCCAACGATCTGCCCCAGTGGGCGTGGCTGTTAACACAGCATCATGGATGTTGTAGTCCGCTTTCAAAATTTTACCCCAGTGGGTGCGCATTCCTCCACTTATTAAAGCAATGTTCACCCCAGTGGGTTAGTGCATGATTCCAGCGTGGTGCCTGCCTTGCTTAGTGGGTGTTGCCTCGAACTTAATGCTAGCGGCAGCCCTGTTCTGCCGCTGACATCCCTTCCTCCCATTTCTTCTTGCTCCTTGCTGGAACCAGAACGGACCCGCCTCCAGCGGTGGGCCTCACTCACCGGCTGTGCAAGAGCCGTGTAAATATAAATCAATTCGGGTAGCACCAAATAAGAGGGAGACCACAGGAAGCTCGTGAAGTTCCAACTTTTATTGAGTCAGCACCCTGCCAGCAGGTTTCACATCTCGAAAATAGGCAGCTTCAAATTCAGCCAGACGCGTTTCAGGAAATGGACTCCTTTCTTCAGTGGCGATGCAAAGTGAATGAAATAGCGCATTGAATTGCGGGCGTTTTTAAAGTTCCAACGATCTGCCCCAGTGGGCGTGGCTGTTAACACAGCATCATGGATGTTGTAGTCCGCTTTCAAAATTTACCCCAGTGGGTGCGCATTCCTCCACTTATTAAAGCAATGTTCACCCCAGTGGGTTAGGGCATGATTCCAGCGTGGTGCCTGCCTTGCTTTGTGGGTGTTGGCTCGAACTTAATGCTAGCGGCAGCCCTGTTCTGCCTCTGACATCCCTTCCTCCCGTTTCTTCTTGCTCCTTGCTGGAACCAGAACGGACCCGCCTCCAGCGGTGGGCCTCACTCACCGGCTGTGCAAGAGCCGTGTAAATATAAATCAATTCGGGTAGCACCAAATAAGAGGGAGACCACAGGAAGCTCGTGAAGTTCCAACTTTTATTGAGTCAGCACCCTGCCAGCAGGTTTCACATCTCGAAAACAGGCAGCTTCAAATTCAGTCAGACGCGTTTCAGGAAATTGACTCCTTTCTTCAGTGGCGATGCAAAGTGAATGAAATAGCGCATTGAATTGCGGGCGTTTTTAAAGTTTCAACGATCTGCCCCAGTGGGCGTGGCTGTTAACACAGCATCATGGATGTTGTAGTCCGCTTTCAAAATTTTACCCCAGTGGGTTCGCATTCCTCCACTTATTAAAGCAATGTTCACCCCAGTGGGTTAGTGCATGATTCCAGCGTGGTGCCTGCCTTGCTTTGTGGGTGTTGGCTCGAACTTAATGCTAGCGGCAGCCCTGTTCTGCCACTGACATCCCTTCCTCCCGTTTCTTCTTGCTCCTTGCTGGAACCAGAACGGACCCGCCTCCAGCGGTGGGCCTCAATCACCGGCTGTGCAAGAGCTGTGTAAATATAAATCAATTCGGGTAGCACCAAATAAAAGGGAGACCACAGGAAGCTCGTGAAGTTCCAACTTTTATTGAGTCAGCACCCTGCCAGCAGGTTTCACATCTCGAAAACAGGCAGCTTCAAATTCAGCCAGACGCGTTTCAGGAAATTGACTCCTTTCTTCAGTGGCGATGCAAAGTGAATGAAATAGCGCATTGAATTGCGGGCGTTTTTAAAGTTCCAACGATCTGCCCCAGTGGGCGTGGCTGTTAACACAGCATCATGGATGTTGTAGTCCGCTTTATTTATTTATTTATTTTTATTTATTAGCGATTTATAGAGCGCCTGGTGACCCGGAGGCATCCCCGCGCTGTAGCATTTGTGGAGACCTGAGGGGAGAGGGGACTTTATTTTGGGAACAGGAGCGTTTTCAATTTTTTCCGGAAAAGGAGGTGGCTGGGTTCCAGCCTCAGGGGGCGAGGAAGTGAGTTCCATCCTGAGGATGCTTTTACAGAAAAACGTCGACCGCCAGTGCGTGCCTTCTTGTATCTGGGGACGTTGGCCAGACGCTCATTGTCCGAGCGTAGGGACCTGGGAGCCTTGTAGGGGGTGACCAGATCTCTCAGGATAGCAGGGCCGAGACCGTTGAGAAGTTTGTGGGCAATGCACAGGGCCTTAAATTCTACCCTTTGCCGTATTGGCAGCCAGTGAAGGGCCTTGATCGCTGGTCTGGCTGAGACTCTGGAGGGGAGATTCATAAGGAGCCGGGCAGCCGCGTTTTGCGTACGCTGAAGTTTAGCCATAGTGGATTCGGGAGCTCCCAGATAGACCGTGTTACTGTAGTCCAGCCGAGCAAGAATCAAGCCTTGGACCAAGAGTTTCCTCGAAAGGGGCGGAAGTAGTGGAAGGATCCTGCGGATAGAGCGCATGAGGCCAAAACAGGTGCCTGCTGTTTTGGCTGCTTGGGTTTTCAGAGACAGCTCGGGTTCCAGCCAGACTCCTAAGGTCTTAATTACTTGTTTCGGGGTAGGTACTTACCCGAAAACATCTGGCCAGACCGACGAAGGGATGGTGGTCCATTGCTTGCCCAGAAGCATGACTTCTGTCTTTGATCCGTTTAGTTTGAGCGATGACTCGCACATCCAGTGATGAATTTGCTGGAGGCAGTTCGGCAGATTATCTGGATGATTGTCCAGATGTGAGAGTGAGACGACCAATTGCGTGTCGTCCGCATAGCTCACTATCTTGATCCCGAAGGGGGTGACAACATCCTCGAGGGGGTCCATATAAGCATTAAATAAAGTGGGGCTTAGTGATGACCCCTGGGGGACTCCGCTCACAAGGGGGAGGGGGGCAGAGTGGGAGTTGCCATCCCATACCTGGAACGAGCGCCCTGAAAGGAAGGATTCTATCCATGTGAGCGCCGAACCTGTGAAACCTGCCACGGCCAGCCGATGAAGTAGGACACGGTGGTTAACCGTGTCAAAGGCTGCGCTGAGGTCCAGGAGGATCACTGCCACTGACCCTCCTGAATCCAGGATACACCTTGCCTCCTCGATAACAGCGAGGAGGGCGGTATCTGTGCCGTGGCCCGGGCGGAACCCAGTTTGTGACTGCCGCAGAAGGTTGTTAGCTTCAAGGAACTGTGACAGTTGCCCATTGATCAATTTCTCGGCTATTTTGCTGACGCATGGGAGGAGTGAGATTGGCCGGTAGTTCGTCATGTCGGCGGGGTCCAAATGTTTTTTTTTTAGGAGTGCCTTGACTACTGCACTCTTCCAGCTTGGAGGGACAGAGCCTTGAGAGAGCGAGATGTTTATCAGTTCCGTGATCGTGGGCACGATGACAGGGGCTACTGTTTTCAGGAATCTAATGGGGGCAGGATCCAGAGGAGAGCCGCTTTTCATTTTGGCCATGGTTGTGCCTACTTCGTCCAGTGTAACTGCTCTGAAGGCAGACAGCTGAGGATGCATGATGTTTCCTGAGAGGTTGGAACATGCAGCATTGTCCATGTGGTTCGGCAGGCAAGTATGGGGGGAGGGAGACTATAATACGGGCGATTTTGGAGTTGAAATAGGTGGCCAATTCGTCACTTCTGTCCGCCTGGGGAGTGATAGGTGATGGGGGAGCTGGTATTTTCAATAGCTCTTTGGCGATGAGAAAGGATTCTCTTGCCGAGTTGGAGGAGTTTTTTATTCTCGTGTCGTAGTGTGAGGCTTTAGTGAGCTTCATGGTTGATTTGTAGACTCTCACCGACCTCTGATAGGCTTCCTTGCTGGCATGAAGCCAGTCTTTCCTCCATAGTCGCTCTGCTTTTTTGCAGTCTTTGCGGAGAGTCCGGAGTTCCGGGGTGTACCATGGGGCAGATCCTAGTTTGCCGTTTTTGTCCTCACGGGTTTTTATGGGGAGGATAGAGTCGAGTGACATGGAGATCCACTCCCTGAATTTGCTATCTGCGGTGACCGGATCTTCCGAAGGGGTAGGGGTGGTAGAGTTCAGGGTACTGGCCCATTCCTGTGCGGAGAGTCTGGACCATGCTCTGTCCCTGGTATAAGTGGTGGGTTTGTGGAGTTTCTTAAAAGCTCCTGGTAGGCGGAGAGGGACCAAGAAGTGGTCCGTCCATGGGAGGGGAAGGGACTCTTTGGCTTGCAGGGTGGGGATGTTAGTAAACACTGGATCGAGCAGGTGACCTTTAGTGTGTGTGGCTCCGGAGTTGGTAAGGTGGAGACCGTAGGCAGCCAGTTCTGCAATCAAGTCGACTGCCCCTGTATCTAGGGGATCATCGAAGTGGATGTTGAGGTCTCCTAGTATCGTGAAGTTAGAAGTGGAGTGGGCCTGAGAAGCTATGGCTTCTAAGAGAGCGCTGGCAAAAGGGCTAAAGTGGCCAGGGGGACGATAAACTAGGAGGCCTGACAGTGAGCTAGTAGGCGCTAACTGGATGGTAAAATAGAGGCTTTCGGCGTCCAGGATATGAGCGTCGTTGGCTCTGCAGGAGAGGTAGTCTCGGTGGATGATGGCCAGTCCTCCTCCTCTGCCTGAAGGACGGGGTTGGGAGTGGATAAGGAAGCCCGGGGGGAGGGCCAGCACAACGTCTGAGTCCGAGTGGTTAGTAAGCCAAGTTTCGGATAGAAACAGAATGTCGATCTCGTGGTCTTCTATTAGATGATTAATGAGCAGCGCGTGCATAGGGAGTGAGCGACAGTTCAGAGTGGCTAGTTTAAGAGCCGCAGGACTGGCGGGTCGACTGTGGAGATGTAGCTGCACTGGGCAGCAGAGTGTGCAGCTGGTAAAAGGTCCGTCAAGATCATGGACATAGTTACATGCGCTATCCTTGGTGGGTCTGAGACTGAGTAGGTCCCGGCGCGAGTAGCTTACCCTAAGGGATGCTGGGTCTGGCATGGGTTCTGGCCCTGAGCCCGGCCGTGCGCGGACGGGCGCAGATGGGCTTGCCTTAGGCGCGCCTTCGGGCGCAAACGGCGTGCCCGCCGCGCTCGTCCGCTGCGCTTCCGGAGGATACACATTTTTAAGGGGGAATGAGTTGGTGGGCGTGGCCTCCGAGGGGGCGTGGCCTGAGGGTCGAGCGTGGCGCTGAGACAGCGTCCCACGCCTGCAGGCAGCGAGTGATTAGCCCCTGAGAAGAGCCAAGTGACTGGGGGTGAGTGAAGGTTTTTTAAAAGACAAAGTTACAGCAATTTGTACAATTTTTAAAAGCGCTGTCTCCCGGCTTCCGCCTCAGGAGCAGCGTGTATGCAAGTGAAGGCGCTCGTTTTCAGCGTCTCCCATATACTGGAGTCGGTGGGCTTGGCCTCTGAGGGGGCGTGGCCTGAGGGTCGAGCGTGGCGCTGAGACAGCGTCCCACGCCTGCAGGCAGCGAGTGATTAGCCCCTGAGAAGAGCCAAGTGACTGGGGGTGAGTGAAGGTTTTTTAAAAGACAAAGTTACAGCAATTTGTACAATTTTTAAAAGCGCTGTCTCCCGGCTTTCCGCCTCAGGAGCAGCGTGTATGCAAGTGAAGGCGCTCGCTTTCAAAATTTTACCCCAGTGGGTGCGCATTCCTCCACTTATTAAAGCAATGTTCAACCCAGTGGGTTAGTGCATGATTCCAGCGTGGTGCCTGCCTTGCTTTGTGGGTGTTGGCTCGAACATAATGCTAGCGGCAGCCCTGTTCTGCCGCTGACATCCCTTCCTCCCGTTTCTTCTTGCTCCTTGCTGGAACCAGAACGGACCCGCCTCCAGCGGTGGGCCTCACTCACCGGCTGTGCAAGAGCTGTGTAAATATAAATCAATTCGGGTAGCACCAAATAAGAGGGAGACCACAGGAAGCTCGTGAAGTTCCAACTTTTATTGAGTCAGCACCCTGCCAGCAGGTTTCACATCTCGAATACAGGCAGCTTCAAATTCAGCCAGACGCGTTTCAGGAAATTGACTCCTTTCTTCAGTGGCGATGCAAAGTGAATGAAATAGCGCATTGAATTGCGGGCGTTTTTAAAGTTCCAACGATCTGCCCCAGTGGGCGTGGCTGTTAACACAGCATCATGGATGTTGTAGTCCGCTTTCAAAATTTTACCTCAGTGGGTGCGCATTCCTCCACTTATTAAAGCAATGTTCACCCCAGTGGGTTAGTGCATGATTCCAGCGTGGTGCCTGCCTTGCTTTGTGGGTGTTGGCTCGAACTTAATGCTAGCGGCAGCCCTGTTTTGCCGCTGACATCCCTTCCTCCCGTTTCTCCTTGCTCCTTGCTGGAACCAGAACGGACCCGCCTCCAGCAGTGGGCCTCACTCACCGGCTGTGCAAGAGCCGTGTAAATATAAATCAATTTGGGTAGCACCAAATAAGAGGGAGACCACAGGAAGCTCGTGAAGTTCCAACTTTTATTGAGTCAGCACCCTGCCAGCAGGTTTCACATCTCGAAAACAGGCAGCTTCAAATTCAGCCAGATGCGTTTCAGGAAATTACCTCCTTTCTTCAGTGGCGATGCAAAGTGAATGAAATAGCGCATTGAATTGGGGGCGTTTTTAAAGTTCCAACGATCGGCCCCAGTGGGCGTGGCGGTTAACACAGCATCATGGATGTTGTAGTACGCTTTCAAAATTTTACCCCAGTGGGTGCGCATTCCTCCACTTATTAAAGCAATGTTCACCCCAGTGGGTTAGTGCATGATTCCAGCGTGGTGCCTGCCTTGCTTTGTGGGTGTTGGCTCGAACTTAATGCTAGCGGCAGCCCTGTTCTGCCGCTGACATCCCTTCCTCCCGTTTCTTCTTGCTCCTTGCTGGAACCAGAACGGACCCGCCTCCAGCGGTGGGCCTCACTCACCGGCTGTGCAAGAGCCGTGTAAATATAAATCAATTCGGGTAGCACCAAAAATGAGTGAGACCACAGGAAGCTCGTGAAGTTCCAACTTTTATTGAGTCAGCACCCTGCCAGCAGGTTTCACATCTCGAAAACAGGCAGCTTCAAATTCAGCCAGACGCGTTTCAGGAAATTGACTCCTTTCTTCAGTGGCGATGCAAAGTGAATGAAATAGCGCATTGAATTGCGGGCGTTTTTAAAGTTCCAACGATCTGCCCCAGTGGGCGTGGCTGTTAACACAGCATCATGGATGTTGTAGTCCGCTTTCAAAATTTTACCCCAGTGGGTGCGCATTCCTCCACTTATTAAAGCAATGTTCACCCCAGTGGGTTAGTGCATGATTCCAGCGTGGTGCCTGCCTTGCTTTGTGGGTATTGGCTTTGCTTTGCGATTTATTCTAAATACTAAAATCCTGTATTGAATTGTACTGTGGTAGTGGGTGCACTTACAGTGTACACACAAAATTAATGAAGAAATCTCATTGTATTTATATTGACTGGGAATAGTGGGTCAGGTGCTGGATTTTGACGGGATACACTGTCTAGTTCGTTTATTGTTCTGCACACGAAAAAATCACATCACAGCTTTCACAACAACTGCAATGCGAAACAAATTCTGGAGATAAGCCACGTTAGCACCAGGGATTTTACACCTGCTTTCTGCTGGTGTTAAGCAGGACGACTACCTGCAGCATGAAAGGGAACACAGCCAAGAGCCACACCGGAGTACCCACAGGTGCCATAGAGTCAATGAGCATGATACAGGAATACCCATGTGGGCCACAAGACTCATCGCAACAGCCCCAGGACCATCAACGCCCCCAAAACCCGCATCTGAGCATATGTGTCCCTGTGGTCATTGTGTTAGCATGATAGACATCGGCCCTACAACATTACAGTGTGCTGTCTTCACCGGATGTTACCATGTCATCTCAGCATTGGCAGTGACCCTACACATGTAGCTATGCAAGCATCCTCCTGCATGCACAAGCGGTGTGTGCTGGTCCAGTGTACACAGGTCAGTGCAAGGGTGTCTCGGACATGTCTGTGTGCAGGATATGCAGGAAATGTGTCTCTGGGTTCTGGTGTGGCCTGCCACAAGGGCCGCAGCAGTCAAGGTTGTGAAGTGGCATGCACCACCTCCAAATGGCACTGTCATGGTGTGGTTGGAATGCCGCAGGACAAGCGCAAATAGGCATTACAATGGTGTGCCATAGGAGTGCACGGGATTCAACAGCGCACCGTACAAAAGTGTGGGGGCTCGTGGGAGGGAGGAGAAGCTGTTTGGCAACTTAATACACAGTGAACCCGCCCATGTGCCATGTGCTGGGCATCTCATCCATGATGAGCAGGGTCGCAGACATCCCATAACACCCACGACTGGTCTTTGTACGCATCCTGTATGAATGCAGCTGGAGAAGTTACTGTAGGGATGAAAGGTTCTTTGTCTGAGCTATCTTGCGCTAGCACATCTCCTGCTCCGAGAAGGAACTAGCAAGTGGCCAGCCCCCTGACAGATACGATAATACTTGCATCCGTCTCCCACATTATGCACTGCCTGATTTGAAAACGAGTACACATCCCACACTCAAAAGTCCCTCATCATAGTAAGTGTGCGTGAAATGGCCTTCACACGTGCTCCCACCACACTCCTGCCCTGCACCCATTGCACAAACACCCGGATCATTGCACCAAGCTTTGCCATTTCATCCAAAACACTGGCACACAGCAAGCCAGTGCAGCTACAAGCAGAGCCACTGATGCAATGGTAGGGCATCCCGAACACATGGTCAACATTCACATCCACCTATACCTTGCACGTCTGCTGCATGTCCTGGGTGCACTGCGTTTGGCAGTAGTGCGGATCACTTACCAGCTGAGCTTCCGCATTGCGGCGTCACCTGTGTTCAACCTGTATTGCAATGTCGCACATGCCTATCCGAGTGGTGCATGGACGTGTGCCTCTCCAATGAGTGGGCAGCTGATATTAATTACAATGGGTGTGTGCGCCCCCTGTTGGCCCACGACCAGCAGTGTCATGGTGATGCTCGTTTATGGCATGCATGGAAGTTTGGCATGCATGTTGGGAACTGGGCCTGGGAGATTGCACGTGTCGAGGAATGCAGTGACCAAATGGACCCACTTCCCGATTCTGCTTTGGTGCACAATTGGGACAGTGGTTGGAGTCAGCACATCTGTCCTGGTCACCTGATGGATTACGTCGACGACATGTCAAATATTGTGGCCAACCATCACTCATTAGAGATAGTAGCTTACGCAGCTGCACTCGCCTTCATGGACGAGTGACAAGGTACCTGCAACCACGACTCGATGTGCCACATTGCACGTGTCCCGCCATATCATGTACATCTGGTCACATATCCCAAAACAACAGTGGACATGGCTACATTGGCATCCAATTATGTCCGAAGCGCGGACAACCAATGAAGCTTGACACTGATATGTGTTGGTGATGGACTACCCCGAGGTGAACATTGACGTTTACTTACGTTCCTTATTCAAGCATGCTGCTGCATTTGTCTGCATATCGAGCTACTACTCTTGGCCGTACTGCCACACACTTTTTTTATAAAGTTTCCACATTTTCACTTGTCTCCAAATGTGTTGTGTCTTGATTTGTATGGCAATGTGTGTCACTCACTCTCTGACTGCCTGCCATACGTGAATTTTACCCCATATGGACTCTGGGTTTGTACCTATCCGTTCTCATGTGCCTATTTCGTACTGACCCTTTTGGACGCTTATCCGCCACAGGCGAGTGCATTTGTGTCCTGTGTTAGATTGTGCGATTGTTTGTGTTTGGACAACATTGTGTTGGATGTTGATGTACTCTTCTTCTTATGTGGGTGTGCTGCATTATGTGTGAGATGTCCCTTCATGTGAGTTTTTATTCACCCGTCTCCCTTTAAGGCAGTGTGGTTTTCACTTCTATGCTTGTTCAGTGGTGTGATGTTAGCGGGTTGTGTGACTTGTGCTCCTTGTTGGTGTTTCATTTTGGCCATGGTTTGTCTATAGTTGTGCTGTACTTAATTGTGCATGTGTGCCATTGTGCCCATCTCCCCCCACTACCTGCTTCTTCCTCTTCCTGGTGCTGTTGTGTCTGTAATGTTGTTGCTCCACACATAAATACATGTAATGAACAAATTAGAATAGTTCCTTGATTGTTTTAGGTTTCAAAACCTCTCTCTATTGTTTTTTTTTTAAATTTTCCTTATAAACAGTTTTTTTAATATTCAAGGACACATGGAAGTCAGAAGTGCATCATATTCTATCAACACACTTTCTAGAACATTCTACAACACGTGCAGGTTAAAAGTTCATCAATTATTTAAACCTAACTATATTTTTTTGCAACATTTTCTCAAACATTTAAAGGCACGTGCAGGTTAAAAGTTCACAATTGTTTTAAGTTCAAACAGTGCCTTCCAAATGCAAGTAGCAGGTGTGGTTAAGTTGAGTAAATTTTATCCTATGATATGTACTCCACATTGAAACTGCTTTTTCTTAACCAATCACAAAGATGCGTTTCCACAAAACGAATGTGCACACTACTTTTAAAAAACAATGCTTTTCATCGCCCAATCAGTTATCGTTTTGTATGGCAAAAAAAAGTAGTTCCCCATCTTTAAACATATCTCTTATTCTATGAACAGTCTGCATGAGCTACAGACATCTATCCATTCCTCCCAGCCATACCTTCAAATTGCTAGTGTGGATCGTAGGACATAGCTATGTTTTCTGTTGCACGAGGTATGCAGAACAGACCTAGGTTTACAAAATGTGGACGCTAAATGGTTTAGAAAGAGAGTATTGAAGTGGCACCAGTTGTTGACTTTGGTTAAAACCTGTTTGCATCTCCAGCACCCTGACCTCATGATTGTGCACTGTGGTGGAAACGACCTAGGCACATTGAATAGGGTAGGTTTGGAAATACTAATGAAGGACACCTTTCTACAATTGATGTTGGTTTTGCCTCAAACTGTCTTTGTATATTCCAATATATGCCAAAGACAGAAGTAGAAATGGTCAAACCAAGTTTGTCCTTAGATTGAAAAATCTAGGAAAAATGTCAACAAAGCTGTGTCTGCATACCTCAGAGACCATAGAATGGGGCGACCTACAACAACAACATATGTTTTGATATGACTGATATCTACAGAAGTGATGGAGTACACTTCACAGATGAGGGAAATCGAGTTTTTCGGAATAACCTGAAGCTGTGCATCCGCACTTATATGTAGCTCCCACTAATAAACACAAAGGCTCTTTTTAGAGCCACCTTATATTCCCAATATCAGTTCACAGAGTGACAGCTGCGATCTGGCTAGCACAGGGAGACCTGCGGGCCATTGGGCAGGCTCGCAGAGGAACGCCTGCGGTCCGTGGGCTCACCTCTCACACGGAGAGATAGAGGCTGTCGGCTCAGCTCGCACAGTGTGACCTACGGGCCGTCGGCTCGCAGATGCACACCAGCGTGCTGGCTCGCAGAGGTAGAGCTCGGCTCTAACTCGCAAAGGGACAGCCCCTCCTACATCATTCACCACCAAACTTTCAATATAGGAGCTAATCAAAAATAAAGAAACTTTTTGGATAATTTCATAAAGATTCATACAATGCCAAAGTTACAAGCACATACACAGCTCCAGAAGGGGGTCCGCGCAACCCCCCTCCCAACATAAGTGAAGCCCCGGGGCTGCGCTGACCCCAGTAGACCCCCGCAACCCCTGCAAGCCCCTGCTATTATTGTTTAAGAACTACCCCCGGAACCTAGCCCACCCACTGGCCTCATTAAAATAAGATGTGAGAACCCACGACCCCAGCGCAAATTTTTGCAGATTTTTTTTTTAATGATTTTTTGGCCCTCTGGGGTCTTTCTGGGACCCCCTCAGCAAACCTAGGGGGTCAGGGTTTTTCTACCCTACCTCCTTATCTTGTTTTATACCTTTGTTTCTCCATTTTTGGGTGACTCGCTTCCACAGAGCCACAAGAGTGCTGCCAACACTTCCTGGTTTGGAGTGCTAGCAGCCAATCACAGTGAAGCTCGCGCACGCGAGTTAGGCTCTGCCCAGATATCGAAACTTTTATTTTTCTATTTTCTCAGCAACTACTGAATGGATTTACACCATTTTTAAAAAGTTCACTTTCTGAACCAAGCTCTACCTTCCTGCCAAATGTGGGGTAATTCCATTCAGCAGTTCGAGCTGTAGCTCGTCGTCAAATTTCCTATGGAAATTAACATGGAGAAAAAGACTTTTGAGACCCCCTTTTTTTCTCAGCCCCCGCTTGACGTGTGGTATATAAATAAATAATACCGGATCTAGGTTTGACTGGACATAGCAATAACAGATAGCTCAATAAATAAGAGTCAAGATTCGAGGTAGTAGGAGTTTGCAGGTTTAATACAGCATAAAGGACAGGAACAGGACAACCTGCACGGGAACAGGATGGCAGCGCTGCCTGGGACAGGATTGGACTGGCGTAACATTTAATAACAGTACACAAGCATATATACTAAAACAGTTGCATTACAATGAATACAGTAGGCGGAGCAGTGGGTGTGGTCAATAGCAGTCGCGAAAGATAAGGGTGAAAGTAGGTGTAACAGGAGGCGTATACATAGACATGTGATGTAAACGTAACAGAATATGTCATAAATGGGGCGGAAACATGGAGGGGGCTACCTAAGGAGCCGGGACCTCTAACCTAAATGGTGCGCGCAAACTGACAATGACGTGTTACTAGGAGAAGCTGGGGGCTATGAACTCTGTGCTAGGAGTAGAGACTGAAGTCTGGAGAGTCAGGGCGACATGTACCTAACCCACTATCTAGTATCTGATGTTTAGAGAACATGTTGATATAAACTAAAAGTTATCGGGGTAAAGGCTAACAGACTCTAAGACTGGAGCATGCATTATTCTACATGTAGTGCGTGATGAAGAATATTAAATGACCATAAATACAGTATTTCTCCTACATGGAGACGTAAAGACTAGACGATGACGGAAACTATTGATGCGATTCAGTAGCTTAGGAATGCAGAGAAGGAGGGCTGGACTGATAACTAGAATCATAACATACTCTTGGCAGACTAGCAGGCAGAGCCAGGCCGAGCCGGGCACTGTGAGGCAGGAAGTAAGTGAAGGGTCAGGAATACAGGTGGGGGCTGTATCGCTCCTCAGCGAGGGCTCAGGAGACAGGAGCTGAATCTGGTGTCCGGGCCCTTTTGAGGCCTAGAAACGGGGACTTTACAATGAAATAACGTGCACACTGAGAAACGTGGCAACGTAACTTTACATAGGCCTGATATTCGTAGTATTCACGAGAACTGGAAACTAGCATACTAGGGATGGACACAACTGTAATTGCGTCTTTAATCGAACATGGGGAATACATATGCATATTAATCATACACACATAACATAAGATGGGGGACACGTAGGGACACAGAACATGGCAAAATTTACTTTTCCACATTCCCTCCTTGTCACTACGTTTCCATCAGGAAACATCAATATTCATGATACTATCTATCATTTCATACAGTATCATTTGCTCGTCTCGAATTTTCTTGGAACGGGATTTAGAACGGGACTTGGGACTAGGAATACAAGAGGTAGCACAAATGCCACAAATCGCAGGGCCACATTGTATACATAGGCAGCAACTGAATATGATCGCTACTGCAATACCTAGAAAGGACAATACTTTCCATCCCCAGGCGGAAATTATATTCCAGAACCAACCGGACCATGTCCAGGTGCCTGGATCTTGGTGTAACATATGGGCAATTTTATGGAGTCTGGTTATAGCTGAATAAACAGACGGCGCGTTATTAGGAATGAAAATGCAGCAACTAGATCCGATGACTCTACATGCCCCGCCCCTATCGGCCAGTATGACGTCAAGGACGAGACGATTCTGGAGCACGACAATTCTCATAAAGGATTGCTCTTCGGTCAAGTTACCTAGAGCAGAAGTAGTCTCAATCACTACTGCTTCAAGGGTTCTCGTTAATCTACGTATCAGTTTACTATTCACGACAGTACCTAAATAGGGAAAGACACCTTTATTGATATCTGTGTATTGTTCTAGGGCAGTTTCAGTATAATCGACAATCGGGAGGTCTCTCTTGTGTCTAGTATGTACTAGGTGGGAATTCCTATGGTAGTCGGGTGGGGCTAGGAAAACTGGTGGCAGTAGGAAGGCAATGTAACAGGTTCCCTCCCAATCGAGGGGCAGACGAACATATGCGGTCTGACCACAAACAAAATAAGAATGACGTGAAGCTTTGAAAATAGATTTCCCACTGTCACTATACTTGACAATAGTAGTACAATCACTATGTCCTACATGTACGGAACCCTTCTTTCGGATACATAATTCGCCTTTAACTGGTAGTACTGACATAGCAGGGAAGTCTGGAGTAGTATCAGACTGAACATTCAGGACCATGAAATTCGAAGAATAATTACCTAAATTATAAACTTCATTTTCTAGATCTAACCCTGTTCTGTGGGGAAGACCTTGCTTGTCTGGGAAACATGTACTGTTAAGAAAAGACATATCTGTTGAGGATGACGTTAACGTGGACCATGCTCCACACGAACCATTATGTGAAAATGGATAAGGAAAGAGTGGCAGAACTCCCTTCGGTGTCTGGAATGGGGGGAGTCGACCACACACCCAACAATTAGTGGCATTGCTGGTCTGGTGTGAGTAATGTAACATGTGGATAAAGGAATTATTACGCATAGCAAGACGATATGAGAGTTCATGAGGAGGTAGATCACTAAACGTGTGCTCTACTGTAGCAATAGAAGACTTATTTACATGAGAAACTGAAAAACACAAATAAAATGCATAACTTGTGCAGGTAAACATAAGGCTGAAAAACAATATAAAACTTAGAAAAACGATACATCGGATTGAGTTTTGACTAACTCTCTCACTATGGTGGTCTATTTTAATTTTAGCTTATACTCCTGTTGCGGAGTTTTCTCTAACAGGGAGGGATCTGTATCATTGTCTTTTGCGGGACAGTCCTTGAGAATAGTACTTTGGCAATCCTTAAAATCCTCGGAAATGTTCTTGGAGACAGTCTTTAGTCCATAAAAAATTTTCACATGAGACAGGTGGACCCAGCCCTTCCTGCCTTCCAGCTTGACGGCAGTACGGGTGGCCAGGAGGACCTGCTTTGGCTCCTTCCAGCGAGGCTCCAGCGGACTTGAACGATCAAAATTCCGGACAAGAACCATGCATCCGGGAACGATTTCATGCGGTGCCACCTCGGTATTGTCTGGAAATGCGGCGGCAACCTGTGAACGACAAGAGTGTAGGGCAGACATCAAGGAAGCTAGGTAATCTGTCAGCATATTACTTGAAACATCTGTAATACTTCGGGGTCTAGGTGTACCCCACATATTAGGGGGGCGGCCGAATACGACCTCGTACGGGGACAGACCTGATCTGGAATGTGCGACCATGCGCATATAAAACAAAGCGACTGGCAGAGCTACTAGCCAGTCCACACCTTTCTCTTTACATATTTTGGCAATGCGGATTTTCAGGGTCTGGTTATGTCTCTCTACGAGACCGGCTGCTTCTGGATGGCGTACACAATGGAACTTCCACTGGTACCCTAACAATAGGGAAACATGTTTCATGAGTTCAGATGAGAATGGCTGGCCGTTATCAGAATATACGACTCTAGGGAGTCCGTAGCGGGGGAAGAATTCACGAACCAACTGCTTGGCAGTGGTCGCAGCTGTGTAATCTGGGACTGGATATGCTTCTGTCCACCTGGACAAAGCGCATACAACTACAAGGACATACTTGAAACCTCGACATCGCTCCATCTGAATATAATCCATCTGGAGGACTTCAAAAGGGTGGTCAGGGGGCTGGAATCCACCTTGTTCCACCGGGACACTTTTACCTGGATTAAACTGGCAACATATCATACAGGTACGGACTTTCTGCTTGGCTGCAGCTCGTAAATGCTTGTTGAACCAAATGTTCTGGATACTGTCTAACATAGCTTTTTCTCCTAAATGTACTGGACTATGTGCGGTATTGATAATGACTTGAACCATAGAGTCGGGGAGGAACCATGTGGCTCTACCCTTCGTTACCCATCCCTGATCTGTCTGGACCCCTCCTTGTTCGGACCATTTCTTGATTTCATCGGGAGTAGCATGTAACTGGATATCTATGACATCTTGAGTAGGGTCCTTAACTGTCATACAGGTAGTCGGATCTGGAGTATGTGTCTGTGTCTGATTAACTGAAATGTCTGGAGTCTGTGCTGTAAGTTTGGCTGTGCGATCTGCTAGATCATTACCTTGGGAAATAGTGTCAGTAACTTTCGTATGTGCTTTGCACTTCATGATAGCAATAGATGTCGGTAAGTGTATGGCATCTAACAGAGCTTGAATAAGGAGACCATGCTGAATCTTGGTCCCATGAGAAGTCATGAAACCTCTCTCCTGCCAGAGCACTCCAAAGTCGTGTACAACTCCGAATGCGTAGCGTGAATCTGTATAAACATTAACTTTCAGGTTCTTGGCGTGTATGCAGGCTTGTGTCAGAGCAACTAGCTCTGCTGCTTGAGCAGACAGGGTGTCAATACGGTGTGTTTCTATAACGTCAGTGTCAGTAGTCACTGCATACGCGGCTACTAGTTCTCCTGTACTTGTTCTCATACATGAACCATCCACATAAAGTGTCAGGTCGGGATCTGGTAATGGGATATCTGTCAGATCTTGTCTTGGCTTAGTCATAGTATTAACTACTTCCACACAGTCGTGTGTGGCAGGATTTGAAATAACTGACGGTAACAGTGTAGCAGGATTTAGAACGTTGCAGCGTCTGATTTCTATGTGTGGCTGGAACAGTGTCAATTCATAACCTGTTAAACGTGCAATTGTCAAGTGTTGAGTCTGTGTACGGTTTAAAAGAACTTCCACGGAGTGTGGAACTTGTACTGTCAAGGAATGTCCTAATACTATGGAATCACTTTGTCTGATAGCTAGAGCTGTGGCTGCAACTGACTTGAGGCACGCAGGCAGAGCCTGGGCTACAGGATCTAATGTGCTCGAAAAATAAGCACAGGGCTTGTATTGTCCTGCTTGATCTTGTGTGAGAACAGATAATGCTGTACCTTCGCGTTCTGTGACGAAAAGTGTAAAAGGCTTACTGTAGTTCGGTGTAGCTAGAACTGGAGCTTGGCATAAAGCTTTCTTTAACTCATTGAAACTAAGTGTATGTTCAGATGTCCAAGGGAGGACAGTCGATACGGCTGCCTCCTGTGTCGTTAACCGTATCAGTGGCTTAGCTAGAAATGCATACTGAGGAATCCATTGTCTGCAATAAGAAGTGAGGCCGATAAAAGCACGTACCTCCTTCTGGGTCTTGGGCTGAGGAAGACTCGCTATTAACTGGATACGGTCGGGTGTCAACTGCCTACCCCTCTTGGACAGTAAGTGGCCTAAGTAGATCACTTGCTGTACACAAAATTGAAGCTTTGAAGGGGACACCTTGTGCCCCATCTCGGCAAGGAAATACAAGACTGTAAGTGATGCTCGCTCGCAAGCACATTCAGAACGGGCTGTGATCAGTAGATCATCGACATACTGGAGCAGGGCAGTGTCTGTTGGCATGTGAATGTTGTCTAGTTGTCTCTTAAGTGCTTGACTGTAAATACTAGGACTTTCTGTGAAACCTTGAGGAGCTCGTGTGAACATATAGCTCCTTCCATTTAAACAAAATCCGAAAAGAAACTGACTGTCTGGATGAATGGGGACACTGAAAAACGCGTTCTTGAGGTCTATGACTGTAAAAAATGAGGCTTCGGAATCAATGGCTGTCAATAGGGAAGAGATATCTGGGACAACTGGATACTGGGGAATAATACATTTATTAAGTTCTCGTAGGTCAATCACTAATCGATATACTGGCGGTGCATTTGGATCAGTACGTTTCATGACTGGAATGATCGGAGAATTACATACATTGGAGTCAGTTTCTACAACTACTCCTTGAGCCATGAGCTCGTCAATAATTTTGGATAAGGCTGCTACAGCCTCAGGTGGCAATCTGTACTGTCTGATTCGTGGTAACACTACACCTGGCTTGAGAGTCACACGATGGGGTGTGATTTGCATATAACCTACATCAGTTGGACCTTGCGCCCATAGATGCTGCGGAACATTAGACAATCTCGGATCAAAATCTCGTAATACATAGTGACCCTTGAAGTCACGTAGAAACAGTCGTATTCCCTCTGGGGAGCAGCAAATAACTGCACCTAATTCTTTCAGTGTTTTAATACCTAACAGATTTTCTGGACATGACTTCGTAAGTAACAGATCAGTAGTTCGGGACAATGGACCTACTTCTAGAGTAACTGGCTTAGATATCTCGTTTACAATAGGCTTTCCTGAAAATCCAAGGGAAACATTTCTAGAGCCTGAGAGCGGAGCCCCTGGAACTTCGGCGTGACTGATGGTGGTCCTACTTGCCCCTGTATCAATCAGAAACTTTCTGTCTTTCCCTAGTACCTGACTATGAACACCCAAACTTTCAGGATAGGAGCTGACCTGGACAGACTTTTTTGGGAGAAGTTCAGAAAGATTTGTCAAACGATGCCAAAGTTATTAGCAAATCAAAAATTATTTTCCTATGGAAACTAGGTTCTAACTATAACTACCTACATGCTAATATTTTGTTTGGGTTGTATTGTTATAATTTTATATTTTTTTATGGTGAATAGTAAAGATTTGTTTGCTGTAATATATTTTTATTTAATTTAACTATGCTTATAAATATTTTGGTTCATTTATAGTAATTGTTTTATGTAAAAAGTGTTTATGTATATGTATAAGTGATGAATTAGGTGGTGCTATTATTGTAATCAATATTGTGTGAATCTATATTTTTGAACAATTTTTTTTTAAACGTAACAGTATTTTTGGATCTGATATTTTTATTTTCGATTTAGTTAAAAATCAATATTTTTAACAAGGATATTTGTGTTCTCAATATTTGTGTTTTTTTGTTAAGTACAGGTAGCTGAAATTTTTGTTAGCAATATATATTTGTGTTTTTTTATTGTTAAATACAGGTAATTTATATTATTGTTATCAATATTTAATTTCTGATGTTTTTGTGTTTTTGATAACGCATTTATCAATATTATGTCAATGATCCCCCTCTTGGGGAACTTGGGATCACCCCACCCCACGGTAACATTCATAGCACTAGGGGACACATTTACCAGTTCTCTTATCAAAGACATCTTTCTTTTGGATGGGAGATTGAAATTGGGACTTTTTCCCCTGAGAACTATTTGACTGGCCTTGAGAAACTCTTTTTTTATTTCAACTCACACCTCTTTCTTCTGGTGGGAACCCTGAACTTCCTGGGGTCAGTCAGCCTGCTAACTACCAGGTGTTGACACAGCTCTGTAAAGCAGGTATTGAGCACAGGGCTGGACTGGGAAACCACAGCAGCCCTTGCAATTTTGTTGAACCAGCCCCAGGAGGGGGAGGGATGCTAGTGTGAAGCACTGCTGCTTTTGTTATTGGGGACCGATATTGTAGCACTGCTGCAAAACCAACCCTCAGTAACAAAATAGACCCCACTGCTGCAAAACCGGCCCCCACACTTCTAGTCTCCAAGGGAAACACCTGATGCCCCCTACGGCCAGTCCGACCCTGATTGAGCATGTGCTCCTCAAAGTCAGGTTGTACAGCCCAACAAATTAATCTATTTTGCTTCCCCTAACCCAGCCCTTAAGTGACTTGCCGGAGTAGTCTAAGCAGTCCACCTGGGACTGGTTTGGGAGTTTGTGGCTGTCCCTGAACCTCTGATGGTATTCCTCAGGGGTCATCCCACATTTGGAAAGAAGGATGGCCTTCATGGGGGCATACTTTGTTTGGTCTGCTACCTCAAGTGTAAGAACTGTGTACCTCCCCACAGTAGTCATGTACTACCACAAGCTACCTTCTACTCCCATACTCTTCTTGGACTTTGTGTACCCTCAGAGGTACGTCATAAGCTGAGAATCGTTAGAGGTGCGTCATAAGCTCAGAATCGTTTTATCAATATCATCTCCCACCACATAACTGGGCACCAGATCCTTTGGTATGCGGACCCTCACCTCTCCAGTGGACACTGCTGGTACACTCCCACCAATATTGCTGGATTCAACTTGCTTGAATTTTATATCCAGCTCCTTGAGACTGAGCTCATGGGTAAATTTGCCTCCTCCAAGGCCAGTCTCTCACTAGCCATTCTCTCCTTAGATTCCACTTTTAGCCTGGCCAGCTGCACTATGAGCCCTATCTCTGCCTTTCTGTCCACCAGCTCCTCTTGGGTAAGGCCACTGGCAGACACAGCTGCCTGCTCCATCCAGGGAATCCTGTGCGTCTCCTAGGGTTGAGTTGGGCTCCCCTTGCAGCTAAGGACCCTGGATTGGGTCCTCCCTCCCCTCATCATCTGTCAGTGATCCCTCCTCCTCATTGTTATCACCATCATCTTCTCCTGAGGTGAACTGTCAGCTCGGCACCTCCTCAAAGGCACTGAGAGCTACCTGGAAATCCAGTTTGGTAGCCCTCTTGTCTACTTTCAACCCTACTTCTTGCAGAGCGTCTGGAGCTCAGCCCCTCACAGCTCCATTCCATAATGCAAAATAGGAATGTAGGGCACTTACATTTAGAAAAGGGGGCAAACAGCCAGTGGAAAACTAGGAAGAATTTTAAAAGAGGTCAGCTTTGGTGTCAAAGTATTTATCTGGGATTTTTGTTTAATACAAATCACTGTACGGTACTGCACAGACAAAAATCCTGATCAACACCACGGAATACAAATGTGAGAAACTGGGTTGCTGGCTGACTGGGGTGTGAGCCCTGTTCAAGCAACAGCCACAATCCCTGGCTGGGTGTACCACAAAAAGTCACTAAATTAAGTTCATATTGTTAGGAGCAACCTAACTGTCAACTATGAGCACATCACCGCATGGTTGGTTGTATTTGATGTGTTCTCTCTAGTATGTACTGGTGTATGATGAATACGTCTGTCCAGACAGCACAATAGCAGTATGTTGTATAGAAGAGATGACATGAGTATAGACTGTATCCCTGTTAATGTGTTTAAGAAAGTAGCTCTTATTCTTAACATTTATGTTTACTCACTACATACCAGATGGATGTTTAAATACATCTGCAAAATATTATGTTAATTTGTTGGCCAATGGATGTTATCATTGTTTAATTGTGCTGTGGTTCTCCTGCTGTGGTTATAACAGCCATCAAAGTTGAGATTAAGTGGGAATATTAGCATGTGTACACGAATCTATACAAAAGCCCCTCACCCCTAAACGTTGTACTTTTCTAGGAGGTGTGGGCTAATATAGAACAGCACATGCGATGGAAAGGCACATTTTACATCATCCTGTGTTTACCCTAGGACACAATAAAAAGTACCTTGTAAAAAATGAAAAAGGAAAGCACGAATACATTCTGGGAGTTTCGAGACATTTATAGAAAATAGGAAACAGGGAGGAATAAGTATGTGGCTGAGAGTCATAAGATCAGACTGGCCTAAAGCTCATGATAAGTGAAACGATCCAAGTTGACATATATGCATTAGCTGTTGTTAAAGTCTTCAGGGCTTAACATTAAATTTCAACTTACAGTGACAATGGTAGGCACTCCAATGGCATTTGTGATGTAGAAATGAACATTGAATCCTGTGGGCTATATCCTCAGCCAGGAAGGCACTGCAGACCATGTCTCCCAGGCACGGCAATTCACACGGTTTGTACTTACCTTACTTTCAGAGGGAAACTCTGTTAATGCTACAATAGTACAATTAATAGGGTCAATAATTTCTGCATGAGAGTTAATCCTGTTTTGAGAAAAGAAATGCCTGCATATTTCATATAGTACATAAACGTAGGATACAGGCAAATGATGCAGCTAACTGTGATATATTAATGAGCGACACTCCGGGGAACTGCACATAGCCTATGACTTTTTTCGTATCAGCAGTATGTCGGGTCCACACAGGTCAGCGTCATCAATATTTCCACCAATTGTGATGCAGCCTGTCTGGCTTATAGAACTGTGACAGGAGGTCCAAGAATCCACTCTGCTCTCTGGGCTCTGGAGTCATTAGTGAAAAGAGAGAACTGGCTCAGACGCCCACCTCCAGACACCTTGACCATGCTTTTCTCTCTCACTTAGTATGATTAGAGGATATTCCCACCAGATGTAAATGCCTGGTTCATTCAAGGAAACTCCAATCTCGCGTGCCACCTTTGAGCCCACAACAACACAAGCTAGGCTCTCTCACTTAACACTTGCTAGCTCATACCAGGGAATCACAGCCACACAAGAGAGACTCCACATAGCGTACCCACAAAAATCTTTATTTACCTGAAGTTTGTTTCTAATGGTGCCCACTAATCAATCAAGGGAATCAATTTTGTAACTTAAATTGAAAATTCTAAAGTGTATTTATGGATACTATAAATCTTATCTTAAGCACAATAAAACAGCGCAACAGCTCAGTGACTTATAGGTTCATTGCTGGAATCTGTGAACAATTTACAAGTCTTGTCAGGGGCAGCCCTTCCTATCATGCTTCTTTGTTTAATAAATTGAGTCTCATTAAGTCAGATAATACCAACAAATGCAATTTACAGCGTTCTGCCGTACATTTTTTTTAACTTTATATTCTTTATTTATGATTTTGCAACAATTACAAACATCTTTATCGGAGTTGTTAATCCAGTAAACCGCCCCTGATATTGGGCCAAGGAAAAGGAACATAAAAACAAACTATAGCAGGAAGCCACTGATAATTACATCGGTACTTATAAGATCCCAAAAATAAAATGAATACAAAATTGAGAGAGCATCGCGCAGGCAATTCACCAGCGGTTATGTCATAAATATTGCAAGTAAGGCCGTTTCTAGTCTCGCCTTTACTTCTCTTTCTGTTGGTGACTGAACACGCCACACTTTTTCAATCAAAGCAGATACAGCGCTCGTCCCAAAACAACCCAGGCAGGCCACATATCAGAACAGTGGCGACTGCTGCAGCAATAAAGAGGTGGTGAAGTGCAGGAGGGAGCAAGGGCAGCCCGGGTGAAATAAAAAAAAAAATATAAAAATGCACTTACCTGCCGGCCACAGCCGCTTCTGCACCTCACCTCCCGACTCCCAGCAGTCCGTGCACGGCTCCCAGGCCCCTATGCCAATCACCGTGAGTCTGTCATGCTGGTAATGGATAAGAGCAGCCTGTGTTTGGCCTAAGCGGTCTAGTTTACTGCTCAGTTAGGGCCTCAAAGCCCTTGCTTTTTCTCCACCCAGCTGCGCAGCACAGCTCTGGTTGGAGACATCTAAATGCGCATGATGGTTTGGCAGACCTAAGACGGACGGCCAAACGGTCACGTATGTGCACTTGCAGCAATGCCCACCACTCCTACTCCCTGTTGCAGATGCTGTTTATCATCATAGCCCAGCGCCCTGCCCCTGACTCCGCTCAGTGTGGAAAAATCAAATGATAATAACCTGGGTTGTTATAATTTTATTTTTCATGTTTTCACTTGTGAGAGAGCAGTGGGGTGACGCTGCTCCACTCTAAGGGAGGAACCCCCGCTGGATCTGAAACAGGATTCTTGTTTCCTGTGGTATCAGTGCCAAATATAAATCCCATCAAATCTGCCCACAGTGTCACGCCCTCGGCCGGCTTCTCATCCACCCTCACTTCTCTCATTCTTATTTGGGGCCCATCGGGAGACGGGGAGGGGAAGAACCGACCGGACACAGGTATAAGGTGTGATAAAGGCCGCTTTTATTGGAAAACAGGTGCCTCCTGAAAACATACCCCAACCTTGGCCTTTGCCGTACAAAACTAGGCCTAACTAAATATACACATACCTGCCAATCCCCCCACCCCCACCCCTAAACAGTTCCCCGCCAACATCATAAACATCCTTATCATTTACCCAAACGCCTGCCTCAACTGTTTTAACATCTGCCATATGTACACTCCCTCCCTTTCAACCAGTAAAGCTCCTTCCTCCTATCCTACCCCCCATTCTAACTAGAGAAAAGCGCCAACCCACATAAAACCACTCCTGCACCTGCTCCCAGCGACACACTTTGTAATCCTACCACAGAGAGCACCTGCGACCAACAAAAACCCTTTCTCGAATTCCCCCAAACCTTAGCTAGCAGAAAAAACGGGAGGGCGGGTGGGACAAAATTTTCCCTGAACCTCCCCGGCTGCTGGGTCACTGTCCCATGAAATGGTGCACAGTGACCCAAAATGGCCGCTTATGAACCCTCCCAGCCCAAAAGAAGCCCAAAAACCGCCGCCCAGCCCAACCAGCCCAACGACCCTTCCTGTGTCCCATTTTCTCCCCCCCTCCCCTTCCTCCCGGAGCCCCAAAATCCCCGGGGGGGCGAGCCTCCCTCCGGTCGGCCACCCCCCGCAAAGCCCCATTGGGGCCCATCGGGAGACAGGGAGGGGAAGAACCGACCGGACACAGGTATAAGGTGTGATAAAGGCCGCTTTTATTGGAAAACAGGTGCCTCCTGAAAACATACCCCAACCTTGGCCTTTGCCGTACAAAACTAGGCCTAACTAAATATACACATACCTGCCAATCCCCCACCCCCACCCCTAAACAGTTCCCCGCCAACATCATAAACATCCTTATCATTTACCCAAACGCCTGCCTCAACTGTTTTAACATCTGCCATATGTACACTCCCTCCCTTTCAACCAGTAAAGCTCCTTCCTCCTATCCTACCCCCCCCATTCTAACTAGGGAAGAGCGCCACTCGAAAGCCCTTACCGCTTTCGACCCCCCCCCTAGGACCTCTGTACCTTCGGATACCTTTTCACCCCTATCGCCTGATCCAACGCCTCCTTCAACTGTACAACATAAAGCTCCATCCCATATCTGGACAAATGCACCCCATCCTCCAAGAAAAAATATACCGCTCCATACTTCAGTTCCGGGTGCTCCATTCTACCCACCCCTTCTTTCTCACAAAAGGCCCGCATCTCCCGGTTAATCTTCCTCCTAGTTCTGTCAATCGCCCCTGGCCTCTCTGCCCCCCTCCAACATCTCCTCGGTATAAACTCCGACCATATGACGTAACATCCTGCCCACTGCCTCTTGATCTCCAATAAATCCCTCCTCATTTGCTTTACTAGAGCCAATCCCTTACACTGCACCAAGTCGTTTTCTCCCAGATGCACCACCAAATCATCCGGGCACACCCCTCCCCATACAACGTTATTCAAAACCGGCACCAACTCGTGCCAACGCATACCCCCTTTGCCTCTCCAATGACACCGAAACAACTGCTCATCCAATTCAAGGTTAAGATTCCTGTATTTTTCCCATTCGGCCTTCTCCGCTCTTTTTACAAAAGAATGTCCCACCACGTATATGGACACTGCTGCCGCTGTAGGCCCCGCCACCGCACCTGCAAAGAAACACATGTAAGCAGCAAGTCCACACACCCACTCAGTCCACCACTACCCCGCGCAACCTGACGTACGTCTTATAACAATCCGATTTCCAGCGCCCCAACCGTTTTATGTCCTCCTTCCCCCAACCCCGTCGCGCCGCCTCCGTCGCCGCCCGATGCGAAAGGAATGCGTTCCGAAGTCTTTAGGATCCTCACCCATAGACCGCAGGGCGTGCCACAGGACCCATAACAACTGCGCAGCCGTCAAACGTCCCGCCTCTCTCCTGCCAAAAACCTCCGCACCCGACTGCACCCCTCCGGCCGCCAGCCGCCTCCCCCACTCCACTGGACACACCGCCGCTGTACCCCCAGGCCCCAGTAACACCCAAGTGCCCATCTCACGCTGATCAGTCTTGGACCGACGAAGCCGCACTGCGACCTCCCTTCCCCGGAACTCCACGTCCCCCCACGTCAGCCCCGCCCGCCCCTTCAAACCCACCAACTCCGACACCCGAAAGGCCCCGAAATACATCCACGACATCAATGTGGCAAACCGCACCGACTCCTCCTGATCCCTGCACACCACCGGCAACCGACCCATCAACCCCTCCAACATCGCCTCCGTAATTGGCCGTCTCTGCCGCACCCGGGCCCCTTTCTCCCTCTCCCAACCCTCCAACAGACGCCCTCCCAGTTCCCCCGCCGAAGGAGCATAGCCCCACCAAAGCTTGACCATAAAGGCCACACCCGCCAGTTTACCCGCAATGGTCACTCTCGCCAGACCTCTGTCCATTAATCCCAGCATGAATTGCACCACCTGCTCTTCCCGACGCCACTTGTCCCGCTGCCTTACCGCTCCAAAACGCAGAAACTCCAGCCAGGCCTGTTCGTAACTCCGCCACGTGGACACTGCCATGGACGACCTCACCAATCGAACGACCCGCGCTCTCCCACCAACCACATCTCCTCCGGCACCTCCGTCTTGACCGCCGCCGCCTCCGTGGCTAGCCCATGGAACCTCTGCCACTGTTGACGAGACAAAGCATCCGCAATGTCATTTTCCACTCCCGGCACATGCTGCGCCCGAAACAAGATATTGTGTTCCAGGCACCTCAACACAAACACGCGCATCAGCTTTAACACCTGGGGCTCCCTCGCAGACTGCCGGTTCACCACCTGCACCACCGACATATTGTCCACCTTAAACAACACCCGCTTATGCGCCAACTCACGCGCCCACACTGTCACAGCCACCACCAGCGGGAACAATTCCAGGAACGCAATGCTTCTCCCCCCCGCCTGCCACCGCTCCGGCCACTGTTCCGCGCACCACCGACCCGCCCAGTAGAGTCCGAAACCTCCGACTCCCGCTGCATCTGATGACATCGTCATGTCCCACTCCCACTCCTCCGGAGGTGCCATGGGAACACCGTTGAATTGCTCCAAAAAAAACAACCACATGCACAGATCACCTCTCGCGCCCGCCGGTAGCCGAACGTGGCGGTGAGGCATCGACAAACCAGACAAGGCCAATCCCAACCGCCGGCAAAAAGTCCGCCCCGCCCGCACCACGCGGCACGCGAAATTCAAGTGCCCCAGCAACACCTGCACCTCCCGCACCAACACCTTCGGCTTGGCCAACATGCCCTTCACCAACTCCACCATCGCCGACCGCTTGGCTTCCGGTAGGCGTGCTTCCATGGCTGCTGAGTCGAGCTCGATTCCGAGGAACGACAGCACCGTGCTGGGCCCCTGCGTCTTCTCTGGCGCCAAAGGAACCCCCAGGTGATTCATCAGGTCCGTAAAACTACTCAGCTGCTGCTGGCAGTCCGTCGAACCGGGGGTGCCCACCAGGAAGAAGTCGTCCAGATAATGCGTAATCGCCTCCGAGCCTGTGCGCCAGGAAAAAGCCCACTGCAAGAAAGAACTGAATCGCTCAAACAAGGCACACGACACGGAACACCCCATGGGAAGCGCTCTGTCCACAAAAATTAACCCATCAAGCTGTATCCCCAGCAACTGATGATCAGCTGGGTGAACCGGCAGCAACCTGAATGCCGATTTTACATCGCATTTCGTCATGAGCGCCCCCCGCCCCGCCGTCGTCACCAACTTTCTTGCGACGTCCACGGACGAGTACGACACCGACGCCAATTCAGCCGAGATAAAATCGTTCACCGACGCGCCCTCCGGCCATGAGAGATGTTGAATCAGGCGAAATTGACCCCGCTCCTTCTTTGGGACCACTCCAATGGGCGAAATGATCAGATCTTCCAACAGGGCCACCTCGAAAGGTCCCACCATCCTCCCCTCCTTCACTTCCTTGAAGAGCTTCTCCCGGACGATGCCCTTGTGCGCGTTCACGGACTTCAGGTTCTCCGCCCATCGAGCGATCCGCGGACCCTCGTACCCCAACCGGAAACCCTCCCTGAAACCCCGACGCAGCACCGTCGCATCATCCGCCCGCGGATAAACGTCCAAGAAAGGTTCCAACCGATCCAGCCTAACCGGTGTACGAGCCTTTTCCCAAGGTACTCGCACCCCCCCTTCCCCCCCCGCCCCTGCCGGGCACGGAAGCTGGATATTGGCCCTGCGTGGGGCCTCCCCAAAGCCCCCAGCATCGTGATTCTGGATGGCGTTTTCCACAAGAGGAGCACTCGTGCCTAAATTTGCACTTCTGCCGGAGACAGGAACCCGTGTTAAAATCCCAGCAGGCCCCCCCGCTCTGGTTGCTCCCGGCTCCCCCCGGTCCCACCCCCCCACGGGTGGGGCGAGCCGAAAAGGGTGTGGGAGCCAACGGCAAACCACTGGCCGTATAGATAGTGCGGCCAAATTTTGCCCCACTCATCGTCTGCTGATAAAGGTCCGCATCCAGCTCCCCCCACTTAGCCTCCGGGTCCGACGCCATGCGTGCCCGAAACTCCTCGTCGTAATGTGACCAAGCATTGCCCCCGTAAGTCACTTGCGCCCGCCGCACCACGTCCATGTATTTGAACAGCGCGACTGCCCTGTCAGGGTATTTTTCACAGTACACGCTCGCATATATTAAGAATGCCGCCGACCAATTTTCAATAGTAACCGGCACTCTCGGCCGCCTCGCCAATTCCTGCTCTTCTTCCTTCGACCCCTCCTTGGCCATCAATTCCCGGTGTAGCAACTTCAAGATCTCGACATACTCCCCCTTCCAGATTTTCTCCCTGGTCGCCATCGACAAATGCGCCCCCAGCGGCTTCGCCACCCCCATGTACGGCAGCTTCTTAACCGGCACTTCGCAGCTCTCCTTCGCCCCGGCACTCGACGCCGCCGGCCCGCCGGACGCCACGTCCGTCCCAGCAGTCCCCGACGCTGCGCTCATGACCGGTCCCTCGCAGTTCCCCTTCGCTCCGGCGCCCGTCGCCGCCAACCCGCCGGACGCCACGCCCGTCCCTGTACTCCCCGACGCCGCGCTTTCCGCCTCCGTGCACATGCCGGCATCCATCACATACCTACCCTTCACCAGTCTCACCTCATCCCCTCCCACAGCATCCGTCCCCACCGACACATGGTGACCTCCCACACCACTTCCTCCCGCCTTGCCTCCCTGAGGCGAGCCCAAGCCGCTCCCAGACCCCGTACTGGTCTTACCTGGCGTCAAGGCTGGCGTCCTCACCGGATCCCGCCGCCTAACCAGGTCCGCTGGGGGGGCCGTCACTCGCGGCACCACTTGCCGGGGGCATTCCTGTAAAACACTGCCAACAACGTTACAAACCTCCCCCCCGGCCTCCCTCAACTCCCCTTCTTCTTCCGACTCCAGCTCAACACTCCCTACCCCATCAACCAAAATCCTGCCTGTGGATACTCTGCTCAGACCCGCCTTGGCCCTACACTCCGTCATCAATGCACCTAAGTCCACACTCACTCTCCTTCTACCCTCTTGTTGGTAATCAGAGGAAACCGCTGCCTCGTTGCTACATCCCCGTCCCCCGGCGGCCGGATCGACCCATCGGGAGGGGGGCGTTGGAGAGCGACGTCCCGTCCATCTTCTTTCCGACCACCCCATGTCCCTCGTTGGAGCGCGACCGCCCGTACTAGGCAGAGCCGGCCCATCCACTCGGCGGGGTGGAGCCGCATGCTGCTCACCCGAGCCCCTCCCCCACTGCTCCTGCCAAGAGAAAAACGGGGAAGTCCAGCATGCCGGGGCAAAACCTTCTCCACTACCTCCCCAGCCGCCTCTCCCCCCTGCCGCCGAATGACCTCCCCGCCATGCCGGACGACCCCCCCACCCGCTCTCCCCCCACCCCCAGCTCCCCACCCCGCCCGAACCTCCCCACGCGCCCCCTCCCGAACCCCCCCACCCACCCCATCCTCGCATCTCCCCCCGCTACTCTCTACCGCTCCCTCAAACCCGAAACCTCCCCCGCTGGGCCCCCCCAAAAACCTCACCCCTCCTCCATCCGCCCCCATCCCATGGGGCATACCCCACCCCCCCACCCGCCCCCGACTGCCCCCCTTCGCACCCCCTCCCCACTGCACCCCCCGCCACGCGGAGAACCCCTACTGCTGGGCGGAATGATATTCTCATCCTCGGACTCCTCCCCCCCCTGCTCGCTCTCGCCCCCTACCCCCTCCTCGTCTTCCCCCTCAGTATCCTCAACCAGCAATGGGGATTCCCCCCCTGCCCCACCCAGCCCTCCTTGCTCTTCTCCCCCTGCTCCCCCACCCGCCCCCTCCCCAAGCCCCTCTCTCCCTTCCTCCTCTGGACCCCCCCCACCGCTTCGTCCGCCTGGCCCAGCCCCCCATCCCCCCCTCCCTCGTGTCCTCCTCCCACCCCCCCACGCGCGTCCCCGGGTATCGTCATCCCCGCCTCCACCGCCATGCCCGATCCCCCTGAGCCATTCCCCCCTGCCCCCCCGCCACCCCCTGTCCCCCCCCAAGACCCTCTGTATTGCCGACAAAAGCCAAAGGCGCCTTCTTCGTCGCACCGCGCTTCCTCCCCGGCCCCCTCCCTCTTTTCGCCGCCCCTGCCGCTTGATGGCCGCCTCCGCGCGCCGCCCTCTTCACCGCTCCCGCCCCCTCCCCCTTCCGCGCCCGTGACCTCGGCGGGTCACACGCCGCAACAGCCGCCGTGGCGCCATCAGCAGCGCGCCGCGGTGGCCTTACCCGCAAATCACTGCGGAGGAGATCAGTCCTGCCTGCCTCCCCAAGAAGGCGCAGCGCTTCCTGCACCCGAGGATCCGCCAAGGCGTCCGCCGCCATCTTCTCCGCTCCTCGCCTCGACCCGCCGCTCCTGCGCGCCACCGCCTGTCACCTCGCACAGCAACCGACCAGCACGTCTGCCTACAAGTGAGCAAAACGCAGTCTCTCCACAACTCAAAAGCACGCTAACGCCCTCTGACTACACTAACCGCCCCAACAAAATTTTCCCTGAACCTCCCCGGCTGCTGGGTCACTGTCCCATGAAATGGTGCACAGTGACCCAAAATGGCCGCTTATGAACCCTCCCAGCCCAAAAGAAGCCCAAAAACCGCCGCCCAGCCCAACCAGCCCAACGACCCTTCCTGTGTCCCATTTTCTCCCCCCCTCCCCTTCCTCCCGGAGCCCCAAAATCCCCGGGGGGGCGAGCCTCCCTCCGGTCGGCCACCCCCGCAAAGCCCCATTACTCCATCAAACCACATTAGTTTCCACATCTGTTCCAGACGGCCTCCAAGGAGCAGACAGTGGGTTGCAATTCGTAGTCGGGCCACCAGTAACTCCAGCTGCGCAAATATGTATTGGAGATTATGATTCCTGACTTTGGGTGTGGCCCCCAGTTGGCAGTGTATGTGTCCCTAGTATGTCTGTAAGTGTCTGCATGACACTTCCATTTGTGAGAATGTAGCTTATTGTTCACTATGTCTGGGGCAGGAGGAGGATCTTTCGGGGTACATTTACTTGAGCTGTGGAGGGGGGGTCATGTATGTTCTGCTCACAAAACTGAAGTGAACTCATTTGAATCTGGCATTGCTAGACATGTCTTGTACTATGGCACATGTTCGCCCCCAATTCTTTGTCTGATAGAGTTCACTGTAGGTATTCTTTCCATGCTTGCCTGGCCGGCATCGGAATTTTGACTTTATCCACTTTCAGGACTTTGTCAGAATTCAAAACCAGGCTCCGTTCTCTTCCCAGTGTTAGCATTGCTTCTAGTTCGGCAGAGGTGTTAGGAGTTCCAGGATGTTCACTCATATCTCCATGGACAGTCGTGCATCTTGGAGGTCCCACTCTAAATGTGTCTCGTGTTGCTGCAAAGGTGGTAAAGGCATCAGCTGGACACAAATATCCCAGTTTGCTGCATCACTCTCTCACAATTGGACCAAAGATATGCCATTATTAATTCATCTAAAGGGCTGTAGCCACCACATTTTCATGTCTCTTGAGAAGGGTGGGCATCTCAGAAATGCCTGACAGTTGTCTCCCAGGCTGACTCTGTGATGTGGACTATGTGTGGGTAAGGTCTCCGAGATTAACACTCCTCGCCAGCACCTGAGGCACAGAATCTTCCTCTAGCATGCCAGCCAACAGCCTCTCCGCCCAGGGGCTGGCTCTTTACACTACTGTGTTTCACGCTACAGTTGCGCCAAAAGTACGGCAGGTCAAGACATCCCTCTTCTTTAACACTTTTGAGATTTTTTAATCAGACCCTGCCCCTCTTCCCTGCCCACGCTATGGTCTTCAGTAGGTGGTCTAGCTCTTGAAAATGGCCTCTTCTGATAGGGCACAGAGTGCTATGCACAACATACAGTCAGTGAGAAGAAATACAATTTTTGCCAGAGTAATTCTAAATGCCGCCAATAGGAGGGTAATCCAGAATCGCACTGATTTTCCAAGGCCTCTCAGCGCTCGTTCCATATTAAAATAGTATTTCCTTTCCTCCGAATTTGTGATTTGTATATCTGGATAGCAGACCGGTGTTTTATGCAGATGTGCACCTTCCCTATGGGAGCAGTACAGTCTTATCCTTATTTATCAACATCCCTGACTTTTGGTGAAGAGATTCAATTCTCGTAGAAGGCCAGGGGGCCACCTATGTGGCTCACCAAGGGATACTATCTGCAGACATAGGCACAGCATGAACTCACTCCCACCATCCCGCCTGCCATCCGGTTATTCCCCAGGGGCTCCACCATCAAGGCAAAGGGTAATGGCAATAGAGGGCAACCCTCCCTGGTGCCTCTTTGAATCTCCCGACCTAACTCTTGCTAACAGGGTGGTATAGAGCAGTTCCACCCATCCCAGGAATCATGGGCAATATCCTATCTGCTGAAGGAACATGAACTGTTCAGTCACCATGGTGGCACTGAAGCTTTTTTGCTACAAAGTGCCAGCGGGGCACCCTCTATTTCCAACTGGATCATGGTTCTGTCTACTAATATTTAATAGTGTGCTATGAACCAGAATTCAACAGTCATTGTGTATCAGCGCTTGAACATCTTGAAGGACCTTATTTGCTGGGGTCTTCGTTAACATCTTGATATCCACTACCATCATAGAAATATGTTTATACAATTCAGGTGCGCTGGGTCTTTGTCATTCCTGCTTCCCTCGGTGACTCAGATAGTCGACCCAATTGCTTGACCTCTTTGTAACCTCTCGGAGCCTGTCAGAGAAGAGTGCATCCATCCATCCTGAGGGCCTTCTCCCTTGGCATACTCTGGATGGCCGCCACCAACTCCTCTTTCTGCAGGTCTTTTTCTCCGTAAGCCTCGCAGGCACAATTCAGACAGCGGATCTTACACTTGGTTTGTCTACAATGTCAGATGTAGAGCATAGAGGTTCATGATGTGGTGGTATAGGATGTTATTGATACCAATTTGAGTAACAGCCCGTGTTACATCTGACTAAGTCAGCATTAGGATTAGTGGGGGGTTGATCTCTCTTTAATATCCAGGCTATTAATTTACCAGAATTGTCACCTTCTCTGTGAAGTTTTTGCCTGTATTCTGCCTGAGTAAGCCTGATGAGAGTATCCCAGCCTCCCTTATTGTAAGCATCGTTTCTAACAACTCTTTTCTAGCCTCTGTTTCCAAAGCGCCCATGACTGTGATTTGGGTAACTCGCCGTCCACTCTGGGCTACATTACTCTGAGGCTGTTGCTTGATTCAAATTACCTTACCCAGACACTCACTCTGTAGCACCACTGCAAGAGCCTCTTACCCAGTTGCCCTACTGGATGTCGTCCACCAGTTGGCAGCAGACATTTCTACTATTTCGTGTATGATGGGGTAAAATGTAGGCTTTTTTAGTACTTTAGTATTTAGTCTCTATATCAGTACAGAGGCCATAACTGGGTTGCCTGAGTATTATTTTATGGGAGGTGAGTGGTGTTATAAAACTATTTCAGGTGTTTTGCCATTTGTACTTTTGTGACTAGGTCCTTGCAACTTGTTATATCAAACAAACTGCTGTTATTGTTGGTTCATTTTGTTTGGTATTCAATGTTAAATCTTCAAAGCAATTGTTACCTGATAAATAACACAAATCCATTTTTCATGAATTAAATCAAATACACAAATATATTTATTTGAATATATTTATTGACAAATGATGGAAACCTACTACTGTATAAAGATTGGAAATACAATTGCAAATATTTACCTTCCTAGGCACCTGCTAGTGCTGCGATTGAACATATATATGTAAGGCTTTACATGCACACCCTCGAGGCTCCCCCATTTGAAAGTATATGGTTCCTGAATGCGTTCCCGGCTTTCAAAGCTCGCTAGCAAACGTATCCATGCAGGGAGCTAACAAAGCATGACCAATCCAGGAGTAAGAAAATGCCGGCCAGCATTTAGGTTAACCTTTTATTAAGGCCTCCAACGCTAGACTGAATTGTCTTTTTGAAGTGCTTACTTGGCATAGACAGAAAGTCAGGCAACAATGCTAAGATCAGGCAGATTGGTGTTTGCTGGTCCCAGCTTTGCCTGAAACTGCCACACTAATATCCTGTTCACCATTGCGTCTGTATGACTTTCCAAGATGGACTTCATGGGAGCACAGCATTCGCATGCCCAGGGATCCCAACATACATCAGAAAAGAGGAGCACAATGATTGGGTGATCTGACATTCGCTAGCTGGATCTGGACAGCTTTACTACAAGCGTTTGTATTCATTGTTGGGAGGAGAAGGACAAAGAGGGGGGATTGTTGCCTTCCACATAGGCCATCAAACACTGATAGCGCTCAGCATTGGGCTACCGCTTTTGAGAGCGAGCCCCCTGAGGACTGATAATCTGTCTCTTCCTCCTCTCCTCTCATGGGGCTAGCAGGAGGGGAGGATGAGACGGAGGGTGTTTCCCAATTATACCAGGATCAATGCCTTCGATTGAACTATGATGATGCCCCATGGGCGAAAACCGAATCTCTTTGTACTTACCACTGAACCCAAGTACCATTGGCCGTTGCCCGGTGGAGCTGTCCTATGCAGCTATAGAGGAGTCTGGCTCTGGTTCACCCCCTCGGTCATCACCTACCCAGCCAGACATCAGACATTGTTTTAATGGTGCTTCACGGTTTTGTCTGTCTTTCACTTTGACTGCTTGTTTCCCCTGAATTCCCTTCCTCCCTCTGGTCTGCCTGACACTATCTGCATTCCTTTCCCCTGTTTACCTTTCCCCCTATACTTTCCATTCCACATAAGACGTTTTGTCTTTGCTATGCAACTCGCAAATACCTTATGTTATTGTGTAATCTCATGTTTTTCTACTGTTTGATCACAAAGCAGAGTCCGAGCAACCTTGGCCGTTGCCCGGTGGAGCTGTTCTATGCAGCTATAAAGGAGTTTGGCCCTTGGTTTACCCCCTCGGCCGTCACCTACCCAGCTGGACATCTGACATTGTTCTCCTCGTCTCCCCATTATGTTTCCTTCCCACCTATCTCTATAATTGGGAACCTGTAACTGAAGTAATTATGTAACCTTTAACTTGCTGATCCTCATGTAAAGCAGTCTGATACCTCCGGGTCTAGCCAGTGCTATATAAAACTTTGCAAATAAATAAGGATAAGATGCTAAGGAGGGGATGAGGGCCGGGCAAGTGAATCAGGTTAAGAGGGGCCAGGATAAAGAGGAAGGAAGGAAAGACCAGGATGCTTAGGAATCAAGGGAAAGAGGAGAAGGAGAAGGAGAAACAGGACCACCCGAGGAACAAAGACTAGCAGGAAGATAAGGACAACAAGGAGGATAAACACCAGAAGGAGGAGAGACTAGGAGGCTGACCAGAAGGTCATAACAACAGTGAAAACTAGGAGTAAGACCAGTATGAGGACAGACATGACCACTAGGGGGACTACAAACCAAGAACAAGAACAACCAGGACAAGGAGGACCTATATCAGGAGAAGGTGGAGGATGATCAGCAGGATAAAGTAGAAGATTAACAGGACCAGTATGAAGAGGAGGACCAGGAAGACCACAAGTAGGGCAAGGAGAATAAGCTGACCATTAATACCAGAATCACCAGCAGAACCAATGCCAGGACCACCAAACATACAGAGGCCAAGTAGGGCACAGATGACCAGAAACTTGAGGACCAACACTTTAGGATTCAGAGAAATAGGAAGACCAATAGGACGAGGAAGAGGACCTGTATTAAAACCACCAGGGGGTCATGAAAAGACCACAAAGAGGACGAGGACGAGGGATACCAAGAGAGTCAAAGCCAGGATGACTAGGACAAGGATTATCAGAGAAGGTGGTAGCCCAGGAAGAGGAGGTCTAGGAGAGGATGAGGATCAAGAGAATGCTTACCAGGAAAAGCAGGCCAATTTGAGGCAAGGTGAAGACTATGGAAACCAAACAGATGAGAGCTCAGAGGACCAGGACTATCAAGAGGTCCATCAAACTAAGGACCACTGTGAGTACCAGGACAAGGATCACTATGAATAGCAGGACCAAGAGGACCTAGATCAGGAGGGCTATGACCAGGAGGGCCAGAAGGGGGAAGATCAGTGGGAAGAAGAAGGGCATGAGGGGGACAGCTAAGAGGAGGGCCAGGCTCAAAAAAAGGACTAGGGCATCAGAGATATGAGGACCAGAATCATCAAGACAACCAGAACCAGGAGGACCAAGACCAGAAAAGTTGGGAAGGAGGTCGATGATGGCTTAAACAGAGAATATAAGTACCTAGAGAACCAGCAGGCAGAGAATGAGAAGGAAGACAATCAGAAAAACCAAAAAGAAGTGGGCAAGATCCACCAGGACTTGTACCACCAGCATCACTAGGACAGTACCACCAGGAGAATCATGAGACCCAGGAGTACTAGGAGGTGGAAAAGAATGATTACCAGGTGGTGTGCCATCACAAGGGCCATGTTCTAGTTAGTAAGTCCACCAGTCTGGTGACAGTAGGATGACACAGGTGAATTCATGGAAAAGTTGTATAGAGTTTGAGCAGCAACGTTTAGAACTTTATCTGATGGTGTTTAACAGTAATTGGGAAGACCTAAAGGAATACTTTAACGGTAATTTAGTCTACTAAATACTAATGAGTTAATGAGTATTTGTTGGATGTATTGAATAATCTCAGTGAGCATATTAATATTTAAAGGTATGCTGCAGTGGCTCTCTTAGTAATAAAGGTTTCTATTTCAAAGGAATGGCTACATAGACATCCAAGGCTTCTAGCAAGAGGACAACATTTCAGAGATCATGGGAAAAGATGATAGTGTCAATGAGAAGGATAGGTGCAGAAGAATGGGGAGAGGATGTAGACTTACAGCTTAAGCAGTCGACGTCAAAGCTGGGGAACCGGGTGTGAATCTTAGCTACGATGCTCAACATCTTGCGATTCTGGGCAAATCACTTAATCTCCCCGTGCCTAAGAAAAATGAATGTGTCCTTGTGTAACGAAACTGGTGCAATGTAAAACGCTCTGATACCCGATTTCTCAGGTCTAGTTAGCGCTACATAAAAAGCTCCCACAAAAAAAAAGAGGTGGGAAAGTAGAAGACCTCAGTTTCAGATAGTGTATGATCATAGTGCCATCCAAACTCAAATGGCCATGAAATGCGTGACCAGAGGTGAGGTGTTGATGTCAAGAAGTAGAAGAAGATTTGCAGAGTGATAGAGCAAGGTAAGAACAGGGAACATGCTAGTATGTGAGTTTCAGAATTTTAGGTTTAATATGGAAAGTCTAAAGGACGGAAGATAAGGAACATGCTAAATCTCACAGTTGATTATTCCTCAAAACTATAGGAATATGAATAACTATGTGGCTATAGGGAAGGAGAGAAATGGAACACACTAATAATTCAGATTAACCACTTTAATCACTAAAGAAATGGGTAAAGAAAAGGAACATCTATATTTCATGAACTGTATGTAGGAATATACTTATAGGATGGGAAAAAAATGGAACATGCTAATATAACAATTATAATGTAGGATTTTATCATTGGTCAGTAAAAGGGAAGGAAAAAAAGGACAAATATGCAAGTACCATTTTATTAAAGCAAAGAGATAGAGAATGCGAAATGTGTTCCCTCAGATTTATATTTACCTAGAATAGTGTGGAGACCAACCCTGGCCACGGGTCAGTTAAGGACAGGAGAAACCCCAAGGAAATACGGTCGCCAGTAGGCCAGCAGGTGCCGAATGGAAACCCAGGACAGGAAAACCAGATTAGAATCAGGACAGGACCACCAAGGTAAGACCGGCACCCGCAGTTCAGTTGCAACGCCTGCACTACACCCTCTCTGCAGCTACCAGTCAAAACCCCGATTGGGTTCTCGAATTCCCCCAGCAAAGTGCTTCACCAGCACTTAAAGTTCTCAAAACCCCGATTGGGTCTGTGAGTCAGTCGGACAGAGTGCTCCGCAGCACCACCGTTTCTGGATCAGCTATTGGATGCGTTGGGTCAGTGACAGGTCAGCTATTCGGACAAGTCGGACAATTTCTCTAGCTAAACCTAAGCTAGTTATACTGTTTTCGGGTCAGTGTACCACCCCCCAAATGTTGCAAGTGTAAGAATCCCCAATTTTGATTGGTCAAAAGTAAGGACAGGTCATCACACCAACTAGGATTTGACTTTCTCAAGCCCTAATTTACATCTTTTGGGACCGCCTATTGATTTTGGGGTTCCATGACATGCTTCTTCACAGAACAATGGAAAATACAATTTTCATATACAATTGTTACAACTGCCATACAGTTCAGCTTCGTCTTGCTGGGTCACAGGTCGGTTCCCAGGAGCATCTTGGCTGTGGCAGCCAGCTGGCTGGGTTCCACTGGTGCAAGGTTTTCTTCCCTCTGCCAGGGTGACATGTGCAGTAGGGACTTCAAAGATGGAGTAGTAAGCACCTCCCAGGCCCACAAGATTCGATACATGAAAAGTAAAGGAAAACAATTTAGAATACAGAAATTAAGGCGTACACTGTATACCAGGAATCCCTATATAACTCCCATTACTTTATAACAACTATAGCATTAGGATTAGTGCAGACAAACAACATAGCAAAAAGCAGCAGTGCAAGCTTCGGCATGTGAGAACATAAGGCAGCCATCTCAGTGCAAATGCGCAAGTGCAAAGGATTCCCACCAGAACTGCGAGTACGTCACGTCACATGGGTATAACCGACGCATGCGCAGAAGAAATTCCCGCGTAGCAGCAGCCATTTTAGTGGCAAGCGTTTTAGGATGAGTAAACACATAAGCAAGCGTCACTGGAACACCCTGTGTAATGTAAAATGTGCAATATTAGTAACACGAACAGGTTGATTATATTTCTTATAGGTTCTTCATACAAGCAAGTCGCTTTACGTGCAAATCCTTGCTCCATCAAGAGCGCGAGAATAGATATAAAGCAGAATGAGAAGTTACTGTCACTGACAGAGGTGGTGTAGAGAAAAGGAGAGGGTCAAGTTCAGTTGGGATTCTCACTGTAAGCGAGCTTGATATTAGGGGGCTGAGTAAGCACAGTTGGAGATGTTAGAGTCTGTGTCCTAGGCCTGTGATGTTTACTAAGGCTAGAGAGTGGAGGAAAGTAGGATGTATGGAAGGCAGAAGACAGGTCCAAAAATATGTGGATTAAAGAGAGCCTGTTGTGATGTACAGTGATAATGAAGGTTAAAATGTGTGCGGTTTCTCTTGAGTGGGGTGTACAGAGATCTGATTGGAGCCAGTTGACTATATTCTTTGAGGAAATACAGTGTGAGGAGATTGAAGAACACTCATTTCAGTATATTGTAAAAAAAAAACGAGCCATACTGAGCAATTGTAAGAGGAAGTTGAAGGATCAGCATGTTTTCAGGAAAGGTGACAGCATGGCAGATTTAAAATCAGTAGAGAATAGTTGATGTATGTGACACGCGTGATGAAACAGCTTGGAGTGCTGGACCGAAAAGTTAAACGTTTGCTGGTTTTAAGGCTGAACATGTCAGAAAACTGCACAGAATGGGCCAGCAGCATTGATTCCTGGACTTTGGTTGATGCTGCTGTGGAATGAGTGTGAATGTAGATGTTACTGGGGTATCTTGATGTTCGTAGAAGTGTGCTGGTCAAGCAGTAAGAAATAAGAAGCATAGAGAGAGAGTCCCTAACAATAGTGATTTTGAGAAGCCTGTGATAACATCATTGGTTGACAAGGGAGCGTGGGGAAATGGGTAAAAAAAAAAAAACATTACGGAGATGGTTTGTTATCAATGGTTTATCCAAGTCATTAAGGGTGGGGATGAATTGAGGTGATACGTGTTTGAAAGTATGACATTTTGTGCTCAAGGCTTGTTTGTATTCTTTTAGGAATGTAGTGGTCCTGTAATTGTGTACTGATGCTCTCATTTTAGCTTAGAGATTATAGAAGCTAAGTAATATACATGGTTGAGAAAACAAGGGTGTTAATAGCTTATTCCAAAGCAGTATTAAAAAAGCTGAAAGAAGTTTTGTGATGGAGTGGGATGAGATCATTATGGATTTTGTGCAGGAATGCTGGAACACGGCCCGGAAATGTTTCCTCTTGGAGATATGAGTTTCAGTGTTGAAAAACAGGAGCAATGCTGGCTTACATGTGTATCAAGTGAAAGTGGGTTAAGGTTGGAGCGGGTTAGTGTCTTACATATAAGTATGAATCTGAGGAGTTGAAACTTCAACTATTCTGTCTGTCGAAAGTGAAGAAATAACAAGTAAGTAAAGAAAGAAATAGCTCTAATATCTTTAGCAGAATAGGTCATTCTAAATATAATATTGTTTGTGGTTTTTGATGTTACTTTATTTTTTAATGTTTTTCAATAAAAGTTATTGTCAAACAGCCACTACTAAATAGCAACACATAAACTATTGCCAAAAAACGAAGTTGATTGGGCAATGTCTCTATGTGATTGTCAAGCATCTGTGAACAGTCATGGTGTGTTGGTCAGCAGACCAGATCTTAGTTTCGTAGTTCATATATTACATTTCAACTCTTCAGAGACGTGGATCAGTCTCTCTGTGAAAAGCCTCGATGACACCATAAGCCTACTTTCTATTATCCTCTGTAATGGTAGCTTGCGACCATTCCATTTTTTTTGTCAGTATGTTAAAAAAAGTCACACGTTGTATTTTTTCCAGTTCTTTCATTTGGAGTCTCCTCAGAGTTTGTGACCTCATCATCTTCTTGTTTTTCAGCCTGTGAAATTTGAAATGGGCATTCAGTTTCCTGTTCTGAACACAATTGTTCCACTTGTGAAATGGAAACCATGGTTTTCTCCAAAATGAGAATGTTCTCCTATTCTTTCTTGTCCTTGCACTGCATGATAAAGGTGTTCACCAAAGCAGAGGTTCCTGACACTGAGAAGAATGGATGATTTGAAGATTATATGTGAGACATTTTCTTTTGACACAACTGAAAAGTCCAAATCAATAATTTGAAAAAATGTGCCATTCTGAACAGTGAAAAAATGGAAGACATGTCAGTGAGACAAAACCCTCTGCTGAGGCAAAACTGTTTGAGACAGTTTTAGAACTTAAGAATTATGTTATATATGGCTCTCATCAAGCGCTTCTAGCGTTTGTATTGGTCTTCTATCGTTTATTTCGGTTGTTATGGTCATAACTCACTGCTGAGGGGAGTGGCTTGATGCCAGTGTAGGGAAGAAGTGGACCTCGGAGCGCCTCTGCGGCCTCCCTCCACTGCTATGAACCCTGAAACGTCGGAGTGGCCCCTGGCCACGTATCCTGTGTCAGAACAACTGGTGCTCCTGTGGGAGAACTCCAGAAGAGCTGAGGGTCCGTAGTGGGGAGTAATCAGCAGTTCTTTCCCCCGCTTGATCTCCGGCTGGGAGGACGCCATGATTGCGGCCGTGGCTTGAGATGGAGGTCTCCATTTGCTGAGGAGACCGGCAGACTGCGAACTGCCCATGAACAGCGGAGTAGTATGCGGGAGCTCTCCTGAGGTGCAGCTACGGGGAGCGCGCAGGTGAGAGACAAGGCCTGCAGTGCGCCCTGCCAACGAGAACTGATCCTAAGATGGCGGTGCTTGGAGCCGCAGGCAAACGCGGTGACTCCATACACCGCCGGCTGAGCACAACAGCTGGGAGGCACCCGCTTCTCCTGAGGTGGTGAATTGATGACTGCGCAAGACACCCTGGAACTAGGGCTGCACCACGGACGGCGGAGGATTGGAGCCGGCTGGGAACTCCAACAAGTGTGAGTGAGAGAGACCGGTGAGAGTGTGACCTGCTGCAGGATGAGGGTGGGGAACCGCATGGAACCTGTAACTTCCCCGTGTCGTGTGGAGGCCCGTGGTCGGACACGGCACTCCCCGCTTGGGCTGGAGGTCGACTACGGCACAGTGACACCCTGAAGTCAAAAGAGCCCACGAAGCACGTTGAGCCCCGAGGGGGCGCCACTTGAGAGGTGCAGCGGAGATTGTGGACTGTTGGCCTGGAGGCCCAGGCCCCCGCCTGGAACTGCTGCACAGAGAAAAGGCACGGGGGCAAAGCGCTGTTGGAGGGAGGCGATCGATTGGTGGTGCTGAGCTGGTGTCTGGTTGCTGGTAGCCCCTGGTTGGTGCTGGGCTTATGTTACAGACCTAGTTGGTGACACGGATCTGCTGGGTGACTATTGAGTGCCCCTGTGAGACTTGAGGTAACTGCTTAGAGGCCCTGCACACCAAAGGTGTCCCTCCGGTTCATGTGAGTTGGGTATCTTCGCTGACCTCTGTACTGGGGTGCGACTACACCTGCTGTTGGACATTAATGGGTGCTGAAGAGCAGAGAATATTGCATCCATCGTAGGGCACCTAACAATATCTTGGCTAGTAAGCTTCGGGCCTATGTGGATCCTGTGAACTTTCACTACTCATTGCGGTGGGCCGCACGATGGGGAGAGTATCCAGACGGTAGGGGTTTGAGGTCCTGCGAGTGGACGAACCAGAGCAACACACAGACGATGATGAGGGTACATCTAGAGAGAGGACAGAGAGAGTACCCAAGGACCCTACCCTGGCCGACATCATGCAAGCCATTACCTCCTCGAGAGAAGTGCTGCAAACGAAGATTGATGCAATAGGGACAGACCTCACCCTGTTAAAGGACGACCACCGCAAACTTAAGGAGAGAGTGACTACCAATGAGAATACCATGAAGGACATTCTGGACTTGGTCGCTACCATACAGCATGCCCTGAAAGTGGTGGAAACCAGGATTAAGGTGTTAGAAGTGAGGGCTGAGGACAGTGATGGGCGCTCCCCATGGAATAAGTTGAACATAGTGGGAGTTCCGGGAACGTGAAGAAGGGGCTGATGCTCTCCAGTTCTTGGAGTCTTGGTTGAGGGCGGAGGTGGCCCCGGAGGGTCTCTCCCCCTTATATGCCCTAGAGCGTATCGGCCTGGCGGCCTAAGCCTAATGCACCCCCCTGCCTGCTGGTGGTGAGGTTGCTTCATTACCGTGATCAAGATTTCCTCCTACAGCGAGCCCGAGAGAAACAGACCCTACAGATCAGAAACAGTAGGGTGATGATCTTCCCGGATTACATTAGGGAAGAGCAGCGGCAGAGCTCTTCCTTTCTAGCTGTTAACCAACAATTGCGCCAGCTACAGTTCCCCTATGCCATGTTGTTCCCGGCTCGCCTCCGGGTGACTGTGGATGCAGAGAAGCATTTCTTTCTTACCTGACATGAAGCTTGGGACTGGCTGGAGACTCGATGCAGTAGTGGACGCCGCTCACCACCATTGGGCTCGCCCCGGCGGAAGTCGACCACTCCTTTGCCTCCTCAGAGGGCTCCTTCTCCTGCCGGATGGCGTCAAGAATTGAGGTACTGGGTTTTTAGGAACCGGTACCGAACCGGTAACCCAGCGGTGCCAGGGGATCAACACACCAAAGACCTCGGGTTCTCCTGAGTCAGACCCACAGAAACTTCAGAGTCTTCTAGGTGAAGTCAAAGATTAGTTTATTGGCTGCAACCAAGGTGACAGGGTCCTAGAAGTACAATGCCAGTATATTCAGGAGACTGCACACTTTCACAAAGTTAGGCTTCTCTTCTTATACATAACATTTGCCCTTTGGCGAAACATTCCTTGGGTGAGCGGTATTTCATTTATGGTTACTGATTACAAAAGAAAGCAGAGTCATGATGACATGTACATATTTCACGTTGTGATGCCCATAACAAATCATCCGGCAAGGCCCAACATTTCATCAGATATCGCTGGACCCCTAATAAAAAATGGTCACCTCCCCACCATAAAATAAGTGAGGAAAAGGAAAGAAGAAAGATGTGAGCGAGATATGGCAGGTGTGCGTGCTGAAATGGCTTTATGGCCGGTTGGGCCTAGATACTATCTTGCTTGGTCACTGGGAGGGAACTGACCTAACAAGCTCGGCCTGGGGCAATGGTTCTAACTTGTACTGGGGTCAGGAAGAAGTCGATTAAGGAGTACGTGTCCTTGTGGAAACAAATTCGACTGGATTAAGGCCTATGAAAAGGGCAACATGCAATTAAGGGTTCAGAAGGTAAATGACGATTTCGAGGTGAAATTGTCACTCGAATATACTGAAAATACATGTGCTTGATGTACTCGTCATTTCCGGTCTTTTGATACCAAATTCGTCCTATTTCGACGAAGTTTTTATTCTCGAGTCCGGTACTGTTACGGATCCATATTTTTCAGAACCACAGACCCTCCTTTTGCCCTTACATAGGCAATTAATCTATCCTTATGTTAATCTGAGTCCAGATCTATATTCCTAAAGTCATTGAGGTGTTGCTGCAACATCATTCTAGTGCTGAGTTCGTGTCTTGACACAGGCTTCCTTACACATGATGTAGCACAGAGGCCACATATTGCAGGAGCACACTGTATGCATAGACAGAACAGGAAAAGAATGGCTAAGACCATCCCAATGACCATCAGAATTTTCCATCCCCAGGCAGATATCAGTCCCCAGAGCCATCCCATTAATGACCAATCTCCGTTATCCACATGAATAGATTCGGAAATCTTATGTAGTTTGGAGATGGCCCCGTACACTGTTGGAGCATTATCTGGAATGAAAATGCAACAACTGGACTGGATCAATTTGCATACTCCACCCCGGTCCGCAAGTATTACATCTAAAGCGACCCGGTTCTGAAGGGTCATCAGTCGATCCGACTGGAGCTCAGCAGTCAGGTTACTAAGGGCACCGGCAGTCTCGATCACAGTGGATTCAACTACCCTTGTCAATTGCCTTATGTTTCTGCTGTTAACCATGGCTCCCCAGAACGGCAGAATACCCATTGCAAAGTCACCAAATTCTTGACCCGCAGTGTCTTCTTTACTCAAAACACCTCGGACTGTCCTTGTCCGATGGTAATCCGCCGCTGCTGTGTAGGTGGGAGGTAACAGGAATGAAACAAAACATGAGCCCGAGAAGTCAGGGGGCAACCATGTATAGGCTCTATCGTGACAGATGAAATAAGTACCCTTTGCGGCTAAAAAGGCGGGGGAAGTCTGAGATCCAAAAACATACGTTTCTGTGCAGACACTCTTCCCTAGCTGAGCTCTGGAATTCCTACCAATACCTTGCAGACACAGGTGCCCTTGATGGGGCACGATCCAGATAGGGGACGATCTCTTAGCTTGCTGTTTCTCACTTAGTGTAGTGCCATATCCGGTCACATTCCAACCTACATATGCAAGTATCTCATCGTCGGGGGTATCTTCGTAAGAAGTCACTTCCTTGATCATGTCAACTATACCCTTCACTAGGGCGCTAGTCTTGAGGTTGTCTTTTACAGAACGTAGGGGTTGGATTTCTCGTGCATATATGAACATTGTCCTATATGCCCATACTGACCCATTGTGACTAAATGGCAGGACCAAATAGGGGATACCTCTGTCCGTGGTGTGGGGCATGAGACCACACACCCAACAGTTGGTTGTGTTCATTACAAGTTGGTGTTGGTGTAATAGCTGAACGAAGGAGTTATTAATGAACTCTAATCTCCTATTTGATTCGTGGTCAGGCAAAGAGTGGAAAGAATGAGAGGAAACAGTAGGGGGAGGTATGGGTGATGTAGTAGGCGTGAATGTCATATGAGAAGAGAATAAAAAATAGCTTATCAAAAACACCATTACGCTAAATATCATAAAAATACACATCATTATAAAAATTTTCTTTCTCATTGTTTTCAAAAGTCTCTGCTTAAAGCTCATTTGTCTGGCAGTTCTCTCCACATCAGGAAACTCCATCCTCTCTAAGGTGCTGCCCGCGGCGGTAGGTTGTTTCTGCTAAGGGATGCTTCCGTCAGTCTAGGGTGGCTCCCTTCGACCAACTGGAACCAGCAACCTATTGTTGTCAGCTGCACCCAAAAGTCTTTAGTCAACCGCGACCCTAGCAGCGGAACCCGGATGGCGGTTCAAAAAAAAAAATAAAAAATAAGCAAGTTACCTAGATGGGAGAATCTGCATTTTCAAAATAGCATTTTGGAAGGAAAAAATTCATTATTTTATTAGTCCACAGGTTTTTCTCTCGGATCAAAAATAAATCACTTTTCCTTTAGTCTGTTTTTCTCGGTCGGAAATTATAGCGTCTTTTCCCGGGTGCTGTCTGGTCCGGAAATAGTAGCTCAGGTTCCACAGAGTTCAATTGTTCTGATGGCGGCGTAGTTTCTTGAAAAATGTTCTTACTGTCACAATCACGTTTAGCTTCTTTTACGCGTTCATCAATTGTGCGCTTTGAGTCAGTGCCTCCTGTCCAGACCCATTGGTCATGTGGCAGAGGGAAAGGTATTTTCTTACAATGGATCCCGTGGACCCAATTGGCCTTCCCCTCCACCTTAATAGTTGACCTTGTAGACAGGAGGACGAGGTGAGGTCCGGTCCATCTGGGCTGGTCGTTTCTTGTTCTCTGGAAATTCTTGACCAACACCCAGGTGCCGGGGTCAATGGAGTGACCCGGTGTCTCGGAAACCGGAGGCAAGGTGTTGTGGACCTGTTGATATAAAACACGCAATTTAGCCGTCAATTCATACAGATAGTCGAGCAAAATTGGGTGTTGCAGCTCGCTAAACTTCGTGGGCCTAGGCACTCCCCATATGTTGGCTGGCCGACCAAAGACTATTTCATAGGGGCTGAGTTTCATTCGCGAATGCACAGTCATTCTGGTGGATAGGAGTGCTAAGGGTAGAGCGTCGGGCCATTTAAGACCCGTGCTCGCTTGGATTTTGGCCAATTTAAGTTTAAGCGTGCCATTGTAACATTCCACTAATCCAGCTGATTGGGGGTGATTTGCAGCGTGGAACTTCTGACTAATGCCTAGCCCTTCACACACTCGTTTCATCACACAACCCACAAATTCACTTCCGTTGTCCGACCAGACCATTCTAGGCATTCCGAACCTGGGGAAGAACTCTTTCACAAGGGCTTTCGCTGTGGACAAGGCAGTATTGTCCCTTAGGGGATAGGCTTCTACCCATCTTGAGAAGGCGCAAACAACCACGAGCACATATTTTAAGTTGTTGCACCTCTCCATGTGTATGAAATCTAGCTGCAAAACCTCGAACGGATACGTAGGAGGTGCGAAATGACCAGCTGGAGTTGGGGTTCCCCTACCAGGATTGTGTTTCAGACATACCATGCAATTCTTGACAACATTCTCTGCACACTTGGGGATCCCTGAATTCTTCCACACTGGGGCCAATAACTCGCAAATCCCTTTCGCGCTGATATGGGCCATCCCATGAGCCATTGTAACCACTGCAGGCACATACGCATCGGGTAACAACCATCTTTGTTGCTCTGTCGATTCAATCCAACAACCATTTACATCCATTCTCCCTGTACTTTCTTTCCACATGCTTAACTCTTTCTCCGTGGCCTCAGCTTGGATGGACTTCACACTCTCTATTGTGTCTTCACATATTCCAACATCGCCAGTCCATCTTTCTGGGCTCGCAACATACATTCGGCTCATCACATTCTTTGCCGTTTCTTTAGCAGTTTCATCAGCAAATGCATTTCCACGACCAACATCATCGATCACTTTCTTGTGTGCACTACATTTCACAACTGCTACTTTCAGGGGCAACGTCAGTGATTCAAGAAGCTCATTCACCAACTGACCGTGCTGAATCTTAGCTCCATGCGAAGTCAGGAACCCACGTTCTCTCCACAATCGTCCAAAACTGTGAGCCACTCCAAAAGCATACTGACTGTCGGTATAGACAGTCACTTTCATTCCTTTTGATAACACACATGCTCTCGTAAGTGCCACGAGTTCGGCGGCTTGAGCCGAACCATGTGGTATTCGCGCAGTTTCAATGATTGTGTGCAAAGTTGTGACAGCATACGCTGTAGTCACGTTACCGTTTGGGAGTTTAAAGCATGAACCATCCACCCATAATGTACCATCACATTCGGCGAGAGGAGTATCGGATAGATCAACTCTCCCTTTGGTCTCCTCCTCCGTCCTGAGGAAACAATCGTGCTTTTCTGAAGCATCTGATTCCTCAGCAATTGGTAACAATGTGGCTATGTTCAGGGTACTGCATCTTTTGATGTGCACATGGCTTGCTAGTAGCGTCAATTCGTAACTGGACAGTCGAGCACTAGTTAAGTGCTGTGTCTTGGTCCTATTTAACAATGTGTCTACTGCATGCGGGACCATCACGATTAGTGTATTATTCATTACTAGGCCTGCAGACTGTCGAATAGAAACAGCTGCTGCTGCTGTGGCCCTTAGACAACTTGGCAAAGCTCGTGCTACCGGATCCAAAGTTGACGAAAAATAGGCGCATGGCCGTTGTCTATCTCCGTGTAACTGAGTCAGCACAGACAATGCACAGCCCTCCTTCTCGTGGACATATAATGTGAAGGGCTTACTGTAGTTGGGGTTACCTAACACAGGGGCCGAACATAATGCTGTGCGTAATTCGAGAAAACTTTTCTGACACTCATCGGACCAAGGAATGAGATTGGGTGTATTTGTACACGTTAGTGCCAATAAGGGTTTGGCTAATAACGAAAAATTTGGAATCCACTGTCTACAGTACGATGTAATGCCCAAGAAAGCGCGTACTTCTCTCTGTGTTCTTGGCACATTCAATTTAGCTATTGCCTGAATTCTTTCTGGGGTCAGTTTCCTTCCCTCCTTCGATAAGAGATGACCTAAGTAGGTCACTTCTTGTCGGCAATATTGGAGCTTGGAAAGTGACACCTTGTGATGTAGATCACATAGATGACGCAGTAGTGCCAATGTGGCCAGTTTACATATTTTCTCAGTATCCGCGGCTATGAGCAAATCGTCCACATACTGTACGAGAGTGGAACCCTTGGGCAAAACCATTGCGTCAAGCTGACTTTTCAGAGATTGACTGTATATTGAGGGGCTCTCACAGTAGCCTTGAGGAGCGCGTTTAAAGCGGAAACTGCGACCACCTAAACTAAAGGAAAAAATATCCCTGCTCTCCTCAGCAATCGGGATACTGAAGAAAGCATTCTTCAGGTCAATCACCGAAAACCATGATGCGGAGGCTGGAATCATAGTCAATAATGTTGTAATGTCGGGGACAACTGGGAATTGTGGCACCACTATCTTATTTACTTCCCTAAGATCAATCACGAATCTATACACAGGTGGCTGAGAAGGGTCAGTTCGTTTTAAAACAGGCAGAACAGGACTATTGCAAACATTGCCTCGTGTTTCTTCAATTACGTCTTTCTCAATCAACTCGTAAACAATCGCTAGCAAAGCTTTTTCGCCCTCATTGGATATTCTGTATTGGGGAATTCGTGGCATTTTGACATTCGACTTCAATGTTACAACGTATGGTGGAATTTCTAAAAGACCCACATCATTCGGACCAGTAGCCCAAAGAATATCTGGAAGAAGTGTCAATTCTGTTGGAAGCGTATTTCTCGACAAATACATGGGAGAAACCACTTTCTTACCTAAAGTCAGTTGTACTCCTGAGGGAGAACAGTACAAAGTCGCATACAATCTTTTTAGCAAATCTAATCCTAGCAAATTTTCACCACAACCTGTTGTCAAAATAAGGGGTGCTTCAAATTCACAAGGACCAACAGAAAGAGATAAAGGGTCAGAAATCGGATTTCTAACCGGGGCGCCAGAAAAACCTACGGAAACGTTCATTTCGCCAGACAAAGGTGCGCCAGGGAGTTTGGAGTGCATAATAGAACTCTTTGTAGCACCAGTATCCAACAGAAAAGGTTCTGACACACCCGATGTAATCACCTCAACGTAAGGTCCACTCTGATCTACTGGAACTGAAACAACTCCCTCTCTTCGTCTAAGGCTGTCCTAGCAATCGTTATTCTCCCACTGCTCATTTTCTGTGTAATACTCATCGACGTAGTATTGAGCTGTCCTGTCAGATACGTTATTTTGCTGGTCAAACCTGTTCATAGAGTTTTGTGGTGGAAGGGGACGTGCGTCCTGAGGGGCGTTTCCACGCCCTCTACCTCTAGGCGCTTGCTGACTACCACGGCCTCGTATACCAGAAAACTCGTTCGTACGTTGCGGCAGGGCAGGACAGTCATACTTGTAATGACCTTCTTGTTTGCAGTATAAACACTGATTGGGACCTACGCGGTTTTCATTGTAATCGAATCTCTGCAAGTTTCTCTGCGGTTGCTGAAAAGTGGTCCGGTAGTGATTCGGACCATTATTATTTTTATTACCACCACCACGTGGAGGATATGCTTGCTGTAGCAAAACCTTCGTTTTGAGTTCTCTAGTTTTCTTCTCTACTTTATCTTTCTCATCCTTGTCTCTATTCTCATAGTATTGTGCGGTAGCTAATATCTGGGCTGAAGATGAGACTGCCCAAGAGCTTTCTGAATCTTTCAATTTTCTACACAAGTCTGGAAGCAGATTGTGCACAAATTTATCGACGAACAATCTCTGACCACCTTCTGTAGTCATATCTTGACCGCTGTGGTCAATGAATGTTTCTTCAAATCTGGTGAAGAAATCTGACACAGTTTCTTCTTTCTTTTGCTTGCATGCAGATAACTTATCCCAATTTACACGTATCGCAGGCATTATTGTCTTCATGTAATCTACTATCCTACCAGGTAATTCCGCTATCAGGGGCTCAGGCTTGGCACCACCAACTTGTCGTGCATCTGCAACAGTAATATTAGCCCACGTGTCGCCTAATTCCTGGTCATGATCTTCATGATGAATTTTTCCCCATAAAGGCTGTGGAACGACGTTCCCGAATAACATATCGATATCGGCTAAATTCATAATGCATGATCCAGCAGTTTGCGACAATTCTTTATAGTACCCTGCAGGATTTTTACGCGGATCTGGTAGTGTTTGTTTGAGTGCTAAAACTTCAGCTCGCTTCCATGGAACATGTACCCATACTCGGTGAAAGTGGGGCAGGACAGGTGGGACAGCTGTTGCGTCACCCTCTCTCCATTGTGGGGGAACTTCTCTCATAGGGTATTGTCGTGCCTTTTTCCTACTAGATGCACTAGATTCTGGTGGTGACCCAGAACTACTCCCCTTACTTCGATGTGATAATAGCATTTCAACTGCTTCTTCCACATCGGGACCTACAATCATACCCAGACTAAAATGAAACCTTATACGACACATCTCTTGTGGGAGGCAATCCTGATCATTGTCTTCTAAATCTTCGCAACTAAAAACACACATCTGTTCGAACACATATCTCTGTGTCGCTGTTTCCCATTGATGGAAAACTTCCATGACAGACTGTAAATCATATTTTGCAGTGTCCATGACCCATTTCCGAGCTAAATTATTCAGGGAATCTCTCTCTTGATAATCGGGCAGTTGACTTCGCAACTGTCTTTTTCCTATGTTAGGGGTTGTAGCAGGCGACCCGAAAAGTGGTAAAAGAAGATTAGTAACAGTACTGGCCATTTTCTGCCGAAAGGAAGGTGAAACGGAAGAACAAACAGATGAAAGAACGGGGTGAGGTAAAGCGGATGCAGAGATGACAGAAGAGGTATGAGGAATAATCATAGAAGGGGCATTTGTAGAAAGTACAGTAGGCAAGATCGTAGAAAACACAGGAGCAACAGAATTGGCCGGTGGGCCTAGAGGAGGCTGCACCGAAGAAGTAGGAGCCAGTTGAAGAACAGCTGGTGGGTGCTGTGGAAAAGCCAGAGGCGCAGCTTGTGCAACTAAAGGTTGCGGGGGTGCGGTAGCATTCTGCGCATAGGGCGGTGGCGAGGTTAACAATTGCGACATTAATTGGTCTTTTTCACGCTCTTTTACTGTCCCTTGCTGAAGAGACGGCAAAACTGGATAACATTTATCTATTGCCATTTTACGTTGCCTGTGCAATTGTTCATTTATCTGCTCTTCCTCATTATCTTTAAACTGCACGGCAGCTTGTATTACTGAAAGTCCCTCTTCTCTCTTATTTTTCTTAGCTAATTTAATCTCTTTTTGTTTGGCTTCTTTGCGCCATATGCGGAAAGAGTCAAACATCGCCGGCCGGGCTTTCTTTTTGAAGAGTTTAACTTCAAGGTTGTCTAAGATTTCAGAATCAAAGCTACCATATTGGGGCCATTTTAAAACACCGTCTTTCCTAGTGTATTTAATCCATACCTCGTTGTAAACGATGGGGCCTACCCCATGTTTAACGTATAGCTCGTAAGTCGGAGTTCCAACTGGAGGAACCGGACATGAGTCCTCCAATCGGGAGTCCCTATTATTATTACCAAGACAAAACAAATTCCCGAGTCTAAGACTAGGCATCCTTTCTCTCTAGTCTAGTTCCAAAACTTCAAAGGAGTTATCGATTACGATATTGCTCGTGAAAACATGAATCCTTCGGTTATGGTGCTTGCAAGAACCAATAAAAACCTTTATGTATCTCTAAGATATCACAAAGTAAGTCCAACTAAGGACTAGGAGACGCTCCACTTATACTTAACTGAAAATTATCGATGGCTTCACCAGAAGACTCGTCTCAGCGTTTCGCTCTACCGAAAATGTCAAGGGTCCAACATCAGTGCGATAGCCAGGGCAGCAGTCCTTGTAGCCGTCGGGAAGCGGGGAACCTCGCAGTAAAGACCTTCGGACCACGTCGACATGCAGGGGTCGATGAGGTGGTGGGCCCTCCTCCGGAATTTTCACACGAAGCTCCTCACGATCTTCAGGCTGATTGGTACCACTGGAATCGCTCCAACGCTGGGCGCCAAATGAGGTACTGGGTTTTTAGGAACCGGTACCGAACCGGTAACCCAGCGGTGCCAGGGGATCAACACACCAAAGACCTCGGGTTCTCCTGAGTCAGACCCACAGAAACTTCAGAGTCTTCTAGGTGAAGTCAAAGATTAGTTTATTGGCTGCAACCAAGGTGACAGGGTCCTAGAAGTACAATGCCAGTATATTCAGGAGACTGCACACTTTCACAAAGTTAGGCTTCTCTTCTTATACATAACATTTGCCCTTTGGCGAAACATTCCTTGGGTGAGCGGTATTTCATTTATGGTTACTGATTACAAAAGAAAGCAGAGTCATGATGACATGTACATATTTCACGTTGTGATGCCCATAACAAATCATCCGGCAAGGCCCAACATTTCATCAGATATCGCTGGACCCCTAATAAAAAATGGTCACCTCCCCACCATAAAATAAGTGAGGAAAAGGAAAGAAGAAAGATGTGAGCGAGATATGGCAGGTGTGCGTGCTGAAATGGCTTTATGGCCGGTTGGGCCTAGATACTATCTTGCTTGGTCACTGGGAGGGAACTGACCTAACGAGCTCGGCCTGGGGCAATGGTTCTAACTTGTACTGGGGTCAGGAAGAAGTCGATTAAGGAGTACGTGTCCTTGTGGAAACAAATTCGACTGGATTAAGGCCTATGAAAAGGGCAACATGCAATTAAGGGTTCAGAAGGTAAATGACGATTTCGAGGTGAAATTGTCACTCGAATATACTGAAAATACATGTGCTTGATGTACTCGTCATTTCCGGTCTTTTGATACCAAATTCGTCCTATTTCGACGAAGTTTTTATTCTCGAGTCCGGTACTGTTACGGATCCATATTTTTCAGAACCACAGAATGTGATAGGGCGGTGCAGGCAGTGGCAGAGATTAGTCATGGTGATGTGAGTCCGTCTAGCAGTACCACAGACCTTGACCTAGACAGATATGATGGTTCAAGATCAAGCAGTGTTCACGAGGCCTCAGATACTGAGTTCTCGGATGTTACATCACGAACAACAGATGGTGTAATCGGATGATCAGACGACAGGTTGTATGCAAAGAGGATTGCCTGTTGATGAGCGATGGCCCTTGATATCGGATGTCTAGTTTGAGAACTCCCAGGGGACACACCTGAACCACTGAGGCCTACTGTTTGTTCTATGACTGTGAGGGGGGAGGTCTGGGGGGTATCTGGGTCCAATGGGGCCAGATCACGTTTTGCCACTTCCATGATTCATTGTTTGAGTGCCTTAGTTTGGATGGGGACTTGTTTGTGTAAACCTCCCCTTGGGAAAGGGAGTTGGGATGTTTTTCTTGTTGCGGGATATAGGTTTGGGGCCAGTCACTCTCAACGCGAGGCTGACCTGAACAGTCGGACTTTGCTTCGGCTCGTCGTCCTGACCAAACAACTCCGGCACCTGACGTACCTGATCGGATGAGTGGGCTTGCACCGGCGCCTACCGCAACCGGATCCCGGGAAACACGAGCTTCGATCTATGCTCGGTGCGGCCACAAAGGTATCGTATCACGTGTCTGGGTTAGCGTGGTCTTGCGCGCATGGTGCTGTGCAGAATTCCCAGTAATTCGCTTCCGCCCTTGTCAAAGCACTTCAAGCATTTCAAAAGTGCCCGAGCCTGCCGAACGTTACCAGCAGAGGCGGCAGAATTTCGTCTGTGAAACGGAGGAGCGGCAGGGGCGGCGGAATGACTATGCAGGGCCAGAAAGTGCTTAAAGCAAAAGTCAACGTGACCCATGAAGATCCAAGCGTCAGAGACAAACTGGAGAAAGTTCCTGAAAAAGCAGATTTTCTAAAAAAAAGGTAAAAGGGAAGATGGGGGGGTTAAAAAAACAGGCAAGCCCAGAGGAGCGAACAGTGCAAAATAAAACCTTGTTGCAGGCGCTGTAGCCACTGCAAACCTCCCATCTATTGCTAGACATTTTCCAGTTTTTAAAAATCCCCCTATTCTCACTCCTACTCCTGCTCTCATTCCTACTCCTGCTTTAGCTGAGTCTAGTAGCCCGCCTGGTATGGCATTAGCTCTAGATGTCACACAACCTTCGCTGCAGCCCGTTCAAACACCTACGGACGAACTCAGAGGAGAGTTTACCGCAAATAATGAAACAATGCCACCAGCTTTTTCTCATGGCGACCAAGCCACTATATCTATTACCGCCGCTGCTGCCCCCGATGATAGTACCTTACCTACTATGTCTATTGCCCCAACCTCCACCGACCCTGAAGCTACAAAAGGTACCCCTAACAAGGATAGAAAAGGGCGCGGAAAATGGTTATGTAAATGGGAATCAGAGACCAGTCGATCCGCAGACCCCAGACTTAACAAAGGAAAACGTATTTTCCGTCTCAGATGGCTCTCTGTCGGGGACATATGATGAGGTATCAAGCTCACCCGCAAGCAGCAAGTCCGAAGGGGGACAAAGCGACTCAATGATGAGTACAATTAAAAAAAAAAGCCTGAAGCAGAAAACGCAGTCAGCTGAAAAGGGTCCATTCAGTCTTACAAGGGACTTTATCTTCGGGGGTTACTAATCATAAGCTAGGGGCAAGTCCACAGCTAACCTTCGCAAGTACTCATGAACCCTCTTTGTTATCAATCCTGGAGTCTATCAAACAATTCCGAGAGGAAGCCATAACAAAAAGTTTAGCTGCAAGGGGGGCCTCCAAAAAACTCCAGGGCGTCATTAGAAAATTAAACAAAATATGCACCGACATGGGAGACAGGCTCTCTATGGTGGAAGGAAGAACAGAGCTTGCTTACTGGCCACTCCCGGTAATTCTATGCGGGGACCTGAATTTAAACCTGCCTAGTACCTGGGATTCAACAGGGTTATGGGTTTATCAAGATAGGAAACCTAAAGTGTTCCGAGTGCTGCTCGACTTGATCAATACTCACGGATTAAAAGATGTCTGGGCTGTCTGAAGCCGGAACAGAACAGCTTTACTTTTTCTCCGCTCCCCATCTGTCATTAGCTAGACTCGATAATATTTTTGTATCGCCTGCTCTAATCCAAGATTGTTCCATTGACGTAGTCCCCCCGACTATTGTGGGATCACAATTCCCTTATCTTAAACTTAGAAGGCTGGGGTAACCAGGAGCCAACCTCACACTGGACTTGCAAAAAAGCACTACTGTACAACAACAGTTATCGAGAACGTATGGCCGGGTGGATACAAGAATTCTTGAATATAAATAATGGGACTGCTTCCACTATGATTGTATGAGACACTCTCAAGGCAGGTATAAGGGGCGAGACATGCGTTTCTCTATTAAGAGGAACAGAAAGGAGAAGTTGCAAACCAGCCTGTTACAAGTATAGATGATAGAAGCGGAGAGAAAATGAATACATGCGGTCCAGACAGGAACAGGAATTGATGAGGCACAGTTAGCGGTATCCGTGACCAAATCAGAGATGGGTACAGTGTTGTCAGAGAAAATAGCCAACAAATGAGCAGCATCAAAAGAAAAATGTTATGAGTTGGGAGAGCGTATTGGCCATCAGCTTGCCATTGCTACTAGGCTCCATTACCACAATAAATATAGATAACGAAGGAACAACCTCCGTCCCTAGAAAAATAGAGGAAGCATTTAAGAAGTTTTATGAAGAACTTTACTCGGAAGAAATAGAAGGAACAAACTCGGATATACAGATTAAGGTCAGGGAGTACCTAGCGACTATACCCACTAGCATACTTAACTCGAACGAATATGAGGCAATAGGAACCTCTCCAACATGGGATGAGATTTCAACAACGCTTACTAGCCTTCTGGACGGCAAAGCCGCCGGGACTGATAGTATACCCGTAGAATTCTATAGGGTTTTTTATTCGCAAATAAAAGAGATATTCACAGAGGTGGTAAGATCTATCTCCAAGGGGGTCATACCACCAGACTCTTGGTCATCAGCATCAGCTAAAATAGTGATCTACCCCAAAAAGGATAAAACACCACTGGAAATATCATCTTACTGGCCCAGAACCTTAATCAATACTGATTTAAAAATCTTTTCTAAAATCATTGCTACCAGACTCTCTGCCATTATCAAGCCATTAGTCTCCAATTGGCAACACGGTTTCATACCAAAAAAGGTACTACCAAGCACGTCCTCCGCACTATTACCTTATTTGACTCTTCAGAGGTGTCAGGAGAACCGATCTCATTAATCCTTATGGACGCTGAAAAAGCGCTTGATCGGGTTTCCTGGCAATTCCTCTGGGCTATTATGAAGCGGATTCGCTTCGGTCCAAGAATAATTCAGGCGGTGCAGACACTTTATCAAGATCCCACCACTAAAATATTTATTAATGGACATCTGTCAGAGCAAATTAAGGTTACAAGAGGGACGAGGCAGAGGTGTCCCTGCTCACCCCTGCTCTTTTCTCTGTATATCGACCCCTTGATAAAAAAGAATTGAGCTAAACCCCTCTATCTTGTCAGTTAGTAGGTTTGGCATAGATTCAAAAATCATGGCTTACTCCGATAACTTAGCCATAATAACCCCCAAACCTGAGTCTGCCATTAGGGCTCGAGAACAAGAAGCACAGGAATTCGGATTAATCTCTGGCTATGCCCTGAACAAATCAAAATCACAGATTGTCGTAAACTGGAAAATAAGCTGGGCAGACAGTAGGATAACTGAGAAGGCGAAATATTTAGGAGTCAACATAGTATCAGATCTGGACACTTTAGTATCAGAAAACTTGACTCCTCTTGCTATCACAATTGAGAAATCACTTCGGAATATCGACAACTTGCATTTAACCATTGTAGGAAATGCAACATCTTAAAGATTACATACTTTCCCAAGTTACTTTACTTTTTTCGGACAATCCCGCTTGTTTTTAACAATCATTCACTCGCTATGTTTGAGCGAATCTTCTCGCGGTTCATCAGGGCCTACAGGCAGCCAAGAAGAGCCTTTAATCTCCTCTCCTGACCAAGGGAAACTGTTACACCCCCATTAGACATAATGATAACCTGCCATTGATATTCCAAAACGCATATCTTCATCAATGGTTCTCAGCAGGTATTGGCAGATTGGAGGATCTGTTCAACTCCGGTTGTATCCGATCATTTCAAGACTTGCAAACTTGCTATAAATTGAGTAATAATCAGATCTTCCAATATCAGGCTATCACGAGTCAATTAACACATACAACCTGGGGGTCTGCAAGGTTTGCAGCGGTTGGCCTTATTGATAAATTATTAATCCCTAACTTGCCAAGGATAGGAAGCATCTATTTTACCTTGACTGAACAGGGGCAAGATGATATGAGTAAAATTGACGCTAAATGGCAGCTCAAGCTGAACCCTCCACCGAAAGCTTTCTGTTCTGCTTTGGGCCTAGCACAAATATATCTTTTATCTTCTAAATGCAAGCGCAATTTTATAAAACTGCCTTTTTTTTTTATATAACACCCAGCACAGCCGCTTAATGGACATCTGGCTCCGGGGCAAACTGTCCGCGCTGTAGAGAATAGAGCGCGGATGCAGTACATATGTTTGCTACATGCCCAAAACTTAAGCCCTTAATTCAAGAGGTACAGCAATTTTTTAGCAGAATTCTCTGCTTAGACATTCAACTCACAACCTGTACTATCATGTTAGGGTTATACGACCGATTAGATACAAAAGCTGGTGGGGCATTAATTTTTGTTGCAATGTCCATTTTGCTGATATGCATAGCTACTTACTGGAAAGATCTGAATCCTCCATCTTTTGGTCAATGGCAAGCGAGGTTACTGACTACGTTTAGGTTGGAACGGGCAATCTTTGCCAAACAAGGTTGTAGGGCAAAGAATAGGGGTTTGGTAGTCTGGGATCCTATGATCAATTGGCTTGAATTGGCCTTCCTTCTTACTTTACTCTGTGTCCCCTCCTATTCCCTATCTCCACCTTGGGCTCCGGCCACGGCCCTCCGCTTCTCACGCTCCGCCCCCTTCCTGCCCGTGACTCACTTCCCACTTCTGACTCCTCCTCAGTCTCTCTTTGTTTTTGGTAACATGTTTATTTTTTTAAGACACGACTTGTTCTCAGTTCATTTTTTCTGATTTAATCATTATTGCTGTGCTGAAACACTTATTTGGAACGTGTAAATGTTAATAGCCTGAAACAATATCTTTCTTTCCTTTTGCTTTTCGTTTTTTACGGATCCGGTGTGGGGGGTTGGGGGATCCGCTGTTTGAAAATGTAATTATTGATCTTGTAAATTGTTGGAAAAAATAAATCTTAAAAAATAAACAAAAGGAAGTATATACGCCCCTAATGTCGATCAACCCGCATTCTTGGCCCAGCTTTCACAGACACTAGCACAGGTACTGACTGGATCTGTACTCCTGGGGGGGGCTTCAATAGTGTTGTTGACGTCAAACTGGACTGTTCCCACCCGCCACTCCCGGATGCTCCTACACACAGGATTGCAGGGGCTCGGCGGGATTGGCAACGGCATTGAGGGTTGACAGGCACATGGAGAGCACATCATCCGGTGGAGAGGGACTACTCTTATTTTTCAGCTCTACGCGAGCTGCATGTTCGTTTAGACTCTATCCTCTGATCCCCGGACGTACATGTAGGGATCACTCTGTATGAGTATTTAGCTAGGACAGTATCCGATCACAATCCCCTGCTGGTATCCTTGGATTGGGTTGGGACTAGGCCTACAATTCCTAGCTGGCATCTCCGGCCGGAGGTGTTAGAGGATCAGGTGTTCCCAACCACGATAGGCACTGCTATAGAGGATTATTTCCTGACTAATACTAACACAGCTACAAGCCCCCTCATTGAATGGGATGCTTTCAAAGTTGTCATTAGAGGTGGATGTATTGGTTAGGCAGTGGGAGTACGGAGGGTTCTCCTGGGTGACGTGCAGAAAGCGGAACAACAGCTCTAAGACGCTGAAAGAGTTAGGTAGGAGAGAGTGGATAGACAAGCAGATCTCTTGGAGGCCAGGGCAACGCTAGTAGTACAAGTGGAACGGTTGAGATGCTTTGAGGGCTTACACAGCTCGGGCCCAGGCTGAGAGAGACAAGTCTGGGGCGTTGCTGGCTTGGCTGGCCAATCCGGCGCGTAGAGGGACGACGATTCTGGAATTGCGGGGGAGAGATGGCGTGAGTCACTATTGGCAACAGGATATCAATCCTCAGTTATTGGAATACTATACTGCCCTGTATCAGAGTCAACTAGACCCAATGGTGTTGGAAGGGGAGGGATTTTTAGATGATACTGAAATTCCTCAAATTGATGAAGATGCAGCGGAGGCCCTAGCTCGTGATGTTGATTTGCATAATCGCGTTACGCAAATCTCTGCGAAGCGGTAACAAATCTCTGCGAACATGTAGAAATGCCGCGAACACTCGGAATTACTGGTTCGCGATGCTTTTTTGCTGTTAGCAATTACTGTTTGCGTGCTCGGAGGAAATATCTCGCGAACACGCATATTGAGAACGCAAACATGCAGACATTTCGCGAAGTCGCGGAACGCCAAAATTTAGGCAATTTCGTGTTCTCTGCGGAACGCAAAATTACCAAATTCCGCAAACTCTGCGAGCGGAACGGAATTTGCCGCCCAGGTCTACTCTATAATAGATGAAAGCACGAAGGGTGTTTGCCTGTATCAATGAGGGAAGAGGTAATTATCCATCTACTAAAACCTGACAAACCAGCTTGGGATCGCACTGCATATTGGCCCCTCCCCATGCTCAATCTAGATTATAAGAAATTAAGCCGCATCTTGGCTAGCCGCCTGATGACCCATATGACGACGCTTGTGCACATGGACCAGGCGGGTTTCATTCCGTCCCAGAAAACGGCCATGAATATACGACGAATGCTTTGACTGCTGGACGCGTCTACCTATGACAAAGAAGAGGCGTGCATGTTATCGATTGACATTGAGAAAGCCTTTAACAGTCTCAAGTGGCCATATCTTTTTGGAGTCCTGAGGGCCTTTGGGCTAGGGAAGGGGTTCATAGCCTGGACAGCCATACTGTATAAGAACTCCACCGCCAGGGTTCGCATGGGAGGATTGATCTCAGATGCATGTGTAGGCAGGGGAACCAGACAGGGATGTCCGTCTTGTTCACGCTGGCAGTGGAACCTCTGACTGTACTTGCGCGATCGGGTTGTTATTATCGGGGACTAGACATGATGGGCCAACCCCAATTTAGCGCATTATATGGAGAGGATTTTCTAATGTTTCTCGCCGATCCTGCGGACGGCCCGCGAGGAGCCAAGGATCTACTGAATAGGCTGGGAAGAGCTGCGGGCCTCAAGGTCAATTGGAACAAGACGTGCCTCTTCACTGCTTTGAGTGGAAGGAGTTACCCACTGGACACGTTAGGTGTAGTGTGGGAAAGCAGATGCCTGAGCTATCTGGGTGTTCGAATTTATCACGCCACGGCCGATTTGTTAGACAGTAATGTCGGACGAGCGATACGAGCCACCAAGAGTAACTTTGAATTTTGGGGGACCCTCCTTCTATCAGTGGCAGGACGGGTTTCACTATTAAAGATGGTCACACTGCAGAGATTTCTCTATTATTTTGGCTTGTTACCACTATGGGTCCCACGAAAAATGTTTATCAAACTTAACACCATGATCACAGGATTTGTATGGGGCTCTGGGAGACATAAAATAGCGCTCACCACCATGATGAGACCCTGGAGGGAAGGGGGCTGTGCAGTGCCAGACTTTGGGGCCTATTATCACACAGCCCAAATTAAGTGGTTCACAAAGTGGATGGCTGGGCGGCTTCATAATGCGGAGGTCCATGGGAGTACAGATCCGAGTTTGAGACTGCTGTCCCGCATGCTGTTGCGGCTCCCCTTGAGTGAAAGAGAAGCCCCGGGGGACTTATGGGCAATGCGCCACTGCTAGAACCGGGCTGGCAGAAGAGCTCAGCAGGGACCCCCATATGCGCCTGAGATTCCGCTGTTGGTCTGCAAGGTCATGCCTCATGGTGGGGATTGGCCGGCACTACGAGCTTGGGAGGAGGTGGGGATCTCCACTATTGGAGACCTCTACGAGAACAATACCCTGCTCCCTTTTAATGATTTGTTGGAGCGCTATGAGCTTCCCAGCAGTGACTTTCTTTTACATGCTGCCCTGACAGCGGCCATCTGTAAACATTGGAGGAAGGGCATGGTAGAACCGCCGACTTCTTTACCTTGCCAGTATGTAGTGATGGCAGCCGGGACGATCGAGGCAGTCACTATCGACTGCTCACCCAAGTGACACGGTGAGCCTTGGAGGGCCTGCATTTTGAATAGGAGACAGACCTTGGTGTGCTCATAGATGAGAAGCCGTGGGAAGAACTGGTAGAAAGAGCCTGGAAAAGTTCCAGAAATACGCGATTGCAGCTGATACATTTTTTTTGTCCTCCACAGAGCATATCTTACGCTGTACAAGATTAATGTGTATTTTGGGGTTCGATCAGCTTGTCCGAGGTGTAATTTAGAAAATGCTGAATTTTTACATATGTTCTGGGACTGCACATTGCTAGAAGGGTTCTGGAGGGAGGTATCGACTAGATTAGGTGACATATCGGAACGCTACATGACACTGACCTCGCGTTATTGTCTACTACACTGGTTCCCTCACACAGCCCGGAATAAAATACCAGCAAATTCATAGACTTGGGGTTAGTTCTGGCTAAAAGGGAAATCACTAGTCATTGGAAGGCGAACAGTGCCCCTAGCATCTTGAAGTGGCTGAGGGAGTTTATAAAATGGGTATATTGTGAAGGGATCTTTGGACTGCAAATGGCCCAAAGAACTGGCAGTGAAAAAACACTGTACATGGCGAGAGCGTGGGTGGCGTTAGTAGAGTTGCTCAAGCAACTGAGTGATGATAATGAACCACCCCTGAATGAGTGGAACCGGATGTGGAAATGGGAACGCTGCCCTACCTGTGCATGTAGTCTGGCCATCTGAGAGTATATACTGCATAGGGGTTTTCCCTTTTTAGATCCCCTTCCTACTGGAATTATTGTGCCTGATGCCTTGTATGACTGAATATTATTCTCAACAGAGAATTGGATGATTGAGCGACATGCCTGGGGGTGTGGGGGGGCAGATGTGGGTAGGAGTTGAGTGGGAGGGAGAGGAGGAGAGGAAGGTTTCTTTTATTTTATTTATGTGTTGTGATTTTTGTGAGTTTGTAATGGTACAGACTGTTAGGATGTCGGCTATCCACTGAAGGGACGCAGAGCCTGGCTCGCTTGAGGACACTGATCTGACTTCAATGTGCTGTTGACACTCTGCACAAGGATCACATCTGTGATTATCTGGAGTCGATGGATTGAGATCATTGTATATAGATGTGGGTAATTATTGTCGAACGTACGATGTAAGGTCTGGATCCCCATTGTATTGCTCTTGAATACTGTGATGCTATTGAATAAAATCTGTTAAAACAAAAAATAACTCACTGCTGAGACGTAGCTACAGTTGATAACAAAACTCCTTACCCACTGTGAGATTCCTAAAAGCCTTCTAGGCTAGGTCAACGGTCTCTCTGAGAGGCTTGCAGCACAGCTCTGCTTGACTGCTTTGAATTAAAGCAGAAAGCACAGCTTCAGCAGGAGGACAGAAGGCAGGGAAGGTGGTCAGGTTCTATCAAGGATGGCAGATAAAGTTTTTTTAACCTTTGGGTCAGGGGTACATAACAGAGGTCATGTTATGTATGGATCCACCAATATTTCTCTGCCACAGCATAGCAGCCGAAAACACGAGCAGATGATTCTCGGGCCAGACATAACATAAAATTATAGATGGGCAAAAAGGAAACAACAGGGATGTTTTTTACCTCAGGGTTCTGAGTGACATCATAGACAATTCAAGCTTCTCTCTCATTGTCTAATTGATGCCACTCAGAAAGCCTCGGTGAAGAACATACCAGTAATTCACCTTTACCCATCTATAATTCTATATGTCCTTAATTGACAAACACAAACGTGCTTTTTAAAAGAGAAAAGAAGGGAAGACGCCTTGATGAGCTGCTGCCATGCGTGCCACTGTGTGTATGCAAAGTAGAAGAAAGAAATGTTGGCAAACATACTCGTATAGTAATTTAAAGCATAGGCCACCGCAAACACATTAGCTTAAAAGAACAGGACAACACTATGCGTTCTCAGTTCTAATAAATGTTCTCATTTCAGAGTGCATGTCTTTGTCATTCTTCTGGTTTCTTTACTGTCACTTCCTTTTTAAACACCAGCAATTGTTTAATTTAAATGGTATTTTTGAGTTAAAAACAAATCCAAAACCATACAAACATAAAAAGCACCTGTTACAATTACTGTTTTTATAGTAGAACCCTTCCCATCTACTTTCATTCACATTTGTCTTATTCCATTAACCCCAAAACTTATATATTTCATTATTTTTACTATAGATTTCAGCACAGAAACTAACTGGAGCAGTAAAATAATATAACTACAACAATTGATCTTAGTCTCTAGATAGCACAAAGAAACTGTACACAAAAAACATAAATAGTAGTAAAAGTGTGGGGGCATGTGTCCTAAAAGCGATCTATAGAAGTCATTTGCCCATGCCATGCGCCAGTTATGAATGAATGCAAGGCCTGGCCTGCTGACAACCCAACTGCTCAACCCCAATCTCCCCAACAACAACTACGCTGGGGCTTTGGGTGTGAAGGGGGATTGGGATGCTGGGCCTTAGAATACAGTCAATTTTCACAAAGGAATAAATATAGGCATTGTTAAGAATATCAGGAAGCCCAACGTTTAACTAGAGTTTAATGCAAAACAGCAAGCAGCACAGAAAAATAATCAAAGATAACTGTAATTTAAGCGATCATGGCTCTCACTAGAAAGGGTTAGTTGGAGAATAAAAGCTAAAATACATAATGTATCATACTAGTGTACACTTTTCCTTAATACAAGTCAACGAAGCTAAACCACGTGATAGAAACTTGCAAAAACCTATCTAATGAGCAAGTGGTTGGGTCTTCTCTCCAAAGAAGCACAACATTTCCTTGAGGAGACGTATTATTCATTATTACAAAACAATATTTACTGAAATCCAGCTTCCACTTGTCAGATTTAAAAGCAAGGTTCCACTTATTGGAAACATGCATATGTACAACCATGAATATCGTAGCTTCAAGGCCCACTTAAACCATGAAAATTAGCAAATATATTCAAAGCTACTGAAAGCTACAAACCACTGTAAAACAACACCTTTATTTGATTATAAAACATTGGCACTCTTGATCATATGTGTAAGCACTAATATTGTAATACAAAGGAACATGATACGAACAGGATCTCAGCTTTTATAGCATATTATACAGAGGTAATTCTTAATTACAAGAACCAAAGTTGTAGTCACATCCAAAAACATCACTTACTTCAGTTATACATACACTGCTGTGTTGTGCATGATAACAAGGTAGAACTTTCTTCAATTCCACTATTTATTTAGCCCATCATGATATCAAATACATGTTTTTTTCAGTATAAAATGCTTTATTGAGAAGTTAAAACAATGTAAAACATTAGTGAAAAATCAGGAAGAACAGGAGTAAATAAGAACTAGGGATATGAAGAAAAGCAACATCACTCAAAATCCTTATGAAATAAAACGTACTAAGAACAAATGCAATTTTCGGGAACGTTTTGTAAAGAAATAGGGAGAAAAGAAGAAAAGAAAAAGAAAAAAAGGGGGGAGGAAAAGAAAAGGAAAAAAGAAAACAACACAGTACTAAGCAACATTATGATTAGATGAGTAAAAATGCATAAATTGAAACAATATAAGGTTAAGATGATTTCCTAGATAAAAAGTTAGTCAAAGGTAACCACAAAAAGTCTCTTTTAATCAACAAAGAAGTGGAGGTGGTGTAAGCTCTATCCATTCTATGATGATGACAAAGTAGGTTCCACCATGCTTGAAAGGATATTTTTGAAGCGTCTTTCCAGTTAGAAGTAATGATCTGAAAAGTGATGGCTATGAATAGGTTAACAAAGTTACCAGCATCCTTATAAGTATCAAATACAGGGGATAGATTACCAAGGAAAACATGTTCAATATGAAAAGGGATATCTGATGTTAGAATTTCATTAACTTGGACCACACTTTAGATCACAGCTCAGTAATAAAGGGACAATGTAAGAACATGTGAAAAAAATCACCATTTGTGTGAGGGCAGGACCAACATTTAGGAGAGTCAAGCAGTTTAAATATATGAAGGTCACTGGGGGTGAAGAATAGTCTGTTGTAGAAGTAAAATAGGGTCCGTGTCGTACTGGCTGAGCGGGAGGTGGTATGGATCTTGGACCAAATATTATCCCAGGTGGAACAGGGAGATCAATGCAAAGGTCTTTTTCCCACAAAAGTTCAAAAGGGGACTTGACTCTGGGTGTTTGAGGATAAGATATCAACTTATAAATGGTGGATGCTTTAAATTGAGTAGAAACGTCAATAGAATTAGCAGAGGGAATGGGAGGAACAGAGGATGTAGTGGGAATAGGAGGAGTGAGGAAACAGTAACGAGTAAGGATATCTTTAAGTATATTACAATGGCAAGAATAATGTGAGGAAATGTTGTGAAGGGATTGAAGTTCAGAAAAAGAAATAAAAGCTTTATCATTCAACAAGTGGTGGGGGTTAATGATCACTTTATCTATCCACTCCTTCCATAACAGGGCGCGATTATTAATCTTAAAGTGTTTATTATACCACAGAGGGGTATCAAGGGAGCGAGAGGTGGAGAAAAATGAGCAGACAGAGAGGAAAAAACTAAAGCCTTAGAATGAAGAAGAGTGGGAAAGGACAAACGTTTTGGGAGTGAGGTAATCCGAATGGCTGAGGAGAGAGCAAAAGGAGAACATTGTGCCAATTCCAAGGCACTCCACGCCGTAGATGATGAGGTAGAGGGGTCAGACAAATAAGTCCAAATTTGCCTCAAAGAGAAAGTGGAGTGATAAAGCCTGAGATGAGGAAAATGAACTCCTCCAAGATCTTCAGGAAGTTGAAGGCGAGCTAAAGAGATTCTAGATTTGCGATTATTCCAGAAAAATGTGGTAAGTAAACTATTGATAGTTCGAAAAAGGGAATTGGGAAGGGAAATGGGAAGCATAGAGAGGCAAAAATTGATGATAGGAAGATGCATCAACTTGATCGTAGTAAGTCTACCCCACCATGAAAGGAAAAGAGGAGACCAACTATCAGTAAGGGTCTTAATTTTATTAAGGATTTCAGAGTGATTAAGTTTAATTAGATCTTTGAGATTGTTACAATATAAAATACCAAGACATTTAATATGAGAAGAGGCCCACTCAAAACCAGAATCAAGAAACATTGAAGGGAGACAAAATGTATTTATAGGGAGAATTTCTGATTTGTCAATATTCAATTTATATCCCGAGACATAGGAGTAGTGTTGTAATAAAGAAAAAAAGGTTGGTAGGGAGGTGGATGGGTTGGAGATAAAAAGAAGGATGTCATCCCCATAAGCAGTAAACTTTATATCCACACCTTGATAATGAAACCCCGTATAGTCCTTAGAGCGTCTAATAGTTTCAAGGAAGGGTTCAAGGGCTAAGATGAAAAGGAGAGGAGAAAGAGGGCAGCCCTGTCTAGTACCTCTGAGAGGAGGGAAGTATCGAGACTGGGAACCATTAACCCAAACGGAGGTGGTAGGTGAGGATTATATGAGTTTAATAAATGTAATGAATGTGGGGCTAAATCCATGCCACTTAAGGGACCCAAATATGAAATCCCAGCTTACCCTATCAAAAGCCTTTTCGGCGTCTAGAGTAATAGCAGCAATAGGAAAATCAAATTTAGAAGCTAAATGTATAATATTAAGAAGGGTACGAGAATTGTCTGTAATTGAGCGACCTTTCACAAACCCGGATTGATAAATATTAACTAAATTAGGGATGACTTTGTTGCTTTAGAACAGGGGCAATGAGAGCAATATAAACAGCCACAGAATGGCAATAATAAAAGTTGCGTCAAAGGAAAACCCCCAAAATAGCTGCAAAATAGTACCACCGAAGAGGTGAAAAAAACTGGCAGGAGAGAGTAGCGATGTCGTTATGAGTGAAAAATAAACATAGTACCTCCAATACAAAAAAAAAAATAAGCAGTAGTGTGCAGCTTCTAGGTGGCAGTAATAGAACCAGCAAAATGAGATGAAGATACTGTAATTGCATTTGCGCTCAATATAAACAGTATGTAAGTGCCATAGAAGTAAGGGGGAGAAGTTTGAGAGGAGAAAAGCAGCAATAGGACATTGCGCTGACTGAAGCTATAGCTCGCGGAGTAGAGGAGCTAAAATGGCGGCCGCTGGGTCGCGAAGAAAACAAATGTGTGATAACTCGACATTTAGACTGCAATAAGGTCTGCTACTTGCGTATTTGTGTCCCCAGGCATTCCGACATCAAAATCTGTTGTCGGGGCAAAGCAGCGAATCCTACGAAAGGTCCCGGTAAACTCGAGCGCAGCTCGAAACGCCAGAGCGCCTCAGAAGGCGGCCATCTTGCATCGTCGCGCCGCACCGTCCTCATCAAAAACATTTTTAAAATCACATTCTTTACAATAGATTTTCCATTTCTTAAAAAAGAATTCAAGTCCATAAGTCAGTGAGTGTTAGAGATTGGGTTGTAGGTTGACTGGGGTATGAGCCCTAAGAAGACAGCATCCACAATACTTGTAAGGGTAAGAAGCAGGTCACCCTAAATTAAACTGCGCTCACCCTCTGGTAGCTTGGCACAGAGCAGTCAGGCTTAACTTAAGAGGCAATGTGTAAATTTGTGCAACCCTTCAAACAGTAAAACAGTCAAAACACCACACAAAATGATTCCACACCAGATTGGAAAAATAGAGCTTAATTTAATGAATAAAACAAAAATGAAAAATAAAAAACAAAACAATTAGTGAAACTGGAGATATTGAAGTTCAAAATTTCAAGTAATATAGCGCCTAGAAGCAAAAAGCGATATTGGGGATTTCTGGTCGTGGGGACCAATGCAAAGTCACAAGTTCAGGCTGACTGCGATGGAGCGTGGGTCGGATACAGGGACCCAGTTAAGGTCACAGAACACAGTATTTTAATCCTGGTTGCGGAGAGTTGCATGGATCTGTGTTGTAGATACGTTGTGCAGCCAAGGCAATGTGTTGGTTCTGGGATGCTACAAGCTGAATTGCGAGGCCCTGATGTGGTGATGTTGAGGATCCTGTCAATAAGGATTATGATGTGAAGTCCAGTGTTGAGGATGCAAGGTGCAGAAGAGGTGATTTTTCGGTTCCGGGGAGCAGTGAAGCTCCGTGCGCCGTGTAAAAAGTTGCGCTGTGGCGGTTCAGTCACAGATGAGGAAGTCTGCAGTGATGCAAGTCTTTTGTGGCTGGTCCAATCCACACAACATCAGTGATACGTCAGTTCTGCTCAGGGAATGCACTGTTTAGCCGAGGAGATGCGTTGGTTCTGCTTTGGGATGCGTCGCTCAGCAATGAAGATAAGTCAGTTTTGCTGGCAAGCACCTTAAGCCCACTTCCAAATTTCCAGAACCACTTGGCAGGGTAGACTCAGAGATGACAGAGTTCAGGTGAAGGGGATGGAAGTATATTATGTCCCTGAGACTTTAGAACAGGAGGCCAGCCAGCTAGCTGTTGCAATCACTGTGGGTTCTGAGGTCAGGTGATGCAGGTCCAGTCCTTCTCAACCCAGCAGGACAGAGGGCCAGCATGCCAGCAGGTCAGCACAGCAAAGCAGGAGTCCAGCAAAGCAGCAGTCTAGCAGAATGGCAGTCCTTCAGCATCACTAAAGTTCTTCTTCTTGGCAGAGTCTCCACAGGTCCAGCAATGTAGTGAACGTGTGGTGCCTGAGGTACAGTACTTATACCTAGTGGTGCTTTTAAAGTGAGGAAAACTTCAAAGACAGGTCTTTGAAATGCACAGATTTACAGCCTTCCTGCCCTGGCTCCAGACACATTACAGGGGGTAGGCAGCCTTTTATTTGGGGACAGTATACACCCTATTCCGGTGAAAGTGAAGTTGGGTCCAGATCCCTCCTCCCATCCTGCCAGGATGGCCCATCAAGTACACCTAAGCACATATGGTGTGTGGTTATCTCGAAAGAATACACACAGCTCAGCTGTCACCCACCCCAGACATAATCAGGGACAGGCAGCCGGCATCAAATGGCTAAAGTAAGAATTGCAATTTAAAATCTGACGTCATCATACATTTGTATTTTAAATTGTGATTCCAGAGACACCAAAGATGAATCACTTACATCCTCCCATTGGGAAATTACACTTATACAATTGAATAAGTTAATCCTGTGGAAGATATTTTGTAAAACTTAAAAGTACATGGTCTGCCTTTTAGATATATTGCACCCTGCCCTCTGGGTTGTCCAGGGTCTATGTTAGGGGTGACTTATATGTATAAAAAGGGACGGTTTGGACCTGGCCAAGGGGTTATTTTGCCAGGTCGACATGGCAGTGCAAACTGCAAACACAGGTTCTGCAATTGGAGGCCTGAGACATGATTAAAGGGCTACTTAAGTCGGTAGCACAATCAGTGCCGCAAACCCTCTAATTTACAGGCCCTGGGAACCTGTAGTGCACTTGACTATGGACTTCGAAGTAAAATTAAATATGGCAATTGAGTATGAGCCAGTGTTACCATGTTTTATGGAAAGAGAACATACACTTTAGCACTAGTTAGCAGTGGTAAAGTGCTCAGAGTCCTAGGGCCAACCAAACTGAATTCAGCAAAAGGTTTTTCACTACCAGGACATGTGAAACTTAAAAGTGCATGACCTGCCTTTTAGATATATTGATCCCCGCTCCCTGGATTGTCCAGGACATACCTTAAGGATGACTTATATGTATAAAAGGAAAGATTTGGGCCTGGCAAAAGATTTATTTTGCAAGGTTGGCTTGGCAATGTAAACTGCACACACAGGCTCCTCAATGGCAGGCCTGAGACATGATTGAAATGCTACTTAAGTGGGTGGCACAATCAGTGATGCAAGCCCACCAGTAGCATTTAATTCCCAGGCCATGGGCACATGTAGTGAACTTTTGCCAGGGACTTATAAGTGAATTAAATATGTCAATTGGGTATGAGTCAATGTTGCCATGTTTTAAGGAGAGAGCATGTGCACTTTAGCACTGATTAGCAGTGGCAAAGTGCTTTGAGTCCTAAGGCCAACAAAAATGAATTCAGCAAAAAGTTGGAGGAGGAAGGCAAAATGTTTGGGTGTGACCCTGCAGAAAGGGCCATTTTCAACAGTGAGCATATATTTCAAATATCTGCTTTAATTTCTGAGCTCATTAGGCATATCTTTAAATGACGTTTGTGTTACTCATCTGCCAATTCATAATTTTTTATAAAACATCTTACATCTCCAATATCCTCAGATTTTTCTGTGCCTCAAAAACCTCCTCAGGAGATACACTCAAGGACCTGAAATTCAAACACAGTGCAAATCCATAATACCATCACTACATTATGGATTTCATCACCCCGCTAGTCCTCAACTCCAGCGCATTAATCCTCCAAGGAGACCTTAACTTCCATGTAGAACAACAGACCGCCTCCAACTCAGTTGCACTCCTAGACAGCCTCAGCAACCTGAGATTAACCCAACACATCACAGACCTCACCCATTCGGCTGGAAACACCCTAGACTCCATCTTCACATTCTGCACCAACATCACAATCAACATACCCCGGCCAGTCACCTGGACTGCCATAGTCATGCCATGCCATAGTCAGTCTTACAATCAACATCCACCAACACAGAAGAACCCACAGAGCAGGCCCAGCATGCGGACACTGGAATAACCTAGCAGAAGTGGATTGGGTCTCAGGAACTCACAAGAACAAGACACAACCCAGGGGCATGCAGCAGGCGACATTGAAAATTTTAACAAGTGTTTCACCGACAGCGACAAATGCTGCCCCACCCCCCACAGAGCAAAAATAAGACCACAAGCCAACTAATCAGTGGAAGACTTCAGAATAATCAAACAGCATTTGAAACTATTGGAACAGAAATGGAGAAACAGTCAAGGAGAAGTGGAAAAAACACTTTCAAAGCCGCTCTGGGGACATACCACCAGCTAATACAAGATACAAAGAGGAAGGCCCTAGTTGAAAAATTAGGCACCAGCTCTAACAGTAGTGAAGAAATGTTTACAATTGTCAAGGATTTCACCACAGCCAGGGCAGCCGCCAGTAACATCAGCCCAACTCAAGACCTTTGTAATGACCTTTTAAACGTCTTCTGCAGTAGGATCACAACCATACCCAGCATCTTCACAAGAAGACCCCCTTGACCCATTCCAGACATACCCTGGTGACAAACAAAGAAAACAAAATAACTACATGGGACACCATAAGCACTGAGGGAGCTAAGCAATCATGAAGACCATACACTCAGGGGCCATGCCAAACCCTTGTCCCCATCATGCCATCGTTGGAGGAGCTGCGCCCATCAGCAATGCCTTCATCCCATCCTAAACATCTCCATCAGCACATGCACGAGTCAACGCCCACCTAAAGAAGCCCTCAAACCAAAATCACCAGCTGATATCCCTCCTCCCTTACTCAGCCAAAGTCCTCGAAAAGTTATCAATAAATGCATCTCGAACCGCATAACAAGTCATCAGCTTTTTGGTGCCACACAATCAGGTTTTAGACCCAATGGCAGCCTAAAGCTGCCTTCATAACTGTAACAGGTGACATTATGATGAATCTAGAGAGGGGGAAACCGCAGCACTCATCCTCCTAGGTCTATCAGCAGCCATTGCAACTATCTCCAAGGCCATTCTGATCCATGGATTCCCTGAGGTGTGCCTTAAGGGACATGCCCTTCAGTGGATTTACACATTTCTCATTGGAAGAACTGAACTTATCAACATGCCACCCTACTACTCTGAAGCATGGGAACTCATTTGTTAAGTACAGCAGGGCTCTTTGCTCAGCCCAACACTCTTCAAAATATACATGACTCCACTGGCTGATGTCGTTCGGACTCCCAACATAAACATCCTCACATATATAGATGATAAGCAACTGACACTGTCCCTCTTAGACAAAACACTCAACCTCAGTAACAAGACTGGAGGGGTGTTATTCGGGAAAGACATCTCGCCATGGGCCTGCACCTGGTGTCTTATCGATCTCAGTCATACCCCAAAGCCCAGCTCCAAGCAAGAATCCTTGCAACCATTATAGACAACAAACTGGACATGGCCTCCCAAGTAAACGCAGTTGCCTCATCCTGCTTGAACAACCTGAGAATGCTGAAAAAGATTTCCAAGTGGCTACGAGAGAGCATCAGGGAAATGGTCACCCAAGCTCTAATCACCAGGAGATTGGGCTATGGAAACACCCTATATGCAGGAATAACGAGCTAGCTCACAACAAGACTTCAGACCATTCAGAATGCAGCAGCTAGACTTGTCCTTAACGTCCCACATCAAGCCCACCTTAAGGAACTCCACTGGCTACTGATTCAAAAGTGTGCACACTTCAGACTCCTCACGCACACCTACAAACCCCAACGCAGACCCTGCCTACCTGAACAGCCGCATTAATTTCCACCAATCTACCAGACACCTCCTCTGTTCGGGAAGCACACTAGCACACATAGCACGCATACGCAGAAGCAGATCGGAGGGGGTTACACCTTTTTGTACCTGGCTCTTAAAGCCTGAAACAACCTCCCTCAACACATCAGAGCCGCCCTCTTCTTGAATTCCGCAAGAAACAGAAGACCAGGCTCTTCAAGTAAGCTCACAAAGGAAGGCCTCATGTACCTCCACAAGCATTTGGATACCCTTGCATGTGATTAACGTCTTATAAAAATACAGATAACATAACAACATACTGATTGATTCCGATTCATTTGCTTAATTTTTGCCTCATTCGAAACACAACAGCCTTGACTTGCCATATCTGTGCAAGAAATGCTTATTGACATACATCAATAACAACCATCCAATATTTCTTTCTAAATATTAATAGGCAATTAAATGCATTCCCTTACAGCTCATTTTGTACTCATAATCATTTGCATTTCCTCATATTCACATTGTAAATGAAATAATAAAGTAATTGACATTTAAATGTGTAAACTTTGTTGTTAGTTTTACACTAGTGTTTCCATGATTGTATCATTTCCATGTAAGGATTCAGAGAAAATCCGTTGCCTTTATTCACAAGATATGGAGTAATGTAGCCCCAACAAGGTAGTGGGGTAAGTCACCTTCTGACTGGTGAGTGAGAAGGCCAACAAAACAACTGTACACCTCAGTTCTCACATTCTGATACAACAGTATTTTCGATAGGGTCACTTTCAAGTACAGACTTCTTACTACATCCCACACATGTATATTGATAGCATACCTTTTGTGCTGCATGTTTTTAGTAAGGGCATGCCCAGCTGCGAACCGATCCGACCTTTTCTATAATTTCCAATTGTGCCATAAGGGCAAAATCTAAAGATTCCCGGGCACATAGCATAGGATCTGCCGTATGCGACAGGTGCATGTGATTATTGTGCAGCACACATTCACTAGTGTGAGTTTGAAAAGGGAAAGAAAAATGAATGAGATGTGAAATTGCATCACCACTAGAAGATTTTATAAAAAGCAGAATTTACTTTTGTTTTCCAATAACTCGTTTGCAGAAACTTGAGGTCACAAGGGCACCTGCCATGTTGGATGAGTAATCTGTAGTGCCATGAACTTGTTCATGGAAATGTTGTGTTGCACATTACCCTCTTGATTGCTAAGGCTTTCCATCCTGGTGCTATGTTCTTTTTGGGTATTAGGGGCACCTCACATTTAAACCTTTATAACTTTCTTACACAAAAGGTATCCACACCAACTTTCATCCTTTTTCCCCAACATCCTGGGGATTCTAAAGCTAGCCAGGGTGTATAGATTCCCCCAGTGGGAAACTGAGGAATAGCAAAACTATAGCTAAATTTTATTTTTAGTGGGAAAAATTATTTTAAAAAAGGGCAATGATAAAAGGTTTGTTTTTCCTCTAGATCTCGTAGTGTCACTCAAGAAACTATATGATAAAGTCCAGGCCAAAATAATAATTAACTCCAACACTGCGGGTATAGTCAAGATCCAAAGCGGAACTCAACAGGGTTGTTCGATGTCACCCGTTCTATTTGTTCTATACATGGATCCATTGGCGAACTTGATACACCAAAACCATTTAATTAGGCCACCAACAGCAGGGGCCCCCAAATTGAAATTATTTGCAGACGATCTATTCCTTTATCTCAAGGCAGAAAAAACTAATATTAAACAAACATTTGACCCAATCAAAACATTTTCCAACCTAGGCGGGTATAACATCAACAACAGCAAATCCGAGATCCTATTATTCAATTGTCATAACCAGATTCTCCCTCAAGCTCTCCAGATTCGAGTGGCAAAAAACAGTCCGGTTTGAGAACTAGGTATTTGGGTTACACACAATTTTTCACAGCTCTTGACACTAAATTAAATTACAACGCTCAATAAGGTAAAAAAAAAAAAGCTAAATAGTTGGCAGAACCTCCCGCTATTGATAATTGGAAGAGCAGCACTAATAAAAATTATGGTACTTCCACTATCCGTTTTTATCTTTTCTAATATTCTTATAAAGATCGCAGACAATATCTTCCTAGAAATAGTCTAACTAGTGCGGTAATTCATCTGCGTAGGGGAGAAACCATGCACAAAATTGATAACATTACAATTGAGTCCTGAAGATGGAGGCTTAGGGCTTCCCCACATTCAAAAATATTTCCAAGCCGCTCTTCTAGATTGGTGGTTTCTACCTTCACCAAATGCTAACGGAAAAAATATAGATCTAAAACTTTTTTTTAAATCCCCAAGCAACCCAAACGCTATAGAAATAAAACACCACATATAATTAATGATAGACTTAAACAACTAAAGGAAGAATATCGATTTACATCTTTACATTTAAAAACTCCATTAATACATTATTGGGAACTAAAAGCTACAGTCGATGCACCAGCTCTAAAAAGATGGGAAAGACTTGAAATCTATCAAATAAAAGATTTGGTGATGGGAGATGAAGTCATGGGAACAAATCAGACAAGACAAAACAGAAGGTATCTCGACCCTAGTATTTTCCTACCTCCAAATGTCTAGTCTAATCCAAAAACTACGTCTTCCGGAGGGATTACTTCCTACAATCATTACTCATGCACTGTACATCAAACAAACAACAGGAATTGCGAACTGGTAGAACATACTCCAGCAACAAATTTATGACCACATATTCCCGAGAACTCTTTTAAAAATTCACGCAACCACAGGCTGTCATATAGCAGCAGCTCAATGGAAGGAATATAACAAATGGTCTAATGAAGCCGTACACGGAGCAAATTTTAAACGTATGTCACTCTTCTCCAAATGGCAACTATACCACACTCCTGAGAAACTGCATAAAATGCTCCCAGAAATACCACCAAGCTGCGCTAGATGTAATCATCAAGGAAGAGACTGGCTCCATATGTGCTTTTCTTGCCCTAAACTAACTGACTCTTGGATTAGGGTATTTCAGTCGATCAAGAGGTGACTCAAACAGAATATAGACCCCAACCCTATAACTATCCTATTCGGGATCCCGAATCAAACTTTAACAATGCAACAAAAACTATTTGTTTTAATGCATCCCTAATAGCTCAATCTTTAATCTTACAAAAATGTAAATCACTTGGAAGAGAGTACTACTCCCTCCACTGACCCATGTTTTGCATTTGTGGAGAGGAGGTCTGGCAGAGGTTTGCTCTCCTCCTCCCCTCCTTCATCTGTGACCATCAGCATGGCCATGTCTGCCCTATCTTGGTAGGGTTAAAATCTGTTGACATGAAGCACCTGGCGGGAACTCCTGGGGGTGCCAAGGCAAGAGTAGATGACCTTACCCTATTTCTCCAGAAAGGGGTAAGACCCAGTCCACTTGTCCTAGAGGGCCCTGGGAGACACGGGTTCCAACACATACACTAAATGTCCTGGATGGTACTCAGACATTGTAGCCTTCTGGTTATACCGAAGCTTAAAAATCTCTTGGCTGACCTCCAGTTTGCTGCTTTTTCTCCACATATACTTTGCCATATAAGACTGCATGCTTAGTACATAATCCAGCATTTATTGTTTGGACTCTTTCAGAGGTTTCTTCCAAGTTTCTCTAACCAATTTCAATGGCACTCTTACAGAACAGACAAATAATAACTGAAAGGACACCTCTCTGTAAGCAAACAACAGGCATGGGAGGAGAATATCCCATCTGCTCCTGATAAACCCATGATCATGCCCTTCAGGGTCTTCTTGAACCTTTCCACCAGATCATTGGTCAGCGGATGATATGGGCTGGTGAACTTGTAGGTACAACCATATTCATCCCACACCGCCTTGAGACCACCTCCTCTGGAAAGCCCACTCTGGTGAAAATGCCAAGTAGCCTCTGGATACAGTGGGAGCAGAGACCGCCTTGAGGGTATTGCTTCTGGATGTTTGGTGGCATGGTTCACTACCACCAAGATATATCTGTTTCTAGAGGCAGTTGGTGGGTCTAGAAGACCAACAATGTCAATCCTCACCCTCGCAAAGCAGTCCCAACCACTGGCAGTGTTATCGAGGGAGACTTTTGCTTGTCCCCTGTCTTGCCACTCGTTTGACTGGTGACACAGGAGCTGAGAAACTACTTTACCATGTCAGCCAATAGAAATGGTTAACTAGCCTGTTCCAGGTCTTGGTCTGTTCCAAATGTCTGGACAAGAGGATATCAGAAGCCAATGTGAGGAGGAACTCGCCATACTTCTGGGGGATCACTACTCTCCCGGCTGCCCCTGCTTTGAAGTCCCTGACCTTGGTATAGAGGACTCCATCCTCCCAATAGACTCTTTGGAAACCACTGACATCACTCTTCTCTTGTCTGGTGGCAGTCTGCCTCAGGCCCTCAAGAGTATGGCAATCCATTTATCCCTGGCACAGCGCCTCTCTTGAGGACCCGCCAGCTTCCTGCAAATCTACCAAGTCAGACAGATCTTGCAGGGTTGGAATCTCCCCTTCTGATACAAGATTTTCCCCCTCAGGGTTGGATTCCTTCTGGACCTCTTGAGATATTTGAGCTGGCTCACCAGACCATTTGCCCTCTCTCAAGGAGACTTGGCCCATTGTTCCAATGCCCAAGTGTCCATTTATCCCCTGATGTGCAGCCTGTGCCCTCATCACAGCACAAACCTACCCAGGGAATTCCAGCATTTCAGCATGGACCATTCTTTCCACCCTGACCGGTGGGATGGAGCTTGGCTCTGTTGTCTGCTTGAGAGACTTTGAGAAATACACCAGGTAGGATCTTCTCTGGGGAAACCACTTTGTACAACACCATTGTCACACTGGCTCCTGTATCCCTAAGAACCTCGACTTCAGTTCTGTTGATCTTATGCCTTTGCCTGTACTTCGCCATGCTTGGAGGCAAGGCTGCCAGGGTTGAAACTACTACCGCACCCACAGAAACTAAGGACACCTCTGCATACACTTTCTATACTGCGCAAATGTCCAACCCCACACCTAAACTAGCAATCCCCAAGGACTGCCTATTAGTAGGAGGCTTCTTTGTGCAGATTAAATCACCCCTTATATGTCCTGAATACAAGCAATCATAACACAACCTCAGCCTTGTAGGGTCACAAGTTCTTCCCTGATACCTCTTACCCGTGTAAGTGGATTGGTTCTAGGAATTCCTTGCTTGGATGGTGTTTGGGAATCTTTTGAGGACTCTTTCGGTTTTTGTCTTGGTTACCCATGGCTTTCTCCTGGGAGGGGACCTGTTCTCCTTTATTCTGATCACCTTCCTGGCTCTTGGTCACTCTGGTGTGAATGTCTCACCCAGATCCCTGGGACTAGACAGTTTAGAATAAAACAGATACTTTTTTTTTATCTGTTTATTGACTTTCCAGAAGCAACAAAAAATATTGCTGCCATGCAGGAAAGCGTATTGAGCACAAAACAATCAAAGAACAACAAACTAAAATTGATTGTACACTTCACAGTACTCAGGTGGATAGATTGATCACCGCATATTATACCAAAATTACAGAACAAGGAGTGTGTGTCACTTAATGATACTGTTTAATCATCAGGTGTGGGTTCGCTTTGGGCTTTTGTTACCATATATTGCCTCAACGGTTCCCAAATGTCTTTAGGCTTGGACGAGGATGGGAGTTCTTCTGCACAAAGTTCAAGATTTTCTTTGCAAAATATCACATAATTTATCCAGTGCTCAGTTTCGGGGCCGAAGAACTTTCCCAGGTTATGGCAATTGCAGTTTTGCTAATACCAGAGCAATCCTTAAAAACTTCCCCACGGTACCCTTTACATGCAGCATAAAGCATAGCAAACAGAATGCAGGTGTACATTGCAAGTTTAGATTAGACATGTTTTTTAGATACATCATCACCTCTTCCCAGTATTTCATGACAAGATCACATTGCCACACTAGGTGGCAAAAATCTGCATCCGGGCGACTACATCGTTCACAGTTACTGTTGTCCCGGGGGCTGATTTTATGTTACTTAAGAGGTGTATTGTAGATTTGGTGAATGCATTTGAAATGGATGAATCTGAGATTCCCACTTGGGTTAGTCTGCCAGTTAAGTCACACTCCGAATCTTTTGGTGTCAAGGGGGGATATAGTCCAGTTTTCCACCGAGCTAAGCTACGATCTTCACCACGCACCATATCATCCTGTACAGCCCTGTATTGTATAGTAATCAGTTTTCGCTTTGTGGGGGCTACAAGGAGGACTTGTAAGGATTGCAGCAGCCGCGGGCCGTGGAGGGAGTTACAGTGGGGCAGGGAGGCGGGGAGGGGGAGGGGCAAGGTGGAGAGGGCTAAAAACGGCATATGGATAATTACAGGTAAGTAAACAATTTAAATAATAAAACTCCCTCCACGGCCCGCGGCTGGATTGCAGAGATGGTGATTCTACCGGGAACGATGTGTAATGTGTTTTAAGCGCCAGTTTCAGGCGATGTATAGTGAATTGGAGCATTGGTGTTTGATTAGTAATGTATTGGATGTGATAAGTCGCCCATCTGGGAATAATTCTTGCATACGATCAATCCCAGCTGTGAGGGAATGCAACGGACCCTGCTCTTGCGTAACGGAGAGGGATGCGTGGTAAGCAATTGGCAGTGCTGGGCATATATTGTGAGTTTGTCCGCTAATTTACCTATCGCCTGCCAAGCAGCGATAGTAGCGTCTACAGGGTTTATTTCTGTCTTGGGAGTGTGTCTGCTTGTATGAGTGAGCATGCCAGTTAGGGGAACAGGATGCGAGTCCCCCTCCTCCACCGCGACATGAGGCGTAAAAGCATGCAGATGGAACCAGTGAGAGGCATATTGCGCCTGTGCGCAAAGATAGTTCAAGTAGATGTCTGGTGCACAGAATCCGCCTTGGGCATATCCCCGAGTAAGTATGTTCCAGCCCACTCTAGCTTGTTTGCCGCCCATGTAAGTCGAAGTAGGTGAGTTCATACTGTGTAAAAAAACCATGGGGGGAGTCGTATCGGGATGTTGCAAAACAGGTATAAAAATCTTTGTAAAATAATCATTTTAATAATGGCTATGCTGTCAGCAAGGGACAATGGTAGCAACAGCCATCTGTCCACCTGGAGTTCTAGGGATGCACATGCCACACCATAGTTCTCCCGTATGATGACTACCGGATCCCGATGCACCCACACTACTTGATATTTCACCGGGTCTTTTGTCCATATCAGCAGGTATTCCCTCTGCGGGAGAGTGGTATCCACCACCGACTTTTCTCAATTAATCATACGACCAGAGAACAGGCCAAAATGGAGGTATTCCCGAAGAATGGGAGACAAATATTTGTGTGATTGGCGAATAAAGAGCACCATGTCATCGGCTTACAGGGAGATGACAACAGGGCGAAGAATAAAATTTAGTGCTGTGTCTCTGTGCCACTGCCTGATTACACAGGCCAGAGGTTCCAGTGTGAGGGCGAATAAAAGCAGCGACAGAGGACAGCCCTGTTAAGTTCCTCTTTTGATGGAGAACGGTTCTGATGTAAAATCCCCCACACCTACCCGCTCCGAAGGGTCAGAGTACAGAAGGTGCACCCAGCCTAAAAACACACTAGGGAATCCCAACCACCTCAGAATACAGAACATATATCGCCATTTAATAGAATCGAATGCTTAAGCACCGTCTAGCATTACTGCCGCAGCACGAAGATCTGGGTTCAATATGTGCAACATGGCCAAGACGGTTCTCAGATTGTAAAAGGTAGAGCATTCCAGTATGAAGCCGGATTTGTTGGGCAGCACTAGACAGGGCATTAATGGTGGAAATTTAGTAGCTAGTATTTTTGCTAAGGTTATCACATCCAGATTTATTAGTGACAGAGGGCGGTAGGAATCACATTGTGATTAGTCTTTGTCATTTTTAAGTAATGTAATAATCAGAGCCTGCCGCAGGGATGGCGGCAACTCGCCAGACTCATATGCTTCTGCGTACACCTCTAGGAAGGAGGTAGGGCACCAAGAGGTCTGCATATTCTTTGTAAAACTCAGCCATGAGGCCATCAGGACCTGGTGCTTTTTTGTTCGGTAGGGATCTTATCACTGCTTTGAAATCTGACTCATCAATGGGCTGGCTGAGGTACTCATGGTGACCATCAGCCAAACAAGCACACGCCACATCAGCCAGATAATCCTCAAGCATATCATCAGCCATAACCCCTGCGACGTGTACATCTCCGCGTAGCTGGTTCGGAATTGGTTTACTATCTCTTGAGGTGTAAAGTGCTCACGGCCTTGTGCATCTACTATTTTAGTGATGTGATGATGTTCATTCCTAAATTTGAGTCTATTGGCCAATTGCCGACCTGGTCTGCCTCCCTCGCCATATGCCCTGGCCACATGTCAACGTGACAGGTAGCGGGTCTCGGTTTCCGCCATTGTATTGTATTCCATGATTAGTTTGTGTATGTGTGCTAGTGTGGCAGACTCGGATTGTCCGTAAATTCCCGTTCTAAGGCAGTCAGTGTGGTTTCTATTTTTGATAGTTGCCCCTAATGTCCCGCAAGATGCCGGCTCTCGTGCTAACGCACTCCCCCCCCCTTTACAGTAACCTTAAAAGCCTCCCATAAAGTGGCAGCGCTATCGACCGTGCCCACATTTAGGTCAAAATAGTGCAATATTGCTTCCTTATTGCTTCATTATAAAGAGGATCCAGCAGAGCCTCAGCATGAAAGCTCCAGGTGAATAGGCGGTGAGTGTTAGTGGGCATATTGAGAACCAGTTTTATGGGATTGTGGTCTGACAATGTGTGGGGTAGTAGGCCAACGTCCACGACCCAGCTGTTGGCTTCTTCATCTAAGAGCCAATAGTTCAGACAGTACCAACTATTATGTGCTGGGGTAGCCTGCGTGCCAGTTCTAGCGTCCTCATTGCGTATGCGCCATGCATCTACCAACCCCATTTCAAACATAAGTTCCCTTATGCACTGGGCTACTTACACCTTGCGCCCCCTGTGGGTTTGATTCATCTTTTGCAGGATCTAAATGTGTGTTTAAATCCCCCCCACAGAATGGCTGCATCCGGCCAAGTGCGCAGGATCTTAAGCATCTGAAGAAAGACTTGCGGTTCGTCCAGGATAGGACCATATATGTTAATAACAGTGATCAGGGAGAGACCCAATTTTCCGTGAACCATGGCACAGCACCCTTCATTATCTGTGTATGTATTGATTGGAGTAGAGGGCAGTCCCCTTTTAATCAGAACCAGAACCCCTCTTGCATATGTGGAACACGATGAGGCCAATTTATATACAGCCCACCTGGTGGCAATCTTGTTTCCGTTGACCCAGTGAGGTGAGTCTCCTGTAGGAGAGCTATCTGTACCCCATGACGATCCAAGTATGCGAACATTTCACAGATTTTTTTAGGTGGTATTTGGCCCAAGGATATTCCATGTTAGACAGGTGTATTTATCGCCCTTGAGCTGCAATGTTAATATTTAATTTCAGTGAGTGCTGACTCAAGTATGTATGGCTAAAACATTAGGTAAGTATTTTGTCCAACCTGAGTGTGCAATCACAATTAACAATTCCCAATCAGGAACAATGAAACCCCCTCCCTCACCCACTTTTGCAACCCCAATTCGCCAAAGCCAATTCCCCCAAAAAACCACCAACCCCAACATAGGCTAACAAATTCAAAACTAGATGTGGGGTATACCCATTGGTGAGCCCCTGTGGCGCATCCACTACCAGTTGACCAAGGGAGGTGGCTGCAGTCTTTAACTACATACTCTCTAGGGCAGCAGTTGAAAAGTAACCAAGATAGTTGTCAATAGTAACAGGAGACGAACAGCCGGCAGTGTGATAAGCGATACTTGCAAACTCAATATGTATCCAAAGTGGCACTACTTGCAGGTAACCAGTGTGTACTATTACTGCAACACACAGCACATTAAATGGCATGTCTCGAGACTCACATGTTATCGGAACCTTTGCAGTTATTGTCAGACAGGTATGCAAAGTCATAGGATATTGTCCTCAATCATCATTCTCCGACGTATCATGGGGGCCTGTTTACTGCGGCGGATAGATTTAGCAACGTCCATAGCTTGCTTGCGGTGGTAAAGATTTTGGCCTTGTCATCAGGGCTGATGCGAAGACGGGCAGGGTAGAGCATAGCATAAGGGACATTCTCATTAAGCAACAGTTTCTTCACATTTTGAAATTCCTTACGGGCTGCCTGAACGGTGGCCGGGAAGTCCGTGTAAAAAGACTGTGCATTACCTAGATAAGTGATGGTGCCCTTCTGTCGGACTATGCGGAGGACTGCATCAAGCTCTCAAGAGTTCAACAGCCTTGCGATGATTGGCCTTGGTGGAGCACCCGGAGGAGGGCGACTCGCCAAGGAACGATGAGCTCTTTCTACCATAAGCATATTCGATAGATGTTCAGCCGCGCAGATGTACCTTATCATATTATACACATAGGTTTCTAGTTTGCCAATGTATGTGGACTCCTGCAGTCCCAAAATGCGCACATTATTGAGCTGTGAGTGCGCTTATAGGTCCTCATTTTTAGCCTGGATGATTGCCAGGATTTTGCTAATGTCATTGGTTTTGATGGTCACCCGTTGGAGCCCATCCTCTGTGCGAGAGATTCGCTGCCCAGCTCCGCCGATCCTAACTGCCTGTTTGTCTAATTTGGCTAAAATGTTGTTGATAAGGCTGCTGAGGTCCTCAATCTTACCATCTATAGACTGTAGACTAGCTTGAATGGCAGACAGAGTTTTTTCTAAAGCACTGGGCGACTCAGCCGTGGCAGTCAGTTCCGAGTCTGAAATGGCAGGGTGCGCCGATTTCCCTGACTTGCGCAACTCGAAATTGAGGCGCAGTTGGTTTTTGTCCGCTTTGTCAAAAAAGTTTCCCCTTTGGGTGAACTAACACAAAAGTCAACACTTATATCCACATCATTCCATACAACATTAGTTAGAGCCACAATTCAGGAGCAAAATGATAATGACAATAATGCTAAACTATTAAAAAGTGTATGATTTATTGCAATACATATTCAAAAGCATGATATACAATGTTATCTCCCTAAAAATCAAATACAATAATGCACAAAATATTACATCAAGTGGGAAAATTAATAAGGAAAATAATTCCAATTAAAATGAGATGAATACATTAGCCACTTCCGTTTATATTTATAGACAGGACGGTTTAGATAAATATCTCGTGCCATAAAATTAGGAGCTGGGATGCAGATTTAATCACCCTTACTACAACATTCTGGTAGCCATAACTTGGGGCTGCAGTTCATAGAGAGCCAAGTTGTACTTTTTCCATATACAGAAGAAATATGAGAAAAGTTGTACTTTTGTCATATACGGAAGGAATATGAGAAAGGGTGTAAAAGTTTAGATATACTGAGGTTGACAACACAGTAATTGTTTGATCCTGATTGCGATGCAACAGATGAATATTGAGAAATATACTGTAAAGTGAACAGAAAGTAAACAGAATGTTTGATAGTTTGTTGTAGATTAGAGCACCCTATATTGGAGCAGTGATGTATGCAATGATGTAATGTGTATTTTTTATTCTTTTTTATTCTGTTTATCTTATGCTATTTGTTATATCTCTTGTTTCAGATACTGTATATACATTTGTGGGAATTGAATTTTTAATCCTAAAGAAGGTGTTGGCTTTAAAGATAAGCGCCAAACCGAAACGCGTCGATGCTTTTCAGCTGTGACACATTAAGTCTTTGGAACACAACTACTCCAATCACAAGAGTAGTATAGGATTTGGAGTGTGATTAAGTTCTTTGGCTAATGTATTCATCTCATTTTAATTGGAATTATTTTCCTTATTAATTTTCCCACTTGATGTAATATTGTGTGCATTATTGTATTTGATTTTTAGGGAGATAACATTGTATATCATGCTTTTTAATATGTATTGCAATAAATCATACACTTTTTAATAGTTTAGCATTATTGTCATTATCATTTTGCTCCTGAATTGTGGCTCTAACTAATGTTGGATGGTATAATATGGATATAAGTGTTGACTTTTGTGTTAGTTCACCCAAAGGGGAAACTTTTTTGACAATTTGTCCTTTGGTACCCTACCCCTTTAGATCTTGGGTCCCTCTCTTTTGTTAGAGATTTTGTCCGTTTTGCCCATTATGCCAGGTGAATAACACTGTCAATTTTTATGTGTTTCAGTTGTGCCACACACCTCCACTTCCAATGACCTTGCGCTATTGAGTAGGGCGGGCCACAGGTTCAGAGAGCTGTGGTGAACTATTCTACGTGAGAATATGGCCCTGGGGATCTGGGCCTGGGAAGGCTGCATACAGTCTGCCAGTGACAAAGAATACAAAGGCAGCCCTAATCGAGATGTGACTTTAGTGTAGTCCCGCCACAATACATACAAGCATCAGGGAACAACGTTTGACCATCATATCACCTGGCCGCTCTGATGCGTAATAGCGCTGTGCAGTCAAAGGAGCGATCAGTGAGGCCCAACTTTAGCAGCGTCTCAGGGAGAGAGCACACCACAGGCTGCCAGGTCGGGGCGCAGGGCAGAAGCGACCTGCCAGGCTCCTCAGCGACAGGCAAGGCGAGGGCCCGATACAGCTTCCCCAAGAAAATACTACCAGGGTACTCACCGCGGTTGAGCACAACTCCGCCCACTCGCACACACCACACCTACACCCTTCCGACCCAGCCGCCCGCACAATATGATCTCCACAGGTAGAGGGACAGCCCGCAGTCACAGCCGCAGCCCTGGCTCCAGGACCCAGCTGGCAGACATAGGCCACAAATCCACAGCACCCCTGTGGGCTGCACCTCGATCCCGGCTCCCAGTCAGCTGATCATCACTGTGAAGGTGTATGGCCCACTATTGCGGATCTATGCAGGCTGCAGTGCCGATTGGGGCAGGTAGGTGAGTAGGCTGCACTGCTTTCATATGTTGCTGGCAGGCGTGATTACAACCTGGATGCTTCCGCCCTGGGGCTGTCGAATGATAGTGCCCCGCAAAAAGAACCCTCGGGAGGGGGAAAACCGGCAGATCCCCACCGTTGTCAGTGATTCTAGCTGCTGGGTCAGGGGGGCAGTGGGTGCGGGCACTCTAGCAGCCTCCGGTGTATCCGATATCCTGGCCTCCACCACCGAGTCTCCGGCCGGCCGCCATGTTGCTGCAGGGCCTGTTCCTCAGCTCGGCATCCCTCGCACCAAACAGGGCTCCCATCTTCCAGCAAACCTCCCCAGGCTATCATGCAGGTATCAAGCCAATGCCTCCATGTGAAAGTCAGCGTGGATATTTCCCAGGGAGCAGGATACGTGAAGGATAATGTCGACGGCCAGCGGAGCTGCACTACAGCCATTACGCTGTGCACCCTCTAGCACCCCCAGAATAAACCAGATACTTGTGCAACTTCTCTGAAGGGCAGTTGGACAATAGGTACTCCTTCATAAACACATTGTACAGCCCCCTCATATGTACTTATCTTGTTACCCTGTATCCAGTCCTCTAGTGCCTTGACAGATATGTCTACTAAGTCAACTCAGGATTGGGTACTTACTTTCAGGGTGTCCATAAACGGCATGCTGTACTGCTCATGGGTGAGCTGACTGTATCCCAGGTGGACCGCGTATGCAGGATAATTGTACCCACAGCTCAAGCATTCATTGTGCTGGAACTAAGCCAGTACCCTACCACTCCATTATTGGATAAGAAGGCGTTTTCTCCAACTAAACTAGAGGATTCCCCATATCCCACACAGAATTACCGTGTGTGGGACACAGGCACCACATCTGTACTCAGGTTGCCCCAATCCGTCCTGAGTAAGACACGCAGGCCGAGGCCCACAATTACCCCTTGAGCCCCAAGTCAGGTCGAAATGTTGAAGCCCATATTCCTCATACCTGGACCACGAACTCCTGACTATAACGTGCTACACAAGAATTGCATTGTGTATCCCAAAATCAAATATAAATTGGTGTTGTATTATGTGAATGTGGCCAGGTGCACAAAAAAGATTGAGAAGTTTGGATCAGTCTAATGATTGAACTATTGTAACCATTTTGTGTATTACATTGTCTGAATTCTATTCACCCTCCCCACACTCAAGCACACACTCTTTTTGCACGTTCCCTTGGAGCAACCTTCTCCCCACCCCCCCACCCTTCCGTCTGTTCTAAATTGCAGTAGAACCCATACTGTTGCGCTCACTATGAAGGAATAAAACCTGTTGTGAATCAAATATTCTTTGGTTGGTGCACTTTTGATAGATTGTTATGTATCAATTACTCTGAGCCAATAGGTTACCGGCTCAATAATATGTTGAATAATCTATTGTAGGTTGTGATTTATTTCAACTACTGTATAAGGTGCAGGATCATTGTTTTTCGTTCCACATGGGTAAGACCAAACTTCTGATTAAGCTCTGCTTAATGTGGGAATATGATTTAGACTCCTCTCCCTCTAAGGCCAAGAGCCTATGTCTCCCAGCTACTGGAATCAGATCTCACAGGAGTGAACCCCAATACTGAGCACTCACCCTCTTCATCTTAAGAGTCCCCTGAAAAGCTGTCAGCCATTTGTCTATGTCATCACACTCCTGGTACTTAGGGACAATCCCATTGGGTAGTCAGATCAAACCAACCACCCCCAGACCATCTTCCTCTCTACCACCACTTGTGGTTCTCTTATCCTCACATGCCCACTTTTCTTTTGGCCAGGGCCAATTTCTCTGTTTATAAGGCTATATAAGCCAGCTGCACCTCAAGCTCTCTCTCCCTAAGCAACAGATCTGGCTTACCTCTGGTGGATTGTTTTCCTCACTAGCTGTCAGCTGCGGTCCCTGCAGGTATGAGCGGTGGGGCAGAGTGAGGGGTATTTCGACAGACGAAGAGAGAAAATTAGTTAGTCATCTGATTTTCCCTCGTCGTCTATAGAAATCCCCCCACCCAGCCCCACCGCTCTCACCTGCACGGGCTGTGGCTTCCAGTTCTATATATGGCCATCGTTACTGTGTGTATGTGGAGAGGTGTTAAACTTCCTCATCACTGAGGTCTAAGGGGTCTTCCTCTTCCTGTCCTTCTATCACTGAAGCCTTATCTGTATCAGAGGCCTGAACCTTTAGCTGGGCCCCTGCCCAGGGTGAAAGGGATTTTATCAGTACTGCCTTCCTGGAATTGCAGGGTGCTAGTAATCCTCTAGCCCTACACAGGTCCCTATTGCAAAAGACAAATGTAACCATTGGATCAATTCCTCCCTGGACCTGGTCATACCTAGGAAACACATTCATAAAAAAACTACGAATAACCCTTCTCCGTGGAACTCCCCCAAGCTGCATAAGTACAAACAAACCTGTAAGAGACTTGAGGGGAAAGGGAGAAGAAACTATGACGCAACTAGTAAACTGAAATACGGGGACTCCCTAAACATTTATCAGACTAAAGTGAAGGAGGCACAAGCATCCTACTATGAGGAAAGATGTAATTCTGTTTCAAACTCCCCAAGCGAAAATGTTTAAATTGCTAAGCATCTTCTAAAACATCCGGTGAGGGATGACCCCTTGAGGGCTCGCAGGCAAGGTGTGATGAACTTGCAGAGTTCTTCTCCAATCAAATCAAGGATATCTACAATTCCTTTCCCCCTCCTGCCGCCACTGTTAATCTGCTGTTCATGGAGAACTCTGCCCCTGGTGAGCACTCTCGTAAGGAAATCCCCTTGATGGGTATGGACACGCTAGTTAACATCTGTGCCTCAGTAAAATCTGGCTCTCCCTGTGAACCGGCAGCCCCTCAATTCCTAACTAAGGCTGGGGAAGTAGTACTCCTGGTGCTACTAAAGGTGATAAACTCCTCCATCTTGACCGGAATAGTGTTGCCACTGTGGAACCACGCCATGGTGAAGGTACAATTGAAGAAACCCAACCTCAACCCCAACATTCTTGGAAATTACCACCCTATTTCCTTCCTTCCCGGCATCAGTAAAATGCAGGAAAAGCATGCTAATTCAGTTATCTCAACCTTCTTTGAATCTCACAACATTCTTCACCCGTTGCAAACCGGGTTCCGCCCTCAACATGAGACCGAAACAGCGCTACTGGCAGTGTTTGAAAAGGCCCAAAAGATTTTCGACAAAGGAGGATCGACAGCTATCATCCTCTTGGAACTCAGTGCCACTTCGACACTGTTAATTATGACAACCTGATCCATGGACTGAGGAATGTCGGTCTATCAGGCGGTGTTATCACCTGGCTGCAATCCTTTCTCAAGGATAGGATTTTCGAAGTCTTCGAAGAAGATAACATTTCTAACCAAATCCCCCTTGGCTGCGGCATCCCAAAGGGCTCGTCCTTGAGCCTGCCGCTGTTTAATATCTATATAAGCCCTATGTCACGGATTGTCCTCCCTTTTGGGATATAAATTATCACCTAGACCGATGACACCCAACTAAAGGTGGCCTTAAATCATCCAGAAAACTTCTCGCCCTGCCTTGGCCCTTGCCTGGAAAGTGTTGCCAAATGGACAGAATCCTCCTTTCTTAAATTGAATGGAGCAGAAACGGAGCTCATGCTGCCTGGTAACTCACCCACCATTGGCAACGACTCAGCATGGCCAAGCTGTCTCGGCGCCCCGCCCAAGCCCAAAAACCAAATCAAAAGTCTCGGTATGTGGCTAGATCGGTCACTCACTTTTGATTATCAGGCAACGAAACAGGCCACATCCTGTTATGTCATCCTACAGATGCTCTGTAAAGTCCACACACTCCTCCCCTTCTCAGCAAGGAGACTCATGGTCTAGGCCTTGATTCCTTCCCGCCTCGACTATGAAAATGCTCTGTATCTAGGAGCCCCAGGGGCAACCACAAACAGACTTCAAGTAATTTAGAATTTTGCAGCACACTTGCTTCTAAAGCTCCTCAACAGCCACTCCACAAGACCAGCTCTACCCTGCACTGTCTCCCAATTGTGAAAAGAATAACATTCAAGTACCTATGTATTGCTCACAAATCTTTCTGGTGTGCAGGCCCCCCCATTCTACGATCCATTCATTTTCCCCTACCGTCCTAATAGATGCCTCCGATCATCCAGTCCCTACCTAGTCTTGGTTCCCAAAATCAATAAGAGGAGAAGTGGTGGCCAGTCTTTCTATTACACTTCTGTAAAGCTCTGGAACTCTACGTTCAGAACCCGACCTCCTTTCCTTCCGTAAACTTCTCAAAAACGTTTTTTTTCAAAATCACACCTACTAAGCTGGTGTGACCTGCCCGGTATCTTTGCTACCGATGGGACGCCTTCGGGTAGCCATACGCTCTATAAATATCCATAACATAACATAAGCTCTGTTACTGGGACAGTGGGTAGGCTAGCTGGATCAAGCTCCATGGTATCCCTTATTTTTGGGTCGTAAAAGCATTTCTAAAAATTGAGGTCAGAATAATTTAGAAAATAATCAATCAGTATTAGTACTTGTTCAATTTAGATGATGTTTAATTATACAGCGTAAATACTGAATGGTGTTACAAGCTTTGGATCCCACAACTGCGCGCCAAATGTAGAAAAGTAGATTATTAGTAGGTGGGGTATTCATCTTCAGCTGATAATAATACCATGATCACTAATAGGTCCTGTCGTCTCAATAAATTAATCCGTGCTCAACCCTTGGTAGCTTGGCAAACAAGCAGGCAGGCTTAAATCAGGAGACAGGTATGTGTAAAGCTTTTATTATCACCAAAACAGTAAATAAGTAAAAGACACAACATTATAAAAACCTGACACCTTGAGATAAAAATAGAGAATAGTTGTATCTTTAAAATGACACCAAAACAGCAAAAATCCAATGTAGGGTACTGGTGATATGAATTTTTAAAGATTAAATTCAAAATTGTGCATTCTAGTGCCAAAAAGCTCAAATCGCCACTCACAGCTATCTGGTTGCACTGGACCAGGACAGAGTCAAAGTTTTCGGCCAACCATGATGGAGGTGGGTCGGATAGGTTGAGCGCTAGGCAATGCTCAAGAGTTTAACCTCGGACTTAGGGCCTGATTTAGATCTTGGCGGACGGGTTACTCTGTCACAATAGAACCAGATATCCAGTCTGCTGAAATATGAATCCCATTATATCCTATGGGGTCAAATCTAAATCAGACCCAAAGTCTTTTCTTGGAGCTTTTCTCTTGACATCGAATCCTTGGGATCCTCAGACCCAGAGCTCACTTTCACGACAGCGGCCTGCTGCATGGCAATGCCTTGGGTAAAGCAAACAAAAGGAGTTGATGTACAGAGCACGGGAAATACTTGCCCTTGATAGTGAGGTGCTCTGAAGCTTGCAACAGGAAAAGCAAGCGTGGGCAGGCAGTTTCGCAAGTCGGCGATGGCGGCTTGACTCTTGACACCGAGCCGGCCTCCTCCTGGAGCTTTTCAGCAAACCTTTGTATAAACTTTGTTGGTTCCTTTGTGGAGATAAGTGTCCAGTACCACCAGCCAAGGAGTCAGAGACTCTGGATTGCCTTTTGGGTGCTAGGATTCAATATCCCACATTGCACTTGTAGAGTCTAGGAAAATCCAGTTGTAGCTGGTCAGCTGGACTAGTTCTCTATTTGACTGCTGCAGGTGACTTCTTCTAGAACGTTTCTACCTGTTGCTGATCAGGGAGTCTACTCCTTCCTTTGAATCAGGCACAGTCCTTTCTTTGTGGAGCCTTGTGCGTGCAGCAGGTGCTGTGTGCTTCTGAGTGTAAGCCTTCTGTGATGCAGTCCAAGGGTTCAGCAGGGCAGTCCTTCTTCTTCTGTTGTTCCAGGCAGTGTTCTGAGGAGCTCCTGCAACTGTCACATATTTATCCTCCATTCTAGGCTGGCAAGAGGGGGGACACCCCCAACCAATATGTGTAAAGTTACCTCCCTGTTGTATGACCACTTCCTGCAAAGTGTGAAATATGTTGACACAGAATGCACTGTTTTCACAAAAATCTAAATGGAGAAAATCTCTCGTTGGTGTGTGTGGCTGTATAATCCAACCCAAAAGTATGGCTAATCTAATTAGGAGGGCTCCCATCTGGCTGGGAATCAAGGAACGTGAGCAGGCCTGGGTCCAGTGACATGTGTTCTATTACTTTTGAAGTCCAGCTTATCTCCCCAGCCCTCTTCCTTTGCCTGGCTTCTCCAGGAAGCAAATATCCTCCCACCAAATGGCTCTATTGTTTCAGCCCCAGGCCTCTTCACACCTACTCTGGGAGCAGATTGGCTTAGGCTGTGAAAGGCTGACCAATAAGAAGATGCTGCTACCGGGCTGCGTTAGGTAACTTCAAGATAGTAAGTTCAACAACTACTTTCCTATACAGTTATTATAAATCCGACCATGGCAAGTTGTTAGACTCATTGTAACCATTATTTTTAATACTTTGAACTAAATTGCTAGCCAGCTCCGAAACAAAGATAGCCTTTCTTTAGTTCAATAATGCCTTCCCATGTTAGCCTATGAGGCTAGCAGTATCATAAGGAAAAACAACATTGGCTGTTTTTCCCTACCCTGGCATAGAAAACATCTTTTATATTGTCCCTGCTTTTCATAACAATGCACCCTACCCCTGGGTCACCTATGGCATACCTTAGGTGTGCCGTTTAAGTTATAAAAAAAGGTAGTTTGGGGCTTTGCAAGCACTTTTATTTCCAAAGTTGAATTTGGACATAGCTATATTCTGGAACTAGCCTGCAAAGCAGGCCAGGCTTTAAAATGACACTAGACACCACAGCAGTGCACACTTAAGTGCATTAAGTCCACTGGGATCTCTAAACCTACCATATACTAGGGACTTACAGGTAGCTTGCCTTGGCCATTTAGAATGATACCAATTACTATATACCTTTTAGAGAACAGAACCCTGGCCTTGGGCCTGGTTAGCAGAGCTCAAGGCACTTTCAGAGTCAGTAACCATCGGCATCAGTCAAAATAAGGTTTGATCAGGGCTAAAAGGTTGACTTTCCTACACCCAACATACAACAGGTGGTACCTCCAGGTTGTGTGATATTTCACCAGGATAGGGAAGATAGGACTACGGGAGGCAAAGCTACTAACGTAAACAGCACATTATAATGTTCCACCTTTCAAATTAACAGCTTAAAGGTTCTGTATTTTGCTTTCTCCCAATGTATCTTTCTCAGGGGGTGTATTACAGTACCTTCATTTTTAGGTTGCTGGGCTGAAGCTAAAGCTCCTCTTCGTTTACTATATGCTAACTTCACCATTTTAGTTGATTTTAATCTACAACTTGACGACAAGAATGAGGGCCTAAAACAGCAAGACAACAAGAACGATAAATTGAGTTTGGACTTTTCAGACTCCTGTACTTCCCTCCAACCCGTTGCTGGATAAACACATAGGGTAGGCTGTAGGCTGGATGCTGGTCGATATAACCTGGTCAGATCATTACCTGATTGTGTTTCAGTGGACTCTGGTTGGACAGGACCAAGGAGATTGACAATATCCTTAGAACCATCAGAGTTTGGAACAAGATCATTCATATAGAGTACATGAGAACATTATCGCTATCAGAAACAGAGCTTACAGGTATGTTGTACTCTAATTTGGACTTGTTATATAGCTGACTCAATGCCACAGCTGATGTTCTAGCTCTCATAAAGTCTGCCAATGTCTGGCAAAGCAATCCTTCTGCCCCTTGGTTCTCAACTGAACATCGGAATATTGAGAAAATTATAAAAAAATAAATGGAGGCTCAGAAGATAATTTTGTCTACAAGCCTGTCTTAAAAGGCTATCATAAAGGAGTAAACACACAACTGCACAGGTAGCCTATTATGCAGAGAAAATTGAACTGGCAAAAAAATACACCTCTGAAGATATTTGACAGCTTAATCTGTCCTGAGTCCTACAGTCTGAATTCCTAGGGTTCCATCATTAGTCGATCTCTGTGAAAATCTTTCTATTTTTTTGAGGCAGAAATACCAAAAGTACAGGCAAAATGTATTACCTCAAGTATACAGCTATAACATTCCCATACTGTGGGTTTGTTGCTTGCCCTGCCTTCTTGCTCTTTATTAAGATTCACTTGTATCTCCCTGAAGGAAACTATACAGGCTTTACAACATTGCAGGTCTGGCTTACCCAGTGGTCCCTGCCATTTTAGCAACTGTAGCAGAGGTGATTGCATCCATGATGGCAATTTTTGTTTACATTTCTGTAGATCTTGATGCAATTCCCCACCTGTGGAAAAAGGTGAAAATAGTCCTACTGCTTAAAACGCCTGCTGCAGATCCTGCTGTAGTGTCAAATTGTAGGTCATTTCTTTACTGCCAGCAGCTGCAAAGACAATGGAAATACATGTAAACATGCATATGGTAGTCTACTTGGAAGGAAATAACTTGTTGCACCCACTCAGTCTGGCTTCCACCCCTGGCAAAGCACTGACACAGCATTGCTTTAGATGACTCACCTTGGACAAATATAAGATTTACTCCTTTATCCTTCTGGCGATATCTTATTACAACAAATAGTAAAGCTTGGTATAAGAAGTACTGCATTGGGATGGAATTAATACTTTTTCAAAGGTAGGGTACAGATTGTTTGGCTCACCCCTTTTTCTTCTTCATACAAACAGCTGCTCTATGTAGTACTCGGGGTTCTTCCCTGAGCCCTACTCAGTTCAGTTCAGTTCTTTTATTTGTTTCGAAGGTAAAAAACCATCATGAAAATACATAGTAGTACATGATCACATAAAAACATACTGAACAACATAACGATATGTTTGACAAAACAGAGCGGAAAGTTAAAAAGGGATTTTTGTGAATAATTGAAACGGAGTGCAAATATGACACAAGGCTCCATGCGACTTTTTAGTTTCCTTCCTGTCCCAGCAATTTTATCAGCCTCTTGTGTTTCTTAGTTTAAAAGCAATTTTCAGAAAGCTCGTGATGGCAAACAGGGTACGCATTTCGGTGGCTCTTTGCAGAAACAATAAAGCAGATTTAGCATGGATAATGGATGAGTCTTTTAAAACGTCCACTAAAAATCTTTGACGCGGTGTTTTATAAAAAGAACATAATAATACAAAATGAAGGGTGTCCTGCGGAGACCTGTTGTCGCAGCCGCAGGCACCCTTCTGCTCAATTGTTTGTGTAAACCCAGACGGATAGGCTAAAATATGGTGCATCAAATTGAGCCTAAAACGAGTCATTAAAAACCTCTCATGTTGACTGTACATTAAAAAGAGATACGGTTCCATGCCCACTTCATTGCTAACAAGCGAATAAGCAACTACCGAAGATTTAGTAGAGTCACGCTCCCTCCTCCTGTCATCATATTTTTCCAGTAGTTGCTTTTGTACAGAATGTCTGGAATATATGTCCACACTAGAGGGGTCCAGAAATAACCTTTGCTCATCAATATCCTCCAATGAGTCTTTGACGTATTTCAGCCAGGGGATTTGGAGCCCTCTCTCTTTCTTCAGGCAATCCTGGATGATCTGTCTAGACAAATCCGCATTGGGGTTTGACCAAATTTTGAGCCAGGCCAGTATGGGTCTCAGTCTGATCAGATCGGCAATGTATGGGGTACCCAACTCTTCGTGTGTTATTGCCGCTGGGATGTTCAGCGGGAGCTTTAGCAGTTTTTTAAATAATGTATCTTCCTCTCTTTGTATTAGTTGTGCTTCACTAAAGCCCCACACTTCAGCTCCATAGATGGTCTTTGAGATACTGATCGACCTATACAATACCTGCTCTGGGGACCAACGTCCCATACGACGGGCGAAATTTAGTGTAGCTCCATTAGCTGCAACTAGTCTCCTGGCCCTCTCCTCTATCAGAGGGGTGAACTTGAATTTTTCATCAAATAACAGGCCTAAATACGGAAATGATTTAACAGTGTCCAAAACGTGATCCCCTAGTTTGAACACAAATTTCTTCAGTGGTTTCTTCCCCACAACCATGATGAAAGATTTTGTCATGTAACCGAGAGGTCCAAATTCCTCATGAAGTCCGAGAAACCCTTAATTAAGATCTGCAGGCCAACTGCCGTTCGAGCTAGGAGGACCGCGTCATCAGCGTACAGAAGTACCCGCAGATGACATGAGCCCACCCTAGGGCAGTCAGTTCCCAGTGCTATCAGGGCACTCTCCAATCCATTTATGTAAAGGGAGAAAAGGAACGGCGCCAGGATACACCCCTGCCTCACCCCTCCAGAGCACGGGAAGGGATCGGTAGTGGCCCCCCCGTACTATAGCGGACTTTGGCTGTTGTGTTCCAGTGCAGCTCCCTCAAGATATTAATAAGATCAGAATCAATTCCCAGGTTAGACATGAGTGACCATAGTTTGGCTCTATTAACATTATCAAAAGCAGCTGCTAAGTCCATAAACCCCATGTATATGGTCCCATCAGTTGTCTTAGTATACTTAGCCGTGAGGAGGTATAGGTTGAGGCATTGGTCACTAGTTGACCTACCTGATCTGAACCCATACTGGGTATCCACCAGGATGTTATGGGTGTCAGTCCATTCTATTAGGCGGTTAAGGAGCGCCCTCCCGAGTACTTTGGCGGAAACATCGATCAATGAAATGGGTCTGTAGCACTGCGGGCTGTCCCTACAGCCTTTCTTGTATATCGGGACAATCACCGCAGTGGACCATGATCTCGGCAGGCCTGATTTGATTGCAGCATTCAGTACTCTCATTATCACTGGGGCCCATAACTCGGTGTTACTAAGGAATAAATCTGGGGGGGTGCCATCCGGGCCTGGGGCTTTGTTTCTTGTCAACCCCGAGATTGCTTTAAAGACTTCCTCCAAGGATAATTCAAGTCGTTCAGCCCTTGGTCCCCTCCATATTCCATCACCAAAGTCAACCTCCTGTTGGTTATACAAGGATTTAAAATGAGCAATCCATTGTTCTGGTAAAATATTAACGCTGATGACTGGGGAGCTTGAGTCATACAAGCATGGTCTATTTATAATTTTCCAAAACTGTGCATAGTCCTTGTTTTCACCTGCCTCCCTTAGGTCAGCCCAGAGTTCTTTTTGAAGGGCCATTTTCCTTATCTTTACCTGGGTTTTGTAGTTCTGTCTGCAACGGGTGATTTCAATCTTGTCCCTTGGAGTCTTTTTTAGGCTCTGCTTTAGGTCTCTTAGCGCTCTGGAGCAGTTAGAATCAAACCATCTTGGAGAGGATGTCTGTTTTATGGGCTTCTTAGTTTTCAGTAATCCTTCTACAATTTTGGTTAACGATTCGAAAGCCTCTACCACTCCTCTCCCCTCTATTGTGGGATCTAAGCAGGTCTCTATGTGGGCTTTCCCTTCGCCCACTAGTTTGATATAAAACTCTTGAGGATTAATCAGTGACCACCTTAAACGTCTCCCTTGGTCTGTTGGTTGGATATCAGTTTCATGGATCACCCCTGGGTCTTTTCTGGTTACATCTTTACATTTAATTTCTATTAAAATGGGGTTGTGATCGCTAAAGGGACTCCACTCTGTTCTAGTGTTTAAGATCTGATCTCTGGCACAGGCAGAGATCGTTATATAATCTATTATGGACCCACCACCTTTTCCCTTGAATGTGGGTGTTGGAGATTCCCCTACTTTGAGTGCAGCTAGATCCATAACGTGAGTGAGCGCAAAGTTATCTAAAAGTTTCATCAGAGTTGTACCCTCTTTATTATGTGTGAAATGGGGACCCTTTTCTAGTGGGCATGCTGACCAGTCAGCGGATAGAGGGACTAGTTTGGGGCATAGATGACAATTAAAGTCCCCCATCAACAGAACAGTTGGTTCTGGGCCCTTCGTCCTTTGATCCAGTTCCTCATTTAGTCTGCTCTCCAGCTCTGCTAGTATTGGAAAGTTCCCCTCCACTGGCCCAGAGTTATAGAAATTTAAAAACAGGAGACTCTCCCCCTGGAGTTGTAGTGTCACTATTTGTATATTATCTGACATCCAGTCTGGGTATGACCAGGTGCCATTTAGGTCTAAATCTACATATATTACTAGGCCTCCTTTTGCTCTTCCGGAGTTTGTCCCTTGGGCAGGTCTAAAGAAACACTTATAGCCTTCCAATTGACAGGGGCCCGAATCCCGTGCCCATGTTTCTTGGAGCGCTATAACATGAAAGCGCCTTATAAAGTCTAACCACTCCTTACTTTTCAATTTGGCTTCCAGCCCTGCAATGTTCCAGGATAGGATGGTCAAACCCTCCCTATTCTCTTTATCTCTTACTGTGCGAATTTCATTTATTCCTTCCTCGCCCTCTATTGATGTCTCTTGGATATTTACTTTGCTTTCCCCCTGACTCGAATGTTGGTCTAGCCTCCCAGTTTGTGTGTTGTCCACATTCCCACTTTCACCCCCTGTTTCTCGACCCCGGGATCCACTAGTCGCTAGGCTGGCTTCGGTGTTAGTTTCTATTGGGATGAGTCAATCAATATCCTCGAGTGATTGAATTGGGGCAAATCTATTTCTCCATTGTACATAATTTCGAGGATGAAGGGACTGTTCGGGGTGGCTAACCGGTCTCGGTCTGTGTATGCGCTGTGGTCTTCCCAGAATCCACCCTCCTTCCTCACTCAGACGGTTGGTATTCCGACTCCTTGGGTAAAAATACCCAAGTGGGAGTGCACAAATGGTACTGGTTTGATTCCTGTTGGAATTCTTCAGGATATAATCAACCAGACCCGGGTCCCTAAAATTTGCAACTATACAGTCCCCTCTAATATCTTTTTCCCCCCCCGATCCAGTTTGCTCTTCTTACATATTCTATCTCTCCTCTTTCCCCATTATTCAAGGGTCTGTGAATATTCAACCACTTAGAGATTTTGGTGAGTAGTTGATGGTGTGATTCTCTCTCGGAGGGCTTAATTTCTGGAACCCCTGCAAACACTATTACATATGGGCTTGCCTCCGGGGGAAGATCTATATGTGGGGCCTGGCTATTAGTGGTCTGAAAGGGGTAGGTGTCTGTGTAGCATTGGTCGTGGTTACCTTCCCTCTGAGCGCAGTCTTCCTGTCTCCATTGCATTAATGGTTGTAAAGAGGGTTTTTCCATATTTCTATTCTTCACACTTTGATTGTGTCCCCCTCTAGCATTGTCATTGATGCCCCCTTTTTGATTTTGGGCAGTTTTTGGGGCGTCATGTATCTGTACAATTGAGTGTTGAGTGTGACTGACACAGTTGTTATTTTGCAGTCTCTTGGGGTTTGCATGGACACTAGTGGTTGCCTCAGGTGTATGAATTGGGTCAATAGGGGTTTTTGCCAGTGTGTGCTCTAATGCCTTGGATTGTTTCGAGAGCTCGTGCATTATTTTGTCCACCTTACTTGTAATGGGCTTTAATTGTGCTACAATAAAAGATTCTAGCTGTTTTTTGAGATCTGCAACTAAGGTCTCGATCCACCCTGGTGGACGGATTTCTGGTTGGGAGTTATTTTCTATTGTTATGGGCTCCTGTGTACATATTGGTGGGTTGTCTCTTACTGACGCTTTCCTCTGTCTCTGGGGCCCTTTACTCTTCTTCTGTTGCTTACTTTTTTCCTGGTTGGTCGTTACATTTAACTCAAAGACTTCTTGGCCCGGGGTTTGTCCACAGGGAAAATCCTCTGTATCATTGTTAGGATGAGTTATATTGCCCTGGTTGTTTGGGCTGTCTACTATTGATAGATCTCTGGTGGGTGTTTGGGTGATAACATTGAGGTTGGGAGAGGAGGATAAGCTTCGCTCCATACGTTCTATTTCCCCGTGACTTTCTTTAGCATTAGGTCAATTGCTGTAGGTTTATTCCCCTTCGAGAGGGCACCCTCCTTAGTTACCGCTCGTGTTTGTTTAGGGGTCACTCTTTTGTTGGATTTGTTCCCAGCTGAACGTGTGTTAGGATGATTAGACATTTTTCTTATTATTATTATTATCTCCCGTTGAATCGCTCTAGTTCTACCCAGTGTGGGGCAGGTCGACGGAACCAAGGGGAATGGCCCGTCCCGTCCCCCGTCGCCCCCGGACGGCCACAGACGGCCCGCCCTCTGCCCGGGCTCCGCCCGGCGTCGCCCGCGCGCGTCCGCGACGCGGAGGGAGCGACCCTGCTTTGTAGCGCCTCCGGGCGCGAAGAAGGCAGGAGTCAGGAAGTGCCCGCAAAGCTCACTGGGAGCTGTAGTCTCCAGCCGCCAAGATGGAGCAACGGCGGCGAGACAGACAATGTTCCCCACCCAGGAGCGGGAGCAGGGGCATGCAGCATGACCTCAGGAGTGCCGGTAGGTTGTAGTTGTCCCTCGCTCCACCGAGGGAGCGACCCTGCTTTGTAGCGCCTCCGGGCGCGAAGAAGGCGGGAGTCAGGAAGTGCCCGCAAAGCTCACTGGGAGCTGTAGTCTCCAGCCGCCAAGATGGAGCAACGGCGGCGAGACAGACAGCGTTCCCCACCCAGGAGCGGGAGCAGGGGCATGCAGCGTGACCTCAGGAGTGCCGGTAGGTTGTAGTTGTCCCTCGCTCCACCGAGGGAGCGACCCTGCTTTGCAGCGCCTCCGGGCGCGAAGACGGCGGGAGTCAGGAAGTGCCCGCAAAGCTCACTGGGAGCTGTAGTCTCCAGCCGCCAAGATGGAGCAACGGCGGCGAGACAGACAGCGTTCCCCACCCAGGAGCGGGAGCAGGGGCATGCAGCGTGACCTCAGGAGTGCCGGTAGGTTGTAGTTGTCCCTCGCTCCACCGAGGGAGCGACCCTGCTTTGTAGCGCCTCCGGGCGCGAAGAAGGCGGGAGTCAGGAAGTGCCCGCAAAGCTCACTGGGAGCTGTAGTCTCCAGCCGCCAAGATGGAGCAACGGCGGCGAGACAGACAGCGTTCCCCACCCAGGAGCGGGAGCAGGGGCATGCAGCGTGACCTCAGGAGTGCCGGTAGGTTGTAGTTGTCCCTCCTCATTTAAAATGTATATGGCTCCACTCGCGTCATTGATAGAACCTCACGGCTTCAAGGTGATCTTGTATACTGATGCACTTAATTGGTACTCCCCATTGATCCGGCATCACTGAGGTCCTGGAGTGGAAGCAGGAGATGTACCTACAATGCATCCTCAATTTATAAAAATAGGAAATATTGTTATATTTAAAATGACATCAAAACAACAAACATCCAATGTAGGGAACGGAAATATATATTTTTAAAGAATAAACACTTTCTAGTGGTTAAAAACGAATATCGCCAAATTGGGACATCTGTCAAAGTTTGAGCCCAACTGCGATGGAGCCCTGGTAGGATACATTAAGCGGGAGCCCTCAGTCAAAATTTTACCTTCACACTTCTCTAGACGTCGATCTGGCCTCTCCAGCAGGCCAGATTTGTAGTGGCTTTGTCCGCTGGGCACAGTGAGAGACCTCGGTCAACTCCTGAAAGTCTAGAGCTCCAGATCTCAGGAGGACAAACCGGAAACCCAGGCTGGGTCATGGTTTGACATAGCCGTCTTGACTCTGGACATCAGGTCGATCATCTTATGGAGCTTTTTCACAAACATTCTCCAAACTTTAAGGAGGTGCATCCCGAAGCTCCTTTTGGGGGTTCAAAGTGTCCAGAAACAAAATTCAAGGTTCCAGAGTCTCTGACTTGCTAGTCAGAACTTGGGGCTACAGTTCCCACAATACACCTGGCCAAATCCTTTAAAGTCAGTTAAAGATGGTCAGCTAGGTTCTTCTTGCTGGAGACGATGCAGGTGGAGCTCTTTTAACTTGTTGCTTTGAGGGAGTCCAATCAATCTCTTTTTGAAGCAAGGCAAAGTACTTAGGGCTGTAGTTTCTCAGTGTGCAGCCGGGGCAGTCATTCAGAATGCAGTCCGCTTGGTGCAGGCCAGGGTTCCAGCAGCGCAGTCCTTCTTTTTCTTGTAGTTTCAGGCAGGGGTTCTGAGTTGCTAGGCAGCTCTCCCATATTTATCCTGTGTTCTGAGGAAACAGGGGGCGGGAGTACCCTGTACTAATGGGGTACAGGGTGCCTCCCAAAAGTACCACAGCTTCCTTCAAAGTGTGGCAGTTTCTTGTCCCACAAAGCACTGTACTTTAAACTTGGAAGATGGAGAATCTTTCTCCTTGGGATTAAGATCTGGCTAAGTCAACTTACTGGGGTGGCTCATTTCTCTTAATACTCCATTACCAGACCTCATACAAATAACATTCCTTTCGGCTGCCATTGGGCAGCGTGGTACAGGAAGAAGGGGGTAGGCCTGGCTTGCAGCCTTAATGTCCTGCTCTCTTTGAAGATCTGTTTGTTTACCCAGCTCCCTTCCTGGCATGTTCTCTCCAGCTGCAGATCTCCCCCACCAGATAACCTCTTTCTCTGTGCAGGCTACTTACCACCTCATCAAAGCAGATTGGCTCTGCCTGGCAAGACTGGCCAACCAGGAGAGGTTGCTAGAAGGCTGGATATTTGCTCACAGAAAAAATCTCTATAATTTCTTTCTGTATTACTTATGATAAATTCAGCAGTGGAAAGTTGTTGGAGTTATCATTAACCAATCTTTTAGGTCCTTGAAACATTTTTTAGCTCACTCCTGTCAATAGTTATACTTTATTAAACTAAATATATGCTAGTCTAAGGAGCTAAAATGCTATAATGGGGAAAACGAAATTGGCAGTTTTTCCTTCACCATGGCATAAAAAACATCTTTTAAAAGGTCCCTGCATATTTTTACATGGCAACCTACACTGGGGGAACCTAGGGAAGACCTTAGGGGTGACTTATCTGTAAAAATGTTGGTAGTTTCATACTTTTAAATCCAAAGTTGGATTTTCATTATTTAAAATGACTTTTAAAATGATAGCAGGTAGCACAGCAGTGGACATTTAAGTGCATTAAATCTGCTGGGCCTCTAAACCTACATGCTCTATCTATAGTGACTTACATGTAGGTTGGTAGCACCAATTGTAATTACACTTAATTACCATATACCTCTCAATCAGAGCACTAGGCAATGGCCTGGGTGCAGGGCCCAGTGCACAGTAAGACTCAGTAACCACCAGTGTCAGTCAGGAAATGAGGGTGATCAGGGCAAAAATGATAACTTTCCCACAGTCAGCTTTCTTAAGCACATGCAGCAGTGGGTGCTGTCAAAAGAGTTTGGAGACCTCTCATGCAAGCTACCACTAAACACCTACTGACTAGCAATTCCAAATGCCAGGCCTCTTATCATCATTGGGGATGCCAACCACCGCATCAGGAATCAAGCAGCTGGGAATTTTAATGCATGCTTATGTATCAATTCCTACAGCTATATGTGTTGGGTCCCCAGCATCATAGTGTTACTGTCTACTCACAAAGTCTTATCACTGCCAAGCTAAATATTTATCCTAGGAGCTGTTGACATTGCTTTATTTATACAGACCATGGATACATGATTAAATACAGAATTACATGTTCTGGCCAGTTTGGAATGGAAGGTCAAAATGTTTGATGGCTGAAATAGTTTGCGCCAATTTCTTAGGGTAAGAGGACCACAGATTCATCTATTAGTTGACCACACTAATTGTCTGCCAGGCGAGTGGATAGTTGTGTTTAAATGATGATTACAGTAGTTTCTTTCATGATTGTGGACTCTTATAGCAAGACAATGGCAAAGATCTGATTGCTCAAAAATATGCTTTGGATCTGAGAGCTGCTCTTCTTACTTTTAAAATGTGTGTAAGGTCACCAAGTCTTCCTCCACTGTGGCACCTGGAAAAGGTATACCCTTTCTCATTTGGAGGTGGTGTCTGTTTTATAACTTTATTGCAATATGCTTTTTGCAATGGGAGCGAATCAAACAATTAGATGAAAGGTATTTTGATCAACATTTAAATTCATGTATTCATTTTCATAATCTTACATCTGCTGTAGCGACAAACCTGCATGTCAATAGGCATTTCGAACAATCTCAACTCACACCACCTCTTACCTTTCTCCACTTTCACTATCCTCCTCTATGTCTCCTGCTTGTCAAGTAGCAATTAGGATTCCATTGTCACAGAGGATAGGTCATTCCCAGGGAAAGTCTGCTTTGTTGCTGGACCTTACCTCTTCTCTACAGCTAGTGGTACACCAGGGCAGGCTCTAATTCACTTTTTCAAATTCTTTAAAACATTTTTATTAGACTGTTGCATTGACCTTTCTTCTGTGCTCTACACAGAAATAGAGACTCATACTGATAGTGCATACTCAGACCCAGGCATCCTCTCCATTGTCCATTCGCATGTGTGAAATACTACACACAGCAATGTTCAAGCAAGTGCATTGTTTTTGTCCATAGACATGTTTCAACAGAACTGAACAGAAAAAAAACATTAAGGGTAGACTGGCGATAACATAACTGGAAGAAAAAAATGACAATGAATTTCACCATTTCTATGCCATGTCAAAGCTCCTTGTCAATTTCTGGTTGATATGATTCCCTTGAGATGTGCTGCTGCTTTGTTTTACAGGGAAGAGGAAAATATTACATCCTGTAGTAGAAAACCACAAAAGAAGCCCGCCATTCTCACTCATTGAATATCCTTCAAAGTGGGTTCCTTATAACCCATCCACAGTCAGGCCAAAAGAGCTTGCCATATCTCCTAACCCATTATTGCATGTAAGGAATCTAGGCGTGATCATAGACACAATTCTCTGCCTGAGTCCTCAAGTTGCAAGGGAATCATTTCCATAACAAGATACCAATGTCAAGGCTCTCCTTTTCTACTCTGTACATACCACCAGTACTGAGCTATTTGTTCTATGCTGGCTCCACTCTTATTGTCCTTTACTACAATAAATCTTGCAGTGTGGTAAACTCATTCTGAGTTCAAAGGCACAGGATATGTATCCCATTGCTGCAACTGACTCTTTGAGTGTAGCAAAGCAGGACAGTCCATTGCCTACTCAGTGCAGCTTGTGTGGGCTAGCAACCCAAGGACGCTACTATGCAACAACAACACTTAAATAATTATTGTCTAGTCAGTGTTTTTCTTAGACAAAAAAGTATTTTCAATACGCACACATACACTATTAACTACTATGCATTACCTACAACTCTATACAATCAGATAGATGGACATACCTTTGGTAACTCCCTTATATCACGGTACACCTCAGTAGGTCCTGAATCCTAAAACCACAAAAACCCACACCAATAATAGATTCAGTAACCCAATATAATGGGGTCGCCACATTAGTAAAAGCATAAAACAGGCAATAATTCACCACTGCATTCAATGGGGATAGCACCAATAGTCAATAGTATTTAGAGTACTTACATGTTTGCATTGTCAATCACCAACATTGTCAATAAAATATTGCATTGAATAACATGGTTTTCAGAGTAGTATGTCTACTTTCACTATGCTGCTACTGCAGCTTTAAGACTAACCAACAGCGGTCCCAAATTTGAGAGCACATGTACAAAAGTTCATCCTCCAGGAGTGCTTTATAAACAAAAACAAACTCTCCTGGGGTCATTCATACATTCTACTCGGAGACTTACAGAAAAGAATATTGAACAACTGCATGGAGTTCTGTTGGGCGCTTCTGTACTTCTGGCAGCCCCCAGAACATTGTGCCAGTCAGTGGAGGCCCTGCCCATCCTGGGGCACCACATCTGCCAATATGAACATTTTAGGAGTCTTGAGGGTGCTTACCGGACACTCCTTTACCACAGGGCTTGCAATGCTAAATAAACTGCAAAGTTCCTGAAAATACACCATTATGCCATTTTGCATATTTAGGCACCATCCAGGGTAAAACTTTACCATGAATGGTGCCACTTTGTTTTTAAATTTACTAAGAACGCACAGGAACAACAGAACGCAAGTAGCTGTTGGTCATCATGCTGTTCTTTAAATGCTTCCTCATGCCACATATTGATTCAAGGATGCATTTCACGCTAAAATATAGTGCAAAATGACAGATTTGGATTTCATGTAATTATGCATAAATGTGCATAATTTGTCAGACATTTCACAAAATTACGTGAAAGTAAATTACACGAATTTTGCACATTCTTATCCGAAATGATGAGAGGATTTCATGCTTACCTCACCTCGACTTTTCCTACTAAGCCGCAGCCTTCTCTCTTTTACATTCCCTGCCAGGCGTTTTCTTACCTTTCCTCCTCTCTCTTTCTTAAGGGGACCTCCCACTTCTCTTGCTTGCTCTTAATGCAGCGTTTCGGGAATTTAGATGAATCATTCATAGACTGAGCCCAAATTTCTAGTTCCCTCCACACTGTATGAGTTTGGTCTAAACTTACCAAGTAATCTATTATCTCTAAATGATGAATCTTTGTAAAAGGCAGGGATTTGGTCATTAATAATCAAAACTTATACCGTGATTTTATACATACCATAATAACAACAGACACTTTTCTGTTAATAACAATAATTTTATCAAAATAATGTGATGCTCATTAAGCGTAATACAACACAAATCAGGGTAATCACACAAAAGTACATTCAGTTTTCAATCAAATAATATACATCTCATGAATAGCACATTAAAAGAGTGGATAGGTAGAGAAACAAAAGAAGAGAAAACATTTGCAAATAATTATGCAAATCAGGGATTGAGTATAGTTACCTATCATTCAAGTTTTAAGATTAGAAATGCTACCCTCTGGCCATGAGAGTAGGCAGGGCACTTCAAAGAAGATTTTGAAATGCAAAGTTTAAGAGTCAGGAACAGCAGATCATCAGCCAACCCACAAGAATAGGAAACGGTGATACAGCTCTCTCCTGTCGCAAAGTTAGGAATATGCCGCCACACCCCACCTACTGACTAGGTATAATTATACCTAAAATTCACACTAATCCAGCCCCTATTCTATCCAACCCACCTAACTAAGGGTTCTAATTGGCTAAAACAAGGGATGTCTTGGTCACACCACAACAATTAAGTTCCATTTTTCAAACACACTATGGTCCAAATTCAATAACGTCAATTTCAGGGTTATATATCTTTCTCTTCCGCAGCATGTTCACATTTCATTCACATTTTTTCTAACTTTTTCTGTCCGCCTGTCTGCTTTTCAGAGGCTCATTGTTTCCTCCGTAACCTTGGTCATCACCGAAGACACACGGAAAACTGATTAGCACTCTCCCTTCCTCACACCATGGTTTATTACTTCAAGCTAGATGTGAGGCCTTTTCCTCCAGCATAGAAAAAGCCATGTTCTAGGTAAAGACATATACAACATGAATATCCTATCTTTTGTAGAAGTTTATTCTCTAAAAGTGTTTTGCCCAGCAATATTAGTGGTGTGCACAAGATTCGAAAAGCATTAGTATAATCATTAATCTTGCAGCCCCTTAGTCATTAATTTCTGCATTAGTCATGTGCAGGCTTGCAGCCTCCCCCAGATTTTCTCTAAATGCGTTCACATTTACGCATGGTCCTTCTTAAGTTCAAACTCGAATAATAGCTAACCCTGGGCAAAGCACTACGCTACGCTACGCTCGCTACTTCGCACTACGTGAACTGCACGTAGCGTAGTGCAACGGTCATTTTTGCTTGCTCGCGGTCCTTAACGTCAAGTTGCCGACCGCGAGCAAGCAAAATGACATCCCGGCAAGACTTTTTCCTTGTTCACGATCAGCAACATCAAGTTGCCGTTCGCGAGCGTGGAAAATAAACCTCCCGGCGAGATTCTCAAAGCGGGAAGGTCAGGTTTCTCATTGCAAGTGGTCGCATATGCTCGTGACCGCTCGAGATGAGAAACTACCAGTCCGCGTTGAGAAACTGCCGCTCGAGCAAAAATCTACTTGAGTGGCAGGAAACTACAGCTTGCACTGTTCAAGATGCCGTTTTCAATGATTGCACAGTGCCGGATGCTTGTCCGCACTGTGCACTCCATTGAAAGCGGCATCTTGCACAGTGCGAACAGGGTACTACGCAGTTCGCATAGTGCTATGCATAGCTCGCGAAGTGCACTTTGCATAGCTTCGCGTAGTGCTACTTCACAAACTAAGCACTGCCCTATTAATAGCACACAGTTAACTTTTTAATGAATAATAACAAAATGAGAAGTTCAATCCAAGCAGGTTTTGTTTTTCTGAAAACCCTGCTCTAACACTCTTTTTGCCACAGTCTGGTTCCAAATTTCCCTACATTTTTAAGGACATTTTCAGTTCTCCTTCCTCGAGACCCCATGAACTTCTGTCAAACCCGGTTAAAATTTCACCCTCATCTTTCTCAAGTGACTTTGTTTCTCTACCTCTTAGAGTTATCTAAGCTTTTAGCCTTCATATGAATTTCTTATAAACTTGTCCTAGCACATTTACAAGTTTTGAAAAACACCCTGTTGGTTTCTTTGCACTCATTCTTACACTGTTTTCACTAACCTCTCTCGGCTAGATTAAATTTCCCACTCTTGGTTCTCTGTTGTATGAGTAGGTGATGTCTTTGCTCCATTTTGCTTTCCTTTTTAAAACCAACCTGCCCCTCTGTGCCTGATGATTTTATCCTAGCCACCTGTTAGCTGTCTCCCCATGTGAGCAAGGCCATGCTTTGGTTTGTTTTTTCTGAACTCTGGTGTTCGGGTGGCACCCTAACTGTTCCCCATAGTCCTTTTTATTGTAAGGCTGTGCTCTGCCTTCTTTTCTCTGCCATCGCCTGTGCTGATGCTGCCCTGGACATCTCTCTCCTGTCTGTGTCTCTATCGTATTATTGTTCACTGTGGTCCTATCTTATATGTTAAATATCATAAACAAAATGGAATCCACTAGGTGGACGGCGGTTGTTACCACAATGGTGGGGAGCAACCAGTGTTGTTAAAATACCCCTCACACACCAACAGGCCCCTTGGTGTCATGCTTCATCATCGGGGTCTTCGCAAACCTCTACGGGATGCGGCGTGCTACGACTTCACGACTACGCAGGAGCACTTTTCGAGTGAACTATGTGTTTGGTGTGTGTGAGTACAAGAATGTGAGTGGTGAGGTGAAAGTGAAAAATTAAAAAATACCTGGCACGTGAGTACCGAAAAATTTTTTATTTAGTCTCCGGCTGGTATTATTAAAAAGAGTGCTAGAGTGGTTGTGGTTTACTGATTAGGGTAACCCAACCAAATTAGTGCGTCGACATGTTTCGGAGTTAAAGAACTCCTTCTTCAGGACGGGAATATGCACTACTTATCCCCACCTTACTCACATGTGTGTAGATTTTAAAGTGTGCTCTACAAAAATAAGATAAGGTGAAAATGTACCTATCTATGTTGAATGTAAGGTCCGTTGCGCCCAATTGGCGATTCAAGACACCTGTAAACAGAAAAGTCAAGTAAAACAGGATAATACATGTTTTTGTTTCATACTGTGTAGATACACAGAAGGGTAACAAGGAACAAAAGTGAAGGTCCAGGAACCCTAAAAAAAATCTATCTTATATGGCCATTGCCCACCACCTTCCCCTGTGGTGATCTGTAGTACTTTTTTGGCCTGGCTGGGCAACAAAGCCACTGCAAGACCTATTGTTACCAATGCTTTAAAATATATGAGTGGGATATGGGTCCGTATAGAGGAGAATTTCCCTCTGAGTTCATGCATTTTGGCTTTTTGGTATATACCTACACCTGCTATGCAGTGCTTGCATTGCAATGCAATGTCAAACCCTCATGTGTCATTTGCAAGTGCCTGTCCTCACCGCTCAGTAAGTTCACCATTCCTTTCCCATGAGTATGTGTTCATAATTTCCTGATTTTATCCCTTATTCTCAAACTCTGTAAATCCTCTTCCACACCTCACCACTGCTCCTAAGCTCCTCACCGGATAGCGTCAGTCCAGGAATACAGTGACTCCACCCCTGGCTGATGCTCTCTGCTTCAGACTACTTGGATGTCCATGCTTCATGGGGGCCATCGCCAGGGCGCCTGAGCAGGCTTGAGACCCACAAGACCTGCACCACATCCACGGCGACCGTGCTTCCATCTCCATGTTGGATGAGGGAATGTCTTTCCATCTGTCCATGCCTACACACTGAAGCAATTATGACCTCAAATGCTCTGCGTTTCCAGTAAGCTCCCTCGAACCTCCTCCAAAAGTCTCCCCAAGGAAAGTGATGGAGCTTCTTTCAGCATAATGTAAAATACCAATATGATTCGAGTTTAGAAAATAAAATCGTTCCTATGTGGCCTCCTTAGCTAGTCATTTCATAGGTCGAGTCACTTAATGAGCAGACTTCCTTCTGCTGCTTTTCAGTCTTGTACATGTTTCAGTACCATCTCGATGCCAGTCAATTAAGTGTTAATACCGAATTTCAGCTTCTCTTTATCCTGTGTATGGGTATTCTGAGTAATTCCATAACAGCCAAGAAAATGAAGTCCCTGTAAAGTGCAACGCGGCACTGGATGCCTTTTCGTTCCTGAATCTTTCATTGCAGATAACTGTGTTAAACAACTGTAGTGTATTAGGGTTGTTTATTGTTTAGCCGGCTGCTGATGGTTAGTAAAAGAGACACTTCTTTCCAGATGCCGTTCTAAAAAGCCCAGGGCTCTGCGCCAGGCAGCTCTGCCTAAAGAATTAATCCTGACATGGTCCTAGTCATTTTTCATACAAATAAACAAACACAAAGCAGTGGTTTCGATTTCTAAAGGAGCTCTTTCGCCAATTGCATTTGCATACAGCAGGTCTCAGGCGTTACCTGCTCTTTTAGCAAACACCCAAATAAGTAAGTAATGCGTAGCAGCAGCGCTGCAGCAGAATAAACCAACATCTTCTAGTTCGAACTGCACGGCCTCGCTTTAATGGCGCAGCCTCATTGTGCGCGAGGGCGCCCCCGCGGCTCCTTGCAGTTTGAAGCTAATTGTTTTCGTCGGGATGGGAACGTCTGCAAGTCCAGGGCGATGTCCCACCAGCAAGGATTCGGTAACTGAGCTGGCCGGCAGAGAATGGACCCACTTTGTAACGACGCAGCAGGCTCAGACACCACCTATTCTGCTCCACAAACTGTCATGCATAACAACTTTATTGTGCTAAATTGAACTTGAAAGCGTCCAAAGGCTATGAGAAGAGAAGAGAGGCTATGGGAAAAGCGTGCTGTCAGCGTTGGCAAAGGCTGACCTGGAAAGCAGCCTCGGAGACAGGAGAATAAAGAGCAGGCCCTGTGAGCGCAGCATATTGTTTCGTTTTCAAACTCGGATTCCCATCGCAGGGAGAGCACCAAATGCGATTTAAATTTATTCAAATGCATTCTGTTGCTTTAAAAAAGTTTGGCAGACACTCGCCTCCTACTTTCCCAGCCCTGTGGTTCGCTGCTTACAGTGAGGCTGCAACAGCACTTGGCGTCTTGTCACAGCCTTTTTACAGGGGCACAATGATGATTTATAGCGGGCAGGGCATTTCACATGGGCTGAAAAGCACTATGCTTTTGAGCAGTCGAACGTGCCCCAAACCCATCGTTTTTGTTTCCTAAAACGTTCGCTCCTTCAAGCTTTGCACGTTAACCGTGTCAATTCCAGCATGCTGTTGTCCTTCACTCAAAAAGGCTTTCACTGTATAACATCTGTTTTTGTATTTTTTTACCTTTTTACTTTCTTGTATCAAAATCTTCTTCCTCTCTATTTCTTATCCTATTTTGCATTTGTTTGTGTAACTTGTGGAAGCAGTTAATGCAATGACCATTTTTTGTTTTTTTAAAATAATGAATTCCAAGATTTCTATAATTGGCAAGCTGTTCTCCATCTATCACAATTGTGCGCAGCAACTCACCCATTAGGGTCTTGAGGCGTTTGTAGCCACTGCAGGGGATATTTCATTCGAACATATAGGTCTTGAGTTCTCTTCTGAATTGCTGGAGCAATGGGGCAGTCCTTAGGTGCAGGGGACGGGAGTTCCCTGTCGTGTGGTTGGCAGGTGCAAGAAGGAGCGTCCTCTGCTTTTGGTTTGGCGGATTCGGGGGGGGAGGGTGTCTGTGAGGAATTGGGAGGTAGACTGGGGTTGTCTGGTTGGTCGGTGGAAGGTCAGTCATTTGTTGAGGTATGCTGGTCCTTCGTTGTGCAGGGCTTTGTAGGTGTGGCATCTCTTCGTTATAGGGAGACCGTGTAGTTTCCTGAGGTGGGGCTTGATTTGGTTCCTTCTTGGTAGGTCGAGGATGAGGTTCCACAACATCCGGAATACCAGAATTAGAAACCTAACCAAAGGAAGAACAGGGATTCCATTGAACATGTGTGAATACCCCTCCTTCCAGCAAGAAAAATTATTTTCTAGAGTCCCCTTACCCACCATGGTTACCCCTAGGTGGCATGCTTCATAATTGGGGTCCTCTCAATCCCCTGCAGATTGAGGCGTGCTGAGACTTGCGAACTACATAGGAGCACTTCGTGTTTGGAAAATATGTGTGGTACAATGTTGTGGCGTTGGAAAAATCGGTTACAAATACGTAGCTTGTGAGCTAATATTTAATTTAATTCCTGCTCCTAGTCGGTATGTTTTAAAATCAGGGGTTAACACTAGGGAAAGATCTAACTGTAATGAGTATGGTGTTCCTAGCCCTGGGTCAACATGTTTCGAGCTTTCCCCTAAAGCTCTTCTTCAGGTCGACATGAGGGCCAGTCCTGTGCGTACCACTCCTAATGAATCCTGTGAATAGGAAACAGTAGGGTGCACACCTAATAGGTGATCACCTGATATTTAATACATATACGGTTATACACTGACACGCTGTATCTGTAAGAAATAAAGCAAAAGGAAAATTAAAAAAGCCTGCCTACCAGACAAGCTGGGTAGCCCTTTATATATGCGGTGTCGTGTCTCGATCAATGTGCTCCTCTATAGTGGGTGTACTTAACAGCTATTTTGTGCATTTATCTGTGGTGGAAGAAATCAGTCACACACAATGCCTTTGTAAAGAAAAGTGGTTATGTACAAATTTCAGTTTAAAAGCACTCCTGAAAAAGTGCGTCTTGGTGCTGAGGTTGGATCGAAATCCGTATTGGGAAGGAACCAGAAGGTTGAGGGGCTCCAGGTGGTGGCTGAGCTGCATGTTCATCGCTTTCTCGAGGATCTTTGCTGGAAATGGGAGTAGAAAGATGGGCCAATATTCTTAGGCTTGGTGGGGTTGGCGAGGGTTTTTTCAGGATGGGCCTCACTTCCCCATGTTTTCAGTTTTTTGGGGTGGGGAAGGAGGATGATGTGGTCTAGGTGTCTAGAACCTTTCTGTGTTCATCTCCGATAGTCTTCTTTACGAGATTGAAGACGTGCTGGGGTAAGGAGTCTGTGGGTGCTCCTGAGTGCATGGAGTTCATGTCTTGCATAGAGAGGAGGTCCAATTGGATGTGGAAGTGTTCTGGGTTTGTATTTGTGGGTGTGGGCTGGTTGATATTGTCGTCAACGGATGGTTGGATTCGAAGTTCTCGCAGATGGTCAAGATTTTGTCATGGAACAAGTCCGCCAGCATGTTGGACAGTTCCTGTGAAGGTGTGATGTCGTTCTCGGTAGCAGTGGGTTTGGAGAATTCCTTCACAATGGCAAAGAGTTCCTTGCTGCGTTTGGAGCTGGCCTCGATGAGATCTGCTGAGGGGTTCTTTTTTGTTTCTTACAGGATCCGGTGGTACTGTTTGAGGGTTGTCTTGAAGGTGGTGCGGTCTGCTGTCTTTCTGCTGGAGCGCCACTTCCTTTATACTTGCCGCTGATGCACTCAGTTCTCTGATTTAAGTTCATCAGTAAACCAGCTGGTTCTTTTGGTTGGTCCCTTGGCTTTGGCTGTCATGGTTGGTGTAAATGTGTCGGCATATTCTGTGATCCATTGGGAGAAGTTCTTTGCTGCTTACTCAGGGTTGGTGTTGGGTTTGGGAGGTAGTATCCAACAGCGTTGTTCCACTGGTCTTCAGATATATATTTTTTACAATCTCTGCATGTAGCACTGTGGCACACAGTACTTGAGATGGTGAAGTGGATGCTGTAAGGGTCTGTCCAGGTAAGCTGTGTGGCGTGGCTGTATTTGACTCTGTCACTGGAAGTGAAAATGGGGTTGAGAGTGTGTCCTGCGATGTGGGTGGAGTCAGGGCTTGCTGCTGGAGGCCAATGTTGTTCATGCTCTCCAGGAGATCGGTTGTGTTGGGGTTTCTGGGGTTGTTGAAATGGAAGTTGAGATCTCCTAAGAGAATGTAGTGCCCGGAGTCAATGGCCACTGGGACGAAGAGGTCTGGGATGGCATTACAGAAGCCAGGGCATGGTCTGTACAGGAGGGTGCCTCTCATGGTGCTCTTTCCATCTGTGTGTCATTGAAAGTTGAGCTGTTTCATAATCAGGGTTGGGTCATCTGCAAAGATCTTAGATCAGATGGTGTCCTTGTAGATGAAGTCGGCTCCACCTCCATGTTAGTTGACCCTGTCTCGGTGTGCTGTTTTGTATCCTTTAGGGGTGGCAACAGTGCTGTATGGTGTTAAGGCAGGGTTCAGGCAGGTTTCTGTGAGAAAGTTGACTTCTGGTTTGAGGGATGAGATAATGTACCAAATCTCTGTGGCTTGATCAAGTTAACAAAAAAACAGTCCAGAGTAACAACTCTTACAAGGGGTTGAGGAGTAGTAAGAATAAAACGAGTAAAATATTGTGCCCACCATCAAGTCAATCTGAGAATCAACCTGAGTAATGACCAGCGGCTCAAATTAACAAAAGCACTCCATCCATCACATTTTAATGTCTGTAATGGACGAGTGGTAGTTACAACAGGTATGCCCAGATATGGATTCCTTGCACACTGTACAACACTGGTAAAGCCAAATGTGCTCAAAGACCTAACTGTTGTTGTTTGTTCCTTGGAAGGGACCATGTCTGACAATGTCGGTCAATTTTTTCCTGTTGGAGAAGGACTGGGTCTGAGTTACATATGATTATTCAATGTATTGAGTGGAGTAGTGACCAAAGAAACAATGCACTTGAAGTCCTGACCCTCCAAGCGGTGCGTCTCCATTCCTGGATCCTTGGAAGTGGAGTTAAATGTGCCCAGATATACCAAATACAAAACTTGGCTCTTAGAAAATTGTTGGCATAAAAGTGCTCTGTGAACTAAGAGGAGACCAGGACCTAAATACTCGTCGGTCCACCCTAGGTGCATCGCCGGTTGCCCTATCTTCGCAGAAGCTCCCACTACATTCTTCTCCATAGCAGAAAATCCTGTTTAGTCGTTCCTCATAGAAGGGGTATCCGGCCTTGTGGATCCCTTATCGGCTACAGCCTACATCCTCGTCCCTCTAGAGATTTTCGACTTCCCAAAAAGAGACTGAGCCTGAATGAAGGATTCTTTACTGCGACTTTGGCCGAGAATCGCCAGTGATGACACCTCCTCCTCGAACACTGTCATCTTCCTTGCCCCACTGAATATTACCCTATCCAGACAATTTTACTTGAAATTGCTTCTAAGCTTGAAGGTAAGCACAGACCGGGCCCAATCCAGTACTTGTATCTGACCCACGCTCCATCGCTGTTGGACATACCTTTTGCCCTGGTCTCACATGACTAGATGTCTCAGTTTAGAACTGTGATAATTAAGGCACTAGATGTCACTTTAAGCTTAAAAAATTCATAACTTCAGTTCTACTCATTAGATTTTTGTCATCAGTTACCTTATTGAAATGTACTCTATTTTTCTAAATTGGTTTGGGAGTTTTATTCTGTTGTGTCTAAGTTAAGTCTGACTGATTGTGTGCCAGGCTACCAGAGGGTAAGTACAGGTTAATTTTGTGACTTTAGTGATTCACCCTGACAGGGCTTGTGGGTGTTGGTTGAGCAGGGTCTCACACCCTCAACAAAGGACCCGATTTCTCACAATCTTCATCTCATCCTCACACACTCACATCCTCTGCTGTCGGTTGCGACAGGCCTCAGACACCAGCACAGGACACTTGGGTCCCAGGTGTGGCCAGGACAAGAAAGGTTCTTATTCAAAACCAAGGTCTTTGTGCCACCAATTGGAGAAGATGACACTGAGAATGAGGCGCATTAACAATTGTAACCAATATTATGATTCTCACCACTCTGTGTCCTCCATCCAGGCAAAGACCTTAGCACACTATCCTGTAAACGACCTCACGGAAAACAAGACCACCACATGGGCAATAATGGTCATGTTGCAGCACAAAAGATGCTTGCATTCCTTTGCTATGTTTTACCAGACACCCAGTGACCAATAACCTAACCTCCTTTGATAATAAATCAAGCCCTTGTGATCTCCTGCAACAGTTGTAATCCAGAGGCGGGTCAGCAATCATTTCTGCCATTTAGTGGGACTGTGAGTATATAATGCTTTTCACTTCCCAGTCCCAACCAATAATGTGTGCTTCACAACACCTTTATGAGGGTTTGCATCACCACAATGACCTGCCTAGAGCAGACTTGAATCAACTGACTTTAATTAATAGGTCAGCATAGTAGCTATTTTACGGAGCTGAAGAACCCTGTTACTTTAATTTTCTTTTCCAATAGAAAGCACAGTTCCTCTGCCATAAAGATTAGTGGTAATGGGATTGATAACAATGTTCATGGAACCATACACATTTTTTAAGAGCCTTTCTAAACCAAATCATAAGTACTGTAAGTACTGTTTGCAATACGAACTTCGGAATGTAGGACATATATTTTATACAGTTTTCACTAGAAATGCACATACAAAAGTTGAAACAGCTGTGGGTTACTGAAGCAAGTGTTCATGGACCCTTTGTACCAAGCAGGACGTAGTAAGACAGACACAGAGGGTATTTGTAGACAAGAAGAATGCAAAAAACACAGGTTTCAAGATACTGACTTGTTAAGCGGGTGAGACTTGAGGAGCAATAAGAGGAGAAGGTGTGTTTTGAGAATTTGTATTTTGCGACTTGTAATCAATACTGTTTCCTTTGTCTGGCTATCATGTATATGTCTTCTTTACTTTTGGTTGTTTTATTATAATGTTTAACTCTCTTCACACCAAATCTTGCTCCTAATAACCTGATCACTTGCAATTGATATCAGTGATTTTTCTGGTGGGTCGAGAGGGAGTTGGGTGGATGCATGGTGGTCTGAGGGCACGTCTCTGATCATTAAAGCACAGCCCTGTGGCACTTTACAAAACAGTTTATTTTGCAATTAAATCCACCATATTAAACACAAAAAAAACTATCCAACCTGCATCAAAGTATGGTTTACTAAAAGGAAAAACAAGAAAACAAACAGTAGTGAAAAGTCAAAGACGGATGGAAAGAGATAAAACAATAAGCCACTGGGAAAGTAAAGAGACTACAGAAACGGTAAAGGTCTCCCTGTGATCCATTTTGTAAAACCAGTAATAAATGGACTGGCAAAGTCACCCAGCAATTATCTTCGATTCAATTCCAATTCCAAATCAATAAGATTTGAACTCATCATATATGTTGGAAATTTGCCCTTTCTACAGCGGCAACCTATATTTTTACCTGTTTTTTTTTTTTGGCCATAGGACTCTGCAATTTACCCCTGCTAACCAATGTTAAAGGACTTCTACTCTCCCTTTTAAATATGGTAAAAGTAGCATACACATGTGTTACACTTTGAATTTACTTATATGTCCCTAGTGTATGTTACCAAATGTACACTGGGCATGTAATTTAGGGTAAAAAGGCGCACCGGATTTGCCATGACAGTCCCATTTTCACCAGTTGCCCTGTCAGATTTTGGGGAATTTTGATCATGTCCCGCTTTAGAGTGACGGTCGATTAACCCTTTCCATGCTGCCGTCGGCCATTGGCCGACGGCAGCATTACCTTGCTGGTGCTGCCGTCGGCCAATGGCCGACGCGTCCCCGCCCGTTTTTTAAAACGGCCGCACTGCCGCGAAAATGCGGAAGCAGCCAACAGGTTGAATACGCTGGGAGGTGCCTTTTTATGTTTTCCAAAGAGCAGGTGGTTAGCAGTTGTTATAAGAAAGCAATTTAATTAACATGCATGCTACTGGCTTAAAAAATTTCATTTTATTTATGTTCTTACTGCCACTTTTGTCTCTGTTGAGCGTCATTCTATGCACTTATTTAAAGCAGAATTGTAGTCCTTCTTTTATTTCCCATATTTTTGGCTTTAAAATTTGATCACCCCACTGTAAGTGTACATGTCTCAGTTCTACCACTGCAGCCTAAGTGGACGAATACAATGCTGGACGGACCCAAGTCTGTCCCGCATCATTCTATAACTGGAATCGAACTACCTCCAGTCATCGGTTCCAGCCCAGGAATTAGGATGCAATCGAACACTGTTCGGTCGCAATTCTATACTCTGCTATGAGAGCATGCATTCCGAATGGAATGTATGCCCTCATAGCAAAATGCTAAGGTGCCTGCCACTGGGTGCAGGAATCTGCCCCCAGGACGCCATTTGGCAGTCTTGTACCCATGGGGGCCCTGCTGGGGGCCCCCAAAGCTGTTTCCCAATGCCTTTTTGTGCCGGAAAGACCAGCACAAAAAGGCAGTGGGAAACTGCCATCATAATCCCTCGGCCGGAAAGATTACTGTGGGCCTTCCAAATGATGGACGGGCTCTCTGAGCCTGTTGTAAACCATTCAGGAGACAGATTCAGATTCCCTTCTCACGGAGCCCATTGAAATTGCTCGGTCAGAAGGGTATCCGAATCGGTGATTACGGTGACGGCCGGAGCCCTTCCTGCCCGCATCGTAGTCGGGACCTGTCAAAATAAACATTTTGTCAGGCCTAAACCTACAATGTTAATACTTCCAAGTGACCCCTAAGGTAGGCCCTAATAGCCTATAAGGCAAGGTTCATGGTATTTGAAAAGTAGGACACGTGTAGCTAATATTTTATATGCCCTGGCACTAAGAAAATCTCCAAAATCGTTTTTCAATGTGGCAAGGCTGACCTCACATAGACTAACACTGGTTAAATGTATTACATTTAATAAGGGTAAATTCAGTTTAGGAGCAGCTCCCGCAAATCTGGCAGTCCTGGGACCGCCAGACTTGTAATCTTGGCCTTAGTTGTCAAGAAAGCTATACTTTTTTTTTACCTCATTTGACCCCATCTATTGTTTGCAAAAACTGATCCATGGATTTTCACCAAATTAAGAAAAAATTGAAAGGGTGCACCAAGAGAATCGGTGAAAAAATCCATCATGCACTTTTTACTGCAGCTGAATCAGAAATTTCCCTATTTAAATTAACAGGAATTTGGTACTTTCAGAACCCCCTATAGCTTTTGGGGGCTTGAAATATCTTCTGTTTGCATCAAAGTGGATAAAGATATTCTATAGCACAACAACTGTGTGAGTGACATACCTTCTCAGGGACTGATTATGAGTCGCTTGTAATATTCCTACCCATGCGTTAACCCCTGTTTATGCATGGGTCAGAATTACGAGTTTGAAGGGATTTAACACATCCGATATTTATTTGATGAGTTCATTAACCCTTGTTAAATTCCAACATGCTATCTTTGCCGAAGTTTAACAGGGAAACATTCGGTATTTACCGCATAATGAGAATTTGTGAGCGTTAATCACTAAAATACGCTTGTTAATCCCCATAAATTCCTATTAGGTTATATTTAGCACACCTGATAAATAACTTATCCCATGGTATCCTTATTTATCAGGGGGGTGATAAATAAAACTTTAATTCAAAATCAGGCTATTAGTCTTAGTCTTTAAAAATACAATGCAATCTGAACAAAAGAACATTTAGTCAGAAATGACCTGTGAAACATTGCTTGCTAGAGCTGGGTCAGAGGAAGGGAGCTATTTCACTTTTTTGCTAAAACGGAAGCAATCTTTTGATGTTTTGCATCTCGCGTTACACAGGTGAATTCAACTAAATGTAAAGCTGGTTTCAGGTTCAACACCTGTCATGAACTTGACAGGCTGAAATGTAATTCAAGATACATTTGCAAGGGTTATTGTGTTTTCTTAGTATTCGTCTGAGTTCGAATTCCTCATGCCTGCACGCCCTCTTTGGTTTCAGCTGCACGACTGCCATCGTGCAGTGGGATATGTTTATAAATGCCCCACAGGCTTAAATCTGCTCTTATTTTCTGACAGTATAGAAGAAGTTAGGCATTCCTTGCCTTTGTGCATCATTGAAGTGGAAGTGACATCAGTGGCTTCGAGCAGAGGAGGATCTGGGTTGGAAATGTGATGCAGGCAATGGCATTAGAATACAACAGTGCTGTACGTTTTTGTCTCCAGTCCCAGCAGCAGTGTCTGTGCAGAATGGGGATTTGGGGGGGTGGCCGACCAACGGGAGGCTCGCCCCCCCGGGGAAGTTTGGGGCACCAGGGGAGGGGGGGGGGAGGGGGAAGCTTGTCACATGGGGATCGCCGTAGCGGCGTTTTTTGGGCTGGTTGGGCGGTTTGGGCTCCTTTTGGGCTGCGGCTGGGCTGGGGGCTATATAGACGGCCATTTTGTGTCACCGCGCACGTTTGTGGTGCGGTGACACAGCAGCCAGGTCACAGATAAATTTTGTGGCGTAGGAGTTGAGGCCCAGCGGACTGTGTGGCGGCGGTGCGCGGTTTTTCCGAGCCGTTTGTCACGCGTGGGCGTGTGGGGTGCTCGGTGGTGCGCGGAGCGGTGACCTGTGTTGGCGGTAGGGGGCGTGCAGGAAATCGATGGCGGCGACGGACCCGCGTGTGGTGGAGGCGCTGCGACTCTTGGAGGAAGCGGGCCGCATGGACTTGATGCGGCCCGACTTCAAGGTGAGGCCGCCGCGGCGCGCTGCCATCGGCGCCGCGGCAGCTGTGGCGGCGTGCGACCCGCCGAGGTCGCGGGCTGTGCAGCGGGGGGGGGAGGGGGGGCGGGGGGGCGAAAGGGGGCGGCCGGGCGGCGGAAAAGGCCCCTGCAAATGGAAAGGGGGGGGGCGGAAGGTCCGGCAGGCGGGGCGGAAGAGGCCGCTGGTATTTGTGACAGGGGGGGAGGGGGGGGGGTGGGGGGAGGACGCGAGGAGGTGGGTGCGGTGATGGAGGCACGGCCGGGTGGCCTGGAGGGTGTGGGGGAGGGGAGTGGGGCTCGGATAGTTTTGGCTGGGGAAGGTGGGAGCACTGGAGGGGGGGGCGGGGGGATGAGAGTGCGGCGGGGCCCGCGGGGGGGGGAGGGTCCAAGTGGCGGTGGAGAGCACGGGGAGCTGGTGGAGGTAGGGCTGGGGGGGCGGTTTCGCCGTTGCTCGTTGAGGAGACAGATGTGGAGGAAGAAGGGGTGGGGGGTGGGGGGGGGAAGACACGGAGCTGGACTGGGGTGGGTCATCGGCGGAGGAGGGGGGGGTAGGGGCGAGGGGGCGGTCGTCGCCGAGGCAGGAGGGCCGGGGGGGGAGAGGGGCCGGGGTGGAGGGCGGGGTGGGTCATCGGCGGAGGAGGGGGGGGTAGGGGTGAGGGGGCGGTCGTCGCCGAGGCAGGAGGGCCGGGGGGGGGAGAGGGGCCGGGGTGGAGGGCGGGGTGGGTCGGAGGCGCTGGGAGGCGTGAGGGGAGGCGGCGGCTCGAACAGCGAGGGGGGTGGGTCGGGTGGGCCGGTGGGAGGGGCGGTTTTGAGGAGGGGGCCAGGAGCAGGGGTGGGGGTCCGGGCGGTCTGGTGGCGAGCTTTGGAGGGGGTGCGGGGGGCAGTGGCGTGGCCTGGGGGGAGGCGGGGGGAGGGGGGTGTGGGAGGGGGGTGGGGCCGAGTTGGGGTTTCGGGGGGTGGGGCGGGCCGGGGGGATGGGCGGGGGAAGGGGGTTGGGAGCTAGGAGGAGGGAGTGTCCAGTCGCGGCGCGGAGGTCATTCGGCGGGATGGGGGAGGGGTGCGGCGATGGGGTGGGGGTTTGGCGGAGGGGGCGGCGCGTGGGGGGGCGACGGGGGTTGTTTTTACCCTGGCATGCTGGACTCCACCTTTTTTCCTTGGCAGGAGCTGTTGGTAAGGCGCTCGGGGGAGCAGCATGCGGCTCCCACCCACCGAGTGGATGGGCCGGCTCTGTTTGGTGCGGACGGCCGAGCTCCAGCGAGGGACCTGGCTCAGGGACTTGGCGAATGGAGGCGAGACGCGTCTCCGCCGGCCCCTCCCCGATGGGTCTCTACGGCCGCCGGGGGTGGGGGAGTACGGATGGACACGACTATTTCTGAGTTGCCTGCGAGTGTGGTGCATAGGGGGGGGAGTGTGGACTTGATGGATTTAATGAGGGTGTGTCGTGAGAGAGCGGGTTTGAGCCGGGTGGAACTCCAGTTGGGGGGCCGGGGTGGTGTGGTGCCGGCGGATGGTGAGTCTGAGGAGGAGGGTGAGATTCGGGAGGATGGGGGGGCTGGTAATGGTGTTGGAAGTGTATTTCAGGTGCCGGCACGGCAGGAAGCACCCAGAGTGACGGCCCCCTCGGCTCCACTGGTTAGGCGGCGGGATCCAGCAAGGACGCCGACCTTGACGCCAGGTAAGACAGGTGACGGCGCGGGGAGCGCTAAGAGGCGTTGTGTGCAGGTGTCCGTGGGGTCTGGGGGCGATGGGGAGGATGGGTGGCGGCTGGTGCGGGGACGGTATGTACAGGACGCGGGAGTCGGTACGGACGGCGCGGTGTCGGGCGGGGCTGCGCCGGTCGCGGGAAGCGGGGTTGAGGCGGCGGGCGACAAGGTGTCGGGCGGAACGGAGGCGGCGGGGGGAAGTAAGGAGAGTTGTGTGATTCCGGTGCGGAAGCTGCCGTACATGGGGTTGACCAAGCCGCTGGGGGCACATCTTTCCGCGGCTACGAAGGAGAAGATTTGGAAGGGGGAGTACATCGATATTTTGAAGCTGCTGCATAGGGAGTTGACATCGAAGGAAGGGTCAAAAGAGGAGGAGCAAGAGTTGGCTAGGCGCCCGAAGGTTCCCCTGACGCTGGACAATTGGTCGGCGGCGTTCCTCATTTACGCGAGCGTGTATTGCAAGAAATTCCCACACAGGTGCGTCGCGCTGTTTAAATACATGGACGTGGTCCGGAGGGCGCAGGTGACTTACGGCGGGTATGCTTGGTCGCACTACGATGAGGAGTTTCGGGCGCGCATGGCGGGGGACCCGGAGGCCCAGTGGGGGGAACTGGATTCCGACCTATACCAGCAGACGATGGGAGGGGCCAAGTTTGGCCGCACCATCTACACGGCCAGCGGTTTGCCGTTGGCGTCCCCCCCCTTTGCGGCGCGCCCCACCCGTGGGGGGGTGGGTCAGGGTGCCTCCGGCAGCCAGGCCGCGGTCGGGGCCTGTTGGGATTTCAATAGGGGTGCCTGCGGGCGGGCGGCGTGCCGTTTCCGGCATGAGTGCTCTTCGTGCGGACGGAACCATCCGGTGCTGCGGTGTTGGGGCACCGGGGGCCCCCCAGGCCAGCTGCCTCCGCAGGGAGGTGGATTTGCCAGAGGGGGTTCAGGCGGGGGGAGGGGTGGGGGTAGAGGGGGGGGAGCAGGGGCTCTGGGAAAAGGCTCGTACGCCGGTTAGAATCGAGCAGATGGAGCCCTGGTTGGCGGCGTATCTGCGGGCGGAGGATGCTGCAGTGCTGCGCCGGGGTTTTCGGGAGGGTTTTCGGTTGGGGTACGAAGGTCCCCGAATTGCTCGCTGGGCGGACAATTTGAAATCGGTGAACGCGCACAAGGGCATAGTGAGAGAGAAATTGTTCAGGGAGGTCAGAGAAGGGCGGATGGCGGGCCCCTTCACGGCGCCGCCTTTGCCAGGGTTGATCATTTCCCCCATCGGGGTGGTGCCTAAGAAGGAGGAAGGGCAGTTCCGTCTGATACAGCACTTGTCCTGGCCGGAGGGGGAGTCAGTCAATGCGTACATTTCGGCGGATTTGGCGTCTGTGACGTATTCGTCGGTGGACGTGGCGCGACGTCTGGTTGCGGCGGCGGGGCAGGGCGCGCTGTTGGCGAAATGCGACATCAAGTCGGCCTTCCGACTCCTTCCGGTGCACCCGGCGGATTACCAGTTGCTGGGGATCCAGTTTCAAGGTCACATCTTTGTGGATAAAGCGCTGCCGATGGGGTGTTCCATTTCATGCGCACTGTTTGAGCGGTTCAGCTCCTTCATTCAGTGGGTTTTTTCCAGGCGCACAGGCTCGGAGTCAGTGACGCACTATCTGGATGATTTCTTCCTGGTGGGGCGGCCCGGTGCGGCGGACTGTCAGCGGCTGCTGGATGGTTTGGCCGGGTTGATGGGGGACTTTGGGGTTCCCTTGGCGCCAGAGAAGACGTGCGGTCCCAGTACGGTGTTGTCCTTTCTCGGTATCGAGCTCGACTCGGTCGTCATGGAAGCACGCCTGCCGGAAGACAAACGGGTGGCGATGTTGGATTTGGTGGGTGGCATGTTGGCGAGGAGGAAGGTGACGGTGCGGGACGTACAGGTGTTGTTGGGACATTTGAATTTTGCGTGCCGCGTGGTGCGGGCCGGACGGACGTTTTGCCGGCGTCTGGGGCTGGCGCTGTCGGGTTTGCCATTGCCACATCACCATGTGCGCCTCTCGGCGGGGATGAAGGAGGACCTGCGCATGTGGCGGGCTTTCTTGGAGCGTTTCAATGGGGTGCCGATGGCGCCGGCGGAGGACTGGGAGTGGGAGGTCACCATGTACTCGGATGCGGCGGGCGGCGGAGGTTTCGGGCTGTACTGGGAGGGTAAATGGTGTGCGGAGCAGTGGCCCGACCACTGGCAGGCGGGCGGGAGGAGCATTGCGTTCCTGGAGTTGTTCCCCTTGGTGGTGGCGGTCACGGTGTGGGCAGGGGCGTTGGCACACAAGAGGGTGCTTTTTCGTGTGGACAACATGGCCGTCGTGCAGGTGGTGAACAGGCAGTCGGCGCGGGATCCGCAGGTGCTGAAACTGATGCGGGTGTTTGTCTTGCGGTGCTTGGAAAATGACATTCTGTTTCAGGCGCGCCACGTTCCCGGTGTGGACAATGACATTGCTGATGCCTTGTCTCGTTCACAGTGGGAGAGGTTCCATGGGCTAGCCACGGCGGCGGAGGAAGTCAGGACGCCGGTGCCGGAAGAACTGTGGTCGGTAGGCGAGGCCGGGTCTTTCAGTTGGTGAAGACGTCGGTGGCTGTGTCTACGTGGAAGGCTTACGAGCTAGCATGGGAAGAATTCCTGCGGTCAGGTGCGGTGCGGTGTGGGGACAGGTGGCAGCGCGAGGAACAGGTGGTAAGATTCATGCTGGCGCTCATGGACAGGGGCTTGTCGCGGGTGTCGATTGCGGGAAAGTTGTCGGCGGTGGCTTTCATGGGGAAGATGTGGTGGGGTTACCCTCCGTCGGCAGGGGAGCTGGGAACCAGGCTGCTGGAGGGGTGGGCGAGGGAGAGTGGGGCGACGGTGCGGCTGCGCCGTCCCATCACGGCGGTTTTGCTGGCAGGAGTGATTGGCGCACTTCCAGAGGTGTGCAGGGATGTGGGCGAGACGGTGCGTTTCTCTACATTGATGTCCTGGCTTTTCTTTGGGGCTTTTCGAGTGTCGGAGCTGCTGGGCGCGAGGGGGAGGCGGGGGGTGTTGTGGGGAGAGGTGGAGGTGCGGGCCCAGGAGGTGGCAGTGTGTTTGAGACGCTCGAAGACGGACCAGCGGGGGGCTGGTACTTGGGTGGTGCTGGGGCCGGGCGACAGGGAGGGGGTGTGCCCGGCGGGGTGGGGCAGGAGGTTGATGGCTGAAAGTGGCGTGACGGAGGGGGAGGTTTTGGGGTGGGGGGAGGAGTGACGGCGTCTCAAGCATTGTGGGTCTTGCGGCGGGCACTGCGGGTCCTGGGGGAGGATCCCCTGGCGTTCGGGACGCATTCTTTTCGGATCGGGGCGGCGACGGAGGCGGCACGGAGGGGTTGGGGTAAGGAAGAGATACAGAGGCTGGGTCGGTGGAAATCGGACTGTTACAGGACGTATGTGCGGTTGAGGGAGGCGGATGGTGCGGTGTCGCAATGATTCCCGATTTTCATATATGTGTCTTTGCAGGTGCTGTGGCGGGGCCGGATGTGGCTGTCCTGAATTTGTTTATTGTGGGACATTCGTTCGTCAAGCGGGCAGAACGAGCGGAGTGGGACAGGCATCAGGCGCTCAATTTGGGATTGGATCCGGGGTTGTATAGATGTCATTGGCGGGGGAAAGGGGGTAGGCGTTGGCATGAGTTATTGCCGTTGTTAAACACGTTGGTGAAAGGGGGGGTGTGCCCGGATGTAGTGGTAATTCACCTGGGCGAGAACGACTTGGTGCAGTGCAAGGGTTTGGCGCTACTCAAGCAAATGAGACAGGACCTGCAGGAAATCAGGAGGCAATGGGCGGGCTGCCATGTCATATGGTCGGAGTTTATTCCCAGGCGGGTGTGGAGGGGAGCTGAGCGCCCAGGGGCCATAGACAGGGCTCGTAGGAAGATCAATCGTGAGATGCGCGCTTTCTGCGCCAGGGAGGGGGTGGGGATAATGGAGCACCCGGAGTTGCGCTATGGTGCAAACTATTTCTTCTTGGAGGATGGGGTCCACCTGTCCAGGTACGGCATGAAGCTGTATATAGTGCAGCTAAAGGAGGCTTTAGATGGGGCCCTGGGGGTGGTCAGGTATCCCAGGAGACAGGAGTCCTAAGGGGGGGGTCGAAAGTCGTAAGCGACTTTCGAGTGGCGCTGTCCTAAGGAAATAGGGTGGTGTGGCTGGAGGCCTGGGACTGCATGGTAGCGGGGGTTGGGGTCATGGAGGTCATTAGGGGCATCTAGTAGAGGGGCAGGTTGATGAGCGTATGTTGTTGTATTACTGTTGCAATGTTCGGGTTTACATTTAGGGGTGGGGGTGGGGGGCTGTTAGGCAGTTGTTAATTAGTGAGCAGTAGTTTTGTTCGGCACAGGCCAAGGGGGATGTTTTATACGTGCACCTGATTCCAATAAAAGCGGCCTTTTTCACACACTTCTGGTGTCAGTGTCTTTGCTTCCCCCCCCCCCTCACCTACTGGTGTGCCCCAATGGGGATTTGGGGGGGTGGCCGACCAACGGGAGGCTCGCCCCCCCGGGGAAGTTTGGGGCACCAGGGGAGGGGGGGGGGAGGGGGAAGCTTGTCACATGGGGATCGCCGTAGCGGCGTTTTTTGGGCTGGTTGGGCGGTTTGGGCTCCTTTTGGGCTGCGGCTGGGCTGGGGGCTATATAGACGGCCATTTTGTGTCACCGCGCACGTTTGTGGTGCGGTGACACAGCAGCCAGGTCACAGATTAATTTTGTCCCTCCCTCCCTCCCTGTTCACGGTTTTTTCGGCATTTTTAGTCCCGAGGGTTGTTTCCCTTTGCGGGGGGGTCGGGGATATGGTCCTGAGGGGCTTTTTTGGTTGATGGTGCATTGTTTAGGTTTGAGGTTGTGTTTTTTGTCGCTGGAACAGGTGCGTTGTGGGGGCGCTGTCCTAAGGAAATAGGGTGGTGTGGCTGGAGGCCTGGGACTGCATGGTAGCGGGGGTTGGGGTCATGGAGGTCATTAGGGGCATCTAGTAGAGGGGCAGGTTGATGAGCGTATGTTGTTGTATTACTGTTGCAATGTTCGGGTTTACATTTAGGGGTGGGGGTGGGGGGCTGTTAGGCAGTTGTTAATTAGTGAGCAGTAGTTTTGTTCGGCACAGGCCAAGGGGGATGTTTTATACGTGCACCTGATTCCAATAAAAGCGGCCTTTTTCACACACTTCTGGTGTCAGTGTCTTTGCTTCCCCCCCCCCCCCTCACCTACTGGTGTGCCCCAAAACCTTTACTATTTTAATTTGGAAATACTGACTTGATTACGAGCAAAAGGTGAGGTAAGGTATGTTTTATTGTTTCAAGTTATTTAAACTCATAACAATGAGCAAAACAATAAAACATTGATTAAAACTGAACAGAGTCAACAATATCATTATTTACCAATTCAAAGCATGTATCTATCAATTAAGAATGTCATAAAAGTGCTTTGTCACCATATACATCTTTTCCAATCGATATCTAAATCATGGTGTAATAGGTAATCTTTCAGAAAATAAGCACTGTTCCGCCTACCCAATCCCTTAACAACATTCAGTCCGAGGAATTAAATGCAATGTGTTTTGATTTGAAACAGAAGCAAGGTATGGCGAGATCGCAGAATTGAGAATTAAGAACATTTGACTAATGGCACCATGGCACCGTTGTTCAAATGCACCTTTAGCAAACCTTTAATGTACGGACAGTGATCGCTGGAGAGCTGGTCCTGACACCTCAGAAAGCTATACAGAGAATAACGTGCATGCTGTATCCAATCAAGGTCATAAAGCGCGGTAAAAAGTTCACAGGATCATGCAGAGGTTTTGAATATGTGGATGGTGCCCAACAGCCTGTGGAGAAGAGGATAGGCCAACTATCAAACAGCCAGGTGTGCTCCGTCCAGGATCATAATGTTCATTTTACAATTTTAATGGCCATACCAGGCCTATCTCGCACAGGTCCCAGCCTGCCTGGGGACGCTGTGTGTTGCAGTTAATAAAATGCTCTGGGCGATTTCATGAGGCTACGAAAGCCAGAGGTATTCTCATCAATATCGAAAAATATATTTTGCAAGGACAAATATCATGCTACCCCTGGCTCGCACTGGTCATGATCAGAATGAAACAACAATAAAGTGCACAGTGCAGTTTCTTTGGAATTAAAAGGAAGTGCATTGGTTAAAAAATAAGTGCATTTTACAATATCAAAGGGCCTAACAGGTCTGTCTCGCCCTAGTCCTGGCAGACCTAAAAGAACCCATTCCAAAACCAGCTGATTGCGGAATTTCAGAAGACAGAAGGATTCCCAGCAGATTTATAAAGTGCTTTTATGGTCACTGGGCCAGACGCACCTAGTCCCCACAAGTCCTATCCAAGATGTGGCAACAAGAATACGGGCCGGTGAATAAAGTGCAGAATTCAATCACATCGGGCTCAAAGAGGCCGATAGTAACAATTGAGTGAATAAAGCAAACTGCGTGCTTTCGTTGGACTTAAAAAGCGAATTAGATTGATGGATCACTGAAACAATATCGACGTCAAAAATATCGAATTACAAAAATATCGAGGTAAAAATATAGAATACCAAAATTTCGACCTCCTATCTCCAAACAGGTAAGTACAAAAATATCGAATCAAAAATATCGATGTAAAAAATATAGTTAGTCAAAATATCGAATTTTTTAAAATGCTTTAAATTAATTAAAAATTAATGAAATAATAAATATAATTAACTTAAACATACTTAAAATACTTAAATAACCTTAAAATGAATAAATAATTAATGTAAGTAAAAAAACATACAAATTGATTTGTTAATACATATATATATATATATATATATATATATATATATATATATATATATAAACGTAATATTAATAAATAATTTACAATATTTATACCGTCGGATAGCGGAAAGGGTAACATTTACTATTACCACTCCAGTGAGTGCAACAGTAGGGAAAGCGTTCAATAGAGTAGGGGTAAAAATTACTATTCCAACTCCAGAGAGTGCAAAAAGTAGGGAAAGCGTTGGATAGCGTAGGGGTAAAAATTACTATTCCCACTCCAGAGAGTGCAACAGTAGGGAAAGCGTTGGATAGCGTAGGGGTAAAAATTACTATTCCCACTCCAGAGAGTGCAGCAGTAGGGAAAGCGGTGGATAGCGTAGGGGTAAAAATTAATATTCCCAATCCAGAGAGTGCAACAGTAGGGAAAGCGTTGGATAGCGTAGGGGTAAAAATTACTATTCCCACTCCAGAGAGTGCAACAGTAGGGAAAGCGTTGGATAGCGTAGGGGTTAAAATTACTAGTCCCACTCCAGAGAGTGCAACAGTAGGGAAAGCGTTGGATAGCGTATGGGTAAAAAATACTATTCCCACTCCAGAGAGGAAAGTAAAGATTAAACAAAAGTAAGGCTAAGATGCATCCCTCTTTTACAACAGTGTTGGTTCAGGTATCGCTTTTTGTGACTCTGTTTGCGATTATTTTAATTCTCACCCAAGTCCTTGTGTAAAGGTCCCTCATGGCTCTGAATAGATATTCCGGGGTTCCCCAGTTGTGCAGCTTCTGTCTGTCCTCTTTGTTGAGTGCAGTGGTGATATCGATAGATGCTACATATAGAGGAGGGCATCTTTGATGGGGGCAGCTTTAAATAGGGAGGAAAGAATGATCAAATTGTCCCCCATAACATGGCCTCGTCTGAAGCCCAATTGAGTGATGGGGATTAAGGCCTTTGATTTGGTCCATTCCCCTAACTCCTTGTTCAGAAACTTTGCAAAGCATTTCTCATCAATGTCAAGGAGGGCAATTAACCTGAAGTTGGCTGGTTGATCATTTGCACCTTTTTTTGTAAATTTAAGTTAATATGAAGCCTCTCTAACTGTCCAGCATATCATTCAACAAGATGCAGTACTTGAAAAGAGGGATTATAAAAAAGGCCCATTCCTTGGGATTAAATATTCAGGCGAGGAGGACATTTGGTCCCAGGGCCCCTGCTGCTCAAAAATACACATGTATATGAATGATCTTATATTTACTGGTGATGTCTTCACCCCAATGCTTGTGATTTCCATGAAGATGGACACATTCTTCAGTTGGCGGTGGTTCAGTGTGGGACCCCTACCCCATGATATTACACAAGTTGGAAATGTAATCAGTCCACTTGGATGCTGAGATAGACTGAGTGGCCCTCATAATATTTCCATTTGCTTGTCTCTGGACGAGTGTGCAAACATTTGTAGAGTTTTTTCGTTTTCAAGGCCTCTTGAAGTTCAATCCAAAGTGAAACTTCATTTTGTCTGGCAATTTCCCATACTTTTGCTCTGTAGGACTTCCTCGCATTCTGAATCACCTCCACTCGTGTGGGGAAAGAAGCTGTTGTTGGGGGCTATCCACAAGAGTTCATCAATTTCTGTTTTAGGACTCTTAGCTCTGGAGTACAATTATTTGTTTTCCTGCTTTCCACAACTCTCTCCATGCCAGCAAACTTGTTGAGTAGCTATTCCAAGAACCGGATCCAGTGTAAGAGTGAAAATGACTGCACCCTTGCTCCCGATCTTAGGGCTTCCGACAGTACATCCATTTTTACGTTAGATAGAGTTGTAAACCATTTTATTCTTTGACGTCCAGGGATGCCCTCTTCGTTGGCAATTGTTTGTGTTTGTGGGAGTCTAGCAGCTGTCCAGTAGATAATGCAGATTAGCCTTACATGAATGCTATGGACTTGAAAATTACTAGTCTGAGGATAAATCCGTGTGGATATCCAAATGTAATCAGTTAAGGAGGCACTCGAGCTTGCAATATGCGTGCAAGATGGTATTGATAAAGGGCATCTCTTCCATTAAGGGTTCTGAGGCCCAGTGAATTAAGGGTGGCAGAAAATCTTTCTCGGGCGCTGCCCTTATTGATTTTCCCCTCGACAATGGGGTTGATTATGAGTGCCATGTTAATTAACAATCCATGCACAGATACCTGTTTGTTCAGAGATTGTAGTAACAAGTGGTGCAATGTTTACCACAATTTTTGATTCCTGAGATCCATAAAGTGTGCATCTCCAGATTTACCTCCAAATTCATTTTGGAATGTCGAACATTTATTAGGAGTAATATGTTAGATATAACAAGCCTATTCACAGAAAATTTTTTGAGTATGCGAAGGAGTGTTCCAGTAGTACTACTTTATGTACTCACACATGTAATCCATTAACATCAGGCTGGAGTTCTCTGCCTAAGCTTTTATTGTTTCTTATGTGCGGGGATCTCCGCCACAAGTGTGCCGATTTTTCCACACAGAGGTATACGTTTATCTACAAAATAGCAAAAATATTTTAATAAATTGGTGGGATGAAGGGAAATTTAAGAAGAGGTCAAGGGAGGAATATTTAAATACTTAAACACACCCACAAAAGAGTGCAATAATTGCTATTCACAAAGTTACACCTAGATCTACTACAATGGTTCAAGGCTCAAATATTGATATTGTAATGCACTCTTAAAGAAATCAATGAAGGCTGTACATAACACTAATACCACGTAGGGACAAATAATATTTACTCTAAATAAAATTTTGATTACATGATTATTTATTATTTATTTAAAAAAAAAAATTAATTCTAACTTCAGGTCCCTCAAAACACATATTCTACAAAAACTTCATACACATTCAACAAACCTGTTACTGCAAGGGGAGAGGGAGTGAACAGTTACAACTACATTACATTCACCAAGAGGTCAAATCATTGCAACATATCAAACATAGCTTACCCACCTGAAAAAGCAGGAAATTGATCAAAAATAATTCCTTTCACTATGTTGGTGAATATATTTGTTGTCTCGCACTTCATATTAAGGCAAGAGTAGCTTTACAGGCAGAGGGTTAGCATATTTGGCATGTCCACTAAAACAGTCATTGCTAGACAGCATTTCTCACCTGATGTGATCCTTAAAATGTTTGCATACTGAGAGCAGGATCTCAACTCACTGACAGCCCAATCTCAGGGCATGCCTCAGGCTTCCTCACTCAGCCCTACCCTTTTTAATCTTTATGTTTCGTCATTGGCAACTGTGGTCTGATCCTTTAGTTATAGATCTTTAAAAAGGTATTTTCATGTATTTCGACAGTGCTACACCAATCTGTGGCTGTTGCTTTGGTCTCTTCCTGCCTGGATTACTGTAACACTCTCTACTTGAATATCAATAACGCTTCTCTTAACAAATTTCAGGTCATTCAAAACGTGGCAGCTCGACTTGTTTTAGGCAATCCTAAACATCATTTGGCAGCCGAAGGTCTTGGGACCCTTCATTGGCTTTCTGACATGAAACGAGTAACATACAATGTTCTTTGTATGGCCTTCTTGGCATTGCAAAAAATGGGTCCGAGGCTTTTCCAACCAATCGTTCAGTGGCATGTGCCCAATAGGCTACTCCGCTTCCAGGAGAAGTGTGGTGGTGCCCAAGTTTCACAGAACCGAATTGGGTAGGCTTTTTTTTCTTATGCTTTGGCCAAATGGTGGAACATTTTACCTATTTATATAGCAGGATCTGAAAAGTGTTCTGTTTTTTGTACACATCTGAAAACATGGCATTTCTCATCTTAGCTCTTGGTACTGTTTACTCTTACTCCCTCAGCTGCATTGATGTTTAGATGGCGTTAGTACCTTGACACCATTGTGGTAAATAAATAAATAATACCTCTCTTTTTGAATGCATAAATGAATAACAGATAGCTCAATAAATAAGAGTCAAGATTCGAGGTAGTAGGAGTTTTGCAGGTTTAATACAGCATAAAGACAGGGACAGGACAACCTGCACAGGAATAGGATGGCAAGCCCTGGCAGCGCTGCCGGGGTCAGGATCTGGACAAGAAGGCTAGCGTGGTATTTAATAACAGATACATGAGCATATATACATAACGCAAACACATAGCATTACATTGCAATAGGCGTAGCAGTGGGTGGAGCAATAGGCGTGACGCGTAGCAGTCGCGAAAGATAAGGGTGAAAGTAGGTGTAACAGAGGCGTATACATAGACATGTGATGCAAACGTAACAGAATATGTCATGAATGGGGTGGAAACCATGGAGGGGGCTACCTAAGGAGCCGGGACCTCTAACCTGATGGTGCGCGCAAACTGGCAATGACGTGTTACTAGGAGAAGCTGGGGCTATGAACTCTGTGCTAGGAGCAGAGACTGAAGTCTGGAGAGTCAGGGCGACATGTACCTAAGCAGTATCTAGTATCTGATGTTTAGAGAACATGTTGATGGAATCCAAAAGTTATCGGGGTAAAAGGCGAACAGACTCTAAGACTGGAGCATGCATTATTCTACATGTAGTGCGTGATGAAGAATATTAAATGACCATTAAATGCAGTATTTCTCTTACATGGAGACGTGAAGGCTAGACAATGACGGAAACTATTGATGCGATTCAGTAGCTTTAGGAATGCAGAGGAGGAGGGCTGAACTGATAACTCGAATCATAACATACTCTTGGCAGACTCAGAGGCAGAGCCAGGCTGAACCGGGCACTGCGAGGCAGGAAGTAAGTGAAGGGTCGAGGATACAGGTGGGGGCTGTATCGCTCCTCAGCGAGGCTTCAGGAGACAGGAGCTGAATCTGGTGTCCAGGCCCTTTTGAGGCCTAGAAACGGGGACTTTACAATGGAATAACGTGCACACTGAGAAACGTGGCAACGTAGCTTTACATAGGCCTGATATTCGTAGTATTCACGAGAACTGGAAACTGGCATACTAGAGGTGGACACAACTATAATTGCGTCTTTAATCGAACATGGGGAATAACATATGCATATTAATCATGCACAGATAACATATGATGGAGGACGCGTAGGGACACAGAACATGGCAAAATTTACTTTTCCACATTCCCTCCTTGTCACTACGCTTCCTTCAGGAAACATCAATATTCATGATACCATCTATCATTTCATACAGTATCATTTGCTCGTCTCGAATTTTCTTGGAACGGGTTTTAGAACGGGGCTTGGGACTAGGAATACAAGAGGTAGCACAAATGCCGCAAATCGCAGGGCCACATTGTATACAGAGGCAGCAGCTGAATATGATCGCTACTGCAATACCTAGAAAGGACAAGACTTTCCATCCCCAAGCGGAAATTATATTCCAGAACCAACCGGACCATGTCCAGGTGCCTGGATCTTGGTGTAACAGATGGGCAATTTTATGGAGTCTGGTTATAGCTGAATAAACAGACGGCGCGTTATTTGGAATGAAAATGCAGCAACTAGATCCGATGACTCTACAGGCCCCGCCCCTATCGGCCAATATGACGTCAAGGACGAGACGATTCTGGAGCACGACAATTCTCATAAAGGATTGTTCTTCGGTTAAATTACTTAGAGCAGAAGTAGTCTCAATTACTACTGCTTCGAGTGTTCTGGTTAATCTACGTATCAGTTTACTATTCACGACTGTACCTAAATAAGGGAAGACACCTTTATTGATATCTATATATTGTTCTAGAGCAGTTTCAGTATAATCGACAATCGGGAGGTTTCTCTTGTGTCTTGTATGTACTAGGTGGGAATTCCTATGGTAGTCGGGTGGGGCTAGAAAAACAGGTGGCAGTAAGAAGGCAATGTAACAGGTTCCCTCCCAATCGAGGGGCAGACGAACATATGCGGTCTGACCACAAATAAAATAAGAATGACGTGAAGCTTTGAAAATAGATTTCCCACTGTCACTATACTTGACAATAGTAGTACAATCGCTATGTCCTACATGTACGGAACCATTATTTCGGACACATAATTCACCTTTGACTGGTAGTACTGAAATAGCAGGTAAGTCTGGAGTAGTATCAGACTGAACATTCAGGACCATGAAATTCGAAGAATAATTACCTAAATTGTAAACTTCGTTTTCTAGATCTAACCCTGTTCTATGGGGGGGACCTTGCTTGTCTGGAAAACATGTACTGTTAAGAAAAGACATATCTGTTGAGGATGACGTTAACGTGGACCATGCTCCACACGAACCATTATGTGAAAATGGATAAGGAAAGAGTGGCAGAACTCCCTTCGGTGTCTGGAAAGGGGGGAGTCGACCACACACCCAACAATTAGTGGCATTGCTGGTCTGGTGTGAATAATGTAACATGCGGATAAAAGAGTTGTTACGCATAGCGAGGCGGTAAGAGAGTTCATGAGGAGGCAGATCACTAAACGTGTGTTCTACTGTAACATTAGCAGACTTATTTACATGAGAAACTGGAAAATACAGGTAAAATGCATAACTGGTGCAGGAAATCATAATGCTGAGAAATAATATGAAACATAGAAAAACGATACATCGGATTGAGTTTTGACTAACTCTCTTACTATGGGGGTCTATTTTATACATGTCAGAAACAGTCTAACCGTTTCACCTAGGGGAGGACTTAGACAATCAAACTGGCTGACTTATTTTACTAGACCGGAGTTTCAACTTATACTCCTGCTGCGGAGTTTTCTCTAACAGGGAGGGGGCAGTATCATTGTTCTTTGCGGGACAGTCCTTGAGAATAGTACTTTGGTAATCCTTCAAATCCTGGGAAATGTTCTTTGAGACCGGTTTCAGTCCATAAAACTTCTTTATATGTGAAAGATGCACCCAGCCTTTGCGTCCCTCCAACTTCACGGCTGTACGGGTGGCGAGGAGGACCTGTCGGGGCTCCTTCCAGCGAGGCTCTAGCGGACTTGAGCGGTCAAAATTTCGCACCAGGACCATGGATCCTGGAATGATTTCATGCGGTGCCACCTCGGTATTGTCTGGAAATGCGGCGGCAACCTGTGAACGACAAGAGTTGAGGGCAGACATCAAGGAAGCTAGGTAATCTGTCAGCATATTACTTGAAACATCGGTAATACTTCGGGGTCTGGGTGTACCCCACATGTTAGGGGGGCGGCCGAAAACGACCTCATACGGGGACAGACCTGATCTGGAATGTGCGACCATGCGCATATAGAACAAAGCGACTGGCAGAGCTACTAGCCAGTCCACACCTTTCTCTTTACATACTTTGGCGATGCGGATTTTCAGGGTCTGGTTATGTCTCTCTACGAGACCTGCTGCTTCAGGGTGGCGTACACAATGGAACTTCCACTGGTACCCTAACAAAAGGGAAACATGCTTCATTAACTCTGAGGAGAATGGCTGGCCGTTATCAGAATATACGACCCTAGGGAGTCCATAACGGGGGAAGAACTCACGAACCAACTGCTTGGCAGTGGTCGCGGCTGTGTAATCTGGGACTGGATATGCTTCTGTCCACCTGTACAAAGCGCATACAACTACGAGGACATACTTGAAACCTCGACATCGCTCCATCTGAATATAATCCATCTGGAGGACTTCAAAAGGGTGGTCAGGAGGTTGGAATCCCCCTTGTTCCACCGGGACACTTTTACCTGGATTAAACTGACAACATATCATACAGGTACGGACTTTCTGCTTGGCTGCAGCTCGTAAATGCTTGTTGAACCAAATGTTCTGGATACTGTCTAACATAGCTTTTTCTCCTAAATGTGCTGGACTATGTGCAGTATTGATAATGACTTGAACCATAGAGTCGGGGAGAAACCATGTGGCTTTTCCCTTCGTCACCCATCCTTGATCTGTCTGGACCCCTCCTTGTTCGGACCATTTCTTGATTTCTTCGGGAGTAGCATGTAACTGGATATCTATGACATCTTGAGTAGGGTCCTTAACTGTCATACATGTAGTCGGATCTGGAGTGTGTGTCATGTTAACTGGAATGTCTGGAGTCTGTGCTGTAAGCTTGGCTGTGCGATCTGCTAGATCATTACCTTGGGAAATAGTGTCAGTAACTTTCGTATGTGCTTTGCACTTCATGATAGCAATGGATGTCGGTAAATGTATTGCATCTAACAGAGCTTGAATAAGGAGACCATGCTGAATCTTGGTTCCATGAGAAGTCATGAAACCTCTCTCCTGCCAGAGCACTCCAAAGTCGTGTACGACTCCAAATGCGTAGCGTGAATCTGTGTAAACATTAACTTTCCGGTTCTTAGCATGTATGCAGGCTTGTGTCAGAGCAACTAGCTCTGCTGCTTGAGCGGACAGGGTGTCAATACGGTGTGTCTTAATAACTTCGGTGTCGGTAGTCACTGCATACGCGGCGACTAGTTCTCCTGTACTTGTTCTCATACATGAACCATCCACATAAAGTGTCAGGTCGGGATCTGGTAATGGAATATCTGTCAGATCTTGTCTTGGCTTGGTCGTGATGTTGACTACTTCCACACAGTCATGTGTGGCAGGATTTGGATTAGCTGATGGTAACAGTGTAGCAGGATTGAGAACGTTGCAGCGTCTGATTTCTATGTGTGGCTGGAACAGTGTCAATTCATAACCTGTTAAGCGTGCAATTGTCAAGTGCTGAGTCTGTGTTCGATTTAAAAGAACTTCCACGGAGTGTGGAACTTGTACCGTCAGGGAGTGTCCTAATACTATGGAATCACTTTGTCTGATAGCTAGTGCTGTGGCTGCAACTGACTTGAGGCACGCAGGCAGAGCCTGGGCTACAGGATCTAATGTGCTCGAAAAATAAGCACATGGCTTGTATTGTCCTGCTTGATCTTGTGTGAGAACAGATAATGCTGTACCTTCACGTTCTGTGACGAAAAGTGTAAAAGGCTTACTGTAGTTCGGTGTGGCTAGAACTGGAGCTTGGCATAAAGCTTTCTTTAACTCATTGAAGCTAAGTGTATGTTCAGGTGTCCAAGGGAGGACAGTCGGTACGGCTGCCTCCTGTGTCGTTAACTGTATCAGTGGCTTGGCTAGAAATGCATACTGAGGAATCCATTGTCTACAATAAGAAGTAAGGCCAATAAAAGCACGTACCTCCTTCTGGGTCTTGGGCTGAGGAAGACTCGCTATTAACTGAATACGGTCAGGTGTCAACTGCCTACCCCTCTTGGACAGTAAGTGTCCTAAGTAGACCACTTGCTGGACACAGAATTGAAGCTTCGAAGGGGACACCTTGTGCCCCATCTCGGCTAGGAAATACAGAACTGTGAGGGATGCTCGCTCGCAAGCACGTTCAGAACGGGCTGTGATCAATAGATCATCGACATACTGGAGCAGGGCAGTGTCAGTTGGCATGTGAACATTATCAAGTTGTCTCTTAAGTGCTTGACTGTAAATACTAGGGCTTTCTGTGAAACCTTGAGGAGCTCGTGTGAACATATAGCTCCTTCCATTTAAACAAAATCCGAAAAGGAACTGGCTGTCTGGATGAATGGGGACACTAAAAAACGCGTTCTTGAGGTCGATTACAGTAAAGAACGTGGCTTCGGAATCAATGGCTGTCAATAGGGAAGAGATATCTGGAACGACTGGGTACTGAGGAATAATACATTTATTAAGTTCTCGTAGGTCAATCACTAATCAATATACTGGGGGTGCATTTGGATCAGTACGTTTCATGACTGGAATGATCGGAGAATTGCATACATTGGAGTCAGTTTCTACAACCACTCCTTGAGCGATGAGCTCGTCAATAATTTTGGATAAGGCTGCTACAGCCTCAGGTGGCAATCTGTACTGTCTGATTCGTGGTAACACTACACCTGGCTTGAGAGTCACACGATGGGGTGTGATTTGCATGTAACCTACATCAGTTGGACCTTGCGCCCATAAATGCTGCGGAACATTAGACAATCTGGGATCAAAATCTCGTAATACATAGTGACCCTTAAAGTCACGCAGGAACAGACGTATTCCCTCTGGGGAACAGCATATAACTGCACCTAATTCTTTCAGTGTTTTAATGCCTAATAGATTTTCTGGACATGACTTAGTAAGTAACAGATCAGTAGTACGGGACAATGGACCTATTTCTAGAGTAACTGGCTTTGATATTTCATTTACGATAGGTTTTCCTGAAAATCCAAGGGAAACATTTCTTGAGCCTGAGAGCGGAGCCCCTGGAACTTCGGCGTGGCTAATTGTGGTCCTACTTGCCCCTGTATCAATCAAAAACTTTCTGTCTTTCCCTAATACTTGACTGTGAACATAGGGACCTTCTTGATCTACAGGTATCTCGATGAGAGGCAAGCCTACCTCCCTCTCTAGGCTGTTTCATGAATACGGTTGATACTCTGGATACTCGGACTGTGCATACTGGTACATCTGCTGTGTAACATGCTGTGTTGCAGCGATGGGCTGCGGTGCTGTAACTGTCTGTGGTGCATTCTGTGGCTGAGGAGTCTGTGAAACTTGTTCTTGTCTAGGTGGACGTGGTCTTTCTTTAGTCTTACCAGTAGCTATGTTGTGTTTCAGAACTGCACACTCGTTTATAAAATGACCTGGCTGTTTACAATAATTGCAGTTCCCTTTAACGGGAGCTGCAGGATGACTGGCTTGATTCGGACCCCTCTTCTGACTGTCTTGAGGAACAGATTGTGCAACTAGTACTTTCATTTTCGTGTCTTTCATACGTTTTCTCTCGTGTTCTTGCTCTTCTCTGATTCTATTCTGGTGGTATTGGAGCATCTGTAACATCTGGGACGGGGTATTAGCTTGCCAGGTACTTTCGACTTTCAAAACTCGATTCTTAATTTGTGGACTTAAATTCTCGACTAATTTAGTAACAAAAAGATGAGGGTATGACTCACTACTTGTCTTGAGGCCACTGTTGATGCTAAAACATTTCTCAAATCTAGAATAAAAATCACTAATGTCTTCGTCTTGTTTCTGTTTACAGGCTGAGATTGCATCCCAGTCTTCCTTTTTCGTTGTTAACAATCTGGGTAAAACTTGAATCAATAATTCAGGTAATTCTTTACATTTCGCTCCAAGACCGGTAGCTGGTACTCGTGCCTTATCTTCAGCTTCTAGAACTGCCCAATCGATCTTTTTCTCTCCCACCTCCCATTCTTTTTCCTTGAGCTTTTCATACACCCCTGCGGGCAGCAGAACCTTTAACATTTTAATTATATCTGGATACGTGTATTCTCCCATACGGAGCATGTCTTTTAATTCTCGATGGAACCCTGCTGGATCTTTATCATGACAGGGGATTAATTTTTTCATCTCTAAGAGTTCCATCTTTGTGATCGGGGTGTAAACAAACACTCGTTCTAGTTCGCCACCCGTTCCTCTAACTGGGTGGACTTCTCGTAACGGATTCTGTCTCTCCATGTAAAATGGTTTACTTTCTGGGGGTGAGACATGAACAAAATGCGGGTTCAAAAACGTTCTATATTTGTGACGCTGTTCTAGAATGACACTAATTAAATCGGTACCTAAACCTTTCCATCTATACTGGAGTAACTCGTTCAGGATATCATGTAACGGGCCTGGATCAGAGTGCTGACCCTCATACAATGTAATGAGGTGCTGAATCATATACATACCCGCCAGTCGTTGCTCGGCTGGGGGCATTTTCAGAAACGTTTGTGCCACTATTTCGTCTGGAAAAGTGGTAGAATCAGTAGTCCATCGGACTGCTGATCGGGCTAGTCCTTGTTCATGCATAGTACTTAACTCACTGTAACCGATTCGTGATTTCAGAATGTGATCGGTAGCTTGAAACACTTGTTCTAGAGAACCTTGTTCTGGTGCTGGATGATGGAAAGTTGACTTGTGTTCTAGGCGTAAATGGCGATCTGGGAATCTAGATTTTCCTACATACGCTATTCTGGCGGGATTCTCGTCGTCTACCTCTTCAGTATCAGAGTTACTTTCTTTCTCGCTTACTTGTGCTGCTTTACGCTGCTCGTGTAACTTTATTATTTCTTTACGGATTTTCTTGTACATACTTTCCATAGCACTGATGGTCTTGTGCTTACCCTCGGCTATATTATCACTCCACTTTGTCAGGGTTCTCATTTCGGCTTGATCTTTGGACGGGTAATCTTGTTCTCTTATTAAACAATTAATCAAAAACTTTAGTATCATGAGCTGGATCTCGGCTTTCCTTTGAGACATGACTTCGCCAATGCTTTCTGGATCATCCCCTGTACGGATGAAACGATATATTCTGTCTAGATCTTCTTTCATATTCGGTAGGGTGACTAGATACTCGGCCACCTTTCTTACGCGTAATGAATATAAAACCATATTATCCTCGCCTGGGACTGGATCATAGCCGCATTCATTAAGGGCTTTCCTTATTTCTGCAACAGACTGATATCTGGGCGTACGCTGTGACGCTTGAGCATGTAATTCGACTAACGTTAAGCGCTTGTGTGGCGGCGGGGTTTGAGGAGGACCTCCTCCTGCGGCCCCTAAACTAGAATCGTCAACTGATACGCTTCGTCCTGGCAGAGTGGGAAATGGAAATGCAGACTGGACTTGTATGGCGGGCTGGACCTGGGGGACCGTAGCAGGTACTGCAAGGGGTACCCCGGTGTCTGGAGGAACGGGAAGTGCCTGATTTACAGGGACTGGCGGAGTAGTAACAGGATTTGCATATTCTGGGACTGTGTCGTCCAAATAGGACGAGATGAAAATATCAGCTGCGGTCGGTTTGTGACGTAGCTTGGTCGGAACTAATGGTGGCGGAAAGTTACTGGATGCCTCCGGGGTCGCTTTTGGCAGGCCCTCGGCAAGAAGAGGATACATACCCTTAATAAGAGCATGCCTCTGTCTGTCTGACTGTTCGGTTTTAACTCGTTCACCAATCTCGATTAATTCCCTTTCTTGGGCTCGTTCCAAGGATTCTCTACTTAATTCTGACTTTCTGATTTCTTTTTCGGTTCTTTTATGAGATTCTTTGCGCCATAACTCGATGGCATCTTTCTGTGACTGTCTGGCTTTCTTTTTCCATAATGCTTCTTCTACTCTCATGATGCACTCGGCATCCCATGTGCCTGACACAGGCCATCTATACTTTTCCTCTAACTCTTTGGTATACTCTACCCATAAATCTAGATATAATATGGCACTTATGCCATGCTTCTGATACATAAAATGACCTGGACTGTCCCTAGGCGGGACAGGAACTGCTGCTTCCAGCAGACCCTTTCTAGTTTTTAACTGACGTAACTTAGAAAACAAGGGCATGACTGAACTGTAACTGAGACACAATACGTAATTACACAATAAACACGATAATTACTTCACACTCATACCACAACATCAAAATACATGAAGAACATTTAGAATAACAGTTCGAACAGAATACTACCTGGAATACGGAACACAGAATACATGAATTTTTCTCGAGAACAGAACTGACTAGAACAGAAACTAGATGCACTGCTGAAACAGTACGAAACTTACCGGTCTCATTAAGAGACACGTCAGGACCCGCATCCACCGAAGTGGACACTTCGTTTGTGGGTCTGTGTACCACCAACCCACGGACCAGAGTCAATTAAATTGACCCTGTCTAGATACTACCCCAGTAACGGTACTCACCGGGCAGCAAGAACGGAAGGCCTCGGACTGGACTGGACTGCGACGACGACGGACGACGAACTTCGGACTTTAGTTACGGGTGGACCTCCGGATACCTCGGACCTTGGACTCTCGGCTTGGGCTCTGGTCGGGACTCGCCGCGTTCCTCCACCGCCTCGTCTGGATGCTGGACCGCCTCCTCCGTCTCCTCCGTGGGCCTGAGGGATACTTGAAGCAGAAATATCTGCACGTGCACGGTATGGTTCCGTCACGGCTGCAGAGGGTCAGGGGGCCGGCGTGGCTTCACCGGCGCGTGGGGAAAGGGCAAGTACCTGTTCGGGCGCCATTATGTGGTAAATAAATAAATAATACCTCTCTTTTTGAATGCATAAATGAATAACAGATAGCTCAATAAATAAGAGTCAAGATTCGAGGTAGTAGGAGTTTTGCAGGTTTAATACAGCATAAAGACAGGGACAGGACAACCTGCACAGGAATAGGATGGCAAGCCCTGGCAGCGCTGCCGGGGTCAGGATCTGGACAAGAAGGCTAGCGTGGTATTTAATAACAGATACATGAGCATATATACATAACGCAAACACATAGCATTACATTGCAATAGGCGTAGCAGTGGGTGGAGCAATAGGCGTGACGCATAGCAGTCGCGAAAGATAAGGGTGAAAGTAGGTGTAACAGAGGCGTATACATAGACATGTGATGCAAACGTAACAGAATATGTCATGAATGGGGTGGAAACCATGGAGGGGGCTACCTAAGGAGCCGGGACCTCTAACCTGATGGTGCGCGCAAACTGGCAATGACGTGTTACTAGGAGAAGCTGGGGCTATGAACTCTGTGCTAGGAGCAGAGACTGAAGTCTGGAGAGTCAGGGCGACATGTACCTAAGCAGTATCTAGTATCTGATGTTTAGAGAACATGTTGATGGAATCCAAAAGTTATCGGGGTAAAAGGCGAACAGACTCTAAGACTGGAGCATGCATTATTCTACATGTAGTGCGTGATGAAGAATATTAAATGACCATTAAATGCAGTATTTCTCTTACATGGAGACGTGAAGGCTAGACAATGACGGAAACTATTGATGCGATTCAGTAGCTTTAGGAATGCAGAGGAGGAGGGCTGAACTGATAACTCGAATCATAACATACTCTTGGCAGACTCAGAGGCAGAGCCAGGCTGAACCGGGCACTGCGAGGCAGGAAGTAAGTGAAGGGTCGAGGATACAGGTGGGGGCTGTATCGCTCCTCAGCGAGGCTTCAGGAGACAGGAGCTGAATCTGGTGTCCAGGCCCTTTTGAGGCCTAGAAACGGGGACTTTACAATGGAATAACGTGCACACTGAGAAACGTGGCAACGTAGCTTTACATAGGCCTGATATTCGTAGTATTCACGAGAACTGGAAACTGGCATACTAGAGGTGGACACAACTATAATTGCGTCTTTAATCGAACATGGGGAATAACATATGCATATTAATCATGCACAGATAACATATGATGGAGGACGCGTAGGGACACAGAACATGGCAAAATTTACTTTTCCACACCATTGGTCAACCTCTTTCATTTCATTTCATACCTGAGCATGTCAAAATAAGGTCTGTGCTCCTCTCCCTGGCCACTGGATCTTTTCAGAGGGTAAATGGTGACACAGTGGCCATTTCAAAAGCAACTTAATCACTATGTGTAAGAAATTAGTTTAAAGGGGTGAGAACCCACTTCAAATCCTCGTCATAATGAATCATAAAAGTCACCACGTTATGAATGAGGTAACATTTATAAAGCGCATGGCTACCCGTGGGCATACCAGCGCTGGGAAGTGAAATGATGCTTCTGAGACTCATTTGGGGAAAAGCCACGGCTTCAACTGCTTATGAAAGGTCAGATGATTGGTCTCTCTTCGTAGCTGAAGGGGAAGGGAGTTCCAAAGCTTGGCGGCATTATAGGAAAAAAGCCGACCACCACTTCTGACTCTCGTAATCCTAGGTATGAAAGCCAAATATTGTTCACCTGAGCGTAGACGCCAGTTGGCCAGGAATGGTTTGGCCAGGGGGGAGATGATCTGAGGGCCATTCCCTCTAAGCAAACTATGAGTGATACATAGGGCTTTGAATTGAACTCTCTCCTGAATTGGCAGCCAATGAAGAGCTTTCACGGCAGGTTTGGCAGACTGGCTGTTGGGAGTTCCCATGAGAATTCTTGCAGTGAAGACTGCACTTCGAGCACTCAGCTACAGTACATTGCTAAAGTCCAAGCGTGACAGAATTAGCGCTTGGACCACAAGTTTCTTGGCCTGAAAGGGAAGCAGTGGTAGTAGTTTACATAGCATTCTTATAATGCCAAGCAGGAGGCGACTACCTTTCTGGTCTGGACTTTAAGACTGAGGTCTGAAACCAGCCAGAACCCCAGACTTTTTTATATTTGACTTGGGGATGGGTGCCCGTCCTATTGTGGCTGACCACATTAAGTTTGGTCTAAAAAAGCGCCGGGTTACCAAGGAGCATAAGCTCCGTCTTGTCACCATTTCGCTTCAGGTGGGAATGGTTCATCCATTTAACCACTTCTTTAAGGCATTTACAGAGGGAGGAGGAGGCCAGGTCTGAGTGGTTAAGTGAGACCACCAGCTGGGAATCATCAGCGTATGTCGCGATATTTACTCCATGGGGCTGTATGATGTCCGCTAGAGGAGCCATATAGGCATTAAAGAGCGTTGGGCTCAGGGAAGAGCCCTGTGGGCTCCACAAAGAAGGGGAAAAGGTTTGGAGATAGTCTCACCTTCAAATACCTGGAAGTATCTCCCTTCCAGGAATCAATCCAGCCAGTTCAGTGCCATTCTGGACACACCCAAGTTTCTGAGTCGGTCGATTAAGATACAGTGGGTGACCGTATCATAGGCCGCGCTCAGATCCAAAAGGATCCCAGCAGACGAGACCCATGTGTCAAGAATTTTTCTGGATTCTTCCATGACGGCCAGGAGAGCTGTCTCCGTGCCGTGGCGAGGCCGGAAGCCTGTTTGAGTGGGATGAAGGAGATTGTTAGAGTCCAGGTAGGCAGAGAGTGTGGTATTTTCTTGTTTCTCCAGAATCTTGCTGATTCCCGGGAGAAGGGAGATAGTACGGTAATTGGCCAGACAGTCTGGGTCTAGGGTAGGCTTTTTCAGGAGAGCTTTAACCAAAGCTTTTTTCCAGGGGGGACCACTCCGGAAAATATAGATCAATTAATCAAATCTAGGATGACGGCGCCGGTTATCTCTGTCACCTTTTTGAGAATCCGAAGTGGAGCAGGGTCACTAGGTGACACGCTTTTTACAGGGGCAGATGTAGTGAGGTAACAATCGTACTCCATTATAGGGAAGGTTTTTGAACAGGTTTTCTTAAACCCTGTGTATAGATTGTAACAGAGGGGGGATTGAGGTCTTTGGTGAGAGAGAAAGATCCATAAATGGTCTGAATTTTGTTATGGAAATATTCCGCCATTTCATTACAGCATTGGTCTGAGATTGCGGGAGAGTCGGGAAGAGAAGGGACATTCAGTAATTTCTCAAGAATTTGGAATGTTTCACGGGGGAATGAGCTGAGGAGGCTATGATCTCCTTGAAATAAAAGGCATGGGCTTTTCTGATTTCAGTTTTATCAGTTTTGATGGCTTCCTTATATGTCTTCTTCTTGTCCGCGGAGAAATTCTTTCTCCAGTCTCTTTCTGCCTTTTTACAAATTTGTTTTAGTTCTCGTAGTTTGGGGGTATACCAGGCCGATTTGTTAGGTACTTTGTGCAGCTGGGTCGTTGTTTTGGGAAGGACTACATTTTGTGTTCTGTTGATCCAATTGCTAAATGTCTCATTAGCCGACACCGGATCATCATCAGGTGCAGGCTTAGAGCTCTATAGTGCTGGTATCCAGTTATCTGGCAGACGTTTTGACCAGCAGCGGGATTTGGTTTATATGAGTCGGTTGGAGGGGTGACGTGAATGGGAGACCAGAAAAAGGGGATGAGTAGGTGGTCTGACCAAGGGATAGGAGTCCGACAAGATAACTCTGTTAGACCGGAAAAGATGGGGTCTAAGAGGTGACCTTTTTAGTGGGTTGCATATAATACTTTCGGAGTGAGCTGTAGGGCCGCTAGGTCTGAGGTCAATTTGGTTGCAATTTTAGAGGTTAAGTCATCAAAGTGAATATTAAAATCTCCAAGAATGGTGAAGTTCGCAGTGGAGCTTGCCAATTTAGGGACTGTTTCTGCGAGTGACTTACAAAATGGGGCTATGGGTCCCACGGGGTGATAAATTAGGATCCTAGATAGGGTTAGCGTAGGTGTGAGTCCTATTGAGAAGTGGAGGTTTTCACAGTCCAGTAGGGGGCTACCAAAGGTCCTGTAGATGAGGTGACTCTTTAGAATAATGGCAATTCCACCACCATTACCGTTGTCTCGGTCTAGCCTATGGATTATATAGCCGGGAGGGAGAGCTTGGACTATATCAGGATCTGAGGCTGTGTTTAGCCAAGTTTCCATAAGGAATAAAGCATCTGGACTTTCCTCCGTAAGCAGGATAGAAACTTCAACAGCGTGTTTGGGAAAAGATCGTCAGTTTAATAAAAATAGCTCAAAATCTTTATCCAGTGTAGCAGCCTTTGGGTTGGTGTGGGGGGGGGGGGTGCTGAGAGCTAAATGAGCAATGCTTACAGTTAGTGTTGCAGAAAAGGGGGTGGTGATGAACAGAGTGCCTGAATTAAGCAGACCACTCTTACCCAGTCCAAAGATCAGGGCTTGATCCATCACCGTTTTTTAGCTCACTGCACCATCCCAGCTCAGAACTTGGCTATATGTAAATATGTATGTTGTAAATAATTTTGTCCACCCTAAGCGTGGAAGGGTATACTCAGATGTGAGTCCCTTGCTCATTGCACCATCAGGATTCAAGCACGCCGGGCCGAAGACGGCTGAAATGCCAGAAACCGGTCCCCGGAAGCTTGTTTCCTTCCCAGTGTAAGAATTGGCTTTTGTAGTCTGGTCTGCCCTGTTCCCATGATGCACTGGGCCAGGGACAGACTAATTTGCATACAGCCAGGTTCTGAAACTGGGATGGTGCAATGAGCTAAAAAACGGTGTTGGATCTAGCCCTGATCTCTTGACTGGGTGAGAGTACTCTGCTTAATTCAGAGACTCTGTCCATCACCACCCCTTGTTGTAAATAATTTTGTCCACCCTAAGCGTGGAAGGGTATACTCAGATGTGAGTCCCTTGCTCATTGCACCATCAGGATTCAAGCAAGCCGGGCCGAAGACGGCTGAAATGCCAGAAACCGGTCCCCGGAAGCTTGTTTCCTTCCCAGTGTAAGAATTGGCTTTTGTAGTCTGGTCTGCCCTGTTCCCATGATGCACTGGGCCAGGGACAGACTAATTTGCATACAGCCAGGTTCTGAAACTGGGATGGTGCAATGAGCTAAAAAACGGTGTTGGATCTAGCCCTGATCTCTTGACTGGGTGAGAGTACTCTGCTTAATTCAGAGACTCTGTCCATCACCACCCCTTGTTGTAAATAATTTTGTCCACCCTAAGCGTGGAAGGGTATACTCAGATGTGAGTCCCTTGCTCATTGCAACATCAGGATTCAAGCAAGCCGGGCCGAAGACGGCTGAAATGCCAGAAACCGGTCCCCGGAAGCTTGTTTCCTTCCCAGTGTAAGAATTGGCTTTTGTAGTCTGGTCTGCCCTGTTCCCATGATGCACTGGGCCAGGGACAGACTAATTTGCATACAGCCAGGTTCTGAAACTGGGATGGTGCAATGAGCTAAAAAACGGTGTTGGATCTAGCCCTGATCTCTTGACTGGGTGAGAGTACTCTGCTTAATTCAGAGACTCTGTCCATCACCACCCCTTGTTGTAAATAATTTTGTCCACCCTAAGCGTGGAAGGGTATACTCAGATGTGAGTCCCTTGCTCATTGCACCATCAGGATTCAAGCAAGCCGGGCCGAAGACGCCTGAAATGCCAGAAACCGGTCCCCGGAAGCTTGTTTCCTTCCCAGTGTAAGAATTGGCTTTTGTAGTCTGGTCTGCCCTGTTCCCATGATGCACTGGGCCAGGGACAGACTAATTTGCATACAGCCAGGTTCTGAAACTGGGATGGTGCAATGAGCTAAAAAACGGTGTTGGATCTAGCCCTGATCTCTTGACTGGGTGAGAGTACTCTGCTTAATTCAGAGACTCTGTCCATCACCACCCCTTGTTGGAAATAATTTTGTCCACCCTAAGCGTGGAAGGGTATACTCAGATGTGAGTCCCTTGCTCATTGCACCATCAGGATTCAAGCAAGCCGGGCCGAAGACGGCTCAAATGCCAGAAACCGGTCCCCGGAAGCTTGTTTCCTTCCCAGTGTAAGAATTGGCTTTTGTAGTCTGGTCTGCTCTGTTCCCATGATGCACTGGGCCAGGGACAGACTAATTTGCATACAGCCAGGTTCTGAAACTGGGATGGTGCAATGAGCTAAAAAACGGTGTTGGATCTAGCCCTGATCTCTTGACTGGGTGAGAGTACTCTGCTTAATTCAGAGACTCTGTCCATCACCACCCCTTGTTGTAAATGACTGGGTAAGAGTGGTCTGCTTAATTCAGACACTCTGTTCATCACCACCCCCTTTTCTGTACAGTTAGTGTTGCGGCTGCCGGGGGCAATAGAGTGGAGGCAATCAGGATCTGAGGTGAGTTCAGCTGTCTGAGTCTCTTCGCGCTGTACTGAAGTTCATTTAGTGGAAAACGGGCAGGGGTTCTGGACCCTGGTCTTGGATGGGCACGGACTGGCGCAGACGTACTTGCCTTTGGCACACTTTTGGCGCGCCAGCGGCGGGTCCGCTGCGTGGTCGTGTCATCATGCTTAAAATAGCCCTGGTAGCCTCAGCAACTAGAGCGCTGACCTACAATAATGGCGGCCAAATCGGAGTCCAGCAATGAATTCCCACCTCAAATTCCCACAAAGAAGGTACAGTTAGTGCAAAACAGTATTTTCTTTAAATATGCTAAAATTTGCTAAAACAGGATTTAAAGGATTTGATTAGGCTGACAATGCGGTAAAAGCGCTGCCCTCGTGCCAAAAGCTACTCACGCAGCTTCTATCATGCTGCGTGGTCGTGTTATCAGGCTTAAAATAGCCCTGGTAGCCTCAGCAACTAGAGCACTGACCTACAATAATGGCGGCAGAATCGGAGTACAACAATGAATTCCCCCCTCAAATTCCCACAAAGAAGGTACAGTTAGTGCAAAACAGTATTTTTTTAAAATGTGCTAAAAATTTGCTAAAACAGGATTAAAAGGATTTGATTAGGCTGACAATGTGGTAAAAGCATTGCCCTCGCGCCAAAAGCGACTCACGCAGCTTCTATCACGCTGCGCGGTCATGTCATCAGGCTTGAAATAGCTCTGGTAGCCTCAGCAACTAGAGCGCTGACCAACAATAATGGCGGCTGAATCAGAGTGCAACAATGAATTCCCCCCTTAAATTCCCACAAAGAAGGTACCGTTAGTGCAAAACAGGTTATTCTGTCAAGGGAGGAAACATCAACCCTCCTCACATCCAGTGCCCTTTATCCAATGTTTGGGAACAATACACATCTCACCACAGAGGCCAATCAGGAGTTAGGACTGCTGAACCTTTTGGATTTAGAGAGGAAAATGACAACTTTCTAAAAGTGTCATTATCAAAATAGTATTATAAAATCTGAATTGAAAGTTGAAAAATGGGGCGAGTGTTGAGATTTACTATTTTAACTCCTTTCACAAATAAGTAGTGAATGGTGCATGGATTAAAGTTGTAGGATGTACTATTTTAACTCCTGACTAATAAACATTAGTAAGAGTGCATAGATCAGAGGAGTGAAAGTTAGTATTCTAACTCTAATTAAAAAAAAATAGTGAAAATGCATAAATAAAAGGGAATTGATTTGCTATTCTAGTTCAAGTACCACAAACATTGAAGAAAGTGCATACATTTGAAGTGGGGGGTACAGAATTACTATTATAATTGTTGTCTCACAAACATTGAAGAAAGTGCATACACATGGGGGTCACATACACAATTCTAGCTCAAGTACTACACACATTGAAGAAAATGCATATCTGTTATTGCGCAAGTGTGATTTATGCAGTAACCTCGCAATGTTGATCATAAAGGAGCGATGCTAATCCCCTCAAATCTATGATCCCCTTACAATCATGCATAGGAAACAATGCTGGTCAGCAGAAGACTTGAGGAAATGGGAAGAGAAAATGAAAGAAACAGAGACATTGAATATCTTCACTCTACCTGTTTATATCTCTGGGCACAATCTGCACTGTGAAAGCGCTGTTGTCGAAAGCAAGAGAAACATCATTTAGTATTTCATAATTGAAGTTCCAAGTTAGTATGCCTATTGCTGTAAAGTAGAACCCAAACTACAAACTCATTTCTATATTGATAACTACCTTTGTTAATTCTGAATGGTTCCTAATGCAACAAGATAATATGAATAACATGTTAAATACACATTATTATTGAACCTTTCCTTTTGGCAACAAGAAGTCACTTTCCCACCACTGGCAATACCTTAATACCATAAGTGACTCAAAAGATAATATAAACAAATGTGCACAACTTAAGATTTCTTCTTATTCCTCTCACAGAATAGAAAGTGCTGATAAATGTCATAATCCTTGAAAAGATGACTCTACTGATAATGTGCAAATATCAAAAGCCTAAATCCGTGGTTTCACGTGGTATCCAGAATACTTTTAGGTAGCCAGCAAATCTTTAAATACTCAATTTTGAATTCCAAACTCTGCGACAGACGTGGTATTCAAGTAGTCTAAACTCTCAGACACTAACCAAATGATAAGCTCCTCTAAATCAAGCTTGGTAAAACAAAATGGTAGCTCTGATCTAAAAGAACAGAAATCAGTGTTAATGGGAACATGTTTTTGACTATAATCTGCTGATTGCTCTATACTCAATACATTAACTTAACTCCCTCTTCCCTTTCTTGGGTACAACAATAAAGGAGGAAAGGCTGGAGTCTGTGATGATCTGTTAAATCCACCAGCTAAATTCTGACCTAGGTAATGCAAAAGGTATTCTGTTTCTCATTTTGTATGAGCAAATAAATGACTACAGCATATTGACACCATAGATTCCAAACCAATATTGCATTCATAATTTCAATGTAGAGGTAAAACACTTGCTTTTGTTTCATCAAACACATCATGCTACTCATCATAGCAAAGGGCAATGTAACTGCACAACCAGTAACTGGGGTTATCATTATTCCAGTTAGGGCCTTTGAAGGATGACCTTGCCCAATGATTCATACAATAATCGTAATTCCTTTGTAGTGTTCATGCTGCCAAATCAATACTGAGATTATGTAAGGCTAACTATAGAATACCTAAAATCACTTTGAACAGAGGTACATCAATGTAATCAAACAAATCTTTTGTTGTTGACTTCCAATACATAGAAAATAAATCATGTGCATATTAAAATGTACAAACCTGAAGACTCTACAGAGCCATCTACTGCTTTAACATCAACAGGAACCTGTAATTTATCACAGACATTTCTAAAGATTGTGCAAACTTTATGTCCAGAGAGTTCCCTGAATCCTTTGAATCTAAAAGCCTGGAATTATTGTATCCTTTCAATTTAGCAAAGTTGATTTCATAGAATTTACTAAGTGAGGCACTGCTGACTGCATAGTAATTATTATCTAAGTCTGAACTCCCTGCATTTCTTCACTTAGCAAGGCTCTTCCGTTCATTGTTGAGGAATTCAGTTTTCTTCTGGCTGTAGTTAACTGTAATATGACCGTTGCCAATCAGCGTTCATCACTATCTGTAACCAACCTATTTAATATTAATATTGATTAGGTAGGTTGGACCCAGACCCCCTCCAATACCCTATTTTAAACACTGACATCTTAGCACATAGGTTGGTTTGCAAAATACGTTTCTGGTTACAAAATGAAAAGATGCAATTAGTAACAGTTTATTGGAACTAGAACAATAGTACATCTGGCCTTTTAATGCTTTAAGTTCCTAGGTTTAATCTGATAATCTTCCAATTTACAATAATACATTGGTAATCTTTATGTGTCTCTTCCTCCTTTTTCTTCCTTGGAAAGAAGGGTCTTCGCATTATCTACCTTCATAGGCTCCCAATTGTCTGTTCTATGGCTGGTCATGCAGCAAACACTTTAGTTAAGATTTTACTTTTCTCAGAATGCTGTGGTATATAAATAAATAATACCGGATCTAGGTTTGACTTGACATAGCAATAACAGATAGCTCAATAAATAAGAGTCAAGATTCGAGGTAGTAGGAGTTTGCAGGTTTAATACAGCATAAAGGACAGGAACAGGACAACCTGCACAGGAATAGGATGGCAGCGCTGCCTGGGACAGGATTGGACTGGCGTAAGGGAATCGGCGTAACATTTAATAACAGTACACAAGCATATATACTAAAACAGTTGCATTACAGTGAATACAGTAGGCGGAGCAGTGGGTGTGGTCAATAGCAGTCGCGAAAGATAAGGGTGAAAGTAGGTGTAACAAGAGGCGTATACATAGGCATGTGATGTAAACGTAACAGAATATGTCATAAATGGGGCGGAAACATGGAGGGGGCTACCTAAGGAGCCGGGACCTCTGACCTAATGGTGCGCGCAAACTGACAATGACGTGTTACTAGGAGAAGCTGGGGGCTATGAACTCTGCGCTAGGAGTAGAGACTGAAGTCTGGAGAGTCAGGGCGACATGTACCTAAACACTATCTAGTATCTAATGTTTAGAGGACATGTTGATATAAACTAAGAATCAGGAGGGGAGAGGCTAACAGACTCTAAGACTGGAGCATGCATTATTCTACATGTAGTGCGTGTTGAGGAATATTAAATGACCATTAAATGCAGTATTTCTCCTACATGGAGACGTGAAAGCTAGACAATGACGGAAACTATTGATGCGATTCAGTAGCTTAGGAATGCAGAGAAGGAGGGCTGGACTGATAACTAGAATCATAACATACTCTTGGCAGACTCGTAGGCAGAGCCAGGCCGAGCCGGGCACTGTGAGGCAGGAAGTAAGTGAAGGGTCGAGGATACAGGTGGGGGCTGCATCGCTCCTCAGCGAGGGTTCAGGAGACAGGAGCTGAATCTGGTGTCCGGGCCCTTTTGAGGCCTAGAAACGGGGACTTTACAATGAAATAACGTGCACGCTGAGAAACGTGGCAACGTAACCTTACATAGGCCTGATATTCGTAGCTTTCACGAGAACTGGGAACTGGCATACTAGGGATGGACACAACTGTAATTGCGTCTTTAATCAAACATGGGGGATACATATGCATATTAATCATGCACACATAACATAAGATGGGGAACACGTAGGGACACAGAACATGGCAAAATTTACTTTTCCACATTCCCTCCTTGTCACTACGTTTCCATCAGGAAACATCAATATTCATGATACCATCTATCATTTCATACAGTATCATTTGCTCGTCTCGAATTTTCTTGGAACGGGATCTAGGACGGGACTTGGGACTAGGAATACAAGAGGTAGCACAAATGCCACAAATCGCAGGGCCACATTGTATACAGAGGCAGCAACTGAATATGATCGCTACTGCAATACCCAGAAATGACAATACTTTCCATCCCCAGGCGGAAATTATACTCCAGAACCAACCGGACCATGTCCAGGTGCCTGGATTTTGGTGTAACATATGGGCAATATTATGGAGTCTGGTAATAGCTGAATAAACAGACGGCGCGTTATTAGGAATGAAAATGCAGCAACTAGATCCGATGACTCTACATGCCCCGCCCCTATCGGCCAGTATGACGTCAAGGACGAGACGATTCTGGAGCACGACAATTCTCATAAAGGATTGCTCTTCGGTTAAGTTACCTAGAGCAGAGGTAGTCTCAATCACTACTGCTTCAAGGGTTCTCGTTAATCTACGTATCAGTTTACTATTCACGACAGTACCTAAATAGGGGAAGACACCTTTATTGATATCTATGTATTGCTCTAGAGCAGTTTCAGTATAATCGACAATCGGGAGGTCTCTCTTGTGTCTAGTATGTACTAGGTGGGAATTCCTATGATAGTCAGGTGGGGCTAGAAAAACTGGTGGCAGTAGGAAGGCAATGTAACAGGTTCCCTCCCAATCAAGGGGCAGACGAACATATGCGGTCTGACCACAAACAAAATAAGAATGACGTGAAGCTTTGAAAATAGATTTCCTACTGTCACTATACTTGACAATAGTAGTACAATCACTATGTCCTACATGTACGGAACCATTCTTTCGGACACATAATTCGCCTTTGACTGGTAATACTGACATAGCAGGTAAGTCTGGAGTAGTATCAGACTGAACATTCAGGACCATAAAATTCGAAGAATAATTACCTAAATTATAAACTTCATTTTCTAGATCTAACCCTGTTCTGTGGGGAAGACCTTGCTTGTCTGGGAAACATGTACTGTTAAGAAAAGACATATCTGTTGAGGATGACGTTAACGTGGACCATGCTCCACACGAACCATTATGTGAAAATGGATAAGGAAAGAGTGGCAGAACTCCCTTCGGTGTCTGGAAAGGGGGGAGTCGACCACACACCCAACAATTAGTGGCATTGCTGGTCTGGTGTGAATAATGTAACATGCGGATAAAGGAATTATTACGCATAGCAAGACGATATGAGAGTTCATGAGGAGGCAGATCACTAAACGTGTGCTCTACTGTAGCATTAGCAGACTTATTTACATGAGATACTGGAAAATACAAATAAAATGCATAACTTGTGCAGGTAAACATAAGGCTGAAAAACAATATGAAACTTAGAAAAACGATACATCGGATTGAGTTTTGACTAACTCTCTCACTATGGGGGTCTATTATATACATGTCAGAAACCGGTCTAACCGTTTCACCTAGGGGAGGACTTAGACAATCAAACTGGCTGACTTATTTTACTAGACCTTAATTTAAGCTTATACTCCTGCTGCGGAGTTTTTTCTAACGGGGAGGAATCTGTATCATTGTCTTTTGCGGGACAGTCCTTAAGAATAGTACTTTGGCAATCCTTAAAATCCTCGGAAATGTTCTTTGAAACAGTCTTTAGTCCGTAAAATCTTTTCACATGAGACAGGTGGACCTAGCCCTTCCTGCCTTCCAGCTTGACGGCAGTACGGGTGGCCAGGAGGACCTGTTTGGGCTCCTTCCAGCGGGGCTCCAGCGGACTTGAACGATCAAAATTCCGGACAAGAACCATGCATCCGGGAACGATTTCATGCGGTGCCACCTCGGTATTGTCTGGAAATGCGGCGGCAACCTGTGAACGACAAGAGTGTAGGGCAGACATCAAGGAAGCTAGGTAATCTGTCAGCATATTACTTGAAACATCTGTAATACTTCGAGGTCTAGGTGTACCCCACATATTAGGGGGGCGGCCGAATACGACCTCGTACGGGGACAGACCTGATCTGGAATGTGCGACCATGCGCATATAAAACAAAGCGACTGGCAGAGCTACTAGCCAGTCCACACCTTTCTCTTTACATACTTTGGCAATGCGGATTTTCAGGGTCTGATTATGTCTCTCTACTAGACCGGCTGCTTCAGGATGGCGTACACAATGGAACTTCCACTGGTACCCTAACAAAAGGGAAATATGTTTCATCAATTCAGATGAGAATGGCTGGCCGTTGTCAGAATATACGACTCTTGGGAGTCCGTAGCGGGGGAAGAATTCACGAACCAACTGTTTGGCAGTGGTCGCGGCTGTGTAATCTGGGACTGGATATGCTTCTGTCCACCTGGACAAAGCGCATACAACTACAAGGACATACTTGAAACCTCGACATCGCTCCATCTGAATATAATCCATTTGGAGGACTTCAAAAGGGTGGTCAGGGGGCTGGAATCCACCTTGTTCCACCGGGACACTTTTACCTGGATTAAACTGGCAACATATCATACAGGTACGGACCTTCTGCTTGGCTGCAGCTCGTAAATGCTTGTTGAACCAAATGTTCTGGATACTATCTAACATAGCTTTTTCTCCTAAATGTGCTGGACTATGTGTGGTATTGATAATGACTTGAACCATTGAGTCGGGGAGAAACCATGTGGCTCTACCCTTCGTTACCCATCCCTGATCTGTCTGGACCCCTCCTTGTTCGGACCATTTCTTGATTTCATCGGGAGTAGCATGTAACTGGATATCTATGACATCTTGAGTGGGGTCCTTAACTGTCATACAGGTAGTCGGATCTGGAGTATGTGTCTGTGTCGGATTAACTGGAATGTCTGGAGTCTGTGCTGTAAGCTTGGCTGTGCGATCTGCTAGATCATTACCTTGAGAAATGGTATCAGTAACTTTCGTATGTGCTTTGCATTTCATAATAGCAATAGATGTCGGTAAGTGTATGGCATCTAACAGAGCTTGAATAAGGAGACCATGCTGAATCTTGGTTCCATGAGAAGTCATGAAACCTCTCTCCTGCCAGAGCACTCCAAAGTCGTGTACGACTCCAAATGCGTAACGTGAATCTGTGTAAACATTAACTTTCAGGTTCTTGGCGTGTATGCAGGCTTGTGTCAGAGCAACTAGCTCTGCTGCTTGAGCAGACAGGGTGTCAATACGGTGTGTTTCTATAACTTCAGTGTCAGTAGTCACTGCATACGCGGCTACTAGTTCTCCTGCACTTGTTCTCATACATGAACCATCCACATAAAGTGTCAGGTCGGGATCTGGTAATGGAATATCTGTCAGATCTTGTCTTGGCTTTGTCATAATGTTAACTACTTCCACACAGTCGTGTGTGGCAGGATTCGAATTAACTGACGGTAACAGTGTAGCAGGATTTAGAACGTTGCAGCGTCTGATTTCTATGTGTGGCTGGAACAGTGTCAGTTCATAACCTGTTAAACGTGCAATTGTCAAGTGCTGAGTCTGTGTTCGGTTTAAAAGAACTTCCACGGAGTGTGGAACTTGTACTGTCAGGGAGTGTCCTAATACTATGGAATCACTTTGTCTGATAGCTAGTGCTGTGGCTGCAACTGACTTGAGGCACGCAGGCAGAGCCTGGGCTACAGGATCTAGTGTGCTCGAAAAATAAGCACAAGGCTTGTATTGTCCTGCTTGATCTTGTGTGAGAACAGATAATGCTGTACCTTCACGTTCTGTGACGAAAAGTGTAAAAGGCTTACTGTAGTTCGGTGTAGCTAGAACAGGAGCTTGGCATAAGGCTTTCTTTAACTCATTAAAACTAAGTGTATGTTCAGATGTCCAAGGGAGGACAGTCGATACGGCTGCCTCCTGTGTCGTTAACTGTATCAGTGGCTTGGCTAGAAAAGCATACTGAGGAATCCATTGTCTGCAGTAAGAAGTAAGGCCGATAAAAGCACGTACCTCCTTCTGGGTCTTGGGCTGAGGAAGACTCGCTATTAACTGGATACGGTCGGGTGTCAACTGCCTACCCCTCTTGGACAGTAAGTGGCCTAAATAGATCACTTGCTGGACACAGAATTGAAGCTTCGAAGGGGACACCTTGTGCCCCATCTCGGCAAGGAAATACAAGACTGTAAGTGATGCTCGCTCGCAAGCACGTTCAGAACGGGCTGTGATCAGTAGATCATCGACATACTGGAACAGGGCAGTGTCAGTTGGCATGTGAATGTTATCTAGTTGTCTCTTAAGTGCTTGACTATAAATACTAGGGCTTTCTGTGAAACCTTGAGGAGCTCGTGTGAACATATAGCTCCTTCCATTTAAACAAAATCCGAAAAGAAACTGGCTGTCTGGATGAATGGGGACACTGAAAAACGCGTTCTTGAGGTCTATGACTGTAAAAAATGAGGCTTCGGAATCAATGGCTGTCAATAGGGAAGAGATATCTGGGACAACTGGGTACTGGGGAATAATACATTTATTAAGTTCTCGAAGGTCAATCACTAATCGATATACTGGGGGTGCATTTGGATCAGTACGTTTCATAACTGGAATGATCGGAGAATTACAATTTGGAGTCAGTTTCTACAACTACTCCTTGAACGATGAACTCGTCAATAATTTTGGATAAGGCTGCTACAGCCTCAGGTGGCAGTCTGTACTGTCTGATTCGTGGTAACACTACACCTGGCTTGAGAGTCACACGATGGGGTGTGATTTGCATATAACCTACATCAGTTGGACCTTGCGCCCATAGATGCTGCGGAACATTGGACAATCTCGGATCAAAATCTCGTAATACATAGTGACCCTTGAAGTCACGTAGAAACAGTCGTATTCCCTCTGGGGAGCAGCAAATAACTGCACCTAATTCTTTCAGTGTTTTAATACCTAACAGATTTTCTGGACACGACTTCGTAAGTAACAGATCAGTAGTGCGGGACAATGGACCTACTTCTAGAGTAACTGGCTTAGATATCTCGTTTAAAATAGGCTTTCCTGAAAAACCAAGGGAAACATTTCTAGAGCCTGAGAGCGGAGCCCCTGGAACTTCGGCGTGACTAATGGTGGTCCTACTTGCCCCTGTATCAATCAGAAACTTTCTGTCTTTCCCTAGTACTTGACTGTGAACATAGGGACCCTCTTGATCTACAGGTATCTCGATGAGAGGCAAGCCTACCTCCCTCTCTAGGCTGTTTCATGAGTATGGCTGATACTCTGGATACTCGGACTGTGCATACTGGTACATCTGCTGTGTAACATGCTGTGTTGCAGCAATAGGCTGCGGTGCTGGAACTGTCTGTTGTGCATTCTGTGGCTGAGAAGTCTGTGAAACTTGTTCTTGTCTAGGCGGACGTGGTCTTTCTTTAGTCTTACCAGTAGCTATATTGTGTTTCAGAACTGCACACTCGTTTATAAAATGACCTGGCTGTTTACAATAATTGCAGGTCCCTTTAACGGGAACTGTAGGATGACTGGCTTGATTCGTACCCCTCTTCTGACTGTCTTGAGGAACAGATTGTGCAACTAGTACTTTCATTTTCGTGTCTTTCATACGTTTTCTCTCATGATCTTGCTCTTCTCTGATTCTATTCTGGTGATACTGGAGCATCTGTAACATCTGGGACGGGGTACTAGCTTGCCATGTACTTTCGACTTTCAAAACTCGATTCTTAACTTGTGGACTTGAATTCTCGACTAATTTAGTAACAAAAAGATGAGGGTATGACTCGCTACTCGTCTTGAGGCCACTGTTTATAATAAAGCATTTCTCAAATCTAGAATAAAAATCACTAGTATCTTCGTCTTGTTTCTGTTTACAGGCTGAGATTGCATCCCAGTCTTCCTTTTTAGTTGCTAATAATCTTGGCAAAACTTGTATTAGTAATTCAGGTAATTCTCTACATTTCTCTCCAAGACCGGTACCTGGTACTCGTATCTTATCTTCAGCTTCTAGAACTGCCCAATCGATCTTTTTCTCTCCCACCTCCCATTCTTTTTCCTTGAGTTTTTCATATACCCCTGCGGGCAACAGGACCTTTAACATTTTAATAATATCTGGATACGTGTATTCTCCCATACGGAGCATGTCCTTTAATTCTCGGTGGAACCCTGCTGGATCTTTGTCATGACAGGGAATTAATTTCTTCATCTCTAAGAGTTCCATCTTGGTAATCGGAGTGTAAACAAATACTCGTTGCATTTCACCATCTGCTGTCCTGACTGGGTGTACTTCTCGTAACGGATTCTGTCTATCTATGTAAAACGGTTTACTTTCTGGGGGTGAGACATGAACAAAATGCGGGTTCAGGAACGTTCTATATTTGTGGCGCTGTTCTAGAATGACACTAATTAAATCGGTACCTAAACCTTTCCATCTATACTGGAGTAACTCGTTCAGGACATCGTGTAACGGACCTGGATCAGAATGTTGACCCTCATACAGAGTAATGAGGTGCTGGATCATATACATACCCACCAGTCGTTGCTCGGCTGGGGGCAGTTTCAGAAACATTTGTGCCACTATTTCATCTGGAAAAGTGGTAGAATCAGTAATCCATCGGACTGCTGATCGGGCTAGTTCTTGTTCATGCATAGTACTTAACTCACTATAACCGATTCGTGATTTCAGAATGTGATCGGTAGCTTGAAATACTTGTTCTAGAGAACCTTGTTCTGGTGCTGGATGAGGGACAGTTTTCTTGTAGTCTAGACGTGAATGCCGGTCGGAAAGTCTCGATTTTCCTACATACGCTATTCTGGCGGGATTCTCGTCCTCTACCTCTTCTGTTGAAGAGTCATTCTCTTTCTCGCTTACTTGTGCTGCTTTACGTTGTTCGTGTAACTTTATTATTTCTTTACGGATTCTCTTGTACATACTCTCTATACTACTGATGGTTCTGTGTTTACCCTCGGCTATATTATCACTCCACCTTGTCAGGATTCTCATTTCGGCTGGATCTTTGGTCGGATAATCTTGTTCCCTTATTAAACAATTAATCAGAAACTTTAATAACATGAGCTGGATCTCAGCTTTCCTTTGAGACATGACTTTGCCAATACTTTCTGGATCATCCCCTGTACGGATGAAACGATATATTCTGTCTAGATCTTCTTTCATATTCGGTAGGGTGTCCAAATACCCGGTCACCCGTCTTACACGGATGGAATATATAACTGTACTATCATCACCTGCAACTGGATCATAGCGGCATTCAGTAAGGGCTCGTCGGATATCTGCAACGGACTTATATTTGGGCGTACGCTGTAACGCACGTTCATGTAACTCGACTAACGTTACACGTTGGTGTGGTGGCGGGGTGCCAGGAGGACCTCCTCCTGCGGCCCCTAAACTAGAATCGTCGACCGATACTCTTCGTGCTGGCGCGGCGGGAAATTGTAATATGGGCTGGACCGGGGGTACCGTAGCAGGTACTCCGGTGACTGGAGGAGCAGGATTTACATTATTTACAGGAGCTGGCGGAACAGGATTTGTATATTCTGGGACTGTGTCGTCCAAATAGGACGAAATAAAAATATCAGCTGCGGTCGGTTTGTGACGTAGCTTGATCGGAACTAATGGTGGCGGAAAATTACTGGATGCCTCCGGGGTTGCTTTTGGCAAGCCCTCGGCAAGAAGAGGATACATACCCTTAATAAGGGCATTCCTCTGTCTGTCTGACTGTTCGGTTTTAACTCGTTCACCTATCTCGATTAGTTCCCTTTCTTGGGCTCGTTCTATGGATTCTCTACTTAGTTCTGACTTTCTGATTTCTTTTTCGGTTCTTTTATGAGATTCTTTGCGCCATAACTCGATGGCATCTTTCTGTGACTGTCTGGCTTTCTTTTTCCATAATGCTTCTTCTACTCGCATAATGCACTCGGCATCCCATGTACCCGATACGGGCCATCTATACTTTTCTTCTAACTCCTTGGTGTACTCTACCCATAAATCTAGATATAATATGGCACTTATGCCATGCTTCTGATACATAAAATGACCTGGACTGTCCCTAGGCGGGACAGGAACTGCTGCTTCTAACAGACCTTTTCTAGTTTTCAACTGACGTAATTTAGAAAATAAGGGCATGACTGAACTGTAATCTAGACACAATACAATACACAATGAACACGATAACTACACCACTTTCATACCACGACATTAAAATACATGAAGAACATTTAAAATAACAGTTCGAACAGAATACTACCTGGAATACTGAAAACAGAATACATGAATCTTCTCGAGAACAGAACTGACTAGAACAGAAACTAGATGCACTGCTAAAACAGTACGAAACTTACCGGTCTCATAAAGAGACACGTCAGGACCCGTATCCACCGAAGTGGACACTTCGTTTTGGGTCTGTGTACCACCAAAACCCACGGACCAGAGTCAATTAGATTGACCCTGTCTAGATACTACCCCAGCAACGGTACTCACCGGGCAGCAAGAACGGAAAGCCTCGGACTGGACTGGACTGCTTTGACGCCGGACGGACGAACTTCGGACTTCAGTTACGGGTGGGCCTCCGGATACCTCGGACCTTGGACTCTCGGCTTGGGCTCTGGTCGGGACTCGCCGCGTTCCTCCACCGCCTCGTCTGGATGCTGGACCGCCACCTCCGTCTCCTCCGTGGGCCTGAGGGATACTTGAAGCAGAAATATCTGCACGTGCACGGTATGGTTCCGTCACGGCTGCAGAGGGTCAGGGGGCCGGCGTGGCTTCACCGGCGCGTGGGGAAAGGGCAAGTCCCTGTTCGGGCGCCATTATGTGGTATATAAATAAATAATACCGGATCTAGGTTTGACTTGACATAGCAATAACAGATAGCTCAATAAATAAGAGTCAAGATTCGAGGTAGTAGGAGTTTGCAGGTTTAATACAGCATAAAGGACAGGAACAGGACAACCTGCACAGGAATAGGATGGCAGCGCTGCCTGGGACAGGATTGGACTGGCGTAAGGGAATCGGCGTAACATTTAATAACAGTACACAAGCATATATACTAAAACAGTTGCATTACAGTGAATACAGTAGGCGGAGCAGTGGGTGTGGTCAATAGCAGTCGCGAAAGATAAGGGTGAAAGTAGGTGTAACAAGAGGCGTATACATAGGCATGTGATGTAAACGTAACAGAATATGTCATAAATGGGGCGGAAACATGGAGGGGGCTACCTAAGGAGCCGGGACCTCTGACCTAATGGTGCGCGCAAACTGACAATGACGTGTTACTAGGAGAAGCTGGGGGCTATGAACTCTGCGCTAGGAGTAGAGACTGAAGTCTGGAGAGTCAGGGCGACATGTACCTAAACACTATCTAGTATCTAATGTTTAGAGGACATGTTGATATAAACTAAGAATCAGGAGGGGAGAGGCTAACAGACTCTAAGACTGGAGCATGCATTATTCTACATGTAGTGCGTGTTGAGGAATATTAAATGACCATTAAATGCAGTATTTCTCCTACATGGAGACGTGAAAGCTAGACAATGACGGAAACTATTGATGCGATTCAGTAGCTTAGGAATGCAGAGAAGGAGGGCTGGACTGATAACTAGAATCATAACATACTCTTGGCAGACTCGTAGGCAGAGCCAGGCCGAGCCGGGCACTGTGAGGCAGGAAGTAAGTGAAGGGTCTAGGATACAGGTGGGGGCTGCATCGCTCCTCAGCGAGGGTTCAGGAGACAGGAGCTGAATCTGGTGTCCGGGCCCTTTTGAGGCCTAGAAACGGGGACTTTACAATGAAATAACGTGCACGCTGAGAAACGTGGCAACGTAACCTTACATAGGCCTGATATTCGTAGCTTTCACGAGAACTGGGAACTGGCATACTAGGGATGGACACAACTGTAATTGCGTCTGTAATCAAACATGGGGGATACATATGCATATTAATCATGCACACATAACATAAGATGGGGAACACGTAGGGACACAGAACATGGCAAAATTTACTTTTCCACAATGCTTAGCTTAGTAATGATTCACTGTACCTCAAAAATTGATGATCACTGCAGAGTCTTGTGCACACTTTTGAGCAATTTAAAAACTGCATTTTGTAATACGTTTAGTGCTACTAATGTATTACAAAATGTTATTCACTACACAGGCCTATATCTCTTCTATCTTTTATCTGCGGAGATCTCCACAGCAACTGTAGAGATCTCTATACATTTTAATATTAAATGTGGGAGGGGCAGTGAGAAGTAGCTGGAAAATGAGGAATATTTATGACTGAACAGTTAGGGGTTAGGGGGGATTAAGAAGGGATTAAAGGAGGGTTATGGAAGTGTTTTAATGAGAGACATGCACCTACCCACAAACAATAAGCCTAGCCATATTTACAAACTGCACTTGTAAGGTTACTAGAGTAAAAAAAAAGTCCCAAAGACAGTTGTAAATGTGCTGAATTACAGGGCTGGAATAAGCCCATCACCACACATGGCTAACCGCTGATATTGCAACACTATTCCATTGAAAAAGTGGAGGGAGGGACTTAAAATAAAAACACATACAAACTATTGTTAAATGAAATGCTAAATCAAATTAAGTTATTTTACTTAAAAAAATATATAAACAAAACATTTATGTGATAAAAAATATTTATTTTTAAAAGTAAGTGTATTTTTTAAATGATTCTGTACATAACATTTAGTAGCGTTTAACACATTAATAAATAAACATATTTTATTTATTTGAATGTGTAAATAACTTCTTAGCAATATAATTCTAATGTAATATAATACACTCAAAATATTTACATTTAATTCAAATTAGGTTAATAGTGCTGTATAATTTTTTTTAATTTGTCCTAGTTTTTAAATAAATATATTCAATTAATCAACATTGTTAGTTAACACCAACAAATTAAATAATTTCTTTTTACTTTAATAACCTGTTATAAATTTCCCTATATGAAAACATTGGGAGAACTCCGCTCCAATAATGGCAGTCTCCTCCAAGTGTGTGAAATATCAAGTACTGTCATAAAGTCACTACTAGTAGTAAAGTTATAGTGGTGTATGATGTTTTTATTGACTCCATTTCAGGGGTTGGGGCATATAAATTGATACTTTAAGTAGCTTTACACTCATAAATGGTGACTAGCCAGAAGGGGTAAAGTTTCTGAAATGTATAAGGGCAAACTTACATGAGGAGAATTACTCATGTGAAAGTTTATCTTTGTGCATAGGACCCCTAGTAGGGAGATTCTTAGGGAAAAACTATAATTATAAATGCCTCAACAGGGCTGATTAGAGAATCAATAGTGCAAGTATAATGGATATCTTGAAAGAGAACAATCTAAAGAAGAATAGCAATAAGGGTCTACAATATTTGATTACCAAGAATAATATGTTCAGTGATGAGATCTTTAACATTTGTAAAAAACACTGGCCCTTAATACTAGAGGTGGAGGTACCAGGGCTTAACAAAGATGTATCTAAGAATCCTTGAATTATTTACCATAGGGGCAAAACTAATTGAAATCTTTTATGCCCCATCTATATTCCAACAGAACAAAATGTGGAGACATGGTCCTCCACCAAACCTAGGGCCCCATGTAGGACACCAAATACGGGTCGGTAAATCTAGATGTAGGTGGCATTGAAAACAGTGCCACAGGCCCTTAAGAATTCGTTATTTACCCCGAAATTCTATTGTGTGGTAAATAACGAATTCCTGTGTACATGCACATCTGTGCATGTACACCTGTGCCATGTGGCACACATACATGCCCTTGTCTGGAGGTGCATGTTGCAGCATCTCTATGTGATTGTCACCATATTTGTGCCTGTGATCTTAGGGCATGTATGTGTGCCACATGGCACACAAGCCAGAATCAGGGGTGCAACAGGGCGTCAAAGTGACACCCTGTCCCCCTTTACAAATCGGTAATTTTACTGAATCGGTATTTACCGATTCGGTAATTGACATTGCCTCAAGGCCCATAGGAATCAATGTCAATTACCAAATCGGTAAATACCGATTCGGTAATTACTGAATCATACCCTATTCTGTAAAAATTACCGAATAATTTCCTACATCTCATTTACCGAATCTAGAATACCGAATCGGTAAAATTCGGTATTCTAGAGTCAGTAAATAAGATTTACCTACATTGGGCCCTTAGTTCTTTCTGCATATGTAATAGTTGTATCATGTTAGTATGGAATACACAAGGATTCAAATATAAAACAGATAGGGAAAACCACATTTCTTAATTTAATAACTCCAACACAACATTTCTTGTATACATTTTTGGATGTAATTGTACATTTATTTATGCAGAAGCACTACCACAGCCATAGTCCGAATACAGCGGGATGACCGTCAGTATGGTGATCCAGGGACCGCACCCACGGGTTTGCCGGTCCGATTGATAGCCAAACTCATAATCCCTTATAATCTTGCACTATCCTTCATAAGGTCCAAGGGATGGTGGTCTTGGACTCCGATGGCAACAGAATCTGACTAGCTTCTTTCCTTTCTGGCTTCAATAAAGAACCTAATTCTCTTTTTACTTCAAATAACACAGCTTTTAAGATATCATGTAAGCAATCAAGTTTTCAGATCTCATTAGACTGACTTCCTGCTGTAATTTACTTACTATGTCTGATGTTTTCAACAAAGTCATTAGAGAATCAATTTTCTGGGTTAGAATGATAGTGTGGCTAGGAAATCTGTCACATTTGCACTGATCAGGCAATCCTGATGAACAGGATTGATACTAATCTCCTTACTTCCCCGAACTCAGTGGAAACCATGCAAAATATGCTATGCTGGTCAGCAGAAGACTGGGTGAAAGGTGATTGGGACACAGACACCTTGGGCCTGAATCACAAAGGCAAATGTACACGTACGTTTACGCTTTTTCTGTATTCACAAAACTGCATTTTAATAGTAAGTTTATGAGTGCGGAGAACTCTGCACATAAAATGATAGACCCTGACTGCAGTGTCTCCGCACTCATAAACTTAGTATTAAAATGCAGTTTTATGAATACTGACAAGCCTCAAAATTGTGGGGTTCATCATGTTTTGACAATGATATTATGGTCAAATGATATTTTGATATTGATGTTTAGGAACCATACCACATGACTGAAGTCATATTTAATTTCTTTAGTAAAATTTCAGCCAAGCCGTCAAAATATTATATCTTTTTACTGGATCAACTCAAACACTGTATGTAATCTTGGCATAATTCATATGTCTTGGAATCGGCCCTCTCAGAAGGGTCATCCCAAAACCTTTTGCCATCACCCTCCTGTTTTCTGAACCCATTTTGGTTGGCTTTTAGGACTCTGTGCACCAGTGTTAACGTGCTTGTGTTTTTTCCCTTAAACATGGTGAAATTGACTTACACCCCATTGGCACATATAATTTACGTGCAAGTCTCTAATAAAGTAGTACTCATTGTGCCACCCACTTTAGTAGCCTTTTTAAACATGTCTCAGCCCTGTCCTTGCAGCCTCTGTGTGCAGTTTTAAACTGTCATTTCCACCTGGCAAAACAGAACTTTTGCCATGGCTACACCTACCTATCTTCCTTCCTTCCTTCCTTCCTTCCTTCCTTCCTTCCTCCCTTCCTTCCTTTCTTCCTTCCTTCCTTCCCTCCCTCCCATAGGGGAGGGTCCAGTGTATTTAAAACGTTGGACATGTACTCTTATGTTTAACATGTCTTAGTAGAAAAAAACTCCTAAATTAGTTTTTTCATTACTGTGAGGCCTACCTCTCCCATAGGATATTATGCGGTTACCTTATTACATGTAATAAATTATAACTTCTGAATGGGAGCAGGTAGGAAAGGCATGTTTGGTGTCTGACGAATTGTAATTTAAAACCCTCTCTAATGGGAAAGACAGAATTTAAATCAAAACCTGAAAATGCCACTTTTAGAAATTTGCCATGTTCTTGTCCTTACCATTTAGTTGCTGCAGCCTGTTCCTGGTTCACATGATTAGGCGTTTTTGGCAGTTGTCCTTTGTATATTTCTCTTGGAAAATATCACAAAGTATGTTCTGGGTGTTGGCAGGATGGTCCATCTCAGAATTGTTAAAGTTGCAAAGCACTTACAGGTCAAGAGCACTGGCTCAGTTCACATGCAAAGGACTTCACACTAGATTATGGTACCCCTGAAGACATCCTGGGACCAGGGCAAGGAGGCAAGAAATTCCAGACCACTCTTTAGAGGGAAATGTCCAGAAGCTTCTGCCACTTCAAGCCTGGCACAAGGTATAAATACTGAACCCTCAGACCCACTCTTAAGATCACTTCTGGACCTGAGGACTCTTCAGGAAGAAGGACTGCCCAGCTGTGAGGTCTGACCTGCTGCCCAAACCCTGCTTTGCTTACCAAGGACTGCTATGCTGCCCTTGGCTTGGTATTGCTACACCAGGGCTCCCACTTAACATGCTGTTTATTTAGGATTACAAACTCATAAAATATACAATAAAATATGACAATGAGCTCATATGACAGTATAAGCAAAATACACATTCCAACGTTTAAAAACAATCAGCTAATTTTGGCTATTAAAAATAGTCACACCATAAAATAAACAATACAACAAATTTCTTATTCTGTTCGGATATTTTTAGTTCATTTTTGCATACTTGGCAAGATTTAGAAGCTCTATATGAATGTTCCCATCTACAAGTAAACTGTGCTAGTGAGAGCAACCATACCTACATTTCAGGTAAAGCTGCCTTAGGAGAGAGCCTTGCATACAGCTTGTATTTTTCCACCTTTCTCATACACATTGTACCTTAAACACGTTGGCTTCCACTGGGTTCAGATCCCAGCTTATGCCATGTCACAAATTTAGCACCCACACATATACCAAACTGCTTGGGCATGAAACATGGGCTTTTTACTTGATGCAATGTGTCTGTAGTTTAGAAAAATGTCTTGTTTGAGACATTGCTTAATTACTGGAGTAAGTTTGATGAATGTACTCTGATCAGAGTTTTTTGTGTAAATTGTTTGACAAATATTGCTCAGTAACTCTTGTTTAAACAATGGAATTTTGTTCATAAATTACAATGATTTATATTTCTGAAACTTTAATCAAGACACCCGCTTTTTAATTAATCTTTTATGTAACTTAATTGTTCATATTTCTGTTCTTATTTATTTGTAGTATGTAGTGGTTGTTTTAGGTACTACCTGTCATCAGCAACTTTATAGTGGTAGAGTATTTGTTGACAAAGGTCATGTGTAAGTCGAGATCTTACATCATACGAATGACCGACATCCATGTTAAAGACTCAATGGAGTAACTGGCCCATTGTAACTTTAGGTCAAAGTTTCCGACCAGTGTTTGTTTATTCTTCAGACAGATGTGTCAGTCCTGTATATGACTAGCCGTGTTTGAAGATCTACCCACATTGATTGTACTTCTACTCTGGGTTTGGAGTTTGACTCCCATCTGCTTATTCTATCTCCCACTTCGCGTCAATTGTAACAAATCAGAAGATGAGGCTGAAGGTTCATAAAAAACTGAAATGTTACCTTGAATTTGGGGAGAGACATCACCATCTTAAGATCTGTGTCACAGAAAACAAGCTACAGGCTTACCTTAACTACTTGACTTAGGATCTCTGACAGGATACCACTTACTCCTCGCAGAAGTTAGTGAGCGCAGGACAATGTAAAAACATGTGGATATATTATGCATTTGCTTCACCACACCTCCTGCAACTTGGCACTGAGCCTCTTACAAACTTGCTCATTCTGCCAGGCTTCATATAAATTCTGTGGATGGTATAAAGATGATTCTTTTTTAAAGTAGACAATTTGATGGTAGAATGTAGAGGTTTTAAGGATACTAGCCATAAGTCTGGTTGTTCAGGCATTGGCAGACATCCTTCTCAAAATTGCAGCAAACTCTTTACGTTGTTCTCATCTGCTTTCACTAACTCCCAGCTTCATAATAATGACTCATTTTTTATCCTGGCTGAATCCTGCACTCTTTCCTAAAATTCCTACTCGTCACCGGCAGGGCTTTTTATCGCATTTCACCACAAGCTTAATTGGCTGTATTTAAACCTGGAGGTAGTCCTCTCCGTTAAAACCTCCCATGACAGTACTTGCAACCAGTTCAGCAGCTGACCCCAATGTAACAGCTCTGCTTTTCTTAATGGTAGGGTAAGTTTGTCCTTCAGGCAAGCTGGAGTGCCTAGGTGAATTCCAAATTGGAGCATAGTCATAGTCATAGTCATTGGATTTTGTTGAACGCACATATCACCCAGGTGTCTCAAAGCACTTGCCTAAATCCTGAGAAACATGAAGGGAAAGAAAGATGAAAAGAGTGCCAGTAAATGAAAAGAAAAGATTAGAGCAAATTAGAACAGCCAGGTTTTTATTCACATACATAGCAAAATAATTGGTCCCAAGGATTTTCAATATGCTATACATTATATCCAGTGCTGCCCTAAGAACTTTTAATTGGACTTTTTGGAAAAATCTTGGGTCCTCAAAGTTATGTAAGAAACCATCACAATCTAATGTGTTTCACAAAGTGGGAAATATCCTTCTGCTACACGAGTCATCCGAACATAACAGCAACATTCTATATAAATAGATGGATGTAAGCATGGAACAATTCATAGGATAGATAAAAAAGAGGGATGAGGTAGACAGTTGATGACAGAGGGGACCATGGTGCATATCAGAAAGATGAGAAGACAAAGACACAAGTCAGATGATGGAGTGTAACAGGCACAAGATGGGTGAGAGCATGGGGTGTGCCAGATGCTGCATGAGGAACAACATGATACAACATGGAAGAAAGTCGGGCTAAGGTCATACAATGTAATAAATAGGAACTAAGGCACAAGACAGATGATAGCAGTGAGAAAGGACACAGAGAAGCTAGACATCTGCTGAATGAGCAAGGGAAGTGAAGCAGGGTGAGCAAGCGTAATGAGGTACAAGAGAGATCTAAGAGGAGACCAAGGTACATGAAAGATAAAATCGTAGATTAAGGCAAGTGAGAGAAAGTTCTGGGGTAACTTTTCCAGCAAGTGGGCTTTGAAACAGGTGGTGCACAAATACCTGCCCTGAAACTAAGAAAGCGATTGAGCTTAGTGAGCATGTATAATTCCCTTAATTTCTCCAGGAGATATTCCTGCTATGACAATTTTGACAAATCAGTGCAAAATAGTACATTTTGTAACATGATATCTACAATAATTGCTTAAGAATTCTGAGGTTTTAACAGGTCACTACTGAAATAATTTCATGGAATGCCAGACAATCTTTAAGCTCAAGGAACATTAAAGAAAATAAACTAATCTGAAGCAGACTCATAAAAGTCATCTTAGAAAAGGAAATGGATTGATTTATATTTAAAACGTAGACAGTTTTCTCTTTTGCATCACGGTTAGCCATATTACTATTATGTATTATTCCAATATGCCATTTTCTGTATTGCTGGCCTTTGTAATTTCTATTATTATTCAAATAAAGCTTTTCAAACATAAAACATAAAAATGGCTATGATGTTACCCCAATTAAGGAAAGCTAACCAATTATTATCCCATCAATATGATGTAAACAGCTGCTTATATTCTAAATACTCTTGTAGCTCTCCAATGTTTCTCATTACTGGAGAAGATGGATTTCCCGAATGATACCCAGATTGGCTTCAGACCTACTGAGGTTACACAAAGCCTACACTGGTCAGTAGTTTGGCAACATTTCCAATGTACTGTTATTCTGTCAGTGGCATGTCACACTTTTGAGCATGGCATTCCGCCTTTCAGGTCTCCTGAATAAACTTTCAGGTCAAAAGAACATGTCCAATCACCTTCTCTTACTTCCTGCCCCTTCCTATGAAAGAGAAGTCATAATGAAACAGCATCAAAAATATGTCGAAACAGCATCAAAAATATGTCGAACTCAACTAGCACAACAATTAGTTAAGATGCAGACTTGCAAGTTGGACAACACCATCCTAAGTCTACATCAACAAGGGCCCTCTTCTCTGCCTGAATAAAAATGACACAACAGCCCCCGTTCTCCTCTACCTTTTATGGACTTAATGCCTTGTTGATCAAAATATTTTACTTAAAAGGCTTGAACAAATGGCTTGCTTAACATGAGCTGCTGTTCCTCATGGATGCAATAACTTCTCACCAAACAAAGCCAAACAATTAGAATACAGGACATTGAACCTTCCGCATGCTGAGTGGTGTCCTCCACAGATCCTTCCTTTCATGTCTATTATTCAATCTCTATGTAGGATCACTCGTTGAATTCCTAGAGCAATACCACATGAAATTCCAAATGTAGGCAAGCCAAATTCAAGTCCACTTTCATCTAGATAACACATCAGACAACCAAACCAACATTACCTCACACTTATTTTCTTCAGGAGCTTCTTATATATAAACAGAGCCAAAACTAAGGTCCCAATGATGGGACACGCAGAGGCTGACAAACTCTCCTTTGACTGTTCCCAACCCTCAGAATGCCCCATGCTCTCTCCAAAAATATCTTTAAATATTCTTTGGTGTAGATATTTCTTTGTTCCACAGGTCAATGCAATAGCCCAGGAAACCAATTTTCATCTAACCCAATGCCACAAAATCCATACACTGCTCAATTCCAGTTACAAGGTGGAGTTTACGTGACCTCTAGTCATTTCACACCTGGATTGTGGCAATATTATTCATCAATCAGGATTTGTAAAGTGCGGCAAAGCACCCATGAGGGTCTCAGGGCACTGGAGTTGCTAGCTGCTTTGCAGTGCTCTGTTTATTGGAAAAGCCAGGTCTTGAGACAATTCCTGAACTCCTGGAGCGATGAGGCAGTCCTAGGGTGCAAGGGAAGGTCGTTCAAGGCTTTGACCACCAGGTAAGAGGAGTGTCCTTCGCTGTTGTCTTGGTGGATCCCGGGTCATGTCTGCGGGGAAGAGGGAGTCGGATCACAGGTGTCTTGTCAGTTGGTGGAGGGTCATTCATTTGTTGATGTATGCTGGTCCTTTGTTGTGCAGGGCTTTGTATGTGAGGGTAAACATCTTGACCTGGCATCTCTTCTGGATTGAAATGTAGTGTAGCTTCATGAGATGCAGGTGATCTGGGCCTGTCTGGGGAAGCCTCGGATGAGTCTTGCTGCTGAGTTTTGTATTGTCTATAGTCTCTTCAGGGGGCATGATTCCTACATCGAGAGTGTTCCCATAGTCCAGCCTGCTTGGAGTCAGAGCCTGAGTGACCGTATTGGGAGCCATCCGAAAATCTTGTGGATCAAGCGTAGGGTATGGAAGCAGGCAGATGAGACTGCGTTCACCTGTTTCTTCATAGATACCTTGTTGTCCAAGATGATGCTGAGGTTGCAGGCATTGTCTGTCAGAGCAGGGGATGGGCCGAGTTCATCATGCACCATGTGCCTTTTCAGGGTGAGGTTTTGTTCCCAAAGATGAGGACTTCTGTCTTGTCTGTGTTGAGCTTGAAACAGTTGTCCTTCATCTAGTCGACGACGTTCATCATACATCTGTAGAACGTGACTCTGGTGCTGGAGGGTTTTTCTGACAGAGAGAGGATGAGCTGGGTGTTGTTGGCATAGGAGATGATGTTGAGTCTGTGCAATCTGACAGTGTTGGCCATTGGGGTCATGTACCTGTTGAAGAGGGTGGCGCTGAGGGACGATTCTTGAGGGATGCATTGGATGATCTTCTTGGGTTTCAAGGTGAACAGATTCCCTGGGTTCTTCTGGTGGGAGAACCTTGTCTCCTTTAGAACCACATCTATTGTTTGCAAATTTTCAAAACCAGGCTGTTAAACTGTGTGCTGCAAGCACAACCTAATCCAACTCTCTCTGAATGTCCTTCAATGGCTCCCAGTTAAAGTGAGGATAAAATTCAAAATCCTTTGTACCATTCATAGAGCATACTGTGGCCAAGTCTGATGACATCTGCAGAAGATGACTCATGATAGCACTATCAATAGAAACTTCAGCTCATCGTCTTCCTGTCTGATGAATGACTAATGTTTCAAGGACCAAGAACATGGAATGCCCTAAGCTGTTACCTGATATCTGAACCTAACCACATAAGATTTAGCAAAAGCTGAAAACATTGAATATTCAGGCTTACCTTCAACTGAACAATCAACAGACTCTGAGGCAAAGAAGATCAGATTGGGCATTAATGTTCTGCTGAGACCTCATTGCACCTCACTTTCCTTTTTTTCTATGAGTTTGTTTAACTGAAAATAGTGTTCTGAAGTAACCTTTAGGCTATACATAGGACCTCATTATGAGAGGTCTGGTAAATAGGACAGATATTTCCCTCCCTGGGAGTTACTGATACCAGAGGTACTGGTTACTTTGGGTTGCGGAAAATTCGACCCATTTTGAGTTGGATCCTGAGGATCCATTACAAAAGGAAAAAATACCAGAGCAATTGGTAATTCTGATTCCTCTGGTAATTCCTGCCTTTGGGACAGACATTCACCAGGATATTTTATCTGCTTTTAGGTGCCAGAATCTTTGGCTCATAACTAAGAGATTGTGGTGTTTCCACAGATCTTATAATTCATATGGAGCTGGTAACTAGAGTCATGGACCCCATCCAAATTAAGAAACTATGATTTAGCATTTCTTAATGGACTGAATCACAATTTCGGTCAATTAAGAAATGCTAAATTGACTTTCCGTATGTGCAAAGACAGATAGAGAATTGCAAAATAGAATTTCTACCCAGTAGAAATCTCATTTTGTGATTCCCAAAACAGGAAATCGCAAATAGGGATATTCCTTATTTTTCCTCCAAATCATTGCCACCTCATGTGGTGGCCCCTTACATCTGGACTTTCCCCCTACCTCTGTAGATCTTTGTACCTTCCTTTACTGCACTCATCTGGCTATTGGATCACCAGTTCTGCTGCCATGCCACTGATCTGGAGCAGATATTTCAATTCAAGAACAGCAATCAGTTGTCAATTACATCTCAAGACGGCCTTTGGAAAATCAAGTTTTAAGTGGGTAAAATTGGTGGAAGCCAATCTCTGGAAACATAGATTTTTGTGGGCGATGGAGGTGCAGTTCACTGAAGACATGGTTACTGGTCCATATAAATGTTCATCTGCCCACAATGGCGATGGTAAAGAGTCTGAGTGTAAATAGCAAAGTTGGTCTGCAGCTGAAACATCAAGTGACAGCAGTTGTTTCAGCATATTCATGAAAAATCAAAATAATCAGGCCTATCCTCCTCTATCTTACAGAGAAATGACGTCATGTTGTGAGATTACAGCAACATACTGTAATGTGGGCTTGATAAGGGCTAATTGAATTGGCTTTTAAAAAAAATTTAAAATAGCTTGTTTGGACACAGGAACCCATAGATTCAGTAGAGCCCCTCAAATCTCAGCTAGCTTTCAGTGCATCCATATTGGAAAGGATTTCTTTTAAATTTCTTTGCTTTTTTCAATAAACCGTGTTTGGTAAAGCTCCAAAATATGCGGCAGAGACATTGGGACTGGTACATCTCTAGACAAAATCTGAGGTCTGTCCGTGTCCATGGCTTGACAGACGACCATTTTAAAAAGGCTAGATTGAGTACAAGACTGATCTCTGCTTTTTCCCTCAATTCATGCAATCCACGCCCTTTAATTTAACTCTCAACACCAATGCTGATCCACCCATCACATCTTGTCTTTGTCCTAGGCAAAGCATCCCTAATTCACATTTGCACGCTCTATCACCTTCTATGCAAATTTATATCACCCAAGAAGAGGTGCTGGAGCTATAGAATGAAACTGGAATGGGGATATTTATTTAGAACAGCAAATAAGTCCTGACTGGGAACAGCGTTGTTGATAAAGGGAAATGGCTATGTGGCGATTCCTTGACAACTGTGAATGTTTCCTGTCTGATTCATTCAATATAAAAGGTGGTATGCAAAAGAGATGCCCACTGTCACCTCTATTATGTCTTATGGCCTTTAAACCTCTGTCTATTATCATTAGGCAATTAAACAACATGCAAGGAATCCCTACAATTGTCCATCCTTTAAAACTGTTTAAATATGTGGTTAATTATCTCCTAATCTCATAAAAAACACAATCAACTAACCTGCTGGCTGCTGACCCAATGCTCCTCCATTTCTAAATACACTTTCAATAGAGCAAACAGCTGAGATATGCAACTATCCAAACACATGTACACTGACACTCTTCCACTTCATCCCTTCACATGGATGTCTAAGGACATTAAATGCTAGATAATTTCCCCAGTCACCTGGTAAGCGACAACCTTGCCGTATTGATTAAATGGACTAGCAACAACTTATTATTGGAAAACATTGCGCCCATATTTATGGGGAAGGGTTCAAACTATAAAAATGATGGTATCGCCTAGATTTAATTATGTGTTTGGAACCATCTCCTGTGTCTTAACTTTGCCTTACAACTTATATTAAGGACATCATTTGGAACACCAAGAAACCCAGACTGAAAAAGGGAAATTATATGCAGCAACCACATCTGGAGAGTTGTGCCAGCCTTACATGAAGTCATACATCATAATTTGCAATTGATTTAGTGTGCCACATCAAACTCAGAGACATGGTCTGAATCCGTATAAAAAGGGCTCTGCTGAACACATGTAGAGAAGATAAGGCGACGCGATATAATAAAAAAATCACCACTCCTCTCTAAAAAACCTATAATTTGGAATCTAAAGCAAATCGTTATTGAAACATGTGCTTGTAAACTGCACATTGAAATCGTTTCTAGAGCTACTTGATGAACTCAGCATCTTACACAATCAAAAATGGAGGACATTCAGTTGTTGCATTGTCTGACAAACAGTATGAGATTCAATCAAATCTGTGACTCTCAGTTAATATTATACCTATAAACATGGGGTGATTTTAAGTGAGTGCCCTCAAGGCACACTTATTCATGTCCGCCACTTCTCCACAACAAAGCCATCCATGCAATTGGACTGGCAAAACGTACTGCAGATGCAATTTTGCACAGATGACTTGGTGAAATTGTTGAAGCTGGGTGATATGGACCTGAGATGTGCACATCTGACGTTTTCCTTTTTAAATATTGTTTACAGATGGCTCTGGGCACCCTACAAATTGAATAAAGCAGGCCTGGGCCCAAGCTCTAAAGCCTGATGATTTAGTCAAAATTACAGTGATATAATTTACATCCTACAGGTGTCCACATCCCTGGGAAAATAGTAGGGGTCAATATCTGTCCAAAGGGCACATTGCATGTCATCCCACAGAGACATTAGCTATGATCCATGAAATGTCACAAATAATTGGTCTGAATAGTCGCAGCAGCTGTTGCACTAATATTTGTTTGGAAGTTGCCAAAATCTTCAATCAACAAAAATTAAGATCAAACTACATCCTGGTGTATAATGACCGGATCTCAGAAATAATTAGTGTAGTAGAGCATTTAAATCTGATCTACTTGCTTAACAATCAAGCCCCATATATTTGAGGATATAAGGGGAAAATTACTGTTGCATTGCTGTTATGATTCCTAAACAAATTATACTTATAGGACTCTTGCATTCACAGAGATGCATTTAACTTACGTCTTTAAGAGAAATTGCAATAGAGTGGTGTGAGTTTACGAACGATTCTAATAGTATCTGATATTCTTGTTTCAAAGTTTTATGAGAGACAGTTTGTATACACAGTGAAAACAAACAGAGATATATTTCGTTTCGATCCGGGGATCTATGTAGCACCTTAATAATCAGAGAGTGGGTGGCTTGGTTAAGTCAGTTGGAAAGAATTGAGCTCTTCATATCAAAAAGGATAATAATACACTCATAATAATTCACAGTCATACCTATGCTATAGATGAGGATAGAGAGACATTTGACATAGTGCACCATAAGTATGAAGGTATTACCTTTATAAAAAACATAAAAGACACTATCCAACACCAAAAGCTGTGTCTATGATACAATTGGGTGAAAAAACAGATTGGTAGTTGAATACTTTTATTGTGATTTTTAATATGAAGATTATGATTTGCCAATAGAAATAGCATCACCATTTTTCATGGATGTCTTTTGTGGAAAGCACCATTGGCATGGATAGCTTTGTGGTAGAGCAAGGCAAAGTCAGAAGTAAATAGGAATGCATTTAGAAAACAATGGAATCCCTTGGAGGCTTTATGTTGATCTGTTGAGTTCAATATTCAAATACACACTTGAAATCAGTACCTGAAGGATCAAATTAGTAATTTAAGCAGGGTACTCTCTTTTGGTGCAATTGTGAGTTCAATGTGTTGACTTTAAACTGAATCTTAAGGGACCAGTTTTAAACCAACTCATGTAGATGAAAGATGTTTTGGAAGGGAAAAGGCAAACAGTTATATTTGGAGTTCAATTGGATAATGGAGTCTTAGAGGAAAGCAGTAACTCTGGGGCATATTACCAACAAGTAGCGATAATTATCGGTAAATAGGCTTAGCAACGATTTTTTTATCGCTGCCTATCGCTGGATATGTTAGCGGAGAAAACATGCTATTAGCAACGTTTTTCTCCATTGTGCTAAAATATCCAGCGATAGCGACGAAATGCATGAATATCGCTGAGAAATGCTCTTAGCCATGTTATCCACCTCCCATTGGATAACATGGCTAAGAACTGGTCTTAGCAGGCGTTAGTTTTTGGCGATAGCGGGAATATATCCATCACTAGGCCTGCCTTGCTAATAGGCGATAGCGACGTTAGCGACTGCTTTCAGCCGCTAACAGGTTGGGTACGCCCACTTTGCATGTCATTAGCGATAAATATCGCTGACATGCAAAGCGGGCCCCAAACCGCTCGCTATCGCCTAAAAGCTGTCGCTAACATCAGTTAGCGACATCTTGCTAATAGAGCGATAGAATTATCGCTGCTTAGCGGCCGAAAACGGCCGCTAAACCGGCGATAATTGCCTATCGCCACCCTTGGTAATATGCCCCTTAATTCTTTCACTAACTGGAAAAACCCTTGCATATACTTCTACCTCTGTGCCACCACTTCTTTCAGGGGGCGAGTAGAAACAGTAGTCAGAAGTGGGGGTTCCAAGATTATGGGCATTCTAAGCAGGCCCTGATAAAAATGCTAATGGGAGTATTCTAGCAGCTTTTTCACATTATGCAACATTAAGCCCACATAAATACAAGTGTGCCTCACAGCTGTTCAACAAGCTCTAGTAGGTCAAAGAGTCTATTACATGAATGACAAGGAGAAGAGCCAAGAAGTTACCCTTAAACTGATAAATGTCTTGGCACCCACACAAGTGCAGCAACGCCCAACTACCAAATTGCAAATGCTGTTTTAATGATCTTCGAACAAGGGACCAGAAAATAGTTATGGCCCCTGGAAATCGAAAGCAGTATACTGTGCTCTAAATAACAGAGGCATTGCAATTTGCTTACCAGGCCACCAATCATAGTGGGAATGCTCTATCTGAGAGAATTAGAATGAGAGGGTTGGCCCTGACAAGAAAACATTTTGGGTCAGGTTATAAGTTACTCACCTGTGAGATATTTTTTTAATTAAAGATTTGGTGGATAATATGACTGCAGTAGTAAGCATTAGATATGTCCTGTTCTGCCCATGCATCGATGAATATGTTATGATGCATGATGTAGTCTGAAGAAGTATTTACGCATAAGAATTGTATATGACTGCGCTAGGTAACAAATCTAGGTTCATCCAGCTCCGGATGAACTAAGAGAACCCATTGGGTCAGAAATAACTTCCCCAAACAACTCTGAAGCTTCACATGAAAGTATAGTGAAGAGAAACGTAAACCTGGCCTTTTGTAATGTGGCCGGGCTTGCAAATAAAGTCCCATTATAAACTGCTTAACGTTTATGTTAAGACTCCAGGTAATTTTCCTTCAAGAAACCTGGGTAGTGAACAACTTTGTGTGAATGGTTTTCTCACTTACCGTACGCCTGCAATTCCATTTAGGTCAGGAAGGGCGAAAGGTGGTTTAGCAATTATGTTTCCTAAACTTCCACCATTGATGAATTTGCAGCAATCTCACTGTATTATTACATTCTGGAATTGGGAATGGAAGGCAGGTCTATGTAGCGAAAAATTAATTACTATAATACTCAATTTGATAACGATTGAACTGATGTTGTCAAAAATCCCAAGAGGGTTTTAGAACATTTCACAACAAACCTGGGGAATATATATATATATATATATATATATATTACCTACTGGCGGTCGCCAGTAGGTAGTTATAGTTAGGACCTAGTTTCCATAGGAAATCCTCAACATTCTATTTGGATTAACTTTGGCCCTGGTGGATGAATCTTTGCGAATTTCTCAAAGAAGATGGCTCGGTCCGCTGCGCTCCTTCCCTGAAAGTTTGGGGGGGATTGGTGAAGTGGGGGCTGAGATAAAAGGGGGTCCCAAAACGTGTTTTCTCCATGTTATTTTCCATAGGACGTTTATACACGGCTACAGGTCGAACGGCTGAATGAATTTATAAGAAATTTGGAAAAACTGTAGAGTCCGGCTCGCAGATTACGCTTTTTTTGGAATGGTGTAAATCTGTTCAGTAGTTGCTGAGAAAATTAAAATTAAAGTCAATTATATATCTATAAGCGCGTACAGGTGCGCGCACTCAAGCGGCTGCGCGCGAGCGGAATTTTTTTTTTGCTGCGTGACGTCTGTTAACGTTCGATTCGAAGGAAATCAGGAAGTGTTGACCGCCATTTTGTCACTGCGAGTAAATATATTGTCATTTCAAAGCGTTGGAACATGGAAAGGGGAGAAGTTAGAGATTGTTTTGCTGCGTAGGTTCTCTCAGGGTGTGCAGTAAGGCCCTTAAACGCGAAAATATATATATTTTTTTTATAAAAAAGTTGCGGGGTGCGCGCACTCGGGCGCGCACACCTATTTACAAGAGTGTGAAAATGGAGATAAATCAGAAGTTTGAGTGCTTTGATATAAGGTGGCTCTGAAAAGAGCCCTTGTGTTAATTGAGTTTTTTCTGCATTTATAAGTAAGTACCGATGCAGAGTCTGATGTTGCAGAGGAAGATTCTGTTTCCCTCATCCGTGAAATGAACACCATCTGTCCTATAGATGTCTTGCATGTGGTAACGCAAGTTGTTGTGGTAAATAGAACCCATGCTATAATCTCTGAGGAAAGCAGAAACAGATTTATTTACATGTCCCCTTGCTTTCTCAATTTGTGCACAATGTTGATTGGACCAATTCCATTTCTGTCTTTGGCATATATTGGAATATACCAAGGCAGTTCGAGGAAAAAGTGTCATCAATTGTCGAAAGGTGTCTTTTAGAAGCATTTCCAGACCTACCCCAGTCAATGTGCCTAGATCGTTCCCACCACAGTGCACAATTATAAGGTCTGGTTCTGGGAGATGCATAAAAGTTTTCACCAATGGTATTAATTGGTGACATCTTAATCCTCTTTGCCCAATCCACGTTATCTGCACATTTGGTAAATCAAGGTTGGAAATTCGTCTGCTTGCTGCATATTTTCCACTCCAGTGAATATAGCTGTGTCCTAAAAGCCAAACCTTCATTTTCAAGGCAGATGCACTCGTACTCCGATGGGTTCTGGAAGTGGAATGGCAGTTAGAAGCTGAAAGTCAGGATAAAAAAATGGATGAAGCTTGGTGTGGTTGAAAAACGAAAAATGATTGGTTGATTCTAATACGTGAAGATTGAAGACTACGTTGCATGTTAATGTTATGTAAAAGAAAAAGTAGTATTGGGTGTGAAAAAAATGACATGTAACAGAGCTGTGGATAGGCAGGTGTTTCTGGAGGGAGAACAGTGTTGTTAGTTTGCTGTAGAACGTTGAGATATGAACTTTTTTGACCTGTGCCTTCAGCCAGGTGCAGAATGAGGTGTTACCATGGAAACAGCCGGAGATGGCAGTGGGTGATGGGTGACTTTTATGTGACATTGAAAATATTGTGAGGGACAACCAACTGAAATGTAAATTTGAATACAAAATTTTGCGGGAGGAAATATGATTGGTTGAAGAGACATATATGAGTCTGTATTGACTGGATATCTGTGCCATTGAATTTTGGTTGCAGTGATAGCAGCATAATTGAGACTTCCGTCAAACGAATATCTATTTTGTGACTGTCACTGTTGTACATCGTACAAAGCATTGGTAAAGGTAAGTCTGTAACTGTTTGTTTTGTCATGTACCGTAAAATATGGTTTACTCACAAACAATGATTGATTTTCCTCATAGTTTGAAACTAAACTCATTTTTGGCTGTCATAATGTGTTGTATTTCTAAAACTATTTTTAATTTAAATGTGAAATATGAAGTATAAAATATGTTTAATATAAAGAGTAATTATTTGTGTGATTTTGAAGCCTTTATATATAATGAGAGAAGATGTTTATGAAGTGAAAAAATGATATTAGCAGATCGACAGATAATGCAGATAGAGAGAGAAATGGTAAATTACATGTGATACCATCGTGAAAAAATGTTAATGGTTAATGAATTCGTAAACTTTCTGTCACACGACAAAATTAGAGTGCGGTTTCTGGACGCGGCCTGCATTGGTGGGTGTAGGGTGAGAGGGGCAGGTGGTTGAGTGAAATAAAATGAAAAGTTGGTATATTACATGTGATACCGTCTTGAAAAAGTGGTAATGTTTAATGAATTCTTAAAGTTTCTGTCAGACGACAAAATTATAGTGCGGTTTGTGGCCGCGGCCTGCATTGGTGGGCGTAGGGTGAGAGGGGCAGGTGGTCGAGTAAAATAAAATGAAAAGTTGGTACATTACATGTGATACGGTCTTGAAAAAGTGGTAATGCTTAATGAATTCTTAAAGTTTGTGTCAGACGACAAAATTATAGTGCGGTTTGTGGCCGCGGCCTGCGATGGTGGGCGTAGGGTGAGAAGGGCAGGTGGTCGAGTAAAATAAAATGAAAAGTTCTGACCATGAGGTTGTACACAGATTTGTGCAGTAAATGTGTTCGTAAATTGAGGTACCAAACGGAGTATAAAAATATCTCTCTCACTCCTGCTGTTTGACTGCATCTTTATCTCTCTTCTGTTTTCCGTCTCCGTTGCCCTGTGTTATCTTATTGTGTGTGTGTCTGTCTGTGTCTGCCTTCAGTCCGGGCTGAGGAACTTTGCTGTGGAGGCACACACAGATAGTCGCATCAAATTAGTTGGAACGTTTTCAAAAAACTATTTATATAATTGAAATGCTTTTTTGAAGTGCTAGTGAATGTTTTCTTTCAGAATTACCGCTCGGTTGTTTCCATAGAGCAGAGGGTATGTTGTATTTCACTACTTAGTGCCTCTGCCTGTGCACTCTGTTCTCTGGTGGCTGGCGGAGAAGTGTTTGTTATTGTGGAGTTTAAAGCGTGATAAGGAGTGAAATACGACATAGCGTCTGGTCTGTAGAAGCGTGGGAGCAGTGATTAACACTGAGTGAAGCGGAACTGCGACGGTGGTTGAGAAGAGTAATAAATTATTTTTTTACAGAGGTACAACTGTCTGCATGGTGCGCGACCTAGGGTTCACGGGCTGTTATAGGGCTGTGGGTTCTAGTATGAGTAAATCAGGTCAACAAAAGAAAATATTAAGTTAGTACAGCTGAAGTTATGTGGAACACATGAATACTGTTTCAGTATACAATCATTTTAGTTGAGATTATGGATTAAAAGAGAGAACGTGTATATTTGAAATGTTTATTCAGAAATGGACTGTTTTCAAGGCAAGTTTCTAATCTAATACGAGTAGAGACATTGCAAAAAACAAAGTAATCGGTATAGTCAGTAGTACATAGAATACAAACGGTATAGTTGATGAAAAATGAATATGGTTTTGCAAAATTTATTATACACTCTTATGAGGAAGTATATTATATTTTAGTAAATGGAAGAAGGTCTCTGGCCTTTCAGTTTAGGAACGATACATGAAAATGCTAGTGGTTAGACATTATGTCTTTATCAATCAGCTCTCTGTATGCGAAGCACTATCACGTTTCTGTTATGCTATTGTGTAAGGGAAAAAAAACGCGCCAAAACGGACAAAATGGCAAGAGGTACATGTATGTAATCAAAATATTTCAGTTTATGGAAAATTAAATGATCAGAGGTGTCTGAGGCGGAATTAAGCAGTTCAAATGCGAAATGGCGTTTACAGTTATAAAAAACTCATTCTATATTTACACATTAATTAGGGCACATGTAGCATATAGTAGCGAGTTTTGGTTCGAGTACGTTTGAAATAAGATAAGATAAGATATACAATAGAATTGTTGAGATTAGACTTTAATAAAAAATAAAGTTCAAAATCGAGTAGCTGAAGAAAAAAAATTTAGTCCACATAAAAGATCAAAATTTAACCAGTAGGAAATCATAATGTCCACTGTTAGTTCATGCTAAGAAAGTATCCAAGAAAACGTGAAAAATATAGGGAGGCAAAACGAAATGTGGACGTCAATGGCTTGCATAACAGTCAACCCAGGATTGTATAGGCGAAGTAGGCAGCAACTGCTTCTAACAGGAAGTCACTGTTATGATCCGAAAACATGTCAGCCATCCAATTGAAAAGAGGAAAGCAGCATTCATGATCTGTTATTACCGGAGCCTCTAGTACCATCAGAGGACAGCTCGGTGGGTTTTCAATGTAGCTGTCTGTCAGGAAATCTTGCGCCGCTGCGAATATATCCCAATGACCCAGAACTCCTTGTATCGCTGCAAAGGCCATAATCCCTCCGTTGCAACAAAGTTGTTCATGATCAATTAACGGATTCATGAGATGATTGTAATTCACTTCAGGAGGTACCAAGTTGCAGAGACATAAGTCCAGGGCCCACATGAAATCACAGCTCAGGCAATGAAATACAGGCTGCACACAGGTGAAATAGGAATATCGAAATGATAATCGATATGAAGTATTCAGAGTCGAGAGTGCTAAGATGCCGTAGTAGTCAAGCATCTTCTGGCGAAATAGTTCTAAGTGTTCCGGCTTGTTTGCGAAGACAGGAGGGACATCCATTTTGAAATAAACGAGATGGGAACACAAACGTCGCAGCACTGGCAGTTCAACAGGAAGTCCACAGAAATAGGTCGCAGAGCATGGAGTGAATAGTAGCAGAATGACTTGATATAATTTTTGGCAGTCCGGTCAATAAACCATTGGTTAGTAGTTATAAAAAAAATAGCGTGTCTTGAAGTGGAGGATGTGTTTAAAATTAAGGGAGTCACCTCAGTAAATTGTAAAGGAAGGCCACTCTTTTATAAGGAATGGTGTTGTCTGTGAATATTAGCTAAGTGAAAGATATGTTCGCGAACAGATGCTACGCTAACTTGTTTTTGTGACAATAAGGCTGTTGTTCATGTCTTGTTATTCAAGGCCGGAATTCGCTGCCAGATGAAAACATCAAGGTTCACATGCGTGGGGTAGATAAACTACATTCTTAAAGGGAAGCAAATGCAGAGTGATTTTTACCGCGTAAGCTTTGTCGTTTAAAAAGTCATAGTGATTTTCATTATATGTAAAAAATAATATCACTGATGAAGAATGAAAAAAAATCGTTATAATAATAGGCACTGGTGTATTTTTGGAAAGATATGCAACATTACAGGGATTCCACTTAAATAAGTCATGTAATTGAAAGTGCCTGCATGTGGACGACTAAATATATGTTTAGGCGTTTAATATGCAGCTTTGAAAAAAAACGTGCGTTTGTTTTAAAAATGAAATGTAAAGGTTTAGAGCAGGAGTTTCCAAAGCGGTCGTGGAGGGCTAGATGCATGGCAGATTAAAAAAATTACTACATGTTTTTCAATGGGGTTATCTTAAACATATGGGGGCATATTATGAAGCAATAGCGATAATTATCACTATTGCTTGGTTGGAGACAAAAATGTACCGTTGCGCTGCGGTAATTTTTATCGCAGATAAACCTTGGTATTACCAAGGTTTATCGCAAATGCGATAAAAAAACGGCCGCAATGCATGAATATCGCTGAAAAGTCAGCGATATTTATGCATTACCGAGCTAATGCTCTTAGCCATGTTATCCACCTCCCATTGGATAACATGGCTAAGAACTGCTCAGGGCAGGTGTTAGCTTTTGGAGATATTCGCGCCTAGCACGAATATCTTCAAAAGTTGGTAATAGGAGATAGCGATGTTAGCGACTGTTTCCAGTCGCTAACATCTTGGCATGCCCACTTTGCATGTCATTAGTGATAAATATCACTGACATGCAAAGTGGGGCCCAAGATGGATGCTATCTCCTACTAGCTGTCGCTAACTGGTGTTAGCGACAGCTAGGTAATAGGGAGATAATTTTATCTCCGCTTTCTTGGCTTTAAAGCCAAACAAGCGGAGATAAACCCCCTTGATAATATGCCCCTCGTTTCTTTATCTACTGTGTAGTTTTTCTGCATGTTGCCTATTCTTTGATTTTTACTGTTGCTGTGTCTTACACATTTTCCAGGGGCGGGTATAGGGTCATGGCAGCCCTGGGCAGGGAGCGTAGGTAGGGGGCTCGGTAACAGGGGGTTTGGGCGGGGCGGAGCGTGCAGCCCACTGAAGAGGGGGGGTGGATCAAGGTGTTTGGAAGTGGAACAGAGGCAGAGCACGCCAAATTCCTGCCATGGTCCGCTACGCAAATATGTATGCATCCTTAGAGGATTATTCTATTAAGGATATATATTAATATGGTGGCTCCTGGGGTTTGGTGGTTCTGTGCAGGTGTACTGCTTGCATATGACCATGGTTGGCCCTGTATTTTCTGTCTATGCACTTGTTCTCCGTCACATGGGCTTTTAGTTATGAAGGCCTTGTGTCGCTGGTGCATGAGTTTTAACATGGGAAAAAGTGATATATCTGTGGCGCAATGGTTTCATAAATGAGACATTTTGTATCTTATTGTAATGATAGAGAATCTTGGGGAATTTATCTGTTATGCTTGTTCTTTGCTATAATGGCTCTATGTTGTGTAAGAAATAAGTCTGTAATAAGTTAATTAAATTTTATTATTTTCTTTTTTACAGTGTTTGGTGCTGAAAAGCAACAACGTGCCTTCTGAATTACAGAATTTGAGTAATTATATTCTTTTTTTCAGGTGAGTTGGTATTTTTGCATAGGCAATTTTTTTGGGTGCACATGAAAATAATGGAGAAGATTTTTTTAAATGTTTGTAAAATTTAATTTTGGAATATGATTTTATCTTGAATTATTCACATGGGTTGTATCTGCTTATACTAGATATGTATTTTGAGATATTCTCCACTGACAGTTGAAATTATCTTTTAATGGGCTTGGTGCATGTGTTCTTTTTGATGGAGTTCAGATTTACGGATCATTGGAGTATAATTCTTTCATGTTTCCATTACTTAAATCTTGTGAAGTGCTCATGATTTTTGAAATCTTGTTGCATTATGTTTGGCAGTGTTTCTCCTTTATTTACAAAGAGGTATTATGATATGGTTCTAGGTGTGATGGGTATCTTTCCTGCATATCTGTGATTATACTATGTATAGGCATTGTTTTACATATTCATGCAGAGGTTTATTATGAGGTTGTTCTTCATGCTTAGTATGACATTTTGTATATGCTATGACTTTTACATGGTGAGTATGCTGTTGAAACATAAAAGGAACTGTTTCTGTGAGAAGTAGTAATCTGTTAAGTGAATGCTATGGTTTGTATAGTGTGAGCCTTCTCTTCAGAGTGCATATAGTTTACATAGCTCTTTGTACTGGTGAACTGAAAAAATGGGTCTCTAAAAATTAATTCTACAGATTATCAATATTTGTGATATCTAGAAAATCTAAAAAGAAATTTTACAGTAAAATGTCTTTTAACAACAGTAATTATTTAATGGAAAAAAAAATCAGTGTTAATGTTTAGGGTTATATTGCCAATTTCTTTTCAAAAGAAGAGGAACGTGATATCTTAAAATATATAGAGTTAATAAGTTAGAAATTAGAAAAATATATGTAGTTTAAAAATTAGTAAAGGTATTTTTAAGTTATACATTTATGAAAAAAGATATAATTTAGTCTCTATATTTTTTAAAAGGATACAGAAGAATAAACTGAGTCTAGTTATGGAGAATTCCTCAGAAGAGAAACAAATTCATTTTGAAATCATTAACGAAGTGATGGAGGAAATTTTAGACGCAGTCTTTCAAGAGGAAATAGATGAAAAAAATTATTTTATGGACATGTCTTTAGACTCCGCTTACTTAGAGATGGTTGAAGGAGATGAGGACTTTGGACTTGAAGAAGTCTCTGATGATATAATGGTGGAAGTTCTACAAAATTATGAAGATTTCAATAAATAAAAAATTTTTGGGATAGTAAAGAATTCTTGAAGACAGTTTTCTTGTCCTATTCGTCGTTGATGTGCTTTAGGAGAGTGATAAGACATGTTCTCATGAAGTGTAAAAGAGATTGTAGTAAAAAAGATTAAAACATCTACGATGACCCATAGTTCTTGAAAAAAGTGTACTGTTTGTATGCTTTAAAAATTAGAATTAAAAACTGTCTATAATGTTAAAACAGATATGGAGTGTGATAAAATTAAGAACCAACATTCACTACAGGATTTCCTACTCTGTTCAGAGACTTTCTGTTATTTTCTTAATTCTACTTAGAAAATGAATCTGTGGTTTAAATTTGTATGTTATATGCTAGTAGTCAACTATAATATTTGTTATGTTTGTGTTTTACAGATTGAGAATTTCATCAAAATCTTAAATTAAGATGCCGACCAGAACTGAAAAAAGAAAGCTCTATAAACGGACTTACAATTTGAAGAAGAAAGGAATTGAAGAAGTATCAAAAGAACATAGGACGGATAAAAAGAAGAGTGCTCCTGGTAAGCAAACCAAAAAGTTTTTGAGAGCAATATGTGGAAGGAAAAATTTTAGTATTGAAGTGGACAAGGAAAAAAGTATACCAGTATCGAGAAGGAGACATAAAACCAAAGATAAAAATGTTTCTGGAATCAGGAGACAGGAAAATCTGTACAGTAAAACTCGGATGAATCAATTTAGCCAAATCAGGAAGCGTATGTTTTACAACAGAGTAGTTTCGAATTTATTACAAAAGGAGAAAGTTTCTAAAAGAAGATCTGCTTTTCTTAAGAAGAAACAATATATAGAGGGTATTGTTGAGCGCGCGTTTGAGACAAAAAGAAAATTATTTATTTTAGTACTTAATAGAATAAATACGCTAAATAAGGCAATACAAGTTTTAAAAGCTAAAAGTAAATGGAAGAGACACATAAATAGGAGTAATTTTTGTAAAGTGTTTTCTGGGAAGTGGATGCATACTTCAACGTCTGAACCATTTTTTAATGAAGAGAGTTACTTTCAAAGTAACGATTTGTTGCATGCAGTTGACACCAGTGGTCGAGGATACGAGGTGAAGGAGGGATGTGTAATTGAGAAAGAGAAAATTGTGGTTAGAAATGCAGAAGAGGTGATGGCTGGAGAAGCTTCAGGGGGACGTGCTAATGTTCCTGTTTACAGTTGGAATTGTAGTAGCATTTGTAGTGTACGACAGGACTCAATTGATTTCTTTCGCAATTTCTTACGTAAGTGCACTAAAGAAAGTCTTAGAAAAAAAATTGTTATGTTGCAAGAATTAGATCATTGCAGAGTGCGAGAAAAAATAGGTCTGCAAGGTCATTCTCTGGCTTGTCTTTCTAAAAAAAATATGCCAGAGTGTGTTTCATCACTTCAGGATGTTAGCAGTGCATCATACTAAAATGAGAAAATTGGTGAGAAAGTTGTATTATGCAAAAAGTCCAGCACTTAAACTTAAACAGTTAAATACTGCTCTTTTGTATGGAGGTGAATTAGATGTTAAGAAGATTTGTGCAGAAATTGAGGTAAGTTATTTTGGTCCAGAGGAAGGTAATGCAGAAACTGATATAATTATAGAAGGAAATGTGTTAGAAAATGTTGGTAATGTTAATATTGAAAATTTTGAACAGGAAATAATAAAGTTTAAGGTAATTGCAGGTGAGAAACCAAATTTTTCTTGTGTCTGTTGTCGACGCATTCATTACAAAAGTCAAACTAGGTTAGTTGATTTATATTTAAAAAGTGAAGATGAAAGTAATGGTCAATGGAAAGATTTTGCAACTTATTTGTTGGTGGAAAACTATTTTGATTTGGGTTTTGAGCAACGTATTTGTAAATATTATAATAATAAATTAAATGAAAATAAAATGCCTGCTAGAGCTGTTCATAATAATCTAGAGTTGATAAATATTCCATCAGAATTGATGGATTTAAATACTTATGAGACTATTCTGATCCAATGTGTACATCCTTTTCAGGCTATTGTTCGTATGGAGCCTAAGACTGGTAAATTAAATCCTTCAGATTTACAAAGAGGATTAAAGGGTAGAGTTGTATATTTGCCACTTGATTTAAAAAATAAATATGGAAACAATTGGTGTTGAAAATGTAGAAGAGGAACCTCTAGTTATTCTAGTTAATGGTGTACCTACAAAGAGTAAGAAAATCTGGCAAGATTTAGTGGATGTTAGAAAAGTCAAAAAGGCAACGTTGTATTTAGTTCAAAACAATAAGTACTATAAATATGTATACGTAGAAGAAGAAGATGTAAGTGAAGAAGAGGAGAGTGATTTGTCTATTGGACAAATTGAAAAAGTTGATCTATCCAGAAGTGAAGAAATTTATGAACATTACAGTGTTCATCCACTGCATTCCAAAGAAGCAATAGGGAATGCTATTGAATTATTTCAGATGAAAAAGGCGAAAGGAAATCCTATTAGTGTGTGGGAAGAAAGTTTGGAAGGTCGTTGTTTCCCACAGTTATTCCCTACAGGTGAAGGTACATGATATGATGATCGACCTATGCAGATTCCTGCATCTGAATACCGGACAACAAGATTATATGCGGAAGATCCGAGGTTTCGCCAATGCATTCCATATTTGTTTCATCTTCTGTTTGAGAGTGACTTATCTGGTCTCTCTTATGCAGTAAATCATATCTTAAAAAGTGGAGTTCATCTGCATAATATTTCAGCAAAGGAATTTATGGATAAAGTGCAACAGAAAGATAGTGTTTTGGATTCACACCTAATTAATTTAATGGCTTGTCAGCGTGGTACTAATGAGTATTGGTACCGTCGTCATGGAGATTTGAAGTGCATGCTTAGAAACTTAGGAGCACCAACATGGTTTTTAACTCTAAGCTGTGCAGAGTATGCTTGGGAAGATTTACTTGAATTTCTTCAGGAGGCGAATGCAAACATAGAAAATATAAACTACAAGACACCCGGAGAACTGTGTTCGTTAGATCCGGTTAATGTTAGATTTGAAGCTATGATGTCTTTTCTTACAAACAAGAAAAATCCGCCTCTTGGTGAAGTACTGGATTTCTTTTGGAGAAAAGAACACCAAGCAAGAGGTGCTCCTCATATTCATATGCTGATATGGATCAAGCATGCTCCTAAATTTGGAAGAGACTCGGATGAGACTGTACTCTCTTTTATTGAACAGTATGCCACTTGTGACATACCTAATAGTACAACTGATAAGGACTTAAGAGGAAAAGTGTTACGCTTTCAAAGTCATCGTTGTGGAAAATATTGTCGGCGAAAATTCAAATCAAAGAGTAAATTCTACACCAAATGTCGTTTTGGATTTGCACTACCGGTACTTTCAAAAGGAAGAGTCAACAATTTGATGTCATCTTTGCGACATAACATCAGAAGAAGGTCACCTAAAAATACGTACAATTTAAGAAGAGGTGAAGAATCCAAATATATAAATGACTATAACCCAGTCATTTTGTCCATGTGGAATGCTAACATGGACATACAATATGTTGCAGACAACTCTATTGCTGTGGCTCGATATGTAACGTCTTACATCACAAAATCTGAAAAGACGGAACTGAAGGAGATGTGGGAAGACATTTCTCATGAAAAGAGCCTAAGCAAAAAATTGTATACGTACAGTTTGAAGATGTTGTCTCATCGAGAAATTGGAGCATATGAATGTTGTGACCGATTATCATCAGCAAGTCTTTATGCTAAATCAAGGACTATTCTCTGGGTGAGTTTGGGTCTTGCAGAAACACGAAACCGTGTTCTAAAACCTGTGCAAGAAATTGAATATTTAGCCCAGAAAGAACCAAACAGTACAGACATTCTGAAAACAAATATGTTGGATACATACTATCCAAATAGAAGTACTCTTCTAGAAAACATTTGTCTGTATGAAATACTTCAAAACTACACTTTTAAAAGGAATGTTACAGAGAACATTGATAAAGGTGTATATGCTGTAATTGGACAAGAAGGATGTCTGGTGAAGCAAAGAAAAGGACACTTGATTAATCATCGGAAACTGAGTTGCGAAACACCTGACAAAAGAGAATTTTACTATTTTGCTCTTTTGCAACTCTTTAAACCATGGCGTAGAGAAGAGGAACTACTTGGGGACTTTGATAGTTATGAAGATTCATTCAACGCATCTAAAAGTAGTATTGAATGTACTGTTTTTAGTAATTATCTGCAAATGTTGAATAATGAAATAGAGCAAGAAGTGACAATTGCAGCGGAGATTGGTAGAGATAGTTCACAAGATAGTCAAAGTTCGGCTTCATTAAGTCAAGATCCACTGGGACAACCAATTTTCCAAAATGAAGCAGCCACTGCCATGGATGAGGTGGAAAGAGCAATGCAGCAAGGTCAAGAGGAAGTAATCAACTTAGAAGAATTAAAGAAGCAATTTAATATTGAGCAAAGACAGATATATGATGAAGTGACAGAGCACATTGAGCATGGCTTTCGTCATGAGAGAAAAGATTGCTCATGTATGTAATTTGAACCTATTCGATTATATGTAAGTGGAGAAGCTGGAACTGGTAAAAGTTTCCTAATTAAAGGAATTACTACATATTTACAGCAAAGAACTCAGTCAACACTGTCGTGTGTTGTTACTGCTCCAACTGGATTGGCAGCACATAATATTAAAGGTATTACTTTACATCGTTTACTGATGCTGCCAGTTGAACATGAAAATAAATTACAATATCACAAGCTATCTGGAGAAGCTTGTTTTGAAGTTTCTAGAGTGCTTAAAAAAATGAAACTTCTTATTATTGATGAAGTAAGCATGGTATCTAATTTAATGCTTGCTTTTGTGCATTTAAGAATGCAACAGATACTTAAGACAGAGTATGATGTGTTATTTGGAGGTAAACATGTCATAGTTTTTGGAGATCTACTCCAACTAACTCCAGTGAAAGGACAACCTGTATTTGAAACTGTTACGCATGAGGAGACTAGAAAGTGCCTGGGCAGTATTGGAAATGTTAATATATGGTCACATTTCAAATATACTGAACTGATTCAAAATATGCGACAGACAAAGGATACTAAGGGGTCGATTAGGATCGCGGACGGAAACGTGTACCGTCCGCCGCGGAAGGTGGCAAGAGACTCCGGACCTGTCCGCGGAAAATCCGCTACAGCAATTAGGATAAAATATGCTAAAAACGCCGATCGCGGCGTACGGAGCACACCAATCCCCGTCCGCGGCGGTCGGAGTACACCTGAGTCCGCGGCAGGCGGACGGAACAGAAAGAACACCGACCGCCGCGTACGCACATGACCGCGAATACATCCACTTCCCCCGCGATACCTGCGCAGTGTCCGTGTCCGCAATTAGGATAACTCCGCAAGTACCCCGGTAGTCACCGCCATCCACGTCCGCAGCGGTACCAATGCACCGAGAATCCGTGCTCCATAGCGGAACGCCAACACAAACAACATCCCTACTGTCAAACCAATGCCATACATTGCGACGGAAGTTATCACCAAACACACGAAAATGAACGACCACCCACCGAAAACATCCAAACCAATCACAACACACAATGATCCACCGCCAAGCACCACACAATGCACACCTGGCAACACACCCACCTAGCACCTGACTGCCAATAACCATTCAGACACGGCCAAGACACACACCATAAAATAACTCCCACCCACTCCACAAATCCTCTGCATCACTGCATAGCTGCTAGCAGGATACACGACTTAACTGACAGCAAAGACATATATCATTCACATAACCCACACCCAAACACACCCACCACACAAAGACCCACCACACCATTCCTACACACCACACACCTGCACCTCCCCATTCACGCAAACCCACACCCCGAGCACCACACACCATGGCACCAAAAAAAAAAAAAATTCACTGACACCGAGTTAAAGGTTATGGTAGATGAGATAATCCGTGTCGAACCCCACTTATTCGGGGCCCTAGTGCAGCAGACCAGCATAGCCAGGAAAAACAGCATGTGGGACCGGATAGTCACCAGGGTGAATGCCTCCGGGAGCGTCCCGAGGACGAAGCAGGATATACAGAGGCGGTGGCATGATCACAAGACCCGAGTGAAATCCATTCGAGCCAAGAACTATCTCCGGGCAAATCACACAGGCGATGGACCCCCCCCGGAGCCCTTACCCTACACCGAGTGGGAGGACAAGGTGATGACCATCATCCACCCTGAGGCCCTTGATGGACTTGCTGAGGGAGAAGAGGCCGGTAAGTACAAACCAAGCACCACGAGCACAACTACATGGTGGGCCTCACACAACTGTGAAGACACATCTCCCAGACCCCAACCCATGCATGCAGTCCACATACTCACCAACGTCGAAATCACTCCAACAGGCCCCCATGTCCATAGGGATGGCGGTGGTGGTGGTGGGTGGTGGGTGTGAGGGGACGGAACTACAACTCCCAACAGGCCCCCATGTCCATAGGGATGGCGGTGGTGGTGGTGGGTGGTGGGTGTGAGGGGACGGAACTACAACTCCCAACAAGCCCCCTTGTCCATAGGGATGGCGGTGGTGGTGGTGGGTGGTGGGTGTGAGGGGACGGAACTACAACTCCCAACAGGCCCCCATGTCCATAGGGATGGCGGTGGTGGTGGTGGGTGGTGGGTGTGAGGGGACGGAACTACAACTCCCAACAGGCCCCCATGTCCATAGGGATGGCGGTGGTGGTGGTGGGTGGTGGGTGTGAGGGGACGGAACTACAACTCCCAACAGGCCCCCATGTCCATAGGGATGGCGGTGGTGGTGGTGGGTGGTGGGTGTGAGGGGACGGAACTACAACTCCCAACAGGCCCCCATGTCCATAGGGATGGCGGTGGTGGTGGTGGGTGGGGTGAGTACCAGTGCAGACAGAATCGGCAACAAAATGATAACAACCTGTCAAGTCCACATTACTCATCCTCACATTATCGTTTTGCAGGTCATCCTAATCTGACAGCTGGAACCAACACCCGCCCTCCAGACTCGCCACACACAGAAGTCTCAGGGGACGATTGGGCAGCCACCTCCGGGGCAGAGGATGATCCCGGCACAAGCAGGCAGCCAGGGCCATCTGGCTCCCAGGTCACACCTGCACCAATGACTACGGCCTCTGCCATTGTCACAACACCGGCCACTGTGACCTGCACAGCCACCACCAGCACCACCTCCACCACCACCACTACTACCACCACTCCTGCCCCTGCCACCCTGTTAAACCCACCGGCCAACGCCGTGCCTGCGCCATCCCAGCCACGCAGGGAGAGTGTGAGGCAAGGCAGAGATGCAAGGCCAGATCCGGCAGGCAGGAGCATAGGCCAAAGACGACATGAGGATACCAACACACACAATGCTGTGCAACAGTCATTGGAAGCACTGGCCAGGGTGGAGGAAGGCTATCAAAGTGGTCAGGCACAGGCAGACCGGGCCCACCAGGACTTTGTTGACAACACTGCTATGTTGGGGGCCATTGAGAGGCGGCTTGGCCAACTAGTGGACATTTTTACCATGACAACCAACATGCGGATGCCATGTACATCCGCCAACACCACCCTCCCCACAACCCCACAAACAACGCCACCGCCACCTGCGGCGGATGTGGTACCTGATGCGCCAGCGCACCCAGCTGACTCCGTACCGTCACAAAGACGGAGGGGCCGTCTGAGGCTGGAAGTGGGCGAGAGCAGTGTGGAAGCAGCTGGCACACGCTCCAAGAGGAACCGAAAATGACTATAACAGTACCTGAGCATGCCATTCACCCTGCCAACTATCCGGTCCCACCTGCCACAGGCCTGCTGCACTAGGCAGACACCACCCTATGTGGTGTCAGCACGGACATTTCATCTGCCATAACCTTCTACTCTCACTCCCCCACCCCTTCACTCATTTGTAAACATGCACCTACACCCATGCACAATTTGTAAATAAATGCCACTTACTCACTCAATCATGTGTTGCCTCCATGTTTATTCACATGAATGCATCAGAAACAGATGTTACTAGGTACAGGTATCCTACTGGTACAGAATCATGGCGCTGCGGGAGTGACCTAGGGAAAATAGAAACCGCAAAGACACGTCAGGAAACATGATCACACTCATCAGAACACACTGCAGTGCAACATTGAACAACCCACATGCATCACAACAGTAATGGATGAGACGACACACATCATGGAGACGTGCATTGACCAAAAATTAACACACACATGCATGCATCACATTGCAGAACACAGAGATGAAGCACACCACAATGCCACAACACCAGCACACATTCACAGGGCATACCCAAGCAGCACAAGAGGAGCACACTCACAATCAAGGGAAGTAGCGATCAATGATCTGGCGCCTCTGGTCCACACCTTCCTCCTCACCACTATCCTCATCAGTTGACATGGGTGGGTCGGGAGGGCGAGGAACTTGCAGTTCATCAGGGTCCAAGAGCAGTTCAATGTTATTGCGCACAGCCAGGTTGTGGAGCATGCAGCACGCTATCACGATCTTGCATACTTTGCCTGGTGAGTAAGGCAGGGCCCCTCCAGTCTTATCCAGGCACCGAAACCTAGACTTGAGCAGGCCAAATGTTCGTTCTACCACTCGACGTGTCCTACCATGGGCATCATTGTATCTAATTTCTCCAGCTGTAGTGGGATTGCGTATGGGACTGAGCAGCCAAGGCCTGTTTGGGTAAGCCGAGTCGCCTGTGTTGGTGGAAGAGAGAGAGAGAGAAACATCACAACCTGCATTGTGGGGCACACCATGCCACACAGATATCACTCCTGTCACCACAGCATACTCACCAACAAGCCACGCTTGTGCCGGACGCAGATTAGCCATCAGTTGGGGGACAATGCTGCTCCGCATGATGTGGGCGTCATGTGCAGAGCCAGGGAATCTTGCACACACATGTGAGATGATGTTGTCGGCCTGGCACACCACCTGCACGTTGAGGGAATGGAAGTGTTTCCGATTCCTATACACCTGCTCACGTGCCCCTGGTGCAATGATAGCGATATGCGTGCCATCAATGGAACCCACAACGTGTGGTATACGACCCAGTGCATAGAAGTCAGCTTTGACCGCTGCCAACTCCGCCGCCTGAGGGAAATGTATATAGTCATGCTTGTAGAGCATCATGGCTGTCAGTACATCCCGGAGTACCGTGCTGAACATGGCCTGTGACATTCCCCCGGCATGTCCAACTGTGTACTGGAATGTGCCTGTTGCAAAGAAATGGAGTGCCGACATCACCTTTTGCGTGGGTGTCATGGAACCTGGATAGGTTCTTCGCGGCAGCAGGTGAGGAGACAATAGGGTCACAAGGTCCAACAATCGACGGCGATCCAGCCTGAATTTCCGGATCACCTCCTCGTCCACCATATCCTCCAGCACAGTGTATGGGCGATGGACATTTGGAGCCCTCCTGTGTGGGAGTAGATGGAATGGAAGTCAATTCACATACAACGCATGTGTGTGCAACTCACTCACATGTCAACGCCCTCAACCAACATGTAGTATCCAGTGTATGATTGTCATATGTGTGACTTCTCTGATTGTCAGGACAACATGGATTGACGTAGCAACAATGTGCATCCACTAGCAACATGATGTTTAGCAACATGTGCAATGCACAGTGTCTCACCTCAACATTACTGCCAACCACACATGTCACATGACCCACATGTGTAGGCCCAACATCACATGCACACATGCAAGTACATGCACACATACTAAAATAAACGCCCCCCCCCATTTCATGATGCACCAATGGCAACACCAATAATGGTGGCCATACGGACATCACATGCATGGGGACACAATAGGCAACACACATGTACAGTACACAAAGGAACCCCCACCATAGTCATCATCTGACACATACCACTCACTGACAACTGATTCACAGGTGCCCATACATACGGGATCTACTGTGTAGATGTGAGGTATGACAAACTTGTGTAGGGTACTACCCGATGTGGACATGCAGACGTGATGGACACTTGTGGCTCACCGATGGCCATGGTATGGACACACATGGGATAGAGCATGACATGTGTAGCCACGCAATCACGCACACAACCGTCAGCAGGCAGCTGCAGACAATGGTACAAGGTGCATCATCAGCGAAGATTCAAACATTGACCCCGCCATGGCAGTGCACTGCTTCCGCTGTTTACGTCTGGGCATACGCGGCCCGCCTTGGACATTCACATTGTCTGCACGTGCACAGACCGTCACGCTCACACACCGGCAAGTGCATGTGCAAGGTTCCGGGACGGATGGTGGATTTGCAACAATGTTGTATCACTGGCGCCAACATGGCGGGGCACGTGTTCGGCGGGGGACGTGCAGGCCAACACATCCATTAGCTGATGTCAATGCACATGGCAGGTCATACCCCCCCTTACAGTGACATTGCATCATCCAGCCTTCACCGGCCGGCCGGCCGGCCCTGCCCTGCCCAGGACCGCCGTGCCGGCCATGCCAACCACCGCCGTTGCACGGCCCTTCCACTACCGCCGTGCCAGGCCCTGCCCAGGACCGCCGTGCCGGCCATGCCAACCACCGCCGTTGCACGGCCCTTCCACTACCGGCGTTCCCTGGCGGGCCGTGCAACGGCGGTGGTTGGCATGGCCGGCACGGCGGTCCTGGGCAGGGCCTGGCACGGCGGTAGTGGAAGGGCCGTGCAACGGCGGTGGTTGGCATGGCCGGCACGGCGGTCCTGGGCAGGGCAGGGCCGGCCGGCCGGCCGGTGAAGGCTGGATGATGCAATGTCACTGTAAGGGGGGGCATGACCTGCCATGTGCATTGACATCAGCTAATGGATGTGTTGGCCTGCACGTCCCCCGCCGAACACGTGCCCCGCCATGTTGGCGCCAGTGATACAACATTGTTGCAAATCCACCATCCGTCCCGGAACCTTGCACATGCACTTGCCGGTGTGTGAGCGTGACGGTCTGTGCACGTGCAGAAATGGGAGGTGCGAACAAGGGCGGCGTGTGCCCAATAGAATGTACCGTATGCTGTGCAGCGCAACACCAGGGCCAGTCATTGGCCCATTTCCAAACATGCTTCTGGGGCTGACCAATGGCTGTCGCCGTATGCCACTGACATGGCCACAGGGCCCTATAAATGTGTCATGTGCAAAACCACACATTCCACGATGACCACCGACTGCTGCCTGTGACCATCACCTCCAACTGCTGCTGCGGAGCTGACCACCGACTGCTGCCTGTGACCATCACCTCCAACTGCTGCTGCGGAGATGACCACCGACTGCTGCCTGTGACAATCACCTCCAGCTGCTGCTGCGGAGCTGACCTCCGACTGCCGCTCTACTGCCCTACTCCGTGACCTTGCCATGTCGAGAGTCAAAGAGATCCGGTCTCGTCCCTTCACCGCCGCGGAGCTGGATGTCCTCGTGGACGGTGTGCTCCGCAACTACGGACGCCTGTACGGCGCACCTGGCCAGGTGGTAAGTGCAGTGGGGGACAAGTTGGTGTGCATGAGGTGTACCATGACACCTGGGCTCTGGGATATTGGCGGTGTGATGTGGGACCAACACATGATTCGCAATGTGCATGGCTGCTGAGAGTAACGTGTTGCCCCAATCTGTGTGACTGGCCAACTGTCCACTAACTTGCACCCTTTTGTCTCCCATCATGGTAGGTCAAGCTGCACCTTCGCAAGGACGTGTGGAGGAGCATTGCACGTGATGTACGAGCAGTGGGGGTGTCCAATAGACGACATACACACTGCCACAAACGCTGGGACGACATTTTCAGGCTGAGCAGGAAGGTAGCGGAAGTGACACTAGGGATGATTCCAAGAACGGCACGACTGGCCCGACGATCAATGACCCCTCTCATGCACCGTATCATAGCTGTGACGCATCCTGCCCTGTCCGAGCGGTTGCGTGTGGATGACCAGCAACGTGGCGGTAAGCATACTGTCAGTGAATGTTGCTTGTGAGTGCAATGCATGTTATGTTGGCCAGACACATTAATGACTTCCGTGAATCGTGCGTCTCGTTACAATGCCATGTTGGTGACATTGGCGCAGTTAAAAGTCACTTTCCGGTGCGGCATGTTGAGACGGCACTCGCTAAGCAGTTGAGTGTTGATGCACATGCTGTAGTGCTCCGTCACCCCATGGCAAGACTGGTGTGCAGATGTAGTTGCTCATGCCCTGTCCGCATGCTGTACATGTCGCACGGACAATGCCACTTATTTCGTGTGAGGATGACTGGTAGGGGTGGCCCGTGTGCAGGTTGGGGGATCGAAGTACATCGTCAGCAATGGCAATAGGGATTCCGTACCAGTACTGTACGTGAGTGTGGCCGTGACTTACACCTCTTTTCTGTGAATTTCAGCTTTGGCAGAGGACACTCAGCCACAGACCGAGGAGATGTTTGAAGCCAATGCATCCGGATCAGACGTCGGGCACACGCAGACTGACACAGAAGGGGGCAGGGCCGGAGAGGGGGACAGGACCGTCCCGGAGGACTCGCATGTGGAGACAACATCGTCAACATCTTCCGACAGTGTTGGTGAGTCAGCACTGTTGTCACAGACTGGGAGTGGGCAATCAACACCTTTGGTCGGGACACAGCACACAGGGCCCACCCTGCCGCCAACTGCACCATGTACTGTTCGTGCACGCAGGAGTAGGGGGAGCAGAGTAGCGTTCGGTGCCGGAACCGCTGCCCCGGCCTCCGTGAGCCAAAATGCTCTTTGTGCTGAGGCTGTTGATCTGCTGCGACAGCTGTGTGTGGGGCAGACCAATATGATTAATGCTTTCCAAGACCACGATAGGAAGTTGGGGCAGGTGGTAGCTTTCATGGAAGGTATGCATGGCGATCTGGCTGCTCTACACAGGACAGTGCAGTCATTGGGGAACAGTGTGTCGTCTGCCATTGTACAGTCGCAGGGACTGGGTGCAACTTCTGTTCCACCATCTACAACACTGGATGTCTCAGGGGGGAGTCAATTGTCTGACCAGGACTCGAACACAGGTCATTGCACTAGAAGCAGCGTCAGCCAGCACGTCAAGTCTCGGAGGGCTCAGACACCATCCCCTAGGTCAGCTAAATCTGTTCACAGAGACACCGTCAGAGACAGTGGAGTACAGACACGTGATCCAATAGAGGGTTTGGGTTCAATGGCTACACATGCTGCACAGGCATCCCACACACAAGGTACTCCCAAGGCAAACCTTACTCCCAGTTCCATTGACACTACCTTGGACATGGACAGTGAGAAGAGGAAGGCACCTCATGAGAGCAGGGACACTCCCAGGGGCAGGGAGACTAGGAAGGAAGGAGCCACTCCCAAGGGCAGGGAGACTGGGAAGGAAGGAGCCACTCCCAAGGGCAGGGAGACTGGGAAGGAAGGAGCCACTCCCAGGGGCAGGGAGACTAGGAAGGAAGGAGCCACTCCCAAGGGCAGGGAGACTAGGAAGGAAGGAGCCACTCCCAAGGGCAGGGAGACTGGGAAGGAAGGAGCCACTCCCAAGGGCAGGGAGACTGGGAAGGAAGGAGACACTCCCAAGGGCAGGGAGACTAGGAAGGAAGGAGACACTCCCAAGGGCAGGGAGACTAGGAAGGAAGGAGCCACTCCCAGGGGCAGGGAGACTAGGAAGGAAGGAGCCACTCCCAAGGGCAGGGAGACTAGGAAGGAAGGAGACACTCCCAAGGGCAGGGAGACTAGGAAGGAAGGAGACACTCCCAAGGGCAGGGAGACTGGGAAGGAAGGAGACACTCCCAAGGGCAGAGACAAGGACAGTCACAAGACATACGCACCTAAGAAGAGCACGGACACTCCCAGGGGCAGGGACACACACAGGGAGAAGGTGTGTCCTGGGGATGTGTACACCAAAGACAAGTCTGCTGCCTGGGACAGGGCACCATCCAGGGAACAGGGAAGATCCACAGACATCATTCCTCCTACGGAAATAGGACATCCAAGGGCAAAGGCATCTCCCATGGACAGTGGTGCTGTCAAGGACAGGCATACATCACCCCTTGATGCACTGCGGTTGCTGTTTTCTGGGAAACGGAATACAGATGTCTCCGCAGTGGAGTCACCCCTTACCTCCACTCCCATCAAGGCCCGTCAGGAGCGGATGGAGGTTGACCCTGTAGTAGCATCCCCCATGCCACATGTTGCAGAGGCCAGAAGGCAGCCACACAGCAAACGACAAGCTGGCTCAAGCACGTCCCCAGAGAGCATTCCCCCGCCAGCAGATGCACCTCCCATGGTGGGTGATATTTCTACCCAGTCAGGCCCACTTGCCAGTCCTGTCCTGTCCAGGGTGCAGTCACATGTCACCAAGAAACGGAAACAAACACCATTGACACATGCCCAACCCGATGTCGGCCAATTGCAACTATCCCCCGCTCCCAGAGCCACCCTGCCTCCTGGCCCATACAGCCCTGTGGCTCATCATTTCAGTGGTCCCAGTGGCGCCGCTGCAGTTGACTCGCATGTGTCAGGTAGTGGCACTGTGTCTGTTGTTTGCTGTCATGCATCATGTAGTGGCACTGTATCAGTTGTGCCTCATCCTGTATCAGGTGCTGGCAGTGTGTCTGGGTGTGTGGCGCATGTGTCGGTCACTCGGGCTGTGGCTGTGTCTCACACTCCTGTTTCAGGTGCTGGCAGTCTGTCTGGGTCTGTGGCCCATGTGTCGGTCACTCGGGCTGTGGCTGTGTCTCACACTCCTGTTTCAGGTGCTGGCAGTCTGTCTGGGTCTGTGGCCCATGTGTCGGTCACTCGGGCTGTGGCTGTGTCTCACACTCCTGTTTCAGGTGCTGGCAGTCTGTCTGGGTCTGTGGCCCATGTGTCGGTCACTCGGGCTGTGGCTGTGTCTCACACTCCTGTTTCAGGTGCTGGCAGTCTGTCTGGGTCTGTGGCCCATGTGTCGGTCACTCGGGCTGTGGCTGTGTCTCACACTCCTGTTTCAGGTGCTGGCAGTCTGTCTGGGTCTGTGGCCCATGTGTCAGTCACTACATCTGTGGCTGTGTGTCACACTACGGTTTCTGGTGCTGCCAGTCTGTCCGATGCGGGAACTTCACGCAATCCACCTGATAGTGTGATGTAAGGTGCTGTTGTCTTCACTCACATGTAATTGGACATGGTGTGTGAATTGTCCATTGTACACAGTCTTCCACTGCTGTGGACCTTGTTACGGGTTGTTGGTGATTCGTACTTGTGGTGCCTCAGATACTGCTGTATGCCCTGTGATGTACTGCCTCTGATGAACCTGCTCTGGTGTCCACACTGCCCTGTTGCTGTTCTCATGCTGCTGTATGCCCTGTGATGTACTGCCTCTGATGTACCTGCTCTGGTGTCCACACTGCCCTGTTGCTGTTCTCATGCTGCTGTATGCCCTGTGATGTACTGCCTCTGATGTACCTGCTCTGGTGTCCACACTGCCCTGTTGCTGTTCTCATGCTGCTCTATGCCCTGTGATGTACTGCCTCTGATGTACCTGCTCTGGTGTCCACACTGCCCTGTTGCTGTTCTCATGCTGCTCTATGCCCTGTGATGTACTGCCTCCGATGTACCTGCTCTGGTGTCCACACTGCCCTGTGCCTGTTCGCATGCTGCTGTATGCCCTGTGATGTACTGCCTCTGATGTACCTGCTCTGGTGTCCACACTGCCCTGTTGCTGTTCTCATGCTGCTGTATGCCCTGTGATGTACTGCCTCTGATGTACCTGCTCTGGTGTCCACACTGCCCTGTTGCTGTTCTCAAGCTGCTCTATGCCCTGTGATGTACTGCCTCTGATGTACATGCTCTGGTGTCCACACTGCCCTGTTGCTGTTCTCATGCTGCTCTATGCCCTGTGATGTACTGCCTCTGATGGACCTGTGCCTTGCCAAGGACTGTTGGTGCACTTAGCCCCTCTCATGTGCTGCCTCTGATGGACCTGTGCCTTGCCAAGGACTGTTGGTGCACTTAGCCCCTCTCATGTGCTGCCTCTGATGGACCTGTGCCTTGCCAAGGACTGTTGGTGCACTTAGCCCCTCTCATATGCTGCCTCTGATGGACCTGTGCCTTGCCAAGGACTGTTGGTGCACTTAGCCCCTCTCATGTGCTGCCTCTGATGGACCTGTGCCTTGCCAAGGACTGTTGGTGCACTTAGCCCCTCTCATGTACTGCCTCTGATGGACCTGTGCCTTGCCAAGGACTGTTGGTGCACTTAGCCCCTCTCATGTACTGCCTCTGATGGACCTGTGCCTTGCCAAGGACTGTTGGTGAACTTAGCCCCTCTCATGTGCTGCCTCTGATGGACCTGTGCCTTGCCAAGGACTGTTGGTGCACTTAGCCCCTCTCATGTACTGCCTCTGATGGACCTGCTCTGGTGTCCACACTGCCCTGTTGCTGTTCTCATGCTGCTGTATGCCCTGTGATGTACTGCCTCTGATGTACCTGCTCTGGTGTCCACACTGCCCTGTTGCTGTTCTCATACTGCTGTATGCCCTGTGATGTACTGCCTCTGATGTACCTGCTCTGGTGTCCACACTGCCCTGTTGCTGTTCTCATGCTGCTGTATGCCCTGTGATGTACTGCCTCTGATGTACCTGCTCTGGTGTCCACACTGCCCTGTTGCTGTTCTCATGCTGCTGTATGCCCTGTGATGTACTGCCTCTGATGTACCTGCTCTGGTGTCCACACTGCCCTGTTGCTGTTCTCATGCTGCTGTATGCCCTGTGATGTACTGCCTCTGATGTACCTGCTCTGGTGTCCACACTGCCCTGTTGCTGTTCTCATGCTGCTCTATGCCCTGTGATGTACTGCCTCTGATGTACATGCTCTGGTGTCCACACTGCCCATGCTCGAGCCTACACTGTGATGTTACCCCGATTATGTGTAAATAAAGTTGTCATTTATGTGTCGTGGGTTGTCGGAGTCATTCTTGCGTGTGTGATGCTGGTGTGTATTTGTTTTTCCTTCAAGGCAGTGTGTTCGGATAAATGTCTCTCCCCCTACCTAGGTCACGACTCTTGCAGGTGCTGCCGTCCACACGACTCAGTGGTTTCCGGTACATGTGACTCCCCCCTACCTGGGTGACGACCCTTGCAGGTGGTGCCCTCCACAAGAATCAGTCGTTTCCGCTACATGCCACTCACCCCTACCTGGGTGACGACCCTTGCAGGTGGTGCCCTCCACAAGAATCAGTCGTTTCCGCTACATGCCACTCCCCCCTACCTGGGTGACGACCCTTGCAGGTGGTGCCCTCCACACGTATCAGTCGTTTCCGCTACATGTCACTCCCCCTCTCTACGTCACGTCCCTTGCAGGTACTCCTAACCAGGCAGAGAAATGTTTGTAGCCTACCTGCGTCATCTTCGATGGTGGGCCAAGACTAGGACGTGGTGGATCGCGTAGAGTATCGGGCATGCGTGTAGTGCAGGGTCCATGTCGGCGAGCGGCTCGTGGTGGGTATGGTCGCTGTGGTGAATCCGCTGTGTTCAGGCAGGTTGTTTTTCCGCGGCGCTTTTATGTGTATTTTCCGCTATCTTGATTTGGTGGACGGGCGTAGACGTCAGTCCGTACGGCGGCGTATCTGGATTGGTTACGTCCGCTGCGTGGTTGGGTGAGGTTGTGCGGCGGACCGTCATCTACCGCAGCGGACGGATTTTGACCTCTATTTGCTATCCTGATCTGGCGGACGGAGTGTCCGCGATGGGCGGACGGAGAATAGGCTTGTTCCGCATACTCCGGTGCTGCAGAGGCACTTCCGTCCACCATCCTAATGACCCCCTAAATATGGAAATATTCTTCAAGATATCAGGATTGGAAAACTAACTGAAGATGCGAAACACACTCTACGAACACGATTACTTTCCAAGCTGTTTCCTAATGAAGATAATGTACCTGAGAAAATATATAGTAAAGAGGTAGCAGATAAATCAGTGATATGCTTGATGCCAACTGTGAAAGAATGTTCAGTTTTTAATGAGAAAATGTTGAATTTAGAAAATTAACGAATTAGGAAACTGGAAGCTAAAGATAGAATAGAGCATGAAGGTAGTACTATTGTTTTGTCTGAAAAGTTGAAGTTAAAATTGGATTCTCTTCAAAAAAGTATATCTAAAACTGCTGGTTTAGAGAAAAATCTGTATGTATGTTTAAATTGTCGGATCATTTTAAGGAGAAATTTACATGTAGAAAGAGGATTGGTAAATGGAGCAATGGGTAATGTTGTTGGTTTTGTTAATTATACAAATAGAGATGAGATTGAATTTTTAAGAATAAAATTTGATGGAATTGAGGAAGTTCAGCAAATTAGTCGCTGTTCAAATAGTTTTTTGCTTGTGAAAGACTTATATGTCCGTCGGAAGCAATTTCCAATTTGTTTGGCATATGCAGTGACTATTCACAAATCTCAAGGTTTAAGTGTAGATTGTGCTTTGGTAAATATTGGAAGCACTGTATTCAAAGAGGGTATGGCATATGTTGCTTTATCGCGAGTTAGAACTTTATGTGGACTTTATTTAATTGATTATGATGAGACAAAGATTAGTGCAGATTTAAATTGTGTGAAGGAGTATAATAGGTTAAGAAGAGAATATGCTCCAAGTTTACCTCAATATCCTTTAATTGAAAGGCGTATGGTTGGTCAGAAAAGGAAAAATTAGGAGAAATGTGCTGAAGTAGTTGAGAAACGACGAAAAAAAGATGTAGCTGTTGTTGGTAGGCATAAGAAAACGGTTAGTATTGAAGAGATTGTTGGATTTAAGTTTGAAAACAGGTCTGGTGTCAACTGTTATGCAAATGTAGTAGTTAATGTTGTTTTTTTTCTAAAAAATGTTAGGGAACAGATTGTAGAAAATCAGGAGCAAACATTTTGCTATTCCTTAAATTCTATATTTGAAAAATGTAGTAGTGGTGAAAGTGAAGTAGGAAGTGTTTCAGAACTAAGGAATGTTTTAGACATATGTGCAGGAGTAAATCAATTTTCACAGAATATTCAGCAAGATTGTCAGGAATTTATTATGTATATGTTTACAGTTTTGGAAGATGAAGGTGTAGATATTGATAATCTTTTTGGCCTTTCTTATAAATGGGAACATAACTGTGATAATTGCTCATTTTCAAGTAGTACTGATATACACAGTGAAAGATTTATATATTTAACATTACCAGACTGTAAAGAAGTGTCTTTTAATAAACTAGTTAAAGATGCGCATCAGAACATGGTCTGTTCTCAATGTAAGTCTGAAATGTTATCAACTTTATTTATCCATAGATATGGACAATATGTAATATTAATGTTTCAACGATGCAGAGCTGATGGGAGTAAATTGTCAACTTTAATTAAAAATTTTGTGGCTACTCAAGTATCTATTTCTAGAAGAACATTTGTAACTGTAGCCATTATTTTTCATGAAGGGCCTTCCACATCATCAGGACATTATACAGCTTATTTGAAGTGTGGAAGTGGCTGGACGCTTTGCAATGATACCCAATTGACTTTTAAGAAACGTTTGCCTTTTGCCTTAACTAACTCCTATCTGCTATTTTTGGAACCCAAATTTCAGTAGAATCACTTGCTGTAGGAAGATTAATACTGTAAAGATATGAAACTTTCTTGTTTACAAATATCATGTGACTGAGGGTCTACAAATCTATAAATGAAATTTGTGTTTGGTATAGTGATAACATCAGGTAGAAATTTAGTTAATGTTTGGTGGTATAAAGCATGTTACATATTTTTACTGTAAAGGTTCACAAAAGAATAGATAAGATTAAGATTAAGAAATTTCAGAAAAAAACTACTTAACTCATAGTATTTGGCCATGTGGAAAAATATGAGAGAAGAAAATGAGTACTTTAGATAATTATTTTAGAACATATATGGACGCAAGTTTTGGGGAGAGGTATTTAAAAGGTAATGAGTTAACTTATACAATTTGGCCATGCGGAAAGGTATGAGAGAAGAAAATGTATACTTAAGATAGATTTTTATAGGAGATACTTGCACGGTGTTTTTTTGAGATATATTTAAAAATAGGTCGTATAGTTTAATTAGTTTGTAACTGTGGAAGATGTAGTGTGCTTACTCAAGAAATTGCGAATTTGAGAAAAACATTTAAGATATGTTTTTTTCAGGTATTTATAATATGTATGGAGATTTTGGATGGGTTTTTTAAACACAATCATTTTGATTGTGTTTTTTTTTCCCCGCTGTTATATGATGATTAATATTGAAATCACTGTTTATAGTGAAAATCAATGTATTCTGAGGACAGCAAAAATAAACCATTTAATATGTTGTTTGAGTTATTTTGTTACATTGAATTTAGAAATATGTATTAAAACATATTTTTTTACTGTCTTCCACAGATATTATATTTATAAGGTAAGTACATCTAATAACATCAAAGAGTTTTCTCTGCCTCTCTCTTATTGACTCCTACTTTTTTTTATTTTATGAAATGTACATTATAATCTTATTTGTACTTTTCTTCCACAGGTACTACATTTTTAAAAGAAATTTACTTTACTTTTTTACTATTTTTTAGGTAAGTATAAAAAATAAAGAAACTTTTACATCACTGTGTCATTTCTTTGTCTATCCTGCTTAAAGCAATGTCATGTTTAATATAAGCACTTCCACATAGGATTGGGTGCATTGTTATAAGGCATTCTTTAAAAGTGATTTAATGAAATTAGCGACATTTTACTGAGTGAGTTCAGCAACACTGATATATGAAAACATTGGTGGGAAATGATATTAAATGTTACATGTTGTTCTTTCCAGGAGTTTAAGTCCTTTGCTGCAGTGGCAATTCTGCCTCAGCATTAGGGGGCCGGGGGGCTGAGTGGTACTTCTGTGTTCATGATAGAGGTACTCCTTCATGAGCCACATGATACAGTGGTTCTCTCATGGCTCTGCTTAGTCAATAGAACGTGTCATGGAGGTACAATATTAGTGCTGTGCGAGCACAGGGGCAAGGCCATGACAAAACTGGTCTATTCTGGGGACAGCTGAGGCAATGCTCGTGATGGAGCGGCTCTGTCATGAGCATCGAAGGACTTAACAGGTGTTAAAAAAACATGAGGGGTCTCTTCGAAGAGAGTGTTGGTTGTAATTTAAAGGGCACTTTAAAACACATTGTAGCAGCTTTATGTTGACGTTGCGTCTCTTTGCGCCACAATTTCGTCAGTTTATTTAATACATTGACAGTGGAAATAATGTACCATATTTACAACGTTATGGATCTAGGAGATATGTCACATTCTAAAGCCCTGCACCATAAGGAAGTGTAAAAACACAAGTCAACAGCAGATGACCAAGGTTGAGCACATTAACTTCCTCTGTTTCTTATGTTGTTGTGGTGCTACCGCTCTCCACATCCACTGCCAAGGATGTCTATTTGTCGCAAAATACTATCAAAATATGAGAGGAGTACTCAATAATGTGATTAACAGACAAATGTTTTTGAATTAATATGGATCTTCCGTTCCTTCTTTATTCGTTTCTTTATTTCTGTTCTTTACAAAATGCAGAGGCACAGCCAACGCGTTTCATTCCCTTTTTTATGTGCCTTGGGAATTTCGTCAGGGCACGAACACGGACGAAGGAACTGTCGGTGCCGTGAACCTCATCAAAGGTATCCCGGTAGTACTTCATACTACTCTTGGTAATTTATACAGATGCCACCCGGCAGTGCGCCCTTATCCACATAAGGAACCCCCAGTATACAGGACCTACCACAGCCCTTCGGGGTTAAGAACTCTTATTCGTCTTGTTTACAAGCACTACCTATTTCCACAAACGGAGGAACGGACTGGAATTCTCCTTGGGATATCACCTTTTATGAAGGTACTGGACAGTCGGTATTTGATAACAATTCGTCTGCGCCTATGCCCTGACGAAATTCCCAAGGTACATAAAAAAGGGAATGAAACGCGTTGGCTGTGCCTCTGCATTTTGTAAAGAACAGAAATAAAGAAACGAATAAAGAAGGAACGGAAGATCCATATTAATTCAAAAACATTTGTCTGTTAATCACATTATTGAGTGCTCCTCTCATATTTTGATAGTACCATAAGGAAGTGTTCCTCTGAAGGAATGCGTCTTGAAAGTGGCTGACTGTAATGCATGATATTTCACTCAGTGACTTTCAGACCTATGCTGTTTCAAAACTGTGCATGTGCTTGAAGCAGGCGTAGGTATTGACGCAGTATTGTGAATATAGTGCATTGGTGAGCCTTGCTGGAGCTGCATAACACTTGCGATGCAACTCTAGCAATGTATTACTTTTTGAGCACAGATGTGTTACGCATGTATGGTGTTTTTGTACCATGGTGCGCCACATTTAAAATATGGCACACCATGGGTAACGGAGCACTAGCATACTGTGGTGCACATTAACTGGTGCATATCTGGGTATGAAGTAGTTAACATAAATCTCCCTCATAGGTTACAAATCCGCGTTTAGTAGAGTGTTTGGCCTTTGTAGTGTTATGTTTTTTCTGTTATTCTATGTAGGTATGTAATATTGCAAGATTTTTGTCATGAAATAGAAGCCATGAGTATTGGGTTTGTGAAAGATTGCAAGATTTTTAAAATTAAAAAGCAAGAACCATGGCATTGTTTAATATAGCATTGTAAATACTTATCTTTAATAATGATGAGAGAGTAAAAAAAGGTTAACCTGATGTTTTAAAGTTATTCACAGGCTTCTTTAGAGGAAGTGTTCTATATGATTGTAGCGTGGGTGTTTGACTTTTTTTATAGGTAATAGAATGCATTTTGTATGCTGTAGCAGGAGGAGTACTACATGCTTGAATATTCTTCAGTGCTTATTTTCATTTCGTAAGTGGTATTGAGACCGACATAGACCTTCAATGGATCGGAGGAGTTGTTCCTGTGCATCTGGAGGACTGCCAAGCCGTTGCAGCAGTGGGAGTGAGGCCTCTCACGACAGAGAACTTCAATGGATCGGAGGGGCTGTTCCTGTGCATCTGGAGGACTGCCAAGCCATTGCAGCACTGGGAGTGAGGCCTCTCACAGGGGCGTAGCGCAGCTCCTTTTGATGCTCACAATTGCAGATAACAGGGTAGAGATGTCTGTGGAATTTATAGATGGTTAGTCACACTAGAGTGTGGGCGGCGCCCCTAGCACTTCATTACGGCACACAGGGGAGCCGCGTTGCACAGTTTGAGGATCAGAAACTTAGGAGATAAACCTTCATAATAGGAAGGCTTCTAAGTGATAAAAATCCTGTAACAATCTCAGTATTTCACATCATCGCGTGAAAAGAAAGTCTTTCGAAAGATGTTGAACGTTGTTCTCTTTTGAGAGTAGAAAAGATAGTGAAATAAGTGGGTGGAGTGCTGCGTGTAAATTGCAGAATAGAAACTACTAAGAACCAATTGGAAGTGTTGTTTTCGAGTCACATGACTTCACATGCGCGTCTCGGGACGTGTAGGCGGTGACAGTATCTGGTCACGTACGCCATTTGGAAGTAGCGGTCTAATTCAGCGAAGTTTCAAAACGTGAAAAGGAGTAAATCCAAACACATCCGGATTTAACATATCTTCTGAGCTCGATTCAAGCATACAATTGTTAAAGTATAAAACCTTTTATATATTTTTTTTAAAATACCAAGGTGTGTACATTCGGTCACGCAGGAAAGTTTAAAAAGACATTCGGCTCCATTTTATGAAAATTTTCATAATAATAAAAAAGAAGCCTAGGTTTACTGTCTTTGACGTAGTATAAGTTCTTTGATGGGTCTATGAAGAAATTTAAGAAGTTGCAATTGCAAAGTTTTCACGAAATATATAGGCGGGTGCGCGCACACGGTCGCGCACGAACGAAAGCCAAAAAAGCGGAGATAAACCCCCTTTATAATATGCTCCTGGAGCTCTTTTTGGTAGAATGAGTTAGTTCTGAAAAGAACTTTTTTTTTTTTTTAAACAAGTGTTATGTTGTTTTTGATTTTTTAAACTTGCAACAACATTTTCATGTGTGACACAGGATCAAAATGAAATGAAGAAATGTATCTTTTCTCGGGGCATTTATGACTCTCAATTTTTAGTTTAGTAAGAATGAGGCTCTGCTCTCCGTACAGAAGAATTTCTCCACACTCGTTGCATTTCATGTGCACCTTTGCAAGATATGGTCTCAAGTCCATCACAGCACTCGATGGAGATACAGGTCGTCCACCAGAAGATGTGCTGGCCACCTCTGATGGTAATAGCGTGGCCAGGGCTCTTGTCGATGCCTTTGCAAATTCCACAGGGTGCACTTGTTTGACATGCCGCACCATGGTATGTATGGAAAAGGAATATCTTTTTCTTGGATTTCCTCTTGAGAGAACCGAATTGCATATCGTGCAGGTAACTTTTGGCGTATTCACTTTCTTTTGTTCTTCAGGATAAGTGAAAAATTGCCAAATAAAAGATTCCTTTTTTCTTTTTAAAGGTAGTCGCTCATTTCCTTCAGATTCGGAAGATGAATGCGGGGTGGCAGCCATTTCAGCAAAGTCTTCCGAAGGGTGTTGAACGTCGTTCTCTTTTGAGAGTAGAAAAGATAGTGAGAGGAGTGGGTGGAGTCCTCCGTGTAAATTGCAGAATAGAAACTACTAAGAACCAATTGGAAGTGTTGTTTTCAAGTCACATGACTTCACATGCGCGTCTCAGGACGTGTACGCGGTGATAGTATCTGGTCACGTACGCCATTTGGAAGTAGCGGTCTAATTTAGCAAAGTTTGAAAACGTGAAAAGGAGTAAATCCAAACATATCCAGATTTAATATATCTTCTGAGCTCGATTCAAGCATACAATTGTTAAAGTATAAAACCTTTTATATATTTTTTTAAAATACCAAGGTGTGTACATTCGGTCACACACGAAAGTTTAAAAAGACATTCGGCTCCATTTAATGAAAATTTTCATAATATTAAAAAAGAAGCCTAGGTTTAGTCTCTTTGACGTAGTATAAGTTCTTTGATGGGTCTATGAAGAAATTCAATAAGTTCAGATTGCAAAGTTTTCACGAAATATATAGGCGGGTGCGCGCAGTCGGTCGCGCACGAAAGCCTGGAAATGCGCTATCCATTTTATTGAGAACTGTTGCCGAGAGTGCGCACACTGGGTCGTGCACGAAAGTTTAGAAAGGCTATTTTTATTTACAGGCAAATTTTAATGCGTTGAAAAAAAGGTAAGGTACAGACTTTCTAATTCTGTATCGCTTTACAAGGAGTCTGTATGCAACTTGAACAGTGAAGAAAACGGCTTGTTTCTGAAAAAAATATTGCCAGAACTTTATTGACAAAAGTATAGGTTGTATACACGAGATATTTCTGAATTAGCATTTTAAAAACCAATGAAATACACTGAAAAAACCATAGGTTTTACACACGTTATAGTTAGGAAGTAGCATTTACAAAACCTATGAAATTCACTGAAAAAACCATAGGTTTGATACCAGTTATAGTTAGCTGGAAATTTTACTGATATAAAACCAATGAAATTCCACGTTATAGTTAGTTGGACTCACTATAACTTGCGCGTGTAATGCACTGCTGATGACGTCACATATTACATCACTCATGACATCACTGATGACACCATCCTTGTGACACAGTGACAGACCTCCTTTCACTGTAATCTAACCCTTGAAACGCATATTCAAAAATAGAAACTAAAATTTTCAAAAAAATGGAGATACGCATACCAGTTACAACAACCAATTCAATAATTCCACCATCTATATACACATGCACTAATTCACCAACAGTTCTATATAGTCACTCATACATATATTCACTAATCATATGTAGTGATACACCTACACATCCTGTTACACACCGACAGTCATCCAAAAGTTATTCACACACATACTCACACATGCAAATAAACTATTGAACATCCATTTATTTGCATAAACAGCTATACACACACTACCACTTTACTTCTAAGGAAACTTACACATACTTACTCTCGTAAAAAATCACTTATAGAAACACATACTAATTTAAACAGGAACTCTTACAATCCCTCACTCTCACATATAGTCACTTATATACATCAATATTCACATATACTACATTAAAACATATGTAGTTACTGATAAAGACACTAATAAGACAGTCATTCACTCACTAACACAGACATATGCACACTAATCCACCCATACAGTCCTGCACATATGCTGTCTTCAAAACACATACAAACAGAGACTCAGTCATTCTTGCATCTATGTAGTAAGTAATACCCCCACCAAACCATGCAAACACTCATACTGATACTAAGAAAAACATCTAATAACCTATATACATACACATGTACCTACTCATCAACCCATGCAGCCACTTATACACAAAGTGAAACACTAATACATATATTTAAATATTTAAGCATTACTCAGTAATATATGTATTCACTAAGATATTCAATAATATATACATATATAACACATATTTATTTTTCAGAAAGACACACATTCACTGGATGGTGTCATCAGTGATGTCATGAGTGATGTAATATGTGACGTCATCAGCAGTGCATTACACGCGCAAGTTATAGTGAGTCCAACTAACTATAACGTGGAATTTCATTGGTTTTATATCAGTAAAATTTCCAGCTAACTATAACTGGTATCAAACCTATGGTTTTTTCAGTGAATTTCATAGGTTTTGTAAATGCTACTTCCTAACTATAACGTGTGTAAAACCTGTGGTTTTTTCAGTGAATATATATATGTTGTTTGGGCAGGGGATTTAAATATACATCTCTGTGTACTCCCATCTGAGGAGAAAATCAATAACTGTGTATAGGGCCAGTCTCACTTTCTACTTAACTGATATGGAGATGTACTGACTGACTTTCTAATTAAATTACATTTTATTTTTTCGGATATTACATCATGTTTATCGCCAAATACTTTTACCACTTTTACTAGAAGAGGAGTTACCAGCACAATTAATTATATATCAGCTGAATAATCCCCATGTATTCTTAACAAATACAAAAGGGCCAAATAAGGACAATCATAAAGACTTGTTTGACCAGACTTGTAGACAAGCACACAACCCCTTAAAAGAAACCCTTCTCTCTATACCTAAGTAAAGAAGTGCAGATTAAGGTGTGAACAGGTATTAAGTTCTTGAAAATTTAAATCAGAGAAGAAGCCTGGGAGAATCTAGTAAAGGCAAGTGAGGCCATGATAATATTTTATTCTGGAAAACAATTAATTCTTCTTTTTTTATGGAAATGACGGCACCATCTACTGATATGCTAATGTCTGCTTTGAATTGAGTAAAGCATGTTTGCACTATTTTCGACCCATTTCAAGATACGACTGATGTGTCAAAAAACAGTGATGTGCATTCAAGCATGACAAATAATCCCATATGTTATAAGGCGAACAATGTCTGTTCCATTCTGAACAACATCTGCCTTGGCAAGGTACTAGCTCAAGATGGTTGCTCAATGGATATCTTTAATAATAGTGTTAACCTATAAAGACCATTTTAACTTAATTTGTAACTGTAGGGGGTGGGGATATTCCATCATTTTGGCCACTAACAATAATTATCTAATTTTGATTTGAGCTGATTTTTATATTTGTAAAACACACAAATGCCCTTCTCTTCATCTTAAAACATCTTAAAAAATGGGAAACAGATCTGATCCAAAATGCTGTAGGGCTATATCTTTGCTAAATCTTCAGTCAAAATATTAGGGAAGATAATATTAGAGAAATTGGAATTATAGGCTGAGGCAATTTGATTAATGGCTGATATGTAATTTGGGTTTACAAAAGGGTTAGGCATGATTGAGCAATGTACTCATTTGAGCTTTCTCATTGGCTAGTATACCAGGACCAATAATGGTTTCCTCCATTTGTGATTCATAAACTATAGCAGTGCATTCAATTGTGTGAATCACACTAAATTGTGCCATAAGATCATTATGTGTGGAGGAAGCGATCGTGGCACCTATTAAGCCATTTGTATCAGAATGCAAATGCTAAGGCCAATAAAAGGCGCAATGGAGAGTGCAGAGATCCTACCAAGATCAAAAGGAGTGTTAGTTACGGGTGTGTCCTAGCCCCTTTTTTACCTACCCAATGTGTTAGTGGGCCTGGAAAGTATTTAGTGAAAAACTGTTGTGATTTTCCAAGCATAGGTGTCATTCCTATCCACATCCTTTGGAATGAAAATAGCTCTGTTCTGATGGTCAGAAATAATAATAGTCTTCTAAAACTTTAAGATTGCTTTAGAATTTTCATAGAGCAATTAGATCTGAATCTAAACTTAAGCTGATCTTTCACAATGATTAGTAAATGGCACACATTCTCCTTCGAGGATACAAATTGATTCTGTCGTAATTGTGTCCACTTAAGAAATGCAAGAACCAGCAGTTTAGTAAACGAGGAGAGGCAGTCTTCAAATACGCCTCCAAATTGGAATTCAAGCTCATTAATGAGATGCGCATAATTTACAAAACCAAATGCCTTTTGCTGCCAGTTATAACGCTGATCTCTGGGGCTATATAAATAGTGGACTCATACAAAAGATTGGGAATATTTTTCTAAGAACACTTGCTGTTTCATAGTGCACTTCCTCTTATATCTGACATATAGAATTAGGCTTGGTCTACATAGAAGATTTTTGAAAGTTCAAATACTGCTTTTATGTAAGAATGGGCGGATCTAGCGGATCTCGCGTACGCGAATTTGCGTATTTACGGATTCGCAATCCGCGAGAATACGCGAACTCTCGCGGCCTTGCGGATTTTCCCGTTTTTTGTGTTGGCGAGCGTTCGCGCGGATTTTGGGACAATTTCGCAATTGCAAACTTACTTTTCGGCTCGCAACGGCCGCGACTATGTTGTTTCTACGTCTGGTTTATCATCACAGGTTCACAGCACCCTCTGTTTCACCACTGCCACCCTCTGGGACACCCATGTCACCCTCTGGTACATCCTCACTGCCACCCATTAGGTTTGTTTATCACTGTAGTTTATGGGGGTTGAAAAAAGCAAGCACACCTCCCCTACTTCAACTGCCATGAATTAATTTGGGGTTGATTAATGTGTCAGTTATTTTGAAAGTTCCAGTCTGGCTGGCACCTGCTTCCTTCCTTATCTGTAATTTGCTTTCTGTTGCAGTGCAATTTTTTTTCACAGGACCTTTATGGTCTACTTGTAGCTATTCTATGAGCCTGCTGTTTGGGTCATAGCAGGGTCATAGAATAGTTGCAAACTCTGGAGGGGCCCCTCAGGAAGCACTACAGTGAATGTTACTAATGTTAAGTTTGAACTTTTGCACCTGCTCATTGCTTTCAGTTTAGCAAAAATCGTTTTTTCTGCAATTTCGCGCGTTTTTTGGTGCGCGAATCCGTGCGAGATCGATTTCGGAAGCCGCGAATGCTTGCGAATACACTAAGTTTTTCTTTGCGACGTGTATGTTCGCGTGATTTTGTGCGTGTTCGCGAGGTGCTTGTAGCTATACGTTTGCCAAGTTACCCTAGCGGTCGTACACGGGCGCGGCCATCTTGTTTGCGTGACGTAATTCCGTTTCCGGCCGCTATGTGTAATCTCGCAAACTGTGCTGCTCGCTAGTACAATTTCGCGCGTGCTCGCGAGGAAAATCTCGCGCGAACTTACCCACGCGGTCGTGAACGGGCGCGGCCATCTTGTTTCTCATTCATTGCTATGGTTCTGGGCATGCTTTCTGTATCCTCTCTGAATCTCTGCCATCCTTTGCTTGTTTGAAGTTTATTTGATCTATTTTACTTATTAATCTATCCCTCTATTTTTCTAGCTCTATATTTTTTTGTTTTCTGCTGCTTTTAGTTACTTTTAAACTACTTTTTTAAACTCTTTTCTTTTCTTCTTCACTATTCTATTTCTTCTTTATCATTTAACTTTATTTCTGCCCAGACCATGGTAAAGGGAGCCGGGAAGCACCCTGAGAAGGGGAAGGGTCCCGCACCCCGTGCCCGGCTCCCGTGCGGGCGTTTGAGGGGGGAGCAAGTGGTGCCACGGGAGATCTTTAGCGTGGAGGAGGTGGCCGCACTCATCTTCCACGTCCAGCGCCGCCTCCCCAAGACGATCCTGGGAGGCGGCAAGATCGCAACCGGCTATGGCATCCGGGAGCGACGGAAGCGGTGGGAGAAGGTGTGCCGGGCCATGTTTCAGCTCTCTGGGGTCCGGCGCACATATAACCAGGCCACCCACCGCTGGACAGATGTCATGGACCGGGAGCGGGACTTGCTGGACGCGCTCGGCGTAGAGGTCCCCGGGCTTGGTGAGTAGTAGTAGCTATTCATTTACTACTCTGTTTTATCCGACTCTGTTATTTGCAAATCTTTGTTCTTTACCAAGAGCAATAATGCTGCCGATTACATTGAGGTAAATTATATTTCAAAATCTTCTATGCATTTCAGGTGCACTGCTTTCCTTCTCAGTAGCCTTGCTTGCTACTATGCTTATTTGTTTTGTATTTTGTGTTCATTTCATTGGCCTGAGAAATTATGTATGAGTGTAGTGTAAAGATAAGAACTGCGTAATGCTAGACACTAAGGGTCATATTTTCAATTACCGGCGCATCCCTGCAAAGTAGCAGGGATGCGGCAGTAATTGTGTGCCATGCCACCACCACCCATTGGCCCAAAACGTCACAGAAGCCTTACGCATCTGTGCCGTAAAGGCGGCGCATTGCTGGAGTTGCGTGCCAACGATGGCGCAGCTCCAGCAATGCTCTGGGGTACCCTATCTCCCCAATGCTGCATCAAGCCGTACGTCGGCTTCAAGCGCGCAGGGTTTGAGTCATGCATCATTGTCCTAAAAGTGACTGATTGACATCTTGTAGATTTCCCTCAGCCACTTTTAGGATTCGTTCCTGCGCAGGTACGCCCTCCCTTGCGCCGGAACGCCCCCTGATGGCGCAGGGCTTTACAACGTGATGCATCGCCCATATGCCCATATGTTTTTTTTTTTAATATATATGCCGCACCAACACCATGGCGAGTCTTTTGTTCTGCCGCTGCGTCACAAAAGGCACGCAACAATGGAGGAAAATGAGCCGCAAGGGACTTCTAAATCAGCGCCAACAGACTGAAGTCCAGTCCTTCCTTTAGACACATGGCTATAAGAAGAAATAGTGGTGGTGGTGGGTGGATTGATAGTTTGAGTATTCACTGATCTGCAAGCAGGATGGACTTTGTCTGTCACTTCGCGTGCTGCGGACTGCTGCCTGCCAGGCCTAGGCAAACCTCTTTAGTAGTCTGTTTATTGAGTTACATAGGAACTTTGGAAGTCAACGGTCCGCAAATCAGGCAATACGAATAACGTAGTATACCACATGAGATAGATCCCGTGGAATAGTTGTCTATCTATTTGCTATTTCTCCGAAATATTTTGTTATTGTTCTTTTGAAATGGTTGATTTGGTTGACAAATCTCATCCATGTTTTCTGGTCTTTCTTTCTTTCATGTTGTACATCAGCTCCCCCCAAGGGCAAGAGGACACAGGAGGAGGAGGGTGCTGTTCAGGAGGATGCAGGCCAGGATCGGGCAGGCGAGGGCCCCTTTGCTGGCCCCAGTAAGTTTTAATTTTAATAAAGAGTACCTATTTTTTCCTAGCGTTCCTCATTCGATTTTTCTAAATCGTCTTTGATCTTCTTGTAGACTGGATATAAATTCTTATCCTGCCTCGAATATGACTCCCTGTGGTATTACTAGATTATTCTTATTAGTCTGTCTGTGTACCTAACTAAGATTGGACATTTGGCAATTCCATTGGACTCCCATTCTATTCAGCAATAGCTCTATGCACTGTCTCCTTACTGACTAGATAGTGTGGCAGAGTCATTTAGCTCCCGAAGTCACTGATGATTGATCCCCAATGATCTCTAGATTATCGTACGCAGGACAAGAGTACGGAGTCACAGTCAAGAAGTGTCAGAGGCACTCATGCTTGCAAAAATTCCAAAACCTTTACCTCATCCACTCTAGTCTTGAGGACCAAAAACCACAGAGTCTATTTAAGTGTAAAAGCTTTATTAAAAGTAAACACATTTATTAAAATCTACTTTGTCATAAAACTATTTAACTGAAAACTGAAAAGTGCTTAGTGTTGACGATTAATTGGACACATTTCTTGTGGTCGAGCCGAGCTCTCACCTGGTTTGAACTTGATCCTGGTCGTGTTCTTAGAAGTCAAGCTTCTGTCTGTTAGGAGAAAAAGTGGTGCGTGTTAAAAATAAAAAGCAAGCATTCATTACTTGTGCATAAAAGTGCAGCAAGACAACAGCCTTCCCTTGAAAAAGTGACATTTTTACTTTAGAGTAGACAGTCACAAATTATTACATTGTAGTCTGTTTTTTTAACATTTCTTTATTACTCCTAGACCAAATATTATATAGTAGTGAGTGGTGTATTATAACATTGTTAAATGTACTTTGTAGGTGGAACATCTGGTGACGGGGCCAGCGCGGAGGTGGCGGTGTTGGGCGAGGACTCGGAGGACTCTGGGGAGGAGGCGGTGCAAGAGCCGGCGGACGGTCCTGTGGGGGTTCGCACGGTGGTGGCGGGAACAGGTAAGCTATATATTCCTTACTTATTGAGATTGAAGACTGCATAGTGTGCTTTCTGCACGGGTGTATTACAAATCAACCAGGTAGTAGCCTCCTCGAAATGTACTTCGACTTAGCTGTGAAGTTTTTGGTGAGAAGAATCCCAATAAGTTCTTAGATGAACGTGATGGATGGGATGAACGAAAAGCGAAAGAAGGGTGTAAGTAAGTGGGACGCGAAATTGTATGATGGCTGGCAAAGAAGAACGATATGTGTTTGCTTGGCCCCCGAGGTGGCTGGGAAGGAAAGAATATGGTATGGTGCATGGCTGGGTCAATGATGAAGCAAGGATGGGTGGAAGGACAGCAGCCTGGGTGGGTGAAACAGAAACTGTATGTGTGCGTATACTTTGAATGAATGGATGCCTGGAGCATGGTATTCTCTGACTCTTAGATAGCACATGTGTATCTAGAGAGAGTAGATGGTCGCTGGATGAACTAAGTCTTACCTTGAAGAGCATGTACCACCGCACCCGCACGTCCGTTCCAGTGCAGGGAAGGCAAGGAAAAGAAATTGTAAATGTGTCCAATACTACCATGAATAGTAGCAGTACTTTGTATTGCAACTGCAAGCACAGCATATATCTGGTTATTACGGTGGACACTCCGTACCTCTCTTAATAACTTTAGTTTAGTTGTAGTACGTCATTCATGTGTGGGTGTATCACTGTTCACTCAATATTAAGCAAAGCACCTAAAGGCATCCCATATGTCATCAAATACGTCCCATGTGAAGTGATAGATAATCAAATTAGTTAGCTTCTTCATTTTCCTTTTCTAGTACTCATTTGCACTGTAGGGTGAAAGGTAAATTAATTAAGCAGTAGCCCTTGTAACAGAGTATTCTCAGTGCCACCCGTAATAGAAAAGTAATAGCTTCACCACCTGCATGTACTGGACCGGTACAGTAACGCAAGTCTGTCTCACTCATCATGGTGTGCAACTGTTTTTCTCGGGTGCAAGTTCACTGTGCTGCCATTCTGCCGGCTTGCATAAGATAACGTACCAATTTTCCTAAGCAAGAGAGAAGAAGAAGAATAAGACTGGTGTACTGTCATAGTCGACTGTAATGGAAGTCCATAGTGGTCGTAGAATTTGTTCATTAAACTACCACTAATGTTAGAGCAAGGATGCAGAAGTGGGAGGTTACATAGATACTGTCCTCAATAGTTATGTACTGTGCTTTCAATTTGCTACTTGTACTGTGACCCAACTCTCGGCTCAATCACTTTGTGTTATTAATGTTAAGGAGCATTGGTTACAGACTATGTCTTTCTTTCTTCATATAGTTGCTCCTTCCAAATCAACATCACGGAGGGAGCAGGCTCGAATGGCCCAGCAACGGAGGCTGGATGCCACTGTCGCCGAATATCGGCGGCTGGTGGCCCTGGAGGAGGAGGAGGACACGCAGTCGACCGGTGCAACAACAACATCCTCGACTGGGACCGCTGCATCCTCCTCCGTGACCCCATGGGACGCCAGCATGCGCAGTGCTCCAGCGGGACCGAGCCGGGCTAACAAAGCCAACCGCCACCGCCAAGCAACAGAAAGACCAGCTGCCCCCCACAGGAGCTGCAAGGCACGCCAACGCCGCCTAGGAGTCCGAATGTCCTACCTGGAGCAGGAGGTCCAGAACTATAAGAACTTGGTGGAGGGCCTCCGCTTCGAGCTTGCCACCCTCCGCAAGGAGTATGATGCCCATGCCGCAAAATGCACCAGCACCCTCCAGTAGTGGAGTGTCCCTTGCCCTTTTTTTATAGACTTTTGGGGGGTGGGATTTGGGAGTTGGGATCGTTTTGGGACTTTTCAAAGACAATCGTTGGGGTTAGGGTGGGTCTTGAGGGAGATTATTTTGTTAGGGCTACATAAATATACATTTTTAAACTTTATCTGACCATACCTGTTTTTTACTGCTTTTCAGTCTGGTGGGTGGGGGACGGGGGTGTAACAGTAAGTTTGTTTTCCTGAACAGTCGTAGGACTTTAGTAGTACTACCGTCAATCTCTCGTCTAGTCCTAAATAATACTCCATTATACTACCTCCCACCAAACGCTTATCTTACCTGTAATTTGTGTTAGAAATTAGGGATAGGCCCAGGGCTGGCTCCACGTGAAATGGGGATTAACGTTGGCAATCCTGGGCGGGTGAAATTTCCTCATTGCGGTGGTACTAGTGGTGTGACACAGTGGCAGTTGCATGCTTATGGAAAAAAAGAAAACGAAACCTGGTTTGTCCTTACTGTAGCATTACAACGGTTACGGTACGATCGAGAATATAGCAGGTGACAGTACACTAGAACAGTGCCATAATGTAGCCTAACAAATGGTAAAGTATTTGCTTGCAAGTATAACTAGTACTTGCGTTGAATTTATTTGACATTGGCTCCTACTACTAGAAGATATATAGTACTGAAGCTGAGTAAGTCTAGAAGATATCCTCGTATTCCTTCACCAGCCTGTTGCTATGACCTTATCCTCCCCAGCAAGTGTGTGGAATTATTGATGTCATTTTAGTCAGACATCAAGCAAAACAACACAGCCCGGGGGAAGAGGGTTAGGGTTTGGAAAATGGATGGGAATGGGGGTTTCTTTTTGGGTAGGTTTTGTTGAGAGAAGAAAAAAAAAGCACAGCATGGACAAACAATAATTGAAGATAAAGAGAATCTTTGGGTACAAACTAAAGCTAAGCACATGCAGTCACACTCATAGAATAAAACAATGGATACTGTATCTGTATTGCGTATGTTGTTGGAGTTGTCCTGTTGAATTTGGTAAGTAAGTTGCATGCAGCAAACAATTCCTCTTATTGGCGGCACTCCTCCATTCCAGCTGACGCTTCGTCCATCAATGTTGGTGACCACTGACAGAAGACACCCTGTCCACTGCCTGCCTGGCGGATGTTGACTGAAACCCGGCCTGTAATTATTGAACGGAAAACAGGAAGTGCTATTACAATACCACTGATAAATAAATAAAAGGTATGTACGCTGTGTGGTGCAAAAAGTGACACTTTGATTTCCCTAATAGACAGTACAATATTTTTTAAATTGCGTGCTCTGTCTGAGTCACCTTTTTAAGGATAAATAGGTATGGCCAAAATATTATAGCGGATCTTTCCCCTCAAGGTAGGTGTACTGTAAACTGTGTTTTAGAACAAAATTTGACCTTCCCAGCAATGCTCCCACCAAGACCCTTACTAAAGCCAGTCGCAAAAATGTAGAAGACCCCCAATCAGATCTCCAAAAACGATGCCTAGCAGAAAAATGGTGACAAAACGTACTTTGAAAGTAACAGTAGGCCCAAATACAGATCGTGGATTGTATTCAAACCACTTGCAAGCAAGCAAAAGTATCCATAGCCAGCATCGCTCCAACAGTGCTCTAAAACCCCAGAACTGCGTTGCAATAGAACCCCCCGAAACACATGCAATCCTGCTGCTAGGGCTAACCCTAACGAACCCTAACTTACAAAAAGTGCCAAAACTGGTGTTTCCTTATGGATTTTGTCCAAAACACTTCTATCCGGTATTAGACCTTCCCAGGAATGCCCCAGGCAAGACTCGCCAACCCACCCGCAAAAAACCACCCGACAACACCCCCAAACAGCGAAAAAGCTAAATCTCATACTTACAATATCTCTCGGCCTTCGGTCCAAACGCGGCGCTGTGCAGCTAGGTCATCATCATCAATCATCATAACTCCTGTTTTCCACCACGGATTTCCTGAAAAGCAAATGCAATCAAGATTAGACTGTCGCAGCAGTGCTTCGACAGAGACCCCGGCCGCAACCCACCCACGAACAGCAGGAAGCCCCCCAAAACGCTACATTGAGCAAGAAGTCAGAAGAAATAGCAAAAAAAAGGCTGTTCCTTAAGGATTTTGTCCAAAACAATTCTATCTGGTATTAGACCTTCCCAGGAATGCCCCAGGCAAGACCCGCCAACCCACCCGCAAAAAACTACCCGACAACACCCCCAAACAGCGAAAAGCTAAATCTCATACTTACAATATCTCTCGGCCTTCGGTCCAAACGCGGCGCTGTGCAGCTAGGTCATCATCATCAATCATCATAACTCCTGTTTTCCACCACGGATTTCCTGAAAAGCAAATGCAATCAAGATTAGACTGTCGCAGCAGTGCTTCGACAGAGACCCCGGCCGCAACCCACCCACGAACAGCAGGAAGCCCCCCAAAACGCTACATTGAGCAAGATGTCAGAAGAAATAGCAAAAAAAAGGCTGTTCCTTAAGGATTTTGTCCAAAACACTTCTATCCGGTATTAGACCTTCCCAGGAATGCCCCAGGCAAGACCCGCCAACCCACCCGCAAAAAACCACCCGACAACACCCCCAAACAGCGAAAAAGCTAAATCTCATACTTACAATATCTCTCGGCCTTCGGTCCAAACGCGGCGCTGTGCAGCTAGGTCATCATCATCAATCATCATAACTCCTGTTTTCCACCACAGATTTCCTGAAAAGCAAATGCAATCAAGATTAGACTGTCGCAGCAGTGCTTCGACAGAGACCCCGGCCGCAACCCACCCACGAACAGCAGGAAGCCCCCCAAAACGCTACATTGAGCAAGATGTCAGAAGAAATAGCAAAAAAAAGGCTGTTCCTTAAGGATTTTGTCCAAAACACTTCTATCCGGTATTAGACCTTCCCAGGAATGCCCCAGGCAAGACCCGCCAACCCACCCGCAAAAAACCACCCGACAACACCCCCAAATAGCGAAAAAGCTAAATCTCATACTTACAATATCTCTCGGCCTTCGGTCCAAACGCGGCGCTGTGCAGCTAGGTCATCATCATCAATCATCATAACTCCTGTTTTCCACCACGGATTTCCTGAAAAGCAAATGCAATCAAGATTAGACTGTCGCAGCAGTGCTCCCAGACACCAAAAATCACCCACAAACACCCGGAACCCCGCCAAAGAGCACCTGAAAGGCAAGCAAGTCAGCAAAAACGGCAAGAAATTTCCACCTCATATTTGGTCCAAAACACTTTTGTCCATTATTAGAGCTTCACAGCAATGGGCCCAAATCCGTCAACTCACCCGCAAAGAAGTACAACACCCCCACAAGTGCTGAGTCTTTCTTCATTGGGCGTAATCCAGCACTCTGCTTTGAGGGAAATCGCAGTCTGGAGGGGGAGGATAGAGGAGCATGTTCTTCAGAACTTGTGAACCTGAGGAATGTAGACTGCGGCACCTTCAAATCAATAAGCAAACAAGTGAAGACAGTTCTGCTGATGGTCTTGTTTTTGGGATTAGGTGATTAAAGTTTGAATTAAATTAACTGTGCAAAACAAAGAAAGAGAGACACACAGGAATAAAAGTGAATAAGGACGAAAAAGAAAGTTCTTGATTCATTGTCTCATTTTCAGGGCTCGGTGTCAGGGAATAAGAAGAAGATTTCGTCATCATACTCTGCGAATTCAGGCAGGATGAGGTCAGTGCCACCGAACAGAGAACAAATCCCCTCATCTACGTTGCCGTCCTCCTCGTCTTCATGCGGCGTGCTTTCTCGTACTTTGTAATCTGGTGGTATGAGGTGCTGATTCATCTTGATCATTGTCAGCCGCTCCACATTTTTGGGCGAGAGGCGGCTCCGTTTGGGAGTTACGATGCCACCAGCAGCACTGAAAACACGTTCAGAAGACACACTTGCGAGTGGGCAAGACAAAAAGTTTATAGCCAGGTTGTAGAGCTGTGGCCACAATTGTTTTTTGCCATGCCAATACTGCAATGGCTCATCATTAAGAAAGACCTCTGTTGAGTCATTCATATAGTCCTGCACCATCGACTCAAGGTCATCAACGGTTCCTCCACTTTGCTTACTTTTTGCTGTGCCTTTGAAATTTTTTCGAGAACCATACCCAGTGGAGAAGTGTGGCTCAGGGGTTAGAGGCGGCAGACCTGGAGCCTGAGTTCGGCCCTGGACCGGGTCTTGGGCTCAATAATTCCACGGACTCGATAATTCTCGCTCCGGTGCCTTCTCGACTCACGGGTTCACACTCTGCGACTCTGGGCAATAGCTTGCTTAATCTCCACATCGGCCCCTCGCGGTGGGATGCCTGGCTTTCACCTTGTGGATACCCTGCCAGGGTTATCTCACAGGGGAATACCAGGACGGGTTCCCTAAGCAAGCGCGGAGATGCCCCAGGGTAAGTCATGCGCTATATAAGCTTCATACATTTACATTACATTTACCCAAGCAAACTTAGCCAATCCTCCTCAGCAGCCACTGTTAGTGTTGTGTGTGGTGCAGATGATCCAGTTGCCGGTGTCTTTAACGGCTGAGAGGTCACTTGTGCCCCAGCCACAGGTGCAGAAGTGGATTCTTGTGACTGGGGATGGCCTGCTGATGCTGATGCTGATGTACTGTCTTCTCCTTCAATAACCTGCCGTTCTTTTTCAAACCTCTTGGCTGACCAGGCTAACCAATGTTTGTACTTTTGAACATCTGCATCAGCAAAAGGAAAGAATGCTTCGCCTGCCAGCGCCTTTTTGTAGCGTGGATCCAGAATAGTAGCACAAATGTAATGCTGATCTGACTTGATCTTTTGAAGACGTTCATCACCACGTAGGTGCTCTAATAATTTCTCAGACAAAATAAAATGGTCTTTTTTTTGTACATCTTTTTCAAACTCAGAAGACACCGCCATCAGTTGGTGCTCCAGCATGCACAACAATGGGATAGCTTTTCCCAAATTACAGTCCTCCTGGCTGACTGCACGCGTGAAGAACTCAAAAGGACGAAGCATGTCTGTCAGGCTTTTAACTATGTCCCATTGCGCCGCACCCGTCCGCAGGTCCTCCTTCTGAGTTGTACCCTCTGTTAAGAAATAGTGATCGAGTACCGTATACTGCTCATACAGACGCTCAAGCATGTAGAAGGTTGAGTTCCAACGTGTTGCCACCTCCTGGATGAGTGCTTTCACTGGTATTCGACTTTGAAGTAGCAGCCTCCTCAGATGCTTCCGGGCCTTAAAAGAATGGCTGAAATGGTTGCACATTTTGCGGCAGGTGGCCATTACTGCGAACGCTGCACTGTCTCTATCACTCAAGAATTTTTGAACTACCAGGTTGATACAGTGCGCCAAACACGGCACTCTGAAATAGCCACCCAGCGACATGGCCTTAACTACATTGGCGCCATTATCCATGGAAACATAACCAATCTTGCGTTTTTTTGGGGATAGCATTTTCAAGACCTTTTTGTCAAACTCTTCCAAAATGTTTTCTGCTGTGTGACTTTTCTCCAAGCCAAACATGGCTAGTGTTGCATGTTTCCGAGCAGCTTTGAAAACTTTGTCCGGGTCAACACCTGCGTTTAGCTTTGCTTTAACACCTGAAAAAGAGACCCAGTGTGCAGTGATGCACATGTAATCAGCGCCTGCGCCACTGGTCCACATGTCTGTTGTCAGATGTATTGTGTGAACAGCACTCTTCTGCAAAGCTGCCCCAATTGCCTCCAGCACATCTTCATGTAGTGCTGGAACCGCAACTCTGGCAAAATAGAACCGGCTAGGAACCTTCCATTTAGGGCAGAGCGTTGCCACTAATTCTAGAAAACCTACCGCTTCTACAAAAGAAAAAGGGAGAAGGTCCACAGCTAGCATTTTAGCCAGCTTAGTGTTATACAGACGCGTCAGTGGGTGGTTGCGTTCATATGGCACGTCTGAAGTAAGCATTGTTCTAATGTTGCCCTGGACCAAGCATTTACGGGCTGATAATGACTTCGTTGACCCAATTTTGCTCGCTGGTGAACTTTTGTGCGTTGGTGTCTCACTCGCTCCAACACTCTTAGTGTGCCTCACATTGGGTGTGCTGCTGACAGGGGTACTGGGTGTAAGGGAAGTGTTTGACACGTCTTCTTCCTCCTCGTCATCATCAGATGCAACATCAACGTTTCCTTGAATTCGGCCTTTCTTGATCGCATCTAGGTGCGCAAACCATTGGACAGTGTGCTGTCTCCTAAGATGACCTCTCTGGCCTCCGGTACCATAGTTGGTACCTGGCTTACCACGACTAACTGCAAGCTTACAAAGGGTACAAATGGCAAACTTTGGATTTTTTTGACAAACAGTAAAGAAGTCCCAAACTGGGGACTTGAAGTGTCTGTGGGACCTGGAGGAGGCGGCGATACTGGTGGTGGTGGTCATGAAGCTAATGCCAGATGAAGTGGAGGATCTGGATTGCCCAACTTCTGTACGTTGTGCACTTTCACCGCCACTAATTAAGGTCGAGGTGGATGGAGGTCTCTTCTTGCCAGAAAGAAATATGGAAGCGGGCCGAGTTGGTGTACTACTTAACTCCAATGATTGTGGTGTTTCCACTGCCTCCTCATCGACAACATCATCATCATCACGCTCAGCAGCTCTTCGGGCTAGGGTCAAAATGTCTGTTTGCTGCATGCCCGCTGGGGCTGCAGTGACCTTTATGATGACTGGGTCGTCGTTGGCAGAGTCTTCATCAGCAGCAGTATCCGCCACTTCTTGTTGAGCCTCATCACACTCCATAACTCTGAGACTTTGGACGAGCTTCCTTTTACGCTTAACTACCTTTGTCGGATCATGGTGTGCCTCACTGTCAGACGGCAGTGGTGCTGGTTCCCAAGTTTGATCCGTATCATCAGAAGGAGGTGTGCTTGAAGAAGATGTAGACACCACCCTTGATCTCTTCCTTGCTAGGGGTGTGGAAGACAATGAAGGATCATCAGGAGGAGTGGCTTCCTCAAATGATACCTCGCCTTGATTGTCGATTTCCTGATGTGCCCCTACTTCGGGAGGAACAACTATTGTGGGCACTTGTTGTGACCCTCCATGCACCTCTGCTTGCGCATCTCCTTGCGCTGCCTCTCCTTCCACATGTACTTGGGCTTGTACTTGCACATGTGATTGTTGTTGCGGCTGTGGTTGTTCAACACTCGTCAGATGAGCTACAACAACCTGTGTTGATTGAGGGACATTGCTGCTGCTTTCTTGCGATGAGCCAACATCACTGGTCGATGGTGATTCAAGAACTATACTGGCTGCCTCTGCAGCACTCAAGGGCTTGGACATAAGTTGGCGTGGTGGTGGTGGTGGCACTGAGCCCAATGGAGCGGGGGTGCTGCTGCCAGCTTGGTCCCCAGCAGATCCCGCTGCTGCTGCAGGCATACTTTTTTTTTTACTCCCAAAAAAAGGGGCGGGCGGCACACCAGTCTCCTTGGTAACTTGCTTCTTCTGCTCCTTACTGGCACCTTTCTTGCTAGAGGAGCTACGGGTTACTTTTTTGGGGGCCATCTTCTTCAGAGCAGGTCAGAACAGCAGGCAGCAGTTGCACGAGTTGCAGAGCTGTCTGTGTCCAGACGTGACGTCGCGTGACGTTATGCTGCACACACACACCGCTGCAGGACTTCTTCCTGGCACTGGTGGTTCTCTTGAGTCTTGTGCACCTAAAAGCAATGGAAGACAGAGGAACATCAGTTCAGTTATACACCCCAAAAAATCGACAAAACACAGAAAAATGAGCACAATCCCATGCCATCCATGATGTTTACATTGAAGACACCCCACAGAAAGACTAGGGACATGCAAGTATGCAACACTCACTACCCCTGGGCATAATGGATGAAAAGTAGGCAAAATAAGTGCAGGCCTCAGACACTGCCTCTCTTCAAAATGGCCCCTTACACCCCAAGCACATGTTGCCTGTACCAGCCAGCAGCACTCAAGATGGCCACCACCACCACCCACATGGCCAGTCCACATCAACAGTACACCCCAAAAAACACAGAAAAACAGCCAAAAATCACCACAAACCAATGCCATCCAGGATGTTTACATTAAAGAGAGTGAGACCACACTACAGGCACACTCAGTCCATGCACCACTACTACCCCTTGGCCAAAGGCCCCACCAGCAGCCCAAAAAAAACGACAAAAAACAATAAAATCAGCACAATCCCAGCCCATCCATGTCCTCAATGGTGTTTAAATTCAAAAGACACCCCTCAGAAACACTAGGCCCATGCAACACTCACTACCCCTGGGCATAATGGATGAAAAGTAGGCAAAATAAGTGCAGGCCTCAGACACTGCCTCTCTTCAAAATGGCCCCTTACACCCCAAGCACATGTTGCCTGTACCAGCCAGCAGCACTCAAGATGGCCACCACCACCACCCACATGACCAGTCCACATCAACAGTACACCCCAAAAAACACAGAAAAACAGCCAAAAATCACCACAAACCAATGCCATCCAGGATGTTTACATTAAAGAGAGTGAGACCACACTACAGGCACACTCAGTCCATGCACCACTACTACCCCTTGGCAAAAGGCCCCACCAGCAGCCCCATAAAAACACCAAAAAACAATAAAAGCAGCACAATCCCAGCCCATCCATGGCCTCAATGGTGTTTAAATTCAAAAGACACCCCTCAGAAACACTAGGCCCATGCAACACTCACTACCCCTGGGCATAATGGATGAAAAGTAGGCAAAATAAGTGCAGGCCTCAGACACTGCCTCTCTTCAAAATGGCCCCTTACACCCCAAGCACATGTTGCCTGTACCAGCCAGCACTCAAGATGGCCACCACCACCACCCACATGGCCAGTCCACATCAACAGTACACCCCAAAAAACACAGAAAAACTGCCAAAAATCACCACAAACCAATGCCATCCAGGATGTTTACATTAAAGAGAGTGAGACCACACTACAGGCACACTCAGTCCATGCACCACTACTACCCCTTGGCAAAAGGCCCCACCAGCAGCCCCAAAAAAAGACAAAAAACAATAAAATAAGCACAATCCCAGCCCATCCATGGCCTCAATGGTTTTTAAATTCAAGAAGACACCCCTCAGAAACACTAGGCCCATGCAACACTCACTACCCCTGGGCATAATGGATGAAAAGTAGGCAAAATAAGTGCAGGCCTCAGACACTGCCTCTCCTCAAAATGGCCCCTTACACCCCAAGCACATGTTGCCTGTACCAGCCAGCACTCAAGATGGCCACCACCACCACCCACATGGCCAGTCCACATCAACAGTACACCCCCCAAAAACAGAAAAACAGCCAGAAATCACCACAATCCAATGCCATCCATGATGTTTACATTAAAGAGAGTGAGACCACACCACAGGCACACTCAGTCCATGCACCACCACCCATGGGCAAAAGGCCACACCAGCAGCCCCCAAAAAACGACAAAAAACAATAAAATAAGCACAATCCCAGCCCATCCATGGCCTCAATGATGTTTAAATTCAAGAAGACACCCCACAGAAAGACTAGGCCCATGCAACACTCACCACCCCTGGGCAAAGGGCCACACCAGCAGGCCCAAAAAAACGACAAAAATCAGCACAATCCCAGCCCATCCATGGCCTCAATGGTGTTTAAATTCAACAAAACAGTTGTATCATGCACCCCTAACCAACCCTGGTCCTACTGGATACTGTGGCTACCCACAATATAATTTATTTAATGTTCTGAAAAAGTTCCAAAATTGTACTTGCAGCAACTGTAATGGCCCAAACAAACTTACTTGTGAAAGTTGATTTCTAATCCAAAAGTGATCCAAAGACAGTCAAAAAGGCCTCAAATCCAAATATCCAGCAGCACCCACAAAAAGTAATCCTTCCAGCTCCAGATCCAAATGAAAGTGACCAGGAGATGGACAAAGCACTGGGAGGAGCCTGCTGGACAGGAACAGGAAGTTGGAGACTGTGGGGCACTTCCTTCCTCCCCCCCCCCAAAAAAATTGACTCCTTGCAAAAAAAAAGGCCATGCAAATGTCAACCTGAGGAGTGATTCTGATAAAAATCATAATTTTCTGAAGGTTTATCCTGTTTGCTGGTGATGTTCTTGTGCAGAATTGCAAAATCTCTATTTCGCGAGTGCGAGATTGTTCCTTTCCGCCGCAACTACGTGTTCGCAATTGCGAACTCTCGCGAGGTGTGCTGTGCAAGGTGGCAAGCCGCGATTACGTATTCGCGGGCGCCAAACTCCCGCGGGATCACGCAGCAAGATCCAAAATGGCGCGGCACTCGCAAAGAAAAACAACTCGGCAAACGCTAAATGACGGAAAGTGAACGCCGTGCACCACGCCGCGCGCCGCAACCAAGCAAAAAATCCGCCGCGAGCGGATTCACGGATTTTCGACAAATTCGCGAGAGTTCGCGGATTGCGAATTTGCCGAAAATCCGAAAAATCCGCGATCGGAGCGGATTTTACGCCCATGCTTACTTTTATGGCATTCTGTATGGACCAAAGCAGAGGCATCATTTACCAAAAGGCTTACACAGGCAATTTATCCTCTGGATCATGCTTTTAATATTCTCTTGCTAGAGAATATTGGAAATAAGTATGGTTTTTAGATGAATCTGTGATTTTTGAAGTTCCAGATGCTGTAGATTTATATTCTAAATACAAATTGTAATACTGAAAATGATGAGGGGCCTGGAGACAGCATGTAGCGCCTACAGTTAGAACTCATGCCTAACTTTGATCAAGTTCAAGAATCCATCCATACCTTATGGTGATATTAAACTCGTTAGAAAGGTGGGGGTTAGGTAACTTTGATGGAAGTTGCAATGTGAGGGGTACGAAGGTTGCAATGTAAGGGGCACGAAGGGTGAAAGGCACTCAGGAGAGTAGAGGCACCCATTGTAAGGTGTAGCATTAAGCTACGTTTTATAGCGGGAAAACGTTGATTTGGGAAAGCGCCATGGATTAACATTTGCATTTTTTATTGAGGGGAATTGGACTAAGCATAGTTGCATTTTAGATAAACAAACCTCTGATGTAGGCCGGACAGAAGGCCCGAAACGCATTGGGTAAACAAGTTTTATGGATGAGGATAAAAACTTACGCACACTTTCGTGGCGCAGAATAAGGCTTGGATTAGCATTTCTGCCTCATTTAGAATCCAGTGAAGATGTAAGCGTCTCCCTTGTGATTTGCGCAAAAACATGAAGAATTGATTACTAGGATGAAATAAAAGAACTTGGAGATAAAGGATTGAGTTGTTGACATTTATGAAATGCAATGGACATTAAAGCTGTGCACCCGGCATGGGGTGGAATCCGCCCCTATTCAGTGCGATATTAAACTCACCCCATCGATTCATACTGACATGCTTCCATTTAAATATTGTACATTTGACTGTTGTTTGCCCAAAGATAGGCTAAGAGTTTACTGGTTGTATATATAGCCCATGTAATGATAGGCCAAAGAAAGCATGTTGTGCTTATGTTTTTATGAAAGTATTATAAAAATCCAAGGATCTGAAATAATTGTTTGTAAATTTACATTGGCATTATAGGAGATGTGCAAGGTTAGTTCAATAGAAAGAAAAGAAGGACACTGATGAAATAGTCAGGGTCAACCTCCTTTCCAGCTTTCAACTTGGTGAAACACCTGTCTCTGGGGGAGGTTATTCTCACATAAGTAATGATTAGGATGAGGAAAAGGAATGTGGCATAAGCCTGGGCGGAGTTCAAGGAGTTTTACTCTGCTAAACTGCACCAAGCAGAGCTCCACCAGTAGCGGAGGTTGTTCAGTTGCGCTGCTCGGGCTGATTTTTAGTGCCAGGAGTTTGCTACGTGCTGTAAAATCAGCATGAATGGCACTACTCGTCATTCCAGAGGGTGCTGCTGCTTTCCAACGCTCGAGTATTTGAATCAAGCGGCAGCTTCCCAAATGCGAATAGCAGATTTCTCAATGTTAATGTTAATGTTAAAAATGCTTATAGAGCGCATGGCTACCCCAGTGACGGGACGTCCCAGCGCTTGCAGACAGTTTGAGAGAAAGGCGAACTAATCCAGGGGGAAATGGGAAGCACCACTTAAGAACCCTGGGTAGAAGGGATCAACCAGGTTTTGATGAGTTTTCTAAATGACAGGTAATTATTTGTAGCACGCACCTCCGAGGGAATCGAGTTCCACAGTTTCGGGGCCAAATACCTGAAAGAGCGGCCACCAGCTCTGCTCCTTTGGATTTTGATGGTGCAGGCAAGATGGCGGTCCGCCGAGCGGAGTGCGCGTGAAGGGACATAGGAAGAGCACAGACCTCGCAAAACTCGGGGGCCAGAGCAGTGAAGGATTTTATGAGTTAGGCAGAGGGACTTAAATTGAATACGTTGTATAACAGGAAGCCAGTGTAAGCGCCGCAGAATATGGGACGTGTGACAATGTTTTGGAAGGGCGAACAAAACGCGAGCAGCTGCATTTTGGGCCCTTTGGAGTCGGTTGATGGCTGTTCGATTAGCGCCCAGCATTAAAACATTGCAATAGTCTATATGCGATAACACAAGGGCTTGGACGATTGTCTGGCGTACAGGTGGTTCAAAGAAGCCCAAAATTGGTTTGAGCGACCGTAAGCGACCATAGCACAAGCCAGCCACTCTTTTTGCATGGGACTCTAGGGAAAGGGAGTCGTCCTTAAGCACGCCCACGTTTTTTACTTGCTTCTTAGGAATGGGAGGAGGACCTAACGTGGAGGGCCACCAGTGATCGTCCCACCTATGTGTTTCCTTGCCAATCAGGAGTACCTCCGTTTTTGATGAATTTAACTGCAGGCAATTCGTGGTCATCCATCTGGAGATGGCCAGAATATTCTCTTGAAATTTGGCTTGGTCCGAATCCATATCCTTTGAGAAAGAGAAGATAAGCTGCGTGTCGTCCGCGTATGATATTAATTTGATCTTACGTTCTCTGGCCAACACTGCCAGAGGGCGGACGTACACGTTGAACAACGTAGGGCTGAGCGCCGACCCCTGCGGAACGCCGCAACTCAGCGGAAGCCTGCTGGATGAGTACGGAGGGGCATGGACCTGGAAGGAACGGTCAGATAGAAAAGACGCGAACCAATCCAGGGCACCACCTTGGACTCCGATCTCCCATAGTCTTCTAAGTAGAATCCCGTGGGAGACCGTGTCGAACGCCGCACTCAAATCCAGCAGGATTAGAGCCGAAGTACCACCCAGATCTTGTGTTGCCCTTAGTTGTTCAGTAACGGCCAACAGGGCGGACTCCGTGCTATGGTAAGGCCGGAATCCGTTTTGTGAGTCGTCTAGAATCCCATTGCTCTCCAAGTAGTTGGTCAGGATGTCATTAACGTGTGTTTCTACCACCTTGGCCAAATAAGGCAGCAGGGAAATAGGTCTAAAATTTTCAGGCCTGGAAGAGTCTAAGGTGGGCTTTTTTAATAAAGGGACAACCTTGGCGTGTTTCCAAGATTTAGGGATGGTGGAGGACTGAAAACATTTATTAATCAACTCCCGACCCTCCGCCAAAATGGAATCCTGAAATAGTTTAAACATTTGAGGTTTAACGGGGTCTTCCGGTGACCCGGACTTGACTTTTACAGCCAGAAGTACCATAGTAGCCTGTGAGATGGAAGGGAGGGAATGCAGAGAATAGGGAGCTTCCAGAAAGTCTAGGGATTGGTGGGAGGTCTGGGCAGACCCATTCGATTCAAAAGAGTTATAAATCCCTTTGACTTTACTGACGAAAAAGCAAGCAATCTCTTCACATTGCAAGTCAGATGTTATTCGGCAGTTAGGATCCTCTGGTGACTTAGTCATGTCTTTCACTAGAGAGAAGATGGTTTTAGATCTATTTGCGTTCGCACCAATCAGGTCTGTATAATAAGTGGCTTTGACTTTCTTTATGAGTTTATGATACGCTTTGGTAGTGGACCTGAAGTTGGCTTTCGCCTGGGGATCGTACGCTCGTCTCCAGATGCGCTCCAGTAGCTTACATTGCTTTTTCTGTTCGGCCAGTACCACAGAGTACCAAGGGTGGGAATGCTCGCGCTTGGGCCTAGACAGTTTCTTAGGAATGAGGTAGTCAAGTGACCTATTGACCCACTCTCTGTATCAGCTTCCTCCAGATCCTCTGGCCAGTCTGGACGGGAGTTTTTCAGACTGGTCTCGAACATGGCACCATCCAGTTTGTGCCATGAGCGCCTCCAACGGGGTGGAGGGAGCTGTTTCCTGGAACCAACTGAGATTTTAATGAAAACTTGAACCAGGAAATAGTCCGACCAGCTGAGGGGGCTGGGAATAGAGGCCGAAATTTCGGAGATGTTCGAAAATACCGGGTCAAGCAGGTGGCCTGCCAAGTGGGATGATCCTTTAACTAACTGAATAAGTTGGCAAGCCTCAAGATCGCCCAGAAGATCACGTACAGCAGGGCAATCACAACATTCCAGATGGATATTCAGATCCCCCAGTATACTGAAGTTCGCAGACTGTAACGCTAGCTTGGAAATAGTAGAGACCAATGCTTCCTGAAAGGCGCTTGCAGGTCCGGGGGGGGCGATAGATCAAAAGCCCTGTAAAGGTAAATGTATCTGAGACCCTTATCTTAAAAAGGGCGCATTCACAGCCAGCTATGTTGATAGGGGAGAGAGAGCACGAATAGATGGATTTAAAAATCACTGCTAATCCGCCCCCTCTTTTCTTGGGTCTGTTCTGGGTGAGTGCCGAATAGCCAGAAGGTAGGGTCAGGGTCAAAATGGCAGATGAGTCATTCGTAAGCCACGCTTCTGTTAAAAATAGCAGATCGGGGGATTGATCAGCCAAAAGGTCATGAACATCCTCATGGTGCCTAACTAAGGATCTGCAGTCTAGGCTCAATGTGTTTAAATTCATGGACTTTACGGGCAGTATAGTCAGTGAGGCTTCGGTGGCCATAAAACCACAATGATGGCATCGTAGGCAATGCGAGCCTGGATGCAGCAGATGGACCGCACACACCGCCTCACGTCGGAGAGCAAGTAGCTCTTCCCTGGCATAAGTGGCCATGTGGCATAGATCTCAACCAGGGGTTCTGGCAACGAGCAGCGGACCAGCGCGGACGGGCGCAGACGGGCTCGTCTTTGGCGAGTCTTCGGCGTGCTGAGGACGTGCCCGCTGCGCTCATCCGCTGCGCTCCCGCCCGCCTTCTCTTTAAACTACTGAGGGCCCGTCTAATTGGTGGAGGATGCACGGAGGAAGTCGCAGTCACTTCCGGTGTGCACCTCTGCTAATCTTCCCTCCACAACAAGCTGACCGAGTCAGTGGTGGACCGGGGAAGCAAGGGAATCCCTAAATACAAAATGCGGCGAGTGAACAGTTTTAAAAGTAAACACAGAAATAATGAATTGCAACAAGTGGTTTTAAAAGCAAAATGCAGCGCAGCACGCCTCTCTCACTAGTTATCAGCTACAGAGTGCGATCGTGGCTTCTGTCTTATGTAGTGCCGGGCCCCTAATTGGTGGAGGATGCACGGAAGAAGTCGCAGTCACTTCCGGTGTGCACCTCTGCTAATCTTCCCTCCACAACAAGCTGACCGAGTCAGTGGTGGACCGGGGAAGCAAGGGAATCTCTAAATACAAAATGCGGCGAGTGAACAGTTTTAAAAGTAAGCACAGAAATAATGAATTGCAGCAAGTGGTTTTAAAAGCAAAATGCAGCGCAGCACGCCTCTCTCACTAGTTATCAGCTACAGAGTGCGATCGTGGCTGCTGTCTTATGTAGTGCCGGGCCCCTAATTGGTGGAGGATGCATGGAGGAAGTCGCAGTCACTTCCGGTGTGCACCTCTGCTAATCTTCCCTCCACAACAAGCTGACTTCGGCACGCAGCACTTAGCTCAGAGTGGGCAAAACTTTGCGAACTCTGTGCCGGCGAAGTGGAATTCCTCACCTATCCCTAATGTGGGGATAATTAAATAGGAGTGGCTAATGAGAAATGATATATCTTTTTAAAAAGTTACTTATTCATTAAGTAGTTTCTGCCATAATTAGTGGCTTTCAGATGCATTATGACAATGATATTAATAACCTTATGACTAACCCTGAAGAACGTCTGGTTGTAATTTTCACATACGAAATTCATGGATTTAAAAAAGCAATTGTGTGTGCAGAATATATTTATGCATATATGTGGAAGGTATTCAAAGCATAGGCAACTTCTGGATGCAGTTGTAAGTGGCACCCACATGCAGAGAGGTATGTGTTTTCATGGAAGGGGCACAACAGTGGTCATGAAAAGCTTTCTAAATTAAGTGGGCTCTAGCATAGTGGTACATTTGTGGACATTTTCAAACAATTGTGAAATATTTCGCAGACATATCTGTATTTCAATAAATGCACAAGAATGATCCAGATAAAATTATCTATTATATAGTAAAAGATGGAACCTATTTTAGACCTGGGATGAGGGGAGAAATTATAGAATGATTTTCTTTGAAAAGGGCACAAAGTTAGTTTTTACTTTACTCTAGTGGTCTATACGCCACACTTAGGACTAGGCATGGGAATGCTAAACATTTCTATATATAAGATTAAGAATCTGAATACAACTTACATGCATGTAGCAGAGTTTTCTGCATCCTCTTAATGTGTTGAAGCTGCCTTTCATGTTTTTATCTGTCATGTTCCCTTGGGACCAACATTTTGTATTCTGACCCTCTTTCCTCCTTCAACTTTTTAACCAGTGGGTACATTAATTCAGTCAATTCGCCATATGTGCCTAGTCGTACTGATGATATTTATTGGGAAAGGCCTCCAATCTCCCGTTGAGCTAACGGTATTATTTTCAGCTCGTCTAACTAGGTAGCAGGGCATATTTAGAGCCTGTTTTTGTAAATCAATCATCATCAATTTTCTTCACTGTCCTGTTTTGCCCTACTTAGCCTTGCAATTTCTGCAAGCACACTAGCTTTCATCACACTATGGAAAGAATTATCACCTGCATAACTTTCTCAAGTTGTTCAAAAACAGCTTTTTCTGTGAAACCTTAATTAAACAGTTAATTGGTCTTTCACATATAATGTACTGTCTAGCTCCAAATATATCTTTTAAATTTTGTAAAAGTGTGAAATTAGTTTCAGCAAATTAAAAACATTATGCACAGGTAAGTTCAAGTAGAAAACTTTAATTACAGAGAGATGATGCAGGTTAAAAAGAATAGCAAAGGAGCATCTTCAGAATGTGAGCTCTGAGAGCTCTCATTCAGACGATGACGAGGGAAAATTAAATAAATAATTAATTTTCCTTCATCAACGTCCGTGGGCATCACCCCCCTCCCACCCCCGCCCCACCTCTCTTACCTGCACGGGACACGGCTGGAGCTCTGTTGTAACCTATTTAAGAAGACAATGAGAGAGAATAGCGGGAGCAACAGAGCCTAAGGATTCACAGCTCACTTTGTTGCTCCCTGCAGTAGCATGGAAAGTAGTATAATTAATACAATAGCAAGTAATTCAGCGAACTGTGACAAATGTGAAACTGTGACTATGAAAGAAGCATTCTTAAAACAGATGCTCAAAGTGTGCTTTCCCTGGTTATGTGAGTTACCGTTTCACAAGATGTAAGAGTATCTTACATCTTGGGGAAGTGTGGCTCAATGGTTAGAGCGGCAGACCCTGATGCAGAGGTCTAGCCCGGGACCAGGGTTCAATTCCTGCCTCGGCAGGGTCTTGGGCTCAATTTCCTCGGACCTGATATTTCTCGCCTTGGTGCCTATTCTAATCATGGGTCCCACTCTGAAACTCTGGGCAATAGCTTGCTTAATCTCCACAATGGCCCCAACAACGCTAGGATGCCTGGCTTCACCTTGGGGGTGCCCAGGAGTGGGCACTTCACATGGAAAGCCAGGAAGGGTTCCACAGCGTTATGCGTGCAAGCGCCTGAGATACCCCTTCGGGGGTCGATTCGGGCGCTATACAAGTACTACTACATTTACATCTGAAAGAGGAAACAAACTGTGACTGTTAGGATATGGAGTTACACTCCTGACTGTGGTAAACGTCGGACAATGTTAGATGAAATCATGACCCGTTCAACAAACTCCTAAGCTTCCTTAGATAAATCACATTTCTAAAACGCCGGCCACACCTTAAAACCCGGTCTCTGCAACAAAGAAGAGTTTCCACAAATTTCCAAAATTGAAGCCAACAACTATCCTCACCAATATCCTGGTTAGCACACATTCACATGTGCACACTTATAGGGAGAAACCATTTGCAAAATGTGGTAGCTGGAGCATAACCTTGACAAGTGCTTTCCAGCTAAAGAGCAGGTCCACAGACATGAATGCAAGCAACATTCCTCGCTTTCATACGCTTCCCACATGGATCTCGGGTGTGGGTGAGTTCGCAAAGCCAACCACTCTAATGTGCTCCTTGCCTGTGAGACCTCCTCTGGCTCTGCTCTTGTCGTCTAGCCTCTAAAATAGGCTCCGGCTCCAGATCTGCTTCTTACAACAGGTTCCCATTGTTCATCATTGGGCTCTCCAGAGCTGGGAGTGCGAGGGGTGCGAGGGTCTCATCAACTCCAGAATTCCAGTCACAGCGACCACTGTATAGTTTGTTCTTTGGTACCTGCTGCAGCAACAACAATGGCATCAAATTGGTTAGTGCTTGTCAACCCCTGAAAAATGCTCAAACTAATAACCTTGCAATTAGTAGCCAGATTCACCTAAAAGGTTTCCACATTCCACGAAAGAAATATTAGCTATTATAAAACATAAAGCAAACAACAACTTCCTTGTTTATCACTCATGGCAATTTTCAGCATGAATGCAAAACGATGAAACAATTAAAAACTGTACAATCCCATTCACACCAACAGTGATGTGAAATGTTTCATTGTGCAATCATCAACAGTATAGCTCTTATGACGAAGAAAATCAACATCTTCTAGATATGAATAAGCAAGCCTGGCGGAATATATACTGATTTTCTGTCAGAATATCGTTGTCAAAACACATTGTCCACCATATATACCTCATACATAATATCATTTACATAGATATTGTCCTATTGGGATAAACTTTTTCTAATATTAGGGGATGTGGCCTTATGGTCAGAGCTGCCGGCTTTGAAGCTGGGGAACCAGGTTAGAGCCTCGGCGTTGGCTCAGCATCCTGTGATAATGTGCAAATCACTTAATCTCTCCTGCCTACCAAAAAGGAATGTGACCTTGTAACTGGAGCTCATGTAAAATGCTCCAATACCTTCAGGTCGAGTTTGCACTATATAAATCTGCAAAAGAAAGAAAAACTCCAAAGTTTTCACCTTTTTGCAAATGACATTTAGAATATGTTTTTTTGTCAGACGATATTTAGTGCAGGATATTCTAGCACCATAACTCTTTTACCAGAGTTCACATTGTGGCAGCCTAAAAGGAGATGCAACTATTATGTACAGAAATTAGTTTGCTCCACACTTTGCACCAGAGATGTACAGAAGACCACCCTGCCTGTAATACACCAGATAGGGACATACAAAATCCCTGTGGGCACATAACAAGAAATTAAAAGAGCACAATACTGTGGAGCAAGTTCCAATTAAAAGTACCCCCTCCAGGTAAACACACTACCAGATGCACAAGTTCAGCACTACTATACTCAACTATACCTGTCTATTCAAAGAGCCTGGACGGCACAGTAGGCAGAGCGGTCATAATGGGCAAGACGGACAAGAACCAACCCTGCCTTACTTTTGTGTTGTGAAAGCATGGGAGGTCACAACAGAGGCCGACCTCTGACTCTGAACTGGACGCTCCATCGGAGGTAACCACATTGCTGGAAACGACACTTCTGGCTATGCAGAACAGCCTACAGTCGTTTGATGGGAAGATTGATGCCTTGAATTTACGCATGGATCATATTTGTGCGAAGCTGGATAAACAGGGTGCCAGGTTGGGTGAGGCGGAGAAGTGCATTTCTGACATGGAGGATGGCCTGCGAGGCGTTTAGACTAAGGCCCTAATCATTGAAAAAGTCTTGGCTGTCATCCAGGCCAAGAATGAGGACCGGGAGGCAGGCCAAGATGGAATAACCTTAGGATCACGGGTCTGCCAGAATCGACCAATACAGGGAACTTGGAGCTATTTGAGGAAGAAATGATCAAGGGGCAAAGAACCTGTCATCCCTGCTAATTGTGGAAAGGGCGCATCGCTCGCTGGTGGCGCACCAAGGCCCTGGAGCTCCTCCGCGGCTGATCATTGCACAGCTGCTAAATTATAGCGACCGTGATGTGGTCCTGCGATTAGCACGTGAAAAAGGCTCTATAAACTACTGTGGGAAGGATCTGACATTCTACCTGCATTTCACGGCTACTCTGCAGGCAGCGAGGTGTGAATTCCTGTCAGTTAGGAAAGTGTTGATGGCGAAAAACATTCCAAAAGCCATGCTTTACTCTGCCCAGTTACAAATTGCAACAGACGACTCTGCCAGAATCTATACTTGCCCTAAGTCTGCCATGGAATATGTTAAGTCATTAAAGAGACATCGACGAGACACAGCAAGTGACCCGGACAAAGAGGAGCAATGAGGTGCAGCGGCTTGTGGCAAACTCTTCCTTTGCGATTATGGCCCAGTGGTGGTATCTTTAGTAGCACTGTCACACAGCGCTTGGTGACAGAGATTTATGGATGAAGGGGTCACTTAGAAAGTTGCTGCCTCACAGAGTATTGGTTTATTGAACTCCAGGTCTGCGGTTCTTCAGTATCACACGTTTACTGGAGTTTTGAGAAGTTTAGGATGTTGAATACTTATTGGACTGGCATGTTATGCTAATGGACAAGTTTGGCCACCTCTCTGTCCAGTGGGAGGGTGACTGTGCTCTAGTATGACCTGATAGGTGTACCCCACTTTCATATTTGAGTAGTGTTTCTTACTGTGGTTACGTTAGTACTTACGGGGATTGCTTTAGCATGTTGTGGGTGCTGAAGTGGGTGGGGGCTGGGTGGTTGGGTTCTGTTACACTTGCAGTGGAGTCTACATGTAGTAGTGGACCAACAGCAGCCCAACGCATGGGTATTTCCTCAACAATTGAACACATGTGTTATGTATAAGAAATTGCATTTTCAGGTGGCACTGTTAAATTGTTAACATGGAATGTATGTGGTCTTAATAACCCCAAGAAAATCTGCAATGTATTAGCTTATTTGGATAGGTAGGATATCCAAGTGGAATTTCTTCAGGAAACACATCTCACTAAATATACTGAACAAAATGAGGAGGATCGCGGGGCGGCGGTGTGTGTGGCATCGTCTTACTCGGCATACTACATTGGTGTGCCTGTGTTGATTAAACGGGGTGCTTTGTTCGTTCTGACTCATTCTGAAGCTGCTGAGCAGGGTATGGTGTTCCTGATTCAGGGTAGTTTGGTTGGCAGGAATATACTATTTGTTAACACTTATGGGCCCAACTTAGATGACCCCACCTTCTACAATGATATTTGGAGGCGTATAGCGTCTTTCCCTCCCTCTGCTGTGATATGAGGTGCTGACTTGAATGTATACCTTGATTCACAACTTGATCACCAGGCTGATACCTAATGGCATGAGGAACATGCTGCACTGGTAATTGCAGAAATAACGGGGACAGAGGGATTGGTGGATGTGTGGCGGGCCGGAACCCCACTTTGAGAGAGGGGACATTTGTGTTGAGAGTGCATGGTTCATGGTCCAGACTGGATTATTGGCTGGTCTCCAAGGTTGTGAGCTCATGGGTAGTGTCCATGAAACACCTTGCCAAAACACTATCATACCATGCGCCAGTCCTGCTTGAGCAGGCTCTGCCAGCGCATACTAGGCCGCCGTTTCAGTGGACGCTGCAGTCTTCGTCTTTGTCTGGGTCAAGTGTTCCGCGCCACGATAGGGCAGCTATCACAAATGTTTTCCTTGAAAATGAGGGCACTGTAGATGAGGCGGGTACACTATGGGAGGCTTTTAAAATCACCATACAGGGTGAATGAATAGGGGCACAGGCAGGCGTATTAAAATCACCTAGGAACAGGCTGCAGGACATAATGACAAGAATTGCGCTCTGGAACGTGAGTATGAACAACATCCTTCACATGCACTGCTAACACAAATTATTGAAATAGTTACAGAGCACAATCAGGTTGCTGAGCAGGAGGTGCAGCAAAGGGCCTGTAGGTTTAAAGCGCGTCTCTATGAGGAGGGAGGCAGGTCAAGTCGCTCTTTGGCACACAAATTGACGTTGCCTAGGACACAGGAGCATATTCTTGAAATAGTGGACATTGAGTCCATAGCACACCATACCACTTAGAGATTAGTTAAGTGTTTATTGATTTCTTCTCTAATCTGTATGGGCCAAAGTCGACCGTGAAAGATAGCAAGATATCCGATTACCTAGATGATATTGTGCTAGGCTGGTTGTCCCAGGGTCAGGGGGTGTATTTGAACTGCCTTTTACGGTGGAGGATGTCAAGGAGGCTATAATGACGCTGCCATCTGGTAAGGCGGCAGGGCTGGATGGGCTGCCCAGCGAATTTTATAAAAGACTACTAGCGGTGTTCGCTGAAGCATATGAAAGGGGCGTTCTGCCCTATACCCTGAGGGAGGCGCTCACTGTAATGCTGCTGATGCCAGACAAAGAGGCCGACTGGTGCGAATCGTACAAGCCACTGTCCTTAATAAACATTGACCCAAAAATTATTGCGAAAATTATCACTGATGGACTTCAACCTCTGGTTCCAGACCTGATCCTTCCGGATCAATTGGGATTTGTGCCCAAAGGAACAACAGCACATAATTTGCACACTTTTTTTGCTGTGCTGCATCAGGTAGAACCGGAGCTCCCTGACGCGGCTGTATTGCTAGATGCGGCAAAAGCATTTGACTCGATAAACTGAGGCTATATGTTTGTAGTGTTGCAACGAATGGAGATGCTGCAGTTTTTCTTGAAATGGGTGTGCCTCCTGTACACATGTTCGGTGGCCCAGATACGTGTAAATGGTGTGGTCACACCTCCAATACCATTATGTAGGGCTACCAGGCAGGCTGCCCCATTTCCCAATGTTGTATTCCTTGGCGCTCGAGCCGCTGGCTTGTAATATCTGTCAGGGTCATGCCAATGCCGCATTGGGTTTCTGGCAGCGCCTGCTCGCAATATCATTGTATGCGGATGATATGTTGCTATATGTTAGGGAACCTGCTACACATCTGGCATCATTAGTACAGGAGTATGTCCAGTTTGAGCGATACTCAGATTTAGGCATAAACTGGGCAAAGTCCACCGTCTTTCCTCTAACAGAATGCACCAGGGAGATTGGGCTGGAGTTCACACTGGCCTGGTCGAATAAGCCGGTCAGATACCTGGGTGTTTGGGTGCATAGAGATCCTGATTCTGTAATCAGCATTAACTATGGGTGAGCAATAGCCAAAATAACTGCGCAAGCTGCCAGGTGGACAAGATGTCTGCTGTCACTGGCAGATAGAATAGCGGTTGTGAAGATGACAATCCTTCCCAAATGTATGTATCTATTTGTGAATATTCCAATAGTCTTGACCAAGGCAATATTTAAGACTTTACAGTTTTGTTTGTTGACTCTGGTATGGGCAGGTAAGCAGCCGAGATGTAGATGGGACACCTTGACTCTGCCGTTTGAACGGGGAGGGGAAGAAGGGGGATAATGAGGCTCCTGATCTGCGATTCTATTATCTGTGTGCGCAAGCACAATTTGCACACTATTAGTATTTGCCACAGTGGTATATGCTGCACCTGGGTGTGGAGGAGGATATTGCCTATACAGCTCCATTGACAGCCATGGTTCTACACAATAACGTTGAGGGTAAAAGTAAAGAAATAGACACTGTCAAATGTACAGTCCTAGCATGGAGGGCTCTGAATGATCGAGCAGGCAGAGGGAATCTGTACACGCCAGCTATGCCAAATGCTGCGCATCTGGGTATCTCAGCGGCGCAGGAACGTGGCACACTAAGCATTACTAAGAATGCTGGAGTTACTAAACTTGGAGGCATGTATATCAACGGTCAGTTCTTATCCTTGGATGAATTCATAGCTGGGCAAGTATACAAGTCAATGCAAGGGTGTGTTTATACTAGGTTGTGCTTGGTGGTCCGAACATTGTACCCTGAGTTCCCCAATGAGCCACAGATGCTGAAAGCATTACAAATTGTAGTAACAGTTGGGGAGGGTAAAGGGCTGATCACTACATTATACAATGCCTCCCAAAGAGAGATTGATTTGACTAGTTCTACCTCCCTCGATAAGTGGAACAATCGGCTGGCTGAACTCTAAAGAAATTGCTCAAATATGGATTGCGGGAAGACGCTTGATGTGTGAGATGTGGGAAGGAGAGGGACAGATTACATCTACCTGGCCTGGGATTGTAAGTCTTTATATGACTTTTTGCAGCAGGTGACTTGGGTGCTCTCTGTCATGACATTGGATACAATTGAATGCAAGCCTGAATTGTGTTTGCTTGGGCTGGTGAAAAAGATTAAACCTTGCAATAGACACATAGTGGCTATCTCCACACAACTGGCGAAAGGCACTGTTGCAATGTTGTGGGGGAAGGTTGCTCCCAACTGTGGCCAAATGGGTTAGGGATCTTGTATACAAAGAACAGTTGGAAATATATGCGGAGGAGCTGCCTGTGGCCTTCAGAACTAAGGACCTTTGGTCACAATTGACAATGTACCTGTTGGAGCACCCAGATATTATATAACCACTAATTTAGTGTCACTGTGTATATGGTTTGTGATGATTATTTGACACACCAAGAAATACTAGACAATACTAAATGTGGAAGGGAGTTATACTGCACTGCATGAATTGGGGTTTGCATGCTGTTGTATTTTGGGGTAAAAACAAAAAATTTAGACAAAAGCTGCATTTTATGTACGATCTTGCTTAACGTAAAGCACGGGGTGTTCTGTGTATGCTGTATTATGGAAAATTGTCAACTCAATAAACAAAAAACAGACCTGTCTATTCAGTTAGACACTGCCATTGGTTATAATTTCTCTACCATTCAGCTATTCAGACATGGCCATGGCATTAATTCACACATTTGTAAGTGCACATAAAACAAAAAAGGTGGGGAACTGCTGTGAGAGAAAATGAATGGGCATAGAGTTATGCTTTTTACCTCTCTAGCACCCATTATAAAAACAACATATGCCGCTAACAGAAAATGCAGTCAATCATAATTGAGTTCAATTAGGTAATTATACTTCAACAGTATGCATGCATAAAACACATTTTAAACCAAAGAATACATGTAAAACAAGCAAGTCAATAGTTTCATGTTCACAGTAAACAGAAGATAGAATATGACCTAAATACTTTATGTTAGTCAAAAAACAAGTACATCGCTTGAAATTTTTTAAAGACAGTCAAGTAAAATTAGTCGCACAGAGAAATCCACACTCTTATAGCAGGTACATGCCCAATCATTGTGATGCACTACCTGCATAAACCCATGAATCTCTCATCAGTTTTTAAGCTAAACCAATCCTCTACGAATCTTTACATCTGGCATATTGCTCAGGTAGTTGGAGTTTCCACTCATTTCCATTGCAGATTGTGTTATGCTCGTGGTATCCGAGATCTTGGCCTAGCATTAAGCCTCAAGTACCCATTTGGAAATATTTCTTTGTTCACTTTGAAACTACCTCACTCAGGAAAAGTGAGCTTTCTCTCTGTCAATAATACATTGATTATTTTCCATATATTGCCAATATAGTGATAACTTGTCATCAATATTGCAATTCCTCCTTGCTCAATTTCTTTATATTTTGGATTTTGCCAGTAATTTGCATGGACTTATAACACTTATGCTCTTACTGCTTGAACAATAGCAAAGCTAGGTTTTTTTTAACTTATTAAAGATATTTTTCATAGCTTGGACTTAGACATTCAGCCAGTGAATAGCTTCACAAAAGCAGCATGGAGAAAAAGAAGAAGAAAATATTAGCATATGACGGACACAGACAGGTTCAAAAGGAAAGAGAATTTGGTATATTCACAGGGAATTAAGAACTTTCAGAAAAGTTGAATATAAATATTTTTTTGAAGAATAGAAGGCCTAGATTGTCTGAGACCCTCTGGCAGGAAGCTCCAAATTCTTCACACTGGCACGAGAAGGCTGGACTCCAGGTTGAAAGTTGTGCAGAAGTCAACAAAGCCATTATAAACTAATGGGGAAAACCAAAAAGCCCTAGGACCTGGGTAACGTATAGTACATGCAACAATGTTATCCTACTGGCATTCACTTAGAAAAGAACATGTCATGAAGACATCTTTAAGCATACTTATCTAGCACCTATTTTCAGATGAAAATCAATCTACTACACATTATATTTCTTTAGTCTTCTTATTTTCACAAGCATAATCATGAGAATTAAACCCATTAGTACTAGTTTAATAATCACATCTATTAAAATTAAGCACATAAATTGTCTCAAACTATATTTTCAACTGCAAGTTTTTACAATGCAGATATTCTAAATTATTTGTATATCATTCTCTAAAACGTGGAACTCAACATGCTGGTGATCATTTGTGTAAAAGCTGTCATTACCATTTCTTTTGTCGTCAAAATCGTCAATGAAATCTCTGCTTCATCAAGCCATCACATCTTATCTTTACTTATAGCGCTGATGTTTTCAAAAGTTTAAGTCTAGATTGTTCCAGAGCTTTTAGTTCATCATAATATAAACATGGTCTTTCCTCTAGCTCTATTTCTGCTTTCTTTCTTTTCACTTCCCTTGTTTCTTTTTATGCATTTATAATTTTTAATTATAAGGATTAGTACTTGAATGCAGATAGCAATGGTAAGTATTGGTGCCAATATTTTTCCCACTAAACTTCCTCCCAGGTTTGTGAACCATTTTCCCACAGAAGATAAACCCTTCCCAATTGATTTCCACGCACCATCAGCTTTAAGTCCACTTAAATCTTTTTCCAGGTGTGTGATGTTGGTAATATACCCAGCTAAATCTTTACTTTTGTCAGAGATACTCGTACCATTGTTTGCAGGCTCAATACGGAACACTTACTACTTCCGTTGTAGCCAGAACGCACGGAGCACTTGACCGGCACTCGCACATTCCGCCTATCTAGGCGTCGACCTTCTTAATCGTACTGGCATTGTACCACCTCAGTCCCGGATGGGACACGTCCTGCTCTCCCCTGCTGCTTATCTGCCATGTACTGTGGCATAATATCCTTCCCTATGGACCAACAGCTTAATCTGTCCTGGAAGGGACCTCCTCTCCCCGGCTTCTGACCCAGTGTGGTTCCTGACCCACCGTGGTTCCAGGCTCCATGACACCGCAATTCCCTTCTGGCCACCGGCCATCGCGTTGCCCCTTGTCCATTGGGATTCGTCTTGGTTACTATATGACCATTTTTCACAGCAACTTCCCAGGCACTTGTTTCATCGCTTAGTCCTGATGGGATCCCAATATCTAACAGGGACTGAAACGTCGTCGACACACACAACTTCATCTCTATACTGTAATTTGTATCTAACTGTTGAGTATGAGATGTAAATCTTATTGTGACTTTTGGATACTTACATTTTCACAAATTAAAAAGACACTTTTAAGTCACCAGCCTGTGCTGATTTCCTATTACCCTGTCATGTCCTGCTCACTCATCTTTCCGTATATTATTTTGTGTGTTTAATTCAATTGCAATAAATGTTTCTATCTTTCCATTTGATACACTCGTAACTCCATTTTTGATTGTAAAAATTGTGATATTGTACCAATTTACCTTGTATGGGACCATTGTTTCTCTTAACATAAGGGGTATACGTGCAGCATTGTTGACTTTCAGCATCCAGCAGACCACGCCTTCTTTTGCAATTAGGACATCTAATCCAAGATGGTTTTGTAACACCATAGAACTGATAGCAACCCTTTCAGTATTGATGGCAAGAAATCCTCCAGCTGTATCAGTTGATAATCTATCAACTACAGTGGAAAGTTTTTGAATTTTCCGAGAATTTAGAATCACTCCAACTGATGGAATTATTGTACCAAATATGTCCCCTATTACTTTAGCAGCATTAGCACCTCTTCTTAAATGGGTGTGTTTAAATTCATTGGTTCCATTTCCCACATGATACATTTTTTGTAAATACTATTCCCATATAGTAGCATCCATACCAGTGTTTTGGTAACCTATCATAGGCATTTTTCTGACAAATATAGTAGATTACTGGAAATACAGGATCCAAATCCCCAAGTTACAAACCCCATCCTCCCTCAATTTGGAAGGTGTGGTCACATTCACTAGAACCAACAAATGTATTATTAAATTTGGTTATGCATTGCAATATACAAAGCTTTCCTTTGTGTTGCAATCTAGAGCCATTGCAACTTGTGTGTCACCCTTTTGTGAGTTCAGTTTCGATGTGTGCCCAAGGTGGAATTTTCGAATGACCATAAGCCTTTTTCTTTATTTTTCTTTATTTCTCCTTGATTGTCTTCAACTGGAATTATAAAATCTTTTTCTACATTATGTAAGAGGCAGGTTAAATTGTGTCGATGTGCATAGACAGTGTCTATATTTTGTGTAGGTTGGAAAAATTAAATCATCATTTTCAGCAGTCTGTGTGCCTGGCACAATATTAATATTTTTCCTAATAGGCACTTCAGAAAAAAACTAAATCATAGTTAGAATAATCTTATTGAAATTGTCCTTTGCAACAAAACAAACTAGTTATTACACAACAAGGAATTCCATCGGTAACAGGCAAGTGATAGTAAGTCACCCCCTCTGAAACAGAAGTGGGTAATTGCATACATACATAGCAGTTTTGAGCATCTATTATATCCATAAACGCATTAAGCAATTTACTTAAGGCATTTATAGAAAAATTACTAATGGATTTTTCTATATGTAAAGTTTTTTATGCTAACTTGTTGGATTCAACCTTATTAAGTTTCTCTTTTGATGACTTAGTGAAATATGTAGGTTTAATATTTTCTACAAAAACATGATGAGGAAGTTTTAGGATAATGAGAAACACAACAATGTCTATAGTAAAAGCAGCAGATAAACATGTGCATATATATTTGCGCTTTACCGATACTGGGTTTGACTTCTTGACTTCTTCAGAACTAGACTACATGACTCTTGTTAAAATTTGTAGAAGATGTTAATATAGCTTATTGCAGCAAATATTTATTATTGAGCTTTTAAGTGGTTCTTTGTTTATTTTGTTATCACAGTTCACAGGTTTCACAACTTCAAATTGGATCCATTTATGTCAGTGTAGTTTCGTCTCTTAAAATTTTGCAGACCTTTTTGGTTTCTTTTGCTTTGATTTCTTCTATCAGTTATAACAGTTCCTCAAGGTGGTTTATATGAGAGTGCATATTTTAAGCAAAAAGTTTTATATTCTTTCTCCTAGTCAATGGTTGCTGCAAGGTAAGTCCATTCAGGTGCACCGTATTTACAATTTGGTACCTTGGCTCTTTTTGACCTCCTACCCGATGGTCCATCCTCATCGGTGTCACTCTGTTTAGATTGACTTGAGACTTCGATAACAGTTCGGGGTACTCTTCCTTCTGTCAGAATTTGTCTCAATCTGTCTGTTCTTTTGGGCCAACGGTGTCCATTTAAAACTCGCATTTCATTTGCAATGTGCACATCAACTGGGTCAGCAATTTGCCTAGCCAGCTCTTTCCCTCTATGAGCCTCAGTACCAACAAGAGCTAATTCTCTCTGACCCTTACCAGAATCAGTGCTTTGAGACCCAGGTGCAGAAGCCCCTTCTACTGTTTCTCTGACCTGAGTCGGGTTTCTCACACTAACCACAGGTACATTCGCTACAGATACTGCATCTTCAAGGGGACATGTGACTCTGCAAGTATGGGCAGCATGCACCCAATTAGGGAGACCACCACATTTGACAGCAGTTGTGGTTACCAGTCTCAAATGGTATGGCTCACACCAGTCAGGTTCCAAACATGACTTGCATATATGTTTCGTCACTGGGACTAAGGTCGTTGGACTACTCCTGCTGAGGCAAAGTTGCAGCTGTCCCAATCTGCTGAGACACAAAACGTACCACATCAGCCATTCCTTTACAGTAATCAAGTATCATCAGTAATATTCACCAACTGATTAGCAGGAACTGCAGGCTTGCTCATAACCCTCCCCATAATTTTGTGTGGGGATAGTCCAGTTCTTAGGTCTCGGGTACCTCTCAAACCCATCAACACCAGAGGCAAAGCATCAGGCCATTTTAGAGACATTGATGCACACACCTTTGCCAATCTGGATTTTAATGTTCCATTAACCTGTTCAACCACTCCAGATGCTTCTGGTCGATAAGCGCAGTGTAGCTTTTGCTCAATTTGTAATGCAGCGCACAGTATCTTTAAGACCTCACTATTAAAATAATCCCTCTATCCAATTCCAAAGAAGTCGTAAATCCAAAAAGTAGTATGAGTTCTCTAAGAAGGAGTTTTGCTAAAGTTAAACTGTCATTTCACCAACACAACAAACACACAATTACCAAAACGTATTTCAAACCATTACAAGAAGGCATCTCAATAAAATCAAGCTGTATCCATTTAAATGGTCCTCCAGACCTTCCTACATGACTTATGGTAACAATGTTTTCTTTCCCACATTTTGTTGCTGACAGACCATACATCTATGACACAGCACTTCTGAAATTGCTCTAAATCAGGGGTTAAACCACATTTGACAAAAGATCTCTTCCAACATGTGCAGGGCCATGATAATGACTCACCATAGGCGATAACAAGCTATCTGGCAAAACTGGTCTTTTTTTTATTCGTATTTTTTAATATGTTTTACAGAGTTTTATATAGTGCTAACTTGACCCGAAGGTATCGGGTATCAGAGCGCTTTACATAGCACCGGTTGCGTTACATGAGGACACATTCACATTCATTATTTGGTTAGGCATGGGGAGATTAAGTTATTTTCCCAGAATCACAGGATGTTCAGCGTTGGTGCCAAGAATCAAACCCAGTTCCCCAGATTCGAGGTCGACCACCCAGCCATTAGACCAACTTCTCTACCTTAACTTCATTTGTGTATACCCAGACATCATCTACCTGTCTCTAAGTACACCCTGCTTTGATCCAACCCTGTCTTTCAGAGTTTTTTTATTTATTTTTTAATTTATTTTGCAGAGTTTTATATAGCGCGAACTAGACCCGAATTGGGTATCAGAGCGCTTTACATAGCACCAGTTGTATTACATGAGGACACATTCATTTTATTGTTAGGTACAGGGAGATTAAGTGATTTGTCTAGAATCGCAGGATGTTCAGTGTCATTGCCGAGACTCGATCCCAGTTCCCCAGATTCATCTTGCAAGGCCTTCATCTCTTCCCATGTTTCTTCATTTGACAACATCATCCTACATTCCCTGACATCAGTCTTCTCTTTCAAGGGATCTTCATTAAAAATGTATGAATTTATAGCGCAATAGTGCACAGTCTCATCCGCATAGCAGTTGCCATCTGTAACATAATCATTTCCCTGTCAGTTGGCAGGACACTTGACCACTGCAAATTGGGCAGGCAGCTGCATTGACAGCAATGAATTTCTCACGCTCCCTCCGTTTAATATGGGTGTGTAGAAAATAAAACGACAAATATGAACATTGCCGCACCATCTTGCTTAGTGAGGGCCTTTACGTGCGCGTAAGCAGCAACCATTTTAGACATCGCGGCCATTTCATACTCTGCTGGTCACCTGTGAGTCACCCCAACCTCGCTATCATCCTCCCGCGCTCTGACCAAGCCTGAACACATGTACCAGGGTCGTAAAACCTTGTCAGCATGACAATGCCCGGAGTCACTTCCCTGCACCTGGCCACTCAATCCGGTCCCAGACACTAACCAACCCCTGTGGACATAGTTTATTACCCGCACACGGCAGGGCCTGTTTCACCAACAAAGGGGCCTGATCTAATCAAAGACACGAACCCTTAGATCTGACCGATCCCACATACTTTTAGATCCTGTCGAAATGTCCAGCCGCGAGATAGCGATCATCTGTTAGATCTGGGTGGAGGGACGATTGCTGCTGGGTTTGTGTGGGAACTAGCTTGAGGCAGGGATTCCAAGGATGTTTGACTATGCAATAAACTGATGCCAGGAATGTTTGACCATGTAATAAACTGATGCCAGGAATGTTTGACCATGTAATAAACTGACAAAAAAGTATATAAAAGGCCATGCCACAGAGATGCAATTAGAGCACCTCCTGACGATAGCCCTGGTGTCTGATGTGATGTACTCTTCTCTAGAGAAATAAACCTCTTCTTCGCCTTCCAGTTTCCAGCGCCTGCCTCGTTATTTTGATCGCTAAATCTTAAGGTAAATTAGAGGTGGTTTGCACCAAGCGGCATCGAAAATCTTGGGAGTCACGTTGCTTTTCATCAGGTGAACCCAAAGAGGTCATGAATGCACGCTGAGATCACAATTGCCCAAAGTCCTGTACGACCCCGAAGCAGTAAACCTCAATTGTTCAGTAATGCTGCAGGCCCTAGGCAAGGCTATCAACTGTACAACCTACGCAAAATACACTCCTTACAACCAAGAAGCTTCCACTACTTCCACAATAGTACAGATGGCATACTCAGCTCTAAAGTTTCATTTCCAGGCAAAGGCATCAGTGTGGCAGGTGAATTGCACCAGCGACACATTCTCGGCTCCCAAGATCACCTGCTCATACTTTGTCAATCGACTGCTAATAAGATGTTGCGTTCAAGTAGGAGTATGCAAAATCTCAACAGAGTGAGGAACATGCACTTTCAATGGATGACCAATCACAATGCTTTCACGCTGATCCAGGCTCACACATGTTGTAGCAACGGCTTTAATGCTGCGGCTACATGATCTAGAGTAGCCAAAATATATGCAACATGGCCTATGCGCAGTACCATGCATTTGCGTCAACACTGACAATGTGCAGCCTTTGCACTCACTGCAGAACAGAGTGAAGCATTTGTTAAAGTTGGGCATTTCCAGCGCTGGTGCTCGACAAAGACTCTTTCGCATTTCGTTAAAAGAGCGCATGCATTCATCATTCCATGGAACTGGATCTGACACATCCTTATGTGTAAGTGATTTGGCTGACAATGAGAAATTTGGAATCCATTGTGGACAATAGCCAACCATTCCCAGGAACATGTGACCTTCTTTTTGTCTGCTTGGCGGATTCATCTGCAAAGTTGCAGTAATGTGATGTCCTAGGTAGAGGACTTCTCTCCTAAGATTTGTACCTTAGCTTTCCATTTACCCTTGTGGAACTCTGCACCATACCAAGAATAAGCCTGGGCGTAGTTCGTGGAGTTTTGCTTAGCAGAACTCCGCGAAGTTACAAAAAACTCTGCAAAGTTCCGCGAGTGGCAGAGTGCAGTGCAAACTTCAATTTGTGCTGGTATTCCTGTCACCCGGGTAGAAATTGTACCCGAGCGGAAGCTCGCGTCTGTGAACTTACCGTTCGTGATTGCGAGCGGGGAAAAACTCTGCTGCACATCGCATAGCGGAGTTTTCTGCACTCCGCGAGCTCTGCGGAGTGCAGAATACTCCGGGAATGGAGCAAAGTTCACCGCCCAGGCCTAACCAAGACAGGATTTCCAAACCGGAAAGCAAATAAAAATTGGCTATCTGGGTGCAAGGGAATGGAAAAGAAAGCTTGACACAAATCAATGACAGAAAACCATTCAGCTTTGCGTGGAATCTGGTGTAGTATCCAGCTGGATTTGGCACAATCGGGCCACATGGGCTTGCAATCTGATTAATCCTATGCAAATCCTGTGTAATCCAATGCTTTCCATTGGGTTTCTGAATTACCATAATAGACGAATTACATGGACTCCCCATGATCTCTTTCACGATTCCTTGTTTGATAAATGATTCAATTAAAGATGTAATACCTGCAATTGTCTCTGGGCTCAAGTTATATGGGGGAATTCAAGGGTATTCTACATTTGGTTTCAAAGTAATGTATTGGAGCAACCCTTTGATCAATCCAATATGTTTTCCCGTAAAGTCCCAAACATCAGGTGACACAGTGTCTCTTAACTCTAAAGGCAAAACATCACTTGTCAACAATGGGAATAGACTTTCTGCTTCAGATTTGTGTTTTGCCATTTTAAACATAACATCCTCATTGTTTGTATGGAATTTGATTTCCTTCAATTTACAATAAATAGAAAAATTGAGTTGGCACAACAAATCTCGTCCCAATAAGTTTACTGGTCTAGAATCGCATATTTGGAAGTTGTACAAATTCTCAAATGACCCAATTTGTACAGTGACAGGTTCCGTTATGAGATTTTACATTAATCGATGTAAAACTCCTACTACTTGGAATCTTTCTCCCGAGAAAGGTAGATTGGTAACTTTCACTTTTCTTACAGTGGAACGGTAGCACCAGTGTCAACAAGGAACGAAACGGAGTTCCATTTACCTTGGTATTCACATAGGGACCCTTCTGGTCTCCCTCCAAGGATGCACCAAATATGCATTCCTCCTCCCCTCTCAAGCACTGTCATTGAGTCTTTGTCGTCAACTATATTTCAATCAGAATTACTCACAATGACTATGAGTGACTTAAACCAAGTGATTTACCCACAAGGAATGATGAGACAGAATCAGCAGAATTCAGTTTACATTTCAAAGTTTAGTTATTTATTGATAGGTAAGGAAGATTAACATTTAAAATAAGATGGCATGCAGTCCTAATAGTAAGTTAGTAAAGGCATTTAATAATATATACCAAGCCACTGAGATTCGGGGAGAATATGAAGGATGATCAGGGAAAATCTTCCTCTGATGAGGCAGATTTGGACTCATGGAGCGTATGTGTTAATAGGAAATAGCAGACCAGGTGACCCTTGTAAAGAACAACACAACTCCCAAATAGAGAAGGAACTATGCTCAGAGCTGTGCAACACAGCCTACTAGAATCCTGGAAAATGTCCCCTTCATGATTGTTAATTTCCACATGAGGGAGAGAAAGGACAGAAAAAGGTGATACTCAGTTAAAAACCAGAGACTTTAAGCAAACCTTCAGGCTTGTTAATGACTGCCCTCACCGCCTAAATAGTGGCATGCTTCATTATTGGTCTGCTACATGCACCCTGGTGCAGACCAACACTCAGGGTGGAGCGCTGATTTTTTGAGAAAGAAAAGGAAATAGTCTGCCTAAGTGGTAACCTTTATACTTATTTTATTTGTTGTCCCACTTGACATAGTTAAAAATAATGGTTGGGTGTGTAGAAGAAGCTGCCTTTCCAACACCCCTTCTACTCCTACCTACATGTTTCAGCCAATCATCCTAGCCCCAATGGGTCTCTGGCCTTCCTCAGGGTCCTGATCCCTCTAGGTGTGCTTTGTAAAGACCCTTAGGAAAGTTCAGCAAAGTATCAAGTAGCCGGTTCCAGTTTGTCACAACAGCAAATCACAGCTTTATGTCACAAGTTGCTTTTGTCCACCGATGTCCAAGCTTGAGCCCTCATTCTCCCAAGATTTGAGGATTATACTCCAATAGTTTCTGGGGTGACACCCCCTTGTATCACCAAAAATATCAGACCCCTCTGTTCCATTGGTCAAATGAAGGCTGATGTAGCAGGAAAGGAGATACAATCCGGAAAAAGTAAGTAAATTGATCACACACCTAATGTCATGTAGGCATAGGGTGGAAGAGGTGTGGCGCAGCGGACAGGGTAACTGACGCTAGAATCTGGGGCTCATGGTTCAATCCCCAGCACCGGCGGCAGGTCAGCCCAGCACTATGTGACTCTGGGCAATAGCTTACTTAATCTTTCTGAGGGCCCCCAGTGCTTGGACACCACTTCGGAGGTAGCTGTGCGCTTTACAAATACTGGTATTTCATTTCATTATTTCATAGGATACGTCGAGCAAAGGGGCATTTAAAAAGAAAACTTTAAAAGTTCACTAGTGTCACTTTTTCCAAGCAGGAGTTCAATGGTGTAGCAGAATTCACACTATTCAGTCCAAAGGATGTCAAAGAAGACAGTTATCATCTCAATCCGACTTGCAAGTTTACTGAATATTCCCATGCGCTTCGGAATATTCAGCCTGTGACTTCACTAGGAAAAGGAGAGTAAAAATGAGGCCTACATGAAATATGGCTAATACACGACAAGATTATGTTCTATTGTGAATCAGACATTAATAGGGAAACTAACATATTTACTTCAAAAACACATTAATAAACATTTTCAATCTGATCATAACTAATTCATGGAAGTATAGGGTACTCATACATATTTGTTGTAACTGTCAACATTATACATATATGAAAATGCATATTAATCTTATAATTTGAGAGTTATTCAATAATTACATGTATCAAACATATGTAAAAAGAAGTTTCATAAATACATCTTTAAGCATACTGGCGTAGCACCTACTTTTCTTTTGTCATTTCAGTGCATGCTTTATAGCACGAAATAATAATTTTGTACTTTTCATATGAAAATCAATCTACTACACATTATATTTCTTTAGTCTTATTATTTTCACATTCATAATCATGAGAATTAAACTCATTGGTACTTGTTGAATAATCACATCTATTGAAATGAATCACATAAATCGTCTCAACCTATCTTTCCATCTCCATGCTTTTACGATGCAGATATTCTGAATTATTTGTATGTAATTTTCGAAAACGTAAAGCTCAAAACACAGTGGTCATCATTTGTATAAAAGCTCTCATAATCATTTCTATTGTCATCAAAATTGTTAGGTGAAATCTCTGCTCTGCCAAGAGTCTACCTATATAATCCACTAATTGAGACAAATGTATGTGATCTTTGTATAGTTTAGAATGAGGCAAGTAGGAGAAACTACTGCCTCCCCTCTATTTTGATTGGAATGAGCAAACATTTTACCTCTGGCACACTTTGGATAAGTAGGCTCAAATAGTAGGACATTTAAACTGGGATTAATAGTGAGAAGCCATTTGTGACTTCGAATGTGACACCTCTTCAGTTTCGGATCAGGGAGACTAGCCACATCCAATGTCAATTCAGTCCAAGCTCCCAGTAATTAAGAAATCCCTATGTGTTACTCTCTGGATGGAAACATGAAGACAGCTCTTTTAGGGACAATAGTACTGGTCAGTTCTGCCCCTCACTGGCAGTCCCTGAATGCATCTCTGCAGACCTTAATGATTGGTCACACTCTTTTGCCTCTTTTTATCCAGAAATCCTGCAGCTACTGCGGAAATCAAGGTGAACCTGATAAAGAAAAGAAGGGACATGTAACTCCTAGTAAATGAGCCCAAAAGGACAATCTAGGAGAACTGAGCTTAAATGTGTGATATACATGGCCACAGCCAGACATAATGTTTGATGTGCATGCATATCCTTGGATTATTAAAGAGCATAAGCCAAAGATATAATTTGTGATTTTCATAAAGATAATTCTCAATTTAAATGTTGTAATAATCTAAGAATCATATTAGTTTTAAAGTCCTACTGTAAGAAATGGGGTTGCTGTTTGAAGGGGATGAAACCCTTCTCAAGCACGAACAACAATCCTTGTCAAGGTGACGTCACACGCAAACCCAAAACTGACCTATTATCAACAGAGCAGTCAGAATTAATTCAGAGGCATTGTGTAAAATATTTGTGCTGGACTGGGACAAAGTCACAGGTTCAGGCTGACTGAGATGGAGCACAGGCAAGTTTTATGGACCCAGTTAGGCCCCTGAACAAGACTACCTTCAAAACTAGGTGTGGAGTGATGTGAGATACTGCATCGAGGATGTGGTGTGCAGTTGAGGTGTTGCTTCACTTCTGGGATGCTGCGAGCCTGTGATGTGAGATCCTGTGTTTTGATCACGGTGGCTGTCGATGAGGGAAAAGTGCACTGCGAATTCCTGCTACAAGGATATGTTGCGCACCTGCTGGTTCCAAAGAGACTGTGGGAGTTGCAACACAAAGTCCTGCATCATCGTCTAGGCTTCCCAAAGAGGTTTGGATGCAAGGGCCTGTGTCGCGGATGCGTCCTGCAACGGTGGGTCCGAAGCAGGCTGTGAAGCCATTCGAAGTCCTTGTGCTCATATAATCCTCACAGCAGAGGCGATACCTCATTTCTGATCAGGGTTGGGCTGCACAGTAAAGGTGATGCCTCGGTTCTGCTGGATCTAGAGATGCGATGGCAGAGACCCTTCATGCCCACTTCCAAGGGTCCAGGACAGGGTAACAACACTGGTCAGGGTAGGACTCACAGTTGCAGAGAGTCCAGGTGCCTTTTAGAAGAGACTAGTCCTTGGACTCACTTTGGTGGTCCTGGCTTTAGGTTACTTGTCCAGTCCTTCTCACCCAGACAAAAGCGCAGCAGGCAGCAGATTAGCACTGCAGCAGTCCTTCTGGGCTGCAGTCCAGCAGAGTGGCAGTCCTTTCAGCAGCACAGCAATCTGTCTTCCTGGCAAAGTCTTCCATAGGTCCAGAAGTGTACTCAAGATTTGGTGTCTGAGGTCCAATATTTATACCTGTTGCCTCCTTTGAAGTGAGAGAAGCTTCTAGAGGTTTCCTGTTGAAGGGCCCTTTCTCCAGACTAATTACAGAGGGTATGCAATCCTTTGTGTGAAGGCAGGACACAGCCTATTTGGATGTATGAGGGGCTGTGCCCATCCTTCCTCCCATCCTGCCAGTGACGGCCCATCCAGGGACGCCTAAGCTGTGTGTGGCTGTCTAGGAGAAATACACAAAATCCTACTGCTAACTACACCCAGTCAAGTGACCCACAGACTACAAGCACTAAATTGATAAGGCAGGAAAATCAGAATTTTTAAAAGTGGCATTTTTAAAACTGTGATAAAAAAATATGACTTCACCTGTTCCTCTTTGAAAGTAACAGTATACTAAATGTAATAATGTAACTCAAATGTTATTCTATGGGAGAGTAGGCCATGCAGTAGTGAACATTGTATTTAGTGTTTATCACTATCAGGGCATGGAAAGCTTAAAAGTGATGTCTTACTTTTTAAATGCATTGTTCCCTGCTCTGTGAGCTGTTTAGGACCTACCCTAGGGGTGACATCTATGTATTAAAAAAGACAGGTTAGGCCTGGCAAAAGGTTTTATTTTGCCAAATGTATTAGATGTTTAAAACTGCCCACAGAGACTGCAATAGCAGGCATGAGACACGTTTAAAGGGGTACTTAAGTGGGTGGCGCTGGGTGCCTGTAGTGCTCTGTGTACATGGAGTGCCACTTTACTAGGGACCGATAAGTGAATTAAATATCTTAATTTGGGACAAGCCAATGTTACCATGTTTTAAGGAGTCAGCACACACACTTTAGAGCTGGTTAGCACTGGTAAACTGCACAGAGTCCTAAGGCCAACAAAAACAATATCAGAAAAATATGGCGGAGTAAGGCAAAACGTTTGGGGGAAGACAACCCTAAGACTGACAGGCCTAACAACCTCCATTGGAATAGATTCCATTAAAAAATGTATCCAGCAGCGATACATGTGATTCTTCTGCACGGCCAAATGTTGTAGGGACCATCGGAGTAAGAACATCAGATTGCCTGTCATATTTAGGGGTCGATTAGGATCGCGGACGGACTTGAGTCCGTCCGCGACCCCTGAGGAGGAGGGAACGTCCGCATGGGCTGCGGCGTTCCCTCCGATCAAATTAGGATGTGACCGCCAGGGTGGCGGTCACATCCTCTATCTCTAACATTGCGGCGGGTGCAGCTTCAAGCTGCACCCGCCGCAATGTAAAAAATCCATGCACAGCATTTGCGTGCACAAAGCGGCAGGCACCGCGCGGTGCCTGCTGCATTGTGCACGCAAATGCAGGGGGGTACCATAGGTACCCCCCATGTGCACCCCCCACCCCACCTTCACCCAGGGGGCCCGCAACGGGCCCCCGAAGTGAAGGTCCGTATGCTTTTCCACGGCGGTAAAGCCGCCGCGGAAAAGCATATATTTTCAGACATCCTAATATGCCTGGCGGTGTCTGATAGACACCACCAGACATGTTAGTGCTTTTCCGCCGCGGTCGCCTTCCGACCGCGGCGGAAAAGCGGCGGACAGATTATCAGACCCACCAGCCATCCTAATTTGGCGGTGGGTCTTTGGAGTCTCCGCCGCGGTTTTTCCGCATCCTCCAGGCCGGCGGACACTTCCGCCGGCCCGGAGGATGCGGAAAAACCGCCATCCTAATCGGCCCCATAGAGTGGATTATCTGATGTCTTTTTTTTCTGTCCATCAATGCCATGATATTCCTGGAGATCACAGACACCAAAAATGCAATGCTCCCACACCCTAGCAGAAAACTTCCTGGGTGTGAGTTTTTCTCTTTTCTTTTCAAAAACAAACTCCCACTTTTGCAGTTTGTTTCCGAAACCAGAATATTTGGCGAACAACCACCTGGCACAGTGACATCTTAAGGAGTTGCGGAGCCCTGTGCAAGATATATTTTGGGGTCCCCTATTTGGAGCAGCTTTGAATTTATTAACCCTATTTAGTTCATTTAATCCTCCCTGATGTTAAAAGATATTAAAATTATATGTAAAACCTTCAGAAATGGGAGCACACAAAAAACAGCCAAAAGCTCAAGCTGCCTGATGTCCGGCATCAATTAGTACCAAAACAAAGCCGGAACAAGCATTAGTAAGGGCATTTGGTTTTGAGTGTCGATCTATATTTTTTTACTTGCAACTATATTTTACATCAAATGCAGTGTCTAATCAGGGTATTACTTCTATTGTGGGATGGGTTATTTGTTACATGTTCAGGGGTCTAGTAGATAACACTAAAGAAAGGCATGCACATAATGTTTGAAATTGTAGCTTTAGTTGTTAAATATTTAGAATCATCATTATACCTACTTTCACGGCTGGCACTCAAGGTGCAATAGCGAAAATGAAAGAGCTCCCCTGAGGATGTTTACCATTCCATTTGTTAAAAATGATGCGCTTTGGCACCTTTGCAAAATATGGCACAGTTTGTTACAGCTTTAAACACCCTAGACCCTCTGGTGTAGAGCAGGTTGAGCCAATTTACCAATTTAAAACAGAGAATCTGATGGATTGTAACCACAGACCATCTAGAAATTAGATACGAATTTTGCATTTCAGGCAATGATCAGTCCTGTGAGACTAGAGGATTATTTGTTGTATTAGTGAGTCGCAAAACTCTGTTTACCAAGGAAGGACACATACAAGAAATAGACACTATATATTTTTAAGATTTTATCTAAATTAATGTCCTAATCTAGTGCCGAAAATATGTACAGATGTAACCATGAAAACAAACGCAATAGTGGCAATGAAAGCAATTAATCTGCAAACTACTAGAAAGAACTCTAACATTGTGATGACATTTCAGTAATTCATTGCATCTAATGGAATCGATCTTGGGCAACCAACCCTCCCTTCTAGCCACTAGGTAAACTGTCTTAGTACAAAAAGTGACTTTCTGAACTTCTTTAGGTGGCTTCTAGCTCGCATACCTTATGTGTGTTACATGAATACCAGGTGTTTTGTTTAATTAGCTTCTGTACTTAGAGCGCTCCAAGCTGATAAAGTCCCTGCTGGCCATGAGCAGCCTATGATTTAACTAGGGATGTTTTCCACTCACACAATCTCCCAGTCTCCCAGGAAGATGAAGAATGCTCTCTGGCTTATATGTAGCTACATATAGCATAAAAACAATCTTCTGAATATTTTGGAAAGAACATTCTTTGTGATTAATGGTATACAAAATGGAGGAATTAGCATACTAGATTGTGTTGCAAGATATAAATGAAATTAATACATATACATGCATAATTGATGTGCTATGGGGCTATAATAAAGCAAAGGTTATATGTTGTACATGTGCAATCAATACTAAATGCCACACACATTTACAAAGGAAAGATCTGCACTCAAATACATGAATATATGAACATCAGGCTTGGGAGTAATTTTAATTGCGCTGGAATTATCTGAGTATTGCAGTTATCCCACATCACTTTTTGATGCAGAATCACCAATAATTACACGATTATGCAGGCTCGCATTATTAAGAGTAATTTGAGGAGGAGGAAGCACAGAAACAGCTAATTTAGGGAGCACATTGTTGTTTTGTATTTAGCACTCTTTTCAGATTGGAAAATGCTTTCTCGCGTCCATTTTTAATGCAACTGTGAATAGTGCTCTAAAACAATAGCGCTAAATTCCAAGAGTGTGTTGGGGAGAAACATCACGCTGCTGCTCATGATCTGTTGCATGTAGAGCTATTGTTAAGTGCAAAATGCATCCTCCTGTCCATTTTGGATGCAACAGGGCATTTTATGCAGAGGCAATATCGCTCAATGCTGAATTACCCTTCATGTGTAATTGCGCTCACTCTCGCACAATTTTGCCGCAATTCCCTGTAATTGCACTCAAGCAACTACACAAGTTATGCCCACCTCTAATGAATATATGAAATGCATTGGGAGTACGTAAGCAGAAAACCCAAAGACCACATCAAAATTCAATAACTTATACCTAATTTATTTTCCTCTGCCTTGCCCCTCTTCTCCTTTTTATAGGTGTGCACTTCTCTGGTAAGACAGTTACCCTTAACTCTGCTTAGTAAGTGAAATGGGAAATGACAGAATACATGAGATGGAAAGAGATATAAAGAAAACAGTATACAGAGAGAGGCATGGAGTAGAGGGAGAAGAGGTTAGAGGGTTAGAGGTGATGTAAAAAGATATGAGGTAGGGATAAAGAAAATAGAGAAAGGTGTTGTAGCCAGAAGGAATGCTAAGGAGAGGTAGACAAAGGAAGAAGTATGTGGAGAAAGAGAGGCAGAGAAATAGGTACGTTTTTGAGTGAGGTAGAGAAGTAGAGGGAGATTAAGATAAGGTGAATTAAATGTAGAGAGAAACAGATGAGTACAGTAATCTAAGGGGTGAATTGGAGAATGGTAAATGCAGAGAATGGTCAACACAGACAAAGAAACTTGAGGGAAAAAATTAGATGCAAGGTTTGAGAGCTCAATGCTACTCCTCAATTGCCCGGGGCACCTCCGTGTTGGTGAAACACACACTCCCATGGATCCTATGCCGACCCGCAAGGGAGGTACAACATAATGTGGGGAAGGCTATCCGCACAGTCCATTACAATGGTATCGTGTTATGGTCCAAACTCGGACGACCCGGAGTTTTTCTGGGTGTTGGGGGGAAAGATACCACACACCTCATATGAGGTGGAGACTTTAATGTCACAATTAACCCTAGCCTAGACAGGTCACACAGACAACAACACCATTACACGGCTGCGCAGCTAGTCCTTGGAGAACTCACAACCCGTCGACACGTCACAGCTCCTGCTACTCTTCCGCTCATGCTTCCTGGTCGCGCATAGATTACTGCTGGTCGATAGGACACTGGCAACTTGGATGTCACACACATCGTATTTACAACGCACATTTTCGAATCACTCGCCCGTACTTCTGACTCTCACCCCGCCACAGGAGGAGCCCCCATATTTAGCATGGCGCCTCAATCCGCAGTCCCTTCTTGACCCTGTTTTTAAAGACGAAGGCGAACAAGAGATATCGGACTTCTTCCTTCGTAACAATGGCTCTGTTCCTCTATACTCTACAATATGGGAGGCTTTTAAACTTACCATACGATCCATCTGCCTGGCAAAAAGTGGCAGGGTGTAGAAGATATCCATAACACACTCCACAAATAAGAGTTAGAATTCAAGCAAACTGAGTCCGATTTCCAGACCTCGCCCTCTCCCACATTACAAGCACACCTACGCATGCTGCTCACTGACTACCAAGAAACTGCAGAACGCGAGTGTAAATTTAGGGGAAAATACCACAAACCTCGCCAGTACGGGGAGGCCTCCTCAGTCCGGCCTCCACGCTTCGCCAACACTGTATTAGAAATTGAAGATGAGGACGGCATGACACACAGAAACTCCTCGGATATACTGGCTGCGTTTAAACAATTTTATAAAGAATTGTACTCTACCCACCGCCACACTCCAGTAGACTTTGAATCATTTTTTGAGGACACCGCCATAGCCTGGCTGGGAAATGGCCAAAGAGAGTTCTTTCTAACCCACCATGATGAAGATGATGCGATCATCTCAGCTATTATGCAATTGCAATCTGGCAAAGCTCCAGGGCCAGACGGCCTACCGGCTGAGTTCTATAAATTAAATTGGCATCTCATTATTCCGGTACTGAGACACGTGTGTGAAGAAGCCCGTGAGACCGGCATTCTACCCCTTACAATCCGTGAAGCTCTCATCATTTCTTTGCCCAAACCAGGCAAATCGCCTACACAATTAGATTCCTACAGGCCCCTCTCTCTTATAAATGTAGATGCCAAAATCCTCGCCTAATTAATTGCAAATCGCATCAGCCCCCTTATTCCAGTGCTGGTCCTCCTGTACCAGTCAAGATTTGTTCCGACTAGGAGTAGAGCCCATAATTAGAGAACATTGTTCACCGTGCTTCACGACATAGACCCCAAGGAAAACGCGGCCGCCATATTCCTTGATGCCACCAAGGCATTTGACTCCCTGGAATGGGACTATCTATCCTTTGTTCTGGTACGCATGGGATTTCCCCCCCATTTCTGGCCTGGATTCACTTATTGTAGACTGGACTCCGTGCCACTGTGATGGCAAAGGACCTACGCTCTTCCTCTTTTGCACTGGCAAGAGGCACCAGACAAGGATGTCCCCTTTCCCCTCTTTTATTCGCTTTGGCTATTGAACACCACGTGGCAAAAATTAGACAACACCATCGAGACCACGCCATCATCGACCCAGAACAGCAGATTCTCATATCTCTATACGCAGATGATATTACTCTATACTTGCGTCATCCTGATCAGCCTGAATCCTATACTACGGTTATTTATTCTGTTTGGCCAACTATCAGGGATCGCCATTAACTGGAATAAATCCCAGATATGTCCTCTCACTGAATCCACCACGAAATTTACCCCTGATTTTCCCCTTAAATGGTGTGACAACACTCTCACCTATCTGGGAATCACTGTGTCTCACGCTCGCGATGAACTCATGACAGCTAACTATGGACGCGCTTTAGACTCCATCACTGATAAAATCACAGGATGGATTGCACTGCCCATATCCATGGCTGGTAGAGCAACATTAATTAAAATGCCCATACTACCCAAACTCCTGTACCTATTTGTCAACATTCCATATGCCCCCAGTCGCCACTTTTTCTCTGCCATCAAGATTCAACTCATACAACTCCTATGGGGAGGGAAACAGGCCAGGCTTAAATGCGACATACTCACGCGTCCCTTCAGCACGGGTGGGTTCTCGGTACCAGATATGGAACTATATTTTAGCTGGGCACAGGCACATTATGCTACATACTGGATGAAACACCCCCCTCATGCCTCCCTGGTGATTAAAGATGGCTACATGAATACCACCCTAGCACCGCCTATCTCAGTGTCCCTGTGGTCCCCAGACATCTTGCATCTACCACTGTTCAGTGTACCGACAGCGCATGGCACGACCTCGCCAAAACTCACTGCACACTAATGTACTTCCGGCTCCTGCTCCTCTTCGGGTGGCAGGACCTCCCAGTCATGGAGGAGGGTGCAGCTCCTCTGAAAACTCTCCATACACACCTGGGGCACCTTTATACTAATGAGAAGTTTAGCACCAGCGACAAATTCTTTAAAAATATAAACCCCACTCCATTAAAACGCTTCTACTACATTAGACTGAAATCCGCTACACCCACTTTCCCCCTTGAACCTCCAGTGATCCCCTGCTACATGTACTGCTGCAACAGGACGTCCCTGCACATGTACTCTCAAAATTATACCGAACCGTACAAACCAACAGAGAATATGTTCCGCCATTGGCCTAAAGCAAATGGGAGAAAAAACTTGGTCACCCATAACTGACGAAGAGTGGACATATTGCTGTACACAGACGGCAAATTTCCGCTAGCAGTAGATTCAGAATTATACATTACAAGTATTGTACATTGTTTATATTATACACCAGCGCGAATGTACAGACTAAAGCTTTGTGACAACGATCGCTGCAACCGCTGCAGAAGGGAAGGAGCCTACTTTAGACACTTAGCCTGGGATTGGCCACCTATACAACGCTATTCGGTAGAAGTACTTGCTGTATTAGACCTCATGACAGGCCTGCATGTCCCCACAGACCACTTTACTAGCTTGTTAGGTTACACTGAACCTATTGCTGCTAAAATGCGCAAGTACACATCCATGGCGCTACTACTCGCCAAAAGGAAAATTGCCTGCTGGTGGGGAAGAGGGAGAGCGCCGAAATTTAAGGACTGGCTCCAGGACCTTATATACTACCGAGAGCAGATACATACCTATGCAGAACTTCAACCCCCCTCATCACGCCTGAGAGACCTCTGGGGCCCGCTGCAAACGTATTTATTGGAACATGCTACTGACAATAGTGGGAAAGCCTCGTGAAGTACATCATACGCCCCTTGACAAAACCTCCCATTAGGTCTTGCACTTATCGCACACTGGGAGACATGGGACGATGTGTGTCACTGCCTTATTATCTATAGGCCAGAACATCCCTTAATTGTGGTCATACCTCTTTAGCTTACAGTACATAAGTGGAGTTGTTTTCCTATAGATGCTTCAATTGTTTGTTAGTGTTTCGCTACTTTATGCTTACAATGATATTCCTGCCTTCACAGCCAAACACTCCAACCAACGCGGCCGGCCCGGAAGGGTTGTAGGCGGCTTGCTGTGTACTCCCCTACCCCCCTATTACATCCATCTTACACATTCGTAATGTCGCTATGCCGGCCCGATTGCGGTTTTTAGGCAGAATGCTGAGATGTATAACTATTGTTCGTCTTCAATAAAGGTTTTTCAAAAAAAATTGTTTTAATGTATTGAGAGCTCAAAATAAGAAGTATTGAAAAATGGTTTAGGTAAAGAGTCTGTTGGGAAAAGAGAAAGGTAGAGAGGGGGATGGTGATTTACAGAGAATTGGAATATAGAACAAAAAGAGGAAGCTGAAAATACATGTATTAAACAAAGAAAGATGTTTATATAGAGGTAGATACATCTGAGATAGAAGAAGAGGAACATATGGTGAGGTAAAGAGATATATAAAGAAAGAGGTTGAGAGATAATTGAGATGGAGACATGAGTTAAAATGAAGAAGGACAATAGAAAGATATGTGTTTATGTGTGAGAGACAGAGAAAGAGAGAGGAGTTGAGAATAGAGAAAAGAGGTAGATGTAAAGAAACAGTGGTAGCCAGAATGGAATAAGATATTTGGAGAGGTGAATGAAAGGGAACAGATGCAGTATGAAAGAAAGAGGAGGTTGAAATATGAAGTGCCAACTAATGGTTCGATACATTGAGAGGATGTGTAGGGACGGAGAGCAGTGGGGTATACAGAGGTGAGATAGTGAGGGAGATGTGATGTAGACAGAGACATAATATCAAGAGGAGAGGAGAGGGGAAGTGGTGAGGTAGAGAAAGGACTGAGGAAGAGGTAGAGAGGGGTAGGGGAGTGGAGACTTGGAGAGAGAGTTAGAAAAGTAGAGTAAAGATAGAGATGCAGTAGTGTGAAAAGTGGAGTAAATGAAGAAGAGATACAGGGAGGGCAGATTGAAAAGTACAGTGAGGCACAAAGGGAGGGATGCTGTAGAGAGAGGAGATCAAAAGATAGATAGAGATATAGGCACAGAGAGTGCCATAAAAAGGGGCAAGATCATGAGAAAGAGTTAGAGATAGATAAAGTATATTGGGTATAATGTAAGAGAGGTGAGTTAGACACGGGTTAGGTACAGAGAGGTGAAGTAACGAGATAGAATGGAAGGTGTACAGAGAAGCAGAGACAGAGAGAGAGAGGTTAAGAGAGATGGTAGAAGAGGAGAGGTAAAGTAAGAAGAGACATTATTTTTCAATGTCATTACCACCAACTACCTGAGAGTGTGACGGTTAAGGCAGGTCAGGACAGGCATCCACACTGAGAGGTAGATGTATTTCTTAGTGCAATTCAGAGCAGAAATCAAAGTTGATGTGCTGAGTTGTGCAAGAAGGAAAAAGCACAGCAGAGCCATATTTATTAAAATTGGACTAATGCTGCTCACTAACACTGGGTAGGTGCACAAACAGACTGCTAAGCACCACAGATAATCTTTGCACCATGGTGCAGATGCGTGGGCATGGTCTGTCTAGCATAGAATTTGTACTGGAATCCTGCCCCTCCAGTACACACTCCTATGTTTAGACAAATGCTTAAATAATTCTAAGATTGTTTTGTGCTGTACAGTGTAGCACAGATGCAATATGTTAAATATTTTCAGAAATTAAGACATTTCTCAATGTTAGTGCCTGCTTCAAAGAGGCATTATTTGACACAGAGCCTTGTCTGGCTATCTTAGTGGAATAAACTATGTGTCCAAAACTATGGATGTGTGTGCTAACATGTCCACATTACAGCCAGGTAATGCTCTTTTGACACAAAGTGCTGAAAAGCAACACAAAGTGCTATTTGCTCTGAGAAAAGAGTACTTTTCCCAGGCAAAATCTTTTAGCATGCAAAAGTGCTATTTGCTCTGAGAAAAGAGTACTTTTCCCAGGCAAATTTATTTATTCTGGAATGGAAATACCCTCGCTAGAGTAAGACAGGCTTTGCATCACTTTGCATGACTTTTCCCCGGCCTTTCGTAAATGTGGCCTTAAGTTCTGTTGAACATGCTCTGCTCTTAAATTATAAAAAGAAGATGATTTACATGAGATTATGAGAAACATTAATATGGCAAGAATGTTGGCTGGCCCACTCACTTTAGCAGGAGCCCTTTGAAAGGAGAAGCTGAGGGCAATTGTCCACTTTGCTCAGGCCTGAAAACATCTCTTACCTAACAGACTTAAGCTGGCCACCAAACTTGAAGTTCCTTCTGAAGAACAACCGTAACAGCAGTTCCTTTGAAGGCACAGAGATCACTGTTGATCCAGCTGTGATCTCTAAATTTTGCAAGCGGGAACCCTTCAGGGTGGCAGGCATAATGTCTTCAACCAAACAATAATTTAAGCCCTTTGAGAAGTTTCTGAATCTTAGTTTTGCTCAGATTGCAAAATGCTCATAGAAAAATTGCAGTTAAAATAGCATGTGTGAATGAGAAATGATACCCAGACAGTCTCCAAAGCTCACATTCTGAGAGCAAAACATAGAGGGTTGCTTAAGGATACGTGATTTTATTGCTTAATTTTATGTATAATATCTATTAGAAATGGGGGTCTTTAGTTGGCAGTGGTATGCACCCTGTCCAAGTAGGGATCCTTCTTTCTAGGCACGGTAAGGGAGTTTCATAGCCAAGATAACCCTTGCTCACACCCTTGGTAGCTTGGCATGAGCAGTCAGGCCTATCTTAGAGACAATGTGTAAAGTATGTGTAGATAACACACACAGTAACACAGTGAATAGACTAGAAATGGACATCACATCAGTTTTGAACACTAAAGTGTTTTTATCTAAACCAAACAAGACCAAAACAACACAAATCCAACATACAGAATTTAAAATGTGATTTTTTCAAAGCTTTCAAGCAATTTTGTACTCAATGGATGCGGTGATTTTACACAAAGTACATTAGACGTGTCAATATCCACAAAGAAAAACAGCTGCAGAGGAAGGAAGCATCAGAAAGCACAGCAATGCATTATTTTTTGAGTCCCTGGGGAGGTGATGCATCATTTCAGCTGCACACATGAGAAGTGTTGAGTCAAATCCAGACTGTAAGGGGAAGCGATGCGCTGAAATCCAGGATGATTCTGGTCTGCGGGTGATGCGGTTGAAAATTTGGTGCACAGGTGCAATGAGTGAGAAAATCCAGGCACTGAGGGTTGATTCCCACATTCGCAGACAGGTGATGCGTTGTGCACCAAAGTGATGCGTCATTTACGAGGCTTCACATCGTCTTGCGTAAGTTCTGGGAGGCTACACAGTACAGCTTCATAGGGCTTTGTGTCGTCCAGCGTCAGTTCTAAGGAGCTGTCAGCTGTACGGTGGGACTTGGCAAGGTTTGCATCATCCAGTGTCAGTTCCGAGAGGCTGCACGGCAAGGCTTTGCAAGGTTTTGAATTTCTTCACTCAGTTCTTACAGATATCAGATGAAGAACCCACTTCTGAGGCCCTTTTACTGGAGTGAGGCACCTCAGCCAAAGGTAGGACTCACAGATGGCAGAGTCCAGCAGCACCAGCAGAGTTGCAGGAAGTCGTTTGTGTCCCTGAGACTTCTTTAAAAGGAGGCAAGCACACACAAGCCCCTGGAGAACCTTGGAAAGCAGGATACAGAAAGCAAAGTTCAGTCCTTTCACTGCCCTAAGAAGGGAGCAGCAACTGCAGGCCAAACCAGCAAAGCAAGACACAACAAAGGTGCAGTACTTCTCTTGACAGCACTTCAGCTCTTCTTCTTGGCAGGGTCCTCAGTCCGGACGTATTTTATAGATGTAGGGTTACAGGTCCAATACACCCCTTTTCGCCTTTGAAGTAGGCATTCTTCGGAGAATTGTCTTTCTAGTGCACAACTACTTGTCCTGCCTGGTCTTGGCTCGAGACATACTCCTCGAGGGTGGAGACAGCATTGTGAATTGCCAGGCACAGCCCTATTCAGGTGTATTTGTTAACTCCTCCCACCACTCTAGCTCAGCTCAGCCTGGTGATGGGCCATCAGAACATGAAGGGCACATCGCAGCTCTCTATGACTGTCTAGAGTCAATGCACAAACAGGCTTCTGTTAGTCTAAACCAAACGTTGATTCCACAAGCAGGCAGAGGCATAGGATGGGTAAACAAGAAAATGTGCACTTTCTAAAAGTGGCATTTTCAAACACAGAATTTAAAAACCACCTTTACAAACTGGTGTGCGACCCAAGAGAAAGCACACCAGTTTATAAAGCTAAGGGGTGCGTTACAAAATATCGCAGAGTGTGAGGTAAATGGTTGGGGAATGTGGAGGGTCCAGTTTAACCTGGTTCCAAACTCTGTCTATGTATTTTTATGGGGAACGTGATTGGGGGGTATAGTGTTTGTGCGAATGAAATCATACTTGTGATTCCTGTGTATTGGCTGAATTGTTCTTATGTTTTTAAAACCAATAACATTTGCATCACCTTCACAAAACGATGTGTTTTTAAATTCTGAGCTCAGAGAGTCCAAACTCCAAATCTCTAGCTGTATTTAATTGGAAGTTACACTTGTAAGATGTTACAAGGCAGCTCCAATGATGAGCCTATGGGAGAACTAGTCCTTGCAATAGATAAAAATGAAATTGGTAGTATTTCACTATCAGGACATATAAACCACACCAATACATGTCCTACACTTCACATATACCGCACCCTGTCCATGGGGATACCTTGGAGATACCCTAGGGGTGCCTTAGATATAGTGAAATTAAAGGTTTAGGCTAGGCAAGTGGTTGGCAGTTTAAAACTGCAATCACAGATGCAGCAATGGCAGGTCAGAGACATGTTTATGGGGCTACTCATGTGGGTGGCACAACCAGTGCTGCAGGCCCACTATAAGCATTTGATTTACAAGGCCTGGGCACACACAGTACATTTTAGTGGGGACTTACCAGTAAACCAATTAGGCCATTCATGGATAACAAATTAGCAGTACAATTTAGACTGATAGCATACGCACGTTAGCACTGATCAGCAGTGGTAACGGGCCCAAGTCCTAAAGCCAACAAACATAGGTCAGAAAAAATAGGATGAAGGAGGAAAATGTTTGGGAATAAACCTGCATAAAGGGCTAGGCCCAACAATATCCTACAGCTTAAAAGACCCCAGTCTAAATAAACCTATTGTTTTACTACTGCTACTAGCTTAAGGGTATACATCTCTAAGAAAAATTTGGACTAGTTCATAGAAGTTATTTGTTCATGAAATGCTCAGGCATTGTAGATATCGGTGAATTGGGGTTAAAAATGCAATCCCAATCCACTAACTCTCAAATGCGTGGTGCCTGAAATCTCGTGGACTGCAGAAATCATGAGGACTTTCACATTTCTATTGTGTTGTTGATAAAAAGGCCCTTACCGTCATGGACCCTAACTCCATCATGGATGTCTTTAAGTCATTGAAAGTGCGTCATGCCGCAGACTCAGATATTGTGCCAGCAGAGCTTTTGAGATAAAACTTAAGTTGCTGGGATATGGTTCTCTACCATATTTGTAAGCAAGTAGTCTCTCTGTGGGAGATCCCAGAAACTTGGAGTGTAAAACGGATTCAGAAAAGGTGATTGAGGAGCTCCTGAAAATTATGGTCTTATCTCAATTTTAGATGTTAACTGTATTGATAGAGCAATTTGTTAGGTGAAAAAAAATCAAACATCTTGGGACATTCCCCACAGGATATTGCTGATATTGAAGGTGTTGCAAAATGACACTTATGCTCAAGTAAATGTTGACCAGGAAGGTAGATTATCTTAATGCATCTCTGTGAACAATGGTGTTAAGCAGGGCTGCACATTGGCTTTAACTCTGATCGTTTAGCTGACTAACCTGCTTCGCTCCTATCAAACCACTTATTCTCCCCTACAATAGCATCTAATGGAGTTTCTTGCATTCTTTATGCCAACAACCTCATAAACATGGTGTATATATCTAATGGTGTACAGCTTAAACGTGATGCTCCTGGCAATTACTTTGAAGTGAACACGTTAAGACCCATGTGGACAATACTAAGACCATGATATTTCCGCTAAGATAGCAAAGTTCTCATGGTGGTTAAATTAGGTACAATTCTGGCAGATTCACAACCATAAGGAGTCTTGTGTGATAATCACATATTTAAAATGGGATAGCCACTTCGCAATGGTTCAGATTTATGTTTTAATGGAAAAAATAGGATTTTAGGTTAAAGGGATAGAAGACCCACTCTGGCAACAACCACAATTCTAGTCAGGGGAACCACAAAAGTCACTAAATTAACTTGTGCTTAACCTCCGGCAGCTTGGCATAAAAGCAATTATGCTTAACTTAGAAGCAGTGTAAAGTATTTATGCAGCACACAAGGTGTAATAAAACCACAAACACAATACAAGGAAACTCACAAAACAATTTAGAATCATAGAGTAATTTTTAATAAATAAAATTATACCAGAATGGAAAAAGTCCAATTATTAAAACTGGAGATATTACATTTTGAATAATTAAGTAACTATAGCATCTAAAAGCACAAAGCGTCATCTCGTCGTGCTATACTGGGGGAAAGTCTTAAGTTCAGGCCGACTATGATGAAGCACAGCTCGGTTACAAGGACCAGGTTAGTACTGTTGAAAGAGTTACCTTCACAAAGTCTGGTGTGAAGACTTCCGTTCGCGGTGGAGGAGGCCACAAGGAGCAGGGAGAACATTGCAGATACTTGTAGCTGTAGTGTGAAAAGCAGGCCAGGTTTTGCCTTTCAACTTTCTTCATGGAAAAATTCAACTAATGCCAGCCAAGGGTCCAGGACCTGGGGAGGCACCTCTTGGGCATCAGGAACTGGATCCAGCAGAGGTCAGGGGAACTCATGCAGGTCCAATTGCAGGGCAGGGTGGTCCAGTGCAGCAGAGAGGCCTCTGGAATGTGTCATGCCCCTGCAGCTCAGACAGGAAACCAGACTACTGACTCAGGCTAGCCTGTGATGAAGGAAGCAGGTCCAGTCTTTCTTCTCAGAGAACAGGACAGTTCTCAGGTAGCAGGACACCCCTTTGGGAGTCAAGGCAATCCTCAAGCAGAAGCAGTTCTCAGGTAGCAGCAAGAGCTACTCATCAGTGTACTTCTGGATCTGTGGACATTGCAGAAGAAGGACTGTCCTGCACCCCATAGGTCTGTCTTGCTGCTTGAGGGCTGCACTGCTGCTCCCCAGACACCTATCTGGGGAGCAGCAGTGCAGCCCTCAAGCAGCAAGACAGACCTATGGGGTGCAGGACAGTCCTTCTTCTGCAATGTCCACAGATCCAGAAGTACACTGATGAGTAGCTCTTGAGACCTAAATTACATACCTGGTGCCCACCTTTGTGTGTAGAGTGACACCCTGTCCTACCCCTTCATCTGGTTCACGAAAGTTGTTCCCTTCCCCTGTCGAAGCTCAAAGAAGTTTGGGGTGACAAAAGGCTGGTGTCAGGTGCCTTTGTGTATACTGGAAGCAAGCCCTTCGAAGTGCAAGTGGGACAGGGCACAGTTCCACCACAGCCATTGTGTCAGGATTGACCAACCTGTCCACACCAAGTCCCTTTTGCATCACTTTCTGGAAGAAAGATCAATCCCAGCAGCAGAGCCATTCACTGTCATGGGATCTAAAACACTAGCAGAAGGAAAAAATTGTTATGACAAGCAAAAGTAAATTTTCTAAAAGAGGCATGTTTATATTTGTGACTTAAGATCCAAATTTAAAAAGAAAAGAGGATTTTAAATACAATTCATTTGAATCGCAACAGTACATTTCGATCTCCTCCCAATTGAACGTTAGCACTTATTAAAGGTAAAAATGGTAACCCAGTGTTAGCCAATGGGAGAAATATACCGTACAGTAGTGAACAACTGTGCTAGAAGATTTTCATTACAGGACATGTAAAACTTAACCCCACATGTTCTACTTTGTAACTACTTTAGGAAGATACACTAAAGCATACAAAAAGTGATGGATGGAATACTTAAATTAATCTCAGGCACTAGTAACTACTCAGGCCACATCCCAATCCACTGTTTTTTGCACACCATCTCACCTCAGTTTGGAACCAACCATATGCAAATCCATCTTGACCCTGCTCCAACTGGCACAATCAAGCCCGAACTGCTAGATTAGGCCCTCACAGAACCGGAACACAAACAACCCAGGACCAGTTTCATCTTAGTTAGGGCTCACCAGCCAGTTATAGATTGTTTCAAGTGACACAGTTTGCATGGGACCCATGTCTGGGCATACTTTCCCACTTAGGGCAACACACTAAAACATATAGAAAGTAATAGGCCTTTGGGCCTACCTAAGGGGTGATTTATATGTAATAAAAATGAGTCTTTAGGCCTGCCAAATGGTTTAATTTGCCAGGTTGAAATGGCAGTTTAAAACTGCACTAGAGGCTGAAGTGGCAGGCCTGAGGCAAATTTGAAAATGCTACTTTAGTAGGTGGCATAAGGAGTGCTGTAGGTCCACTAGCACCATTTAATTTACAGGCCCTGGGATGTAGTACCATGTCCTAGGAACTTCCAAGTTAATTAAATATGCGAATCAGATGTAGTTCAATTTTACTATGCTTTAGGGAGAGAGCAGATGCACTATAGCTATAGTTTGCAGTGGTAAAGTGCACACAGTCCTAAAGCCAACAAAAATGAAATCATAAAAACAGGAGGGGTGATGGTAAAAATCTTTGAGGGTGACCTTGGAGAAAGGAGCAGGTGCAACATTTAACATAAGTCTATGCCCTATTCGATTTTGATGCTGGTTAAGAAAAATGGAACCTCAGGCTTTATATGTGGCTGAATTATTGGTGTTTGACTTGCAGGTAAATGAGGCTATTCTTGAGGATATTTGGAAATTATTGTATCTTCCTCTAAGTAAAAAGCTTTAAAGTATTGGAGCAAAATTGGATTTGAAGGCCTGGGCTTTGCTAGCAAAAAGCTCCTTGTAACAAATATTTTTCACACATAGGAACTACTGAAATTAACACTATTTCTAACATCTGTAACAATGCCCTGAGGTGAGGGGAGTTAGAATTTTCTAATCTATTCAAGCATTGTTTGCAGTTGCTGTATGATGAACTGATCCTTGGCTTCTGGAAAAACGTTATGTACTCATGAGTACTAAAAACTTATTTTCAAACAACAGCAACACAATTAACTATGGAAAGAGATTATGACTATTTCAAAAGGGACATTCAGTTAGCAATTTTAAGGATTTAATAGGGAAACCAAACCCGCATAAGAATTGCCCGTTGTATAATTACTTTTTTAGTCATTGGTGAGTAATTTCTTTGGTGTTCCAATGGCAGTGCCTATAAAATAGGCACCACCATGGGAACGCCAAAGGAAGTTCAAGCATAAAATGGACTGTGAGGTCCATGCCGTGCTGAAACTGGGGGTGCATGCACACAGGGGGGCACATGTTGTGCCCCCCTGTGTGCATCCACATGGAGTGAGACACAAGGGGGCACTGCAGGGCCCCCTTTCTTTCCTCACCACCACAGTTTTCATGGAGGAAAGACTGCCATGAAATCAGTGGCGGTGAGGAGAGCCGTAATATGCTTGGCAGGACCCGGGGGTCCCGCCTAGCATATTGATGCCTCTTGACTGCCGCGCCACTGCCAGGGAGCAGCAGTTCACTGGAGGAGTCAGTGTTCCCAGGGCAGCACAACCACCAAGGTCATAGTGTGGTGGCTGAAAGACCACCACTGTTGCCCCACCACAAGTCTGCAGTCCGAGGACAGTGATAAGCATGGCTCAAATCCACCTGAGCGACTTACCTCACTCATCTATCATTCTCATATAATAAGCCAGCCAGGCAGTGGAGAAGAATTAGAAATATATTTATTAGGACATAATATTCATCCGCAGATGGGCCCTGTCAGGTCTACACCCCAGGGAGTGCATCGAGAGGACTGACTCATCCTATCATGACAATACATTATAACATTACGAATACGAATAGAATGTCTGGGGGTCAAAAAAATGCTACAATCCTACTGTGTAAACATCAAACAGAGTGCAATGAGATGGACCAATATGTGCAAATAAGTGAAATTATGTGTCATACTGCACTCGCCCATCAGCTCCCGTCCGGTACCGCCCAATACATCATTTGGGCTCTCCTTACCCAGGAGAAAGTACAGTTTGTCTTTAGATGTAATATTGACAGTGAGACAACTTCCACAGGATATAAAGCTGTGCTTGTGCTTAAACCGGAAAGTTATTCATAAATGTGTCTGCCGGGTCGTTAATCTAGCCCTTGGACCCTTATCTATAGTTGTTTTTCACAATACATTATAACATAACATGGCAGGGTAAAGACACGCCCAGCCTGGAAAATTACAGAACTAGCGAAATGGTGAACAATGAACTCATACATGAGGCATCTGAACCTGTAAAGGCAACATTTATCTCCCCTCAAGGTCACAGAGCCGAAGCTCTGCTTCTCCAGGGCATGGAAACATTTCTGCAAAACTAACTCCAGGCAAAAAAAGCTGAACCAAGGATTTTCTGCTCTTAAGGGAGGGGGGGAAACTGTACCATGAGACATTGTAGCTGCAGAGCAAATGTCAGCATCAGAAGTCTGTCTGCCATAGACAAGTCCCTCTCTCCTATGAGATAAGTTGAAGCTTACATATTACAAAAATAGCTCAGTGGGTTACAGCACATGAATTTTAAGCTGTAACTGCATATTGGTCAGACACACTAGGCTAACATTTCATAACATCATTAGAACATTCTGCAACAGGAAAATTACTACCTATCAGACCCTCCTTTTAGCCTATTGTGGCTAACACAAGTGCAGTCACAACTTAAAGGTAAGGACTATACAATTCTAAAGGCATCACTCATCAATCAAAGGGAAACAAAAACAAAAAAACCAAGAATAACCAATAGTACATCATCATAAAAGATATCTGGTATCGGGAAATTAAATACTAGGATGAGCATAATCACAGAAGTAGTGCAGCATACTATAGGGCAGGAAATGCAGAGGCAACAAGTAAAAGAACAACCCCTGCAATACCTACTAAGACAATAATTATTCTCTGGGTGTGAAACTCCCTCCTTTTTGACTAATCTAAACATATGTTCTCGAGGTACCAATTCTCTATAACACTATGTCATGATCGGACTACTTAAAAATACATCACACTTTAAGTCAAGAGCAGGAATTAATGCAAATAAGATCAAACTGTCATTATCGAGGAAAACACCCTATTGAATCCAATACTGAGGGCTCACTTGCATTATCAGCTAGGACCTATATCTAACATCCTTGAAGTAATTTTTTTTATCGGCTGAGAAATGTGTTTTACTAAACTACTCAAAGTATACTAACCCTCACAGCTACTTCCATAGGGCAAGAATACAAGCAACAATTTTCCACCCCTGTGTATGTATGAAGGCAATGACCCACACACCCATTAATTTGCAGTACTATAAATAACATGTGTCAGGTGCAACATTTGAATACTGCATCATCCTAATGAACTTCCCAGTGCTCCTCTTCGTGAGGATCTAGAGTACCAATGACATTCTCAAGTGGCGTTGAAATAATACTCATGAAGGTATGCGCCAAGCAACAAGAAACTAATTCTCTAAAGAGAAATATGAAAGCAACAGATGATTTTTTAATTTTTTTGATGAGTTGCTAGCAAGTGCAGCTCCAACGCAGATGATTTTTGAATTTTTGATGGACAATACGAGCCTGCCTGTGAGGCTCAGACGGACACAGGGAGAAGACTCCCCTCTGGCTGGCTGTGTTGCAGATTGTTTCCTTTAGTTTACTTTGGACTTTTAGCTAGGAAAATGAGTCCCTTTGAATGTTCCTATTCCCCAGGAGGAGCAGCCTCTACGGCTCCTTGACCAGATGTCCCAGATCTCATTTTGTTCTCATGGTCTACAAATTTAATACTCACTACATTTAATCCTGTACTCCAGTGCACACTAGCAGACATTTGCACAAAACACACCCTCTGCATTTCAACTCAGCGGGTGGGGCACTGGACAAACTGCAGACAAATACTGTTACACACATATATACATTACACACATATATTCATTCCCACCAGGCCACTCCTATGAGCAACACAATCAATATTTTTTCCCTACCCTCGCATCATCAGTACTCCCCACTAGGTATCCACTAGCAAAGACACTAATCAGTATGCCAATCAGAGACCACCCAACTCAATAATTATTGAAATAGAAAACTTTTATACTATGACATTGTCCAACAGTGAAACAAAAAAAATCAACAACAAAAATGGACACAACAGACAACCAATAAATCTCTCTTTTCTTTTTGCCATTGAACTGCACACAGATCAATCACTTACTGAATACAAGCCAAACAATAGGAGTAACATGTGCTTATCAGAAACACTCACTAACATATTTAGTAAATTAATTTTTCTCAAAACAATCCTTCTTTTCTCAGACTAGGCCAATTTAAAGTGTAATTCTCTATGTCCAAATGGAATAACCTGTTGAAAGTTATTCATGATTTTGTTCCTAATTCTAAATTACATGTGTTCTGAACAACTGCATTATACTTTAGTCTGAACCAGCAGCAGTCTGCTGGAAAGAGCAGAACTCATAATTATGCAGACTCGCTGCAAATTCACAATTCACATGGCTCCAACTGTGTATCTCTGCTGTCTGTGCCAGGAGCTGAGCCTCCTAGCCCCCACTTCACTATCTTCTGCTTGTCTCTTCTCTTGCTCTCTGTGCTCTGCGAACCCATTGGAATGTTCTTATCACACAAGGTCACATCTGCTGTGCTCTGCTGCTAGCATCTATTTTTCCATTTTACATAATCTTCCTAGCTCTGCTCACAAACTCTCTTTTCCATTTAACCCTTCCAGAACTTAATAATATTCACACACTGTTAATCTAAACCTTACCAGCCCAGAGTTCTACAATCCTTTTTTATTTTATTGTGGACTGAAACATATCCACTCAACAAGTCATGTTTAAAACTAACTAAACAACTTCTGCTCTCCACCCCTTTTGGAGGCCGCCTTTGCCATGCAAAAAAAATGCATTTCACTCTCACTGTCTTACAAGAGCTAAGAATTCTGGGCTGCTAGCCAGCCTTCCTGCCTTTCTGGCATTCATCACCAAGGCCAAATCTGCCTCGCACTCCAAGCTCGTCGTTCTGGCGCTGACAAAGCCAATAAGCCTTTCTAACTCTTTCTAACATGCAATAATGAACACTATTTTGGCAAATACATTTCTCTTTCCTTTTTATCTCTTCTTTCTAACTTTACACTCTTCCTACATTCTATTAATATACATTCTGATTAAAGGTAATCAAATCCCTTTTTCTTCATCCTCTACTGTTCACAAATTAAGGGGATGAAAGAAACCAAATTCTTTTCCATAGAGCACAGCCCTGCATGCACTTTTAAACTGCATGAAAAACACACTGATAGTCAGGCACAACCATCTCAGGTAGCTCACAAGGACCAGACAATCTAACTCATGCAACAAGATGCACACACTTCATTCAAACAAACATTTACACAAACAAAAGGCATCCCACAGACTGCTCTCAAACCAAACCAATTATAACCAAATCAAACATATTACATGAAATGCATACCCCATCCTCCTAATCACTGCTCACATTGGCCCACTGAGCCATTAAAAGCAACTTTAAATGTACACATTTTGTCTTCTTTTAAAACTAAACTTTTGATCTGTCCATATTCTGGGCTATCCTCTCATCTGTCTTTGCTGAACCTCTTTCTGCCACAACCTTAGGGAATCAAACATGCTGTGACAGCTGTGTCTAGCAAACAATCCCTCTTGCAAGTAAGCTATCTTAGCTGCATCAAAAATATTAAACAAAATAAAGAGTCTTCTACAGGAGTGGGTTGGCTCTCGGCCAATCTGACATCAGTTGAACTGCTTCAGAAAAGGGGGTGGTGATGAACAGAGTGTCTGAATTAAGCAGACCACTCTTACCCAGTCCAAAGATCAGGGCTTGATCCGCCACCGTTATTTAGCTCACTGCCCCATCCCAGCTCAGAACCTGGCTATATGCAAATTAGTCTGTCCCTGGCCCAGTGCATCATGGGAACAGGGCAGACCAAACTACCAAGCCAAATCTTCACCAGAAAGGAGACAAGCTTCCGGGGACCGGTTTCTGCCATTTCAGGCGTCGTCGGCCCGGCTTGCTTGAATCCTGATGGAGCAGTGAGCAAGGGACTCATGTCTGAGTATACCCTTCCACGCTTATGGTGGACAAAATGATTCAGAAAAGGGGGTGGTGATGAACAGAGTGTCTGAATTAAGCAGACCACTCTTACCCAGTCCAAAGATCAGGGCTTGATCCATCACCATTATTTAGCTCACTGCCCCATCCCAGCTCAGAACCTGGCTATATGCAAATTAGTCTGTTCCTGGCCCAGTGCATCATGGGAACAGGGCAGACCAAACTACCAAGCCAATTCTTCACCAGAAAGGAGACAAGCTTCCGGGGACCGGTTTCTGCCATTTCAGGCGTCGTCGGCCCGGCTTGCTTGAATCCTGATGGAGCAGTGAGCAAGGGACTCATGTCTGAGTATACCCTTCCACGCTTATGGTGGACAAAATGATTCAGAAAAGGGGGTGGTGATGAACAGAGTGTCTGAATTAAGCAGACCACTCTTACCCAGTCCAAAGATCAGGGCTTGATCCATCACCGTTATTTAGCTCACTGCCCCATCCCAGCTCAGAACCTGGCTATATGCAAATTAGTCTGTCCCTGGCCCAGTGCATCATGGGAACATGGCAGACCAAACTACCAAGCCAATTCTTCACCAGAAAGGAGACAAGTTTCCGGGGACCGGTTTCTGCCATTTCAGGCGTCGTCGGCCCGGCTTGCTTGAATCCTGATGGAGCAGTGAGCAAGGGACTCATGTCTGAGTATACCCTTCCACGCTTATGGTGGACAAAATGATTCAGAAAAGGGGGTGGTGATGAACAGAGTGTCTGAATTAAGCAGACCACTCTTATCCAGTCCAAAGATCAGGGCTTGATCCATCACCGTTATTTAGCTCACTGCCCCATCCCAGCTCAGAACCTGGCTATATGCAAATTAGTCTGTCCCTAGCCCAGTGCATCATGGGAACAGGGCAGACCAAACTACCAAGCCAATTCTTCACCAGAAAGGAGACAAGCTTACGGGGACCGGTTTCTGCCATTTCAGGCGTCGTCGGCCCGGCTTGCTTGAATCCTGATGGAGCAGTGAGCAAGGGACTCATGTCTGAGTATACCCTTCCACGCTTATGGTGGACAAAATGATTCAGAAAAGGGGGTGGTGATGAACAGAGTGTCTGAATTAAGCAGACCACTCTTACCCAGTCCAAAGATCAGGGCTTGATCCATCACCGTTATTTAGCTCACTGCCCCATCCCAGCTCAGAACCTGGCTATATGCAAATCTGCCAGTCTCAGTACCACTCAGTCGGATGCTCTAAAACAGACATCCACCCAATACCCCCATCACCAATAGTCTGTCAGAGCACCACTTGCACTCTGAGTTCCCCGGAGCACACCAGCCCCAGGAGCACACCGGCTCCTTCAATCACCAAAGACACACCGGTCTCAGAGACACACCGGTCTCATGGAGCATCCCAGCTCCCTCAATCAACAGTCGGACCACTCACCTTCTGCTCGCAGAACCGACATCCACCGTTCTCCACCGCCGGCTGCTGGGACCAACACGGTCAGCTCCAAAGTTCCGCCTTCTGGACTCCGGTGCAGGATCATGAACCGGGACCTCTCCCAATCAGCAGGGTGGGGCAGCGCTGCGAGAACCAAGCTCGGCATCAAAGTGGGTACCCAGACTCACCGTGCCGACCAGAGGGTCCCCTGCCTTCTGCTACCCACTTACGGGTGAGAAAGATCCTTATCACGGAGTCCCTGTTCGGGCGCCATCTGATAAGCGTGGCTCAAATCCACCTGAGCGACTTACCTCACTCATCTATCATTCTCATATAATAAGCCAGCCAGGCAGTGGAGAAGAATTAGAAACACATTTATTAGGACATAATATTCAACTGCAGATGGGCCCTGTCAGGTCTACACCCCAGGGAGTGCATCGAGAGGACTGACTCATCCTATCATGACAATACATTATAACATAACATGGCAGGGTAAAGACACGCCCAGCCTGGAAAATTACAGAACTAGCGAAATGGTGAACAATGAACTCATACATGAGGCATCTGAACCTGCGAAGGCAACATTTATCTCCCCTCAAGGTAACAGAGCCGAAGCTCTGCTTCTCCAGGGCATGGAAACATTTCTGCAAAACTAACTCCAGGCAAGAAATGCTGAACCAAGGATTTTCCGCTCAAAGGGGAGGAGGGAAAACTGTACCATGAGACATTGGAGCTGCAGAGCAAATGTCAGCATCAGAAGTCAGTCTGCCATAGAGAAGTCCCTCTCTCCTATGAGAGAAGTTGAAGCTTGCATATTACAACAAGCATTTACAATGCAATGGTCTCGGCATCATTAAAGGTAGAGCTATTGGCATTGCTCATGACATTTTTTTTTTCTTTAAATCATAAATAAATGGCATTGTCATTTACATTGTCAATACACACCACTCTGCACTCAACTGCACTCACCTGCACTGCACTCAACTGCACTCACCAGCACTGCACTGCACTCACCTGCACTCACCTGCACTGCACTCAACTGCACTCACCTGCACTGCACTGCACTCAACTGCACTCACCTGCACTGAACTGCACTCAACTGCACTCACCTGCACTGCACTCACCTGCACTGCACTGCACTCACCTGCACTGCACTGCACTCACCTGCACTGCACTGCACTCACCTGCACTGCACTGCACTCACCTGCACTGCACTGCACTCACCTGCACTCACCTGTACTGCACTCACCTGCACTGCACTCACCTGCACTGCACTGCACTCACCTGCACTGCACTGCACTCACCTGCACTGCACTTACCTGCACTCACCTGCACTGCACTCACCTGCACTGCACTGCACTCACCTGCACTCACCTGCACTGCACTCACCTGCACTGCACTGCACTCACCTGCACTCACCTGCACTGCACTCACTTGCACTTCACTGCACTCACCTGCACTGCACTCACCTGCACTGCACTGCACTCACCTGCACTGCACTCACCTGCACTGCACTCACCTGCACTGCACTCACCTGCACTGCACTCACCTGCACTGCACTCACCTGCACTGCACTGCACTCACCTGCACTGCACTGCACTCACCTGCACTGCACTGCACTCACCTGCACTGCACTCACCTGCACTGCACTGCACTCACCTGCACTGCACTCACCTGCACTGCATTCACCTGCACTGCACTGCACTCACCTGCACTGCTCTCACCTGCACTGCACTGGACTGCACTCACCTGCACTGCACTGCACTCACCTGCACTGCACACACCTGCACTGCACTGACCTGCACTGCACTGACCTGCACTGCACTGACCTGCACTGCACTCATCTGCACTGCACTCACCTGCACTGCACTCACCTGCACTGCACTCACCTGCACTGCACTGCACTCACCTGCACTGCACTGCACTCGCCTGCACTGCACTCACCTGCACTGCACTTACCTGCACTGCACTCACCTGCACTGCACTGCACTCACCTGCACTGCACTCACCTGCACTGCATTGCACTCACCTGCACTGCACTCACCTGCACTGCACTCACCTGCACTGCACTGCACTGCACTCACCTGCACTGCACTGCACTCACCTGCACTGCACTGCACTGCACTCACCTGCACTGCACTGCACTCACCTGCACTGCACGCACTGCACTCACCTGCAGTGCACGCACTGCACTCACCTGCACTGCACTCACCTGCACTGCACGCACTGCACGCACTGCACTCACCTGCACTGCACTCACCTGCACTGCACTGCACTGCACTGCACTCACCTACACTCCACTGCACTGCACTCACCTGCACTGCACTGCACTCACCTGCACTGCACTCACCTGCACTGCACTGCACTCACCTGCACTGCACTACACTCACCTGCACTGCACTGCACTGCACTCACCTGCACTGCACTCACCTGCACTGACCTGCACTGCACTCACCTGCACTGCACTGCACTCACCTGCACTGCACTCACCTGCACTGCACTCACCTGCACTGCACTCAACTGCACTGCACTCACCTGCACTGCACTGCACTCGCATGCACTGCACTGCACTCACCTGCACTGCACTCACCTGCACTGCACTGCACTCACCTGCACTGCACTACACTCACCTGCACTGCACTGCACTGCACTCACCTGCACTGCACTCACCTGCACTGACCTGCACTGCACTCACCTGCACTGCACTCACCTGCACTGCACTCACCTGCACTGCACTCACCTGCACTGCACTCACCTGCACTGCACTGCACTCACCTGCACTGCACTGCACTCACCTACACTCCACTGCACTGCACTCACCTGCACTGTACTGCACTCACCTACACTGCACTCACCTGCACTGCACTGCACTCACCTGCACTGCACTACACTCACCTGCACTGCACTGCACTGCACTCACCTGCACTGCACTCACCTGCACTGCACTCACCTGCACTGCACTCACCTGCACTGCACTGCACTCACCTGCACTGCACTGCACTCACCTGCACTGCACTTACCTGCTGCACTGCACTCACCTGCACTGCACTGCACTCACCTGCACTGCACTGCACTCACCTGCACTCACCTGCACTGCACTCACCTGCACTGCACTCACCTGCACTGCACTGCACTCACCTGCACTGCACTGCACTCACCTGCACTGCACTCACCTGCACTGCACTGCACTCACCTGCACTGCACTACACTCACCTGCACTGCACTCACCTGCACTGCACGCACTGCACTCACCTGCACTGCATGCACTGCACTCACCTGCACTGCACGCACTGCACTCACCTGCACTGCACTCACCTGCACTGCACTCACCTGCACTGCACTGCACTCACCTGCACTGCACTCACCTACACTCCACTGCACTGCACTCACCTGCACTGCACTGCACTCACCTGCACTGCACTCACCTGCACTGCACTGCACTCACCTGCACTGCACTACACTCACCTGCACTGCACTGCACTCACCTGCACTGCACTGACCTGCACTGCACTCACCTGCACTGCACTGCACTCACCTGCACTGCACTCACCTGCACTGCACTGCACTCACCTGCACTGCACTGCACTCGCATGCACTGCACTGCACTCGCATGCACTGCACTGCACTGCACTGCACTGCTCTGACCTGCACTGCACTGCACTGCACTCACCTGCACTGCACTGCACTCACCTGCACTGCACTCACCTGCACTGCACTGCACTCACCTGCACTGCACTACACTCACCTGCACTGCACTGCACTGCACTGCACTCACCTGCACTGACCTGCACTGCACTCACCTGCACTGCACTGCACTCACCTGCACTGCACTCACCTGCACTGCACTCACCTGCACTGCACTCAACTGCACTGCACTCACCTGCACTGCACTCAACTGCACTGCACTCACCTGCACTGCACTGCACTCGCATGCACTGCACTGCACTCACCTGCACTGCACTCACCTGCACTGCACTGCACTCACCTGCACTGCACTACACTCACCTGCACTGCACTGCACTGCACTCACCTGCACTGCACTCACCTGCACTGCACTGCACTCACCTACACTGCACTACACTCACCTGCACTGCACTGCACTGCACTCACCTGCACTGCACTCACCTGCACTGACCTGCACTGCACTCACCTGCACTGCACTGCACTCACCTGCACTGCACTGCACTCGCATGCACTGCACTGCACTGCACTGCTCTGACCTGCACTGCACTGCACTCACCTGCACTGCACTGCACTCACCTGCACTGCACGCACTGCATGCACTGCACTCACCTGCACTGCACTCACCTGCACTGCACGCACTGCACTCACCTGCACTGCACTCACCTGCACTGCACTCACCTGCACTGCACTGCACTCACCTGCACTGCACTGCACTCACCTACACTCAACTGCACTGCACTCACCTGCACTGCACTGCACTCACCTGCACTGCACTCACCTGCACTGCACTGCACTCACCTGCACTGCACTACACTCACCTGCACTGCACTGCACTGCACTCACCTGCACTGCACTCAACTGCACTGACCTGCACTGCACTCACCTGCACTGCACTGCACTCACCTGCACTGCACTCACCTGCACTGCACTCACCTGCACTGCACTCACCTGCACTGCACTGCACTCACCTGCACTGCACTCACATGCACTGCACTGCACTCGCATGCACTGCACTGCACTGCACTGCTCTGACCTGCACTGCACTGCACTCACCTGCACTGCACTGCACTCACCTGCACTGCACTGCACTCACCTGCACTGCACTCCACTGCACTCACCTGCACTGCACTCACCTGCACTGCACTCACCTGCACTGCACTGCACTCACCACCTGCACTGCACTGACCTGCACTGCACTCACCTGCACTGCACTGCACTCACCTGCACTGCACTGCACTCGCCTGCACTGCACTGCACTCACCTGCACTGCACTGCACTCACCTGCACTGCACTGCACTCACCTGCACTGCACTCACCTGCACTGCACTGCACTGCACTGCACTGCACTCACCTGCACTGCACTGCACTGCACTGCACTCACCTGCACTGCACTGCACTGCACTCACCTGCACTGCACTGCACTCACCTGCACTGCACATACCTGCACTGCACTGCACTCTGCACTCTGCACTCACTACTCTGCACTCACTACTCTGCACTCACTACTCTGCACTCTGCACTCACTACTCTGCACTCACTACTCTGCACTCACTACTCTGCACTCTGTACTCACTACTCTGCACTCACTACTCACTACTCTGCACTCACTACTCTGCACTCACTACTCTGCACTCTGCACTCACTACTCTGCACTCACTACTCTGCACTCACTACTCTGCACTCACTACTCTGCACTCACTACTCACTACTCTGCACTCACTACTCACTACTCTGCACTCACTACTCTGCACTCACTACTCACTACTCACTACTCACTACTCACTACTCTGCACTCACTACTCTGCACTCACTACTCACTAATCTGCACTCACTACTCTGCACTCACTACTCACTACTCTGCACTCACTACTCACTACTCTGCACTCACTACTCTGCACTCACTACTCTGCACTCACTACTCTGCACTCACTACTCACTACTCTGCACTCACTACTCACTACTCTGCACTCACTACTCTGCATTCTGCACTCACTACTCACTACTCTGCACTCACTACTCACTACTCTGCACTCACTACTCTGCACTCACTACTCTGCACTCACTACTCTGCACTCACTACTCTGCACTCACTACTCACTACTCTGCACTCTGCACTCACTACTCTGCACTCTGCACTCACTACTCTGCACTCTGCACTCACTACTCTGCACTCACTACTCACTACTCTGCACTCACTACTCTGCACTCACTACTCTGCACTCACTACTCACTACTCTGCACTCACTACTCACTACTCTGCACTCACTACTCACTACCCTGCACTCACTACTCTGCACTCACTACTCTACACTCACTACTCTGTGCACTCACTACTCTGCGCACTCAGTACTCTGCGCACTTACTACTCTGCGCACTCACTCCTCTGCACTCACTCCTCTGCACTCACTCCTCTGCACACTCTCTCTGCCCACTCACTCTGCACTCACACTCTGCACTCACACTCTGCACTCACACTCTGCACTCACACTCTGCACTCACACTCTGCACTCACTACTCTGCACTCACTACTCTGCACTCTGCACACTCACTCTGCACTGTGCACACCACTGATATCATGGAATCTTCCACCACACTTTCTAAAACTCTATAGTCCGAAGCATAATAGGCACAGAACCAAAAGAAGGGTAGACATTTGCTTAAAATAATCTTATTGTATTTATGAGAAGCAAAAGCGAGACTGTGAAATGTGCTGAATATCAGTTTGTTACGAATCAACAGAGTGGAGTTAGAGAACCAAGAAATAGTAATTTAGAATCCGGGTTAGAAGGAGTAGTAATCACAAGCTGAGGATCAACGGGCGCGAAACAGCGTGGTGGGCGCGCAGGAGACGCAGCGTGAGCGTGCACATCAGCTGAAGATCGCCGGAGAAGACACAGAGCCTGCCTGCTGCCGTGACTGACCCGCTGCAGAGGGAAAGAGCCCGGTGAGTGGGGGTAGGAGGGGGGGGGGTCGGCAGAGAGGGGGTCGGCAGAGAGGGAGTGGGCTGAGAGGAAGTGTGTGTGTGTGTGTGCGTGCGTGCGTGTGTCTGTCTGTGTGTGTCTGGTGTGTGCCTGCCTTTGTGTGTGCGCGTCCACAGACCCTGGTCGGCTCGTGCACCGCTCTGTACTCCCTTGCGAGCTTACTCGGCGACAATAGTTCTCGTTGCCGAGACCTAAAAATAGCTCAGTGGGAAGGATATCCAGATAATAAACCCATTGTTGTAAATGGCATAGCATGCTTTTTGCAAATAATTTGCCTGAGGCATCCAGGAGGGCAATCTGTCTATAACTAGTCGGCACCCTTTTTGGTCCTTTTTTACTTTACTGTCTCTTCTCCAGAATCCTTTATCATGGATTTCTACAGTATATCCTGCGCTTTGTAATATAGCCGCCTTACCATTAATTACTATGAGGTAATACAATTTGACTAAGCTCTCTTCCTGGGAGGTGTTTCCTCACTTTAAGGTATAAAATCCAGCTGATCTGTTTCTCCTAGAATCGCAGTACCTCCTGCTTGATGTGTTTCCTCGCTCCTGATCAGTTTCCTGATCCTTGGAGTTTAGCTTTCTGTCCATGGCATTCTGGAGCCTTGCTGTCTTCCAGGAGATTTCTTTTGCCTTCTGGCTTTTTCCTCCATCCAGGGCTCCTTCTGGAGGGCACCTTCTGCCTACATAATTTCATGTGTAAGTGGCATTTTGGCTACTTCGAGGTCTTACCCTTCCCTCTGGCAGACATAAGGCCTGATTACAATCTTGGCAGGTCGGATATTCCGTCACAAATGTGACGTATATCCCATCTGCCAAAGTACAAGTTCCATAGGCTATAACGGGATTGTAATTTGTAAGACAGGATATGCATCACGTCTGCGGCGAAGTAACCCTGTCCCCCAAGATCATAATCACGCCCCAAGACTGTAAAGAACTTGGCTTCTTGATCCCCTTGTAGTCAGAGACTTCTATTGAGTTATTTGGTTCATGACACACAGAGAATCAGAAGTGAGGAGATTGTTCCAAAGTACATTTTAGTTAGTGAATTTGAACTTAAAAAGGTGAAATACCTAGAGTTCTTTTTTATTTTCGATAACAACTCTTCTTCGGAGCAAGCTGTATAAGGGGATAGGTTGAGCACACCCTGACAGCCAGGTGATGTGAGGGATTCCTAATCAGCAACCCCCTCACTTTGATTGGCTGGCCACAACATGGACAACATGTCGTGGTAGCCATTACAAGAATCGGGATGTGACGCATGTAGTAAATGCTGGGTTTGAAGGTCACAAAAGGAGCACATACAAAAGGTGTTAACAGATTTTAGTCACAATTTAAATCATTTGTTGATGGTGCTATACTCATTTTTGGGATTTTGGTGAGTTTTCAGGTTATTTTTCTCAGTGAAAAATGCTGGTACTTAGCTGGGATTTTATGAACCATGTTTGAGAGAAAACTCTTTTCTCACATGAATTTCTGATAAGGGTTATGGAAGGTGTCCAAAAGCTAAAATGAGAGCACATTTTTATTAGGTTCGCAATTTCTTCCTAAGACATGAGAAAATGAAGTCTGATCTTCTGAAAAAAGATGTACTTCCAACAGCAGCCTGTTAGTTGATTTCCCAGTTTTCTACTGTAGCTTCACCACAGTTTTTTAATGAACAACTAGAGTGTTAACTTTCTGTATTTATGACAAAAGGGTGGCACTCGTGAACGTCTTCTTAATAGAACCAAACCTGTTAAAACTGTTAGCATTTCCTTCAGAAATTAACAAAAGTAGAGGGTTCTATTTATCACAGAAACTACAGTTAGATCTCTACAAAGCTGACATCTGGATACATTTTCTATGAGTTCTCGAATATCATCCACATCCATGTCAATAAACATTCTGAAATGTAGAAAGAAACATGTACTTCCAGCACCATCAGCAGTCTATCATTTAACTCCCTAGAGGTCTACCACATGTTGAGGGTATGCTTGGATGGGACCAAAAGTCTCATGCGGAATGTGTGTTCTGATGTAGCAGCCACATGTAGTTAGATATCCAGAATCTGAAGGTAAAGACTCCCTGTATTTGTTTTAGAATTTCTGTGCATCTAATACCCAAATAGGCACTAGGAGAAGGCAAGGAACAACAATAGGACTAGGAAAAAATAGAGGATAACCATTCTCACTGCAATGACAACTGAACTGACCTTCAACCTTCAAATTTGCTGGAGTCGTATGTAGCTACATCGGGGCCTGCCAATGCTGCCATGTCTCCTTTGTCTAATGCAGCCTCTTGAGAGTGCTGTCAACTCTTTTGAAAGATCTTCCTGACGTAGCCTCCCGGGATCTGTGCACTATATTGATAGGCTACAGCTGGCCAGAGGACTTATCAGGGTGCCATGTGATCGTACAAATCTCCTGCCTGGCATTTAATGATCTCTATCATTGGACTCCACAATCAAGTGATATTCTTCTATAATTTTGCAGGTTTGGACGTTTTTTCTTTGGGTAAGCAAAGTATTGACTATACAGCCTTGAGAAAGTCTTCGGACAAAGCATGTGTCGGCTGCCTATCTCAAATTGAAGAATATACTTCCACTGAATCATCATTTGTCTATGCTGAGAATAAAGCATCTTCAACCACATACTGAAACAAGAAGATTGTTACATATGGAATATGCACTTCAAATATGGACTGCACATGTATGCATTGGTTATTTTTGTGAGGATTGCTAACCGGGATTCCTGAGTTTTGGCCACAATACTCTGGGTGGAGGGGTTCATCATCTAAAGAGCACCACAACAAGAAATTGTTGCTCCTTTCTACAAAAAATTGTGTTGAGACTTTTCTGTGCTACTATTTATGTGCTGAGTTTGATGGCATAGCCGCCATTGCTTTTTCATTTACGTTTCCAATACATAATACTATGCCTAGACACACTCATGAGGATCTCCTGCATTGGATGTGTGCTGTGCAATGTGAGTTTTTGTGATAAATTAACACATTTCTCCCTGCTAACCCTTGTTAATGTCTGCCTCTAGGTGGTGTGAGTTTTTGACGCAGAGCTCAGTCTGCCTACATTAGCAAAATAGGACTTGTGTCAAGCCCTGTGGGTATTAGTGCTGATCTGCCCCAGTCGGGCAAGAGAGTTATGCTGGGAAAAGGCACCTTTCAAACGCAAAACAGCTTTTGCGCTAGATAGTAAATACCATTGCAATACTTTGCGTCACTTTCTGTTGCTGCACTGGTGCAATGCTGTAGTACATATGGGCCTGTATATCTTCACTCAGACTCTTACCCCAGCTGTTTAAAATAGTCTAACAATTCTTGTAAGTAATAAAACATAGCGCATAAAATGTCTGTTTCAAATCAAATACAAATAGCAATGTAAGTGAAGATGGGTGATTTTAATTTAAAAGTATTGTTCAAAAAATTATATTAAAAAAAATAAATATTTAAATTAATTTACAAATAAAAACAAAGTTAATTTTGAGTCACAGCATGTTGTGTATTTTTCTTTAAGTAGTCCTAGGTTAATGATATATTTTTTTAATTATTGAAACATTTTATTTTACATCAAATTAGTGTATTTTTTTGATAATAAAACAAACTTTATTAATGTTCTCTATATTTACCTATAGAGAATTCTCTGCTACAGTGCTGTAGATTTTCATCGACAGGTAAAAAGCTACTATGGTAACCATACACTCATAAATACAGGCATATGGATCTCAACATTGTATTACTGCCACAGCATAATGTTCATACTGCAGATTCATAATGAACCAGCAGAAGCTTGGATCTAGCCATTTAATACCACCTAGTACAGAAGTGTGGTATGTGTGTAACAACTAATACAACAACAAGAATTAAAGACTATACCAACTCTGTTTCAATTTTGAAAAAAAGAGAAACTTTAATTAGTAAAATATAATTAAAACGGGTGTAGCTATCGAAGGTATTAGTAAAAAGAAAAACTGATCCAATAACAACAATAGGAATGTGAAAAATAACAAATATTAGTGAATAAAGTGCAGTAGTGTGGGACATAGGTATTATAGAAATGTGGTGGACCACTGCTTGGTAGAGCATGGTTTAGCTTCAGACTTAAAACCTTCTCTGCTAGTTGAAGATATTCAGGAAGAAGGTCAGAAGCTGTGGTCAATGAAGGTCATGAGGTCAGAAACATCTAATCGCCTGTCACACTGTAGCCTCAAACTTCGTGTCAAAAAGATTTTTTCTATGAGCCCAAGAAGACTTTACTGACATGACCTTGACCCTGTAAATCTGGTGGGTAAGCAAGAGAGTAGGTCACTAGTTCTTATAGCGGATGTCTTGTTCCAGATATTGAGAACTGAACTGGAGATAACAGTTTACATCAATCTCTATCAGGCAGGCATAAAGTTTTCAGTGATGCATGCAAGTATGACTTATTTTCCAATTAGTTCTCTAATGAGAGTGGTTCAAGCAGTACATTTCAAATAATAAAACGAGTCACGAATTCTGAGCAAATAGGACTAATGTCCAAGGGCTGTCCCCTCCCATTATTTGTAGGTATGTGACCCACTTCCAAGGATATAACTTCAGGTAAAGACTATTCCATAGTTAATTTCTCTACAGAAATTTTAAATGGTTAGCACTTGACTTGCTTTTCGTGAGCTCTCCCGCACTTCAAGGACTACCCTAAGACAAAGCAGTGGCTCGTATTAAGAATCAAAGAAAATCTCAACCTCAAACCCCCATCTGTCCAGCCCTCTTGTGGTGTTTGGCTCCAACAATCTAGCCATGTTCCCCAAACTCAAAAACAGAGAGGGTTGCAAAGGCTATTCATTTGTGGCCTGGAAGACCCTAAGACTTAAGGGCCCTTTATACTGGTCTGTTGTGGTCTATTGTGTGCTTTCTCAGCCATAGGCATGAAAATGTAATTAAGGTAGTCAGGATTGATTGTGGATTCCCTTTTGTTATGGACTGCAGCTAAGATTAAGAAGGCTATACATAAGATTTCTAAAATAGATTAACCGCAATAGTAAGTAAAATCTGCAAGGCATCAGCCCCAGCAGTGTGCAAAACATCAGGAGCAATAAAAACTAGGAGGATCATGGGACAAGATGGACTTTTTCTCAGCCATCTCAACTGAGGCACATATGCATTTGAAATTATGATGTTGAGTAATGCAGCAGCAAACGCTTCAATGAATAAGGGAATTGCTGCCATTGTACCAAGGCCTCCCTTTTCACAACTGATTAAAATTGAGTAGGTTGTACAGCAGTACAAGAGCATCTCTTTGTGCACCTCTGAGACTTTAGCTTTGCTAACACCTAATGCTCCTATTTATACCCACATACAAGTGAGACATGTCCAAGCCATGCATAAAAAAGTATTCTGTAAATGTAATTTCTATTTCAATTGTACTACTTTTCAAATAGATGAGACACGTTTTCTTCTGTGGTATTTTTCTCTTCTTAATTTACTATTTAGACCTTGTCACACTTTGTTTTCAAGACCTTAGGCACCCTTCAGTAACAGGACATACGTTCCCCAACCACAAGCATACTTCATTGACAGGAACACTGGATATCAGCAAGAGACAAGTGCCCCTAAGCCTTGAGCAGCATCTTCCTCTCACAGATTCAAAGTTAAGACGGCTCTTGTTAAGCAGTTAGTAAATTTGCAATGTAGTAGCAAGAAAGTCATCCTGCCCTTTTCTTTTCCAAACAACCCTCTCTTGGGAGCGAGTCAATCAAAGTATTTCAAAAGGTAAAAACAGTTTGATAAAGACCTCTAAGTGAATCAAACTAAAATTCCCAGGATTTTTGTTCTATTGTGGGCAGCAGTGGAATAATGTTTTAAAAGATATTCTTATGGCTAATAATATATCCCAGAGCCCTTCACACCACAGACAGTGATGTGGTAGATCTTTCCTTCCCTGTAGTAATTTGTTCCTTCCATAACAATCACTCTAGGCCAGCCCAGTTACCTTCACCAAGGATCGAAGAAAATCTCCAGAGCAAGGAAGCTTCTCCTCTACCATTCATATGCCATTTGATTTTGAAAGTCTGATCTCCCAGTTTAAAACATATTGATGCTGGAAGGACTATCTACAGGCATTTGTGATCTGAAAGTGCCCTTGCTTGGGCCCACTGTGGTGACTTCATTGAATTACAGCTGCAGACACTCTCAGCCCTGGATTGAAGAAGGTTAGGTGGCAACTATTGTTGGCCACCTGTAAAACGCTACTGATGAGTGTTAGGCATACAATTCTCAATAATTAAACATGAATAAAGCACTAAGGTTAATCAATATCTGTACCAGACCAGTGGTCTCTTTATGTTTGATATAATTATTTTCTGTCAATGTATTTTATAGCATTCTACTGTCAAGCGTTACCATAAATGTCTGGCTCTATAGAAACATACATTTACTAAAGCAAATGTTATATTTTTAGGTACAGTTAAAACATCTTTCCTTCCATACATCACATCGTTACTGCCCTTCATACAACGGCATAAACACATGGCACAAATACACATTCAATATAACAAAATGTAATGTAAGGCAATTTGAGACTTAAATATGTTTGTCTTTTTCGGCAGAACACCTGTAAAATGGGACTTGTCAGCAGACCTCTACTCCACCAGTAGTCAAAAACAATGGATGTCCATAGCAAAATAAACCTAGAAAACATTAAAACGAAGGATTTCTTCTGAAGTCTATTGTCTTTTAACAGTTTACTTGGGCTAGATGTACGTACTATGTACTTGGTAAATGTGGTTACAATGTGTGCATCAACTTTTTCTGAATGCATTGGTATTTTGTGAACCGACCTGTGTACTAATAGTTCAGTTCACAAAAGACTCAGTTCAACCCACTTCATTAATATTAATGAGGTAGGTCACAAATTACGACCTACTACAATTTGTTGCCATCAGAGCGATTGTGGCCTGCCGGGGTCAGCATACCATGATGTCTGTGATTGCTCTTAAATAAAGCAATCATTTTATTTTAAATGCAGTTTTATTCCCTAGAAGGAAACCGGATGTGTTTTAAAAATAAGTATGAAAGTTTCACACATCTTTTTTAGGAATAACCGAGGTTGCATGGTTCACTGCTTATTCTTAAAAATGTTTTCTCAACATTCTCAAAGGAAAAGGGGCCCCTTAGGGATCTTTACATGTATTCAAATGGGTTACTTCCTCCATTGAAGTGCCAGTAAAATTAATGTTTACAATCGGATTTCAATTGTAAAATATTAATGTATACCATAAGGAGTAGGCATTTGAAAGGAACTCCCTAAACACACCCCGTTCAAAATACAGATTATGTATGTAAATGTAGTATACTTGTAAAGCGCACAGCTGCCCCAGCAACGGGGCGTCCCGGCGCTGTATAACTCTGGGGAACCCGTCCTGGCTTTCCCTGTGGGATGGTCCCTTGCTGGGAGTCCCCAAGGTGGAGCCAGGCATCCCCAGAATTGGTGGGGCCGTTGTGGAGATTAGGCAAGCTAATGCCCAGAGTTGCCGAGTGGAACCCCTGATTAGAGTAAGCACCGAAGCGAGAATTATCGAGTCCGCTGACCAAGGTCCACGACCCTGCCGCGTCGGGAATTGAACCCTGGTCCCAGGCTGACTTCTGCTCTCAGGCCTGCCGTCTCTAACCAGTGAGCCACACTACTCCACAACGTATTTAACATTTCGGAAAAGCTTTCTGAATCGTTAAAAGGCCATACCACATTTTAAAAAGGTTATAAAGTTTGCAAATCCTCTGAATTACCGATTCAGAGGGTTTGCAAACGCTAACACCCTCTGTACATCGGGCTTTAGCTCCTACTGGTGGTTAATTATAGGGTCTTTGTCCCCTGAAGCCACATGATAAGCATGCCCCCACTTTACCAACGTATGTCTGCATTGACTTGTTTTTCCTGCTTATGTTCAAGGGACAGCTTACCTTTTTAGAATTCACATCTTAAAGTTGTAATATTCTATTTAAAAAATGTGTGTATATGTTTTAGGCCTAGTCACTTTAGTTAAACGCACAATTCGTGTTCTCTAATGAGTGTTATCATTTTATAGGTACCTATACAAGAAGTGATTGTGGATGGATTTTTTTGTATCACATAATCCAATGTATATAAATAACACTTATTTGTTGTTATTTTTCTAAAATGTTTCATCTCTCATTGTCATTAAGAGCTAGTAAATGACTCTTTAAAACTGGCGTACTAAAGGAAGTTACAGAATGACTAATTACATTTTGGAACACAATGGAATTTGCAGTAAAAGAAAACAGGTGAAGGTACTATGTCAACATTGAAAAGAAATGGAATATTTTCAGACTAAAAAAAAAAGTTTGTAACCAAAGAGAAATAGTACTGAAAAAAACATGAGCATAGCCTAGAAAGCTAGTAAACAAGGCAGCTTTCCCCTTATGAAACAACATGTGGCATGCTAAAATCACAAAAGGCTCACACTCTCTTAATAGAAGGAAAAATGGCCAGCGTGTGTGCCACAGGGCATCTGAATGGAAAGTCAATTTATAGCTCCGAAACAAAAGCTGTTTATTCGCAAATTTCATTGTCTGCAAAAATCTTCACAATTTATACGGGGAAAAGTGGGGAACTGTACCTCTATTAGCATACGAATACTTGACGCGTCAAATTGGCTGGGCAATGACAGAAGGGCATTTGCCGCTGGTCTGTGCACACAGACAAAGCAGCCATTTTGGAAAAAAAATGAAATGTAAGTGGGTTAACCCTTTGCCTTCCTCCGTGATTACGTACTGGCTGTGCGGATAAAGCAGCAATCAGTGAGTGAATAGGGAGAATCAGCGTGCTTAAATAATAAACACGCATGTTAAAGGGCGGACTATGGATTATCTGCATCGCTTAGTTAGGGAAAGTTGAATAACAAGAAAAGGCAGGTTAACAGTAGCAGATGTATGTGTGCGCGCGCATGCCAGGCAGGGCTTTGTGCGGGGTACCGTGAAGGAGGGTGAGGGAGGCTGGGCAAGGTAAGGAAGTGTGAAGAGCCTGCCAACGTCTGGGGTGCTCTGCAATGAAACATTGCCCGCGTACAGTTTTATTTCATGGCAACAATATCGCAGACTTTGGGTCAGATGTGTGAAAGAACCTGCTACACAATTGAGGCACTGTGAAGGGTTGTCTGTTGAAGTTGCCTGGCTACATTCAGTTCAGAAGCAGAGCCATTTGTTGTCAATATTAAATTAACTCTCCAAGCACCGCGTTTGCATTTTCAAACACGACGTCCATTCACGCGGCGCTCCCTGCAAAGTAGGAAAGACAAGGACAGTTTTTTGTCTGTATTTTGTGAGTCTCTTGCTGACATCGCAATGGCCAGGACTACGACTCCTTGTTTGAGATGGGGATACATATTTGTCCATAATGTTCCCTGCACCAGATATGACTCAAACACTCTAATGTATCAGTAGTTCAAATAATGAGTTCTATTTTTCAAATGCGGGCATGGAATGGCTTGAATTTGCATTCATCTGAATCCTTAAACATGCAAATGATGGAGTCCGCCCGCATCTGTGACATTTTTCATGGTATAAAACGTATTAAAACTGTTTTTTTGCACCGCCTCAGCCTAAAAGTAAAAAAAAATCATATTGCTGTAAGGCAGTTCTCTGAATTATTTTGTTTTTGGCCTTAACTGCAAGGACTTCGAGTCAATAATAGTGGTTGTAAATAGACAACTGAAGGCGGGCAGGTGCCTCAACACTTCTGCATCTTTGTATAGGGTTTTGGCACCAAGTTGAGCCCCAACGCCTATATAAGTATAAGTATAGTTGATTCAACTCAAATACTACGATTGTATATAGGGGGAATAAGATTTGTTTCCATCTATACTTTGTGGTAAGTAAAAAACAATACTTTGGTTATGTTTTTAACCCCGGCCTCTGATTTGACAGAAAATGCAGGTTGAAATGCTAATAACATTTCTGTTCCCTTTTTTCTGTACACAGCCAGTTGAAATGTATGAGGAGACTGATGGATGAAATGCGCCATCTTTGTGCAACACATATATTTTGCTAATTACGTTGACTTCGAATTTTGTTACCACTTTGTTTAATAGTGACTGCTTTAGTGTGACAAGAGCTGACACTACAGTCTGTTCTGACAAGCGCTGCTGCTTATGTGTTAATCCAAAACTTTGGAGTAGAATGTTATGTGATTCTAGAGTAAGTTAAAGTTGTGTTATGTTATTTGACTGGGTATCTGCACAGATTTGGTTGGGCATATGAAATGTTTTAGAACTTATTGACTGGCGTAACATCAATCTATCTATTTTAAAGCAAACAAAAATTATTTGGATACAATGTTTTCATTAGGCCTGTCCAGATCTTATATAAGAATAAGAAGTTTGACGTAAAAGTACCAGAAAATGTCATGTTTTTTCTGAACAAATTTCATTATGGCAAAGACTGAAGATAAAACAAAGTCCCTGAAAATTGACTAAACGAAAATTTTCAGCATACGTGATGTTGTGGTGGGCAACACTGTCTAAATGAGGTTTATAGCTAAATGATTTAGGAAAACCTCTTGCCCCCTATTTTTTATGAAAGTAAATCCACTTCAGTTAGTCAAATGCATTTTGAAGGAAGGTTTAAACTTGACAAGAACCTTACCTTTATCTGACAGGGCTTTCCGAGAATATATACATTTTACAAACAAACCAGGCCTCACTGTATGCCAACATGAGACCACCAAACCTTTAAAGTGATTAAGCATACATCTAGAGCGTGTATAATGATTATCAACAACAATAACATCAACCTGCTTTAATATTAGTGTTAAAGTATAGATTACCAAAATATTGTTAAACATATATGGAAGTGGAAGAATTCTCCAAAAATATAGATTACAACAATATAGAGTTTTAAATTGGCATTACATATAAGAAATACGTCCAAATATAATTTTAAAATATTGATTCTATCGTTTAAAGCTAAACATATATTTAATTTAAATTAATTGTAAATTTACAAAATTGTGCCTTTTAAAAATATATTAGAATTAAATGTAGCTTGTACTTATGTATTAAAATATAGTTTTTAATAAAATTATCTAAACATATTTTACGTTTAACATTGTAGAATTTTTTTATATTCAATTGATAAATTGAGAAAAATGTAGAAGTTTCTTAAAAGTCATAAAATAAGGAAATAGAAATAAAATAAAAGTCCTCGGAAATATGATTTTAGCATTTTAAAAGTACATGTTAATTTCTCTTAGATTTGCAAAACTTAAAAAATATTTCAAATAAAGTACATTTTTCTGAAATTAACATATATTTGGAGGTTAAGTATGATATTTACTATTCCCTCACCAAACTAAATAACTTTGAAAAAGTGGTGGAGTCTGGAATGGTTATATTTACAATTCCAACTCCAGACTAGGCAACATTGGGGAAAGCATTCACCTCCTGCGGGGCTGAGGGGTGGAAGACAATTAAGGAAAAGTGTTGCACCATTGCGGATGAAATGTATTATTTTACCCTTCAAAGTAAGCACCATTGGTGAAAGTGTTGGACTCTTGGGGTGGTCTTCCCCCCAATGTGTTGCCTTTCTCCCTCCCTTTTCTCACCTAGTTTTTACTAGTTCTAGGACTTTACGAACTTTACCATTGTTGACCAGAGCTAAAGTGATTGTGCTCTCTCCCCCAAACATGGTAACACTGGCCTAACTCCAATTGGCATATTTAATTTACTTATAAGTCCTTAGTAAAGTGCTCTACACGTGCCCAGGGCCTGTAAATTAAATGCTACTAGTGGGCCTGCAGCATTCATTGTACCAGCCACTTAAGTAGCCTTCTAATCATGACTCGGGCCTGCCATTGCAGACAGCCGTGGCCGGTAGCGGGAGTACCGGCCGGGCGGTGACGTGGGGAGGGGGAGGAGCAGGGTGGGGGGTAGTAATGTATGGATTACGGATTTTAAAAGGTAAGTAAACATAAAAATAAATAAAATGAATTTCGTTGCACACACTGCGTCGCATTTGGTGATGCAGTGTGTGCAACAAAATTCGTTTTATTTATTTTTATGATTACTTACCGTTTAAAATCCGTAATCCATACATTACTACCCCCTACCCTGCCCCTCCTCCTTCCCACGTCTCCGCCCGGCCGGTACTCCCACTACCCGCCGCGGCTGATTGCAGAGCTTGTATATGCAGGTTTACACTGCCACTTCAACTGCCAAAACCATCCCTTTTTATACATATAAGGTACCCCTAAGGTAGGCCCTGTCTAATCTACAGGGCAGGGTGCAATGTATTTAAAAACACAGGACATGTACTTTCAGGTTTTACATTTCTTGGTAGTGAAAAACTCCCAATTGCAGTTTTTTCCTACTGCATGGCCTAACTCTCCAATTGGATAACATTGAGATTACCTTACTACATCCTTTAAGTGTAACTCCCAATTGTGAAGAGATAAACTTTGCAAGTTTGGTGTCACTAGACTCACAATTTAAAATCACAACTTATGGCGAAGATGGATTTTAATTTGATGTTTGGCAAACATCACTTTTAGAAAGTTGATATTTACTTACTTTAGCCGTTTCGTGCCTGCTGCCTCTCTCTGTTCAGTCTGGGTTGAGTGACAGCTGGGCTTTGTGTATTCTCTTTAGATAGCCACACAAAAAGGGAGCTTAGGTGTGTCTTGATGGGCCTTCCTGGGAGATGAGAGAGAGGAGCTGGGAACAGCCTCACACTTGTACCTGAATAGGGTGTATCCTGTCCACACACAAAGGGCTGCATACTCCCCTGTAGTGAGTCTGGAGCCAGGGCTGGAAAGGAGGAACTCTGTGTCCTTCAAAGCTTTCTTTGAAGTCTCCCCCACTTCAAAGGCACAACTGGGTATAATTAGTGGACCTTTGACCCCAGGACAATAGTATACTTCAGAACCTGTGACCACCCTGCCAGGAAGAAGAACTGCTGTGCTGCTAGAAGGACTGTCACCCTCATGGACAACTGCTTAGTTAGGCTCTTACCTTGCTGTGCTCTTGCCTTGATGAACTGCCCTGATGCCGGCTGTTCTCCTGCTTGGATGAGAAAGACTGGACCTGAATCACTTGAACCCAGAGTGACTCAAAGAGCATGCCAGCTTGCCTCCTGTTCTACGTCTCAGGGACATCAAAGACTTCAACTCATCCTGCTACAGCACCTAGACTTTGTTGCTGCAAGTCTTGCCCTGCCAAGTGATTCCAACCTAGTCCTGAGCCCTTGGATAAAGTGCTGCTTCCACCATAACCCATGCATTAGCATTTGAACCCGGAGCATCTTCACTTATGCTTGAGCTAGAACCAACACATCCTTGTTGTTGCATGGAGCAGACCCAGCGCTTAGCCTTTGGAAAATGCGCATCGCCTTCGGAATTGATCCTGTTTTATTTATAAAATTGCTGTACATTTTTCCAAACTGGTGTGGAGTTTTTTGTGCTGTTTTTACTGTGTTACTATTCGAAGTGTTGCACAAATACTCACATTGCCACTAAATTAAGTCTGATTGCTCTGGGCCAAGCAACCATAGGATGTGGAAAGGATAATTTAGGATGTGTTGTGACTTACCCTGACAAAGATTGTGGCTCTTGCTTGGACAGGGTGCATACCTCTGCCAACCAGAAACCCCATTTCTAGCATGCACCAAGGAATCACCACACACTGACTGAGGAGTTGACCTTCCTCAGCTAAGCAAACACTACCATTGTTGTTCTTGTTAAAGTTAACACTGAGGTGTGGATGTCGCAGAGACGTACTGTTTATAAAATAGCAGGATAAGTTGGTACAAAGACAAGCTCCGACCAGGGATATCTGTATTAGGATACCACCCAGAGAGCTCTGCTCTAGTTTTTCCACTTGCTATGCCCTCTAAACCAACTGCCTGTTTTATAGATCTCAGGATGGTGTCAGTACCCACTGGGGCCAAAGACAAAAAAATCCTGCTTCTCTATATTTGGACTACTTTTAAAATTAGTGGTCACCATTATGAGGTCCTCAGTAGCATGGCCCGATGTATATATTTTTTTTTCTTCAAATTTCTACTGAAAAAAACTTACATGGGTTTTATAGTTAGGCTCAGGTTTCACTCGTACAGCACCAGTGAAATTCAGCAGTTATAGTTAGATGAGCTAACTATAACTCACGCCCCAGGAATGCACAGCCTATGACATCCCATATTACATCACTCATGACATGGTCAGTGACATCACTGATTACATCTCATATGACATCACTGATGACATCATCCAGTGACTGTGAGTGTTTAAAAAAAGTTTATGAGTGTCAACTATATATACACCAAGGTGTAATGGTGAATCAGTGGGTACATGTGTGCCTATATGGATGATTCAGTGGGTGCATGACTGACTGTATAAGTGAATGATTAGGTGTCTCAGTGAATGTATGGGTAAGTGACTGGTTGTGTGAATGTATCAGTCTGTCAATTGGTGTCTAAGTGGCTGTCTGGGTGTGTGAATAGGTACATGACTGGCTATATGGGTGAGTGATTAGTTATTTGAGTACCTGTATGTTTGTCTGAGTGTCTGTGTGGGTGGGTGAGGGTGGGTGTGAATCCCTATATAGATGAGTGAGTGGGTGAGACAACGCTGTATAGGTTAGTGAGTGAGTGTGTGTGAGGGGCTGTCTGGGTGAGTGAGTGTATGTATGGCTTTGTTTTTGAGTAAATGGATGTGTCAGTGATATATGGGTGAGTAACTGGGTATGTGAAAGGCAGTAATGATGAGTGAGGGGGTATATGAGTGACTGTGTGAGTAAGTGAATGTGCTACTGGTTGTTTGGATGAGTGTGTGCTTGTGTCAGTGACTATATAGATGAGTAAGTACGTGTTATTATCTGTATGAGTAAGTGAGTGTGTGTGTGTGAATCTGTATGGGTGAGTAAGTGGCTGTGTAATTGACTGTATGGGTTAGTGACTAGGTGTGTGAATAGCTCTACGGGTGGCTGACTCAGTATGTGAGTGGCTGTTTCTGTAACAAATTGTTTTATGTGAGCAATGTATTAAACATGTAAACAAACAAATAACAGCAAAAAAGAATTAACATTAATTAATAAATATTTTTTAAAAGACTGCCCAAACACCTACGGCCAGATTCATGAAACGAAAATCGGCTCGCAAAGGGCCAGATTCTCAGAATCTGGCCCTTTGCGAGCGCAATTTTTGCATTTGGGATTCATCATCCCAAATGCAAAAATCGCTATTACAGAATTCGCATTTTAGCGAGGAATAGAATTTAAGGAATCTCTATTTGAGATTCCTTAAATGCAATTCATTAACCAATTATAAATTGCGAATTCGCAATATTTGGCCGCTATTTACCACGAAGTCAGACTTCGTGGTAAATAGCGAAAAAAATTGAAAAATCACTTTAGTGCATTATTCTCTGTTGCATGTTACACACACACATGTCCTTTGGACATGTGTGTGCGCAACACCTGTGTAATGTTGCATTTCAGGGGTGCTACAGGGTGTCCTTTGGACAGCCCTGGCACCCTTGAAATTGCATCCTTATTTGCGATTAGCAAATTGCTGATCGCAAATAAGGAATAACTCCCCATTCATTCCTATGGGCCTGTAGGCCCATAGGAATGAATGGGGAGTTATTCCTTATTTGCGATCAGCAATTTGCTAACCGCAAAAAAGGAAGATGTAGGAATCGCAATATTTATTGCAATTCCTACATGAATCCCGTTTTGCAAGTCCTTAATAGCGATTCCTTATGAATTGCTATTAAAGACTCGCAAAACGGGTCTTTGATGAATCTAGCTGCTAGTGAACCCTGAAACCAGAAAGCAATAGTTAATAAGCAATTCTACAAAACAAAACATATAAACAAACAAATAAAAAATAAAAATATCGAATTCATCAGTTGAAAATGAAATATTATTTAAAATCACTACCCATCCAACCCCCATAAACCTAAAACCCACATAAAATGACAGCACTATAATAATATTTAAAAATCATTACAATTCAATGTCCTAACCACATAAACAATGAAATAAAAGCACAGTAGAATGCAATAAATCAACATACCAAAACACTACTGTACTGAACTATATTTTAAACTTTGATATTATTGTGAAAAAGTACAAAAAAACAATACAGTGAAGGTGTTTTTAGTTTTTGATAATTTGGCTACAATATTATGGTCAAATAGCATTATTGAGTCGGTATTTAGAGGGAACATTGTTTGTAATAGAGGCTAAAGACTGGGCAATTGGAGTTGATTTTGAAACAAATATCTTTGACTACCTGTTTAAAGGTTCCCCACAATCCCAAAAACCACTAGCAGCTTTGATCCTTCAATCTTTCCTGAATTCCTGCGTTTTAAGTTGTACAATTAAAGAGGTGAAAATAACTGTTGTGACTCTATTTCTTAGTGCAGAATACATATTGCATAACATAACTAAGATGCGTATCTACTGTTTTCCGCTCTTTTTTATAGTTAATATTTTCTATACTAATGTAGCGATGTACATTTTCTTAAAATCGTTGGAAAATAAAGGAAGATCTGTTAACTATACAAAATTATTAAAGGTTAGAACAAAATCTAGCTATACATTGAGGTAATAAAATGAGTTACTTGTGGAGTCTAAGATGCCAACACAGGACTATATATTGGTTTGACTCTAATATAAATAAGTTATGAGCCCAGAACTTAAATGTACCTTGTTTGCACATGAATTCTACAAAAGGTATATAAAACAGGAGTTAAGTAATAAATATTGCATTGCCCAACAAAGTTATCCCTGTTACTGGAAGAGGACAGTTCGCATACTTAGTTAACACTGTCATAATTGGAACTTGTGATCTACATCAAGCGCTTAATCCTCTGAGCTATCCTACTGGCTTACATTTTCTTGCCTGCCTGAATGAAAAATGTTTCCAGTCGCAATGGAAATTACATGAGAAGAAACGAGTTAGAGTGAAAAAACCCCTCTTCAAGACCCTGAAATAGATGTATAGCTTTTCCTAACAGTTCCAAGCACAGAAAAGTTGCTGCAGCCCTTTGCTACGCTGTTGGTCATCAGAAAAGCCCCGGGTTTTGTACAAACATTTCAATTCACTCTTCCAACCTCCTGTTGCGTAGCTGATGAGCATCTATTCGGATACTCAAAGCAAGTTCTGGGTACTGGCTCTGTAATAGCCATTGTGCTGCAGAACTAGCTAGATACACCTTTTGGTGTTGTTCTGCTACCAATTAAAGTAGCTTGGTTGTTTGAAAGGAAGTGGATGTGACATCGGAATATCGCAGTATTGCAGTAGCTTGGAGGTAGAAGCAGCGTGTTGTATTGAGGAAGCTGCGCTCCCGGCCGCAAGCAGGCAGAGAGAGGGCCGCAAGGGAGCCAGGATCCAGGGGCACCAAGGGGCAGCAGCACACTGCACCAAAAGACATTGAGCGGCACCATGCAGCCCTGGCCAGGAAAGATAGAGCAAATTCATGGTGAGTGGTGTGGAGTAAACAGGAGCGACAAGAGCAACAAGCATGTGGGGCTGTGGTGGTGTTGCGGATAGTGCCAGGGGTCAAGACCTTAGTGCCACGAAGCAGCCTGACCTAGAATTGAGTATGGCATTCAGCTCCAGATGTGCTTGCCTCCCTCGTTACTTGGCCAAAGAAGGGAAAAGTGCAAGCGCCTCACAAATGGAATGTTGAACATTGGGACTACTATTGTCTACATACTGAGTATCGAATGTTGAATACTGAAACAAGGAACTTTTTACCAAATCCTCCGATACCTGTCACCCACTATTGCTTGATATTTCCTGTTTGCCTGCATGACTATACCATAGACCTACTATATATCTCTCTGATTAGGTATTTGTCAGCCTGAATTTTACCCAGTCTCTTCCTGCCTCATTGCTTGGCTTAGGAGAACTGTACAAGTGCCGGTGTATTGGTGTGGTCGAGCCTCCCTGTATTGATGCGCCATGTTTTGAATACATACCTTTTTGAGGTCTTGGGAGAAAGGCGGCACCAGTGCTGTGGCAAGGAAAGGCAAAGGCAAAGCATTTCAGCTACCTTATTCAACGAGGAAAAGATGACATAAGGCAAGGCAAAGGAAAGCAGGGCAGCTGCCATATTCAACAAGGAAAAGGCGAACACTGTGCTTTAAGTGCAAAGTCGATATAATTTGCAAGTCACTGTATTGAATTTATAATGAGGCCCAGAAGCTCTAGTGGGCCCATACAACCTCAATCAAAATGAAAGAAAGCGTAAATGGATAAATCTGCATTATGAGCTGACCCAAATGATCTGCCACCGGCGGGCAAGATACTTCAAAGTGAACGCTGAGTTCTGCCCTATTTGCAGCCGCAGGAGGTTTGCCGAAGCAAAGTAGTGGTGCCGTGTCCCAACCTAATATTGAATATTATTTTTAATTCCCTGAAAAATCCACTAAAGCACATGGAAGGCAGCTAAACATGGCTACAATGACAGGGATGTCTGATAAAATCTGTCTCAATAACGAGCAATTGCCCATCTGCCCAATGGAAGGTTTCCGCAAGTAAGTTGCTAACTAAGCGCTGAATTTTAAGATGCCTAAGTTTTAGCAAACAACCAGTAGACAACACAGCAATATCTATATCTGAGTTGGACTTCCGTTCAATGATCGTAAAGGCTCAAGTGCATTTTAAACAAGATTTCCACCCTCCCACGCTTACCCAGTTAAGTGTTGTTCACAATCAGTGAAAGATCTCAGAAAGGTCTACAGAAATAAGCTAACTCTCCCATAGTTCCAAATGTAATACATCTGGACCTAAGTACAAATATGAACAATACTGTTATTGATCTATCATCTGGCACTGTTTCCAAAATTCAAGCCAAGGGTGCTCTCGCCCTCAGTAATGCAGACAATGATGAGGCCATCAAAATCGGACATGGATGTTAAGAATATAATAAGTGACAATACTGTTCAAGTTCAAGAAGTACAAAATGCAATAAGCCCCCAGTTGGCCGTAGGATAAGATAGTACTATATCCCCTTAGTCCAGTCTCGGTAATTGGAAGGAATCAGGTTGATTTGAAACCGACTTCACTCCGCAGAAAATCAACTTCGAGTATGCTCTTTTTGAATAAGGTCACTGTGAGGAAGAGAATGGGGATTTTATGAATTATTCCCTCAAATCAGCGGACCTCTCTTTTCTGGCAAAATATGATGTAAACGCTTCTGCAGTGGTCAATTCCCTCAATGAACCTCCCCAGGTCCAGACTGGAATTTAGAGAAATATGCTTAATACCATGGATGCGATCACCACAGCACTAAATTATCACTCCGACAAATGGACTATTGAAGTGGAGCTGCTCAATACACTTGCTCTCTATGTTGCTGGGATCCACTTTAAGCTACTTAAACTGCCCAACTTATTCGTAAAGGCACAATCAGATAGAGACAATCAAATGATCACTTGTACCTGTGCTCACATTATAGATAACATTTCAAATTTCTAAGCATAGTTAGGGTTCTTGTAGAAGAAGTCAAAATTATGTCCTCACAGCAAAACACTGTTGTGTGTCGATTTAGATATCGTATCTAGATTTCCCAATTCATGCCCTTATATAGGTATTATTCATGTTGCCCTTAGGCATAGAAATCCAGTCCATATTTAGGCATTGCTCATGCTCACCAAATACAGGCATGGTCAACTACATCTGATCCTCTTCGTCACAACGAGTTCTTGGAAAACCAGACTCCTAAGCCTTTAGGACTTCCCCTTGCTTGGATATTGATTTCTACAAGAACTCATTTATTATGCATGAACATCTATTCCTTAGGGGTTCATTCATGATGTCCTCATGCCCAACTTTCACGTCAATACTGGCATTCCTAAACACCTTGAATGTATAAATATGCCTTCACTTGCTATGGCAAGGCACGTGTGGTTCGACTACCAACTTGCATAGGCGGCTTGCCACAGCAAGTCCAGAAGGAATCAAGTCCCCAACTGACGCACTGAGCAGACGCTATCATCCTCCTTGCTGAGAATCCAGCTCCAGTGTTTCTGATTCCCCTTGCTGGGTGTTAGAGATCCAGTCCCGTAAAAGAAATACCAACCTCTCTCACTCTATGGTATGGAGCTGATAAGAACATAGAGAAACTATTGGCAACTCTTGGCATAATTAAACCAGACTAAGACAGCACCTACTTCTTTCCTCGTACTGCACTTGGGTTAGGTACACTGGGGTAGGATTATTTTAGAAGCACCAGATGAGTATTTTAGTCTGTTTTATTTATGTATGTATCTTAATGAATATATATCATAGCTACAAGCCATGCTATTACAGTATTATTTTATCTTACTGCTAACGCTGTACAGTTTATACTTCACATTCTGTCTTATGATTGTAGCAGTTCATATCTCTTGCATGAGAAATAAGACTGTTCAATAAACCCTTTTATTGAAACACCCGTCTCTCTATTTCTGTGCAGCTCTGTAGAAACGAAGCATGCATGATTGACTGAGTGAAACGTTTATCTATTGTTTCCACGACTCTGAAGATTATGTTCCGACTCTAAGGAAAACAAAGTTGTCATGTTTATGCGGTTGTCAGTAACTAATCCCTTCTTGTTCATTCGAGAAAGTTTCTAGTGACCTCTGAGTTAGCTGGCACACACAAGTAATTAAGTTTAATGTACTCGATATAGACATACTGACCTCAGTCCTATGTCAAATCTATAGTATATATTATTCCAATGGGCAGAGCCTATCAGGGATATAGGAACTAAACTACAACTGAGCCTGCAGTTCCAGTAGGCCTCAGACAATGCACATCCCCAGCCCACAAAGGGACAATCGCCCAAACAATACAGCAAGTCCAGAGCGATGAATTCTGCATGGCGTCACAAGGAAAAGGAAAATCGTGAAAAGCACATATCTTACAGGTGATTAAGCCAGTGGCATCAGCAGGGTCCAGAAAAATGTGTGTCAAGCCTACGGCGACCTAACAACTCAAGATATTCAGCAAGTTCAAAGAGCTAAAACTCCCACGATAGGGCTAGGAAAATCACACATTGCACAGGATCCTCTGGTGCTTGAGAAATAAACGAGATTGAAGATATGCCACTAGTATCAGTGCAAGAAAGTAAAGTCATCCATGTAATAGGCATCATAAATTCATCAACCTCTTCTAAAACAAATGGGCTAACTAAAATAGCGGGGGAAAGGTTAAGAAAGGCACATAATAAACTAAAAGATCAATTAAGATGGGCACATCTGAGAGACCAAAGGATTTTTGCCCAATCTTCAAACCCATTTAATTGGAAAACCGACAAGCAAAATCCATAGACGGAGATGGATTAAGCTCCACCCAATCCTATCCAGTTAATTTCCTCAGTGGATAAAACAGGAGAAATATTTCAAGACCATAGCAGTGGAGCTTTGACTAACGATCCTTCAGGTACAGGAAGTGAGACAGGGCCATTGCCAGATAAAAATGACATGGCGGCATCTCCATTGGGAAGGAAAAAGGTTAGGCAAACAAATACATCAGTAATATTGAACAGAATACATTAATTAAACCGATGATGAATCACACCTCTCCACTAACATATAGTTCAGAGCAATTGCAAAAAGTTAGTGGAGAAAACCAGGGTAACATTTATGTTTTTTCCTAAATAAGAGATCTTTTCACACGCTTGGTGAAACGAAGCACAAAATTATTCTAATAGGAAAACCATAATTAGAACCAGAGTTATTATCTTAGCTCCCCTGCAAAGATCCTCTTTCTCCCTCAGTTTGAATCAAGGGGTCCACAAGATATTCTTAATCATGGCAACATAATAAAACTAATAGACTCAATCTCAGTACTTTCTCACCTTATGACGGATGCCTTTGAATTAATCCAAATCAAGCATGACTCCACTATTTCTCCAAGAGAAACCACCTGCACTAAATGGCACAGCAAAGATATTGCAGATAAGATCATTGAAAGTGGTCTGTACTTTGCAAAATGGATGATAGAGATGAGGAAATGTAACAGTACAAACTATCTAACATTATTAATCCATAGTCTTGGCATGAAGAAAACAACCGAGTACAACAATAAGTAGGAATCCTGGAAAAAATGCTAATGTGCTTAAAGGAGCAATTGGCACACTATGTAATCCAGCACTATCTTCAGGCATCATAATTACAAGTTCACTCTCAGGTACACATATTTGTGAACAAAATTCCAAAAAGGCAAGTCTTAATGGATGACTGGGCCTGCTTCCAACAGTCCTTACAAAGGGAAAATTAGAAGGCAACTCTTCTGCCAGACCAAAAGCGCCCATTGACATTTGTTTCTGAAATTTACACTAGATTTCAAGACTGTTGTAAGATCGAGGCACACCAGCTTGTTTGCAGAATCCTGAGATTTTGATGTTCCATGCATCTTGGAAAGAGGCTAATACTGCCATCATTGGTTATCAAGAATGTTCCTTCCCTGCTGCTCGTTCATTTTCATTTGGCTGTGTGAAAGGAAGGCTTTCAATGTACACCACCTTGGATTTATATACTAAGCCTCAAGAAAAAGATCTACAATTATAATAGCTCCAATGCATGAAAATACATCTTCAACTCCCAAATATTTTATTTAACACCTATTTGAGCACAAAGAGATCAATCAAAATGATCCAACTAGCAACTAAATCAGTTGTTTTCTCAACTGGCTCCTTGGAACGGTTATTCAGTGGAAGGTATAAGCTAGACAAGAACCTTAATCTAAAAGAATCGCATCAACAACAATACAAGTGCTCTAAAATCAAACTGCATTAATTCAAAACTAGTATTTCTCTTTTTAGCACACCTTGTTATTTGGCATCTACTCCTCTCCACTGGGTCTAAGTTTAGAATTGCACATTCTAGTAAGTATTTTTGAATTTGTGTGTTTATTACAGCATGTCAATTAATACAATTTACCTTATTTTAAATGTAGCGTAATAGTTTTGCAACTACTAATCAATTCTTACAGAAATAGGCTAAACGTTGGCCTTCATATGTCACGGTTCCGGAGATATAGTTATTAAACTTTCTCAATGAATGCAGGGAATACTTTAAAGTATACCATGGGTGAGACCTAACTCAGTATCTTGTATGCATTTGTAAAGGTTTCAGAAGACAGCAGGGGACATAGGAATGGGTTTATAGCACAAGAACATTTGTCGTTTGTAGGTATATGATGAGGTCTAGCAGATTATCTAGTAAGGAGCAAAACATGGAGTGGATTATTTTGCTAGAAGCTGGCATAAGGTTCTTCAAGAATGGTCTGTCTGCATTTATTCTTCTGTAATTTAATGGTGGTAGACAGAAGAATACATATATGCAGTGCAAAGCGTGTGCAAATGATGATTGTCTGAGAGAGTCATCAATTATATGTAACTGGAAGAACTGCATAAGAACAATAGAGGCAAGGGGGGCGTGCCTAAGCCGCCGAAAATGGCGGATCGTTCTTCCTGAGTCTCCCGCTGCCAGCCCACTCCTAAGGCCTGACACGAGAACCCCCATGCAGCCACGCAGTAAATATGACCTGATCTGACTGTCGGAACCCCTTGGGACGGCTTGGCTGCGCTTAAATGCCTGCACAAGGACCCACGACGAGCCCTCCGAGCCATGAAGCGCCTGCCGGGCGTGCGCAATCAAAATGTCGGCTGGGCAATAAAACGGAGCCGCAGTGAGATGGAGCCGCTGAGGAGCCACCCAACCCCGCTGCCCAGAAGCCGGGGGTCCGCAACGCAACACCAGCGAGACAACAACGGACGGCACAGCGGATCGGCGGTGAACGGGTGAGGCGCCGTTGCAACCAGCGCAGAGGGCGAGGGGGCCAAAGCTCGATCCAGACCTGCCTGCCGAGCCCCCCCCACCGGCTAGACACCCTGCAGTCGGGACCCAGCCCACCCGTAGCGCTGCCACCGGAGGGAACGCGGACCACCCGCCCTGACAGGAGCTTACATTCGACGCTGCAGACAGAGGCACGAGCAGGGGTACCGAGGGGCAGCCTGCTCAACTGCACTTAAGGAGCGCCCATGACCCCCGAGGCAAGAGTAGCGACGGACCCCAATGAATAGACGCCCTTAATAATGCGGCAGGTGAGGAGGGGAGACAACCACAGGGAGGAGAGTGCACCACATACCCCAATACCTGCTGACATTTGCAGCACCTCGACGGCTCAAGCAACCAGGGCAGACCCATCCCACTTCGGAGACCGAGGGAGCTGGTGCGGATTTCCCCCCAGTGAGCCGTTCATCTGCATCGTGGTCCCCAAAGCATTGTGAGGGTAGTGGGGGAAGCGGATACAGAGGACATCCACAACCGAGACACGGGGACCGCCCCAACACTGTCTCCATAGGACTGCCTGATGAGACGCCGATGCAAACTCGCCATATCTCCACCCCAAGACCCATGAGACGCCCCAACCACTGGGAGATCCTCCCCATCCAACTCCAGTGAGACCCGCGCGGATTGCGACTGGGAACAGCCCCCACTGCTGGTGAAGCCCATTTGGACACAACTACTCTACATATAAAGCGGAGTCCGCGCCCACCGCCCCGGGAGTGCCGGGGCTATAGGGACCCCCACGCCTCATACAAGGCGCTGACTCCCAGAAGCCGCAAAACCAAACACAACCACAAACTTCACAACAGGGCGTCCAGGACACGATGGATCCCACGTCCAGGAAACAGGACCAAGTGTTGGCGGCGATAGAACACTCAAGAGTAACGATGGAACAGAAGTTCGACTCCTTGGTGATGGACCTCAACCTTCTCGGTGATGATCACAAAAAATTATCGGACAAAGTGTCTCAGGGGGAACAGACCATGCAGACGCTCCAGCCACAAGTACAGCAGTATCATCGGGACATCGCGGACCTCCAATCTAGGCTCAAAACCCTGGAGTACAAGGCGGACGACTTGGAGGGACGCTCCCGGAGAAGCAACATCCGCGTCATGAACCTGCCGGAGGGAGTGGCGGACCCCCGTACAGTACATCACCAACTGGATCACATCCTTCACGCCATCCACAGATCTAACCCCCTTCTTCTCGATGGAGCGGACGCACCGGGTCCCGGCACGCAAGCTGAAACCGGGCCTTCCCCCGCGGCCGTTCCTCCTGAAACTCCTCCACTTCAGGGACAGGGCGCAATCCTTTGAGCGGCCAGGGCACACGGACGACTGCAGGTGGAGGACAAACAAGTAATGCTCTTCCCTGACTACTCCCGAGCGGTCCAACAGCCACCTTTCAAGCGGTAAAGCGGACACTCCGACAAAAGAACATTCAATATGCCCTCTTGTTCCCAGCCAAGCTCAAAGTAATTAATGAGGGCACCACACACTTCTTCATTGACCCAAAAGACGCAGACATCTAGGCGGAACAGCATACTCCGCGCCCCCCGGCGCCAGCAGGCTCGCAAAACAACCCAACTGAGCGACGACGACGTGGCCGCAACCACAGAATCACCCTGACTCAACTCAGCGCCCGTTCCACCCCGCAGGGGAAGGGCTCCCCAGACCTCTCCCAGATCATAGCCGAAAGCAGGAAGGCAATCCAGGCCGCCACCGCATCGGGTCCACTGGAAGGAATTTCGGACATGGCCAAACGGACCGCACCTGTTCAGCTCGGAAGAGCAGGCTAGTGACAGTCGGGCCTCCCGAGAAGGGTCCCAAACTCCCCCGAGAGTAACACCCCAGACATCAAACTTGCTGATGTAAAAATGAACATATAAGTGGTCTACACCCGACATGGACATAGGGCCCACATCACCCCGCCACCTGGATCCCGAGAAACCCAAAACACAGGAACTGCTCTCTCAACCGGCGAAAGGGCCTCCGGCGCAGCCGGAGAACCAACACCCCTACCCCGGGCATGCCTGGTGGCCAACACGATACCCAGGGGACACTTTCATGATCACGCAACCTTTTCCCTTAGGAGTAGAGGCGGCGGCGCCGCAGGGGAGGCCAGGCCACCACCCCTCAGAAACGGACTAACGAATGTATATGTCTTACAGTTTGGATGTATTGCCTCGTGTGATAGGTCCCCCTAGTTGGGAATGTTTCCCGAAGTTACAATTTCCTTACCCTGTCTGTTATGATTCTCTTAGTCACGAAGCAAGTACTGGACACGATAGTGTGAACTCTGGGTGAAGGTTGTCGGGCTGGCAGGGGTGGGGGCTTGGGAGGGGGGAGAAGGATGGGATGGGTGGCCCGCACACTCCTTACATGACGCAACCACATCACGACCCCCACAACACCAAACTCGGATCTTAAGGTCATTACACTGAATGTCAGGGGGATGCACACAGCGTCTAAAAGATATTCCGTCTACGCCTACATTAAGCGACAGCAAGCGCAGGTGGCCCTCCTACAGGAGACTCACCTGACGGACCTAGAGGTCGGTCGCCTACAGCGTAAGTGGCGGGGACTCATATGTGCCACAAAATACTTGGCCTTCGCGAGGGTAGCGCTCGTATGGGTCAGACCCGGAGTGCCATTCAAAGAACAATCCAGAATGATAGATAGAAACGGACGATACGCCCTTATTAGTGGCCTACTAGAAGGCCAACCTATCTTACTCGGCAGCATCTACGCCCCCAACACAGAACAAGACCGTTACTGGGAAGAACTAACAGGGATCCTGGCCCGCTATACTGCAATCCCCTGGCTTCTGGGAGGGGACTACAATTGTGTGCTGGATTTACTCCTCGACAGGTCGCACCCCCGCGCAGTTCCCCAGCACACAAACAAACCGAGAGTTTCTGCAACTGGGTGAGTCACTGGGCACTGATAGACACCTGGAGAGCGCGACACCCAACAACCAAATTGTACTCCTTCCATTCTATTCCACACAGCCACAGGATGCGCCTAGACAGATTCCTATGCTCCTCCACACTTCTACCAACAATACAACATACTGACTACCTCGGGCGCACGATATCTGACCACGATGCACACGTGATGACACTGCGGTGGCGGCCCCCCATCCCCCGGTCCCCACGTGGCGACTCCCCCAGGAATGCCTCACTGACCAAGCCCTTTGCCACACACACGAAGACTTCATTAGGACACACTTCCATTGCAATGCGGGCACTGCTTCCTCCAGAGGCATTGAATGGGATGCGTATAAGGTCACCGCGCGCGGACACTCCATCCAGCAGATGGTAGGGATACGGCGTACACTAGAGAGGGCACTGGGTGAGGCAGAACTGACCCTGGCGGGACTTTCTTGCGAATTGGACCAGGGCAGGGCTACCCCGGATCAGATAGGGACGGCGAAGCTGACCTACGCGGAGATGCTTCGGGACCTGCAGAAATATAACTTTCGTAAATACGCGACCCGCATGCACAAGGCAGGTAACAGGAGGGGAGCCCTCCTAGAGTGGATGGCCAAACAGGACACACACCCACAGCCCGTCACGGAACTGTTGGACGAAACAGGTAGCCTCCACTACACTCAAGTTGATATCCTTAACATCTTTCGCACCTACTACACAGCAATATACCGCAACCCAGCGCCGACACCACATGGCGCACTACAGCACTTCCTAGGGGTCCACAGACTCCTCGCTATATCCCCAGAATACCGAAGAGACTTGGAAAGTAAAATCACAGCAGCAGAGATCAAACATGCCATAGGGTCACTCTCCAGAAACAAATCACCAGGGTTGGATGTTCACCCACTAGAGTACTATAGCAAATTCAAAGCGCAGTTAGTGCCCCAACTCACACTCATGTACGAGGAGGCCAGATCGAGGGGCATCCTGCCTGCGTCGTTTCGGGAATCCGTCACGGTTACATTTCTGAAACCGCATAGGGACCCCACACATCCCTCCTCATACAGACCCATTACACTAATGAACGCGGACTGCAAAATACTGGGAAAAATATTAGCTGACCGCTATAGTCCACTCATACCCACATTGATCCACTCTGACCAATGTGGATTCGTGCCCGGGCGTAACACTTCGCACAACCTGAGGAGGCTCTTCCACATCCAAGACAGCTTATGTGAGAGGCACCCCAGAGCGGCGTGCTTAATATTTGACCTCGAAAAGGCATTTGATACCCTGACGTGGTCACATCTGTTCGCGGTCCTCCAAACACAAAATTACGGCCAGACTCTGCTAGCCTACACACGACTCCTATACAAGGGACTCACCTCTAGAGTGCGAATCGGTAGGATGGTCTCAGCCCCCTTCCCAATTGAAAGGGGCACAAGGCAGGGGTGCCCACTCTCGCCCCTCCTGTTCGCACTAGCAGTCGAACCCATTGCCATACGACTGCGGGGCGAGGGAGATGAATGGGGGACACCGATAGCAGGGACAAAACACAATGTGTCTCCTTGTACGCGGATGACCTGCTCATCTATGTTCGTGACTTAAAGAAAGACCTTACCCCAATCTGGGAAACCATGCAAGCCTTCGGCACCATCTCAGGACTCAAAGTCAATTGGGAGAAGTCGACAGTCTACCCGCTCGGCCCCCATTTAGCTCCGCATACGGTGGCGCTGGGCCCCAAAACGCTACATTGGAGCGGAGCGGCCCCCCCGATACCTGGGGGTGCAACTGTACCAATCCCCGGTGGACCTATATGAAGGCAACCACCGCAAGGCACTATCCGGACTACGATCGGCGGTGAACTTCTGGAAAGCATTGCCCCCAGCGCCCATCGGCCGGGTAGCACTGGCAAAGATGATAATGGTGCCCAGGCTACTCTATCACTTCGCCAACCTACCGTGATTCCACCTAAATCTTTTTTGCGGGAGCTAGATACTCTGCTGACAGCACTCATATGGGGCGACAGCCGACATAGAGTGGCGCTCAGTAAACTGCAGTTGCCCTCCACAAGGGGCGGCCTAGGAGCCCCATCCTTCTAATCATATTTTTTAGCGGCACAGTTGCAATGGCTATCCCACTGGACAGCAGAACGACACGTGGCAGAGACCAGTAGGGAGGCGGGTAGGATACCTCTCCCGATCATCAGACGCCTGCTTCTACCAGGCACCAAACCATCCCGCACGCACCCTCTTCAAGTGTCTATAGCACGCAAATGCATGATGCACGTGCATCGACTCTCCATGGGCGCACCGCTCTACTCCCCATTATTGCCGCTGGTGGGTCTCCCCCGTGGGGAACACCATTTCACCGGCAGGAGCCTACAAACCTGGACCAACCATAGCGTGACTGAAGTGGCAGAGTTGATCCAGGACGGACAACTACGCACATAGGACCAACTGATGGAGTGGTATGACCTTCCACGCTGCCAATTCCTCACGCATATTCAACTCCTAGAGCACATGCGACCACTCTGGGACCTGCGCGACGGAGAACCACCTACGCACACAGTGCTACACACGATACTCAGAAAGGGCTCTGGCAGACATCTTATAACATGGCACTACAAAGCCATCAGGGAACTAACGAACGTCTCCCTAGACACCCTACGGCAGACCTGGGAGGACGATGCGGGTAGAGCGTTCCACGACGCGGAATGGAAGCGCGCCCTGGAATACACCAAAAAAGTGTCCAGAAACGCAAGATTTAAAAACATACAGTTCAACATCCTCCACCGTGCCTATCTCATGCCAGATAAGCTACAACGATACTACCCGGACACCCAGTTCCAATGCCCGCGGTGTGGCCTGCCGGCAGCACCTTTCAAACACATATTCTGGGATTGCCCAACCCTGGGCCAGTACTGGACCAGGATACATCAGACTCTCCGCACGTTAGTCAACCTACCACAAATAGAATCCTGGGAGGTCAGTGCGCTGGGAATTTACAACAGGAAGAAATCTGAGAAGCTGCAATGGAGGTTCGCCTCCCTTGCACTCCTGTTGGCGAAAAGGGCATTCGCCATGCACTGGAGAGCTCCCTCAGGCCCTCCGGAAGCAGCCTGGATAGGAGCGGAATGCAAATGGGCGGCAGCGAAGAGGAGCTCCTTCGTGAGGAGGAAGTGAAGGGACTGCGGAAGAACCCCATCTCCCTAGAATGGGCCCAGCTGCTCTTCCAATTCAAACAAGAAACGACCCTGGAGGTCGTGCTGGACCCGTCTCCCCCGCGCACCCAGGCCTCCCCAAGGCCCCCGCTCGCAGGTACCGGACCCTTAACCCCCCACCCAGGAGGCGAGAGGAAGCGGCCACTCGCCTCCCCCATAAATAGTTTGTTCCGCCCCCGTTGGCGGACCCCCATTCCCCTCGGACACCCCCCGCGCGCTGCGCTTGCTGACCCGGACCGCTGAGTCACACGCACCTAGCACTACACGATACACTAGGAGATGTTTTCCCCGCACCCCCATGACCTCCCCACAGTTTCCGACCGGCAGTTCTGAGACCGGTACAAGTTTCTTTTTCTCTTCTCCTTACCAGGGATGATCATGAGACTACAGGCCAGAGACAACACACAGGGGAACGAGACCCACCTATGCCTCTCCGGACACACATTTCAGGGAACGCGAACCCGAGAGCCTTTGCACTCTCCACCTGAAAATCCCCTCGCCGTGTTCATGATCCCGATGGTTATAGCTTGGCGTGTTATGAGAAAATTTAATAAAAAGATTTTCAAATTAAAGAACAATAGAGGCAAAACAAACGCTTGCATGCTTAGAATATTTCAATTACTGGGCACAGTTAGGGTCTGTCTAGTTTCCTTCTTGGTTGCCCAAGAAAATGGTGACTCGTCCCAGTAGCCAAGGTGCCACTCTTCGCAAAAATAAATGTGAAAGGTGTCAATTGTCCCCTTAGGAGGGCCCTATTATCAATGATTAAAATCACTCTGAAATCAGTATTGAGACTAAACACTGCACAAAGTCTTCAAGAAGTAAGAATCCTAAAGAATTCCAATTGCTGATAAGTTGATCCAAAAATCATAGACAAAGACGTGCTAAGTGGGCGATGAGCATGATGAAAAATTAGGGGAATAAATGTGTGCAATGCATCCTCTGTCAGGATATGGACTAAGGAAATGAGAAACAGCATGTGCAGGTTCCCCGTACTACGCTACAGATATTGTGTGAATACACATCCTCCATTTGTTTGTAGGACTGTAGAGCAAAACCGCTGCAGGTAGGCAGATGAGTAGTGGGGATTGGCGGCTCTAGCTTCCAGGGAAGACATGAATGGTCTGGCATGGAAGAATCCGTTTATATTTATTCTTCTCTCTGAGCAAGTCAGGCATAATGGTTTCTGTCAAAACCATCATCTATATATATAAAAACGAATGTATGTCTGTTTGTCCTTTATCCATTACTACACCATTCATCCGATCGCCATGAAACTTTGGGAAGTTGTTGAGTACACTCCCGCGAAGGTTTCTGGTATAAATTGTTTTTAAATATCGGCACCCCAGGGCACACATAATCTTTCGAATTGTAAACACCAGATGGAAAAACATCAAATCGGGTATCCACAAGCACTCGAATAAAGAAATAGAATTAAAACACCATTCATCCGATCGCCATGAAACTTTGGGAAGTTGTTGAGTACACTCCCGCAAAGGTTTCTGACATACATTTCTTTTAAATATCGGCCCCCCAGGGCCCTCATAATCTTTCAAATACTGATGTACGCACAAGACGGAAAAACAAAAAATCGTGTATCCACAAGCACTCGAATAAATAAATAGAATTAAAACAGCATTCATCCGATCGCCAAGAAAGTTTGGGAAGTTGTTGAGTACACACCCGCGAAGGTTTCTGGCATAAATTTTTTTACAATATCGGCCCCCTAGGGCCCTCATAATCTTTCGAATATTGATGTACGCACCAGACGGGAAAACAAAAAATCATGTATCCACAAGCACTCAAATATATAAAGAGAATTAAAACAACACTTTGAAATGTTTTCCATATTAAAATGAATACGTTTCAATAAAAATGACACAATGTAAATTGAATGTTCTCATAACGAGTTTCCTTAAATTTCCTTTCTTCGGAGATCGCAGCAATGTGCGACGGGTAAGCTCTAATATATATATATAATATACATATATATATATATATATTTATATATATTTCGCTCACAAGGTTGCCCATCAGATAAGCCGCACTCGAACACAGGTTTTCTTAAAAGAACCTTTAATGATATGGGCAGTTACACTTTCCACAATTAGCAACGACTGACTTCACCAGCCCAACGCGTTTCAAGCAATCTCTTCATCGGAGGCCACAGTAGTCAGAAGAGTGCATAGTGGTCTTTCACTTCCGTAATCCAGCGATATTGTGCGCCAAATGGGTGGCTCCTTCTGAGACAACACGTAGCCTTTTGGGAATAGAAGTCCAGTTTTTAAGTCCACTGATGAATCCACTCTCGATCTAGTGCAAGGCCCTGACAGAGCCTTGCAAACCTCATCTGTCCTAAATCCAGGACCTGTACTCCATGATGTGAGCCCAACATTTGATGAGATTTGTGGCCCCCATTTCACGTGGTGGTGCTGGCTCAGCGACAGGACGGCCGCTTAAACATTTCACTCACAAGGTTGCCCATCAGATAAGCCGCACTCGAACACAGGTTTGCTTAACAGAGCCTTTAATGGTATGGGCAGTTATGCTTTCCACAATTAGAAACGACTGACTTCACCAGCCCAACCCGTTTAGAGTAATCTCTTCATCAGAGGCCACAGTGGTCAGAAGAGTGCATGGCGGTCTTTCACTTCTGTAATAAGGTGGTATTGTGCACCCAGATGGGCGGCTCCTTATGAGACAACACGTTGCCTTTTGGGAATAGAGGTCCTGTTTTTAAGTCCACTGATGGATGCACTCTCAATCTAGTGCAAGGAGCTTTGATTCTACATGTGGCAGTCCAGCTGCGAAGAATGTAGCACCCCGTCATAGGGGGCCACAAAGTGAGATATCTATCAAGGCCCTATAGTGGAACTACAGTGAGGATTGAGGACATCTTCACATGCTGCGGCCCATACAGGGCTTGGTAAAACAGTCATTATAGTGCATCCATTTGTGGACTAAAAAATGCGGACACTACTATTCCCACAATGCGTTGGTACTGAATCATTTGAACAGCCTATTGGAGGGCGTGTCAGAAAACATTATGCAAATGAAGGAAAGAAAAAGGAAGTCCCCCCCATCAGCACAAATCTTTTCCATTCAGCCTCTGGTGAAGAAGCACTGACTTTGAAACACATCAGGCATACGAAACAGCCGTTGTTAAATTTATCGGCAAGATGAGGTATGTTTGTGCCTTTATAAGGTACAGTGGCAAGCACTGTGGTCCGAGTGCTTCTTAAATGGTGGACAACCTGGACCTTCAATACATATTATGCACAACAAAAAACAATCTTGAAATTTAAATCAAGGTATTCTACCAGTTATGATTTAACAGAATTCTGTCTTTGAAACAAGTTGTGAACAGACATTTAGCACTCACATATATTGTGTTTTCCAATGCATTGACATCCACAAAAAGTTGATGTATAAAAATGTTTTCTATGTCTATTACCATGTGACATCATGATTGCTTGCACTGGTCACTTTAAATTGTGCACTGACTCACCAAACCATGTCATGTGATCAAGGCTCTGCTGAGCCGAAACGCATAATGGCGAAGGTAGAATAAACACAACCTAAAGGCACCTACTTGGGTCCGTGTCTGTGTTTGTGGAGAGATTTCCACTATGCAGCGGTAAACTAGCAATGTAATGTTGACGCATTAAGTGAAAACGTTGCTTCCGGGGCAACCTGGAAGTACATTGGATCCCGAAGGATAGTGAGCGTCTGACCCTCTGTAACCCAGACCAAGCTGAAACCGGCAAGAGCCCGGTGAGCGCTGAGCCGGAGGAACCGATGGCAACGGAGTGTCTCAGGTATGAACATTGGGAATTCAGGGTGAGGAGGTGTGCAAAACGAGTGAAGAGTGTGTGGCGGATAGGCAATCCATTCACGTCACTCCAATGTAACGCCAAAAATACTCCAATATGTCAGCCTACATGGTGCGTGCACGAGAAGCTGCAGCTATGGAAATGTTTTCCGATAACCTGCCTTCAACAACAGGAGCCACGGCAATAGTGACCAACAGTTTTAGTGAAACAGATTCCGTTAGAGATAAATTACAGATTGTTAGAAAAAAAGACGAAGTCAGAGCAAAGCAAATGGTGGGAATCAGGTTACCTTCAGAGATACATCAATGTGGGGAGAATACCTAGGAGGCTACGAATTCTTACAGCCCCGAGTTTTGACGACCCCAACCCGGAGCTCAAGCAAGAGTGGGCTGAATGCAATCTGGACTCATCAAGAAGGCTGACACTCATATTGATCAAATACGCTGATATTGACAGGGCAAAGCTACTTAAGGAAATAGACAAGATCAACGAAGAACTAGACAAGATGGAGCACAAGGAGGAACAGGCGAAATTACGTAAAGACATGATGTTAAGACTCAAGACGGAAGAGGACAACATTAAAGACAGAAAGGCTTTTAAGTTTTTACGGGACAAACAAGATTATAAACTTGGACAGATATTTACTTTTGCAAAATGTTACGATGTTATTAGGGTGTGCAAATACAAAAACATAGAGGGGCCAAATAAATTGACAAACAAACGCAGCGGACAAACGACAGATACTTTACAATCCGAGGCGAGTTCAGTTGGCGAGAGCGAGTCAGACTCAGAGATGCATAGAACAGGAGAGGCAAGACAAGTACTCAAACCATCTCTGGGGGAAGAGTTGAATTTTATCTGCCACAAACAAATACAAACATGACGTCTGAGGCCCTAACAAAGAAACAACGTAGAACAAATGCCAACCACAAGCCCCGGCAGAGGCGCAGGCCCAATACAAGGCGTGCCAAAGCAAAACAAGAAAAGAGGCAGAAGAGTGTGGTAGCACTATCTACTGATAATGAGGCGCCCAGTAATACACATGCAAACTTAACTAATGTTGTATTGTCAAAACAAGAAGCTAACATTTTAAATTTAGCATTGTCATATGCCCCGGGAGTGAATCTTGACTATGACTAACCCCTTTGTATACATCTAGATTACTGATTAGATGTATACAAAGGGGTTAGAAAACTGAAACTAAAAAAAGATCATATCTTAACAAATATTATAGTCAACAGTTGGTCCTAGACGTTTATTCAACACACACAATATAATGATATAGTTCAATTAGTCACTTTAGTCACCATTAGATTAAATCCACTCTGGTTAGTGTAGAACAGAACATGACAGATACAATAGCCCAAAGTATCAATTGATACATGAAAAAATACACATAAAATCAAGCAATTATGTCTCACCAGAGTCCGAGAGACTTACTCATTTATTATATATTTTTGAGAATAGCAAATATAAAATACAAATATTTACAAATGGGGTTCACTGTCAATTGGTGTACACAGAAAAGAGTGAAAGTAAGTGCTCGTGTAAATGACCAAGATGGTCAGTGAAGAAAGATAGAATTTTTAATAAACACAAGTGAGCCTGCCCTCAATCAATAACTAGCAAAAAATGTAATTCTTTCTTGCTGGTACGTGGTTGGATAGTCCTCCATATTCCTTGATTGGCACAAGAGACAACGGGACAAAGGGAGGGGGGGGCAGGAAATCGTAGGTACAGGCTCCGAAGGAAGGGAATTGTCGATGTTTCGACCCAAAACAGAAAAACTGGGTGACTGGATTCCTCAGGGGCGGGTCTTCATCAGGACAGGGGAGGGGAGGGGGGTTTCCTGTGCACGTAGGTAAAGTAACCCCAATATCGGTGGGCACCTGTAACAACAAATGAATATGCGGGCTAAATATCTCCAAGTAGTGTCCGGGAAGTTGTTAAACAATCAAAGAAAAGGGGGGGCACTCACCCTTTACTGGTGTGCCACTCGTGCGACGTTAGTCTGCACCCAAACACGATTTGCCAATGTGCTGAGGTTAGCACTAGATAAAGAGACAAGGTAGCCATTAGTGCTACTAATAGTCACATATATCAATTTTGTGACAAGTACTTTTTGTGAAAACGCCCACACATACATCCTGGAGTCTAACGCGACGTAGGTGTAGATAATTAAATTGAATAATAGCCAACAAATAATGAACGCTCTCAATGTCGTCCACCATTATTAATCTACTTAAGATAGTTATATTTCATTCGATTCATTGTAGTAATCCATAGTTGCTCAGAATAATGTTCTAAATAGAACATTATTGTGAGCAAACTCGTGTTTGGGTGCAGACTAACGTCGCACGAGTGGCACACCAGTGAAAGGTGAGTGCCCCCCCTTTTTCTTTTATTGTTTAACCCCTTCCGCACTCGTCATGAGTGACAACGCTCGTACGCTCATGACGAGCTGAGCTCGTCATGTAATGCGTTTTTTAAAAAAACGCAGCGCGCAGCACGCAGCGGGAAAACCGCTAGCGCGCATGCGGTTAACAACTTCCCGGACACCAGTTGGAGATATTTAGCCCGCATATTCATTTGTTGTTACAGGTGCCCACCGATATTGGGGTTACTTTAGCTACGTGCACATGAACCCCCCCTCCCCTACACCCTCCTGATGAAGACCCGCCCCTGAGGAATCCAGTCACCCAGTTTTTCTGTTTTAGGTTGAAACGTCGACAATTCCCTTCCTTCGGAGCCTGTACCTACGATTTCCTGCCCCCCCCTCCCTTTGTCCCTTTGTCTCTTGTGCCAATCAAGGAATACGGAGGACTATCCAACCACGTACCAGCAAGAAAGAATTACATTTTTTGCTAGTTATTGATTGAGGGCAGGCTCACTTGTGTTTATTAAAAATTCTATCTTTCTTCACTGACCATCTTGGTCATTTACACGAGCACTTACTTCTCTTTTCTGTGCACACCAATTGACAGTGAACCCCATTTGTAAATATTTGTATTTTATATTTGCTATTCTCAAAAATATATATTAAATGAGTAAGTCTCTCGGACGCTGGTGAGACATAATTGCTTGATTTTATGTGTATTTTTTCATGTATCAATTGATACTTTGGGCTATTGTATCTGTCATGCTCTGTTGTACACTAACCAGAGTGGATTTAATCTAATGGTGACTAAAGTGACTAATTGAACTATATCATTATATTGTGTGTGTTGAATAAACGTCTAGGACCAACTGTTGACTATAATACTTGATACCCAGGTCCTTTGACTACAATTGGGTTACCCCTTGTTTTATAACCATATCTTAACGAAGCCACAATTCGAAAAAAACAAACGAGGTGACCAACTAGTAGAGGATCAACCAACACAACCAGATGTATCTTAGTCTGATCTATCACTCCTAAGAACCATGGAAGACCTATGGAATGAGAATGCCAGCCAAAACACAAATGATATATGGACAAACCCCATTGATCGAATAACAGCGAAAGACACACAACTGAGACAGTTTAAGCCAAAGTCCTCATTCAATCCGATCACTGTTTGTGATTCCACTGATATCTTTCACAAAACTGTAATAACACAAATTAAAAAATTAAACAAAATTGTGGCAATGAAGGAGAAAACCTAAATAATAAGGATCAACAATACAGCAACTTAATAAAAAATTGAAAGAAAACAATGACATTGTTATCGGTAGCAGTGACAAAGGGGGGAACATTGTTCTCTGGCCTCAAAAGCAATACAATAAAGAAGCATACAGCCAACTCAATGACAGGTCATGCTATAACCGGAGCAACTCTGTGAACCTTAATGCATCGTATAAAGAGTATAATGGCAACACTGCTGAGAAATACAAATATTTGAAAAAAGACAATCCCACTAACCCTTCATTGTATTTTATTCCAAAAATACACAAAGACTCAAAAAAAAAACCCTGGCAGACCAATCATCTATGCCAGAGATGGGTTGTTGGAACACACCGCCAGATACGTCGACTATTTCCTACAAGACTATGTAAAAGAGTTACCCACATATGGACGTGATACCAGTGATTTTTTAAAGACACATTACCAATTTTGAATGGCATGATGATTATTTACTTTTGGCATTGGACGTAACATTGCTATACACTAGCATTGAACATACAGATGGAATCAATGCAATTGAGCATTATTTAGCACGGAGACCGAAACAATATGAGCAACATAGCAATATGCTTATTGAAATGATTAAATTCTGCCTGTACAATACTATATTTATGTTCAACAGCCTGCGATACCAGCAAATTAGAAGAGTTGCCATGGGGGCCAGCTCTTTACCCAGTTATGCTTGCCTGCATATGGGTAGATAGGAAGAACTGGTCCTTATGGGTGGCCATTGCCAATATATGACTGAGAATGTAAGAATGCGGCTACGCTACATAGATGACCTTTTTGTAGTGTGGCAAGGGTCTGAGAAAGAAGCCAGTGATTGTGTGAATGCCATCAATGTTAACAACATCAATTTAAATTTCACGGCAACCATCAGCTCTACTTCAGTTGAATTCCTGGAAACACAAGTCTATATTTTAGATAGAAACTAGGTTGTTCAGAAAAAAGACAGCAGGGAACTCGACTCTCCATGCGAGTAGCATGCATCCTAAGCATCTTGTGAATAGCATACTGTATGGAGAGATGCTACTGTTAAGACGTATTTGCAGCAATGATGGGGATTTAGCTATAGCTCAGAGCAACAGCAGAGCAAGATTCCTAGAGAGAGGGTATCCAGAAAAGGTCATTAACAAAGCCATAACAAAATCAATGCAATTGAGTAAAGCAGAAGCCCTCAGGGACAAACAGGATGAGACTATAGAGCAGAATGAAAAAGCATTTTGCATGAATATGAAATGCAACAACCAGCAAGACCCCTGCAAAAAATCATGGAACTCAGCGATCCAGTGACAGGACCCCTGCTCCCGCAGAGGGTGTCCATCACATATAGTAAAGCATCATCTACACTTGACAAGATAGTCAGAACCAGCCCTGAAATAATTGAAAGTGGAAGTTGGCTCCATATGAGGAAAAGATTTTACAAATGTAAAACATGCAAGGCATGCTCGCATGGTATGAATAAAAGCACATTCAAAACACCTTTTAGTAATAAAGAATTTAAGATTTCAAAATTGTTGACATGCAGAATGGAATATATGCCCATGTGGCTTACACTACATAGGCTTAGAAAAAGGGGGGGGGGGTTGGCCCAGGGGGAGAGGGGGCGGGGTAGGGCCTAAATATCAGGAAAGAAAGTTTTACCCACACCTCCTACAGTCTCGATCAAATTTCTGATCAAAAAGAGAGATAAACAAAAATTACTATGCTTATCTTGGCAATGACTTTTGCCCCTTTAGTTTTTATTTTTTAGAAAGAGATACTTTTTAGCCAAAAAATGAACACATTATCTACTACACAAACATATCACATTAGTATAAACAAGTGAACAATAAAAAAATTATAATGTGCTATACATGACTCAAGGCACCTATTTACAATACATTCTACACATACAGTGAAAATCAATACATTCGTGGAATATATTACATAACATTGAGCATGTCAAAAAACAATTTCTGTACACATATACTAAATATCAAAAAGGTTTAAACAGTCACTGTCCTTGTTCTCCGACTGAAGTTATAGATGGAATCAAGCAACTTTATGACAGTTTGCACACCCAGAAAGCAATTAATTCAAGTGCTCTGAGCGTTCAGAAGAATAAACGAAGGATTTAATCCCACATAGCCGACGCGTTTCGAGTTGTGGCTGTGTAGATTGCCAAACTCTCCTCAAATGGGCTTGTCTTACTGTTAGACGCGAACCGCCACAGCCAGGATTTGGCCTTCTACTGGACAAGAAAACATCGACCGTGTGGGACATAGACCACTTTGCCATTTGAATATAAAAATGCGCTGCCAACTGAAAATGAAGAATCAGTAGTGCCTCCTAATAAAGAGAGTGAGGTCCCTGCCGCCCGCCAAGACTGGCACCCACTGCGTGCAAACGTAATTTCAAAGCTATGAACTGATACCGTCAGTTCACAGTTCCCAAAGATTAATTCAGCCCTGAGGAGAGTTTGGCAATCTACACAGCCACAACTCGAAACGCGTCGGCTATGTGGGATTGAATCCTTCGTTTATTCTTCTGAACGCTCATCAGAGCACTTGAATTAATTGCTTTCTGAGTGTGCAAACTGTCATAAAGTTGCTTGATTCCATCTATAACTTCAGTCGGAGAACAAGGACAGTGACTGTTTAAACCTTTTTGATATTTAGTATATGTGTACAGAAATTGTTTTTTGACATGCTCAATGTTATGTAATATATTCCACGAATGTATTGATTTTCACTGTATGTGTAGAATGTATTGTAAATAGGTGCCTTGAGTCATGTATAGCACATTATCATATTTTTATTGTTCACTTGTTTATACTAATGTGATATGTTTGTGTAGTAGATAATGTGTTCATTTTTTGGCTAAAAAGTATCTCTTTCTAAAAAAGAAAAACTAAAGGGGCAAAAGTCATTGCCAAGATAAGCATAGTAATTTTTGTTTATCTCTCTTTTTGATCAGAAATTTGATCGAGACTGTAGGAGGTGTGGGTAAAACTTTCTTTCCTTACACTACATAGGCAGCACGATCTTGCAGGTGCACAAAAGCATCCTACAGCATTTACGCGCCATTACCAACCAAGATAATACCTATACTGTGGCGCGTCATTTTAGAGGAAAACTCAACTCCAATAATGCAGACCTCAAATACTATGTATTGGACACAGTCCCCCCAAGTAGACGAGGTGGTGACAGAGTAAACAAACTAAGGAAGTTGGAAACAAGATATATTTTACAACTAGATTCTAAACACCCATTTGGTCTGAATGCAACTGAGGATCTGCACACATGCTTAGGATGAACAACGCAATGTCTACGACAAAGGTGTTTTATATAAATGCAGCTACGTTTTAACAATTGGATCATGATGAAAATTTATAAAATGAGCATTCATGTTAAGGGAAGAAGGATGATTCAAGTAGTATATTGCAAGATGTTACATGTATGTATATATAACCAATGAAGTATTTGGAAGTATTTGTCTATTTATGTATATATTTATAGACATATTTATATATTTATATTTGGATTTTAATCATTGATCTGAATATTTATATGGATATGTATTCTAATTGCAATTTGCACAAAGTCCAGTGAATATAATCACGAATATGCCTAAGGAATTCATCAAAAGCTCGAGCTATTGACTCACCCGAAAAATAGATATCTTGATACGAATGAAACGGAATTAGGTAACAACATCAGTTAATAATGAATCGATTGAGCACATTGCACTTTTCACTTTAGCACTTGTTAGATTTTACAGTACTAGCAATCATGATATTTACATCACTGTGGGTCAATGTATTAGTGGATTGACTGTAGTGGATTTATCCCTATAGTATGCACAACAAAAAACAATCTTGAAATTAAAATTGAGGTATTCTACCAGTTATGATTTAACAGAATGCTGTCTTTGAAACAAGTTGTGAACAGACATTAAGCACTCTCATATATCATTTTTTCTAATGCATTGACATCCCAAAAAAGTTGATGTATATAAAAATGTATAAAAACGTTTTCTATGTCTATTACCATGTATCATCACAATTGCTTGCACGGGTCACTTGAACTTTTGCACTGACTCACCAAACCATGTCATGTGATCAAGGCTCTGCTGACCCAAAACGCGTAATGGCAACGGGAGAATAAACACAACCTAAAAGCACCTACTTGGGTCTGTGTTTGTGGAGAGACTTTCACTATGCAGCGGTATACACGTAATATATATATATATATATATATATATATATATATATATATATATATATATATATATATATATATATATGCACGAACCGTTTTCTCCCGTTTTGAAGAAAATCACAGGCTACTTTTGATGCTTGAAGTGATTTTATTAAAGGCACGAAATCAGCAGCTCCCTACCGACGCGTTTCGCCACTAAGGCTTCGTCACGGTGAATGTGATCATTGCAATTGTGTTATTTACATATCCAACTAGTAAACAAGGAAAGAGGACTTACATCAGTCATTCCCGACCAATTTATGGTCGCCATCTTGGAATGATAGTAAATCATAAATACAAGTAACACCACGATATGCCTTTCTAAATGAAATTTGACCAAGTATATTCTAGCACTCAATGGGCTAATATTTAGTGTAAATTCATGAATAAAATTAGGTATCGCCCAAGTGGGCTGTCATGTAAAAATAATGCAAGATGTGTAACAAAATAAATACCATAATGTATGTTAAGTCTCGCCTAAGTGGGCTGTCATGTAAAAATAATATATGATGTGTAACAAAATTAATATAAACATTTTCAACATAAATCTTGCCCCTATGGGCTCACAAAATGCAAATCTTAATAATCAGATTTATCCATGAAATTCATGAGTCTCGCCCAAGTGGGCACTTCAGTCGTGGCTGTCCTTAATCAAGAGAATTATCAAGTCCTCCAGATATTAGTCGTCCCATGTTCCTATGTAAGAAAGAAATGTGTGTTTTAAAATCCGATGTATCTGACTTATATACATATTAAAAACTGAAATGAGATATCAAACACCGCTTACAATTTACAATTCATCATAGGTGGACTGCCAGTTCTTCACTACAGTTCATCCCAACTGGATGGAGAGTCTCAAAGTTAATAATAAATTTCGATTCCAGGATTCTCAACTGGCGCAGTCTGTCACCCCCTCTTACATTCTCTTTGACTGCATCAAGTACCACAAATTTCAATAAGTTGTCATTTTGGTTGTGGTATGTCTTAAAGTGACGAGCAACAGGGTACTGTTCGTTGTTGTTCCTGATAGCTTGTTTGTGCTCCAATATCCTGATCTTTGCCCTGTGCTTGGTACTCCCAATATAAAATTTCCCACAGGGACAGATCAGACAATACACACAATATTCAGTGTTACAATCAAAGCGCCCCATGATGGAAAATTTTTGGAACTATTCGGTACTTGCACTTTTTTGCAATTGGAGCTACCTTTACAGGCCTTACATTTCATACAGCACTCGAAACCAGCCATACTCTTATCCTGTGTTCCTTTTTTTGATGAAATCATATTTTTGCTAAGGTCATCCTTTAAGGATTTCCCTTTGCGGAAAGTGATCTGTGGATGTTCCATTACATGCTTACTCAGAAAATTATCTGTGGTTAAGATTGGCCAGTTTCTCGTCAATATTTTTCTCACCAAATGTGCTTGCCCTGAATATGTGGTGATAAATCTCACTGTCTCTTCTTCTTCATTCACAACCTTTTGTTTAGGGACTAACAGTTCTGTTCTTACTACCTTATCTACTCTATCAACAGCTTGTTTGATAGTTTTTGCAGAGTATCCTCTTTCTTTAAACCTGTCTATCATCAGGTGTTTTTCAGTTTCAAAATTGGTGCTGCTGCTGTTATTTCTTTTAGCTTTTAGCAGTTCCCCGTGGGGTCACAATTAGAAACAACATCTAAATACATAGACTTTTTCCTGAGACCCTTTGTAATGTCTTTACCTGCATACCTTAGAGACACTATGCATTTCCTGAATTTGATTCACGACCTGGCTTGGGAACCTGATTATCTATTAATAACCATGGATGTGACCAGTCTATACACATCTATCAAACATGAAACTGGCATCCAAGCAATAAGGCATTTTTTGAGAGCTAGATCGATCAACACTTTGGCACACAGTGAAATGCTGATTGACATGACAAATTTTTGCCTAACTAACAACTTTTTTTATTTTAATGACCAACTGTACAGGCAAACACAAGGGACGGCGATGGGTACCTGCTTTGCCCCCAGCTACGCGAATTTATTCATGGGCTGGTGGGAGGAGCAGGTGTCCAGCAGCCAAGGTGACCAGGGGGAAAGGGTGATACTCTGGACCCGTTTTATAGATGATGTCTTCTGCATCTGGAAGGGAGATGAATCAAGTGCCAAGAGATATATCGCTAATCTCAATAACAATGAGATTAATATTAAATTAACATCTCAGATCAGCAAGGAGAAAGTCATCTTTCTTGACACTCAAGTAGAGGTCAAAAATAACAAACTATCCACTAGCCTCCACAGAAAAGAAACTGCGGGAAATAGTTTACTATTTGCCACCAGTGCTCACCCTTACAGCCTTATCCAGAGTATCCCTTACGGGGAACTGCTAAGAGCTAAAAGAAATAACAGCAGCAGCACCAATTTTGAAACTGAAAAACACCTGATGATAGACAGGTTTAAAGAAAGAGGATACTCTGCAAAAACTATCAAACAAGCTGTTGATAGAGTAGATAAGGTAGTAAGAACAGACCTGTTAGTCCCTAAACAAAAGGTTGTGAATGAAGAAGAAGAGACAGTGAGATTTATCACCACATATTCAGGGCAAGCACATTTGGTGAGAAAAATATTGACGAAAAACTGGCCAATCTTTACCACAGATAATTTTCTGAGTAAGCATGTAATGGAACATCCACAGATCACTTTCCGCAAAGGGAAATCCTTAAAAGATGACCTTAGCAAAAATATGATTTCATCAAAAAAAGGAACACAGGATAAGAGTATGGCTGGTTTCGAGTGCTGTATGAAATGTAAGGCTTGTAAAGGTAGCTCCAATTGCAAAAAAGTGCAAGTACCGAATAGTTCCAAACAATTTTCCATCATGGGGCGCTTTGATTGTAACACTGAATATTGTGTGTATTGTCTGATCTGTCCCTGTGGGAAATTTTATATTGGGAGTACCAAGCACAGGGCAAAGATCAGGATATTGGAGCACAAACGAGCTATCAGGAACAACAACGAACAGTACCCTGTTGCTCGTCACTTTAAGACATACCACAACCAAAATGACAACTTATTGAAATTTGTGGTACTTGATGCAGTCAAAGAGAATGTAAGAGGGGGTGACAGACTGCACCAGTTGAGAATCCTGGAATCGAAATTTATTATTAACTTTGAGACTCTCCATCCAGTTTGGATGAACTGTAGTGAAGAACTGGCAGTCCACCTATGATGAATTGTAAATTGTAAGCGGTGTTTGATATCTCATTTCAGTTTTTAATATGTATATAAGTCAGATACATCGGATTTTAAAACACACATTTCTTTCTTACATAGGAACATGGGACGACTAATATCTGGAGGACTTGATAATTCTCTTGATTAAGGACAGCCACGACTGAAGTGCCCACTTGGGCGAGACTCATGAATTTCATGGATAAATCTGATTATTAAGATTTGCATTTTGTGAGCCCATAGGGGCAAGATTTATGTTGAAAATGTTTATATTAATTTTGTTACACATCATATATTATTTTTACATGACAGCCCACTTAGGCGAGACTTAACATACATTATGGTATTTATTTTGTTACACATCTTGCATTATTTTTACATGACAGCCCACTTGGGCGATACCTAATTTTATTCATGAATTTACACTAAATATTAGCCCATTGAGTGCTAGAATATACTTGGTCAAATTTCATTTAGAAAGGCATATCGTGGTGTTACTTGTATTTATGATTTACTATCATTCCAAGATGGCGACCATAAATTGGTCGGGAATGACTGATGTAAGTCCTCTTTCCTTGTTTACTAGTTGGATATGTAAATAGCACAATTGCAATGATCACATTTACCGTGACCAAGCCTTAGTGGTGAAACGCGTCGGTAGGGAGCTGCTGATTTCGTGCCTTTAATAAAATCACTTCAAGCATCAAAAGTAGCCTGTGATTTTCTTCAAAATGGGAGAAAACGGTTTGTGCATATCGAGGGTGTCCGGCACCCACACAGGCTCGCCGTGGCGAGAGACGAGGAACAGCCAGGAATGGTTGTTTGTATATATATATATATATATATATATATATATATATATTACCTACTGGCAGTCGCCAGTAGGTAGTTATAGTTAGGACCTAGCTACCATAGGAAAATTGCAACATTCTATTCCCAATAACTTTAGCGCCGATTGACGAATCTTCACGAAATGTTCAAAAGTTATAGCCCACTATGATCCACTCCTATCTTTAAAGTTTCAGGGTGATTTGGCAAGTGGGGGCCGAGAAAAAAGGGGGTCCCAAAACTTTAGACACGGCTACAGCCCGAACTGCTGAACGGAATTACACCAAATTTGGAAAAAAGGTAGCCCTTGGTTCAGAAAGATCCCTTATTGTTAAATGGTGTAAATCGTTCAGTAGTTGCTGAGAAAATCAAAATTAAAAAAGATTTGATAGCTAGAGTCACGCAGCATCCGCGCACCATCCCAATCATGGGCTGCATGCTAATTGGCTGTCAACGCCCCAAACCAGGAAGTGTTGGCAGCCATCTTGTGCCTCGGTAGAATTAAGGCACAAGAAAATAGAAAAACATACGCGCAAAACACGAAAAGGGGCAGGGTAGAAACACCTTGACCCCCTAGGCCTGCTCAGGGTCCCAAAAAAACGAAGTGCGGGCTCCCGGGCTTCATTACTATTTAGTCCCAGGGGCAATCTGACTATTGTAATGGGGGACCAAAGGGGCCCCCCAGCCCTGGGGACCGCCACCCCGGGGCTCTACAAAAATATGTGTGGGGGGCTCACAGCTCCCCCAGCTCCGGGAACTGCCACCCCTGGGGCTTGTAAAATAAATGGGTGGGGGTCTCATAGGCCCCCAAGCCCTGGGGGCCGGCACCCCTCAGGGCTTTTCAAAAATATCAGGGGAGTGGAGTTGGCCTAACGGCTAGGGCAGTCGACCTCGAATCTGAGGAACTGAGTTTGAGTCTCGGCAATGACGCTAAACATCCTGAGATTGTGGGCAAATCACTTAATCTCCCCATGCCTAACAAAAAATTAATGTAATGTAACTGGTGCTACGTAAAGCGCTCTGATACCCGATTCGGGTCGAGTTGCGCTATATAAAACTTTGTAAAAAAAAAGGAAAAAATATTTGTGGGGGGGCTCAAAGGCCCCCCCCAAGCCCCGGGGACTGCCACCCCCCTGGGGCTTGGGTGTTTTTTTAAATAAAAAAAAAACCTAGCCTGTGTGGGGGGATGCTTTGGTTTTTGGAAGAGAGAGCAGGAAACCAGGTCTCTCATCCAAAAACCAAAGCAGATTGCTTTTCCACATGGGGAGCTGCATCTTAGCAGCTGCCCGTGTGGAAAAGCAATGCCGGCTCCAGCAGGATGATGGGAGCTGGCGGGACCATGGGGGGATTAGACCCCCCCCCATAGTCCCCAAGAGAGAGGGCCAGCCCCGGGGGATAGGGTCCCTTGGGCTATTAGTGGCCTGGGAGGGGGGCCACGTGGTCCCCTCCTCAAAAGTGAAAGTAAATAAATAAAAAAAATCAAAGGTCGTCCCCGGGGGATGGGGTCCCCGGGGCATAAATGGCCTGTGGAGGGGGGCAAGGCAGCCTCGCTCCAAAAGAATAAAGTTTAAAAAAAATGGCCATGCCCCGGGGGATGGGGTCCCCGGGGCCGATTATGGCCTTGGGAGGGGGGCCACGACCCCCTTCCAAATTATTATTTTTAAAAATTGGAGTCAGGCCCTGAGGGATGGGGTCCCCAGGGACAGTAAACCAGGAAAAGAAGGGGGGCCACACAGCCTCCTTTCTTAAAAAGATAAAGAAAAAAAAGACCAGCATCACGCCGGAGATCCCGCACCCTCCCTGCAGCTCTCTGCAAATGCGCCCCCTGACGCGATTGCAGATGGGGAACTAATTCCCCTTGAATACTGGGGGTCCCTGGGGGCCAACTTGCTCACCAGGAACCTCCAGTATGTACCAGGGAGCAGCGTTGCAGAGAGAGTGTTCAGAGTCCACGCCCCTTTTTACACCTCTACAATGCAGCTCTGTGGCACTTAATGGAGGTACCTGGTGGGCTAGTTGCACCCCAGGGACCCCCAGGATTCAATGGGACTTAATCCCCCAACTTAAAACGCGCCACGGGCGCGTTTGCACAGTAGTGAAGGGAGGGGGCAGGGCCTGATGTGACATGCGTGCTCATTTTAAGTTGGGGAATCAAATCCTCTTCAATCCTGAGGCCCCCTAAGGACCAACTAGCCCACCAGGTTCCTCCAATAAGCACCACAGAGCTGCGTTGCAGTGTGTTATAAAAAGGAGCGTGGCCTCTGAATGCCTCTCTGCAACATAGCTCCCTGGAGCATACTGGAGGTACCTGGTGGGCTAGTTGGACCCCAGAGAACCTCAGGATTGAAGAGGAATTATTTTCCCAATTTAAAATGCACCACAGGGCGTGTTTGCACACATGTCACCTCAGGCCCGCCGCCTTTCTTCACCACTGTGCAAACTCTCCCCCTGGAGAGTTGTAAGTTGGGGAATTAATTCCCCTTCAATACTGAGGGTCCCTGGGGGCTAACTAGCCTACCAGGTACCTCCAGTATGCACCAGGGAGATGCGTTGCAGAGATGTGTTAAGAGGCCATGCCGCTTTTTCCACCTCTCTGCAACACAGCTCTGTAGCACTTACTGGAGGTACCTAGAGAGCTAGTTGGACTCTAGGGTCCCTCAGGATTCAAGGGGACTTAATCTCCCAACTTAAAATGGCATAGGGTGTGTTTACACAGTGGTGAAGGGAGGGGACAGGGCTGGAGGTGACATGTGCAAACACGTCCTGTGGCGCGTTTTCAGTTGGGTTAATAATTTCCCTTCAATCCTGAGGGCACCTTGGGGCCAACTATCCCACCAGGTGCTTCCAGTAAGCGCCACTGTGCTGCATTGCAGAGAGGTGGTCCAGGTTGTGCCCCTTTCTACACCTCTCTGCAACGCAGCTCTGTGGCGCTTACTGGAGGTACCTAGTGGGCTAGTTGGACCATAGGGACCTTCAAGATTCAAGGGGACTTAATCTCCGAACTTAAAACGGCCGCAGAGCGTGTTTACACAGTGGTGAAGGGAGGGGACGGGGCCAAAGGTGAAGTGTGCGAACACGCCCTCTAGCGCGTTTTAAGTGGGGGAAATAATTCCCCTTCAATCCTGAGGGCCAACTAGCCCACCAGGTGCTTCCAGTTAGTGCCACTGTGCTGCTTTGCAGAGAGGTGATCTAGGACGTGCCCCTTTTTACACCTCTCTGCAACTCAGCTCTGTGGCGCTTACTGGAGGTACCTAGTGGGCTACTTGGACCCTAGGGACCCACAGGATTCAAGGCGACTTAATCTCCAAACTTAAAATGGTCACAGAGCTTGTTTACACAGTGGTGAAGGGAGGGGACGGGCCTGAGGTGATGTGTGCAAACATGCCCTGTGGTGCGTTTTATGTTGGGTAAATAATTCCCCTTCAATCCTGAGGGCCCCTGGGGGCCACCTAGCCCAGCAGGTGCTTCCAGTAAGCACCACTGCACTGCAGTGCAGAGAGGTGGTCTAGGCCGTGCCCCTTTTTACACCTCTCTGCAATGCAGCTCTGTGGAGCTTACTGGAGGCACCTAGTGGGCTAGTTGGACTCTAGGCAGCCGCGAGATTAAAGGGGACTTAATCTCCCAAATGAAAATGGCCACAGGGCGTCTTTACACAGTGGTGAAGGGAGGGGACGGGGCCTGAGGTGACGAGTGCAAACACGCCCTATGGCTTGTTTTAAGTTGGGGAATTAAGTCTCCTTTAATCCTGAGAGTCCCTGGGTCCAACTAGCCCACCATGTACCTCCAGTAATCACTACAGATCTGCGTTGCAGAGAGGTTGTTCGAGGCAATGCCCTATTTTACACCTCTCTGCAATGCAACTCTGTGGCACTTACTGGGCATACGTGGTGGGTTAGTTGGCCCCCAGGGACCCTCAGGATTCAAGGGGACTTTATTCCCCAACTTAAAACAAGCCACAGGGCGTGTTTGCACTCGTCACCTCAGGCCCCCCCCTCCCTTCACCAGTGTGCAAACGCACCCCGTGGCCCATTTTAAGAGGTAGTGTTAATCCCCCTGCCCTATTATATACTAGGGGCTTACAAAGGAGGTCATGCTAATCACAAGGGTACCCCAACGCATACTGTTCCCTAGTGTATGTAGGTGTTTTCACTGTATTCTAAGTGTCTTTTAGCATACCACTGGCTCTAGGTCTAGTTAGTCAGAGTCAGTTAACACCAGTACCCGTCTGAAAAAGTTGTGGGGACAGGATGATTTTGTAACAAGGCCTCTTTCTGCTCCTCGGTTGGTTCTTTCTGCACATGTCTTGCTTCTTCCTGCACTTTTCTTCGTCTTTGAGGACTTCTGTTGTTTCTTTCTGCATTTCTTTTGCTTCTTTATGTGCGCTTTTTTTTCTTTCTTCAAATGTCCTACCTCTGTAGGCATAGTTAGAAACTAGCATTTAAAACATTTGAAATTCACTTTCAAAAACCATAGGTTTCAGACACGTTATAGTCAGGAATTAGCATTTTAAAAAACCTTTGAAATTCACTGAAAAAACCATAGGTTTCAGGCATGTTAAAGTTAGAAATTAGCATTTAAAAAACCTCAGAAATTCACTGAAAAAAAACATGGGTTTCAGGGGCGTTATAGTTAGCTGGATATTTCACTCGTACAAAACCATAGAAATTCCCCCGTTACAGTTAGTTCAGCTAACTATATCTCACTCGCCCGCAATGCACTGCTGATGACGTCACATATTGCATCACTCATAACATGGTCAGTGACATCACTCATGGCATCACTGATGATACCTCAAATGAGATACACTTAATCAGTCAGTTATACAATCAATTTTACAAAAAAAACATCCATTTAGACACTTATACACCCATTTATTCTTCCATCGACCTTGAGATGTACATATAGAAAACATATTTAATTTTCTGAAAAACACACATTCACTGGATGATATTTGGGGCATTCAATCAACCTTACAATTAGACTCTTGTCTTTCTAGCTATGATCAGTTTAGATACAATTCAAGGCAGCCTATGGGATTACTTACTCTTAAGCAAGGTACGCAAGAGATTGTCTACTATACTTCTCATTTCCAGCATCTGCAAACTGAAGAAAAATGATATGATGAATTTGCAGTTGTGGCATTCGCCACAGGATTACAAGATGTGAAAAATCTATTTTCAGTAGTGGCTACAACCACTGTGGCCTTAAATGGTTTGGTGCGCAAGATTGATGAGTAATTAACTGTTAAATAGAATGAGGGGAAAAGTGAATGGAGATGATCCACTTTGAGCTTAAAACTACAACAGTAACTTTGCCCACAAATCCTGTTACAGAAGAACCTATACAACTTGGAAACACGCAATGACAATTTCTACCAGAAGAGAAAGAATGTGGAAAAAGGTTTATATGGTGTAAAAGCAAGACCTGTTATGAAGGTTTTCCCCTCTTGGCAGGAATCTTTCTGTTTGGTCTTACCTAGTAAGTACAAAGTGAATATAGGCCTCTCTGTTAGTCCCACTATTGCCTCTTCTCACTTTTTATCTGTTTTCTTGTGATTTCAAAGCCAGCTGATCTGAACAGTAGCTCTTTTGTAATCTAGAGTTTCAGGTAGTGTTGTATGTCATTTTAGATTCCGAATGAATTTCCCGATTCATGCCCTTATATAGGTACAATTCGCATTGCCCTTATATAGGCATAGAAATCCTGTCCTTATTTAGGCATAGCCCATGCTACCCAAATACAGGCATGGCTACTTCCATCCGTTCATCTACGTCACAACGATTTCTTGGAAAACCAGACTCTTAAGCAGAATTAACTTCCCCTAGCTTGAAAATTGATTTCTCCAAGAAACTCATTATAATGTATGAACAACTATTCCTTAGGGGTTCATCCATGACGTTCATATGCCCGACTTTACGTCAAAGCTGGCATTCCTAAACACCTTCAAGGTATAAATATACCTTCACTTGCTGTGGCAAAGCATGTTGTGGTTCAGTGCAGTTCGACTACCTACTTGCCCGTTGCAGCTCGCTACAGCAAGTGTCGAAGGAAGCCGACTCTCCAGCTGACGTACTGGCAAAGAAGCGGACATCCTCCTGCCAAGAATCCAGCTCCAGTGTTTCGGACTCCCCTTGCGGGCTGTTGGGAAAACGAGTCCTGAGACAGAAATACCAACTTCTTTCGTTCCAATGGTATGGTGCTGATTAAAACCTAGAGAAACCTTTGGCCATTTTTGGCAGAACTAAAACTTATGCTAAGCAGCACCTATTTCTTTCCTGGTACTAGACCTAGGTTAGTTACATTGAGGTAGGCGTATTTTAGAAGCACCAGTTGAGTAATTTTAGCCTGTGTTCTTTATGTATGTATTTTACATGTCATAGCAACAGACAAAGCTATTACAGTGTTATTTTATAATACTATTCTCGCTCTACGCATCATACTTTGCATTCTAACGATTGTAGCAGTTCACCTCTCTTGCATGAGAAAGAAGACAGTTCAATAAATCCTTTTACTGAAAACGCCTGTCTCACTATTTTTCTGCAACTCTGTAGAAACGAAGCATGCACAATTGACTGAGTAAAATAGTTATCTATTGTTTAGACTACTCTGAAGATATTTGTTCCAGTCCTAGGGAAACAAAGTTGTCATGTTTATGCGGTTGTCAGAAACTAATCCCTTCTTGTTTATTCGAGAAAGTTTCTAGTGACCTCTGAGTTAATCGGCACACACAATTAAGTTTAATATACTCAATAGAGACATACTGACCACAGTCCTATGTGAAATCTATAGTGTGTATTATTCCAATGCGCACAGCCTATTGGGAATATAGGAACTACACCACATGGCACCCAACGGTTTGGTAAGGCACTAATTTAATGCTAGATACTAAAGTAACTCAGTCGTGCTTTTCTCAGAGACCCCTTTCCCCGTAATACTGGAATAGACGTCTGGAGTGGGTAAAAGGATAATATCCGCCATAGCTGAGTAGGATGAAAATCCTATGTATTCGTTTTTGGTTTGTTCAACGTTCAATGATACAGTGTTCCAAAATAATGTGCACCTTTTCTGTGTTTCCTTGAAGCTTGCGCTGCAAACTTTCAGTCAACAAAATGGCTGACGAAGATAATCCCAGGACTAGTTGAGCTACAGGCGACAACACCGTACTAGCTTTTAACATAACAGGTTTCCAAGAAACCGACGAGGATGCTATAGCCATTCCTCTAAATTTAAGGAAAGCCATCACTATAAAATGTATAAACATGGCCTAATATCGAGAGGTGGTAGGGCAGATATTGTGATAGAGGCACATGAATATCACCAGACAGAGGTATTTTATTCTTGGATAGTCTTCCCTGAAGCAAATCCAGTAACACATGTGTTTCACTTCTACAAAGCAGATGAACCACCAGAGGAATACATTCCTTTCGAGAATATAGAAATTCCACTCACATACCAGGAGCATGAGCTCTGGTTTAAAGGCACCCTAAAACCTTTAAATCACATTACCAGACTTAGTCCACTAGGTAGACCAGGAACCACATGGCCTGTTTTAGCTGGCTATACACCACATCCTGACATTGATAATAAGACAGATGTGGCATTACTAGCTCAACTCAAGGAGCTAACCAAAATCTATAGATAATTGGTTCAATATGTCATGCAAACTCTCACAGTCCAACCTGCTAGAGTGATTCCACAACATACTCCTCACCAGGGGAATACACTAAAAATTACACCACAGACTTTACACTCAGTCATTGGTAAGTTACCTGCAAAGAGGGAACAAATTCCATACTGGCTAGCTCACAAGATTACCCAAATTGAAGCAGTATTTCCTAATACTACCCCTCATGAAAAACACAGGGTTTTGACAATCTGTTTACCAATGGGGATCGCACCACATCTGGAGGACTGCAACACTTGGGGTACAGTCTTCGCTGCTATCTACACTAAAATACATGGTGTACCGACTATGGTGGTAATACCTGATGTCCTGATACAGATTCAAAATGAATACGGGGCAGAGCCTGCTTTAAATTTATGTAGGAAATTACTTAAAGATTTCAAACAGGTCTCAGCAATATTATTAGCTAATATTAAAGGAGAAGCACCATCAGTGGTGATCTGTCAAAAATTAAGGGAATTTGATGTAACTGAGCAACCACAAGAACAGGCCAGAATAATTGAAAAATCCTATGAAGAAATAGGCAGGGACAGTCTGGGTGGGAAACCACTGAAACCACAACTGTCTGAAAGTCCTGAAAAGATCTTCACTAATAACACTCCTACTACTTCTAGAAGGAAGTGGGAAAACACTAAACAAACTTCTAAAGAGAAGCGTTCTCATTCCAGAGGTAGGTCTCCTCAAAAGGAGCACTCTGAAAGAAGGTACAACCTCAGGAATAGGGATAATTTGGGAAAACCTGCCAGATATCAAGATACTGATACACATTCGTCCCGTACCTTTCAAACTTCGTTACAGAAATCCGAAAGAAGAGGACGGTCAGAAAACAAAGAAGAATGCGTGAAGTCCAAAGACGATCAACACGTTCAGAAAAACAAGAAACCTTAATTCACCAAAAAGAAGGTAGCAGGTTTAAAAGTCAGACATGCCGAGGATCTTGAGTACTCAACTCAAGAACAGAGAATGGGCTCAGACAATTTTGGACAGCGCAGCAGAAGTCACCATAGCTTGCCAGAACATGAAGGATCATCTGTAGACAGTGGACATGAATTAATTCATTCAAGTTGAAACTGCAGATACCAGGGTTAGTTCTCCACATAGGTTATATGAAATAAAACTCCAGATGGAGGGAGATATACCAAGAAAAGTGAGAGCACTCTTTTGTGAGCGACTTTCCAAGGGTTATGACATTCTTCTAGCTGAAAAAGACTGGCCACCACAATTTGTCATGGAGTGCCCACATGGTGAGGACATCATTATGCCTGCCTTCTCTAATCATATTCCAATTCATTTAAAATATATATATATATGCCTCAAAATGGGCAGTGGCCCAAGCTCCAGTAGTATACAAAAACCATGTAGGATGGGATGAGTACTCGCCTCACCATAAAAAAAATCCAACTGGAAATTCAACCCACTGCACAAAGGCAGTACCCAGTTAAGCAAGAAGCTAAAAAACAGGCCAGGGAGATATTAGATCAACTTGCAAAACATTTGATGTGCAAAATACACACAGTACGGCATTAATGAATAACATTGCGTGTAAAAAATATAGAACCACATTAGATATTTCTAGTGGTTTCTTTTGTCAAAACATTGCACCAGAAAGTAGGTATTTGACCACTTTCTCGATTATGGGGCCACATTGTCACTTTTGTCGTCTCCTCCAGGGATTCAAGAATAGTCCTGGGTTATTTTCAGCAAGGGTAACAGTGTTACTACAAACTTATGATGATGAAGCATTATCATATGTGGATGACATCTATCTGACAGATGATGACTTGGATAGGCACGTGAATGGGGTGAATACAATTACACTTAGATTCGCCTCTGAGGGTTACAAATTCAATTAAAAAAAATATATAGAATTGCCCATTTAAAAGTCCTATTTATAGGTTATAAACTTTCAAGTGAAGGCAAAAGCCTGGCAGGACACTTCTAGAGAAATATGCACTGCTCCAACCTCCAAAAACTTTGAAAAACCTACAGTCAATTCTAGGATTCTTAAATTTCGGAAGAACTTAAGTTCTGAACTACGCAGAAAGGGTTAAACCTCCCTACGAATTAATCAAACCTAATCTTAAAACAGTAAATTGGACACAAAAACACACAGAAATTTTGCGTTCATTGGAAACAGACATGTTAGAAACGAAACATTTGAAAACATGTGTAAACGTACGCAACTTAGTGATCCGAATCATTCCGGGTCAATGCGGATTCACCTACTTAACTTTTAACGAAGGGCAAAAAGTACCAATAGCTTACAAATCACACTTGTAAACATAAGCAGAAATGAAATTCACTTCTACAGAAAAAATTCTGACAGCTGTTCAAACCGCTCTAGCAATAGAAAGAGCCCTTGCACAGTAGAAACCCATTATGGTCCTAACTCCTGTACCTGCCTTAGAGACAGTGACAAAAGCGAGCATTCCAAATGCTAAAGCTTTACATCCAAGATGGATACAATGGGTTAATTGGCTGCAACAGACGTTGAATACGTTTTTGATCCATATTTAAAAACACAAGCATTTCTACAATACGAACATGAATGTCCTCTGCTGACTGAAATTCTGCCTCTTGACGAGTATGAATGTATAATTTATACTGACAGATCGGCTCAACTCGCTATGGAGGGTAAACAAGCCTAGAGTGCGGCGTGAGCAATCGTTAAAGGTAATTGGCGCAATGGCAAATTCCGACCAATGGTCACAAAAACTTAATCTCTAGGAGATCGTACAGCTCAGCGAGCTGAACTACAAGCATTCAAGATGGCACTTGAAAACACAGATCGCAAATTCCCCACACTCATAGTGTGCGATTCGTATTATTGTGTTCAATCTTATAATGAATACTTGCAAAACTGGATTCAAAACAGTTACAAAGATGCAAAAGGTGGCACAATCAAGCATAAACTGCTTTAGGAACAAGTAGTTCAGTTACGACAAGGACTACAAAACACTCACATGATACATACGCTGAGTCATCAACGTGATGCCGTTCACGTTGAAGGGAATTCATTGGCTGAGGAAGCCGCGAAGGCAGCTGTGCAAACGGCTTCTGTAGCTGCAATCACTCGTTCAAAAACAAAAATAGACAACGAAATTATGCTAGCTGTCAATGTTCATGCAAAGACAGTGGTAAAACTTTACCGAAAGGGTTTCCACTCAACTACTCAAATATAACTGATGTGAACAATGTTGCGTTTGCTTGAATCCTTGGAGTGGTTAATAGGGTAATTCCAAACATGGAGGTGTTTCTGCCATGGTATCGTTATTAAAACAGAGATATTGGTGGCCACACATGAGGAAACAAACCAGAAACTATGTTCTGGATTGTGAAATATGCCTAAAGGTGAAAGTCTCTACTGTTAAACGTCCTACGCAGAAGCCGTTGTTAATTTCAGATAAACCATTAGCTTGCGTTTACCTGGACCACTGAGCTCGAACTGTTATAAAAGTTTTGCAAGTCTTTATCGGCACATACGCACTTGGCACGCTACATTCTGACCAGGGTCCTGCATTTAGCTCTCGATCTTACAAGGAGGCGATGACCAAATTGTGCATTGCATTGCGGTATTTTAGTCTATTCCATCCTGAGGGAAATTTGGTTGTGGAGAGAAAAAACCGGGACATAAAGCAATCTATAACAGCTAGGGTATTAGGCTTGGGTGACGGGTTGGTCAGCCATCTAATAAGTGTCCAACGTACTCTTAACAGTCTGCCAAGAAGTTCTCTAGGGGGTATCACTCCATATGAAGTACTTTTTGGGACCAGAATGTTAGTAGCGGACCTCGATTGTCAGACTTCAGTGGTAGACTAAAAAACATTTGATATCAAAGACCGTTTGGCTGTTTTATAGGACTTAAATGAAATAAGAACGAAACAAAGCAATGTGTTCCTGAAGTCAACCACCCCTGAAGAAAAACCGACCGTCCCAGAAAGGCCTGTCTGGATCCCAAAAGCTTGGTGATCTAGTCAGAGAAAAGATCGCGGCCGAGAATAAATTTGGGCCTTCTTACAGACAACCAGTACCTGTCCTAGTAATCCACGGATCAGAACAGTATTTCTGCCGCCCCTTGCTGGTAAAAAGGAGAACAGGTTCATGTCAATCGACCTGGTCAAACCAAATCATGTGGCCGATACTAAGCAGTAGGCCAAGTGGACTCCGACCAAGTAGCAGACGCCCTAATCTGGCTACTATACAAGAGGTTCAAACTGAGAGACACATCACCTTTGAAGAATCTGCAGTGTGAAATGAAGGACTATGCAACAAAGCAATGGAACTTGTACCTCTTGAAACCCAAATAACAGTTCGTCAAGAAACACCTGTCTACAATGACGTAAGAAGTGATCAAGTGGATCAAGCAACTTAAACGAGTCCTGATGCAATCCCAACAATTGACAGAACTGCTTCTGGCTATTTCATTAACTTTGATTCATTTTCTGAGGATACCAGCAAACCTGAAACGACGCCAGCAAAAAGAACTTTCAAAGAACAAGCAACAGACCTTTTTCATCACCTGGAAACAACTTATCTGGTTTCACCATGGATTGAACTTTGGATTGTGATGGGTGTGCATTTTCTGCAACTTTGGTTGACTCTGGTAATAATACTGGGAATGCTGATAAATGGAAGATATGTAAAAATGGACACAGCAAGTAAGAACATCAACTTACTACTCAAGCCACACAAATCATCTCATTGTGAACAAAGAGACTTATCATCAGTGAACATCACAGCCGTTCCTATACCTGGGGGTATAGCTTGGGACAGAACTGAATATAAAATTTTGCCCCGTCCGTGCAGTTGAAGATTCCACACTTATTAAAGATTTCATTAAGTTACTTTGTCTCATCTAGTACCTTTTCTGATGATTGGGACTTTGAGATTGTTAATAATATGATGTCAGACTTAAAATGTCTGCAGTGTTCACAAATCATGAATATTTGGAAGTTTCATCAGACTATGAACAAATGTATTGTTATAATCATCATGGTCATCATTTCTTGCACAAATCTGCAAATCCTAGAAATGTAATAATGTATAACCAATGGGAACATTGTCCTATACCACCAAAGGGTAGCTCCAAAACATTTGCTATGAAATTCCCATACTGTTCAGGGTTCAATGTATCTACTTTAAAAATGTAAACAAAACAGGAATGAAAATTATGTTGACCAATACAAAACAGATTTATTCTGCAGCCTTTTATGCTCAAGTGTCTAAACTAGGTTTCGACTTTTGGAAAGACAATATTGAGACAAAAACTGTCTGGGGTACAAAAGATTGGCAAGTACAGGGGATATATAAACTTTATTTAGAGCCTGCATCATCCCTGACCAAGTTATGTTTTTGAATGACACTGTCCAACAGACGTCTTGCCTTGGGTTAGCCCAGATAAAAGACCTGAACAATCCGTCCATACCTACACCTACACCTGATAGCAGCAACACTTCAGAGGGGGAGGTCGACGTACATACAATTTTGCTTCACAACAGAACAAATCCAGATTTAAATAAATAGTTGATCTGGCCCACAGACACAAACAACTGTCAAGATAGATTCCTGAACAAGACACAGGGTTTCACATTCAATAGGCCAAACCCAAGACACATTCAAAGACAGCATCCAGGAATAGTAACAACATACAGTGTAGGGAAGCTCTGCCTTGATTGGCTACATAGATCTACACTTAAGGATGTAAAGCAACACATCTTTTCTTAAAGATGGCGCTGATCTTAGGGAATTCTTGCTAGGACAAAGAAAACCACGTCATAAACGTTTTATATATGCCGGTGTCCATGCTGCTTGTAATGAAGCAAGAAAGATTACGCAAGCAGAGACTGCAGAACGAATATGAGAAATTGATTGTATTAATTTAGAGAAATCTCTCTGTGGTTGACAATGGGTTAACAACTCCGTCGTCCAGGATATATTCATTTGACAGCATAGTGTCTTCTGTCATAGACATCATGGAACAGGACTTGGTCATGTTGCAACATGGTCAGTCGCAATTACGTTCCCTCATGCTATTAGGCTGGACGTTTCAAAACCTTCGTGCAGGCTATGTGCCATGGCGTTTAATCAATACTATGTCACTGTTTTCAGAATTCAATCTCACTGATAAACAGATCAAACTGGCACAGAGGGAAGCAGACAATACGGTGCTGAGCATTGAAAAACTGGAAAGATTGCCATTTACGGTAGCAGAGAAACCAGCTACTAAATAGATAATACATGGAACAATCAATCTGCCTGTTACAATTTTCCATTTTCAGTATTGCCTCAAACACATACCAGCAGGCACATTTGAAAGTTTGGGTAAAGAATACCTCAAGACATCCTGGGAATTACCATACACACATGGCTTTTGGAGTGGGGGATGTGAAGTGTTTCTTAGTGGTAAAAACTGCTAAAACGCACTAAGCGCTTCTCTCCTTTGTCAGGGTATAAACTTACATGGGCCGGCGATAGTTCCTCTAGCAATGTATCCTGCCATCTGCAAGGTTCACCAGCTGCAGTGATTGATCCAATTTTTGGACAACTTTCAAATGGAAGTTACCTCATGTTGAACGATCACAGCTGCTATGGCATGTTGCCAGGCATACCATATCTAGTAACTGTGTCAGCCAGGGTCACTTGCTGTATGCAAGTATTGTTTCCTAAAACTAAGATAGACAGGGAATCGCCGTAATGGCCTTCACTGAACATCTCTTCTATGAGAATTGATACTTTAAGCAGAATGAAAGCCATTCTTTTGCAAAAAACTGTGCCACTGACCTCAGCCAAAGAGACCTATGATCTGCAAGTCGCAAGGACTTCTGCCGGGATACATGCCCTCTTAACTACAAAATGCCCCATACATTTCATGGAAATGTTAAGTCATATCTTAAACATGTCTGATATGAGCGGTATTGTACATGTAATTAAGACCTTATTTTCTGGACTTTTAGCACCTTTTGAAGCAGTCCAAGGAATATTTCCAAACTGTCTGCACTCTGTGTTTGGCGGACTGCCTCTCATTTTGGGACTCGGTGCGGGGATATTATTTTTGCTCCTCCTGCTACGATATGGCAAGCCAAATTACCAGCGCTACTCCAAACACAATACAGAGAGCTCTATTGAAGATGAAGTGTCCTGAGCGCAGCGTCCACATTTTGGGATTAACTCTTTTACGAGAATTAAATACCACATGGTTTCTGTCATTAAGACCAATCTGGCAAGATTGAATCTTACCTGTTCTACGCTGCCTGCTATGAGGAAAAGAATGCGTGCTAGACATCTGTCTAACACTCCCATCAGTCATGCCAACGGATGTTGATACGCTGCTGGACCCGGTAATGGCACATGCACAGTGTTGTCCCCAGCGTCTACCAATTCTGATGACGGCATTCATTGAGATCTCACAGACACAAAATACTGATGGTGAGGTACCAGAGGAAACTTCAGGCGCACAGGTACCATCCAATTGGAACATTGCTAATGCGACCAATGCTGAAGGCGATGCTTCACATCTAAGTGCTGTTAATCTTCTGAACGAGGTAATCCAACTTTCACCTACAATGGTAGACACATTTTTTACACTCTTAGAAGATTTGATGTTTTCTCCAAGCACTAACACGGACTTTTGAATTTGGCACACAGTGTTCTGAGAGACTTTGAATTTAACCTCCAAAAACGTTGTAAAACTTAGTCAATTCTAGGATTCTTAAATTTCGTAAGAACTTAAGTTCTGAACTATGCAGAAAGGGTTAAACCTCTCTACGAATTAATCAAACCTAATTTTAAAACAGTAAATTGGACACAAAAACACACAGAAATTTTGCGTTCATTGGAAACAGACATGTTAGAAACAAAACACTTGCAAACATGCGTAAACGTGCGCAACTTAGTGATCCGAATCATTCCGGGTCAATGCGGATTCACCTATTTAACTTTTAACGAAGGTGAAAAAGTACCAATAGCTTACAAATCACACTTGTACACATAAGCAGAAATGAAATTCACTTCTACAGAAAAAATTCTGACAGCTGTTCAAACCGCTCTAGCAATAGAAAGAGCCCTCGCACAGGGGAAACCCTTTATGGTCATAACTCCTGTACCTGCCTTAGAGGCAGTGACAAAAGCGAGCATTCCAAATGCTAAAGCTTTACATCCAAGATGGATACAATGGGTTAATTGGCTGCAACAGATGTTGAATACGTTTTTGTTTCATATTTAAAAACACAAGCATTTCTACAACATGAACATGAATATCCTCTGCTGCCTGAAATTCTGCCTCTTGACGAGTATGAATGTATAATTTATACTGACGGATCGGCTCAACCCACTACGGGGGGGAAACAAGCCTATAGTGCAGCGTGACCAATCGTTAAAGGTAATTGGCGCGATGGCAAATTCCGACCAATGGTCACAAAAACTCAATCTCTAGGAGATTGTACAGCTCAGCGAACTGAACTACAAGCATTCAAGATGGCACTTGAAAACACGGATCGCAAATTCCGCACACTCATAGTGTGCGATTCGTATTATTGTGTTCAATCTTATAATGAATACTTGCAAAACTGGATTCAAAACAGTTACAAAGATCCAAAAGGTGGCACAATCAAGCATAAACTGCTTTGGGAACAAGTAGTTCAGTTACGACAAGGACTACAAAACACTCACATGATACATACACTGAGTCAGCATTGTGATGGCGTTCACGTTGAAGGGAATTCATTGGCTGATGAAGCCGCGAAGGCAGCTGTGCAAACGGCTTCTGTAGCTGCAATCACTCGTTCAAAAACGAAAATAGACAGCAAAATTATGCTAGCTGTCAATGTCCATGCAAAGACAGTGGTAAAACTTTTCCGAAAGGGTTTCCACTCAAATACTCATATATAACTGATGTGAACAATGTTGCGTTTGCTTGAATCCTTGGAGTGGTTAATAGGGTAATTCCAAACATGGAGGTGTTTCTGCCATGGTATCGTTATTAAAACAGAGATATTGGTGGCCACACATGAGGAAACAAACCAGAAACTATGTTCTGGATTGTGAAATATGCCTAAAGATGAAAGTCTCTACTGTGAAACGTCCTACGCAGAAGCCGTTGTTAATTTCAGATAAACCATTAGCTTGCGTTTACCTGGACCACTGAGCTCGAACTGTTATAAAAGTTTTGCAAGTCTTTATCGGCACATAGGCACTGGCACGCTACATTCTGACCAGGGTCCTGCGTTTAGCTCTCGAGCTTACAAGGAGGCGGTGGCCAAATTGGGCATTGCATTGCGGTACTTTAGTCCATTCCATCCTGAGGGAAATTTGGTTGTGGAGAGAAAAAACCAGGACATAAAGCAATCTATAACAGCTAGGGTATTAGGCTCGGGTGACGGGTTGGTCAACCATCTAATAAGTGTCCAACGTACTCTTAACAATCTGCCAAGAAGTTCTCTAGCGGGTATCACTCCATATGAAGTCCTTTTTGGGACCAGAATGTTAGTAGCAGACCTCGATTGTCAGAATTCAGTGGTAGACCAAAAACCATTTGATATCAAAGACCGCATGGCTGTTTTAGGCCTGTCTGGATCCCAAAAGCTTGGTGATCTAGTCAGAGAAAAGATCGCAGACGAGAATAAATTTGGGCCTTCTTACAGACAACCAGTACCTGTCCTAGTAATCCACGGATCAAGAACAGTATTACTGCCGCCTCTTACTGGTAAAAAGGAGAACAGGTTCATGTCAATCGACCTGGTCAAACCACATCATGTGGCCGATACTAAGCAGTAGGCCAAGTGGACTCCGACCAAGTAGCAGACGCACTAATCTGGCTACTATCCAAGAGGTTCAAACTGAGAGACTCATCACCTTTGAAGAATCTGCAGTGTGAAATGAAGGACTATGCAACAAAGCAATGGAACTTTTACCTCTTGAACCCAAATAACAGTTCGTCAAGAAACACCTGTCTACAATGAAGTAACAAGTGATCAAGTGGTTCAAGCAATTTAAACGAGTCCTGATGCAATCCCAACAATTGACAGAACTGCCTCTGGCTATTTCATTAACTTTGATACATTTCCTGAGGATCCCAACAAACCTGAAACGATGCCAGCAAAAAGAACTTTCAAAGAACAAGCAACATACCTTTTTCATCACCTGGAAACGACTTATCTGGTTTCACCATGGATTTAACTTTGGATTGTGATGGGTGTGCATTTTCTTCTACTTTGGTTGACTCTGGTAATAATACTGGGAATGCTGATAAATGGAAGATATGTAAAAATGGACACAGCAAGTAAGAACATCAACTTACTACTCAAGCCACACTAATCATCTCATCGTGAACAAAGAGACTTATCATCAGTGAACATCACAGCCGTTCCTATATCTGGGGGTATAGCTTGGGACAGAACTAAATATGACATTTTTGGCCCGTCAGGGCTGTTGAAGATTCCACACTTATTCAAGATTTTATTAAGTAACTTTGTCTCATCTAGTACCTTTTCTGATGATTGGGACTTTGAGATCGTTAATAATATGATGTCAGACTTAGAAATGTCTGCAGTGTTCACAAATCATGAATATTTAGAAGGTTCATCAGACTATGAACAAATGTATTGTTATAATCATTATGGTCATCATTTCTTGCACAAATCTGCAAATCCTAGAAATGTAATAATGTATAACCAATGGGAACATTGTCCTATACCACCAAAGGGTAGCTCCAAAACATTTGCTATGAAATTCCCATACTGTTCAGGGTTCAATGTATCTACTTTAAAAATGTAAACAAAACAGGAATGAAAATTATGTTGACCAATACAAAACAGATTTATTCTGCAGCCTTTTATGCTCAAGTGTCTAAACTAGGTTTCGACTTTTGGAAAGACAATATTGAGATAAATACTGCCTAGGGTACAAAAGATTGGCAAGTACAGGGGATAGAAGCTTTATTTAGAGCCTGCATCCTCCCTGACCAAATTATGTTTTTGAATGACATTGTCCAACAGACGTCTTGCCTTGGGTTAGCCCAGAGAAAAGACCTGAAGAATCCGTCCATACCTACACCTACACCTGATAGCAGTAACACTTCAGAGGGGGAGGTTGATGTACATACTATTTTGCTTCACAACAGAACAAATCCAGATTGGAATAAATGGTTGATATGGCCCATTGACACAAACAACTGTCAAGATAGATTCCTGAACAAGACACAGGATTTCACATTCAATAGGCCAAACCCAAGACACATTCAAAGACAGCATCCAGGAATAGTAACAACATACAGTGTAGGGAAGCTCTGCCTTGATTGGCTACATAGATCTACACTTAAGGATGTAAAGCAACACATCTTTTCTTAAAGATGGTGCTGATCTTAGGGAATTCTTGCTAGGACAAAGAAAACCACGTCATAAACGTCTTATACATAGACTGGAAACGTCAGGAATTGTGGGACAAGCCCTGGCATGGTTCAAAGCTTTTTTGACCGGGAGATCTTTTTGGGTCTCCACCCCTCCCTTTCTGTCTAAAGAATGTAGCATTGAGCAAGGCGTACCCCAGGGCTCCGCACTCAGCCCGACACTCTTCAATCTGTATGTCCAACCACTGGCTGAGGTCGCCAAACGGTGGGACCTATCTATAGTCTCATAGGCGGACGACACTCAGCTGGTGGTGTTGCTGAGTGACGAAGCCAGGGTAAAAGCGCACAAGTTCAAACAGGGCCTTACTGCAATAACATCTTGGCTGACGGCGAACTATCTTCAGCTTAATGCTGATAAAACGGAGGTGTTGGTAGTCGGAAAAAATGCTGCAGCTTGGAGTGAGGACTGGTGGCCAGATACTCTCGGCAACCTTCCAGAACCTAAAAAGGAAGTTAAAAACCTAGGTGTTTGGTTTGACTCCTCACTAACAGCCTGATTCATCATTCTCCCGTTTTGCGAGCCCCTAATAGCGATTCATAACGAATTGCTATTAAGGACTTGCAAAACGGGATTCATGTAGGAATTGCAATAAATATTGCGATTCCTACATGTTCCTTATTTGCGAGTAGCAAATTGCTAATCGCAAATAAGGAATAACTCCCCATTCATTCCTATGGGCTAAAAGGCCCATAGGAATGAATGGGGAGTATTCCTTATTTGCGATTAGCAATTAGCTAATCGCAAATAAGATGGCGATTTAAAGGGTGCCAGGGGTGTCCAAAGGACACCCTGTAGCACCCCTTAAATGCAAATTGAAACAGGTGTTGCGCACACACATGTCCAAAGGACATGTGTGTGTGCAACATGCAACTTAGAAAAATGCTTTTAAAAGCATTTTTCTAAGTTTTCACTATTTACCACGAGGTTTGACCTCGCGGTAAATAGCGGGCCGAAATTGCGAATTCGCAATTTTTAAATGGATGATGAATTGCATTTAAGGAATCTCAAATAGAGATTCCTTAAATGTAATTCCTCGCAAAATAGCGAAATCGTTTTTACCGATTTTTGCATTTGGGATGATGAATCCCAAATGCAAAAATAGCGCTCGCAAAGGGCCAGATTCTCAGAATCTGGCCCTTTGCGAGCCGATTTCGGCTTGATGAATCAGGCTGTAAGTTTTGTGGTCCACACTAAGAAAACTGCCGCTATGTGTTTTGTACTCTTGCGTAATCTGAGGCCAATACTAAAAAACGTTGATCCGCCTACGCGTCAGCTTGTGGTACAGTCTACAATCCTTTCAAGACTGGACTACGCAAGTTCTCTTTTTCTGGGAACTAACCAGACGGAGAAGGCTCGTTTACAACGCGTCCAAAACGCAGCAGCTCGTGCTTTGACTGGACTCCCCCGGTTTAAATCAGTATCTGATACGCTCTCAAAGCTACACTGGCTTCCTATCGAAAAAAGAATCCACTTCAAGACTTTGTGTCTCGCTTTTAAGATTCTGAAAATGGACTCTCCCCCTATGCTCTGCCCTTTGATGACAAGGTATTCCCCTCGAAGAGCTCTTAGATCGATGGGACAGTGTCTGACTGTGGTTCCTCGGGTTAAGCTAGCTCTGACGGGAGGACGTTCCTTCCGCTATCTGGCTGCAAAACTTTGGAACACTCTTCCATTACAGATCCGGAATCTAAATGATCTTCTGGCTTTTAGAAAGGCCATTAAGACACACCTTTTCTGTCAGTAACTGGTCTTTCTGTGCTCTCTCTGTTTGCTGTGTTTGCTCGCTCTCTTCTGATCAAGCGCCGGGACGCCCCTTTGCTGGGGCAGCCGCGCGCTATATAAGAAAGCATAACATAACATAACATAACATAACATAACATATATGCTGGTATCCATGCTGCTCATACTGAAGCAAGAAAGATTACGCAAGCAGGGACTGCAGAACGAATATGGGAAATTGATCATATTAATTTAGAGAAATCTCTCTGTGGTTGACAATGGGTTAACAACTTTGTCGTCCAGGATATATTCATTGGACAGCATAGTGTCTTCTGCCATAGACATCATGGTACAGGACTTGGTCATGTTGCAACATGGTCAGTCGCAATTACGTTCCATCATGCTATCAGGCTGGACGTTTCAAAACCTTCTTTCAGGCTATTTGCCTTGGCGTTTAATCAATACTATGTCACTGTTTTCAGAATTCAATCTCACTGATAAACAGATCAAACTGGCACAGAGGGAAGCAGACAATACGGTGCTGCGTATTGAAAAACTGGAAATATTGCCATTTACGGTAGCAGAGAAACCAGCTACTAAATGAATAATACATGGAACAATCAATCTGCCTGTTACAATTTTCCATTTTCAGTATTGCCTCAAACACATACCAGCAGGCACATATGAAAGTGTGGGTAAAGAATACCTCAAGAAATCTTGGGAATTACTGTACATGCATAGCTTTTGGAGTGGGGGACGTGAAGTGTTTCTTAGTGGTAAAAACTGCTAAAACACACTAAGCAGTTCTCTCCTTTGTCAGGGTATAAACTTACATGGGCCTGCGATGGTTCCTCTAGCAATGTATCCTGCCATCTGCAAGGTTCACCAGCTGCAGTGATTGATCCAATTTTTGGACAACTTTCAAGTGGAAGTTACCTCATGTTGAACGATCACAGCTGCTGTGGCATGTTGCCAGGCATACCATATATAGTAACTGTGTCAGCCAGGGTTACTTGCTGTATGCAAGTATTGTTTCCTAAAACTAAGATAGACAGGGAGTCGCCGTTATGGCCTTCACTGAACATCTCTTCTATGCGAATTGATACTTTAAGCAGAATGAAAGCCATTCTTTTCCAAAAAACTGTGTCACTGACCTCAGCCAAAGAGACCTATGATCTGCAAGTCGCAAGGACTTCTGCCGGGATACATGCCCTCTTAACTACAAACTGCCCCATACATTTCGTGGAAATGTTAAGTCATATCTCAAACATGTCTGATATGAGCGGTATTGTACATGTAATTAAGACCTTATTTTCTGGACTTTTAGCACCTTTTGAAGCAGTCCTAGGAATATTTCCAAACTGCGTTCACTCTGTGTTTTTCGGACTGCCTCTCATTTTGGGACTCGGTACGGGGATATTATTTTTGCTCCTCTTGCTACGATATGGCAAGCCAAATCACCAGCGCTACTCCAAGCACAATAGAGAGAGCAGCTCTATTGGAGATGAAGTGTCGTGAGCACAGCGTCCAAATTTTGGGATTAACTCGTTTACGAGAATTAAATACCACATGGTTTCTGTCATTCAGACCAATCTGGCAGATTGAATCTTAACTGTTCTACGCTGCCTGCTATGAGGAAAAGAATGCGTGCTAGACATCTGTCTAACACTCCCATCAGTCATGCCAACGGATGTTGATACTTTGCTGGACCCGGTAACGGCACATGCACAGTGTTGTCCCCAGCGGCTACCAATTCTGATGAAGGCATTCATTGAGATCTCACAGACACAAAATGCTCATGGTGAGGTACCAGAGGAAACTTCAGGCATACAGGTACCATCCGATTGGAACATTGCTAATGCGACCAATGCTGAAGGCGATGCTCCACATATAAGTGCTGTTAATCTTCTAAACGAGGTAATCCAACTTTCACCTACAATGGTAGACGACTTTTTTACACTCTTAGAAGATTGGATGTTTTCTCCGAGCACTAACACTGACTTTTGAATTTAGCACACAGTGTTCTGAGAGACTTTGAATTTGACCTTCATTTTAAAAAAACAAAGAACTTTTCCTATGGTTAACTTTTTTTTTCCAAAATTGTATTTTTCATTTTTTGGCACAAAGTAAACTGCTTATAGTAGAACTATTCATAGAGAACAATAATTCTTTGAATACTTCCAAGAGACAATTTTTGACCTTGTCTAAATACAAACTGTGTTATGTAATCTGACATGAAATGGTTTCAGCCTTTTTTCTGTATTTATGAGCCATTTCATAAATGTATATTTTCATGATTCATTCATTTAGCATTTCAAAATAAGAATATATGCTTAAAAGGAAACATTGCTTTAATGCGTTTATCACCAATGCATCTTTTATGTGTACAAGCAGTTCAAATGCATTTTTATGTATTTCGGATGGGTTTTATTCACACTTCATGTGTAGATATGTTTTAGATATGTTCAAACATGTTTAGAATTTAGTAACGTCGTACATAAGAAAGTGGAGTGGGTGTTGTATGTTGTTTTAGATTCCGAAATAATTTCCAGATTCATGCCCTTATATAGGTACAATTTGCATTGCCCTTATATAGTCATAGAAATCCAGTCCTTATTTAGGCATAGCCCATGCTACCCAAACACAGGCATGGCTACTTCCATCCGTTCATCTACATCACAACAATTTCTTGGAAAGCTAGACTCCTAAGCAGAAGGAACTTCCCCTAGCCTGGATATTGATTTCTCCAAGAAACTCATTATTATGCATGAACTACTATTCCTTAGGGGTTCAACCATGACGTTCATATGCCCGACTTTACGTCAAAGCTGGCATTCCTAAACACCTTCAAGGTAAAAATATACCATCACTTGCCATGGCAAAGCACGGTGTGGTTCGGTGCAGTTCGACCACCTACTTGCCCAACACAGCTTGCTACAGCAAGTGCCGAAGGAAGCCGACTCTCCAGCTGACGCGCTGCCAAAGAAGCTGACATTCTCCTGTCGAGAATCCAGCTCCAATGTTTCTGTGTCCCCTTGCGGGGTGTTGGGAAATCGAGTCCCAAGACAGAGATACCAACCTCTTTCATTCTAAAGGTATGGAGCTGATTAGAACCTAGAGAAACCTTTGGCAATTTTTGCCAGAACTAAAACTTATGCTAAGCAGCACCTATTTCTTCCCTGGTACTAGACCTAGGTTGGTTACATTGGGATAGGTGTATTTTAGAAGCACCAGTTGAGTAATTTTAGCCTGTGTTATTTATGTATGTATTTTAACATGTCATAGCAACAGACAATGCTATTACAGTATTATTTTATAATACTATTCTCGTTCTACGCATTATACTTTGCATTCTAACGATTGTAGCAGTTCATCTCTCTTGCATGAGAAAGAAGACTGTTCAATAAATCCTTTTTTTGAAAACGCCTGTCTCACTATTCCTCTGCAACTCTGTAGAAACGAAGCATGCACGATTGACTGAGTAAAATGGTTATCTATTGTTTCCACAACTCTGAAGATATTTGTTCCGGTCCTAGGGTAACAAAGTTGTCATGCTTAGGCAGTTGTCAGAAACTATTCCCTTCTTGTTTATTCGAGAAAGTATCTAGTGACCTCTGAGTTAGTCGGCACACACAATTAAGTTTAATATACTCAACAGAGATATACTGACCTCAGTCCTATGTCAAATCTTTAGTGTGTATTATTCCAATGCGCAGAGCTTATAGGGAATATAGGAACTACACTACAGTAGTATTGTGGATAAAAAAGTTTTCTGCCCTACAGGATATACCCTTGGTATCCAACATATCAGCCGAACCTATCTGTACTATGAATTGGACACCCCTTACATCGGTTAAGGTTACACATGTTACTAGGAAGCTGATTATGGCCACCTTGTATCAACATAGAGAGCCACTATCCTTTGATGTTAATGATGCATGAGCATTTTCCATCATCTTGGTAATTATATGGTCCCGTACACACTATTCCATTATCAACAGGGCTAAAAATATCATACCATTTAAGTACATCTTTGGTAAATACCACTATCTCTCCTGTGAGAGCAATACAGATGTTGGTGTCTTTGACACACTCTCATGTCAATCAAGAGAAAGCCATAATAGTATGACTTCAGAGATATCTTTGATACAATACATAGTGAAGAATTATTATTGCATAGGGCAATGACTATGCCATATATGCTACCGCAGGCTCCAACATTCTGTATGGGCATATCTATGCTCTCACAATTCAAAGAAAAAAAAAGAATACATATAGGAACAATTTGCCAAGGGATTAAACCACCTCTCTATTTTTCCACCTGGAACTTAAATATTCTTTGTGCCAAAATTTAATGCATTGATTTTTATGAGCTGAACATTATTACAATAAAAATAAATATAGTCTACCACTCATCTCCATGCTTCTTGATTGAGTGTTTAGCTGCAATATTGACAAAATTGGATTTAAGAAAGGATATTAAATGATTAAATAAAATGAATGGAAAACTGCACTTAATACTACGTTTGCAGCACGTAATAAATGAAATATTCAAGGCTATTTTAGACACATAAGTTATTGTATACCTTGATGATATTCTTGGGGTTTATCAATATGGGTTAGCATTGCAGCGGGTGGTAGAGTAAAATTAATTCCCATCAAAAATATAAACTTCCAGGTATTGATTTATACATGGGGCATTTCTATTTGCTTTATTAATTTTTATAACAATGATTTTTTAACCACACCTAATGTTAATTTTGTTAATCTTTTAAATGTTATTTCGGATATAGATAATTTGCTGGGAAAGCACAAACCGGTAGGGATATGTCTGGGGGTGACTTTAATGCGAAGATAGCAGGGGGAAATATTGGGAGTCCCACCCAACATATCTCAGTTAATCCATGTAAGAGAGGATATGAATTAATAGACCACCTGTCAAATAGTAGCTTTTTAAATGTTATGGACATCGCATCTGTAAATAATGAGGATAATCCAACACCCACTTACAGAGGTTTTGGACGAGCCTCAACCCTAGACTATGCTTTTATATCTGCACTATTAGAAGGTCATTTAGTTCTGGCAGAGGTTGGGGCATCTACTTTTGAGGACCACCATCCTATCTTAGTTTCTTTTAGGGCAGCCCTGAGACCCAACATTAGAAAGGAGCCAGGGGCTGGCAATATAGAACTCTCCACTGAATACCTAAGAGTTAAATGGAAGGTGGTAAAAACCTATCCATCGCTTTGTGAGACTTGTCTCACACTGGCCAACCCAGAGGCAGTTTCTGCTTTTATTTTATTATGCGCAGGCATTAAAAAATTGATTTCTAGACCTGTACACCTAAAACTGACCCTAGGTAGTTTGATAACATTTGCTCTAAGGCTAATAGGGAACTCAGAGCCGCCCTATCTGTTTCCCTCAAGGACCCTAACCTTATTGGAGCGCTAAGGCATACTTATAAAGGTGCAATAAAGCATATGCTTCCACCTCTCAATGTGAAGATATGTTTGAAAACCTCAGTTCTGTCCAAATTCAAATATCTTTATCAGAAGTTGAGGATGCAATAAATCAGAGCCTGGGAAATAAAGCCCCGGGCCCGGACGGGCTACCAATCGACCTTATAAAATCTAGGCCAGAGTTTTGGGCTCCCTTGCTACTCAATGTTTTAATAATCTAACAACTAAAATCCCAAATACCTGGTCCACATCTGTAATCGTCCCCATTTTCAAAAAGGGAGCTAGATCTAATCCGAGCTGCTATAGACCAATCTCTCTAATTGATAATACTCTTAAGATATTGGGGAGAGTTTTATTTAACAAAATCAGAACTTGGGCAGAGGATGAAAACATATTAAATAAATGCCAGTTGGGTTTCCGAAGTCATCTTGGAACGGTGAAACAGTGTCTGAATCTTAATTTAATTATAGAGAAATATACCATCGCCCGACACAGTCCCCTCTACCTGGCATTTATGGATCTTACATCCGCTTTTGATTTTGTTAATAGATGCAGGCTTTGGCAATGCCTTTAAGATTATGGACTGGACAAATATATGGTACATTTTTTAGCGTATCTGCATAGGGACCTAAGGGCTCGGGTAAGAATAAGCATGGATGGGGCAGTTTCAGGGTACATAGTAGTTGGTAGAGGCGTCAGACAAGGGTGCGCTCTCGCCCCACTTTTATTTATTGTATTTGTCAACCAGCTACATAATGTACTGTCCAGCCAAACTACAGATGTCCCAATAATTAATGGTAAGAAACTGCCCGCCCTATTATATGCAGATGATGCTGTTTAAATGGGGCGTACACCCAATGCTCTACGAATTTTAGTTAGGGGTTTTGTAGCTTTTATGAATAGTTTGAATCTCTGTACAAATTTTAATTTTTTTAATGTGCTGTAGCCCTAAAAAATGTCTTATTAACGCTATTACTTTGGGATCAGATTCCCTGCTATGCACTCGCACTTTCCCGTATCTGGGTTTACAATTTTCAGATAACGGGTCCTAGACACCGCATCTGGCCTATGGGCGGACCAAATTTTTAAAAGCAATAAATTCAGTAATTAGCCTTCCTCAACCAAAAAGAATTGAGGCGGTACTGTCCCTACTTAAAATCTATAGGACACAATGTGTACCAATTATGACTTATGGGGCTGAAATTTGTCCAGGCCGAAGAAAATAGATTTTGCAGGAGAATTTTGGGTTTACTAATTTCATCATCTACTTTTATTTGTCATAGTCAGCTAAAATTACCCTACTTAGAGGATTATATTAGGTCCCACCCTGCCATGCTTTGGCTAAAGGTCTGGCAGAACCCAGCAGCCTTGTTAACAAGGGAGATTTTGGCTGACTGTCTAAAACGTCAGCCAATGTGGAGTAGTGTGGCTCACTGGTTAGAGGCGGCAGACCTGAGAGCAGAAGTCAGCCCACGACCACGGTTCGATTCCCGACGCGGCAGGGTCGTGGACCATGGTCAGCGGACTTGATAATTCTCGCTTCGGTGCTTACTCTAATCAGGGGTTCCACTCGGCAACTCTGGGCACTAGCTTGCCTAATCTCCACAACGGCCCCACCAATTCCGGGGATGCCTGGCTCCACCTTGGGGACTCCCAGCAAGGGACCATCCCACAGGGAAAGCCAGGACGGGTTCCCCAGAGTTATACAGCGCCGGGACGCCCCGTTGCTGGGGCAGCTGTGCGCTTTACAAATATACTACATTTACATTTACATTTACATAACGTGGCTTGCGGAAGTACGGGCAAATTTGACAGCAGTTAATCTTGGCCATGTTTTTTATAAACCTGAACAATTAGATGGAATTGACAGAAAGACCATCCGTAAAGTTTTATATAAACATTATGGGGATATAAGACACGCACAGGAGTCCATCAAGGTATCCGTGGGACAATATATATTAATGGCAGAAGAAGGCGGACCTCCTTCTGGTGTCCCAGTTAGTTATCTCTTAAGAGACATCACTCGATGGGAGCGAAGCCCTCTTTTTCGCCGTAGATCGGGTACAATAAAATATTTGGTGTGCTTCTCCATAGGCTATCAACCACCATTGAGGATCTGGTTTGCCCATGTGCCAATTTAGGAAAACAGTCCATGCAGCATTTTTGTTTTTCTGCACCTTTTATCAAAAATATAGTATGCATCTATTGATACCGTATTTTAGGATAAAAGGAATAACGGATTTTAATGCTGCATATAAAATCATTCTTCAGCTCAAAGATGATGATTTAAAATATCGGGTGTACACCTTTTTAAAAATGGCTATTCGTTCGCGTTCTTCTATGAATTCCTGAATGTTGGATTAGGATGTATTATAGGCACTTTCGGATTTTATATTTAAACAGGGCAACATGCAATATGAATAATATGCGGGTGTACAGAGCACCATGTATAGAATTTAATAATCTTTTCTTTTTGCTGCTATTTTTCCTGTTCTTACTTGTACTTTGCACATTGGCACTTTATATAAAGCTGCTATTTGTAATTCTAATGTGATCTAATAACTTGTCCATCTTTGCTGCTACTTCCTGAAACATTTTCACTTTGCACTTTGGCACTTTAGTTCTGAGGCTGCTATTGAATATGTGTGATCATTTTGTAATATCTTCATTGACTAGTTTTATAGCTGAATTCTGTTTTTAAAATGTTTTAATGATGACAAACTATGTAAATGATTATGAGTAATGTCTGCACTTTTATGGATAATGTATATCCCAATAAAGACCAATGAAACTGAAACTGAAACTGATATTCTTGTGTTTTACAAACACAATTGGTGAACACAACAAACAGTATGGAAAGTACTTCTTTGATTATGACAACATCATCTATTGGCCAAATTAGAGAGCGGGACTTTGAAACTTAACCCATTTTCTTTTTAGATTCCCTATCAGAGAAAATGGAATCACTATGGATAAAGCAATAGTAGAAGTTGTTTTAAACTGGCCTGCACTAACAACTGTCAAAGAATTGCAAATGTATCTTGGTGTCAATAATTCTTCCAAGCGTTTTCCTCAGACATTGCTCCCACAGTGTGGTTAATGAAGAAGCATGCAAAACCTAGGAGAAGGGGTTTTTTAGGGTACAGGGAAAAGCTGGGCGCACAGCACACGTTAGTATGCAAGATAAGTAGGTTCGGGTGCAAGTAGGTGAGGGGACCAAGACCCTAAACCCCTCCAAGTGTGTGCAGAGCACACGCAATATACAAAAAATCAAGTACCAATTGCACACCAAATTACAGTAAAGACAAAGATGCCTCAATGGACACAAAGGAGCAATTAAAAAGTGGTCGAAACAGAGGAAGAAATGGATGTTGGATGACTCCTCTTTTATTGTATGGATGGCCAGCCGACACGTGTTTCGTCGTCAAGTTGTGACAGTGCTTGCACGACTCATCAGGGCTGGGGAGGATACAAAGTACAACATGGGATCTGATGTCCACACGATATCACGTAAATATATTTGTGATAGGTTCTAGTGATTGGTAAGTGCGCGAGTGAGTGCTCGTGGTTGACGTGTAACAGAGAATTTACTATTTTTTCTATATATCATTGCTGATTAGCAAGGTGGGAACACACTGTGCCACACATGGTGATAGTGAGAGAAATCTATGTTGGGGACCGGAAATGACTATATAGTGGTGCGTGAGGAAGTGCGAGTGGAGTGCAAACCATGCGTCAAAAGTGTGTTGCTGTCACAGGGGAATGGCGGTGAGAGTATCCCGTGAAAAACACGACAAGATTCTTATATGAGCGGTTCTAGGGGGACAATTGTACAAAAGCGTGTGTTGATATTCCACGTATCCACTTAAAGGGGTGGAAAAGCGCCTCAAAGGGCTAAGGGTAGATGGAGGAACAAAACCCGTGCAAAAACACGCTATCTATTATGAATGAGCTGCGGGATGCTCAAAGGTTCCTACCTGTGACTCGAAAAGGAAGGACCACAGGTCTAAAGCACAACAAGGAAGAAGGAAACAAAAGGGCAAGACTTCGTATTATGATCATTACAAATTTTGTAATGGAGCACTGCACCCTCAATTTAGTTGGGTACAGATACAAGCAAACTCAAAATAAGTGAGACTATTATGATAATACATAAAAGAACGAAAAAAGGGGGGGGGGGGTTTGGACATATCGAAAAGAGATAAAATTGAGGACTCACCGCTTAGCCGGTGATACTTCCGACCCGGCCCTCGCTCGGGACCAGGTTATGGGTTTGCAGGTATACGATATAGCTTCAGATCCAGTGGAAGGATTGTCGAGAGGGGAATGCTGGAAACGGAGCATCATAAAAAAAATATAAACTAAACCTTTGAGCATCCCGCAGCTCATTCATAATAGATAGCGTGTTTTTGCACGGGTTTTGTTCCTCCATCTACCCTTAGCCCTTTGAGGCGCTTTTCCACCCCTTTAAGTGGATACGTGGAATATCAACACACGCTTTTGTACAATTGTCCCCCTAGAACCGCTCATATAAGAATCTTGTCGTGTTTTTCACGGGATACTCTCACCGCCATTCCCCTGTGACAGCAACACACTTTTGACGCATGGTTTGCACTCCACTCGCACTTCCTCACGCACCACTATATAGTCATTTCCGGTCCCCAACATAGATTTCTCTCACTATCACCATGTGTGGCACAGTGTGTTCCCACCTTGCTAATCAGCAATGATATATAGAAAAAATAGTAAATTCTCTGTTACACGTCAACCACGAGCACTCACTCGCGCACTTACCAATCACTAGAACCTATCACAAATATATTTACGTGATATCGTGTGGACATCAGATCCCATGTTGTACTTTGTATCCTCCCCAGCCCTGATGAGTCGTGCAAGCACTGTCACAACTTGACGACGAAACACGTGTCGGCTGGCCATCCATACAATAAAAGAGGAGTCATCCAACATCCATTTCTTCCTCTGTTTCGACCACTTTTTAATTGCTCCTTTGTGTCCATTGAGGCATCTTTGTCTTTACTGTAATTTGGTGTGCAATTGGTACTTGATTTTTAATGAAGAAGCATGTTCCTCTCATTTGGGATCCTCTGCAAGAAACAGCATTTAAAACACTGAAGAAGGTCTTCACAAGAACCCTTTTACTTCTACAGCCACATTCTAACCTCTGGTTACAGTACAAACTAACACTCCAGCTACAGCAATTGGCACACATTTGTGTTTTCATAGAGCCTCAAATACACTGCATCCTGTGGCTTTTTATTCCCAAAAACTCACAGAAACTGAACAGCATTATTCAGTTTATGACAGAACTATTAGCCATCACAGATGACATATTGCATTGGAGACTCTTGAAAATGGCCATCTTTTGCAAGATTTTCACCTTGACTATTTTGTCTGACTGCAGAGCACTGTGCACTTGCCCCTGCTAACCAGTGGGAAGTGCCTGTGCTCCCCTTTCAACATGATGAAATTGGCATACCCTTAATTGGCATACTTACTCACCTATAGGACTCTAGTATATGGCACAAAAGTATACCCTGGGCCTGTAACTCAAATGTCACAAATGGACTTCAGTTCCCATTGTGCCATCCACCACACTGAGAGCATAAATAAAACAAAATATGTCCTGTCAAAATAACCCTTTTAAAATGCCTTTTAAATATTGTTAATTCACCCCTAAGTAGGGCTTACTGCCAATAAGGTAGTATGCAAAGTATTTTAAAGTAGGACATGTAAATGTTTAGTGTTATACATGTCCATACAGGGAAAAGCCCCAAATGCTATTTTCACTACAGAAGGGTTCCCTGTCCCATAGGAAACCACTTGTATACATTAATAAAGATCACCACCTTGTGCACAGAAACAGACTGGGGGAGGGCGCTTCCGTGGATCCTACAGGTCTCTATTACTATGCTTCACTTATAAATACAATGCATATACCATATTGGCCGCATAAACAAACACAAACCACATACACTTTGGATATTAGCGCTAGGCATCTTTCGTATCAGCTGTTGCCATGCTGGGCCATAGAAACAACCTGGAATGGGACTAGGTAACAAAATAAGCTATAAATCTGACTGTGCAATGGTGCGATGTTCTCATACGGTGTGGAATAACTCAATTTTGGTGAGTGAAACTCTCTTAAATGCAGATTAGTTTGGGAAGATCACTAAATGAAACTTTCTAAAGAAAGCATCTTCCTAAAGAAGGCATATAAACCATCTCCTCTAGGGCAGTGTACAAACCCTGCACTAAGCTATGCATGATGTTCACACTTGGACTTGTGTGTTGAAACTGCATTGTATGTAATGTTGTTTATTTTTATAGCTTACATCCTTAGCTTGCAGGCTATCTCAGAAAGTTTCCCACAATGCTTCTAAAACACTTCCTTCCACTTGACTCCTCTTCTTCTTTCCTCAGATAGACCCTCTCGTTACCTTTCATCCTGTGCATGCCTTGTACTTCTGAGTATAGCCTTCTCTCAGTTTCATGCTGGTCTGCCTTAATCTCTCTTGTAATTCTGCAATTGGCTGACACCTAATTTGATAGGTCACAACCTCTCCTTCTTTAAAACTCTTTCCCTGCAACGTAACACTATGTAATCTCTGCTGGTCTATCTGTCTACTAATAATAACAATTAACAATAATCACTGACCACTAAGCCTGGGTTCTGGAGTAGCATGCTACTCTCTGTACAGCACTTCAACACCAAACCTGAGGTAGTAAGCTGGTCAGGACTCTGCTCTCTCAGCACACAGCTCCACATTAAGTGCCCCGCTCTACGTTCTTTATTTCTCCTTCATGCCTGTTTTTCCACCACTACCTGTAACTTTCTTTTTCTCACTCTTTTTCTCTGTTTTTTTTCTGTGCTGTTTCAGCCCCTGCCGCTGCTGCCCCCGCGGCCCCATCCACTCCTGTGAGTTCCTGCTCCCTGCGCCCACCTCCCAGCTCTCCTGCCCTCCCCCTGACACCTACTTAATAACAGACTCTGTGCGCCGGATTGAGCAAGACCCCTGATCCTCTAGTCAGGACTCTGCTCTCTCAGCGCACAGCTCCACAGTAAGTGCCCTGCTCAGCACCGCCGCAGACCCCAGTTCAAGGCCCAGTGCTATTGCCTTGGACTGCCTTATGTTCTACTCTTTTCCTCATTCTTTTCTTTTCAATTTGCCTGTTATTACCTTTGCTCTTTATTTCTCCCTTATTTCTGCTTTTCCACCTCTACCTGTTATTTTCTTTTTCTCGCTCTTTTGATCGGTTATATTTTCCTTTGCCGTTTCAGACCCCGCCGCTGCTGCCCCGGTGGCCCCTCCCACATATTCCCGCTCATCACACCCACCTCCCAGCTGTTTCGCATGCCCCTGACCCCAACTTAATGGCAGATGCTGTGCTCCCCTGCAGCTGACGCGCACAGTGGGTGCATCGCTGGCACGCCGAAGGTGCGCCAAAGGCAAGCATGTCTGCACCTGTCCATGACCCGACCATGACCAGAGCAGGAACCCCGGTACTCTGACACAGCTACAGCTCCTCATCTCTCTATGCACTCAACGTTGGAAAGAAGAACAAATGCAAGCTCTCCTCACCTCTCGACACCCATGGACCCTCCACCTGCCGTCACTGCCTCCACCACTTCACGTTTGTTGAGACCCAGGAGCCTCCCTCACCCTCCCGTAAAAACTCCATCGTACCCCAAACCCTGCAATGCATCCTCCTCAACGTCCGCTCCCTCAACAGACACGCCACGGAAAACTGGGACCTCCACAACAGCACCTCCACGGATGTCACCTTTCTCGCCGAAATCTGGACGAACATCACCTCCGGACCAGATATCGCGATTGCCATCCCCAAAGGATACAAAATCACCCGGAAGGTCCGCCCCACCCACCCCGGGGGAGGCATGGCCATCGCCCACAAGGCCAACCTTCGTCTGAGCCACTACACCGATGGACCCACAGACCTGATGGAACACCTCCACTTCAAGATAAAGACCAATACATCCACCACCCTCCGAGGCACCCTCATCTACAGCCCCCCCGGACCGTGCACCTTTCTCCGAATCCCTCACCGACATCATCACGCAGCATGCCATCACCTTACTGGGAGACCTCAAATTTCACTTAGACACCGCCATGACCCCAAATCCACCCCCCTCTTGGACAACCTCCACTTCATCGGACTCAAACAGATCATACCAGAACCAACGCACTCAGCAGGACATACCTTCGATCCCATCTTCACAGCAGAGAACTCCATCATCACCTTCAGTCACACCTCCAAACTCCCATGGATGAACCACCGCTTCATTCACTTCACCTTCAAAACTAACATATCCCGCAGACATCCACACCAACTCCAGCGCAGGAATTGGAAAAAAGATCTGACGACCAGCTCACCGCTGCCCTTAGCAACTCCGCTCCCACTGCCAGACGATGACCCTACTATCACTGCCCACACTCAACACAACTGGATCACTGACTGCTCCAACACCATCGCCCCTTAAGAAAGCCCCCAACCCTCACACCTAGAAAGCCAGCTGGTTCTCCACCAAACTCCGGTACTCCAGACACACCTGCAGATGCCTTGAAAAGCTAAGGAAGAACTCCAAAACCCCAGCAGACCTCAACAACTTTAAAATAGCCAACACCGCCCAAAACAAACACATCAGATACTCAAGGAAGAAAGCACTCTAGGACAGAATCTCCACCCACTGACACAATAGCAAGGAACTCTGCTGACACTAGACAGATGGACCACCCTGAGCATCGAAGACACCCTGAAGATTATGAAAATCACCCACTCCGGGGCCCCCACCACATCTACCACAGACATCATCGCCCTGAGCTTCAATAAATCATCAACCCCTCTTTCGAGACCGCCTTCTTCCCCGACGACTGGAAACACGTTGAGATCAACCTCTCCTGAAAAAACCCTCGGCGGACCCCACCGACCTCAAGTATTTCAGACCAATCTCCCTACTCCCATATCCAGCCAAAGTCATGGAAAAAGCTGTCAACAGTCAACTCGCCACCTTCATAGAAGGAAACAACATCCTCAACTCCTCGCAATCAGGCTTCATTAAGAACAATAGCACCGAAACCGCCCTTCTCGCGACGACAGACGACATCCGCCCCCTCCTCGACAGAGGAGAGATGGTGGCCCTCATTCTCCACCTCTCCACGGCCTTCAACATAGTTTCTCATCGCACCCTCGCCCCCAGACTCCATGACGCGGGCTTCTGGAACAAGGCCCTCGACTGTATCTGCTCTTTTCTCTCCAGCAGAACGCAATGGGTCAGACTCCCTCCTTTCCCCTAGGATCCCACACTGACCACCTGTGGAGTTCCACAAGGATCCTCCATCAGCCCGACCCTGTTCAACGTCTACATGGCCCGCTCGCTTCCATCTTCAAATCACACGGACTCAACATTGTATCGTACGCAGACAACACCCAACAGATCCTCTACCTATCCAATGAACCCAACATCACCAAACACAACTTTCAAGACGGAATGGAAGCAGTCACCAGGTGGATGAAGAACATCTGCCTACAACTCAACATGGACACAACTGAGGTGCTCATCATGGGCCCACACCCTGATGACTGAAACAACACCTGGTGGCCCCCCACCCTTGGGAACCCTCCCTCCCCCACAGACCACACGCAACCTCAGAATCATCCAGCACTTCGAACACAAAATGGAACGCCAGATTAACGCCGTCACCTTTTCCTGCAACCACACCCTCCGCCTACTCCGAAAGACCTCAACTAGATTCCCCCTGAACACAGGAAAACCGTCACTCATGACCTCATCAGCAGCAGACTGGATTATGGCAAAGCACTCTATGCTGGGATCAACAAGAACCTCACCTGCAAACTCCAGAATGGCGCCACCAGACTAGTCTTCAACCTACCGCGCCACTGCCACATTAGCCAACACCTACAGACACTACACTGGCTCCCCGTTGAGAAGAGAATCACCTTCAAGTTTCTCACCCACGCTCACAAGGCCCTTTACAACACTGGACCCACCTACATGAACCACCGCCTCACGTTCTATGCACCCCAACAATCCATCTCCCTTGCGATGGTACCTCGCATCAAGAAGACCAGGGCAGGAGGACGCTCCTTCTCTCTCCTTGCTGCCAAGGCATGAAACTTCCTGTCTCTCCACCTAAGATAGATGCTGTCACTCCCCAAGTTCTTGAAGGACCTCAAGACCTGGCTCTTCGACAGAGGTCCGTTCATAAACCCTTGATTGATTGATTGGTATAAATGCAATTACAATTATAATTATTGTCGCCTACTACATATACAGCAGTACCAGTTCCATTACATTTTCATATCACATTATCATGAAACATCTTAGCACAACAAATGCTTTACACAAGAAGCAGCAATCTGATATACACGAATGCCCTGCTCCTTTCAATTAAGGGTGTGATTCTCTATTGCTTACACCTTCCTGGTTTTCAAGGAAAATGTGCTCCTTATTTTATAACCAAGCAATTCTAAGCACAGGTTAATTAAGTGTCTCTTGTGGTTCACTCTGGTTCACCTTTACAAGGATTGTGGTTGTTGCTTGACAAGAGGCTTCACTCAATTTTCTACACAGCATAATTAGGAGATGTTGTTATATCAAAATACAAGTATTTCTGAATTCCCTCCTAAAGAGGCCTGTTATTAAATTCTCCTTTACTGGTCCAGAAGCCAAGGATGAATGAGCATTTGTTTACACCACAGCTGCAGGCATCTCCAGTCACTCTCTTAGGAATGTTGTTTTTATGGGCCCAATTATTGGCAATAAAAGTTTCACACAGTCCACTATCCAATAGTACTAGGAACCGTAATTTCAAAAGCACTATACTATCGGAGCCACTCATTAAAGATCCACTGTACAGATCACACTTCTTTCTTTCTCACAGGCTTGCTATTGTCTAAATTACTTAAAATTACATATAGGACAGGCATGGATCATGCATCCAGGGTCATCCAATAAAGATAATCACTCCTTTGACTGACATTTCTTCTCATTCTCTGTTAGCAGAGCTCTATCTGTTTCTATTGCATAGGTTCTTCGATCGAAGAGGAATCTATGTGATTTTATGGTCTACAAGGGGAGTGAAATCCAGAAAAACCAGGACGCCTCACTCAAGAGCCTTACGTATTTCTTACGTATTTTGAGAAATGTAGATTCAATTAACAAGACAGTATCCGTAGATTGAATTTGGACGATCAATATAAACTAACTCAACTTTGATTTCTTCCTGCAATCCTTAACAAACTAATATAATTTGGGTCCTCTCATCCCAAGTAGCTTCTGTTGCCAATTAGTGAAAATTAGTTTCATAATTCATTATATCCATGTAATTTTGCAGAACATCAGATAGAGAGTCCTCAGCAGAATGCTTCACATCAGGAAATGCGAACATCTTACCATTTAGTACAAGGGGAGCATAGCTATCCAAATAGGATTCTGTTACCTTAAAAAAATCCCCAGAAAAATGTGGTGCACCTTAAATGACTACTGGGATATCAGTATACCTTGAAGCAAAGGGTTTAGATTAAGGCTGTATTTTCATGAAGGTTTTGTTATTCCTGTGCCAAATCCTGAGCAGGGTCCACAACAGAGATAGGCCAATGGAGTTTTTGGCAATGCAATCTGTCATGGATTGGACATAGTAAAGGTTTCTCTAGTTTCCTTCCTGATTACAAGTGGAAATGATGACTGCTCCAAGTAGGCAAAATGCCATACTTCGCAGAAGTAAGAAGCATGTAAAATACATGTGAAATGTATCAAATGACTACTTGAGAAGGTCCCAATTAGGAGGAAAAATCCCTTAGGGGCATACAAATTGCCTTCACCATATTGGTAATTATTGATTGTAATGGTTAGTTACAAAGAGATTAAAAACAATGCACAAAAACCCCTTTGAAATATGGTCTGAGAAAGGACCAGACATAAAGGTCTTCCAGAAGAAAGAATTCTGAAGAAATCCTGCTGCAGAGAAAGCGTGGAATGAAAGCATTGCAACACCTCCTTCTCTCACCAAGTATACTTATGCATGATATAAACAGGACATCATGTCTCAGGACTAGTAGCGACATCTTAAGGGATTCGTAATCTCAAGCAGCAAGTACTAGACAGGCAACCACCTTGGACCTGCATAGAAATAGGTCTAATAAGTTCTACTTTTCCTGGAGAAAAGCGACTTTAAAAGTGGCAGGCTAAGGAAGAACTTCATGTTGGACATCCCTCTTATCTTTGCACTCTTCCAACCACCACCTGCACCCAGCGCTATGCAACGCCCATAAAACACCCTGCCATGGGCTACGATCACGGAGTCACTAATGGCGGTGAGTCTTGTCCTGAGATGTAATGGCTTGCTACATAAATTAAGCGCAATCCCATAAGTGTTCACAGTGTAGTTCCCTGCATCATATCTACACCATCAACTCCCCTCTAAATATTTCTACCTCTGATAACCGTTTCCTCGTAGAATACTTACAAATAGGATTAGCTCAAATGGTATCAGCACTGAGCTAGAAATGTGACAAGAGTGTCTGCAATTCCATATACTTTCCTTAAACAACAACACAAACACAAACAGGTTGGCATTAACAGTAGTGACATAGAACATATTAGTGGTGTCATGTGTGACATCATGTATGAGTTCATGAGCAGGGCTTTCTGGAGCAAGTTATGGCTGCATTACTCATATTTGACAACGTGATTAATTTCAGCAGTTTGTAGGCATAAAATAGTAACCCTAATATCCTTTCAACTGTAGTTTCTGAAGGGATTTTCTAAATTACATTAACATTTTTTGCTTTAATAAAGATTATTCAGTGAATTTTCGATGTTGTGTACCATACATTATCCCTTACACAGACAGCCAAATAACCACTATACAAACCCTTGCGAAATATGCAGTGGGACTGAGTGCAGGGATTGTTCTTTGGCCAGCCCACGTAACCTACTGTGTCTCACCTTCCACCATACCTGGGAGAGTTGGCTCATACCTTCACCCACCACCATGCTCTCCGAGTTTGGTGGAGAGCCTGGCATTTGTCAAACCCCATATCAAAACTGCCTGTTACACATGGCCTTCGACCGGTCACAAGAGGTGTCTAGACACAAGGCTTCTCCTCAGTCACGTCCATGTTTCATTGGGATTGGGCACTGGTCCTCGGCACAAAAAGCCCTTGTGGAAAAATATCACTGTTTATTACTTAGAATCATGCACTGTGTAGGTTGAGTGCTAAGTCCCCATATGCACAAAACCTACTATGCTGTCCAAAGGCTGTCCATTGGAGAGACTGGTCACAGGTGTGGACTTTAAGCTACATCCATCCTACAAGAGTCCAGGGTTGACATCCATAGCAGGAATGCAGTGAAGTAATTGAGGCTGCAGGCAAAGCCCCTCAGGCCCAGCAGAATAACCTCTCATAACAGAGCTATTCCAGGGCTAGATGTAGGTAATAGCAAATTACCGAATGGTAAATACCGAATTTTACCGATTCGGTATTTACTAATCGGTAATTGCTATGTAGGAAAAAAAATCGGTAAAAATAATGAATCGGTAAGATTCGGTAATCGGTAATTACCGAATCAGTATTTGCCATTGATTCCTATGGGACTTGAAGCCCATAGGAATCAATAGCAAATACCGATTCGGTAATTACCGAATCGGTAAAAATACCGAATTTCCAAGGGGGACAGGGTGTCACTTTGACACCCTGTTGCACCCCTGTTTCTGGCTTGTGTGCCATGTGACACACATATATGCCCTAAGGGCATGTATGTGTGTCACATGGCACAGGTGTACATGCACAGATGTGCATGTACACTAAAATTTGTTATTTACCATGCAATAGTATTACATGGTAAATAACGAATCGGTAATGGCCTGTGGCACTGTTTACCGTGCCACCTACATCTGTATTTACCGATTCTGTAAATATACCGATTCGGTATTTTACAGAATCGGTAAATTTACCGAATCGGTAAATATACCGATTCTGTCTATTTTCAGGCACCTACATCTCCATTAGCAAATACCGGTCGGTAACGGCCGAAATCGGCCGTTACCGACCGGTATTTGCCGACCTACATCTGGCCCCAAATTTGTTACGCCTGTGAATTATTGGACCTGATTCACAAACTACACTTTGTAGTACATGCTGAAGTATTACAAAAGGTACTTACTAAACGTCCTACAAAATGTAAGAATACTTATGTGTGGAGCTCCCTGCCCTGACAGCAAAAAATTCCTGCACTCATAAGTGTAGATTTCAGTAGTAAATATGAAAAGGACACATTGTGAGTGGGGAAAGCAGCAGAGTTACTTCCAAGAGGATGGGTTTAGCAAAGAGTAAGAGGGGTTTAGGGAGGGACAGGGAGGGGTTTAGGAAGGGATGTCACCAACTCACACTAGAGTAAGCCAATTGCTTTACTAAGAGGTTGGGGACATGTAACTTGCCCTTTTGCATTAAGTTTGCACTCAATGTTTGTGAACACTGACAGTAGTAAACGTACTCCAAAGTGTATGTTACCTTTGTGAATCAGGCCCATTATATTTAGATGTCTAGTAGAATAGACCTGTCATTCTTACCCCCTACGCGTTTCTTTGCAAACTTTTGTGCATTTACCATCTATTTTTTTACTAGCAATGCTGGCAAATAGTGGCAAGCATTGGTAAGCCAACACATCGAATTATCATGCATGAAGAACTCTGCGAAGAGCTACCCAGGATAATACTCCTACAGTGGGACAGGACTGGGCAAAGGAAGATAGCTGGACTCAGAGTCTGTGTTGTGAAGCCCATGCCAGGATTGAAGAGGCTATTTATGCTGCTGGCAGATCTGAGCTGGATGTACATGGATGTACATGAAGTCAGGAACTTCTTCATCACATCACCATCAGCAAACAAATGATATCTGTAGGCAGACAATGAAAAATGGTGTATCCCTTTATGCACTACAGTTATCTGACATGCCCTCCCCCTAGGCCTACGCGCAGAACCCTGTATCCTGCGTTTTCGGAAACAGTTGAAAACCCTTCTTTTCTGCTAAACCTCCTTCCCCCTCTTCTGTTCGTTCCTTTACTCCTTCTGGCATAGCGCTGGGATGCTCCAGGGTAACCATGCGCTGTACAAAACCGATCTAATAATAATAACATGCAGATCAGAAGAATAGTGTCCTACCTCAAAAGACAGAAATAGTGAATGTAACACAATAGGTGTAATTTGCAGTCGTAGTGCAGAAACAGTGCAAACTAAATTTGCACTTGGTTTTGCATTAGTTCCAATTTAGACCTGATTGAAAAAGAGCAAGCAATGTAGAAAAATACAGCAATGTCATCACGCTCCATATTGATGCGAAAGACGAAGTTCTCCGTTTTACGCAGAGAACTGTCCAGCGCTGCAGAATCTGAGCGGGCACCATCGGAAATCACAGGCCAGATCTTCCTATATGACCCCGTTTGTGTCGATCCATTATGGATCATTTCCACTAAAATGAACATAAGGCACATACACCAGGACGAAGACCAGCATTTTCTTTCATGCATGAACAGAAAACTCAAATACAAAATGGATACCAGCATCATGATGGTGGGTGCTGCAAACGTGGAAAACGCCACCAGCCTTCATTAAAATAAGGTGGAATCGCAATCTGCGTTTATATATCTTTTGTATAACCCAGAGCTTTAAATTACAACAGCATGATGTTTTTAAATGCATCAGCAATGTGGTAAATAAAAACATGTGTTTGTGCCCTAAAAGCGTTATTTCATTTTACATCAAGTCTGCAGTTTGTCAGAAATTAACTTGTGTGCATTCCCCCTCAGCATCTTGAGTTATTTTAAAACCATTTTCTTATTTAAAGCTTTGTGCTGCTAACAATACCGGTGAGCTAGTAAATCCCACCGAGCAGTCTTTGAGAAGCTTGTTTATTTACTCGTAGAAGTAATGTACCATACTCAGGTATCCATGACAACACTGAAACATGGCAGAGCAGCAAAGGGCCTTTCTTACAACTGCAATATGAGATTAAAAGTAAGAACCTAAATCTTATTAAACAGCAGCAGCTTTTCCGAAGATCAAACATAAAGTTTATGAGAGGAGATGAGAGTTGTTCATAGCGATTGTTACTGCTATTTCAATCCATTACGTAGATGCACTCATTGGTTTGAAATAGTGGTGAACGATGAAACGATCAGGAAAGAGAAAACGTATCATTGGCGGCTGGAAGTTTCTCTGTTGTAGGATTGAGAATGAATAGCTTCAAGGATGAATCGGTTAATAGTGGTATGAAGCTAAACGGTTTTTGTTCCTGTGGAATTTTCCACGGTCTCTTTTTTATAAAATTCTGCCAATGTGTATTTAACAACAACAACAACAACAACAGCAGCAATAATATTAATAATAACAATTATCATTGTTAGTATGTCAATTTTTATAGGCACTGTCTATTGTATCCTGAATTTCCCTGAAGTGCCTCATAATATATCTTCTTGTTTAAAAAACTATATTTTAGATTTGTATTTGTTAAGTGCACACATGTACACTAAGATTTTAAATGAAGTCTCTATTATGTTTGTTTTTTGAGACATTTATATTCATCTTACCAAAAAGGGTGCACTTTGTTGTAATAGGCTATGACCTGTGCACAAGACACAGTGTGGCCTCTTGATGGGAAGCTATGGTAGGATGAACAATTTCAATATGGGGAAGACATATATGTGTCTCACAGTTCTTCCAATGACCGCGTGTGCTTTGCTGACAGGATGTGAGGGAGCAGCTATTTGCAACCCCGAAATATTAAGCAGTAACTCAAACTGTACGAAAAAACGAACACCAAAAATACAACAGATGAAGTAGAACCTTCAGTTGATCAATGCTTCTGCAGCAGTTAGATGACATTGGTTCACATGAACCTCAAAGTGTATTCTTATTTATAGGACACAAATCCTCACCCACCGAGGTGGCATGCTTCATCATGAGATCTGCTCCACATCAAACAAAGAGGGATCATTACAAAACACAAATATATCTTGAGCTTCTGGCCAGACGCCGCTGCTCGAGACTTGGGCTGGACTACGCTGTGTTTTAGGTTCATTGGTGTTTTTTACTGTTTCTGAAGACTCTTAGAAGCGATTGGCCTACTTCGCCAGGTACCTCTTTTTGCTGCATATTTCCTGTGAGTGAACACTGCGATACTACTTGTCATTTTAATTAACCTTAAAGAATTCTTCTGTTATCAATAGCCCTGAGGAAGTCTGTGGCTTATACCCCTAAAGACGCAACACGTGTTGGCGGCTAGGATTGTTTATGAAGAAGTGCTGTGTAATAAACGAAGATAAGAAGATCGGCTCAACCTTGATTTACTAAGGACTCTATTTACTGTTGATCCAAGCTCAGGATATATTTGTGTTTGGCTTTGTATAGTATAGGTTTTTCTGTACTCTTTGGTAGATGGTGGATGGCCGTCACCTTATCCTTTGATATTTTGAGTTTAAATTGCCTCACAGCTTTGCACAACTGTCACCCAGCCATCCTTTCTCTGTAGTAAGAGGGATCATTATCTGTATGGGTTCCAGCAATGGGAACTCTCAGTGAATATACATTTCCTTTGTGTTAAAGGAGCACAATGGTAGCCACAGAAAAGAGGGAGAGGTGTGGCGCAGCAGCCAGGGCGGCTGACTCCTGAGCATGGGATTCATGATTCCATTCCCGGTGGCAGCTCAGCCCAGCACCCTGTTACTCTGGGCAGTAGCTCGCTTAATCTCCCCGACAGCCCCCAGCACTGTGAAACGCTTAGGGGGGATTAGTTTGCGCTTCACAAATACCGGTTATTATTATTAAAGAGAAGATGAAATCACTTAAAGTCTTGAATAAAAGTATTTGTAGGGATGCCTACATAAGGTTAAAACAAAATCACAATGGGATTTTATAGATAACAATTGGTCCTCTCATATACTGGTCGATGTGTTTAAGACAATGTTCAAAAGACTCATGCAGGGTGTGTGCCTTTCTTCAGGACCTCGGATATCCTGAAGAAAGCTACAAACCCAACAAGGTCACTAAGCTTATCCTATCACTAACATTATTTAATCAATTATGCAAGGTGTAAGGTGTGTGTCATGTGAGGGTAGCCCAAGTGTGCAGGTCAGCCAGCACAAAATATTATACGTGTGCTTTAATTTAAACCCAGATTTTGTTTCCATCCTAAAAAAAGGATGGCCATTGCCCCATGGAAGGGGTGCCATGACAACCATCTGTAGTGAAACACTTTTTAAGTATTGATACCCCAAATTTTACTGCATATACAAAAAGCCATTACCACCACCAAGATCTATGCTCCAAACTTTCCATCCACTTTCTGAGAAAATGAAGATCATCTGCACCAATGTCATCCTTCAGCATAAAGCCTAGAACTTAGACCTCCTCTCCACAGAGACTAGCACCAACCCAGGTCCCTCACTGAACTGTTGGCCAGAAATCTCCACCATGGAAGCCACCAACACAATAAGATCTATCGAATTTGGTGCTCACTCCAATTCCTACCCTCACTACATCTTCATAGGATGTCTGGTCCCTATGGCCACCGTGCACACCTTCATCTCTCTCCAAACCTAAGTCCTGGAAAAATTGGTCAACTCACTCCTTGTTAACCACCTCAAGACCAACTACCACCGTGACCCTTCTGACTCAAGCTTCAGAGCCAACCACACCACCAAAACTGCCCTCACTGCTGCCATAGCCACATATGACATATGCCTCATCACAAACAAAGGAGACTTGGCTGCCCTCATCCTACTAAACCTCTCAGCAGCCTTTGACACTGTCTCCTACCCATCCTCATCCAGGGACTGCACAAGGCCAGGATCTGATACCCCACCCTAAAATGCATCAGCTCCAATCTCACTGGACGCACTCAAAGTCAGCCTTGCCTCCTTCTAATCAGATGTCTCCATGATGAGCTGTGGTGTACCCCAGGGCTCCTCCCTATGCCCACCCTGTTAAATGTCTACATGGCCTCTCTAACCTCTATCATCCACTCCCATGGTATTAGCATAATCTCCTTTGCAGAAGACATGCAACTGATTCTCTCCCTCTTGGAAGACATATCCACCATCCAATCCAACTTTGTCAAGTGCATGTCCACCATATCCAACTAGATGGACAGCAACAGCATAAAGCACAACAGTGACAAAACAGAAGTTCTACTGTTTGGTAAAGATACCTCTCTGGTCCCCGGCTTGGTGGCCCACTGAACTGGGACAGGCCCCACTCTCCACTAATGCTGACAGGAGTCTGGGTATCATAATCAACAACCAGACCTATATGTCAGGGGTGTTACAATACCCCTAGAATGCTAAGAAAAATATTCACATCTCTCCTGTCACATCTCTGTTGATACACATAGATATATCAACCAAGCTCACCAACAGACTACACGTAGTAGAAAACACTGCAGCCAGACTCATACTCATCCTTCTTCCTCAAGTACACCTCTCTAAGCACCTGAAGAACCTCCACTGACTCTATCTCCAGAAATGTGCCATCTTAAAACTCCTCACCCTCTCCAACAAGGTCCACAACCTGGACTCAACAGCTGCATCTTCTTCTACACCTCCATTCGTCTGACCTACATTTTGCACCAGTCCACGCATCCAGTGAGCCAAAATTGAAGATCACACTTTCTCTTATATCGTCCCCAAGACCTGGAAAAAGCTCCCCTTCCCCATCGGAGCAGCTATCTCTGTCCTTGAATTCAGTAGTAAACTGCAATTTTGGCTCTTCAACTATGCTACTCTCATGCAGCCAAGTCCGCACCTGAATAATCTCCAGTATGATAAACATTCTGTACAATTTCTAATAACATATCATGGATCCATCCAACATCCAATGCTCTTCATGGGATATTGGAAGTACTCAGACATGAATATGATTGTGTGAAGATCTTCTTTGGGCATTGAAATTATCTTGTCCAAGATTTGTTTCCTGGGGCATTCCTATCTCATACAAATTTAGGCTTGTGCATTCATCAGTCTAGGTGCTTTACTATCCGAGGCGCCTGAATCAGTTCAATGATCTCAATTGTACCAGTTCCTCTAGCTCAAGCATACCATATTCTCCCTCTTCTTCTGCGGATCATCACCATGGTGGGACATTGTAGAGCCCCTGCCATTTTCCTTGTAAATAATCCATTTCTGGTCAGTGTTGTGGAGACTGTCTCATTTGATCAAGATCATTACCAGGGCTAGCAGAAATCAGCATTTATTCATTTAAAGACTAACCTACAATGAACATCTAATTTAGAAATCTTTACCCCATATGCATCATTTATATGTTAGACACAATTTACTATAGCAAAAAAAATATTAATTTGGAAGAATGAGCATAATATTTGCAAGACATTTGAAAACAACATATGGATTATTCGGGAATATGAGTGAAAGATATGTGGAGTAAATAATGAGAAATAAAGAGAAAGTGTACATAACCTAATTAACAAACTTAATTCAAGCTGTGAAAAGGGAAACTACAGTCTCAGATCACAGAATAAGCAGTTTTTACAAAGCTACCTCACTTCACTGGAATTTCTTTTTAGAAATTACTTTGGATAGACTAATGCTAGTAGTCCGCAGGTATCATCACAGGCTCAGAAGCCATTTAATTTGTAAGAATTATCAAATAAAATGCTTTTGTTAAGTTTACTTTCTTGCTGGGGGGAGGCGCTAGAGAGCCAGCACTGACATGAGGCTCCTGCCCCCCAGGACAACAGTCCGGCATGCATCCAGGTCCCCACTGAGCTAATCGGTCCACAAACACTGCATTCTGAAAGCCGATACTGCCTGGATCCCTGCGGATACAAAATTAAATGCGAATCGGACCCAACAAGGGTGAAACTGCTGCTGGCTGAACAGGGCTTCGGCGCAAGAGGATGGTAGCGCACACCCAATGAAAGTAGCTTCCCACTTTCATGAGCTGCGGAAGAACGATGAGGCAACAGGAGCAGAGGCTGATCTGAACACTCTGCGTCCTGATGCAGAGTTGCGTGTGGCTCCTCCGGGTGGTGTGCAGTGCGGAACAGACTGACTGAGGTGGAGCCGCATTTGCATGGAGGCCATTGATGGCGCCCGCATAGCAAGCGATATCTCCTGGCAAAGCATCTGCCGCGACAGGAAGACAGGCTGAAAGTAACAACTGCCCGGTAAGGATTAAAGGGTCCAAATACTCGTGGGGCGGAAGAGCACGAGGCGAGAGCTGCGGTGAGTAGTGTTGCGGCTAGGCGAGGGTGCGGCTTGAGGGAGGCTCAACAAGATCCTGCCCGCCTCCGTGTCTGGTCCCCAACATGAGAGGCACGCATTGGGGGCCGGAGAAGTAGCGTGCCCTGGCCCACCTTTTGTTTGACTTGATTGAAGAAGTATCAACAAACAAGACTGCCAGGGCTCAAATTCAACTCACAACCGCTTTTTATTTAGCTGGTGTGTACCTTCTTTTCATTGATTCCGAAGGTTTATTGTTTTCATTTCAACATTTTCAAAATTCAAAATTATTCACATATCAATTATGCTACAGAGGATTAAACTTTCCATCAATAGTTAAAACGATACAGACATGAGTCATAAATAACAATACTTTCAAAAAATGAACAGATCATCACATTCATAAATAGTTGCACTTTCACTATTTAAACAAGAAAACAAACTCCATTTGTATACACCTTGAAGTATTCAGGTACAGGTCCTTGTGACCAAGCAAATTTAATTGTTGGGACCTAACACATTGGGCCATATAATTTCGGTTAAGTCGCCCTATGTTCGTGTGCAGACCCATGGAATTTAGGTTGCCTTTGAGACAGCCGAACAGCCGACGCGTTTCCAAACCCTTTGTTCAGTTAATAGGGTTCTTCCTCAGGGCTGAGCTGTGTACCTATGGTGTAAAATTGGGAGACATTTAGTATCTCCTATTCTCAAGTATTTATTTGGCCAGTATTAAGAAAGTAAAGCATGCGAGATTTACCTCTTATTGTATGTTGGTATTCACTGTGATTTTTTGACACAGGGCATCTGGTTCCTTAGTTATCACCCTTTCCTAAACAATAAAATTAAAGGCGGGTGTTCTTGTGAGTTTTTGTCTTAGAATGTATCTGTATACATCTCGTGTCCATGTTTACGCTATGCCAGCACTTACTTGTTTCAAGATTTGGTGCGCCCACTTGGTTAAAATACCCGTTGGTGGAAATCTTTAGGAGTTATACAGTATTTTCATCTGCTGGAATAAAGGGTTTGAATCAATACAATATTCCAATGACCGATTTGTTAGTTACCCGGTCTGCAATAGTGGGACTTACATTTTATGGCGAGGAAGTCTCATGTACGGCTCCACTATCTGCTGTGGATCGCGTGTCTAATGGCTTGTTGCTTCCTTTCTTTCTTAACTCGCGGTTCAAGGTTCTGCGGAATCAAAGCAACTGTTCAGTGTATTCTGTGGAAGCGGTCATGATTTAGTTTGACTGCGTGCGCGTGTTAGAGCTTCTTACCTTTACCGCTAGCTCTCTAATCAGTTTCAAAATTCCCCGTGGAGCCGCATCTGAGTTGTTACCTTCGCTGGAAATCGAATGTGATTTACCGACGCCCGGCAAAACTCATTTCCTGTTTAAGTATTCGGCTAAGGATTGTGGGACTTGTAGTGTTCCGTATCTTGCGATGTGCAGTGCTGAACAGCGTATTATTAACGGAGTGACTGGCATGATTAATTGCGGATTGGTGCATATTTGCTGGGGGTGGTGTAGAGGGGGCTCAGTAATTGGATCTTTGTAATTCCGATATTTCATTCAACCCATCCACCACACAGTTGAATTTTAAAATTAAATAAGCTTCTTTTTTCAACAACATGGCATCAATGTTTCCTCCTCTGGGGGGAACTTTCATGGCTGATAGTACTGTCCATTTAAAATCTGTCTCAGTGTGTTGTTGTTCCACAAAGTGTTGTACCTTTGGAGCGGTCAACACTCTGTGTCTGATTCGGGATCTATGTTGTGCTACTCGCTGATTTACTTTTTGAGTAGTTTTCCCAATGTGTAGCTTGGGACATGGGCACATTATTGCGTATATTACGTTGCTTGTTTTGCAATTCGAGAATTCTTTATGCGTCCAGCGCATATTGTTGAATTGAAATTCCTCCCCTTCCAGTGTGTTGGGGCAAGACACGCACGAGCCACATTTGTGGTGACCCGTTATTGGTGGTAGTTTCCATAGCGTGCGCAAGTCTGCTTTGGCTTTGCTGACTCCCAAATCAGCTCTTACAATATGTTGAGCTATACTTTTGTTCTTCTTTAGGGCGAACAATGGTTTTGCCATTGGGACTTCCGAATTCATAATCAAGTGCCAGTTCTTGAGAATGATGGACTTCAGTTTGTTCGTATATGGGCCGAAGGTTGTCACACAAACCGGCCTTTCAAGAGGTTTGGTCTCTTTACTTTTCAGTAGTTCTTCTCTTGGCGTGTACCAAGCCCGTGTGGTTGAATGTTTTAGTAATTTAGAGGGATAACCTCTGTCCCTTAATTGTTCACTGAGTATCTGGGAGTGTATTATGAAGTCTTCCTTTCGAGAACAATTACGGCGAATTCTCAGCATTTGTCCGTATGGTAGATTGGATTTTAAGCTTTTGGGGTGATAGCTTGCATAATGTAAGATGGTATTTTTATCCGTGTTTTTTCGATGTAAAGTAGTTGTCAATTTATTTTCGTTGGGAAAAACTACTACATCAAGAAAAGTTAGAGATGTTCTGCTGTGTGTCATTGTAAACTTTATGTCTGGGTGTCTGGTGTTGAGCCACTGATGGAATTGGGCCAACATTTCTTCAGACCCTTTCCATTGACACCAGATATCGTCAATGAAGCGATACCATGTTGTTATGTTTTGTTTGAATGGGTTGTTCTGGTAGATGTAGCGTTCCTCATACAGGACCATGAAGAGGACCGCCATCTCCGGGGCATAAGGACACCCCATGGCGGTCCCCTTCACCTGCACGTAGAACGTGTCCATGAACCTGAAGTAGTTTCTTTTGAGGGCGATTCTCGCCAAGTCAATAATGAAGTCCGTGGGGACTCTTTGTGGTCTGGGGCGTGTATCTAAGTAGTACTCCATTGCTTCCAATCCCTCTTCCTGAGGGATTTGGGTGTATAGGGAGGTGACATCGAAGGATACCATCAGTTCCTGAATATCATCGAATGAGACCCCTTCAACCTTGTTAATAAAGTCCGTAGTGTCTTTGAGGTACGATGTCACTTTTGGCAGAAAAGGTTTTAGGAACACATCCACATATTTGGCCAATGTTTCTAATAAGGAATCACACCCGGAGACTATTGGTCTGCCGGGTGGTTCAGTTAAGTTTTTATGTATTTTCGGCAGAAAATAGATAACCGGAATGCGTGAACTTTTTTTGTCCAAATATTGAAATTCCTTTGTTCCTAGTATCCCCTTATCCCGACCCTCTATGAGTTTTGTTTGGATCTCAGCTCTTATTTGTGAAGTTGGGTCTTCTTTCACTTCTCTGTACCAATCAGTGTTTTTAATGTGATTATTCGCTTCAGCAATGTATTTTTCCTTAGCCCAGACCACTAGTGTCAGCGGGTTTAACCACTATAGAATCGTCATTACGGAGATTGTTCAATGCCATTTGTTGCTCTCTGGTAATGTTCCTCTTCAAAAACATTTTTTGTTGACTCAACTGTGTGATGGAGGATAGAACGATTTGTTCAAAGGCTATTATTTCCTTGGGGATTGTATAGGTAGGGGGAACAAATGTGGATTTGTTAGAAAGATTCGAGGGTTCTGCTACTCTGGTGTCCTCTCTGTTATGGAAAAATGCCTTTAATCTAAGTTTCCGGCAAAACTCTAGAGCTTCTATTTTCAAATTCGTTAGGTCGGTATTAGTTGTTGGCACAAATTTGAGACCTAATTCTAAAACAGACTTTTCATGTATAGTTAATTCTTTGTTCGATATGTTTACTATGGAGGTGAGGTTTACGTTTTGTACTGGGTTCTTCGTGTTCTCATTTCCCATGGTTGGGGCTGAGGTTTGAATCTGACTCTGCCTCTGCCTTCGCCTTTCTCTAAAAAAGGATTATTACGTTTGGACGGGCCTTCTCTTGGGTCTGAATCACTTGCAGATTCTGAGGATGAGCTCTCTGAAAAAGTTGTGAATCTATTTTTGGACCTTCCTTGGTATTGTGATAATGCTCGTCGTGATTCTATTTGGGTATAGTAATCCTCTTTAAGGTATGGGTAAACTGACTCTATTTTAAAGGCCTTTACGTCTTTCTCAAATTTGTTGGACCTAAAGTTGATGGTGTTATCTCTGAATGTTGCGATTTCCTTGTCAATTTTTTCAAGTAGAGCTTTTGCTTCCGTCACAGTGTGATTATCTTCTATTGCCTTGATCAATGCCTCGATTTCTTCCTGTTCTTTTTGACAAATTCTCGTGGCTGTTTCAACGGTATGGACCATAAGGTCCCTGCTACACTTTGTCGCTATATAGCTAAAACCCTTTTTATATACTGGGTCCTCTGTGAACACCACCGGTACATTTTTTACTTGAAGACCCCAAGGGATGGTGCCTGCCTTGAGGTGTTCAAACAAGAAGTGCCCGTGTAGCTCTGTACGTGTGTGTTTCTTGTGTAGTCTTAGTAACTTGTCACTTTTGTTTTGTTGTTGTGCATTTGTACTAAGTTTAATTGAGGAGAATGGAGATGGTCCCGAAATTAAGTTTTTTATGTGGTCTTCAGAAAAGGAAAGTGTTTCCTCCTCTGACATGTTCCAACAGGTTATGTTCTATAACCCGTTGTCCAGATTGCTGGAGTGTTGCTTTAGGCTTAATTGCCGAAATGCCCGTGCAGGCTTAGCCTGCTCTTTTTACTTTTATCTCTAGGAGGGCTTTGTCCTACGGGTCCTGGCTGGACAATATATATAGTATCAACAAACAAGACTGCCAGGGCTCAAATTCAACTCACAACCGCTTTTTATTTAGCTGGTGTGTACCTTCTTTTCATTGATTCCGAAGGTTTATTGTTTTCATTTCAACATTTTCAAAATTCAAAATTATTCACATATCAATTATGCTACAGAGGATTAAACTTTCCATCAATAGTCAAAACGATACAGACATGAGTCATAAATAACAATACTTTCAAAAAATGAACAGATCATCACATTCATAAATAGTTGCACTTTCACTATTTAAACAAGAAAACAAACTCCATTTGTATACACCTTGAAGTATTCAGGTACAGGTCCTTGTGACCAAGCAAATTTAATTGTTGGGACCTAACACATTGGGCCATATAATTTCGGTTAAGTCGCCCTATGTTCTTGTGCAGACCCATGGAATTTAGGTTGCCTTTGAGACAGCCGAACAGCCGACGCGTTTCCAAACCCTTTGTTCAGTTAATAGGGTTCTTCCTCAGGGCTGAGCTGTGTACCTATGGTGTAAAATTGGGGGACATTTAGTATCTCCTATTCTCAAGTATTTATTTGGCCAGTATTAAGAAAGTAAAGCATGCGAGATTTACCTCTTATTGTATGTTGGTATTCACTGTGATTTTTTGACACAGGGCATCTGGTTCCTTAGTTATCACCCTTTCCTAAACAATAAAATTAAAGGCGGGTGTTCTTGTGAGTTTTTGTCTTAGAATGTATCTGTATACATCTCGTGTCCATGTTTACGCTATGCCAGCACTTACTTGTTTCAAGATTTGGTGCGCCCACTTGGTTAAAATACCCGTTGGTGGAAATCTTTAGGAGTTATACAGTATTTTCATCTGCTGGAATAAAGGGTTTGAATCAATACAATATTCCAATGACCGATTTGTTAGTTACCCGGTCTGCAACAGTGGGACTTACATTTTATGGCGAGGAAGTCTCATGTACGGCTCCACTATCTGCTGTGGATCGCATGTCTAATGGCTTGTTGCTTCCTTTCTTTCTTAACTCGCGGTTCAAGGTTCTGCGGAATCAAAGCAACTGTTCAGTGTATTCTGTGGAAGCGGTCATGATTTAATTTGACTGCGTGCACGTGTTAGAGCTTCTTACCTTTACCGCTAGCTCTCTAATCAGTTTCAAAATTCCCCGTGGAGCCGCATCTGAGTTGTTACCTTCGCTGGAAATCGAATGTGATTTACCGACGCCCGGCAAAACTCATTTCCTGTTTAAGTATTCGGCTAAGGATTGTGGGACTTGTAGTGTTCCGTATCTTGCAATGTGCAGTGCTGAACAGCGTATTATTAACGGAGTGACTGGCATGATTAATTGCGGATTGGTGCATATTTGCTGGGGGTGGTGTAGAGGGGGCTCAGTAATTGGATCTTTGTAATTCCGACATTTCATTCAACCCATCCACCACACAGTTGAATTTTAAAATTAAATAAGCTTCTTTTTTCAACAACATGGCATCAATGTTTCCTCCTCTGGGGGGAACTTTCATGGCTGATAGTACTGTCCATTTAAAATCTGTCTCAGTGTGTTGTTGTTCCACAAAGTGTTGTACCATTGGAGCGGTCAACACTCTGTGTCTGATTCGGGATCTATGTTGTGCTACTCGCTGATTTACTTTTTGAGTAGTTTTCCCAATGTATAGCTTGGGACACGGGCACATTATTGCGTATATTACGTTGCTTGTTTTGCAATTTGAGAATTCTTTATGCGTCCAGCGCATATTGTTGAATTGAAATTCCTCCCCTTCCAGTGTGTTGGGGCAAGACACGCACGAGCCACATTTGTGGTGACCCGTTATTGGTGGTAGTTTCCATAGCGTGCGCAAGTCTGCTTTGGCTTTGCTGACTCCCAAATCAGCTCTTACAATATGTTGAGCTATACTTTTGTTCTTCCTTAGGGCGAACAATGGTTTTGCCATTGGGACTTCCGAATTCATAATCAAGTGCCAGTTCTTGAGAATGATGGACTTCAGTTTGTTCGTATATGGGCCGAAGGTTGTCACACAAACCGGCCTTTCAAGAGGTTTGGTCTCTTTACTTTTCAGTAGTTCTTCTCTTGGCGTGTACCAAGCCCGTGTGGTTGAATGTTTTAGTAATTTAGAGGGATAACCTCTGTCCCTTAATTGTTCACTGAGTATCTGGGAGTGTATTATGAAGTCTTCCTTTCGAGAACAATTACGGCGAATTCTCAGCATTTGTCCGTATGGTAGATTGGATTTTAAGCTTTTGGGGTGATAGCTTGCATAATGTAAGATGGTATTTTTATCCGTGTTTTTTCGATGTAAAGTAGTTGTCAATTTATTTTCGTTGGGAAAAACTACTACATCAAGAAAAGTTAGAGATGTTCTGCTGTGTGTCATTGCAAACTTTATGTCTGGGTGTCTGGTGTTGAGCCACTGATGGAATTGGGCCAACATTTCTTCAGACCCTTTCCATTGACACCAGATATCGTCAATGAAGCGATACCATGTTGTTATGTTTTGTTTGAATGGGTTGTTCTGGTAGATGTAGCGTTCCTCATACAGGGCCATGAAGAGGACCACCATCTCCGGGGCATAAGGACACCCCATGGCGGTCCCCTTCACCTGCACGTAGAACGTGTCCATGAACCTGAAGTAGTTTCTTTTGAGGGCGATTCTCGCCAAGTCAATAATGAAGTCCGTGGGGACTCTTTGTGGTCTGGGGCGTGTATCTAAGTAGTACTCCATTGCTTCCAATCCCTCTTCCTGAGGGATTTGGGTGTATAGGGAGGTGACATCGAAGGATACCATCAGTTCCTGAATATCATCGAATGAGACCCCTTCAACCTTGTTAATAAAGTCCGTAGTGTCTTTGAGGTACGATGTCACTTTTGGCAGAAAAGGTTTTAGGAACACATCCACATATTTGGCCAATGGTTCTAATAAGGAATCACACCCGGAGACTATTGGTCTGCCGGGTGGTTCAGTTAAGTTTTTATGTATTTTCAGCAGAAAATAGATAACCGGAATGCGTGAACTTTTTTTGTCCAAATATTGAAATTCCTTTGTTCCTAGTATCCCCTTATCCCGACCCTCTATGAGTTTTGTTTGGATCTCAGCTCTTATTTGTGAAGTTGGGTCTTCTTTCACTTCTCTGTACCAATCAGTGTTTTTAATGTGATTATTCGCTTCAGCAATGTATTTTTCCTTAGCCCAGACCACTAGTGCGCCCCCCTTGTCAGCGGGTTTAACCACTATAGAATCGTCATTACGGAGAACGCCATGTTGTCTCAAAGGCAACCTAAATTCCATGGGTCTGCACACGAACATAGGGCGACTTAACCGAAATTATATGGCCCAATGTGTTAGGTCCCAACAATTAAATTTGCTTGGTCACAAGGACCTGTACCTGAATACTTCAAGGTGTATACAAATGGAGTTTGTTTTCTTGTTTAAATAGTGAAAGTGCAACTATTTATGAATGTGATGATCTGTTCATTTTTTGAAAGTATTGTTATTTATGACTCATGTCTGTATCGTTTTGACTATTGATGGAAAGTTTAATCCTCTGTAGCATAATTGATATGTGAATAATTTTGAATTTTGAAAATGTTGAAATGAAAACAATAAACCTTCGGAATCAATGAAAAGAAGGTACACACCAGCTAAATAAAAAGCGGTTGTGAGTTGAATTTGAGCCCTGGCAGTCTTGTTTGTTGATACTATATATATTGTCCAGCCAGGACCCGTAGGACAAAGCCCACCTAGAGATAAAAGTAAAAAGAGCAGGCTAAGCCTGCACGGGCATTTCGGCAATTAAGCCTAAAGCAACACTCCAGCAATCTGGACAACGGGTTATAGAACATAACCTGTTGGAACATGTCAGAGGAGGAAACACTTTCCTTTTCTGAAGACCACATAAAAAACTTAATTTCGGGACCATCTCCATTCTCCTCAATTAAACTTAGTACAAATGCACAACAACAAAACGAAAGTGACAAGTTACTAAGACTACACAAGAAACACACACGTACAGAGCTACACGGGCACTTCTTGTTTGAACACCTCAAGGCAGGCACCATCCCTTGGGGTCTTCAAGTAAAAAATGTACCGGTGGTGTTCACAGAGGACCCAGTATATAAAAAGGGTTTTAGCTATATAGCGACAAAGTGTAGCAGGGACCTTATGGTCCATACCGTTGAAACAGCCACGAGAATTTGTCAAAAAGAACAGGAAGAAATCGAGGCATTGATCAAGGCAATAGAAGATAATCACACTGTGACGGAAGCAAAAGCTCTACTTGAAAAAATTGACAAGGAAATCGCAACATTCAGAGATAACACCATCAACTTTAGGTCCAACAAATTTGAGAAAGACGTAAAGGCCTTTAAAATAGAGTCAGTTTACCCATACCTTAAAGAGGATTACTATACCCAAATAGAATCACGACGAGCATTATCACAATACCAAGGAAGGTCCAAAAATAGATTCACAACTTTTTCAGAGAGCTCATCCTCAGAATCTGCAAGTGATTCAGACCCAAGAGAAGGCCCGTCCAAACGTAATAATCCTTTTTTAGAGAAAGGCGAAGGCAGAGGCAGAGTCAGATTCAAACCTCAGCCCCAACCATGGGAAATGAGAACACGAAGAACCCAGTACAAAACGTAAACCTCACCTCCATAGTAAACATATCGAACAAAGAATTAACTATACATGAAAAGTCTGTTTTAGAATTAGGTCTCAAATTTGTGCCAACAACTAATACCGACCTAACGAATTTGAAAATAGAAGCTCTAGAGTTTTGCCGGAAACTTAGATTAAAGGCATTTTTCCATGACAGAGAGGACACCAGAGTAGCAGAACCCTCGAATCTTTCTAACAAATCCACATTTGTTCCCCCTACCTATACAATCCCCAAGGAAATAATAGCCTTTGAACAAATCGTTCTATCCTCCATCACACAGTTGAGTCAACAAAAAATGTTTTTGAAGAGGAACATTACCAGAGAGCAACAAATGGCATTGAACAATCTCCGTAATGACGATTCTATAGTGGTTAAACCCGCTGACAAGGGGGGCGCACTAGTGGTCTGGGCTAAGGAAAAATACATTGCTGAAGCGAATAATCACATTAAAAACACTGATTGGTACAGAGAAGTGAAAGAAGACCCAACTTCACAAATAAGAGCTGAGATCCAAACAAAGCTCATAGAGGGTCGGGATAAGGGGATACTAGGAACAAAGGAATTTCAATATTTGGACAAAAAAAGTTCACGCATTCCGGTTATCTATTTTCTGCCGAAAATACATAAAAACTTAACTGAACCACCCGGCAGACCAATAGTCTCCGGGTGTGATTCCTTATTAGAACCATTGGCCAAATATGTGGATGTGCTCCTAAAACCTTTTCTGCCAAAAGTGACATCGTACCTCAAAGACACTACGGACTTTATTAACAAGGTTGAAGGGGTCTCATTCGATGATATTCAGGAACTGATGGTATCCTTCGATGTCACCTCCCTATACACCCAAATCCCTCAGGAAGAGGGATTGGAAGCAATGGAGTACTACTTAGATACACGCCCCAGACCACAAAGAGTCCCCACGGACTTCATTATTGACTTGGCGAGAATCGCCCTCAAAAGAAACTACTTCAGGTTCATGGACACGTTCTACGTGCAGGTGAAGGGGACCGCCATGGGGTGTCCTTATGCCCCGGAGATGGCGGTCCTCTTCATGGCCCTGTATGAGGATCGCTACATCTACCAGAACAACCCATTCAAACAAAACATAACAACATGGTATCGCTTCATTGACGATATCTGGTGTCAATGGAAAGGGTCTGAAGAAATGTTGGCCCAATTCCATCAGTGGCTCAACACCAGACACCCAGACATAAAGTTTACAATGACACACAGCAGAACATCTCTAACTTTTCTTGATGTAGTAGTTTTTCCCAACGAAAATAAATTGACAACTACTTTACATCGAAAAAACACGGATAAAAATACCATCTTACATTATGCAAGCTATCACCCCAAAAGCTTAAAATCCAATCTACCATACGGACAAATGCTGAGAATTCGCCGTAATTGTTCTCGAAAGGAAGACTTCATAATACACTCCCAGATACTCAGTGAACAATTAAGGGACAGAGGTTATCCCTCTAAATTACTAAAACATTCAACCACACGGGCTTGGTACACGCCAAGAGAAGAACTACTGAAAAGTAAAGAGACCAAACCTCTTGAAAGGCCGGTTTGTGTGACAACCTTCGGCCCATATACGAACAAACTGAAGTCCATCATTCTCAAGAACTGGCACTTGATTATGAATTCGGAAGTCCCAATGGCAAAACCATTGTTCGCCCTAAAGAAGAACAAAAGTATAGCTCAACATATTGTAAGAGCTGATTTGGAGTCAGCAAAGCCAAAGCAGACTTGCGCACGCTATGGAAACTACCACCAATAACGGGTCACCACAAATGAGGCTCGTGCGTGTCTTGCCCCAACACACTGGAAGGGGAGGAATTTCAATTCAACAATATGCGCTGGACGCATAAAGAATTCTCGAATTGCAAAACAAGCAACGTAATATACGCAATAATGTGCCCGTGTCCCAAGCTATACATTGGGAAAACTACTCAAGAAGTAAATCAGCGAGTAGCACAACATAGATCCCGAATCAGACACAGAGTGTTGACCGCTCCAATGGTACAACACTTTGTGGAACAACAACACACTGAGACAGATTTTAAATGGACAGTACTATCAGCCATGAAAGTTCCCCCCAGAGGAGGAAACATTGATGCCATGTTGTTGAAAAAAGAAGCTTATTTAATTTTAAAATTCAACTGTGTGGTGGATGGGTTGAATGAAATGTCGGAATTACAAAGATCCAATTACTGAGCCCCCTCTACACCACCCCCAGCAAATATGCACCAATCCGCAATTAATCATGCCAGTCACTCCGTTAATAATACGCTGTTCAGCACTGCACATCGCAAGATACGGAACACTACAAGTCCCACAATCCTTAGCCGAATACTTAAACAGGAAATGAGTTTTGCCGGGCGTCGGTAAATCACATTCGATTTCCAGCGAAGGTAACAACTCAGATGCGGCTCCACGGGGAATTTTGAAACTGATTAGAGAGCTAGCGGTAAAGGTAAGAAGCTCTAACACGCGCACGCAGTCAAACTAAATCATGACCGCTTCCACAGAATACACTGAACAGTTGCTTTGATTCCGCAGAACCTTGAACCGCGAGTTAAGAAAGAAAGGAAGCAACAAGCCATTAGACACGCGATCCACAGCAGATAGTGGAGCCGTACATGAGACTTCCTCGCCATAAAATGTAAGTCCCACTGTTGCAGACCGGGTAACTAACAAATCGGTCATTGGAATATTGTATTGATTCAAACCCTTTATTCCAGCAGATGAAAATACTGTATAACTCCTAAAGATTTCCACCAACGGGTATTTTAACCAAGTGGGCGCACCAAATCTTGAAACAAGTAAGTGCTGGCATAGCGTAAACATGGACACGAGATGTATACAGATACATTCTAAGACAAAAACTCACAAGAACACCCGCCTTTAATTTTATTGTTTAGGAAAGGGTGATAACTAAGGAACCAGATGCCCTGTGTCAAAAAATCACAGTGAATACCAACATACAATAAGAGGTAAATCTCGCATGCTTTACTTTCTTAATACTGGCCAAATAAATACTTGAGAATAGGAGATACTAAATGTCCCCCAATTTTACACCATAGGTACACAGCTCAGCCCTGAGGAAGAACCCTATTAACTGAACAAAGGGTTTGGAAACGCGTCGGCTGTTCGGCTGTCTCAAAGGCAACCTAAATTCCATGGGTCTGCACACGAACATAGGGCGACTTAACCGAAATTATATGGCCCAATGTGTTAGGTCCCAACAATTAAATTTGCTTGGTCACAAGGACCTGTACCTGAATACTTCAAGGTGTATACAAATGGAGTTTGTTTTCTTGTTTAAATAGTGAAAGTGCAACTATTTATGAATGTGATGATCTGTTCATTTTTTGAAAGTATTGGTATTTATGACTCATGTCTGTATCGTTTTGACTATTGATGGAAAGTTTAATCCTCTGTAGCATAATTGATATGTGAATAATTTTGAATTTTGAAAATGTTGAAATGAAAACAATAAACCTTCGGAATCAATGAAAAGAAGGTACACACCAGCTAAATAAAAAGCGGTTGTGAGTTGAATTTGAGCCCTGGCTTTCTTGTTTGTTGATACTATATATATTGTCCAGCCAGGACCCGTAGGACAAAGCCCTCCTAGAGATGAAAGTTGATTGAAGAAGTAGCATTGGGCAGTCGCCCCTTCAACCTAAAACGCCACAACTATCTACTGTCAAAGAGGAAAAGCAAGCAGCAGTCTAAGGCCCACTCACCAGCCAATTTCATCCATTAAACAGAATATTGTTTCGTGTTAACTGCCTTGCTGGGGATACACAGCACTCTCTGAAAAGTGAAACGGAGGAGACTGCTGAACAATTATCATGGAATGTTGTTAGTCCAGCACCCTGCATCCGACAAGCGCAAGCTGTTCCACGACAGTATTCAGACCGAATGTTTGCGTAAGCCACTTGTTTTTTCCCGCTGGGCACAACACACTGTGCTCTGCTCTCCCACAGCAACACACAAGTCCATATAGTAGCACAAGAGGGGCTAGCGAACCATAAAGGACTGATACGCCGGAGCCTGGGGATACGGGCAGGTAGCAATCTGTAAGGCACCATGAATAGAAGATTAGAGAGTTGCAGTTTGAAAGTGGTTCTAGCTGAGATCTGCCCCCTGAGGCAATTGGAAGCCCCACACTGTGCATACAGAATTGCACCAAGAGTAAAATAGTAAGCGTGGTGTATCCTCAGCTCTGACCCCAGTAGTGCTGGACCAAGCAGAATGACTCATTCTCCCCCACTTCATCCGTGGTGGCATTTAGCACTACCCCAGAATATGCAGTTCAAATTCAAGCTGCCCTTCGAAGTGCGCAAATCGAAGTGAGGGCCAGCAGGGGAAGCCGTCACAGATATGGCAGAAGGGAAATCATCACAATCCACCCCTGAGGACCTTGATTTGCAATCTCTGCTACTTGCAATGTGACACAGCCTGAACTCCCTAGAAGCCAAAATGGATTCCATGAGTATGCGCATCGATTTTATCTCCCAGAGATTAGAGAAGCTGGACAGTCGTATAAGGGAGGCTGAACAATGAATATCCAACATTGAGGACACCACTACGTAGCAGGGGGACCAAATGCAACAAATGGAGCACCTACTGTGCACCACAGCTGCTAAGAATGAGGACTTTAATGCAAGATCAAGGAGAAATAACCTTCGTATTTTGTCGCTTCTTGAGTCTGCAGCTGTGGGGCGAATGGAAGACTACGTAGAGACCATGCTGACCACACCTTTTGATGCCTCGGACTGTCCACACAATTAGTCGTTAAAAGAGCACATAGGCCGCTGGCAGCAAGAACCCTACCTGTGTCCCCCGGTCCATAATTTCTTGGCTGCTAAATTACCAAGACCGGGATTTAGTGCTATGGTTAGCCAGGGAACTTGGTCGCCTGACATATCAGGGAAACAAAATAGCTTTCTACCCTGACTTTACAATGGCAGTGCAGGAAGCGAGACAGAAATTCCTCCCCGTGAAGTGAAAACTGCAACAGGCCAATATCCCTAACGCCATGTTGTATCCAGCAAAACTATGCATTACTGTGCAAGGCAAACACCACATTTTCACCAATCCCCAGCAGGCTCAGGAGTTTCAGCTACAGGATAGAAGGCGGCCCACCTCTGGCGAGGAGGAGAGCCCAAACCCGCCGCCTGTAAGTCCACTATCTGAGTATGACTGAGCAAAAGTTAAAGTACCCATCTACTCACTCCGGCGCAGATGGATCCCTGCTAGAAATGTGGGACATGTGTAATATGAATCTACATTAGACTGGAGTGCGCGAGACTAGGACAACTGAACTGGAACAACTGCACAAACAGGTATGCTGTTACCTAACAACAGCCCATATGAGCTAACCACGGAACCCTGAAGGACGATGAACTGCTCTGTGAGGAACCAACGACCATGGAAGATATCAAGTGAGACTCTTCACCCAGGCACCCCCGTTTGATTGGGGTACAAGCCTGAACCTCTGGTGACACCCACCAAGTAAGAATTGGCAAGTGTACTGTTGCACCTGTTATTACTGCGTAATGAGTATCACACTTTTATTTTCTTTTTTTCTTTGTCACTCCCTTATCATATCTGTTACTCTTTTAAAGTTGCACTTTGAGTGGCATCACCTGCTTCTCTGGAGGAGGGATTTGATTGGGTGGGATTTGCCAGTAGGATTGGGCGCCTGACGTGGTTGGGGGAACGCGAGAGTGGGTAAATGTTACTGTTTTTACATTGTACTCGACTAACATTCCTAGGTGCCACACAGACCTCAGCTAAGGACTGTCAGATCCATGTCCTATGGCGAGTAGCGTGACTGAAGCAACTATTGTATGAGTACATCACAGACCACACTATACCTTCTTGTCTTGGAATGTGAGAGGGTAAGGGGACCCTCGAAAATGCAGGCATGTCATAGGCTATCTGGATAGGCACAATATCCACATCGCGATGTTACAAGAAGGACCCCTGCAGACCGCACAACTTTGCTGCAAAATGAGCGGCATACTCCTGCTTTGCAAACCTATTCTTCGAATTCTAGGGGCTCCGGCATTCTGATTAAAAGCGGCGTACCATATCACCATTGGGCCTCCAAAACGACCTGCAGGGGCGATATTGTTTGATGTGGGGCACATTTGCCACTCATTCTGTAATGCTAGTCAACTGTTACGGGCTGAACACGGACGACCCATCTTTTTATGACCAGCCATGGGGCATTAGTCTATATGTCGGCTCTACACATGTCGTCTGGAGGGTGATTTTAATCTAGTGCTAGACCATAGCAAAGACAGATTACGGGGGGAAACACCACAACCACCACAGCCAGAAAGCACCTACACAGTATTATACAAGACTATATTTTGTTAGACACATGGAGAACATTGCCCCCGTACGACTAGAGGGCACATACTACTCCAGCATACATGCCAGCTGGTCCCGAATCGACTACTGGATAATCTTAGGAGGACTGGGCACATGGCTCATTAGTGCGGAGCATTTGGCGCGTACATACTCAGACCATTCTCCAGTACTGATGAAGCTGCAGCCCCCAATGCCCATATCTCCCTATCAATCATGGAAACTAGGGCCGAGGTCAGACAGGAAATTGATTAATTTTTTAAAAGAAACCTGGATTCAATGTGGAGCATGGCGACTATATGGGAAGCATTCAAAGTCACTCGGTGAGGATTATACCTAGCAAAGGGCAGAGGAATATTGCAAGATATCCAAAACACGTTACACTGATTGAAGGGCGATATCAAAGTCACAGAGGGCTCACTTGAGGATAGTCCAGAGGGAGCAAGCAAAGCTAAATTACGTTCTTTAATGACCGAATATCAAGTGGCAGCTGAACGAGAATGTCTCTTCCTCTTCAAATATTATAGGGCGTGCCAATACGTTGAGGGGGAAAGACCGGGTAAAGCACTAGGAGAAACAGTCTGACCACCTAGGTCTTCTGGTCATATGTTGGAGGTGGAAACCTCTACAGGCAGTCTGAAAAAAGACACTGCCGGCATTCTTCAGGCAATAACAGCTTATTACACCGACCTGTATGTACCTTGTAGGGACCAACCAGTAGAAATAGGCACATACTTAGAAGATACTGCGTTAGCATGCATCGAAGGTACTCACAGGGAGTTTTTAGCTGCTGAAGTAAAAGAAGATGAAATCAGAGCAGCCATAATGCAGCTTAGATCAGTAATAGCTCCAGGCCCTGATTGCTTACCATTAGATTTCTACAAATGCTACATAGGAGTTATGGTGCCATAAAAAAAAGTTTACACAGAAGCCACTGAGACTGGTACACTACCACCAGCTATGTGCAAGGCCATGATCATCTCCCTTTTGAAACCAAAGAAATCCGCGACTAAATGTGAGGCATATAGGCCGCTTTCTCTAATAAACTGTGATGTCTAAATACTGCCTAAAATACTAACCAACAGGCTTAGCCCACTAATGGACAAGCTGATATTACCAGATCAATCTGGGTTTGTACCAGGGAGTGCCTCTTCCCACAATTTGTGTACCGTATTTGCAATACTACAAGATTTAGATCCTGAACTTGCTGCAGTGGCTGTTTTTTTTAGACGCCACTAAAGAGTTTGACTCCCTGGAATGGGACTATCTATTCACTGCTCTACAGCAAATAGGCTCCCCCCCCGTTGTAGAAAAAGGGGTCAGGCAGATCAGGTCGATTACCCCTTTTCAAGGTTTGCCCGGCGTTAGCCGCCTCTCACCCAACTCACGGTTACCAAATAAAGAGGCAGGCGCTGGAGACTGGAAGGCAGGAAACAGGAGTTTATTTCCGACGGAGCAGAACACATCAGATCGGACAACGAGTTATCGTTTCGAGGTGCTCTAACCGCATCTCTGAGGCCTGGCCTCTTATACACAGGTTTATGGCTTTATTACATTTATGACATCCGTGGTATTGCTTTGAAGTTCAAAAAGGCATCTTTGGAATCCCCGGTTCAGGCCCGTTCTCACACATATCCACAGTAGAGGTCCCCACCCAAATCTCAGCATGATAGCTATCGCGCAGCTGGACATTCCGCTGGGAACAAGAATGTGGGCGATCAGTCGGATCTAGAGGTGTGAAGGCATTGATTAATCCCCGCTCCTTTGATGTGGGGCGAGGTCCTACTGTAGGGGGCAATAAACTGCATCTGTTGAGCTAGGTTATGGCCTGGGGTCAGGCCGGACAATCGGGCAGGGAAGAAGAGGTTATCAAAAGGGCCTGTTCTATGAATGAGATGAAAGAGTGAGGGGTTCAGCACGGGATGTGGCTCGGAGACAGGGTCGCGCTGGAGGTGCGTTTATGACCCAAGCAGGAGAGACCGGGGGCTGTCGGGGATGCTTGCGAGGCCGGGGAGTGAGGGGGAGAGAGAGACGCTGGCTATCGGGAGTGGGCAGAGAGGCCATGGCAATCAAAATGGTTGCTGCTTATGCGCACGTATGGATCTGAAAAGGACAAGATGGCGCTGATAATGTTTACGCCACAATCCAGATCTTAACAGTCCTCCCTTTTCAACATATCTAGCCAGCTTGTCAATTTATGTCTATCCCCATTATATTACGTATTTCGATATCATACAAAGCTTTCGTACGTTCAGCTTCGAAATTCGGAGTCTTAGGGCACATGCAGTTAGTAATGAGTGAACACAAAGGTGGCAAGCATTGAATACCTAGGCAACACCCACACAGTACCACGACCGGTATCAATATAAATGTAAACAACCTCCATCCCCAGTCCTTCAAAGTACCCCAAAACCAGCTCCCAAGCGACCATCCTTCTTGCTCCTGGTGAACCTCTGAGGAAAGTCTGTGGAGGTGCTCGATTGCTTTGTAGACTGAGGGCGAGTTATCTGGCACGTAGGTGCAACAGCTGGATCCGATGATGCGGCATGCTCCTCCACGGTCAGCTAGAACCACATCTAGAACAAGGCGGTTCTGAAGAGCCACCAGGCGGACTGCCTGAAGCTCGGCCGTATTGTTAGTGAGGATGCCAGCCGTGATGTTCATGGTCGTTTCTACTGCCAGGGTCAGGTGTCGGATGGCGCGGCTGTTTGCCATTGGGCCCCACAGAGGAACAAGTCCCTTCACTGCATCCAGGAACTGTGCTCCGGTGGAGTCGGCTTGTTCAATGTCTCTTGCGCGCTTCTGCCGGTGATGGTTTGCTGGGGCCACGTACGTTGGAGGGAGAATGAAGGCGATGTAGCAAGTACCCCCCCCAAACTTTTGGAAGCCAAGTGTAAGCTTTGGTGCCACAAACAAAGTACATATTCGGAGAAGCAACAAAGGAGGGGGGATCAATTGAGTCCAATGTTCTGGTGATGTGGCAGGAACTGTGACCCACCAGCTGTGTTCCCAGGCCTTCGAGGCACACGAGGCCCGTGACATTGATAACGGACAGAGCCACAGTCAGAGTGGCAGCAGTTCGTTTTCGTAGGTAGGAGAAGGTGGGTCTGGCTGGATTATGGAACACCTGCATTTCAACTCGTTCCTTGGCAGGGATGTCCATATGGAAGGAGGAACCAGAGGTCAAAGGACAAAAGGGAGCAGATGTCCTCCCGGTTTTGTTCAGCCAGAACCCATGGTAGAAGTGTGACACTGTTTGACCAGAAGTGGCGTTGTCCTTGTAGCTCTCTTGCAAGAGGATCAACCAGGCAAGGCAGGAGCCGTGAACTGAGAAAGGGGAAGGGATGAAAGGGATGGAGTGTCCGGTGGCATGCGGGAGCAACCCGCAGATCCAGCAGTTTGTGGCGTTGGCGGCAAGGTTGTGTTGGTGCAACAGTTGCACGAAGGAATTGTTCCAGAACTCCTTACGCCTTTCTCGGAGCTGAGGCGAAAGGGAGATCAGGTGATGCTCTTTCATAGTGGTTGGCTGTGCAGTGGTCAGCAATATCTGATGAGCGGGTGCGCTCTCTTCCACGATCCAGAAGGAAGTCATGAGGAGGAGGCAAAAGAGGAGGACAATGAAAAGGGCAATTGTCTTTGATTTGTGCATACTGTCAGTCTTTGGGTTCCTGTAGTGGGTATTTCCGGTTGCTTCCATCATCTTCTTATCTGGCGCTTCCATCATCTTCGAGGTGCTTGGTAGTGGGCAGAACCGCAGACTTCGTTTAGCTTCTCTCCGGGTAACCCTTGGTTGTGTTTAGGCTACCGTTCTGAGATTCAACTTAGTCTGTGGTCTACTTAGCCGAAGCTCCCTCCTTTCGACGCAGGAAACACCCTTCCCTGGATGGCACAGTGGGATCAGAGAATTTTGCAAATTCGAGTGCCTCGGTATCAGGATAACAGTTCAGTGATGGCCGGTCTTTGTTCAGGAGCTCTTCTTGGGTGCTGACGTTTTCTGTCATGGCCAGGGTCGAGGAGACCTTCTTACAGTGGTGTGCATGCAGCCAGTGCCGTTTCCCCTCCACTCGAAGAGCCGTCTGGGTGGTGATCAGTACTTGCCAGGGGCCCGTCCACCGGGGTTCCAGACTCTTTGCCCGTTGGAAATTTCGGATCAGCACATAATCCCCCGGTTGGATATCGTGACCCGGACCCCTGGAAGCATCGGGGATGGCCTGCTGCACCTGCTGATGAATGACAGACAACGTTTTAGTCAATTTGCACAAGTAATCAGACAGTAGGACATCCGGGACGTCGTGAATGGAGGTCGGTTTAGGGGCAGTCCAGAGGTTCATCGGTCGCCCAAATACAACCTCGTAGGGGGTCAAATGGTGCTTAGTGGGAGTGGAGCGCATCGATAGCAATGCCAGTGGGAGGGCATCTGGCCATTTAAGTCCTGTGGTGGCCACTATCTTCGACAGTTTTAGTTTCAGTGTGGCGTTGTGTCGCTCAACTAAGCCAGCAGATTGGGGGTGAAAGACTGCATGAAACCTCTGTTTTACACCCAACCCTTTCAAGATTAGTTGGATAACTTCAGCTATGAAGTGGGGGCCGTTGTCGCTCCATAGAATTCGACAAAGACCGTAGCGAGGGAAAAACTCTTTCAGTAGTACCTTGGCAGTGGTCATGGCAGTGTTATCACGGGTTGGATAGGCTTCTACCCATTTGCTGAAAGGACACACAATGACTAATACATACTTCAGGCTTTGGCATCTTTCTAGTTGGATGTAGTCCATCTGGAGGACCTCAAAAGGATGGTCGGGGACCCCAAACCCTCCCCGGGGTACCACAGTTCCTTTCCCACGGTTGTGTTGCAGGCAGATAAGGCATTGCTGGACCAGGCGTCTGGCTGAGTCGGGGATTTTGTCGTTGTGCCAGACCTTGGAGATGAATTCGATCATGGGGGCAGATCCTATGTGTGCAGGGGAGTGAGCCATAGTCAGTATGGGGATCAGGTACGAGTTGGGTAGCAACCATTTGTTAGTGTCCTTTGTCCGCCAGCAGCCTTCATCGTCTTTCAATCCCACCCGTGCCCATTCAGTCAATTCGTGTAGTGAGCTGGCCATCTGGATGTCCCTAATCGTTTCCCTAGCGTCAGTCCATTTTTCTGCTTGTGACCTGGTCACATACATGCAAGTCGTCGTCCTATTCTCAGCTGTGGTTCGGGCAGTGATGTCAGCCAGTGCGTTTCCCTGTCCGACTAAGTCTGTCACCTTCCTGTGTGCCTGGCATTTGATTACGGCTAATCGTTTGGGGAGGAGAACTGCTTCAATCAGGGCGGAGACTAGATCTCCGTGGAGGATGGGCGTGCCGTGGGACGTCAGGAATCCCCTTTCTCTGCACAAGAGTCCAAAATGGTGAACCACTCCGAAGGCATACTGTCTGTCCGTGTAAATGTTTGCCGTGGTCCCTGTCGCTATAATACATGCTCGTGTGAGGGCAATCAGTTCTGCCGCCTGTGCGTATCGTTGTGTGATGCGAGCTGTCTCAATTACTGTTCGGGCTGTCGTTACTGCATAGGCAGCTGAGGTGGTGCCGTCGGAGAGTTTGATGCAAGAGCCGTCTACCCATAGCTCTCCGTCAGGGTCTGTGAAGGCGGTGTCTCGGAGGTCAACTCTACTCCTAGTCTGTTCGTCTGTGAGGGTCACACAGTCATGTATAGGGGGGACATTTGGGTCGTTTTCGGGCAGTGGCAACAAGGTGGCTGGGTTCAGTGTGGTGCATCTTTTCAGCGTGATGTGGGGTGCAAGCAGAGTCAGTTCGTATCCAGTCAGTCGTGCGCTAGTCAGGTGTTGCGTCTTAGTCTGGTTCAGGAGGGTGTCAACAGCATGGGGCACTAATATCGTGAGGGAATTCGATAGTACGATCCCCTCACTTTGTCGGATAGAGACAGCAGCGGCAGCTACGGCTCGAAGGCAGGCAGGCAAGGCTCTTGCTACGGGGTCAAGGGTGGCAGAGAAATAGGCACATGGTCGTTGCTTGGGGCCAATAGTTTGAGTCAGGACAGACAAAGCGCACCCCTCCCTTTCGTGAATGTAGAGAGAGCAGGGCTTGGTGTAATCGGGGGTTCCTAGGACTGGTGCAGAACAAAGGGCGTCTCGAAGTTCTTTGAAGGAAGACTGGCATTCGGGGGTCCAAGGGAGTGGGAAGGGGACATCTTTGGCTAGTAGGGAAAGTAGTGGCTTTACAATGAGGCTGAAATTTGGCAACCACTGCCGGCAGAAGGAGGTGAGGCCTACCAGGGAGCGGACTTGTTTCTGGGTCTTTGGGACAGGGGTTTCTAGAATGGCCTGAATTCGATCGGGTGTAAGCTTTCTCCCGTCTTTGGACAAGAGGTGGCCTAGGTAGGTGACCTGGGGTTGGCAGAATTGCAACTTTCTCTTGGAGACCTTGTGGCCATTTTCCGCAAGGAAGTGCAAGAGTTGGATGGTGGCTGTGACTGCAAGTGGAGTGGTGTCGGCCGCCAAAAGGATGTCATCGACGTACTGTATCAACACCACTCCCTCCGGTAGCTGAACGGCGTCCAGCTGTCTCTTGAGGGCCTGGCTATAGATGCTGGGACTTTCTGTGTAACCTTGGGGAGCTCTACAAAATCTATATGAGCGGGATTTTAATGTGAAGCCGAAAAGGTAGCGGCTCTCTGGGTGGATGGGGATGGAGAAGAAAGCGTTCTTGAGGTCTATTACAGTGAAGGTGGTGGCTGTGGAAGGAATCAGGGTCAGAATGGTGGCGATATCTGAGACTACGGGGTACTGAGGTACAACTACCTTGTTGACCTCTCGAAGGTCGATGATGAAGCGGTACGCTTTCTCATCTCCCTCGCCCTGCTTCTTCACAATGGGTAGGATAGGGCTGCTGCCTCTACCAGGGACTGGATTATCATTACCAATGCCTTCTCACCTTCGGGCGATATCCGATACTGTGGGAGTTTTGGGAGTATCGCATCTTGGCGAACAGTTATGTGCACGGGGTCGATCATCATTCGTCCTACGTCAGCGTCAGTTTTAGCCCACAGATACAGAGGTAGAGAGTCAAGTAAGGATGCGTCAGCGTCAGAGATGGAGAACATGTGTCGTGCGGGATGAGGTCTGAGCAAAGTCGGGTTATCGTACAGAATGACTCGAACTCCGTCCTGTGAACACCTGATAGTAGCTCGGAAATGCTTCAGTAAGTCAAGTCCTATAATGGCATCGGGGGTGTTGGAGGAAAGCAGGAACGTCGTGTCAGTGGGGTTACTGTCCAAGTCGAAGGAAACCGGAGCGGATAAGGGGTTAGTGGAGGGCGTTCCATCAAAGCATATTGATGTTATGTGTGAGCCAGACAAGGGTACCCTTGGAATCAGTCGTTTAGATAACGCACTACGTGTCGCGCCAGTGTCTACCAGAAATGGAGACTTCGTACCTAGGACCTTAGCGGTGACATAAGGACCTTGCTGGTCAACATAGAGCTCGACTGGATCCCGCCCTTGCCCTAGGCAGTCCTATGCAAAGTCGCGGGCATCGTCACAGTCAGTCTGCTGGCATTGGTTCTGTCGGGGGTGGTCAAAAGTGTTCGGTCTGCCTGATCTGTCATTGCTGGCGTCGTTTGCGTGCCCTCGTCCCTGTCCTCTATTTTTCGGCCCACCCGCTACGTCTTTTGCGTCCCTATTTTTGTACATTTCTAGCAGGACCGGGCACTGCGACTTCCAATGCCCAAATCCTTTGCAAAACGCACACTGGTTCTCATCGAGGTCTGTTCGTGGAGCGCCGGGTGCGGGTGTGCGGTCTCTAGGGGGTGGATTTCTAGGAGCATTCGACTGGTAGTTTCCTCTATACTGTTCCCTTCCTGTCGTCACTCCTTGCAATTGAGCAATCATCACTCGTTCTTTCAAGTCCTTTTTCTTTTTCTCAGTCGCCCTATCATTCTCGTTCTTTTGCCGTTCGTAGTATTGAGCCATCTGAAGGATAGCCGCGGGTTTAGAGGCAGCCCAACTACTTTCACTAGTCTGCAGTTTTTGCGAGACTTCTGGTGTCAGGCCTTTTACAAAGTTCTGGACGAACAAGTGATGTCCGGTCGCAGAGGTCATGTCCTGGCCACTGTAATCGGAGAACACCGTTTCGAACCGGGAGAAATATTCTGAGGCGTCTTCCTGTGGTTTCTGGCAGCAAGCCGTTACTATCGACCAGTCCACCTTCTTTTCTGGTACTATGGTTTTCAGTTTTAGTACTATTTTGTCTGGCAGGTCTAGAATCGATTTCAAGGGTTTCTGTCCGGGCTCTCGCTGTTTGTCTATGCCATCGAGTTGTGACCAGGTATGTCCGAACAGCTCAAGGTGGTCGACTTTCTGGATTTGCTTCCACACATCAGCTGGCAGACATAGCCCGAAAAACAAGTCGATGTCCACTAGGGTCATAATCGTCGAACCCAAGGCGGTACCTAATTCTGTGTAGAAGGCAGTGGGGTTCTTTCGTAGATCGGGCAAGGACTTTCGGAAAGTCAGGATGTCTTGCCGATCCCAGGGTTGGTAGACCCAGTTGTACACTACCCTCCCTCTCGCATCTTGGTGGTTAATATCGTCGTGTGTTCCCTGTCCTCGTGAGGGGACCCAATAAGGTGCCGCTTCTCTTATTGGCATCATGGTGTCAGTACTCTCGGTTTGAGGTTCAGTCGCTACAGGGGTCGTGGTGTCGGCTTCTAATTTTTGTTCAGTGAGGTGGCGGAAGACTTCAAGCGTGCACGAGAAGAGGATCGTCACATCACCCTCGCCCTCGTCTCCAATGTCGACTTTTCTATACAGAGTCGTTAGGCTTTCAGGACCTTTGTTACGATACCGGTCTTCATAGGCGTTAAGGGTGTGGTAACAGAAACGTGCAACAAAGTGTCGTTTGTGGTTATCAGCATATGTATTGCATATATCTGTCACGTAATCTTCGTTTTCTTTCCGTTCTACTAGCGTCTTTACGATCTTATCAATCTCTGCTCGTTCATTCTTACTCAATCGATTTAGCCTGGCAGAGTCTTTCTTCTCAGTTTCGGGCTCATCTAATGCTGCTGCTTGCGCTGCGCTGAGTACAAGGGGCTCGGCCGGCGCGGAGGCCGTGAGGACCGAGGCTCTGGCACTGCTCTCATCTGTGCTAGGGGGTTGCGTGCGTTGAACTAGAGGTTGGGAAGGGGCGTATGGAGGGGGCATGTAGATGATCGGGGGACCTAGCAGTAGATCATCGTTCGCTCGCTGCTTCGAAGGTAGCTCAGGGTAAAGCGTAGAGGGTGTTCTAACGGGACATTGGCTCGATGTCTCGGATTCTTGCTTCAGTCTAGCTCCCTCTCTTTCCTTTATCTCTTCTTTCAACTTGCTCGCGGCTAAATGAGCTGCTTTTCGCATTTCTTTCTCTAGTCTGACTTTGTTTCTTTTCTTTCGTTGTTCCGTCTCCTTGCGCCACATGCCGAAACTATCAAGCATAGTGGGCGTTGTTTTATTGTTACAAAGGGCTGTTTCCAGCACGCTTATTTTTGCGTCATCGAAGGATCCTATCAGTGGCCACTGACTTTCCTGATCCTTTTTAGTATATTTATGCCATAACTTACTATAAGCTACGGCGACTAGTCCATACTTTAAAAACATATCCTTATTAGGGGTGCCCTTCAGAGGAGCCGGATGATCCACCTCTAATAAGCGGTCCGGGCTGAACCAACTACTGAACAATGGGGAGAAGATAGGCATGACGGGTTACAATGGGGACAAAAGTCTGCACTACCTATCCTTCACTACTTTGCGAAGACTAGACAGAATATTTCTATTCTACAGTATTCGCAAATAGGGAATACCCAAAGAGAGAACCAATTCCAAACAGTCAATGTTCGGACAAACAATCAATCAATCAAATGAGGAATAAAATAGGCGCGACGGGTTACAACGGGGGCAAAAGCCAGCGCTACCTACCCTTTCACTGCTTACAAAGACTAGACAGAATATCTCTATTCCACGTTATTTGTAAGCAGAGAATACCTCCAAAGAACCAATATCGAACAATTAATGTCCGTTCAATCAAACAATCAGTGGCGAGAAAGAAATAGGCACGACGGGTTACAACGGGGGCAAAGGCCTGCGTTACCTATTCTTCACTATCTGCAAAGGAGGACAGAATGCTTTTATCCTTCCCCGTTTGTAGACAGAGAATTCTCGAGAAAACAATCCTCGAACAAACAATGTTCGGGCAAACAATCAATCAGTGGGGGAGAAAGATAGGCACGACGGATTACAACGGGGCAAAGGCCTGCGTTACCTACCCTTCACTACCTGCAAAGGAAGAGAGAATACTTTCTATTCCTCTCCATTTGCAGACAGAGAATCTCCAAGAGAACCAACAATTCGGAGAGTAATACTAGTATTTTCCAATCAATCAATCAAATATTTCACAGTTTGTCGTGTTACACGACCTTACCCGGACCGCATGGACAGTTTCCTGTCTTCCGATTCCAGCGCCCGATCGTCCTCTATCTTCTGTCGTGGCACTCCTGATGGTTCCCAGTCAGGACCGTAGATCACTCGAGAGAGGCCTGCTCGGAACCAGTGAAGTTCGGATGATCGGCTGCCAGACGAGGGTCTATCGGTGTCGCTGATGGGCCCCACGTTTGGGACGCCAATTGTAGAAAAAGGGGTCAGGCAGATCAGGTCGATTACCCCTTTTCAAGGTTTGCCCGGCGTTAGCCGCCTCTCACCCAACTCACGGTTACCAAATAAAGAGGCAGGCGCTGGAGACTGGAAGGCAGGAAACAGGAGTTTATTTCCGACGGAGCAGAACACATCAGATCGGACAACAAGGTATCGTTTCGAGGTGCTCTAACCGCATCTCTGAGGCCTGGCCTCTTATACACAGGTTTATGGCTTTATTACATTTATGACATCCGTGGTATTGCTTTGAAGTTCAAAAAGGCATCTTTGGAATCCCCGGTTCAGGCCCGTTCTCACACATATCTACAGTAGAGGTCCCCACCCAAATCTCAGCATGATGGCTATCGCGCAGCTGGACATTCCGCTGGGAACAGGAATGTGGGCGATCGGTCGGATCTAGGGGTGTGAAGGCATTGATTAATCCCCGCTCCTTTGATGTGGGGCGAGGTCCTACTGTAGGGGGCAATAAACTGCATCTGTTGAGCTAGGTGATGGACTGGGGTCAGGCCGGACAATCGGGCAGGGAGGAAGAGGTTATCAAAAGGGCCTGTTCTATGAATGAGATGAAAGAGTGAGGGGGTTCAGCACGGGATGTGGCTCGGAGACAGGGTCGCGCTGGAGGTGCGTTTATGACCCAAGCAGGAGAGACCGGGGGCTGTCGGGGATGCTTGCGAGGCCGGGGAGTGAGGGGGAGAGAGAGACGCTGGCTATCGGGAGTGGGCAGAGAGGCCATGGCAATCAAAATGGTTGCTGCTTACGCGCACGTATGGATCTGAAAAGGACAAGATGGCGCCGATAATGTTTACGCCACAATCCAGATTTTAACACCGTGTTCCTCTCATGGGTCACCTTACTGTATAAGCAGCCACAGGCGATTGTACAGATCAACAGCTGCTGCTCACCTCCTATTGAGATTTCACGAGGCACCAGGCAAGGATGTTCATTATCACCCTTGTTATTTGCACTTGCAGTTGAACCCCTAGTGGCAAAGCTGTGGCAGCACCAGAGGGAATACGCTTTGAGATATCCAGAAAGGCACATATAAGTGTCCATGTATGCGGATGATATCACATTATATTTCAGAGACCCGCATATAAGCCTGAACCCTGTTCAGCAAATTTATAAAATTCAGGAGCTGTCAGGAGTTACTATCAATTGGGATAAGTCACAGATGTTCCCTCTCACCTCAAATACAAGCCAGCTCCCCTCTGACTACCCCTTGAAATGGTGTGACTCTGACCATAGGTATCTGGGGTATAACGGTCTCCAGAGACAAAGAATCAAGGGTGAGGGCTAACTACGGCACTGCAATGGACAACATCATGGATTCCGTGCCACAGTGGATTACCTTACCGTTATCATTAGCAGGGCTAGTATCCCTCATTAAAATTGTTGTCCTGCTGAAATTGCTATATTTATTTATAAATAGTTCTTACTCACTGGGGCGCCAGCTTTTTTGCACACTACAGACACAACTAAATAAACTTCGTGAGGAGGTAAGCAACCTCGAATACTATGGTCCACACTGACCCAACCCTTTAGTAAAAGTGGCTTTGAAGCGCCAGATATGGAGCTATACTACCTCTGTGTACTAGCACACTCCGCTGTGTATTGGTTCCAACCACCCTTATACATGCCACATTTAGCAGTTGAAAACAGATACATTGCCCTCCTATCCACCACAGCCTACTTAGGGGACATTCCCCATTGTGCTGGGCAATCCCTTACAACAGTGGGTTGCACAGGATTGGCCTGGAAAAATGGAGAGAAACTCAATAAGCCCTTATTATATTCCCCGTTGCTGCCTCTGCCATATCATCTACACATACCGGTCACCCATGAAGCGACTTGTAGAACCATGCTGCAAAACAGGGGTGTTACAACATGGGGAGATCTCTACCAAGATGGTGAGTTCAAGGACAACACACTATTGCAATATGTAAAAGTGGCCACATCCACATCTCCAAAAGAGCCTCCTATAGTAAACACAGTGCATGTGCTATTACAAAATCCATAGCCGACTCACATAGTGTCTCGACTCTACAGGGTGGCATTGATAGAACACCTGGTAGAGCCAAGAGAAGCACGAGTGGGGTTGGACTTGGAACTTGACACCCCAGTATCAGACAATCAATGGACACACTGTTGTGACCAAGCAGAGGCAATAACAGCCAGCAGTTGTCTCAGAATAATAACAGTACAAATATTTGAACCGGGTTTACTACACCCCGGCAAGATACCAGTTGTGACCGGATGATCGCTGTGCGAGATGCAGGAAGGAAGGGGCAGGGTTTTTACACTTAGCTTGGGAGTGTAGAGTTCTACAAAACTACTGAATGGAGAAATTTAGCACCCTATCACATATGTCTGACCAATTTATATACCAGGACCCTGTCACAGCCTTGCTGGGCTACACAGAAGAGATAACTACACAGTACAGAAAACATATCACTAGGACTACTGCTGGCGAAAAGATGAGTCGCTTGCAGGTGGGGGAGGTGGCGAGCCCCCAAATTTAAGGAATGGGTGCATGACATGACCCACTGTAAAGATCAACTCACTACGTATGGAGAGTTGCTACCACCCACCTCGAAACCTCATTATTTATGGGAGCCGCCACAGCGATTTTTGTTGGATCAGGACACTGCGACAGAGGACAACAACACACCTTAGAAGCCTAAACGCAACAAAACACGGCTCCAAGCCAGGGTATGGCCTAAAATGGGTGGGTTGAGAAAAAGAGACGTCTGAGAGAAGTAAAAATTAATCATGCAAGATAAAAGCCTGTTGAACCAGTACAATGTAAATGTGAGGAGATGGTCTGTAAGTTTTTGCTGTAAACAATTGCAAAGTGGTCTGTAACATAGAAAACATTTATTACCAACAAGATTATCCAGTGCAATGTAGCAATGTTTGATTGTTATACGATGTAAAAACCAATAAATACATTTTTTTAAAAGGAGGTTACTTTCGTGCTTACAATAAGCTACCATGTAAGATGGATGTTTTCTTTAGGCGCTGTGCCTCGCAAAGAGCATGTTGTGCATCAATAGAGACATACGAGGGATCCTGACTCTATGCCAGAAGAGAATCCTGATTCATTGCAATCAAGAAAAGTTGGCAGTGGTAGGATACACACAACAGAAGTTATTGCACCAAAAGAAGTTTCTCATGAGATCCTGTTCACATGGTTAGAGAGTACATTGAGCTCCCAACTGCGAGGAAAGTGTTAATTCCCGGCCACCCAGCATCCCCGCTCTTATATCCACCTATGTTGCAATCAGACTCTTAAAGTGTGTACGACTGTGATTCTTTGCTGCACCATGTGCCCTTCAAAGCCTGCATACCATTGCATGATGAATCAGAATTTCAAATGACTGACAATTTCAATACTATGTTGCTAACATAGGAGCCATATAAAAAAATCAGTGTGTCATTGACTTGTTTACTTCTGATAATGTTAGAAAACTATTTTTATAATAAGAGTTAGCTTCAATATTTTGAGCAATTGCTATAATTTTTAGAATCTAGGGATCTTTGGCTTAAGCATTGTTTTCTCAGGTAACATTAGCTTAAGCGAGCAATTACATTTCTGTCTGCCTGAACATACCGTCTGTGATCTACTCACAATGAACTGCCACAGAGCCACACATATAAGATTGAAAAGCAATGCACAAGAACACTGAAAACATGGAAACGTCACACACAGGCAAACTGAAAATGTGGCAGGCATGTGGAATATCTGTGTTGGTTGCTGTATGTCGGGACTCATGACTATGCAAGATCTCCTTGTGGGCCTCAGTACTAGCAGCAGAGCATTGGGTGGAGGCTACAGGTGAGGACTGAGGCACATTATAGTGCTGCAGGGGGGGGCCTTAGCATGAGTATAAAAGTGGATGAGTGTTAAGTTCAAGTAATGACGTGTATGGCAGACCTACATGTAAGTCTTTTTTCTGGAAGAGCTGAGTTGGGTGAAAATATTGGGATTGAGATGTACGGGTGCATGTGAGTCCCAGTACTCAAAGAACATCGGTGTGCGTTAGTAAGTCATGAGGCGTAGTGCAATTTGCCCCAGCCCCCAAGTACAGAAGTAGTAGTGGTGAGTACTATAGGTTACACTTCAAGTGTTAGTACTGGAAGAATAGGGGTGAGTCCTCCACATGAAGCTTAAGCTGCAAATGCAGCACTCTATGTTGGTGCATATATTGCTGTTATATGTGAATAACGACTAGATGGGTGAGTCCAGTACTAAAAGATTTGCGGTGGTTGCTTCCGGTCAGGAGACTCATGGAAGAGCTGCACATAGGTCCCAATGCTGGGATAGTAGTAGGTGGGGGCTGCAGGTCAGGAGGTGAATGACAAAGCTGCATTTGGGTCCCAGTACAAGAGCAGTGTCTGTGGGAGGATGTGGGACAAGACATTTGTGTTAACATGTGTGCCCAGCTCCTTTCCTTTCTTTTACTCAAAGTATATCTTCAGGAGAGGCTGAATGGACAGAAAATAACGATGTTTGCATTTTGTGTACCTAGCCCAGAGACACGAGAAGCCATGGTCCATTCTACTCCTACCTCTCTTTCACATCAGCATACAGCTTGTACACTACACACAGCTAAATAGCTCATGTGGACGGCAAGGTGTCACTACCAGCACACGTTGCCATTGTGTACCTGGCATATATATTTTACGAAATAGAGCAATGTCTACCAGCATCTTTGAATATTAATTTTGAAGTTCCATTTGCACTTTACTCATTTTATTCTTGTATTTGTTGGTCACAATTTGATATGATTTGGATTAATTTAATTTAATCGAGCCTATTTTAGGGTGCTCCAATGACATTTCACAGTTTTTAAATTGACTTAGCAAAGTCTTTGATCTGCGATGTCACCTTCTGTAACGTCATGCTGTGTGGTATCACTTCTTGTGTTATCACAACATCAAGGATAATGGTCATGTGATATCACTTCCTAAGATGTCATTTGGATCAAATGATGTCACTTTCCGTGATGTCACAGAGAGTCAGAGATCACATGATGTCACATATGCTACCCCTGGCATTTCGGTAAATCGACATCCATGGGAGTGGGCATTGAGCATGTCCAGAATATTAGTCAGTTGGTACCATCCTTGAATTGTATCACAACCTAGAGTGGTTATCCATGTTAAAAGGAGTTCCACATTGGGTGGACTCGGCTGGTGAGCAAACAAATATGCCTGATGTAAAAAATGATTACATTCTTAACAGTTCGACATAGGGATACTGCGCCGTTCCTGCAGCCATGAATGAAAGGGCCTCATTTATGAAAAGTGACGCATCGCTGCATGAAAACAGCGATGCGTCACTTTTCAGTGCGCCCTCCTTGCGAGACCAATGACGCGTCATATTTACAGTATGACGCATCATGGCACAAGGAGTTACAGATACGTCAGTATTTCTGACGTTTCTGTATGGCGCAAAAGTGACGCATTGTTGGAGTGTGTCACAAAAGTGACGCAACTCCAGCAATGTGTCCTTTCACATGGGGCAAGCCCCATGTGAAAGGGCCTGCCTCAGTCTTACGCCTGCTGTGAGGCAGGCGTAAGAAATTGACGCATTTGTGTCCTAGAAGTGGCGCAGTGAAATCTTATAGATTTCACTGCATCACTTCTATGACCCTGTCTTGCGTCAGAACGCCCCCCTGCATACATTATACCTGGCGTAGGTATAATGTAGCGCAGGGGTTTACAAAGTGACGCATCTACCTAGATGCGTCACTTTGTAAATATAGTGTAACATAGCACATTTTTTAGGCTGCTGGTGCGTCACAAAAAGTGACGCACCGGCGGCGTAAAAGTGACTCACGGCCTCATAAATGCGGCCCAAAGTGTCAGCACGAAGGATGAATTCTGGTGCAACGTAACTGATGCTATGTAAAGCGCTCTGATACCTGATTCGGTTCGGGTCTAGTTCGCGCTATATAAAACTCTGCAAAAAAAAAAAGTCAGGATGAGACACAAACGGCTGGATACAGATTTCATAAAGCAAATGCTATAAGTATGTTTATGGAGATGCTTTATTTTTCACAGTTATATGTGTAAAATTAGCACATTCCTCAGCCTGAACTCTTAGTATTGACACCATCCATGCAGGTAGACATTCTGTGCAATATCATCATTCAGTTCCTTGTAGAGCTGTGCAGAAAGTGTCTGAGGTGAAAAGAAACTGCAGGGAAAATACACCAACCTGTGAAATTTCCGATATTTGTATCCACAATATATATTCTTTGCAAAAACCCCTATAACATATGACATTTCTTATCTTGGGCGAATAAAGCTGCATGACTCTTGCATTATCCAATTCAGTATCACAACAAAATGTTTTCGCCCTTGCCCGAATGAAAATCACTTTATGCGAATTCTACAAGCATGAACACTTGTTTATTCTCTGCCTTTTGCTGCTAGAAAAATACAGGTAACAAACTAGGATGTGCGAAGAAAGAACCCTTGTTAATTCGATTTTTTCTTTTTGCATTTTGCCCAAGGAAATGAAACACAACCGACTTTAAAAGGAGCAATGAAAACTGTCCATTGGCAGCTAGCCCACCTCAGCAACTAGAAATCCATTCAGTATATAGCTGGCTTGGAAGGATTCAGTTGATAATATTCACAATACAACTCTCTTAGCATAACATAACTAACATACCTTTACAAATCATAACATCAATTCTGCTTTCATTATAATTTAACCAACACTTCACTTAGGTACATAGTTAGAGCTGGACAGTGATACGTAAAAGACTCTGATTTCTAAAGAACAAGCTAAACTTGGTGGATAGTTCGTGAATTCTGTAAGTTGATCCTCTGAATTCCTCTGGAATTCAAAGGATTTTCCATTTCCATCAAACTTTAATTCAGAAATGTTCATTGTAATTTCCTGTTTGTGCTAGGAATAGGCAATTTCTGGGGTTTTTCACAACTGAAGTTTTGTGAAAGTTTCTCATTTCACAAAGTTACTTGGTGTAACTTGGCCTTTGTCCACATTGATATTTTTGTTGCATAATACGATCTATTTCACTTCATAGAACTCGAACCAAGCTGGAAAATGTATGTAGAATATTAGACTGCAAGTTACATTTTGGGAAACTTTTCTATGCACAATGGCAAATGCAGATTTTTTCAGGGCACGTTTATCGTTTACAGAATTTTATGTGCTCAGTGGCATTGCTCGTGGCATTTTTAACCGTGACAATCACTTTCGAGTCAGCCACATATGGTGCCTAAATCCTGGCCACTTGCATAAAAAAGACATTTAATATTTAACGTTATGAATTCCCATTAGAACACTGAACTACTTTTTAAAATGCTTTCTCATGAGGTGGATTTTATTTTCTTTGGTCCCCATTTTAAATTTCCTAACGTTAGTGACACTTTTCTTACTACATTTCAGTTTCACAAACTTCGTTTGTATCTTTTAAATTCTCTGTTTCTTAACTGTGTTGTTCTTTGGCTGATGTTTTCTGGCTTTTGCTAATAATCTTTGATCAGGAGCTACACATGATATTTCCGTCTTCAGTTATGTCCGTAATGGACTATGGTACAGCCTTACTCATTGACCCTAATACATCAAGATTACTACAGCTAAACATTGCATTTATCTCTGCTGTGTGGCTAATAACACACACAAAGAAAAAATCACATCTTGCTAGTCCTGACATCTTTGAACTGGCGCCCTGTGGAGAAACTTTACATTCTCAGGATAGCACGCACAACCTATAATGCTGTACATCACAACATCCCATGAAACATTGCAATTCCAAAGGAACACATGAACTCCAGAAACAAGAATTGTACTCAAAGTACCGAATTCAGGAAAGTAAAAACGCTAAATCACTCATTCTCTGAAGCAGCACCGAAGGTATGGAATATAAGTCAATATACAAAGACCTAGGGCTAGATGTAGGTAAATCTAATTTACCGATTCATAAATACCGAATTTTACCGATTCGGTTTTTATGAATCGGTAAATTAGAAGTAGGCAGATGTAGGTAAATTTTCTTTTACATTTACCGATTCTGTAAGATTTGGTATTTACCGATTCGGTAAATACCGAATCAGTATTTCCCATTGATTCCTATGGGCATTGAAGCCCATAGGAATCAATGGGAAATACCGAATCGGTAAATACCGAATCCTGGCAGGGGGAACGGGGTGTCACTTTGACACCCTGTAGCACCCCAATTGCAGGCTTGTGTGCCATGTGGCACACATACGTGCCCTAAGGGCATGTCTGTGTGTCACATGGCATAGGTGTACATGCACAGATGTGCATGTACACTTGAATTCGGTATTTTACCACCCAATAGGATTGGGTGGTAAATACCGACTCCTAAAGGGCCTGTGGCACTCTTTGAAGTGCCAGCTACATCTGGATTTACCGAATCGGTAAATATACCGATTCTGTATTTTACCGAATCAGTATATTTCCCGATTCGGTAAATTTACCGAATCGGTAAAAATTATGCCCTCTACATTAGAAAAGCCTAGTACCGGTCGGTAACGGCCGAATTCGGCCGTTACCGACTGGTATTAGGGCTCCTACATCTGGCCCCTAGTTACATATCACACATATAAGTTCAAATTATACGAGAAAGTCGCACCATGTCTTTCTCGGTGAGACAGGGTTTGCTATCTCGTCATACACCCCACATATGTGTCTTTTTTTGGTATAAAATCAATCAAAACAGGCAGGAAACCCACAAAACTTTGACAAATGTGCAGGTATGAAAAAGTGAGTTGAGTCAAGGAAGTGCCTCATGTAAGCAACACTGGGGGACCTACTGGTAGGCAGTAGCGGTCGGCAGTAGGTGTTTCTGTAGGGCGGTGACATGGGCAGGGGGAGGGGCAGGGTGGGGGGTAGTAATGTATGGATTACGGAGTTTTACAGATAAGTAAACATTTAAATAAATAAAACGAATTTCGTAGCGTGCACTGCATCACATTTGGTGATGCAGTGCGCACAACAAAATTCATTTTATTTATTTAAATGTTTACTTACCTGTAAAACTCCGTAATCGATACATTACTACCCCCCAACCTGTCCCTCCCCCTGCCCACGTCACCGCCCTACAGAAACACCTATGGCCGACCGCTACTGCTGGTAGGTACTCACCAGTTAGCTCACTGTGTCATCATTGGCACTTTCCTGACACAAAAGCAAACATAACCAAACTCCCAATTATGTGTAGTTGGAAAGAAAAAGTGTGTCAAAATAAAGTGATATCAAACCAAGAACAAAAGACCCCTGTTACACAAAGGAGGCCAATTGTGCTCTCCTAGAAGGTTAAAATTGAGTTATCGAAGCACAAAACACCTATCTTTATGCTGGGTGTATGACTAGATAGCAAACACTGTCCCACTGAGAAAGAAATGGTGAGACTTTCTCTTACAATTTGAACTTATGTGTGTAATATGTAACCAGGTCTTTGTATGTTGACATTGTTGAGTGGAGGGCGTCCTGGGTTACTCTCCCTCTTCTGGAATATAATATGGAATAACAGTCCACAGTACCTCAGGAAGGCAATTCAAACACTGCATTTAAGAGAGATATGAAAGAGCACCTATTCGATTGCTGAAATACCTTTTTCCATCCAGCACGCTTAGTACACCTTCTTTCGCATTGGTGTCCTTCTAGCTCATTGCGAAACTTCATCATTACATTTTGCCATCTATTTAAAAACCTAATGTCCAGTTTTTATCATGTACATATATGCATTCATGATTTTATGCCGCACTACTATTCAACACATTTTTAAGACAAGTAGTATCTTCAAAATATTCTTCACAATCAATAACGCAAATCTGTTTTGTGCATGTGTATTCTAACGTTGTCTTCTCTTATCCTCTACTTCACTATAAGAGCTATGATGTTGGCATGTTGGGGTGTGCACTATAGAATTCCTCAAATAAGTAAATAAATATTGTACATGTACACCATGCATTTTATCTAAGGAAGACTTGCAAAACTATCAATGGTGAGGCTTGTATTCCTCAAAGATACCAGTTTACTTTTGTGTGTCAGATTGGTTAGACCTTGTAGGAGATCAGTTGCAGACGAACATCAAGACTGTATCATCTAATCTCCATATCCCAAAATTCTGATTTCCTACTCCCACAAGACAATGATCAGGTCTGATTTAGGACTGGAATTGGAATCTGTTCTTTTTAACCTTCCTAGTACTGTGGTCAAGCAATCAGAAACTACAAATGCTGAGAAACTATAGCTCCCAAGATACATTGTGGTGTTCCTGGTTTGACAGCGTGCAGCTTTAAAAGATGTGCTGGTTTCCAAGTTAAGAACCTTAATTGAAGCACCTGAGAGAATATTTGTTTTCATTTAGAGAAGAGATTTAGCTAAATTAGGTGTCAAATAAAGTTACCTCTGAGCATAAGTAGACTGCGTGTGCCTCCTTGACAGTGACCACTTCACACTGGTGACAAGCTGGTGCAGAGTAGACATCTCAATATTACGTTGAGCTGAGAGGTGAAAGTCAGCTCCTGACTAAGCATGGGCGGATTTTGCGGATCCACGATTCACGGATTTGCGTATTCACGGATCGTGGATCCGCAAAATCCGCGTATTTGCGGATTTGCGGAATTGCGGATTTGGGGCGGGGCTTCCATGCGAGTGCACATGCCTCTTGTGTGTATAAAAGGTCAGCGACCGATCAGAGCAGTGGATGAAGAAGATACAGAAGCTCCTGGCCACAGGAACAGCACGAGGATTGCGCTCGTGAAAGTCAAGGATGCAAAGGCCTCTGTCCAGCATCACAGCCGATTTTCGATGGTATATTTGGGAAGAGGGCACAGCTGCCCAGCCTTGACAATGCTCACGATTGTTTTTTGGGCCGATGAATGAGTCACTGAATTTAAGCTTCAACTAGGGCACATGCTTAAATGATATCTGTAAGTGCTTCCGGTTGAGGTTTAATTTTTGTGCCAGGACCATCGTGCCAGAATGAACCCTGCCCTTCATATTTATTCAAGAAGACGCCACCGTTTTGTGCCTTACCTCGTTGGCTAAATGTATAGTGCTTTCACTACACTACACTACAGCTGCCTAAAGTGCCAGAGAGTTGTCTACAGCGACCAGGTGTGTGTTACTATGCAATAGCGCCGAAGGGCGCAGGGGTCCCTTGAGTGAGCTATAAAAGCTCCTGTCCCCAGGAACAGCACGAGGATTGCGCTCGTGACAGTCAAGGATGCAAAGGCCTCTGTCCAGCATCACAGCCGATTTTCGATGGTATATTTGGGAAGAGGGCACAGCTGCCCAGCCTTGACAACGCTCACGATTGCTTTTTGGGCTGATGAATGAGTCACTGAATTTAAGCTTCAACTAGGGCACATGCTTAAATGATATCTGTCAGTGCTTCCGGTTGAGGTTTAATTTTTGTGCGAGGACCATCGTGCCAGAATGAGCCCTGCCCTTCATATTTATTCAAGAAGACGCCACCGTTTTGTGCCATACCTCGTTGGCTAAATGTATAGTGCTTTCACTACACTACACTACAGCTGCCTAAAGTGCCAGAGAGTTGTCTACAGCGACCAGGTGTGTGTTACTATGCAATAGCGCCGAAGGGCGCAGGGGTCCCTTGAGTGAGCTATAAAAGCTCCTGTCCCCAGGAACAGCACGAGGATTGCGCTTGTGACAGTCAAGGATGCAAAGGCCTCTGTCCAGCATCACAGCCGATTTTCGATGGTATATTTGGGAAGAGGGCACAGCTGCCTGGCCTGTTAACTATTTTACGATGGCGCCGGCAAGCTGCCAGCGCCATCCTAAAATAGTTACTAAATTAGCTTCAACAGGAAGCTCGAATAGATAAAATAAAGCAGATGCACGAGCGCCTGCTTGATTTTATCTATTAGTGCTTCCTGTTGAAGCTAATTTAGTAACTATTTTACGATGGCGCTGGCAGCTTGCCGGCGCCATCGTAAATTAGTTACAACAACAGGCCAGGAAGGCTTGAACTTTTGGCCTCGGAATCCGCCGCTCGCGGATTGCGAATTTTCGGTAAATTCGCGAGAGTTCGAGGATCGCGGATTTACCGAAAATTCGCAAAATCCGCGAGCGTAGCGGATTTTGCGCTCATGCTTACTCCTGACATCCTGTGGCTTGATAGTCCCTGGCATCCTATTACACAGCTAGCCTCTAGTGCCATCAAAGAGGAGTTTGTTCTGAAGAATTTAAGTGTTAAGTCCTGAAATATCATTGGAAGAAGTTATGTAGGCTTGGGTCAGGGAGAGGTGTGTTTTAGCATAAAAAAAATAATGATGCAAGTTGAGCGCAAGTTTTGTGAATGACGTACCACCATCTTGAAAGTATATATATATATATATATATATATATATATATTACCTACTGGCGGTCGCCAGTAGGAAATTATAGTTAGGAACTAGTTTCCATAGGAAATCCACAACATTCTATTTGAAATAACTTTGGCGTCAGTGGACGAATCTTCGTGAATTTCTCCAAGAAATTGGCCTGCTTGGTTCCACTCCTTCCCTGAAAGTTTGGGGGTGATTTGTCAAGTGGGGGCCGAGAAAAAAGGGGGGTCCCAAAACATGTTATCCCGGTGCAATTTTTCATAGGGACCTTTAGCCAGGGCTAACCCGAACGTCTGAACGGAATTACACGATATTTGGCCGAGAGGTAGATTTCTGTTTGCAGATTGTGCTTTTTGTTAAATGGTGTAAATCCATTCAGTAGTTTCTGAGAAAATTCCAAGTAAAATCATAGCGATATCTAGAGTTGGAGTTCAGTACGCGTACTGAAATCTGTTCAATTACGAGCGTGAGCTGCATGCTGATTGGCTGTGAACTGTCAGTCAACACTCGAAACCAGGAAGCGTTGGCGGCCATCTTGTGCCTCGCTAGAACCGAGTCACAAGAAAACAGTAAAACAAAGTTGAGAAATAAGGGAAGGGGGTAGGGTAGGGATATTCTGACCCTCTAGGCTTGCTCAGGGGGTCGTACATGGATGTTTAGGCTCTATTTTTTATTTTATTTTTTTTAAAGAAAAATCGCGGCGTACGCTTTTGTAAATACCTACAATTACGAGCAGGAGCTGCATGCTGATTGGCTGTCAATACTCCAAACCAGTAAGTGTTGGCAGCCATGTTGTTTGTCAGGAGAGCAGAGTCGCAAGAAAACAGTAAAACTAAGTTGAGAAATAAGGAAAGAAGGCAGGGTAGAAACATTCTGAACCTATAGTCTTGGTCAGGGGGTGGTACATGGATCTTTAGGGTCAATTTTTATTTAAAAAAAAAAAAAATGGCGGGGTACTCGTGCAGTACTTGTACGCGGTGGAAAAGGTGGAAAAAAAGTATAAGTCCCTTTTATTCATTAGGTCCCGGGGGAGGGGTAAATTACGGGGGCAATTTTTCTGCATAATGGGGGCTTGTAAGGTGCCCCGAGCACTGGGGAACAGCACTCCTCTGGTTCTATTTTGAAGTATGCGGGGGGGGTTACGGTCCTACTCCCCGCTGTCTCGGGGAGCGGCACCCCTCCGGTCTTTTTAAAAAAAAATAAGTTTTGAGCTCTCTCTCTCTGTCCATGTACACATCGCGGGTAACGCCACCTTTCTGGGGCAGTGATGTGTAAAATGACCTTCCAGCTCCGGGTATCTGCATTGTCTGGAGTTTTTTATTAATGTTGGGAGGGTGGGCTTGATAATACGTCCGTGTTAATTCCCATAGAAGCCTATGTTCTGGTGCTAACATGGGGTTCTATGGGAAATAACAAGGCCGTATTATCAAGCTCATTATCGCCGTTTTATCGGCAGTTTCTTGCCAATAAAACAGCAATAATTTTAACACCAGTCCTTGATAATATGCACCTAAGTTTACTGGTCCAAAAAAAGAGCAATGACCATATTATCAACAAAAGGAGATACATTATCGTCGCTTTTATTGGCAGGAAACTGCTGATTAAGCGGAGATAATGGGCTTGATAATATGTACTTGTGAATAACCATAGCAGCCTAGGTTAGGATCAGAACCTGGGCTGCTATGGGAAGTTACAAGGGCCTATTGTCAAGCACATTATCGCCGCTTTATCGTCAGTTTCCGGTCGATAAAAGCGGCAATAATGTATCGCCTTTTGTATGTAAAGCTTTCCTTTTTTTTGGTGTAGCAGTTGTACTCTCTTCGCATGCTCAGCGTCGTTTCGAAATTCACGTTTTTTTCTTCAAGTTCAACAAGCAAACCTTTCTTTATATAAATTAGTAAATCTGTCGCTTTCTTTTCTTGGTTCGTGTGATTCATCCGGTGCTGTACTTTTGTACAGTATTAATAGTCATATTTTTTATGTATTTATTTGAAAGGTAGTGCCGAGGTGCCGCGTTCAAGTGGTATCTATATGGAAGTGCCTACTGCATTACCGACGCCCGTTATGCCGAATTATTTCTAATGCATTCCTATGAAGGATTTGTAGATCTAGGCCTCTGTGCTTACCATTGTGTAAACTTTGTGCCAAACACATTAGGAAGTGGAGTTCACAACTTAAGTTGAGCAGATCTTCTACACGTCCAAGCAGACAGCAGTGTCTAAGTTTAAGAGAGAAAGAGAAATGATGTCACAGAGAGGGAGAGAGAGAGAAAACAACATTAAAACTGTGTCGCAGAGTCTGGAGTTGAGTTTTTTTGTTGAACCAGACGTAGATTTACTAGCTCCTTGCATCATTTACCCATGTTAAAAGTGACTCCAAAGTGGCGTAATAAGGTTGTGGATCTGTTTGTCAGACTGTTGTAACCTATCTGTTGTCACTGCTCGGAGGTAATTATAGGTTTTACAGAGAAGCTGCTGTACACTACGCACTCTGGGCCATAATATCAAGCCTGGGCGACAAAATTATTGCCACTTTATTGGCAGGAAAGTGTAGCTAAAGTGGCAATAATGGGTTTGATAATATGCTCTATGGAATTCCAATTGAAGCTCATGTCAGATGTCCTTCACATCTAACATGAGCTTCGATTGGAATTCTATAGAGCATATTATCAAACCTATTATGGCCACTATAGCGGCAGTTTGCTTCCGATAAAGTGGCGATAATTTTGTCGCCAAGGGTTGATGATATGGCCCTCTCTCGTTTAACAGTGCAGTTTTACAAGTGCAGTGTACCTGGTATATTTCAGTTGTTATAGTGCCGCGTTCAAGTGGTGTCTATATGGAAGTGCCTACTGCATTACTGACGCCCGTTAAGGCGACTTATTTCTAATGCATTGCTATGAAGGCCGTTGTAGATATAGGGTGCTGTGCTTACCTTGTATAAAGAGTGTGGCCACCTGAGTTAACCATTCGACTTGAAGTCTGCCTATCCGTCAAAGTATATTCAATAAGTTGCAGAGAATTCCATTGCTCTTACTCGATAGGCCGTGGTTGCTTCTAAACGATGTTTGGTGAAGGAAACAAAAGGACATTTCGATTAGACATCGTAAACTGAGTTAGGTAACTACTATCAAAAGTGAATTTTAATGTGGGTTCTTAATATTCCGTAGTTAAGACTGTTGCTGCTCCAGCAAACAAAGGAAGATCAATAAGTTAATAGAGGCCTGGGACGGCCTAGTGATGCAGAAAAGAAAATAGTATCATGGACGCACAATTAATAATAATAGAGGCTTAGGCACGTGGCGTAGTACAGAAATACGACACAGAAATGTATGCACGCACAATTTTTAAGATTACAGGTGTATAGGGACCTCGTGACTTACAAAGAAATATTTCAAATATGTAAGTACAATTTAAAACCATTGAGGGGTAGGAAAGCCATATGAAGGATAAAAAAATAGCATTATGTATATACAATTTACAGTGGAGGCTGCTGTTGTGACGTCTTCTCTTACCTTTGCTTCTGTTGTCTTTTGTCGTGTCTTGAAAGGCTGCGGTTTTTCTGAGCCTGGGGTGTTTTTCGACAGTCTGTCTATCATCGCAGCACTGGCAGGCAAAAGAGAGCATGCTCACGTCAGTGCCCGCATTATATGGGAACTGCGGGGGCTGATCATACCAAGGCCAGGGCCGTTATTGGTAGCGTTTTCGCGGTCTGCAAGAATGATGGCCCTGGGGGACATGCCATTGGGTAATGTATTGGTTTCCAGGCTAAATAATAGCAAGCATGTTAGGTGGTGGCATGTGGGTAGTGTGGGCGGGCGTGCACTGCGCATGTGCAAGTATGAGTGTGTGCACCAACCATTAACAACAGAGAGAGATGGGGGCGGTGTTAAAATGTACGCAGAGGCAGGCCCAGAATCGGATCTGCAATGAGTCAGCACTTCTAATCATTGTCCTTAGCGCGCCCTGAGGTCTGTTTTGTTACTGAGAGGGTGATCGCACCATAGTTTGTACTGCTTATCATACTCAGCGTGTACCGCGCATACGGTATGAATATGCTTTGACATTACACGTCACATTAAAGCTTTGGTGTGACGTCATGTACGGCGTTTCTGTACGCGAAAGGGGGCAATGTTTCTACTTGGTTTAAAACATGTATGTATTTAATGTAGATACTAAGGGCAGACATTTGGGATAACTATGATTTTTGTTAAATACTTTTAATAATCCTATATTACTTTTAAAAAGAATGACTCAAATCGCAGTAGAACATCATGCGTACTCGTATTGAAAGAGCTGCGCAAGCGCATCATAAGCGTACGCAAAGCCATGTGACTTTAAAAGTAGAGATTTGATTGGTTTGTTACTTTTCCTATTGCGAGTGTTGAAAGTTCCGTCCCATTATAAATATTCGACTTTAACTTTCCAAGAAGAAGCATTTGTTGTGAGAATCTTCTCAAATAGAAGGAAGATCACCATACTAAGATGGAGCCATCTTACAGCAGTTCTTCAGAGGAATATTTAATTCCTGAAGAAGCTCCAAAGAAGTGGAAAGAAGCTCTAATTTGGAAGTTTTTCACTTTTCCAGAAGGTCAAAAAAAGGTTAATGCTGTAAAAGTAACCTGTAAAATTTGCCAAAGAACTCTTTCAAGGGGTGATCCATGTAAAAAATACTCCTTTGGCACAGCAAATATGGTGCGACACGTGAAGAACTTGCACCCCAAGAACTTTGCTCGAGCTGAAAGATGGAGGTTGCACGAGAACCCACCTGGTGCTACACCAAGCACATCAACTGCGACAGCATTTTCAGCAAGCAGTCCACACCCACATATTGATTCTGACTTTGCTAAAGTTCAAATTCTTTGCATTTATTGCGATAAACTTTTGTGTTATGGGGAACAGTCTATAGACCTGATGAAACGCAGGATACAGGATCTTTGCTGTCCTCGACATTAGTTGTTCTTTTTTCCATTCTTTTGTTCCGCTTGGAATTTATTGAGAAAACACACAAAAAATACAAAACAAAAAAAATAGTTCTTTTTAGAACTACCTTCACTGGTCAAAGAAAGAACTATATTTCTATGTTAGCGTGTAAAAGTTTGTCAGAATGAATGTGTAGTTCATAAATGAATGAATGAATATATTACTAGTGTATGGAGAATGTGAAAGTGCAGAGCTATAAGGAAGTGCTACAGCATAAATCTATAAGGTGTTTACCTATAGTATAATGTAGTATGTGCGAAGCACTTGAATGTAACATATGTACATAAATATGTTAGAAGTCTATGCTTCAATTTGCGCTGCTGGTGAAACTGCCTGGGTGAATTTGTATATGTTAGGGGCGGATTTACAATCCCCTTGTGCCTCTTTTACACAGCCGTTGCGTCACTTTTGTAACACAGCGGTGGTGCAAAAGATGTGCCATGGTGTGTGCTATTAACAATGAGATGCATCTGGAGGGTGCATTACATTGTAAAGCCCTGCGCCAGAAGAGGCTTTCCTGTGCAGAAGGGGGTGCAGCCACGCCTCCTAAAAGTGACTGAGTGAAATGTATAACATTTCATTCAGTCACTTTTGAGCTTATGCTGTGTCAAAACCTTGCACATGCTTGAAGCAGGTGTAAGGATTGATACAGCTTTGTGAGCATAGGGTCCCAGAGCATTGCTGGAGTTGTGTTATACTTGCAACCGAAATCAAGCAATAATTAATCCAAATATTACTTTTCAATGTAGTTTTGTTATTATTTTATAATAAGAATATGAAATATAATCTAAAAAATTAAATTCATATAAATATTTATATTAAAAATATAAGAAATTATTATAAAAAGAAAGACATAATAATTAATACATTTATAAAACCTTTGAAATTCACTGAAAAAAACCATAGGTTTCACAAACATTATAGTTAGGAATTAGCATTTAAAAAACCATGCAAATTCATTGAAAAAACCCTAGTTTTCACACGTTATAGTTAGCTGAACATTTCTCTCATACAACATCTCAAATGACATCACTGATGACATCACTGATGATATCATCCTTGTGAAAGAATGGCAGACCTCCTTTTGTCATAATATAACCTTTGATGCACACCTTCAGAAATAGAAAGTAAAAAAATGTTTAAAAATGGAGATACCAATACCACTTACCAACAACCTATTCAGTAATTCCGCCATCTACATACCCATGCACTCATTCACCAACAGTACTATATCGTCACTTATACATGTACTCACTCATCATATGTACTCATATACTTATAAATACTGTTACACACCGACACTCATATGTACAGTTACTCACACACATACTCACACATGCAAATAAACTATCAAACATCCATTTGTTTGCATATACAGCTATACACACACCACTACACTTACTATTACAGACACGTACACATACTTACTCTCTTAAACAATCAGTGATAGAAACACATACTTATTTATACAGGAACTTTTTTAATCTGTCACTGTCATATATCCTTACCTATATACATCGATACTCACACATACTTGTTTAAAACATATGTACTTACTCATAAAGACACTATTGAGGCAGTCATTCACTCACTAGCACATCCATACACACATTCATCCACCCGTGCAGTCCTGCACACATGCTGTCTTCAAAACACATACAAACAGTGAGTCAGTCATTCATGCATCTGTGCCCTAAGCAATACCCGCCACCAAACCATACAGACACTCATTCTGATACTAAAAAAAACAACGAATAACCCATATAGACACTCGTGTAGCTACTCACCAACCCATGCATCCACTTATACACAAAGTGAGACACTGATACAGATATTTACATATTTAAACATTACTCGCTAATACATGTATTCACTAAGATACACTTAATAAGTCAGTTATACAATGAAGTTTACAAAAAAACATCCATTTAGACACTTATTTACCCATTTATTCTTCCATCGACCTTTAGATATACATATATAAAAATATTTATTTTTCAGAAAGACACACATTCAGTGGATGATATCATCAGTGATGTCATCAGTGATGTCGTTTGAGATTTCATCAGTTATGTCATGAGTGATGTCACTGACCATGTCATGAGTGATGTTATATGTGACGTCATCAGCAGTGCATTGCGGGCGCGCAAGTTATAGTTAGCTGAGCTAACAATAACAGAGGAATTTCAAAGGTTTTGTATGAGAGAAATGTTCAGCTAACTATAACGTGTGAAAACTAGGGTTTTTTCAATGAATTTGCATGGTTTTTTAAATGCTAATTCCTAACTATAACGTGTGTGAAACCTATGGTTTTTTCAATGAATATATATATATATATATATATATATTGTAGTTATTCCTCCAAACATCCAGTAAACAAGAAGAATAGCGGACCCAAGAAGTTCTTGGTGCCAGAAATATTTATTTTGAAACACCCTGCATCGCCGCAATGACGCATTTCAGTCCCACCTGGACCTTGATCACATGACGCGTTGCGTTAGTGAAAAGCCATTTTTAAAGCACCCGTGCAACATTATTTACAACAGCTGTGCAGCAAATTCATAGATAACAAAGACAGACTACGGCAGTGTTTTCAATGAGAACATAAATGTTCAAAAGCAAAAATGTAAAATCTTTACAAATATTTACAATTCAAAACAGTGTCTGCTTAAATGCATTAAGATCAAAAATAATTTATAAATATATTGAATATAAATATATAAATAAATAAATAAGCTTCTATGTACACACTCTATATACAATAAAATATACAGTGCAATCATAGCGGGATCATGTAGGGCACAATGAGCTTGAAGATGAGACAAAACTCATAAAACCCATAACATATGCATAATCTCATATTTAGAGGATGCACAATCGAGGAGATGCAATAAAACCACCTCTCGTTACCGTTGCCCCAGATAGTTCAGCTTATCATGATCTCATAGCTTCAAGCAATTGATTTACCATTCATAGTCTGTCATACAAGGAAACTAAGGTCAATCATAGTTTCCTAAAAAGAATTAAGCCCAAGTGGGCATGCACAGCTGTTGATGAGTGAGCTTTCCAAAAAAGTCGAATACTCTTTAATCTCATCACCAGCCGGGGATGAGAAATAGATTCTATGTGAGGTGGTAATAAACAAATATTATAGTGAATTAAAACCATTATACAATAGATCTTAAAAAGCGCACATGATAAATGCAAATTCATAATGTAGTACAAAAAGGGGTTCACTCATAGCCCCCATAGCAGCAGATGGATATAATGGTGAGCATAAATACATAATTAGGGTAAAACAGTCACATAAACCACATTATTACTTCCTTTAAGACTTGAAAAAGGGGAGGAAAAATATACCCAAAATAATTAGCCCATTATAAACATGTATATAAGTCTTCCGTTGCGTTAAGACTTGCCGGGGACTTAGTTTTTAATTCCAGTATGTAGTGTGTTTCTAATAGACGAAGCGCACTCTCACGGTTGCCACCTCTACGCGATTGAGGTATATGATCAATTGCATAGTAACTAAGACGCTTGGGGTCACTATCATGGGCTACCTCAAAGTGCCTTGCCACTGGATATGTCTGGTCTTTGTTAGAAATTGCACGTATATGCTGAAGAACTCTCTTGTGTACTGGCAGTTTTGTGCTGCCTACATAGCGTAGTGCACAAGGACATTCTAGAACGTACACAACATGATCCATCTTGCATGTGATTCTTTTTCTGATACATACTGAATTGGGCAAAAATGGGGTAGTGTATTCCTTTTTGTTTTTAGCAAACTTGCATGCCTTGCAAACTATGCATTTATAGAAACCTTTCTGCGAAGATAGCCAGTTAGTTGGAGGTTTAATTTCAGGGCTATCCCTCACAAGGCAATTGCCCATAGATCTGGCTTTTCTAAAAGTCAATAGCGGTGTACAGCTATGTTCAGCCAGGTCTGCACCTATTACTGGGTCATTCAAAATCAGGGCCCAATTTCGTTTTAAAATACTCCTGATTTTTTTATGTTGTTGGTTGTAAGTTAGAATGACCCTAACTTTAGGTGTGCCATTGGTTATCCGACTCACCCTTGATTTTTTGGGAACAAGTGTCTGGTCTCTAGTGAGTGCCTTGGTTTTATTGATTGCTTTATCAACAACAGATCTTGTGTAACCTCGCGCTAAAATCTTTTCTTGCTGTTCACCTGCGCAATACAACTTTCTGTGTCATTGCTGCAAATGCGTTTCACCCGCAACATCTCCCCATAGGGAATGCTCTGGATAAGATGTCGCAGGTGATGACTAGATGCATGCAGCAATGAGTTACCTGCAGTGGGCTTACGATATAAGCTAGTAGAAATGGCATCATTAGCAATGAAAACCTCTACATCTAGGAAGACCACAGTTTGGATACTCATACGTGCAGTGAACTCGAGGTTTAGATGATTATCATTTAATAGTTCACCAAACTGTTTGGCCAAGTGCTGAGGGCCCCTCCAAATGATAAAAAGGTTGTCAATGAACCTAAGCCAAAGGGGTATATGATTTCCAAAAATGTGCTTGAATTGGCCCCTGAGGACCTGCTCTTCCTACAGTCCCATATGCAAACAAGCATAACTGGGGGAAAAGCAGGCCCCCATAGCAACTCCCCTAGTCTGCTGGTAAATGTTATTGTTGAAAGTAAAAAAGTTCTGTTCCAAACACATAGTGACCATATTGATGAGCATATTGTTATGCATAGCTAGGCATGCTGGTCTGTGATTGAGGTAATGTTAGACTGCTTTAATACCGTCCCTGTGGCAAATGGAAGTATACAATGAAGTGACATCCATGGTGATTAATATTGAATCATCACTCCACTGTATTCCTTGAATCTTCCCCAAAAAATCAGAGGTATCTTGGATGTAAGATGGCAGGCTTGTGACCCATTCCTGCAAAAAATAGTCCATATATTTAGACGTGTTTTCCATGATACTGCCTATTGCTGAAATTATGGGTCTGTCCGGCGGCTTTAAACTATTTTTATGTACTTTAGGTAAAAAGTACAGTGAAGGAATACTAGGATGATCATTTGTTTAAAAACTGTATTCTTCTTCACAAATTAAGCCGCCACTCCTCCAAGCAATAAGTTTGCCATAAAAATCATTCCATGAGGCTTTAACCATACGCATATTACTTAATTTGTAACAAGAGATATCATTCAATTAGAGATAGGCCTCCTCCATATATAACGAATGTGGCCACAGGCGCCTTGATGCCCTTTGGGCTAAGTAGCGCAATACAAGTCGGATTTCATTCATTCACAGGACAACATTCCCCCCTTGTCAGATTGTCTCACAATGAGGTCATTATTGCCCTGTAGTTTTTTCATTAATTGAATATAACATTGTTGCTGATAGCTAAGTTTATTTTTAGCAAGGTCAGTAGATTTATGCAGTTCTTTAAGATCATTTGTGACATGTTCCTGGAACAGATCAAGGTTATCATGTAACATTATTGGCTGAAACACCGATTTGGGTTTGAACGGTGTTTTGATTGTTCCACTAGTGTCGATATGCTCCAACCCCAAATCACTAATAGTGGTATTCTGCTCCTTCTGTAGTGATTTCAAATCATGGAACAAATTCACATCACCAGCTGTAAGTAATGGTGGACTAGAGATTGCACTGACGTCACTCGCTGAAGCTTTCTTGGCCTTGAGTTTATGGAACTTTTGCGCTTCAGCTTACGTATAAATCTAAAAACGTCGATCCTAGTTTCTGAATAACTGAAGCTGCTTTCAGGGCTATAAGAAAGGCCAAATGCAAGGATCTGTGTTTCCGCTTTACTCAACACAATGTCTGACAAGTTGATCACTGTATTTGCCACTGCATCTTCATCTACTTTGCTTTGCGATTCCATCTTCCTCTCGTTACTTTTTTGAAAGGCTTGCTTGCATTGGAGACAGCACAGTCTCCTTGCGCTGCGCTTTATGTTTGCTCTCCTATTTTTTGTGGCACTTTTCGATTTCACTGAAAAAACCACAGGTTTCAGGGATGTTATAGTTAGTTGGACATTTCACTCGTAGAAAACCAGTGAAATTCGGACGTTATAGTTAGTTCAGCTAACTATAACTCGCGCCCCCACAATGCACTGCTGATAACGTTACATATTACATCTTTCATGACATGGACAGCGACATCACTGATGACATCATCCAGTGACTGTGTGTTTCTATAAAGTTTAAATATGTTTTATATATATATGCCAAGGTGTATTGAAGAATGAGTAGGTGTATAAGTGTCTGGATGGGGGAGTTAGGAGGTGCATGACTGACTGTATAAGTGAGTGATTAAATGTGTCTTACTGAATGCATGGGTTAGTGACTAAACTGTGTGAATGTCTGTATCAGTCTGTCTGTTGTTGTGTAAGCTGTTGCATGGATTGTTGAGTAGCTACATGAGTGTCTATATGGGTTATTGATTGGTTGCCTGAGTATTTGTATGGGTGCCTGAGTGTCTGTGTGGGTGGGTGGCAGGTGGGTGACTTTTTGCATAGATGTGTGAGTGGGTGATTCACTGGGTGTATGGGTTCAAGAGTGTGTCTGTGAAGGGTTGTATGGGTGAGTGAATGGATGTCTCAGTGGTATATGTGTGAGTAACTACATATGTGAAAGGCAGTATGTGTGAGTGTTGGAGTATATAAATGCCTATATGTGAGAGTGAGTGATTGTGAGAGTGGCTGTATGACTGGGTGTGTGCTTCTGTCAGTGAATGTATAAGAGAGTAAATATGTGTTAGTATTTGTATGAATAGTTGAGGTGGTGTGTGTATAACTGTATAGGTGAGTAAATGGGAGTGTGATTGATTATTTACATGACTGACTAGGTATGTGAGTAACTCTATGGGTGAGTGGTGGTGTGTGAGTGTCTGTATAGGTGTATGGGTGCTTATGATAGTGCTGTATTGATGAGTGACTGCATGTATGAGTGACTGTGGGTGAATGAGTGGATGTGCGTGTAGACCTAGGAATCAGTGAGTGAGTATGTAGTAACTGGTGTTGGTGTGTCTATGGTTCTGAAAATGGTAGTCTGTATTTTAGAGTGGGTGTATCAAAGGTTATATTAGGGTGTGAGGAGGTGAATCAGATTATCACATTGATGATGTCATCAGTGATGTCATTAATGAAATCATTTTAGATGTCATCAGAGATGTCATCAGTGATGTCACTGACCATGTCATGAATGATGTAATATGTGAAGTCATCAGCAGTGCATTGCGGTGGCACAAGTGAATAGGTAGCTGAACTAACTATAACTGTCGAATTTCACTGGTTTTGTACGAGTGAAATGTCCAACTAACTATACCGTCCCTGAAACCTGTGGGTTTTTTCAGTGAATTTAATAGTTTTTTCAAATACTAATTTCTAACTATAATGTGCCTGAAACCTATGTTTTTTTCAATGAATTTTGAAGGTTTTTTAATCCTAATTTCTAACAATAACGTCCCTGAAACCTATGGTTTTTCCAGTGAATTTCAAAGGTTATTTAAATGCTAAATTTTAACTATGCCTACAGAGGTAGGACATGTGAAGTATGAGGAACAAAGTCACAGACAGAAGCAAGAGAAACACAGAAAGAGGCAACAGAAGTACAGAAAGATGAAGAAAATTGCAGGAAGAAGTAAGAGATGTGCAGAAAGAACCAAGAAAGGAGCAGAAATAGGCCTTGTTGCAAAGACATCCTGTGCCCCCAACTTTTTGCTGACGGGTACTGGTGGTAACTGACTGACTAACCAGGTCTTGAGCCAGTGCTATGCTAAAAGACACTTAGAATATAGTGAAAATGCCTACATACACTAGGGAACACTATGCGTTGGGGTACCCCTGTGATTGGCATGACCTGCACTGTAAGGCCCTAGGACATAATAGGGCAGGAGGGTTAAAACTACCTCTAAGTCAGAGATGCTTCTTTAAGTAGTAGTCACGTTTGCAGAGTGGTGGAGAAAGGGTGCTGGGCCTCTGACCAGCGCTCAGGAATTCCGCTGTGTAGGACTTACAGGAGTTACTTCTTGGCCCCCAAACTCCCTCAGGAGTAAATTTGACTTCATCCCCCATCCTGTATCCTGCCACAAGGCACGTTTGCAGAGTGGTGGAGAAAAGGGGGCATGTCCTCTGAAGACGTCTTAGCAATCCCACTGTGTGGGACTTACTGGAGATAACAAGAGGGGTAGTTGGCCCCAAGGACATCCTTGAGGGCCGACTACCCCTCCTATTAACTTCATTAAGTCCCACACAGAAGCATTGGTACTTACTCGTAGCAGGCCACGCCCCCTTTGCCCACCACTCTCCAAACACGCTCCCTGGCATGCTCTTGGATGGGGATACAAGTCCCCTTTGCTACTCGGGGTTCTTTAGGGGTCAACTAGCCTACCTCTTACCTCCAGTAAGCCCCACACAGTGGGATTGCTGAGAGGTTGAGAAAGGACAAGCCCCCTTTCTCCACCACGATGCAAAATCGCCACCTGGCACTTTGTTAGTTGGGTAATTAATTCCCCTTGAATACAGAGGGTCCCTGGGGGGAGCTAGCCCACCAGGTAGCTCCAGTAAGTGCCACACAGCTGGATTGCAGAGAGGTGGTCCGAGGCCCTGCCCCTTTTTACACCATGCTGCAAACACGGCTTCTGGCACAGTGCTGCTCGGAGGATGAAGTCCACTTGTGTCCTGAGGTCCTCAGGACACAAGAGGACCTCATTGCCCCACCATCAGTGTACCAGAAGCCGCGTTTGCAGAGTGGTGTAAAAAGGGGCATGGCCTCGGACCACCTCTCTGCAACACAGCTCTGTGGAGCTTACTGGAGGTACTTGGTGGGCTAGTTGTCCCTCAGAAACCCTCAGTATTGAAGGGGACTCATTTTCCCAATTTACAACGTGCCAGGGGATTATATATATATATATTTTCCAACACTCTCCAAAACAAACCCTCCACATTTCGAGGGCTTTGAAGAAAGCAGCACAGCCAGGCTCCTGCGTAAGTATTCCTTATTTTATTCAATTTTCATATCCACCTACAGTGCAGTGAGTAGACCACATATATAAATACAATGTTCCACTCTGAACCATTAAGTGGTCATTCAGCAGTCAACAGGAAGTCTAAAACAGTGCATACCCTATTATATATGTTAACACAAATTTAATTATTTAATAAAATGGCTTTCTATAATTTGCAAAAATTATGTTTAAAAATGAGGTGTGATTAAATGCAAAAACTGTAGTAGGCGCTATGATCTAACATGAAGTCATACTGTTAGACCTGGCTTATACAGCGGGTTTATCCTCAGCTTGTTTGCTTCATGACCTGACTCTGGGCACTTTACATTCGCTGATCAATCAATCAATCAATCATGCCATTTGTATAGTGCACTACTCACCCGCGAGGGTCTCAAGGCGCTTGGGGGTGGGGGTATGCTACTGCTCGAACAGCCAGGTCTTGAGTTGTTTCCTGAAGGAGAGATGGTCCTGGGTCAGCCGAAGGTGGCTGATCAGTGCTAAAAGGGCATATGCTCTCCCTATAAATTGCATGTATGGATTGGTGTTTCCATAATTGGCTGATTTGATTTACTAGTCAGTCCCTAGTACAGTGCACTGTGTGTGCCCAGGGTCTGTAAATCAAATGCTGCTAGTGGGCCTGCAGCACTGATTGTGCCACCCACATAAGCAGCCTGTAAATGTAACTCAGGCTTACCGTTGCAGAGCCTTGTGCAGTCTGGTACTGCTATGTCAACTTGGCAAGTGCACAAGGTGCACACACTTGCCAGTCCCTACCCTTTCCTTTTCTTATGTTAGACACCCCTAAGGTAGGCCCGAGGTACCCCTGTGGGCAGGTTGCCGTGTATGTCAAATGTAGGACATGCTCTGGTGTGTGTGTGGCATTTCCTGATAGTGAAATACTGCTACTTTCCTTTTTCACTATTGCAAGGCTACTTATTTCCATAGGATAGAATGGGGAGTTTGCTTATAACATCTTATAATCATAATTGCCCCTGGTAACAAGGTAGGAAAATAAAGTTTAATATGCCTGTACTCAGAATGTTAAAATGCATCTTTTAGCGAGGGTGATTTTTACATTCTGAAAATACCACTTTTAAAAAGTAGGTATTTTCTTGCTTAGTCATCCAGTGTGCCTCTGCTAGGATGTGTATTGACTGTCTGGCTTTGGAGTGACAGGGGCTGGGGGTGTGCAGTGGCTCTGGTGAGTCTGGATGAGTCAGCGCTAGGCTGAATAGGGCTGGTCTGCATTTGGAGTGGTGTGAGGAGTAGCACCTGCACTTGAATAGGGCTGTACCTGACTTCCAGAATTATGGCTCCGCCCCCGTGGTGTGTCTGGAGCCAGGGCTCACACTGACAATGGAGGTTGTTGTGCACTTGCAAAGTGCCTCCCAGAACTGTTTTGGACTAGGCTCAGAGCCCTGGGCCAGGAGAGAACCAAAGAGATTTACTATATAAAAAGAGGGGCCCAGACCCAAGAGGTTTAGATTACTACTGAACTAAGGAACCTGCCGGGAAGAAGAACCAGGAAAGCTGGAGGAGGAGCACTGCCCCTTTGCTATGTGCTGTTGGGGTTGGCCTGCATTGGTTGCTTCTGTATTGGTCAGGGAAAGGACCGGACTGTGCTTTCATCATCCTGCCATTAGAGTTTTCTCCAAGTGTAGTAGAGCTTGCCTCCTGTTGAAAGTCTTAGGGACAGAAAAGACTTCAGAGATCACTTCTGGGAATCAGGAGGAACCTTTGCCATGGAGAAGAGCCGGAGAAGCTGAGGAGGAATCCTGCCCCTGTGCTGTTTACTGTCTGGGGTGGACATGCAGTGGCTACTTGCTGCCAAAGGAAGGAGAAAAGACTTCACTGTTTGCTGTGTCCCCAGCTTGAGGAACATCTCCAAGGGCTTGAAACTGAGCTTGCATCCTGTTCTGAGTCACAGGGCCATAAATGCTTCACCACCTGCCTGAACTTCCCTGCTGGGAGTTCTGACCTCCTAAGAGGTGCCTGCTTTTGTTTGGGACCCCTGGAGGCTGTTTGCCGCTGGGAGCTGGGAAAAGTAATCAACTTCAAGAAGCACGACGCATCTGCCCCTGTGTCGGATGTATTGCCGAAGAAATCATTGCAGCGCCAGCCCACGGTACAAGAAATCGCAGCTCGTCGTATCGAGTGCACCGATCTCCGAAGTCCACTATCACTGCACTGATTCTGACTCATCGCCTGTTTTGCAGCTGTAAGAACCCATGCATGGTCATGGGTCATCGCATCAAGGCATCGAGTCTGTTGCATTATTGGGGCATGCAGTAAGAAACCGACGCATCACCTCCCCACGCAGTAAGAAACAGACGCATCACCTCCTCTCTGGTAAGGAACTGATGCATCACCTCCCCTGCGCAGAGCAATGAACCGACGCATCACCTTCACTGACTGTAAGGAACTAACTCATCACCTTCCCTGCGACCCATTTCTTTGTGTGCACGAAGCATCGAAGGTACTTTGTGTGAAAAGTGTTGCATCTGCAATTTGCTGTGAACTGAACTATTTCTACCTTTTGGAAGTCATATTTTTATTACTGTAGTGTGGATCTTTTTTGTTTGGTCTTGTTTGGTTTCGATAAAGATTTCTTAATTTGTTTCTGAACTGGTGTAGTGTCCATTTGTAGTGTTTGCAGTGTATTACTGTATGTGTTCACAAATGCTTTACACACTGCCTGAGGTAAGCCTGTCTGCTCATGCCAAGCTACCAAGAGGGTGAGCGAGGATAATTTTAGAAGTGTATCCCCCTTACCCTGACTATAAGCAAGGGTCCCTATTTGGACACAGGTACCTGCCTCTATTGTAAGTTGTAAGTTAGAATGACCCTAACTTTAGGTGTGCCACTGGTTATCTGACTCACCCTTGATTTTTTGGGAACACGTGCCTGGTCTCTAGTGAGTGCCTTGGTTTTATTGATTGCTTTATCAACAACAGATCTTGTGTAACCTCGCTCTAAAAATCTTTTCTTGCTGTTCTCCTGCGCAGTACAACATTCTGTGTCATTGCTGCAAATGCGTTTCACCCGCAACATCTCCCCATAGGGAATGCTCTGGATAAGATGTCGCGGGTGATGACTAGATGCATGCAGCAATGAGTTACCTGCAGTGGGCTTACGATATAATCTAGTAGAAATGGCATCATTAGCAATGAACACCTCTACATCTGGAAAGACCACAGTTTGGGTACTCATATGTGCAGTGAACTCGAGGTTCAGATGATTATCATTTAATTGTTCACCAAACTGTTTGGCCAAGTGCTGAGGGCCCCTCCAAATGATAAAAAGGTTGTCAATGAACCTAAGCCAAAGGGGTATATGATTTTCAAAAATGTGCTTGAATTGGCCCCTGAGGACCTGCTCTTCCCACAGTCCCATATGCAAACAAGCATAATTGGGGGAAAAGCAGGCCCCCATAGCAACTCCCCTAGTCTGCTGGTAAATTTTATTGTTGAAAGTAAAGAAGTTCTGTTCCAAACACATAGTGACCATATTGATGAGCATATTGTTATGCATAGCTAGGCATGCTGGTCTGCGATTGAGGTAATGTTGGACTGCTTTAATACTGTCCCTGTGACAAATGGAAGTATACAATGAAGTGACATCCATGGTGATTAATATTGAATCATCACTCCACTGTATTCCTTGAATCTTCCCCAAAAAATCAGAGGTATCTTGGATGTAAGATGGCAGGCTTGTGACCCATTCCTGCAAAAAATAGTCTATATATTTAGACGTGTTTTCCATGATATTGCCTATTGCTGAAATTATGGGTCTGTCCGGCGGCTTTAAACTATTTTTATGTAATTTAGGTAAAAAGTACAGTGAAGGAATACTAGGATGATCATTTTTTTTAAAACTGTATTCTTCTTCACAAATTAAGCCGCCACTCCTCCAAGCAATACGTTTGCCATAAAAATCATTTCATGAGGCTTTAACCATACGCATATTACTTAATTTGTAACAAGAGATATCATTCAATTGGAGGTATGCCTCCTCCATATATAATGAATGTGGCCACAGGACAACATTTCCCCCCTTGTCAGATTGTCTCACAATGAGGTCATTCTTGCCACGGTGTTTTGATTGTTCCACTAGTGTCGATATGTTCCAACCCCAAATCACTAATAGTGGTATTCTGCTCCTTCTGTAGTGATTTCAAATCATGGAACAAATTCACATCACCAGCTGTAAATAATGGTGGACTAGAGATTGCACTGACGTCACTCGCTCTGGCTTTCTTTGCCTTGAGTTTACGGAACTTTTGCAGCTTCAGCTTAGGTATAAATCTAAAAATGTCCATCCTAGTTTCTGAATAACTGAAGCTGTTTTCAGGGCTATAAGAAAGGCCAAGTGCAAGGATCTGTGTTTCCGCTTTACTCAACACAATGTCTGACAAGTTGATCACTGTATTTGCCACTGCTTCTTCATCTACATTGCTTTGCAATTCCATCTTCCTCTCGTTACTTTTTTGAAAGGCTTGCTTGCGTTGGCGACAGCACCGTCTCCTTGCGCTGCGCTTGATGTTTGCTCTCCTATTTTTTGTGGCACTTTTCAATTCGATTTCACTGAAAAAACCACAGGTTTCAGGGATGTTATAGTTAGTTGGACATTTCACTCGTAGAAAACCAGTGAAATTCGGACCTTATAGTTAGTTCAGCTAACTATAACTCGCGCCCCCACAATGCACTGCTGATAACGTCACATATTACATCATTCATGACATGGTCAGCGACATCACAGATGACATCTCAAATTCACTGATGATATCATCCAGTGACTGTGTGTTTCTATAAAGTTTAAATATGTTTTATATATATATATGCCAAGGTGTATTGAAGAATGAGAGGGTGTATAAGTGTCTGGATAGGGGAGTTAGGAGGTGCATGACTGACTGTATAAGTGAGTGATTAAATGTGTCTTACTGAATGCATGGGTTAGTGACTAAACTATTTGAATGTCTGTATCAGTCTGTCTGTTGTTGTGTAAGCTGTTGCATGGATTGGTGAGTAGCTACATGAGTGTCTATATGGATTATTGATTGGTTGCCTGAGTATTTGTATGGGTGCCTGAGTGTCTGTGTGGGTGGGTGGCTGGTGGGTGACTTTTAGCATAGATGTGTGAGTGGGTGATTCACTGGGTGTATGGGTTCAAGATTGTGTCTGTGAAGGGTTGTATGGGTGAGTGAATGGATGTCTCAGTGGTATATGTGTGAGTAACTACATATGTGAAAGGCAGTATGTGTGAGTGTTGGAGTAGATAAATGCCTATATGTGAGAGTGAGTGATTGTGAGAGTGGCTGTATGACTGAGTGTGTGCTTGTGTCAGTGATTGTAGAAGAGAGTAAATATGTGTTAGTATTTGTATGAATAGTTGAGGTGGTGTGTGTATAACTGTATAGGTGAGTAAACGGGAGTGTGATTGATTCTTTACATGACTGACTAGGTGTGTGAGTAACTCTATGGGTGAGTGGTGGTGTGTGAGTGTCTGTATAGGTGTATGGGTGCATATGATAGTACTGTATTGAGTGACTGCATATATGAGTGACTGTGGGTGAATGAGTGGATGTGCGTGTAGACCTAGGAATCAGTAAGTGAGTATGTAGTAACTGGTGTTGGTGTGTCTATGGTTCTGAAAATGGTAGTCTGTATTTTAGAGTGGGTGTATCAAAGGTTATATTAGGGTGTGAGGAGGTGCATCAGATTATCACATTGATGATGTCATCAGTGATGTCATTAGTGAAATCATTTGAGATGTCATCAGAGATGTCATCAGTGATGTCACTGACCATGTCATGAATGATGTAATATGTGAAGTCATCAGCAGTGCATTTCGGTGGCACGAGTTAATAGGTAGCTGAACTAACTATAACTGCCGAATTTCACTGGTTTTGTACGAGTGAAATGTCCAACTAACTATAACGTCCCTGAAACCTGTGGTTTTTTTCAGTGAATTTAATAGTTTTTTTAAATGCTAATTTCTAACTATAATGTGCCTGAAACCTATGTTTTTTTCAATGAATTTTGAAGGTTTTTTAATCCTAATTTCTAACAATAACTTCCCTGAAACCTATGGTTTTTTCAGTGAATTTCAAAGGTTATTTAAATGCTCATTTTTAACAATGCCTACAGAGGTAGGACATGTGAAGAAAGAGGAACAAAGTCACAGACAGAAGCAAGAGAAACACAGAAAGAGGCAAAATAAGTACAGAAAGATGAAGAAAATTGCAGGAAGGAGCAAGAGATGTGCAGAAAGAACCAACAGAGGAGCAGAAATAGGCCTTGTTGCAAAGACATCCTGTGCCCGAACTTTTTGTTGACGAGTACTGGTGGTAACTGACTGACTAACCAGGTCTTGAGCCAGTGCTATGCTAAAAGACACTTAGAATACAGTGAAAACACCTACATACACTAGGGAACACTATGCGTTGGGGTACCCCTGTGATTGGCATGACCTGCACTGTAAGGCCCTAGGACATAATAGGGCAGGAGGGTTAAAACTACCTCTAAGTCAGAGATGCTTCTTTAAGTAGTAGTCACGTTTGCAGAGTGGTGGAGAAAGGGTGCTGGGCCTCTGACCAGCGCTCAGGAATTCTGCTGTGTAGGACTTACAGGAGCTACTTCTTGGCCCCCAAACTCCCACAGGAGTAAATTGGACTTCATCCCCCATCCTGTAGTCTGCCACAAGGCACGTTTGCAGAGTGGTGGAGAAAAGGGGGCATGTCCTCTGAAGACATCTTAGCAATCCCACTGTGTGGGACTTACTGGAGATAACAAGAGGGGTAGTTGGCCCCAAGGACATCCTTGAGGGCCAACTACCCCTTCTATTAACTTCATTAAGTCCCACACAGCAGCATTGGTAAGTACTCGTAGCAGACCACGCCCCCTTTGCCCACCACTCTCCAAACACGCTCCCTGGCATGCTCTTGGATGGGGATACAAGTCTCCTTTGCTACTCGGGGTTCTTTAGGGGTCAACTAGCCTACCTCTTAACTCCAGTAAGCCCCACACAGTGGGATTGCTGAGAGGTTGAGAAAGGCCATGCCATGCCCCCTTTCTCCACCACGATGCAAAATCGCCACCTGGCACGTTGTTAGTTGGGTAATTAATTCCCCTTGAATACAGAGGGTCCCTGGGGGGAGCACGCCCACCAGGTAGCTCCACTAAGTGCCACACAGCTGGATTGCAGAGAGGTGGTCCGAGGCCCTGCCCCTTTTTACACCATGCTGCAAACACGGCTTCTGGCACAGTGCTGCTCGGAGGATGAAGTCCACTTGTGTCCTGAGGTCCTCAGGACACAAGAGGACCTCATTGCCCCACCATCAGTGTACCAGAAGCCGCGTTTGCAGAGTGGTGTAAAAAGGGGCATGGCCTCGGACCACCTCTCTGCAACACAGCTCTGTGGCGCTTACTGGAGGTACTTGGTGGGCTAGCTGTCCCTCAGAAACCCTCGGTATTGAAGGGGACTTAATCTCCCAATTTACAACGTGCCAGGGGATTATATATATATTTTCCAACACTCTCCAAAACAAACCCTCCACATTCCGAGGGCTTTGAAGAAAGCAGCACAGCCAGGCTCCTGCGTAAGTATTCCTTATTTTATTCAATTTTCATATCCACCTACAGTGCAGTGAGTAGACCACATATATAAATACAATGTTCCACTCTGAACCATTAAGTGGTCATTCAGCAGTCAACAGAAAGTCTAAAACAGTGCATACCCTATTATATATGCTAACACAAATTTAATTATTTAATAAAATGGCTTTCCATAATTTGCAAAAATTATGTTTAAAAATGAGGTGTGATAAATGCAAAAACTGTAGTAGGAGCTATGATCTAACATGAAGTCATACTGTTAGACCTGGCTTTTACAGCGGGTTTATCCTCAGCTTTTTTGCTTCGTGACCTTCTGTTACTCACCTGTTTTTGTGAGTTTTATGACTCTGGGCACTTTACCTTCACTGATCAGTGCTAAAAGGGCATATGCTCTCCCTATAAATTGCATGTATGGATTGGTGTTTCCATAATTGGCTGATTTGATTGATCAGTCCCTAGTACAGTGCACTGTGTGTGCCCAGGGTCTGTAAATCAAATGCTGCTAGTGGGCCTGCAGCACTGATTGTGCCACCCACATAAGCAGCCTGTAAATGTAACTCAGGCCTGCCTTTGCAGAGCCGGTGTGCAGTCTGGTACTGCTATGTCAACTTGGCAAGTGAACAAGGTGCACACACTTGTCAGTCCCTAACCTTTCCTTTTCTTATGTTAGACACCCCTAAGGTAGGCCCGAGGTACCCCTGTGGGCAGGTTGCAGTGTATGTCAAATGTAGGACATGCTCTGGTGTGTGTGTGGCATTTCCTGAGAGTGAAATACTGCTAATTTCGTTTTTCCCTATTGCAAGGCTACCTATTTCCATAGAATAGAATGGGGAGTTTGCGTATAACATCTTATAAACATAATTGCCCCTGGCAACAAGGTAGGAAAATAAAGTTTAATATGCCTGTACTCAGAATGTTAAAATGCATCTTTTAGCGAGGGTGATTTTTACATTCTGAAAATACCACTTTTAAAAAGTAGGTATTTTCTTGCTTAGCCATCCAGTGTGCCTCTGCTAGGATGTGTATTGACTGTCTGGCTTTGGAGTGACAGGGGCTGGGAGTGTGCAGTGGCTCTGGTGAGTCTGGATGAGTCAGCGCTAGGCTGAATAGGGCTGGTGTGCATTTGGAGTGGTGTGAGGAGTAGCACCTGCACTTGAATAGGGCTGTGCCTGACTTCCACAATTATGGCTCCGCCCCCTGGTGTGTCTGGAGCCAGGGCTTACACTGACAATGGAGGTTGTTGTGAACTTGCAAAGTGCCTCCCAGAACTGTTTTGGACTGGGCTCGGAGCCCTGGGCCAGGAGAGAACCAAAGAGATTTACTATATAAAAAGAGGGGCCCAGACCCAAGACTTTTAGATTACTACTGAACTAAGGAACCTGCCAGGAAGAAGAACCAGGAAAGCTGGAGGAGGAGCACTGCCCCTTTGCCATGTGCTGTTGGGGTTGGCCTGCATTGGTTGCTTCTGTATTGGGCAGGGAAAGGACCGGACTGTGCTTTCATCATCCTGCCGTTAGAGTTTTCTACAAGGGCTTGAAGTAGAGCTTGCCTCCTGGTGAAAGTCTTAGGGACAGAAAAGACTTCAAAGATCACTTCTGGGAATCAAGAGGAACCTTTGCCATGGAGAAGAGCCGGAGAAGCTGAGGAGGAATACTGCCCCAGTGCTGTTCACTGTCTGGGATGGACCTGCAGTGGCTACTTGCTGCCAAGGGAAGGAGAAAAGACTTCACTGTTTGCTGTGTCCCCAGCTTGAGAAAGACCTCCAAGGGCTTGAAAATGAGCTTGCCTCCTGTTCTGTGTCTCAGGGGTATAAATACTTCACCACCAGCCTGAACTTCCCTGCTGGGAGTTTTGACCTCCTAAGAGGTGCCTGCTTTTGTTTGGGACCCCTGGAGGCTGTTTGCCGCTGGGAGCTGGGAAAAGCGATCAACTTCAAGAAGCGCGACGCATCTGCACCTGTGTCCGATGTATTGCCGAAGAAATCATTGCAGCGCCAGCCCACGGCACAAGAAATCACAGCTCGTCGTATCGAGTGCACCGATCTCCGAAGTCCACAATCACTGCACTGATTCCGACTCAAGGCCTGTTGTGCAACTGCAAGAACCCACGCATGGTCATGGGTCATCGCATCAAGGCATCGAGTCTGTTGCATTATTTGGGCATTCAGTAAGAAACCAATGCATCACCTCCCCACGCAGTAAGAAACGGAAGCATCACCTCCTCTCTGGTAAGGAACTGATGCATCACCTCCCCTGCGCAGCAGTAAGGAACCAATGCATCACCTCCCACAGAGCAATGAACCGACGCATCACCTTCACTGACTGTAAGGAACCAACTCATCCCCTTCCCTGCAACCCATTTCTTTGTGTGCACGACGTATCGAAGGTACTTTGTGTGAATAGTGTTGCATCTGCAATTTGCTGTGAACTGAACTATTTCTACCTTTTGGAAGTCATATTGTTATTACTGTATTGTGGATTTTTTTGTTTGGTCTCGATAAAGATTTCTTATTTTTTTCTAAACTGGTGTAGTAGTGTCCATTTGTAGTGTTTGCAGTGTATTACTGTATGTGTTCACAAATGCTTTACACACTGCCTGAGGTAAGCCTGTCTGCTCAAGCCAAGCTACCAAGAGGGTGAGCGGGGATCATTTTAGAATGTAAATGTAAATGTATTTCGATTTATATAGCGCACGTTTCACCCAGGGGTCTCAAGGCGCTTGCTTAGGGAACCCGTCCTGGTATTCCCCTGTGAGAGATACCCCGGCAGGGTATTCACAAGGTGAAAGCCAGGCATCCCGCCGCGAGGGGCCGTAGTGGAGATTAAGCAAGCTATTGCCCAGAGTCGCAGAGTGTGACCCCGTGAGTCGAGTAGGCACCGGAGCGAGAATTGTCGAGTCCGTGGAATTTTTGAGCCCGAGACCCGCCGAGGGGGGGAATCGAACCCTGGTCCACAGCTGATCTCAGCTTCCGGGTCTGCCGCCTCTAACCACTGAGCCACACTTCTCCACACAGAAGTGTATCCCCCTTACCCTGACTATAAGCAAGGGTCCCTATTTGGACACAGGTACCTACCTCTCTCAACTACAGACCCCTATTTCTGATACATACTAATACTGAAATGATTGTGTTTCACTTTAAACAAACTGTAGTGCAAGATGTTTTTCTTATCTCTGCCATAGACGCTCGGAATTTTCGGAAGCTACTCTATATTAGCTAATGAATAGACATTTGTTGTATTAGACGACTAACAGTGAAGTTCTCACCAATAAAAATGTAGATCCAGGAAGGCTAATTCATGGGAAAACGTGTTGGAAAACTAGAAAGGAAGTGCCACAACATTCAAAGATACATGGTTAAAAGACAATTGTGCTCTGGTGAGAAGATGGGGAGGAGTAGACCTGTTTCCGGGAGCCTGCTAAAATCCTTTTGGTCAACATGAAGAAGAAAGAATACTAAAGTTGCAAACATAGAAAACATGTGTTTATATTAGTGCATGTTCTTAGATTAGAGCAGCAGTTGGTGTATGTCCCCTGTCGCAGACTCTCTGAGAGAAGCCTCTTTATTGGGTTTTCTTACACATCTCTTCATGGGAGATCTTAGCTTATTTCTTGATCTGCTGTTAATTGAAGTGAGAATACTTTCCAGTTTATTTTAAGCATAAGCTTTATGCTTATGCTTGACTCTCTCATTAGGACCCTTCATGGGTATCTGAATCGCCACCTTTAATACTTTCTCACATTGAACTTGATTTATTTACAATAGAGAAGTAAATTTATGGAACATGCTTGTTACATTTCATTGTATTGCTGATTTATTTGATTTACTGACTTGACGTATCTCATTACTAAATATTGATTGATTGAGATGTTAATCTTTAAAGATAAAACTTGGAAAATAATACTTAAATAAAGAGTAAATAACTAAACATTTGAAAATAAAACTCACACTTAACTCTCTTTACTGACTGAGATAAATTAAGGATAATTGATAATGTTTGAAACTGACTTCAGCTCTTTAAATCTCATCGGCATCAAATATCCATTGACCTGTATGCAGGTTTCGTGGTGAGGAGTAAGTGACGGAGGGAACCCATACTGGAAGCAGAGTGATGGTGTATGTCACAAGACAGAGCTGAAATAATTAGCCTTAGTTTAGAAATGGCCATGTCCTTAAGCCCAAAAGCTCAAACTTAAAGACTGAGTTGCAGGTTTGAAGGTGGTTGCCACGTTGAGGTGTGAGTATCAATAGGTTCATGCATTTCTGCTCTCTTTGTTGAGTTTTTTCCATATTGTTGTGCTTGAGAATAGTGGTGTGTGAGTGCTAACTGTTGAGTAGTTGAAGTCGTTATCAGACTCAAAGTAGTGTAATACTGGGATATTTGTCTGCTAAGATTTGTGGTGCAACTTGTTGAATTGCACAATTGAGATAGGGACTCTTACATTGTCTTTGTACTATCATTAGTTGATGTTAGTGGAACCTCTTGTACAAAGGGGAAGCTACATCAGCTAGAGTGATTTCCCACTGGTCAAGATTTTGTTCTGTGAGTGTACAACTGTAGAGCAGTCAGAGGGTGTTAAAACCTTATTTCTGATCTTTTCTTGGATGAATTAACTACATTGAAATTCTTTAGTGGAGCAAACAAGAGCTATTTGTTTATTATGCTTGCTTCGAGTTGTAGAATTTATGTACGAGAAAATCATAAAGAAGGGTGAACCGCTCTGAGGAGTAAGGAGTACATCATAGTGTGCAACACTGAGATCGGTTGGTTGGTTTTAGTGTTGCACTGTTATTGGTTGATGACGACACAGAGTGCAGTGCTGAGATTTGGTCACTTGTTGTGAAGTGCCGTGCTGAGGTTGGTTGATGATTCATTAATTATTGAGCTGTAATAGGTTTGGAAAAATAGATTGACATATACGGAATTAGAAACAGAATCAAAACATTGAATTTGAATTTGATCACTGTACATTAGTTGTTGAAGTACTGTAAGAATTACATGTTTTAAGACCCTCAGGGATTTGATGAGAGGTAATGTAAGAGTTCAAGTTAGGAAATATGAAGAGGCGCCACTGAAGGGTACACCGGCTCACTACATGACAACAAATGTAGGGCTCAATACATGTTCGTAGCTTCGTCAATGGTGCAAGCTTACAGAAAATGAGGGTCCATTTAAATTTCCACAACATGGTACATTCAGTTTAAAGGTTATTGAACATTTAATTGAGAAACTGTACAAGAATAAACCACCTCATATATCCACACAATCTGAAAAATTCAATTGTTGGGAGACAGTAGCACATACTAAAGAGAAGGGGAAGTGCTTTAGTGGGCCAAAGAAGGCTAAGCAACATTACTCAGATGCTCAATGAAACGAAGGCTAGCAAAGGTGGAACATGTTATAATTGGGAGTGCTAGAATGTACCCATTTATAACCACGGAAAAAAAAAAAAATAATTTGAAAACAGGGAAATGATGAAGAAGCTGCAAAGAAAACAGACACATAGAGATTCAGGGGATCATATTTTGGATGCTTTACTGACCGCGTCCATCACCATATATGGCCCCTACAACTAATATTGATAGTGATACAACTTCTAATGCTACAGTGGCTATAGATACATTGATATTCACGTACTCTTGACCCTCTTGCTGCAGGATTGCCCGGCTGCCTTAAAACGGTTGTAGCAGTTGGAGTCAGGTTTCAGAGATGTGATAGCATAGTGATGGGACATCCTCTTACTGTGATGGTCCCTCACTCAGTAGAGATATTGTTCATTAGAACGATAACAGTATTTGACAAACAGCAAGCTTACAAAGTATGAACAACAAATACTTGCAGCTGAGAATGTGGTGCTGAGGAAATGTCACATGATGGATCCAAGCACCTTACTGCCTTCTCCTGAAAATGAACCTGAGGCGAGTGAAGTTGAACATGATTGTCTAGATGTTACGGACTTATGCATCAAGCCAAGGACAGACAAATGAAGAACCTCTTGATGAGCCCGGTTACAGAATGTTTGTGGATGGCTCATGTTTTAGAAACAATGAAGGGACTGTGAGAGCAGCCTATGCAGGCTGTACAATTCAAGAAGTGGTAGAAACGTTATGCCTTCGATCTGTTACCTCTTAACAAGTAGCAAAATTGGTTGCCCTTTATGAGAGTGTGTTGCCTTTCAGCACACAGCATTAGAGTATCTATGTTTACAGATTGTCAGTATGGCTTTGATGTGGTTTATGACATCTTCAGGCTCTCCCATACGAAAGGGGAATATGTGAAAAAATTGTTGGAAGTGTTTCAGTTTCCCTAGGAAATTGGAGTGGTAAAATGTGCCGCACATAGAACAAATAGCAATTATGCCACAATTGGAAACCAATATGCAGATGAAGTTGCCCAGTATTGTGCTTGTGAGGCTTAGGCATTTAATGGAGGATACACAAATTAATCTGATGAGTACATTGCTTTCTCTATGTTGTTGTCAGTAGCTGACACTTGGGAAGAGATTAAAAGGATGCAAGAAGATGTTTCAGAAGCAGAACTACTAGTTTGGGTCAGAGCAGGTTGTGTTAAGGGTTAGAATGGCATTTGGATTTCAGCTGATGTAGAACCTGTGTTTCCAGGCAGTTTGTTGTTTCCCATAACACAGAATGTTCATGGTCCTTCACATCAGAAAGGATGCAATGATTAGAGTGTTTAGGCAAAATTGGTTCATTTTCCGATTTCTAGCAGTAGAATTGTGCCACAAATGTGTAACATGTCACTAGATGAAGGCAGGAAGAAGAACAAAAATAGCCATGAATCATGTAGGAAGATCAAGTGGATCATTCAATGGGATGCAGTTGGATTTTTTCGAGATGCTTGTATGCAACGTGATGAGACATGTCTTGCATGTCATTATTATGCAGGAGGCAGGCAATTTGCCACCCCATCGGGAAGAGTGTGCATTCCAGTTTGCAAGTCGCAAACTGGTGAGTCGTACATCTGGACCTAAGTCCTTGGATCAAGTGAACAGGGATTACATTGTAGTTTTCTTCCTGAGGCTTCAGCAATAGTAGAGCAAGTAAATGGAACCTTGAAATCTCGATTGGCTAAAGTTTGTGATTCTACTTCTCTGAAATGTCCAAATGCGTTACCACTGGTTCTGATGAATCTTCAAATTACTCCTGATAGGAGAACAGGACTCATGGGATGTACTACAGGACTACCTGTTGCACCTGAAAATGCACTTGGGAATATCGCAGATGACATTATGCTTGATTACTGCAAAGGACTGGCTGGCGTTGTGCATTCTGTTTCTCACAAGGTTGGAGCTATCTCCGCCAGTCCACAACAGGAGCAGAGGCAAGACCTTAGCCCTGGTGACCGGGTTTGCATGTAGAAATATGTGAGGAAGTCCTGTTTAGAGCCAAGGACGGAAGGCCCCTCCCAAGTTATTCTGATCACAGACACTACTATCAAATGTACTAGGATACATAAATTGGTTCATGCATCACATACTCAGACAGTAAGGTGTCATACGTGATGAAATAGTGGTCATGAACCAAACCAAAGGATGCTTGACCATACATCCAGAAGAACAAGAAAGGTGTAAAGGACACAACTGCAAGTTCCTGAAATATTGCAGAGTGGTGTGAAAGTACCCTCTGAAGAATCTGTTGGAGTGTCACAAAGGCAGTTGAATGATCCAGATGAAGGAACAAGTTTGAGAAGAGAAGAGCAGATTTGGAGATTTGAATGGCTAAGTGATAATATTAGAGGTGGGCAAAATTCTCCAGCAATTTTGGCTATATGTATAAGTCATGGGTTACTTCTCATAAAGGAAATGTATATGCTGGTACAATGAAACAGATGACTGCTAGTTATCTGTATTGATATGAGAGCTGTTAATGAACAAAGAAAAAGCTTGCAATATCTAAAAGATTCCCTTGCGCAGGTCATTGTACTCCAGAAACACATCTTCTTAAGGAAGAGACTACCGAAATTCTTAAAAATAAAAAATGGGTGGACTCCTTTGATGTGTTCGGACCAAACGTCTAATATTAGAGGGGTTCTTATTCTCTTTAAAAAACAAGCTGATGCCTGGATTTCACATCATGTGTCAGATGGGTAATTTTGAGGGTCTCTATAATGGGTCTCCTGTTTACTTTGGTTGGCTATTATGGTCCAAATCAAGATGACCCCTCTTTTCTTAAAACCATCTTTTCACATTTCCAAGATTTCCCAGACCCGATTATAATGGCCGGGGATTTTAATAGTGTTGTTAACACTAAACTGGACAAGTTCGCAAGTATTAGAGTCACTGTTCCATCTAAGTCACGGGTGTATTTACAGACTATGATGGGGCAAAATGGGCTTTGTGATATCTGGAGAGAAAGATCTGGTAAGCAGATTGGTATATCATACTGTAATAGCAAGTATCAACATAAATCAAGAATAGATTATATCCTGGTCAGTCAATCCCTAAGGGGCAAGGTTAAGGACATCGGATATCTTACTTCCCACCTTTTCGACCACTCTCGGATATTATTGGATTTAGACTGGGTGCAGGCCCAGCAGCCCAGAGTTTGGTCTTTTGATATAACCTTGCTTCTTGAGGAGGCAGAGATGTCCTTTTCATCCCAGGAGACTGAATATTTCTTGAACGTAAGTTTAGGCTCTGCTGTAACCACCATGGTATGGGACTTCCTTAACCCATTTCTAAGGGTCTAATCACTAGTAGGGTGAGCTTTAGGAACAAAAAATATAGAGGAGAGATTGCTTTTATAGAGGCAGAAATTAAGGTGGTGGAGTCAGAACTCAATAGTCGGGGTGTTTTGGAAAAGCAGCAAGAGGACCTGGGTAAACTTAGCATATTAAAGGAGCAGCTGGAGTTCTTTCTCCAAACAAGGCTTATGCATAGATGGGAGGCAAGTAATATCGCTCATTTTGAGTATGGGTAAGGGCAAGTAAGCTCTTGGCATGGAAGGCCAAGTCGGACAGGTTTTGCAGTGAGATCAAAGAAATCGTCGCAGACGTTGGGGTAGCCGTTTTTCTTCTGATGAAGAGATTGGCAATGCCTTCTTCAATTTCTACCAAGACCTATTCCAAGAAGATCGAGTTGTAGATAAGCTCAAGGCTAAGGACTGGTTGGGTAGGCCTACACTCATGTCCCTGAGTCCTAAGCAGCAAAAGATATTTAGCAGGACATCATGCAGGAAGAGGTGAGGAAGGCCATTGCTGCCTGCAAGAAAGGGAACTGGGGTGGCTTGGTGAGCAAAATAACGATGGATTAAACCCAGATCTGTGACTGGGGGTGAATGTTTTGCCATTGTGCAACATTCCGTCCATCATCTTGTGTGTTTTGCTGTTCACCCTATGTGGGAAGGGTATGCCCAAACGTGAGTCCCTTGCTCACTAGGCCACTGGAATCAAGCTATCCTGGCTGAAGACGGCTGATAGCCAGAAACCGGTCCTAGGATGCTAGATTCCGGTCCAGGCAAGACATGGCTTGGCAGTTCGGGCTGGACTGTTCCCATGAGGCAGAGGGTCAAGACTGATTTGCATATGGCCATGCCTGAACTGGGGTGGCTTGGTGAGCAAAATAGCAATGGATTAAACCCAGATCTGTGACTGGGGGTGAATGTTTTGAAATTGTGCAACATTCCGTCCATCATCTTGTGTGTTTTGCTGTTCACCCTATGTGGGAAGGGTATGCCCAGACGTGGGTCCCTTGCTTACTAGGCCACTGGAGTCAAGCTATCCTGGCTGAAGACGGCTGATAGCCAGAAACCGGTCCTAGGGTGCTTGATTCCGGTCCAGGGAAGACATAGCTTGGCAGTTCGGCTGGACTGTTCCCATGTGGCACAGGGTCAAGACTGGTTTGCATATGGCCATGTCTGAACTGGGGTGGCTTGGTGAGCAAAATAACAATGGATTAAACCCAGATCTGTGACTGGGTGAATGTTTTGCCCTTGTGCAACATTCCGTCCATCATCTTGTGTGTTTTGCTGTTCACCCTATGTGGGAAGGGTATGCCCAGACGTGAGTCCCTTTCTCACTAGGCCACTGGAGTCAAGCTATCCTGGCTGAAGACGGCTGATAGCCAGAAACCGGTCCTAGGATGCTTGATTCCGGTCCAGGGAAGACATAGCTTGGCAGTTCGGCTGGACTGTTCCCATGTGGCACAGGGTCAAGACTGGTTTGCATATGGCCATGTCTGAACTGGGGTGGCTTGGTGAGCAAAATAACGATGGATTAAACCCAGATCTGTGACTGGGGGTGAATGTTTTGCCATTGTGCAACATTCCGTCCATCATCTTGTGTGTTTTGCTGTTCACCCTATGTGGGAAGGGTATGCCAAGACGTAGGGCCCTTGCTTACTAGGCCACTGGAGTCAAGCTATCCTTGCTGAAGACGGCTGATAGCCAGAAACCGGTCTTAGGATGCTTGATTCTGGTCCAGGGAAGCCATAGCTTGGCAGTTCGGGCTGGACTGTTCCCATGTGGCACAGGGTCAAGACTGATTTGCATATGGCCATGTGTTAACTGGGGTGGCTTGGTGAGCAAAATAACGATGGATTAAACCCAGATCTGTGACTTGGGGTGAATGTTTTGCCACTGTGCAATATTCCGTCCATCATCTTGTGTGTTTTGCTGTTCACCTTATGTGGGAAGGGTATGCCCAGACGTGGGTCCTTTGCTCATTAGGCCACTGGAGTCAAGCTATCCTGGCTGAAGATGGCTGATAGCAAGAAACCGGTCCTTGGATGCTTGATTCCGGTGCAGGGAAGACAAGGCTTGGCAGTTCGGGCTGGACTGTTCCCATGAGGCACAGGGTCAAGACTGATTAGCATATGGCCATGTCTGAACTGGGGTGGCTTGGTGAGCAAAATAATGATGCATTAAACCCAGATCTGTGACTGGGGGTGTATATTTTGCCATTGTGCAACATTCCGTCCATCATCTTGTGTGTTTTTCTGTTCACCCTATGTGGGAAGGGTATGCCCAGACGAGGATCCCTTGCTCACTAGGCCACTGGAGTCAAGCTATCCTGGCTGAAGAGAACTGATAGCCAGAAACCGGTCCTATGAAGCTTGATTCCGGTCCAGGCAAGGCATGGCTTGGCAGTTCGGGCTGGGCTGTTCCCATGAGGGACAGGGTCAAGACTGATATGCATATGGCCATGTCTGAACTGGGGTGGCTTGGTGAGCAAAATAACGATGGATTAAACCCAGATCTGTGACTGGGGGTGAATGTTTTGCCATTGTGCAACATTCCGGCCATCATCTTGTGTGTTTTGCTGTTCACCCTATTGCTTACTAGGCCACTGGAGTCAAGCTATCCTTGCTGAAGACGGCTGATAGCCAGAAACCGGTCTTAGGATGCTTGATTCTGGTCCAGGGAAGACATAGCTTGGCAGTTCGGGCTGGACTGTTCCCATGTGGCACAGGGTCAAGACTGATTTGCATATGGCCATGTGTTAACTGGGGTGGCTTGGTGAGCAAAATAACGATGGATTAAACCCAGATCTGTGACTTGGGGTGAATGTTTTGCCACTGTGCAATATTCCGTCCATCATCTTGTGTGTTTTGCTGTTCACCTTATGTGGGAAGGGTATGCCCAGACGTGGGTCCTTTGCTCACTAGGCCACTGGAGTCAAGCTATCCTGGCTGAAGATGGCTGATAGCAAGAAACCGGTCCTTGGATGCTTGATTCCGGTCCAGGGAAGACAAGGCTTGGCAGTTCGGGCTGGACTGTTCCCATGAGGCACAGGGTCAAGACTGATTAGCATATGGCCATGTCTGAACTGGGGTAGCTTGGTGAGCAAAATAACGATGGATTAAACCCAGATCTGTGACTGGGGGTGAATGTTTTGCCATTGTGCAACATTCCGGCCATCATCTTGTGTGTTTTGCTGCAAAAGAGGGAAGGCTGCAGGGCCCGATGGTCTTTCAGCTGAGCTTTATATGTCTTTGGGTGAAGTGATAATCCCGGTTTTGACACAACTATTTAACAAGATCCTATAAGATGGCCTTAAGCCCTCAGGATCATGGAATGATGTTACAATTACATTAATTTTGAAACCTGGTAAAAATCCAGCGAGTTGTGGGTCATATAGGCCCATCTCGCTCTTGAACGCGGGTTATAAAATCTTTGCTTCAATCCTGGCGGCCAGGCTGGCCCGTGTTGCCGATGATACCCTCCATCCTGAGCAGAAGGGGTTTGTTAAGGGAAGGCATTCATCAGACCTTACTTATGACCTTATCGGGGCAATAGATATTGCCTCTACCTTCTCACTCCCTCTTGCTACCATAACACTCGATGCCACAAAGACTTTCGATGGGGTCAACTGGGTTTACCTGTCGGAAGTCATGGGGAAATTTAATTTGGGCAGGACGTTGGGCAAACTATTCAGCTGATATACCAAGAGCCATCAGCCAGATTTCTGGTTAACGGCAACCTGACCAAACCGTTCAAGATTACAAGAGGGACCAGGCAGAGCTGCCCCCTCTACCCTCTCCTTCTCGATCTGTACATTGAGCTTTTTGCTCAGCGGCTCAGTGAAGAACTAAGCATTATGCCATTTAAGCATGGAGATTGGGAGAGGATGGTGGCCATGTACGCAGAAGATATCTTGGCTCTCTCTGCAGACTTGGCAACTACTTTCCCTGCTGTGATTGGATTGGCACAGGACTTCGGGCAGGTCTCGGGGTATGAGGTGAATGCCGGGAAGACTGAGGTCATGACGTGTAATCTTGAAGGGTGCCAGCATCAGACCAGTCCTAGTATGCGATATCTGGGGGTTAGAATAGTCCAGGATATCACCAAGATTGCAGAGGATAATCTAGTGCTAGTGTCAAGGGAGTGCCAGAAACAGATGAAATCCTGGGCCTATCTTCCTTTAACCATTTTTGGGAGGGTTAATTTGGTTAAGATGGTGGTACTCCCTAAGATAATCTTTCTTTTTAACTCCATTCCCCTCCACTTTGACAAACTGGCTTTAGATAAACTCCAGCAGGCCATAAACTCTTAAGTCTGGGTTTATAGATCTACCAGAATCGCTTGGAAAAAGCTGAGGCATAGGATAGAGAAAGGGAGTCTTGCTTTGCCAGACTTGCAACACTATGCATGGGCCTTTCGGCTCTCACATTCTCGGATGCTGTGAAAAATGCCAGTAAACACCGGGGCGGGTAATATGTTCTCGGCTATGTTAAAAGGTGCAAGCTTACCAGAGGATGTTTGAATTTGGGGAACCAATTTTTTTTAAAGTTTAGGCTCAGAGTTCTCCAGGCAATGGCCAGAACGTGGGCCAGTGTTAAGCGACTCGCTGGCCTTACCTATTTTTCAAGTTTAGCTCCTCTCTGGGACTCACCGGGTACACCGGAGTGTTTAAGGGATAGGCTGGCGTTACCTCTTAGAGAAGCTGGTTTGATGGTTTGGGCGGAACTGGCCCATGAGGGTACACTCTTGTCATGGGCACAACTCAGTGAAAGAGTCAGAGCTGATCTTTCAAGGTTTAAGTATAATCAGCTGCAGAGCTGGGCTCAAACTCAGCAAACTCTGAGAATTGCTGTAGGCAGGGGTAATACCTTGGAACACCAGTTAGTGGCCGGGCCAGTTGGAAGGAGGGGGGTTTTTATTGGTATTGGGCCATGGGGGAGGCCGTGAATGGTGACTTTAAACTGGCCGATGAACTGTGGAGGGAATCTCTACCAAACGAACAGTGTGAGCAGTTGTGGCAAAATTATTTTAAGATCCTTTTTGGTATCGTAAAACCAGCTTGGCTGAAGAGAAGCTGCCTGTTTACTGCACACAGGGCCTATTTTTCTCCATATAGGCTGACTAAAATCTCAAAGGGGTCTCCAGTCAGTTGTGGAAAGTGTGGCCTGGTAGACGTTTAGGACGTACATATGTTTAAGGACTGTCCAGCCATTGCAGTTTTCCGGGAAGGAGTTGAGTAGTCTCTGGCAGACATTTTGCCCCCCCCCCCAATTCAAATAAATTTAGCCTTGATTATCTTCGGCTTTTCTAACTAAGTTACAGGAACAGCTAGACTTTTTTTTTAATTTATGCCATTCTATTAGCCAGGAGACAAATATGTAAAAGATAGACAGAACACTCTCCCCCCCCCATGCATTCTGACTGGCTGGCTTTGCTTTTTGAGATTTCTAAGATGCATTTGTCTAGAGCTTGTGACAGAAAAAAGACTGCATTTTGGGACTGGTTGATAAAATGGGCTAGGGCCTAATTTGCAGGAAGATACATAATGTTTTAAATAGTCACATAACAATCAGTGGGTCCTATGTTTATGTCTTTTTGGCACTCTCAGGTATCCCGTTGGCCAACAACGATTGTCACTAGGTACATCTGGACCTTGGCTAAGAGCAACCTCTCCCCCTTATCGGGGTCAGTGACACTCAAGTCTGTCATAGTACCAGTAGGCGGGTGTTCCTCGAGATTCCAACTTTAGGCCTACTTATCCCAGATCACTGGGTATTGGTACGGACCGCTTGTCTGTTCTTTGGGGTTGGAGCCGAATGAGGAAAAAAAAAAAAAAAGACATCATAGAAGTGTAATCAGTTCCCGCTTCAATTTCACAATTGTTCACTCACTCTTTGCCCACCCATTTGGCTGTGCCAGGTTGTCTTTTAAGAAGTGCCCAATGGAAGTGCTGAGGCATTTAATGTGCCACTACTGGTCAGGTGCGATTTGTGATCACACTATCAGGTCGAAGGACAGCACTTTACCACCTTGACTTTTATTGTGTCAGAATTTATCCCAGCTCATTATCTACCTTCCGAGTCTTGGCACTAGGTGAAGATGTGGTAGGTGCAGCGGTGTGTCTTTGTTGCTTTCCACTTCTTCCTGGTACTGCTGATGCACTGCACGCAAGCGCAGAAGAGCAACAAAGCCACTGGACCCCATGGTCAGTAAAAACATGCATGTGTTTCCATTGGTATTATCATATGCTGGTTGGCCATGTTTTGGTACACAATCCTACCTCTGGTAATATAATAACAACGACTGAATTTTATTTTGGTGCATCTACATGCTATAAAAAGCAGCTGTTACTATTACCCAAAACTATAATTTAACCATTTCCTTACAATTGTGTCAAAGAAAAAAAAGCTTGGTGTTGTATTTAATGGGGTTAAAGGGAAATATGTATATTTAATTAAAAAAGCTGAGACAGGCATTTCCAACAGATGGTATGGGGGTGGGACTAAATTAACTTTTTGACACAACGAAGCACTCCAATCAGCATAGCTTCTCCAACGGCATCTAATCAAACTCAGAGAATGACTCCCTCACCTGATCTATGACTGGCTGTAGCAAATCCTGCTGGGCCGCCCTGCACTCGTTGCGAGTTGGCTACTACAACGCATCTTTCTACTTATTGTACCTAACGTAGTATTGGTACATGGTGATTTCTTACACATGGCAGAATGAGCACCCTTGATTCGGTAGGTAAGAGTTTCTGATTTAGATTCACCTTGGCATACCCTAGAACCTTCCCAATGAGGGGATCTATTTTTGAAAACTCTGTGGAATTCCACAGAGTAAAACTCTGCGAGTTGCTCCCACCCCCAGGTAATAGGCGATTAAGATCAAGAGTCAAGCGAATGTATACCCTACAATCATCGAAGAATCAGAATAAAGCTTTATAAGTGACATAGAAGAGGATCAACAGACACTAAGAAGATCCAAAAGTGCATGATTACCTTGCCATATGTATTCATCACCAGAATGGGCTTACTATTTGAGAGATGTGCCAAGTAGTTCAAATGAAATCCCAGATTACCTGACCACTGCATTGTTTAATCCTCCATAACATGCCACAATGACATACAGCATAGATTAAACAAAATATTTGAAACAAATATTGCAAATGAGAACGTGTCAAACATTATTATTTGAGCTTGAAATTGAAAGAAAGACAAGTGATTAACTGGGTTAAAATCAAACAGAAAAGAGACAAATAAAAAAAGAGGTAATCTATTAAAAAGAAACAAGAAGATTTCCCTAATTCCAAGGCTGCACTAGAAGGTTAGGAAAAACACATTTAGAAGAAGACAGATGTCGTATAGGGATGACTCACAAGATTATTGTTTATGAGCTGAATTATATAATTGTAAGCCAACTTAGAAAACTTGCACCAGTAGACGTTAAGGCAGAGAATTGAATCTGTTTGCTACTATATTCTACTAAAGGTCTGACTGTAGACAAACGTGTGTTCTTACCAAAGCTAGATGTAGTATCATTATAGGTGTTACTTTAATAGTTGTATTAATAGTAGTCATAACACTGAGAGTTAGGCTAAATTTTACACCAGAGATAGAGATGTGTGTAACTACACCTGCAGCTACAACACCTGCACACACAATGGAGGAAACAAATTAAATAGCTTCATTTGTAGACAGTTGGAAAGAAGAGCTGTTGGCTAACGTTTATTCTAGACTAGTTCAGGAATACACACAAGCTTTAAATACCAAAGATTGTTATCTTTGCACACGTTTACTTCTTCAGCTCCAGATGAGGGACGTAGCACCACATACCAGTTACTAGTGCCATGGCTATGAGATCTGCTAACTTCACTATTTTTGGGGACCTAAATTTACATTTTGATGAGCCTTCAGAGATATAAATTAGTAGCTTCCTTGCAGACCCTGCAGCATGTCAATTAAATAAATAGTCTCTGTCCCCACCCATGTCACAGGCCACTTGCTAGACCCCATTTTTTCAAACATTCCATCTCTCATTGTTAGTTCGCCTAGTCCGGTCTGTTGGTCTGACCACTTTTTGATCTCGGTGTCCCTCGTGGTTCCAGTACCCCTGAATAAGGGTATTCAGAAATTGGGTCTTCGCTGCTGGGGTGAGCCTACGTCCCCTAGCAGCCCATTTCCTTCACTGGGCCCAGAAGGCAAGGCTCCGCTGTACTCACACTTTTAAGCCGTTCAACACACTCACGGCGTGGAATGCTGCACTTGTTTGGCCTTCACTGGTAGGGTGGGAATGCATCCCCTAGCAGCCCATTTTCTCCATGTGGCCCAGAAGGCGGGGCTCTGCTGAACCTGACCATTAAGCACTTCTACACACCTGTGGGATGCACAAGGGCATGCCCAGGTGACCAGGCCAAGAGTAGGCCCATCTGCGCTTGTCAGAGCGAAGAGGAGGCTGGGCCATCCCTCTTGGCCCCAATGCGAAGGCGCCAATATTTTACTAATTTAAAACTTGCTCCTGGACATAGATAACACCCTGTAACAACTCTTGCTGGACATTATTGTTTTCTACAATCGCCTAGCTCAAAAGACTGACCCTTGAGGGTTTATAGGGTTGTGGAAGCTGGGCCATTTACTCTCAGCCGACTACTCCTATCACTGGATCTTATTTATGGTCCTTTGCTTGGCTTTATGTTGGGCCAGATGCTACTTTTGATAGCACTTAGAAATTGACTGATATTGATGTTAAATTGTCAAATTGGCTATAAAGGTGACAGGATCTAGGCAGTCCTAAGGGCTTGGTAACATACTTAGCAAAGTGATCCTTTGTTGCTTGACCTGCAATAGAACTCACACCCAGAACAAGGTTCCATCTCACGTCCACTAAGAAACCAATTAATTAGCAGTGCTTATCTCATTTAAAAACTCTAGTAAGTTCCCATCTGAATGGTGCCCATGTCATTATTGCCCCCATAGTTGTATGTGGCGCTCACTTAAATTAATGAAAAATGTGGACACGCAATGCAGTGGATAATTCTGTTGAGCTACGGAAGGCCAAGAAGCAAGCCAAACATGCAGCTGAAAATTGTACCTTAGACAAGATAGATGTTTTAGTTGAGGAAGTAGAGGGCTTGCTGAGTGCTAAGGAGAAAGGGAGTAAGCTAGCGAAGAACAAACAAATTTAGGCATGGGGATATTATGTCCTCCCTTACTAAACCATGTACTAGGGCAGGGGAGGCTAGGCCGGTTAGCGCACCAATGCATCAGTATGGCACTAGGGAACCAACCAGCAAACTCCTGACCACAGAAGATGATTAAAGTGAGACATATGAAAGGCCAACAACCCCCAGAGTGGTTAATGTAGAGTGCAATACCATATTTTCATCCCTGGGAATCGAGGAGGGAGACACAGCCCTAGATACTTCAGCTCAAAGTGGCCATGTAACTCCTAGACAACAGCCTGTGGGTAGCGCAGTCAAGGCACAGTTGAATTACTTGAAGGCTGAGGTAGTATGGTTAAAAAAAATGTATCTCACTTGCACAGACATTGACTGATAAAGTAGACACACTGACAGAACTATAAAATATTATTGCAGGGATGGGGTGGAACAGTTCACCCAGATCCAATAGTAGTGTTGAGCCCAACCATTTTAATACTGCTACTTTAAGTAATACACCTAATCGTAGAGTGGAGACATTTCCCTCAACCTTGGGTCTTTGGGCCTGCACATCAAAGAGGGGGAATGCCAAACAAAGGGGCGTAGAACACATTGCAGGAGACAAAAGCACCATATTTACTCAGGCCCCAACACATAATCAGAGCTTGATGATGAGTATAGATAACTCTGTAAGGAATAAAATTCAGGTCTCCTATACCAGACATTGAAAAAAACGGAAACTGCATTGTGCATCCTTGCACACAGAGAGAAGGTTGCAAGTGGCCACTTAGCCAAAGATTGTTTTATGACAAATATGTACAAACTGATGCCTGGATCTCCTGAAAGCAGAGATGTATTAATCAATAACATAATTAGTTGGCAGTGGCATGTCCGCAACTGCAGATCAATAATAAGGGAGCATATTGTTGAGCCAATATGCTACAAAAACAAACATAGTAGCATGGACTATATCATTAGAAGATTTACCAATAGTGAAATAAATGAGGACTTTATTGGCATGGAACAAGGATCAACATTAAACAGTGGATCAAACATCCGTATAAAAATTAATTTGCCTCACAATCTATTTTCAGATAGCCATAATGAGCTTGCACAGCCAATACATGAGGCGGCTAGGTTTGGAGCTAAAAGAACCTACTACTTAGTGACCTCTGACACAGACTGACACTCCCAGGTCCACTGGTTTAAAACAGACACTGTGTGTCTTCCAAATATTTAAAATATCTTGAATTCTTGCGAAACTTTGCAAACTTTAAGAAGCAATAAAAGCTTCTTAATGAGAGATCTTAGCTTATTTCTTGATCTGTTGTTATTTGAACAGTTTATTTGGCTAAAAGTGTTATGCTTATGCTTGAATCTTTGATTAGGACCCTTTATGGGTATCTGAACTGTCACCTGAAAGCCTTCCATGCTTATGACGAGCTCAGCTCGTCATGATGCACAGTGGAGCTGTGCACATGACGGGCTGAGCTCGTCATACCTGCTGAGGCTGGCCCACGCGTGGCTAATTCCCCGCTTGTGCGGGGGTTCAATTGGAGTGGGCGGAGTCATGACGAGCCCAGATCATCATGAGCACAGTTCCACTGTGCAGCATGATGAGCTGGGCTCGTCACGAGCGCCGCGCCGCGCGCGCGGTCCCTCCCCACAGCACAAGGGAATTAGCCCTGCGTGGAAGGGGTTAATTCTTTCTCATATTAAATTTGTAATATTTAGAATAGGGAAGTTTCTTTATGGAACATGCTTGTTACATTTTATTGTATTGATACTTTATTTGATTTACTAAATTGACTATCTAATTTATAAATATTGATTGACTGAGATGTTAACCTTTAATGATTAAACTTGGAAAATAATACCTAAATAAGAACGACTAACTAAAGAGTTGAAAATTAAAACTTTAACTCACACTTGACTCTCTTTATTGACTGAGCTAAAGCAAAGATCATTTAAAAGGTTTGATATTGCCTTCAGCTATTTACATCTCTTTTGACATCAAAGATCCATCGACCTGCACATAGGATTCGTGGTGATGAGTAAATGATGGAGAGACTGAAGCGCAAACAATCTTTGATTGCAAATAATATATTGGGAACATAGCAAACTATTTCAGAGACAGATCAGAGATAGAGATGCTCTTGGTGACGGTGCCATGCAAGTGACAATAGTAAACAAATAATACAGTTTACAAATAATATATGCATGTGTAGTCCTAACCACTAGGAAACATACACAACATAATCCTGACATGTAATGGTTCAGAATTGAATTGTGACTGTCAATTAATGAGGGCTAAAGCTAAGAAAAGTTGATGTTTCGACCCTGCCGACTGATTTGAATGAGAATAAGCCACTGCCTTCAGAGATTACACATTCCTTATGCATGTATTGCCTTTGCAGAATATGTTCCCTGCTTCCTACAAATCACATTCTTTGATTCAGTGCTTTTTACTCAACAATCCCTGCTAACTTCCTTTTTTTTCCATGATGAGTTTCCCTTCAGGTCCTAACCCCATCGCTGCTAGGCCTTTTCCCCTCCTGTGCTAAGCCTTTTTTGGGCGATTTGGGGTAGTGAGCCCTTAGGCCCCTGTAACTTTTTGACCACATAAGGTATCCACGCCAAATTTGCGTCCTTTTCTTCCAACATCATGTGGATTCTAAAGGTGCACAGGGTTTGTGGATTCCCTTAGAGGGGTCCCAGAAATTAAGCAAAATACAATATAATATTTGTTTTTTTTTCAGAAAAACGGGTTGCAAATGAAAGCCTCTGGGTTTTTCCCTGCAAATGTTATCAAAAAAGGGTTTGTGGGGCTGAAATCAGCATTTTCCCAGCTTTTAGGAAATGACAGTCTTTTGTCAGAGAACAACCATTTCTCACAGAGTTTTGGCTTTTTTCTGGGTCATTGCCTATTTTTGCTTTTTTAGTGCTTTCAACCTCCTTCCGGTTAATGGTAGAAATGAGTTTGAAAGCAATAATGGATCCTGAAAAGCTATACATTTTCAAAAAGTAGACAAAATTTTGAATTCAGAAAGGGGTCATTTGTCGAAATCCATGAAGGTTTCTTTATAGAAACTAACGGTTAAATATTGGAAAAATTGAAAATTTGTTGAAAAAAACAGCCTTTTGTCTCAACGTTTTCACCTGTAACTTCTTGTAATTTTTACATCTCTTTGGAAGCAATATAATGTTACATCCGTTAGACCTTCCTGGTTGTGGGGATATACAGGACTTGTAGTTTCGCCAGGAACCTGACGAACCCAGAGCCAAAAACTGAGTAGCAACTTGCAATGGTATTTTATTACATACCGGGTATAGAGCAATTATTCTGGGAAAATGTACACATGGAAAAATCGGTATGAAAGACACCTATGTATTTTTTAATTGAGTACAAATTATAGAGTTTAGAGTATATATTTCCACATTTTCAAAATTGGGACGACTCATACTAGCATGAGAATTATTTGTCATTTTTCAAAATGATTTTTTCTTTACACAATGTCTTTCATTTTGAAGGGAGAAATGCGTGAAAACTCAATAGGTAATAACAGTTGATTTACATATCTGAATTACCCTAGGTCTCCAGATAAAAACAGGACCTCACTTGTGTGGGTCGGCCTTGTGCCTGTGACAGGAAACGGGGCAAAATGCAACGTGGTCATACCTCAATTTCGCAGTTAAAAATTGACCCTTTTTTGGCAAAGAGCCTAGCTGTAGTTTTTGCACCATAGCTCTGCCGGCACTTAGGGAAACCTAGCAAACCTATATATTTTTGTAAATTAGACATCCTGGGCAATCCATGATGGGGTGACTTGACTGCCTCCCACCAGGTTCTGTTACCCCGAATTCCTTGCAAACCGAAAAAAGTGTACAAAAAAACACATTTTCCCCACATTTCTGTGGTGGAAAGTTCTGTAATCTGCGTGGATCCACAAATTTCCTTCCATCCTGCGTTTCGCAAAGTCTTCCGAGAGAAATAGTACCCCACTTGTGTGGGTCGGTCTAGTGCCTGCGACAGCAAACGGCGCAAAACGCAACGTGGTCACACCTCAATTTCGCAGGGAAAAATGAGCATGTTTTGGCAAAATGCCTACCTGTCGTTTTTGTACCCTAGCTCGGCCGGCACCTAGGGAAACCTAGCAAACATATACATTTTTAAAAAGTAGACACCCAGGGGAATTCAGGTTGGGGTGACTCGACTGCCTCCCACCAGGTTCTGTTACCCAGAATTCCTTGTATAACAAACAAATTAACAAAAAATGCATTTTCCTCACATTTCTGTGGTGGAAAGTTCTGGAATCTGCGTGGATCAACAAATTTCCACCCACCCCAAGTCCCCCAAAGTCTTCTGAGAAAAATGGTACCTCACTTGCGCGGGTCTGCCGAGTGCCTACGTCATGAAACGGCGCAAAACACAACGTGGTCGCTCCTCAATTTCACATTGAAAAATGGGCCTTTTTTGGCAAAGTGCCTACCTGTCGTTTTTTAACCCTAGCTCTGCCGGCACCTAGGGAAACCTAGCAAACCTATATATTTTTGAAAACTAAACACCCAGGGAAATTCAGGATGGGGTGACTCGACTGCCTCCCACCAGGTTCTGTTACCCAGAATCCCTTGCAAAGATAAAAAATTGAAGAAAAAAATAAATCGCATTTTCCTCACATTTCTGTGGTGGAAAGTTCAGGAATCTGCGTAGATCAACAAATTTCAACCCACCCCGCATTCCCCAAAGTCTGCTGAGAAAAATAGTACCTCACTTGCATGGGTCTGCCTAGTGCCTGCGTCAGGAAACGGCGCAAAACGCAACGTGGTCGCACCTCAATTTCACAGTGAAGAATGGGCCTTTTTTGGCAAAGTGCCTACCGGTTGTTTTTGAGCCCTAGCTCTGCCGGCACCTAGGGAAACCTAGCAAACCTATACATTTTTGAAAACTAGACACCCAGGGGAATTCAGGATGGGGTGACTCGACAGCCTCTCACCAGGTTCTGTTACCAAGAATCCCTTGCAAAGCTAAAAAAGTGACAAAAAAAACGCACTTTCCTCACATTTCTGTGATGGAAAGTTCTGGAATCTGCGTGGATCAACAAATTTCCTCCCACCCCGCGTTCCCCAAAGTCTTCTGAGAAAAATGGTACCTCACTTGCATGAGTTTGCCTAGTGCCTACGTCAGGAAACGGTGCAAAACGCAACATGGTCGCTCCTCAATTTCGCAGTGAAAAATGGGCCTTTTTTGGCAAAGTGCCAACCTGTGGTTTTTGAACCCTAGCTCTGCCGGCACCTAGGGAAACCTAGCAAACCTATACATTTTTGAAAACTAGACACCCAGGGAAATTCAGGATTGGGTGACTCGACTACCTCCCACCAGGTTCTGTTACCCAGAATCCCTTGCAAAGATAAAAAATTGAAGAAAAAAACGCATTTTCCTCACATTTCTGTGGTGGAAAGTTCCTGAATCTGCGTGGATCAACAAATTTCAACCCACCCCGCATTCCCCATAGTCTTGTGAGAAAAATGGTACCTCACTTGCATGGGTCTGCCTAGTGCCCGCGTCAGGACGCGGCGCAAAACACAAAGTGGTCGCACCTCAATTTCGCAGTGAAAAATTGGCCTTTTTGGGCAAAGTGCCTACCGGTTGTTTTTTAACCCTAGCTCTGCCGGCACCTAGGGAAACCTAGCAAACCTATACATTTTTGAAAACTAGACACCCAGGGGAATTCAGGATGGCGTGACTCGACTGCCTCCCACCAGGTTCTGTTACCCAGAATCCCTTGCAAAGATAAAAAATTGAAGAAAAAAATCGCATTTTCCTCACATTTCTGTGGTGGAAAGTTCAGGAATCTGCGTGGATCAACAAATTTCCTCCCACCCTGCATTCCCCAAAGTCTTCTGAGAAAAATGGTACCTCACTTGCGTGAGTCTGCCTAGTGCATACATCAGGAAACGGCGCAAAACGCAAAATGGTCGCTCCTCAATTTCGCATTGAAAAATGGGCCTTTTTTGGCAAAGTGCCTACCTGTCGTTTTTTAACCCTAGCTCTGCCGGCACCTAGGGAAACCTAGCAAACCTATACATTTTTGAAAACTATACACCCAGGGAAATTCAGGATGGGGTGACTCGACTGCCTCCCACCAGGTTCTGTTACCCAGAATCCCTTGCAAAGCTAAAAAATTGACCAAACAAATGCATTTTCCTCACATTTCTGTGGTGGATAGTTCTGGAATCTGGGTGGATCAACAAATTTCCACCCACCCAGCGTTCCCCCCGGTCTCCCGATAAAAATGGTACCTCACTTGCGTGGGTGGCTCAAGGACCCGCAACAGGCAAGGGCCCAAAACCTAATGAGGCGACATCAAAATTACCTATCACAAACCAATCTGGTTTTGCAAGGGGGTTCCCATGAGTTTTTGGCCCGGGGCTCGGCGGCCATCTAGGGAAACCTACATAACCCACACATTTCTGGAAACTAGACACCCGGGGGAGTCCAGCGAGGTATGGCTTGCGTGGGTCCCTCATCATCCTCCTACCCAGAATCCACTGCAAACCTCAAATTTCGCAAAGAAATTAGCTTTTTTCTCACATTTCTGTGTGGTAAAGTTGTGGAATCCGTGTGGATCCTGAAATATCCTCCCACCCAGCGTTTCTCCAAGTCTCCCAATAAAAATGGTACCTCACTTGCGTGTGTAGGCATAGTGGCTGCAACTGGAAAAGGCCCAAATCATACGGTGGAGACTTAAAAATTACCTATAGCAAAACTACCTTATTTTGTGGGGGGGCACCTGAGTTTTTTGCCCCGGGCTTGGCGGTCATCTTGGGAAACTACCAAACCCAAACGGTTCTGAAAACTAGACACCCGGGGGAGTCCAGCAAGGTATGGCATGCGTGGGTCCCCCAACGTTTACCTACCAAGAATTTCCTGCAAACCTTAAAATTAGGTAAAAAAACCACTTTTCCATACATTTTTGCGTGGGATCCCGTGCCGGCACAAATGTCCTACCACCCAGCGTTCCCCTTGTTCTCCCGAGTAAAATGATGAAAATTTGTGTGAGCCCAGTGATGCCACGCTTTTACACACAAAAATGTGTGAAAAAACAATTTTTTTCAGCTACATTTGAGGTTTGCTAGGGATTCTGGGTAAAGGAACGTTAGAGGATCCACACAAGCCATACCCCCTTGAAAGCCCCCGGGTGTCTACTTTCCAGAAATGTGTGGGTTTGCTAGGTTTCCCTAGATGGCAAGCAAGGAAGGAGTGAAAAACCCATGTGACCCCCCTAGCTAAACCAATTAGTTTTGAGAAAATTAGTTGTTTACTTCTGCAGCGTGACAATTTGGGCGCAATATTTCAAGGAAAATATGACGGACATTGTGAGTTTTGCAGGATATTGTGGATCAAATGAATTGTTAGATTTCACCAGAGAGACATCACCATGTACTCCCATGGGTTTTCAACAATATCTACAATTGGTAGGTTATTCGTAGGTGGAATGTACACCTTGGCAGAGAGACTAAATAGACCAAGATCCCTGCACAGCCATCTATTCCTGAAAACACACACATACTGGTTGGATTTGGCACGAGGGTGAGTGACCATTCACACCACCAGGTACAAAAGCAACTCATCACAACATTTACAAAAAAGTGACAAGGTGCACCCTGCTTCAAACATAAAAAAAAAACAATTACTACACAGACATCAAGTCCTCAAACACACACACATACTGGTTGGATTTGGCACGAGGGTGAGTGATGTTTCAGTATATACAATTGTATTAGCAAGTGATTTCACAAAAAATGAAATACACTGTTAATAATGGAAAGGACGAGAAACTGAACCATTGACTCACAGCTCGTGAGCTGTAAAGCCACGACAAGGCACCAACATCTTTACAGGCCATTCATACGTTTGACACATACAAAACATTCACACCGCCAGCCGCGGACCCATCACATTACTACACTTCCACCAGCAGACAACGCCATTCAAGGGCCCATCATTGTCACACGTCCACATTCCTGACACAGCAACTACACAAACTCATGGATTGCATGGAGTGGCGCACAGCTAGCACTGTGTGTAGTAACCAGCATTAAGTCACTTCCCAAACACCGCCAGCCGAGCACCAGTCTACGCACACCACCAGCCAAGCACCAGACCACACACACCGCCAGTCAAGCACCAGACCACGCACACCGCCAGCCAAGCACCAGTCCACACACACCGCCAGGCAAGCGCCACTCCACACACACCGCCAGCCAAGCACCAGTCCAGGCACACCACCAGCCAAGTACCAATCCAAACACACCACCAGGCAAGCGCACGACCACGCACACCGCCAACCAAGCACCAGACCACGCACACTGCCAGCCAAGCACCAGTCCACACACACCGTCAGCCAAGCACCAGTCCACAGACACCGCCAGCCAAGCACCAGTCCATGCACACCACCAGCCAAGCACCAATCCAAACGCACCACCAGGCAAGCGCAAGACCACGCACACCGCCAACCAAGCACCAGACCACGCACACCACCAGCCAAGCACCAGTCCACACACACCGCCAGGCATGCGCCACTCCACACACACCGCCAGCCAAGCACCAGCCCAGGCACACCACCAGCCAAGCACCAATCCAAACACACCACCAGGCAAGCGCAAGACCACGCACCCTGCCAACCAAGCACCAGACCCCGCACACCGCCAGCCAAGCACCAGTCCACACACACCACCAGCCAAGCGCCAGACCATGCACACTGTCAGACAATCGACACTACATGCAAACCAACATCATAATTTAGTTTTTTTTCAATATAAATAAAAAAACAAAAACAAATTGCAAATTGATACAAATCTACTAACACAACAACTAAGACTAAATACACTACACAAATGCCAACTTTGAAACTGAACAATAAGTTTTAAAGAATAGAGGCCAGGCAGTTCACTTTACCACTCATGGATGCTCCCAAAAATTCTTTTGCATGTGGTACATTCTAAAACAAGCAGGTACGCACAGCCCAGGGTAGAAGGGCAGTCTGGGTAGTACATACGAACCTCCTTCCACAAACCTCTTCGCCAACAGACTCTACATCTCCGACTGGGAAAGTCTTTTGAGGATGTAGGAGGAATTTGAGCAGGAAAGTGGCGATCTTTCAATCTGGCAACATCCTCCACCACTCCAACTCTAGGAACACTTGCCTGTTCCACTAAAACAAGGCTGCCTATTACAGACTCCTGAAACTTTACAAAAGTCATCTTTGACTGAGGACAAGATTGCTGGAACACAACAAAAGCATTAAAGGTTGCCAAGTGGAAATGATGGATAGCCAACTTCTTGTACCAAATGTAAGCCTTACGAAGAGCAGCATACGGTTCCAACCTCTGATCTACTCTGTCAACACCACCCATGTGCCTATTATAGTCTAAAATGCACACAGGTTTGCGCGCTTCTGCAACCTGACCCCAAACAGTCACCGGTTCAGTGCTTTCATCATGTATGGAAGTCAACATGTAGACATCTCACCTGTCTGAAAACTTCACAGCTAGAAGCTCCTCACAACGCAATGCACTGCACTGTCCCCGAGCAAGCTTTTGACAAACAAGTTCTTTTGGGAAACCTTTACGGTTAGAGCGGATTGTGCCACAAGCAACAGTGTCCACTTTGGCCAATTCCCTGAACAACCGCACACCAGTGTAGAAGTTATCTACATACAAATGATGGCCTTTGTTAAAAAATCCTCTACCAAGTTCCCACACAATTTTCTCAGTCTCTCCAAAAGTGGACGGACAACCAGGGGGGTTAATCCTGGATTCCTTACCAGTTTACACCCTGAAATTAGAGACATATCCAGTCCGACTGTCACACAGCATATACAGCTTAATTCCATAGCGTGCCCTCTTACTAGGAATATATTGCCTAAATACCAAGCGGCCCTTGAACAACACCAAAGACTCATCCACTGCAATTTCTTTCCCAGGAGCAAAGATCTCAGGAAATCGATCAACAAAGTGATCAATCACAGGCCGAATCTTGAAAAGACGGTCACAATCAGGGTGATCTCGTGGCAAAGCTAAACCATTATCGACAAAATGCATCATCCGAAGCAGAAGCAAATACCTATCACGAGTCATGACTGCTGGAAATATAGCAGTTGCCATCAAGGGACTAGTAGACCAATATGAAGCCATTGATGGTTTCCTAAGCAAGCCCATCAAAAAAGTTAAACCCAAAAACGTTTTCATCTCTTCTAAATTTGTGGGAGTCCACCGGGTAGCTCTAGCGTGGGGCCTAAGGCTGGCACTGTTCTCCCTCAAAAACTGTTCTGCATACAAATTAGTCTGCTCCACAATCTCTGCCAAAAACACATCATCCATAAACAACTGATAAAAATCAATCGCCAAAATGTTTTCAGTGTTCACCCTACACCCTGGAACACCAGTAAAGTCTGGCAATGCCGGCTGCACCATGCCTGGGGCAACCCTGAGGTCAGAACTTTCAACGGGAAGATTGCAACCCCCTGCTGCCGCACAGCTGCCTCTTGCCTCACTATACCAACAGGAAGTCTTGCAGCCCCAGGCTGCTGCCCAGCTGCCTCTTGTCTCACTATACCAACGTGAAGTCTAGCAGCCCCAGGCTGCACCCCAGATGCCTCTTGCCGCACTATCGGCACAGCAATGTCCTCCTCTAACACAGGCACTTCATCCACACCAAAAGTAGCTTCATCAGCACTCAGAGTATCTTCATCATCAGACAATGCCATGTGGAGAGAAAACTCACTACCAGAATCTTCACCTCCCACCTCTGCCTCAGAATCAGAGTCAGTCTCTGCACCATGGTCAAAAAGCATTCCAACAACTTGCTGAGCAGTAATCCAGCGGCTAGCCATTATCTGTACTAAGAAAGGAGACTGCACAAACAACTCAACAACCAACACTGTGCAAAGTAGGTAAAAAAATGTAAGCCTTTATCACAAAGATCTATATACTGAAAAACTATACAATTCACTTACAAAATACAGCTACACTCACCAGCACCTACTCTGCAAAGACACAGCAAATAGTCAACGATATCCCACTAGAAAGAAGAAAAAAAAGTTAAATCTACAGAAAGCAAAATACACATCAAGCACAAATGCAAAACATGTTTCACAATCACAAAAAACAGAAACCAAACATACTCGTATTACTACACACTTTGCAAAAAAAACATTGACATTAAAATTGTACAAAAAAGGTCTCTTACCAAACACATGCAACTACACAAACAGCAGAACCACCAGTGACGAAACCGCACACTGCAACAGTCTAAAGAGAAAATAAAACATTACACTTTACAAGAAAAAAACAATACACATTACAACAGGCTATGTCACAGGGTATGTCACAAATGGGGTGTCTGTCCCCATGGGGGGCAGAATATAAATCTTTTTAAATTTGGGCCCCCTGGAAGCAACCCTTGCCCAAGGGGTCGCTTCCATTTAAAATACAAAGATTTCCCTGGTGTCTAGTGGGGTTTTTTGCTCCCTCCTGAGGGCAGAAAGGCCAAATTAAGACACTGAATATATTTTTTAACAAATATGGGCCCAAGGAAGCGACCCTTGGACAAGGGATCACTTCCATTTTAAAGAGCAACAAAATCCCTGGTGTCTAGTGGGCTTTTCTACCCCCCCTGGTCCAGAATCGGAAAAAACAGCCGATCTGCCCCCAGGGGGGCAGAAAATTCTAAAATATTTAAATTGCCCCCTGGAAGCGACCCTTGTCCAAGGGGGTTGCTTCCTTTACAAAAAAAAACAATCCCTGGTGTCTAGTGGCCCCAGGGGGGGCAGAAAAGTCTGATTCAATGATTGCCCCCTAGGAAGCGACCCTTGCCCAAGGGGTCGCTTCCTTTTTACAAAAAAAGACATCCCTGGTGTCTAGTGGGGGCATTCCTGGTGCAGGATCGCGATGCTGTGCGCGATCCTGCACCAGGAATGCCCTGCATTGGGACATCAGGGGAGAGGAAACAGCGTTTCCTACCCCCGATGCCTCAAGGCACCGAGAAACGCCACCCCTGCCCCACCGGAGAGCCAAAACTTACCTGCTCTCTGGACGCGCTGGAAACAAATGGCTTCCAGCGCGTCCAGCGCTTCCTGAAGACGTCGGCATGTCACCAGGAAACGTGGGGGGCCCGGGGGTGGCAGGGGAAAGTTTTCCGCTGCCACCCCTTCACCAAACAAAAAAATCGATGCGCCAGGGGGGTAGCGCCAGCGCTCCCTCCGAGGGCTGTGTCGATGACGGAGCGGTTCCGTCATCAGCACAGCCCAACCAATGCTAATGACGGAACCGCTCCGTCATCAGCATCGAAGGGGTTAAGGTAATGTGTGTTGTGTTTAGGGAGCACCAGCATGTCTCAGAGGGCGCGTTTAACTTCTCAGTCCATTCTGCTAAGTTCTATTACAGTGATAATAAGTAAATAAGTTCTATTACAGTGATAATAAGTTAAAAAAAAAGCAGTGGAGCAACTTAGTCCTATACATTGCAGTGAGGAGTCATCAAAACTATGCAAAGAATTAAGAGGTGATTGATTTGAGATTGTGTGCAAACGTAAGGGGGCATGGAGGAATCAAATTGATGTTCCATTGACTAGTGCACCTGATAGGATCTAAATTCATGACCAATGATGTGCTCCTTAAATTGTTGGGATTTTATACTGCTTCTTAAATTGCAGATGTGAGTGGACAAACTCAATGTATGTCAGAATGTTAATTCCGATCCTATGTCATAGAAGAAGAAGACTTGAATCCTGACTTTATTGTATTGCACTCTTTGATTTTGAGCCCAGTGGTGTCTTCATCCTCTGTGATATGTTGCACATATCCAAGAAAGATACATGCCATATCCTGTTTGCAAAATATGTATACTGCAGACAAATCTGTAATTGCCTCCAAACTCTCAAATGAGGTTCTCAGTTTTATCATTGTTCTGCAATTTAGCTCCAGATTTTATTTAAAAAACATGTGTATTTAGACCTTACATCTGGGCTAATAATCTCTGGTCTTTAAGTGGAAAGAAAATGTGTGTCTTCCAAATATTTAAAATATCCTGAATTCTTGAGAAACTTTGCAAACTTTAAGAAGCAGTCCTAGCCTTGCATTTGGATACAATAGCGCGGCCCTAGAGCGGATTTTGGGCAACAGTTATTTCACATCCTTGAACCTTACTTTGGCCGTGAACATCTAACAGTCCTGGGTGACCTGAATTTTCATTTAGAGAAGGTGCTGGTTAGTGATACTTTCACCCTGCTGGATGCCCTGTCCTCCTGTGGGCTGTCTCAGCTGGTGAGAGGAGCCACCCATCAAGCTGGTCATACGCTTGATAGGGTTTTCTCCAATGACATCAGGTTGACTGTAAAGGACCCCCTTCCCCTCTCTTGGTCGGACCATTTCGCCGTACCGATTGAAGTGACCTCTCTGATCGTAGACAGGAAAGAAAAGGTCCCGAGCAAAATGGAATCACGGAGGAATTTTAAAAATATTTCTAATATTTCTCTTGCCCCCTGGATTTCTAGTCTGTCCATTCCCCAGGAGGCAGATGTCCATCTGGCGGTCTCGCAGTTTGGCAATGCTGTTACTATGGCATTTGACGAACTGGCCCCTGCCAGGCTGCGTTATTCGGCGAGGAAAAAAACATCGGCTCCGTGGTTCTCTGAGTACCTAAGACTCCTTAGACAAGGAGTCAGGAGACAGGAGCGTCTTTGGCATACCAGCTGGGATCTAAGGGATAAAGAGGCACATAAGATCTTATTGAGGGGCTATAAGGTGGAGGTTATAAGGGTGAAACAGGATATATTTCACTGCTCTTACCATTTCACTCTCCTCCCCAAAAGAGCTCTTCAAGATTGTCGACTCTCTGACATCCCTGCAGACCCCAGATCCTGTTATTGCCTCCCAGCTACTTTGTAACAACATAGCGCACTTTTTTCAGACCAAGATCGCGGATATCTACTCAGCTTTAGAGCTACAGAGGTCTATACCCTCTGAGCCCTCTGCCCCCTCTGTTCCCGCATTAGCTTCCCTTGAGAACTCTCCATTGGAACGCCTGACCTCCTTTCCCCCTCTCTCCCTCCAGGAACTAGAGAACCTCCTGGATAAAATCAGGTCTGGTTCCCCTTTAGATGCCTGTCCGCTTAAGATCCTCAAGCAGTGCAGGGAATCCCTCCTGCCCCCACTTGTTAAGATCATGAACAGGGCTATGAGGGACGGCATCTTCCCTCAGCAATGGAAGAGGGCAGTGGTAAAGCCGCTGCTCAAGAAACCATCTCTCGATCCTGGGGTATTAAAGAACTTCCGCCCTATCTCACTGCTCCCTGCTCCTGCGAAGATTCTGGAAATCCATCTGAATAAGCATCTTGCGAGCTTCGTGGAAAGCTCAGGTCAGCTGGACCACTCGCAGCATGGTTTCAGGAGGGAACACAGCACCGAGTCTGCCCTCACCATAGTGTTGGATAATATCCGCACAAGAGTGGATGGGGGTCAGACCACCCTCCTGATCCTGCTAGATCTCACAGCTGCCTTCGACACCCTTTCTCCCTCAGTTTTAACTTCTCGCCTGAGGGAGATTGGGGTTGAGGGGTCTGCCCTGTGCTTGCTGACCTCCTTCCTCGATCAGAGAGAGCAGAGGGTGAAGCTGGGGGACTTTCTATCTCCATCCCTGTCTGTGCAATGTGGGGTCCCTCAGGGGTCGGCATTAAGCCCGACCCTTTTTAACATCTATGTGACCCCACTTGCCAGACTCATAAGATCTTTTGGCATGGAGGAAGTTTCCTATGCCGACGACACCCAGATCCTCGTCTCTCTCTCCCAGTCGGCCAGTTCGGCTGCCTCCAACTTTAGATCTTGCATGGAGGCAGTCGCTCAATGGATGATTCACAATTCATTGAAATTAAACGGGGAGAAGACGGAGTTCATGGTGTTCGGAGGAAAGGAAGAGACATGGTCGGCGGATTGGTGGCCGGACTCTCTGGGAGCCTGTCCTGTCCCTGCTATATCAGCTAAAAATCTAGGAGTTCTGATTGACCCCACCCTCAGCATGCGCCAACAGGTCAATAGGACAGTCTCAACCTGTTGGGGTATTATCCATGTATTGAGGAAGATCAGACACTATCTCTCTCAGCAGGCCAGAAAACAGATAGTGATTGCACTTATTGGCTCCCGTCTGGACTATTGTAATGCGCTGTATGAGGGACTAAACAAGGGTCTGCTACAGCGTTTACAAGTGGTCCAGAACGTGGCGGCCAAATTTGTTTTAGACCTGCCTAGACGCGCCTCGGCCACATCCGCCAGAAAATCACTACACTGGCTCCCCATTGAAGACCGGATCCTCTTTAAAACATTGTGCTTGACTTATGGGGCTTTGGCCAGAGGTAGTGCCACTGGGATCGGATCCATCCTGTCTCCCTATAGCCCCTCGAGGAATCTATGCTCTAGCGACAAGTCTCTTTTATCAGTGCTCCGCATTCGTAGAGCTAAATGGAGTGGCAAAGCCTTCTCCACTCTGGCACCTAAGTGGTGGAACACTCTTTCGGGGGATCTTAAGTCCCTTCCCACCATGCAGTCATTCAGAAAGGCTCTGAAAACTCGGCTTTTTGCGAAGTCATACTCGTAGTTGTGCTCTGTCTTTCTATGTCCTGATCTGTTTTGTTAGGCGCCTTGATGCCTTCGGGTTTTAGTTGCGCACTATAAATTTTATTTCATTCATTCATTCATTCATTCATTCATTCAGGCTCTTGGTGACAACAAAGAAAAAGTTAGGCCAATGGTAGTCTTCCAGATGTGTAAAACAGCATTGACGCATTATGAGCTCTGCAAAATAAAAAGTCCTAGAGGAGACCCATGAGATTTTCAGAAATGCTGAATCTTCACAAAATTCTCCCAAAAAAGTCTATCCAGCTCAGCTCCTATCCTGAAAGTTTGGAAGTGATTTGTCAAGTGGGGGCTGAGAAAAAAGTGGGGTCCCAAAATGCCTTTTCCCAATGTTAATTTCAATTGGAAATTTTGCGACGAGCTACAGCCCGAACTGCTGAACGGAATTACCCTAAATGTTGCAGAAAGGTAGAGTTTGGTTCAGAAAGCAACTTTTTTTTTAAATGGTGTAAATCCGTTCAGTAGTTTTTGAGAAATTCAAAAAATAAGAGTCAAAAAATCATTTTCCCATAGGAAACTTTGTGCAAGGCTACAGCCGAAACTACTGAACGGAATTTCCCCGAATTTGGCACAAAGGTTGTACATGGGTCAGAAAGCAACCTTGTTTTAAATGGTGTAAATCCGTTCAGTAGTTGCTGAGAAATTAGAAAAGTAAAACAAGTTTTGATAGCTGGGCGGAGCCTAAGTCGCGTGCGAGAGCTTCACTGTGATTGGCTGCTAGTAGTTCAAACCAGGAAGTGTTGGCAGCCATCTTGTGGCTCAGTAGAAGCGAGTCACCAGAAAACGGAGAAACAAAGGTAGAAAACAAGGAAAGAGGGCAGGGTAGAAACACCCTGACCCCCTAGGCCTGCTTAGCGGGTCATAGAAGGAACCCCAGGGCCCCAAAAAGTATTTAAAAAAAAATCTGCAGAATTTGCGCTGGGGTCGCGCGTTTTAATTTAATGAGGCTAGGTTATGCGGGGGTTCGCAGGGGTTGCAGTGGCCCGCTGGGGTTCGTGCAGTGCTGAACAGAATTACGGCATATTTGGCAGGGAGAAAGGTGATGGTCCAGAACACATGCATTTGTTTAAATGGTGTAAATCTGCTCAGTAAGAAATATCAAATTTTAAAGATATAGATATTTTAGAATTCTGACATGTGATTGGCTGAGGGGTTACAAGCACGAGCGTGTGGCTCATTGGCTGTGAACTGTTGAAACCGGGAAGTGTTGGCAGCCATTTTGTGATTTACTCCGGTTGCTCGTATGTCTCCATGTAGAAGCCATTGGGTGCGCAGTATTACCTCTGTGAAGCAACACTGACATCTGTGTGAGATATGCCTTTCACGCTGCCTCGCCTCATATCACTAGGTCGCGACTATGCCTTTAGAAGCGCGTTCGTCGGCTCCCACATCTTTACAACTGAAAGCTAGTATATTGCTGTGGGGAGCAGGTGTCCCTTTGCGAGACTGCGTACGAACTATTGATAAGTCACACTATATGAGTATTGAAAAGACATTTTGTGATTGAGTCCGTCAGCTTGCATCTGTCCGAGGCATCTCTGAAAACATATTGGAGCTCTGTCTGTGAGAGATTCCCCTTTCACGCTGCTTCTCCCCACTTCAGAAGGTAACGCACCCTGTTCCCATATCACCAACATACCCCAACAACCTTATTGGGCCCGCAAGTCTGCCTCTGCCAACTAGTGGTGGGCTCGCAGCTGTTCCGGTGGGACTTCTCGGGGCTGCAGTAGTATCTATGAAGTCAAGACTGAAAATATACCGCAGGTCTCTCTCTGTGAGATACCCTCTTCACGCTTCCTCTGCCTAACATCACCACTTCGCAGCTATGCCTTTAGAAGCCAGTTCGTTAACTTGCAGCTCTCTACCGTTGCGAGCTACTACGCTGCTGTGCCTCTACCTCTGCGAGCTACCACCCTGCTGTTCCGTTGGGAGCGGACGACCCGTAGTTCTCCCTCTGTGAGTCGAGCCCATGGGCCGCAGTTGTCCCTCTGCAAGCCTGGGTGAGAACTGTTCATAAGTCACACTACATGAGTATTGAAAAGCCGTTTTGTGATTCAGTCCGTCAGCTGGCATCTGACGGAGACATTTCTGAAAACATATCGGAGCTCTTTCTCTGAGAGATACCCCTTTCACGCTGCATCTCCCCACATTAGCAGGTAACACACCCTCTTCCCACATCACCAGCATACCCCCAACAACCTTCTTGGACCCGGAAGTGTCCCTGTGTGGTTGGACAAATATGAATCTTATTCATGTATAGATTTACATATAAAACTTTTCATTTAAACAAAACAACAACAAATAAAACTATGTACAGCCGTGGTGTGTCATCGCTCGTCCATTTGTCAATCACAGCCTGCAAGACAAAAAGAAAGATAAGATGGTGCATCGTGCATCCAGGAAAAGAGAGAGCGAGAGAAAGAGTGTGAGAGAGAGAGAGAGAGGGAGGAGAAGAGAGAAATAGTGAGAGAGAGGAAGATAGATAAAGAGAGAAAGAGTGAGAGAGAGAAAGAGTAAGATACAAAGAAGAGAAGAGAAACAGTGTGAGAGTGAGAAACACAGAGAGAGAAAGATTGAAAAAGAAGAAGAGAGAAAGAGTGAGCTACAAAGAAGAGAGAAACAATGTGAGAGAGAGGAAGATAGAGCAAGAGAGACAAAGAGAGAAAGAATGAGATACAAGGAAGAGAGAAAGAGCGAATCAGTGTAAGAGAGAAGAAGCGAGAGAGAAATAGTGAGAGAGAGGAAGAGAGAGAAAGAGTGAGAGAGGAAGAGAGAAAGAGTGAGAGAGAGAAAGCAGCCAAAGAGAGAAAGAGTGAGGCGGAGAGCAAGACAACGAGAGAATCAGTGTGAGAGACAGGAAGAGAGAGATAATGAGAAAAACAATGTGAGAGAGAGGAATAGAGAGAGGTAAAGAATGAGAAAGAAGAGGAGAGAAAGAAAGAATGAGACAGAGAAAAAGAGAAAGTGTGAGAGAGAGAAAGGAACAGATGGAGAGGGAGTATCGAGACTGGAAAAATCTTTGCAGCTCACCTTTGTGTCATCGGTGTGTCTACAACCATGTGCCAGGAGACAGTGCAGACCTCAAGTTTAGTGATCTGAAAGATAAAGAGAGAAAGGTGGGAGAGAGAAAGAGTAAGATACAAGGAAGAGAGAAAGAGAAACAGTGTGAGAGAGAGGAAGACAGAGAGAGACGGAGTGAGAGAGGAAGAGAGAGGGAAAGGCTGAGAGAGAGGAAGAGAGTGAGAAAGAGTGAGAGAGAAGAAGAGAGAGAGAGAAAGAGTGAAAATGGAAGAGAGAAAGAGTGAGGGAGAGGAAGAGAGAGAGAAAGAGTGAGAGAAGAAGAGAGAAAGAGTGAGAGAGAAGAAGCAAGCCAAAGAGAGAAAGAGTGAGACACAGAGGAAGACAATGAGAGAAACAGTGGGAAAGGCAGGAAGAGAGAGATAAAGAGAGAAGCAGTGTGAGAGAGAGGAAGAGAGAGAGATAAAGATTGAGAGAGAGGAGGCGAGAAAGAAAGAATGAGACAGAGAAAAAGAGAAAGTGTGAGAGAGAGAAAGGAAGAGATGAAGAGGAAGCGTTGATACTGGAGAAAATCTTTGCAGCTAACCTTTGTGCCACCAGTGTGTCTCCAACCACATGCCGGGAGATAGTGCAGCCCTCAAGTTTAGTGATCTCAAAGATAGTATAGAATTAGTAACTGTAGAGTACATACAACTGCACACTCGTAATTCTATTTTTCAGTAATGTGCAATAAGGGTGGTGCACCTCATCCATTCCCACTGCTTGGAGGTGTCTGTGCGCTCTTGTGTGCACAAACTGCTGCACAATATCGACTCCCACCGCCCAGAGGCGGCTGGCCGCTGCTGTGGAAAGAAGTCTATCTGCTAACCTTCCGCCACCGACATGTGCGTAAGAGGATCCACCACGTGCTGAAGCAACAATCTGAGCCGTCGCGTACACGCGGTCCAACTGAACTCAAAATTCAGATTGGGTGTTAATTGTCATGATGGCCACACATCAACGCATATTTTTCACGTGTTCAGCTCTGGTGGTGTTGTGGGGTGAACGCTGATTCTTGATTCACAGCCTGTTAGATAAAAAGCAAGATAAGATTGTGTGTCATGTGAACTTTGACTATCTTGAGAACTATCTCTAGCTATTTCAGCTGCAATAGTTCTTTCTTGATTTATCTCTTCGTTCAACATTTGGAGATTATTTGGAAAAATTGTACATTCAATGCTATCTTTTTAGTTTGAGTTTTGAGTTTTAAATTATTTATAAAGCGCGCGTTCACCGGAACGGTTCCATGGCGCTATGATAGACCAAGTCCTCAGAGACAAGAAAAACGGAAGGGGGATAGACAATAATTTATTGGGAAAAGGCTTTGGCGAATAAAAATGTCTTTAAAGCCTTTCTAAAGAGTGAATATTGGGTAGTACATCTCAGGTGGACTGGGAGGGAGTTCCAGAATATGGGGGCAAGAGTGGAAAATTTGGAGCCTCCCCATTTCTTCCGGCGGAATCGGGGGATGGTCAGCAGATGTAGGGTAGAGGAGCGGAGCTCCCTGATAGGGACGTAAAGTTTGATCTCTGAGGAGATAAACGTAGGGGCAGAGCCTGACTGGGCCTGAAAGGCAAGGCAGCCTACCTTAAATTGAGAGCGTTCAAGAATGGGGAGCCAGTGTAGGGATTTCAGAAGGGGAGTGACATGGTGAGATCTGGAGAGATTGAAAACCAAACGAGCGGCTTGGTTCTGAACCAGCTGCAGTCGACGCACGTTGTAGGCAGGCATGCCGTAGTAGAGGGAGTTGGCGTAGCCCAATCGAGAGATGACCATAGCCAGTGTGATAAGTTTTAGGGCCGTGAAGGAGAAAAACCGGGAGACCCTTCGGATAGTGCGGAGAGACAAAAAAGAGGAAGAAACCACCGAGCTCACCTGGGAATGTAAAGTGAGTTGGTCATTAAGTTTAATGCCAAGGGTTTTAACAGCGGGGGAAGGAGAGGGAGGGGGCCCGAGGGAAGGGGGCCAGAAGAGGGGGGACCAGGGACTGGAGCAACCACCTGTCAAGACCAACTCGGTTTTATTTGGGTTTAATTTCAGGTGGTTGTGATTCATCCAGTCCCGGATGAAAAGCATGGTGGATTGAAAATTAGATTTAGAGTGAGGGGAGTGAGAAAGAGAAAAAATGAGCTGGAGGTCATCCGCATAATTATATACGGATACCTCCATTTGCTGAAGTGCAAAGACGAGGGGGGCTATGTACAAATTAAATAGTAGGGGTGAAAGGGAGGAGCCTTGTGGGACCCCGCATAGCACCTTCCGGGGTTCAGCCAAGAAGTCTCCCAGACGGACCGCTTGAGTGCAGCCGTTTAGGAATGAGGACAACCAGACCAAGGCTGTGCCACCGACCCCCGCCGCCCTGACACGGGAAAGTAAGATGGAATGGTCCACCGTGTCAAAGGCGGCGGAGAGATCGAGTAGCACCAAGGCCTGGGGGATGTTCGTGTCTAATCCCTCTCTGAGATTATCGAGTACTGAGAGCACGACTGACTCGGTGGAGTGACCTGGGCGAAAGCCGGCCTGGCGAGGAGCTAAGATACGGTTTTCTTCCACGTAGGTGGTGAGTACTCTGGTCACATGTCGCTCCAAAACTTTCCCTAAAAAGGGGAGCAGGGAAATGGGGCGATAGTTGGCGGGGTCAGAGAGATCGGCACCAGGTTTCTTGAGAATGGGAAGGATTATCGCGGCTTTAAGAGCAGGGGTAACCACGCCCTGAGACAGGGAGCAGTTGAGAAAGGTAAGCGGGGGCAGAGGGCAACACGTGAAAATGTGAGAAAGAACATGGGCAGGGCATGGGTCAAGTGGAGAGCCGGATTTAACCAAAGACAGGAGTGAGAGAAAGGATTCCTCTGTAAGTAGAGGGAATGAGTCCAGACAAGCCTCTGTAGGGATACAGGGCGGGATAAGGAAAGAAGGGGAGGGGGGGGAATATTAGTTCTAATTGTTGCAATTTTATCCAAAAAGTAGGAATTCAGGGAGTCGCATAAAGGTTGTGAGGGGGAAGGCTTGAGGGTGGTTCTATCAGAATAGGCCAGTTTGTTAATGATAGAGAAAATTTCTCTAGGTTTATTCTCCGCGACTAGGATTTTGGCAGAAAAGTAATCCTTTTTAGTGGAGAAAATAAGTTTTTTATATTGCAACAACAGGGAGGTATACTTAGCTTTAAAAATGGGGCAGTACTGGCGTCTCCAGGCCCGTTCTGCTTGCCGTACTGAAAGTTTTAGTGATTTTAGTTCATCATTGAACCAGAGGTTGGAGTCGTTCGTCCGTCTAGAGGGGACCCGCCTAAGTGGGGCGATGGACTCGCAGACAGAGCGAAGCCAAGAGTTGATGGTGTTGGCTTGATCTGAGGAGGACAGGCCAGCTACGGCTGGAGTAGAAGCGGGGAGAGAGGAAGCTAGAGAGGCTACATCCACCCGACCCCAGGATCTCACCCAGATATTTTTAGGGTGCAAGGGTTTGGTGGGCGGGCCGATTTGAGAGGAGAAAGAAATTAGTGAGTGGTCAGACCAGGGACAGGGGGAGACAGATAGGGACGAAATAGGACTGTTAAGGGACCAAATCTGGTCAAGGATATGACCTTGGGTGTGCGTAGGGGAGTGAACGTGCGAGATAAAAAAAAGGGAACGTAAAGTTTCGGAGAATTCCTTAGAGGTGGAGCATTCCGCTGGATCGGAGGGCCAGAGTTGAAGTCGCCCAGCACCAAAACAGAGGAGTTATTAACTGCTAGGGTGGCTACAAGTTCTTGAAACTCGTCAAGAAAAGTTTGAGGGGTTGGGGGGGACGGTACATAAGTAGACAAGTGAGGGGCACTTTAAGAGAAAGTGAGCGAACCACTAGGAAGTCTGAGGTGCCAATCGGGGGGAAGCTGAGAGGTTGGAACGGCAGTTCCTTCCGGGCAATCAGGGCAACACCCCCACCTGATTTGCCGGATGGCCGATCAGCTCGAAGGACGTAATAGGTAGCAGGGAGAGATGCTAATAAGATGGGGAGGGAGCTATCACGAAACCAAGTCTCCGTGAGAAACAGGAGGTCCGGTTTGTGAAGATCCAACAGGACAAAGAGTTCGTGGCAGTGCTTGACTGCAGAACGCGTGTTAAGATAGTAAATCGTGAGAGGCGACTGCCTAGGGCTGGCCTGGAAATTAGACCCGGAGGGAGAAGGGGGAGGGAGCAGAGGCTGGTGAATTGGGTCAAGAAGAGTTGGAAGAGCAGTTGGGTTTGACAGTCCCAAGTTGTTGAGATGGGTGGTCATGGAGGCTTCAATAGGCCAGGGGCCTTGGAGAACAGTAAGTTGTGCTGGTGAGTATTGTAAAGGGCCAGGATAGCGGGGTGGCCTAGGCACTGGGCACGGTCGGTTGCGGACGGGCGCAGACTGGCTTGCCTTAGGCGCGCCTTCGGCGCGCAAACGTCGTGTCCGCTGCGCGTCCGGTGAAGGCACATGATTTATGGAAGGTCGAGGAGAGGAAGGGGGCGTGGCCTCCGTGAGGGGGCGTGGCCTGGGCGCTCACCGAAGTGGCGGGAAGGGGTGAAGGCGCTCGGAATGCCTACCGCTACAGCGTTGACTCGGCTGTGCGGGGACCAGGGATCAGTGCAAAGTAGGTATTTAAAATCAAATACACATTATTTAAAAGCAACAAGCAAAATGGTACAGTTTTTAAAAAGCAGAGTGTCCACTCCCGGCTTCCGCCTCAGGAGGACTCGAGAATCAATGAGGAGACGCTAGTATTCAGCGTCTAAATAGCGCGCTGCCAGGGGGCGTGGCCTCCGTGAGGGGGCGTGGCCTTGGCGCTCGCCGAAGTGGCGAGTGCAATGAAAGAATCCTCATAGCAGTCACAATGTAAAAGTAATTTAATTTCATTCCGACAATGTTTGAAGAGTTGCAGAAGAGCTAAATAGAAAAACTCTCTTTTATCTGGAGTATCACAACTTAATTTCTTGTGATTAATCAGATATCCTTTGTCATGCTTTACCAAAAATCCTTCAGATCCAATTACAGCGTATTTTCCTTCATTTATATTTTCTGTGACTTTTTTTTAAAACTATAATGTTGCAGTATTTCATATATGGACCTCTATTTGGATAGTACGTATCCAACATATTTGTTTTCAGAATATCCGTACTTTCCGGTTCATTCAGTGCCAAGTATTCAATTTCTTGTACAGAGTTAAAAATTCGATTTTGTGCTTCAGGAAGACCCAGACTTATCCAGATGATCCCTCTTGACTTTGAATATAAATTTGCAGATGTCAATTGATCCTAACATTCATAGGATCCAATTTCTTGATGTGAAAGCATCTTCAAGCTGAAGCTGTACAATTTTTTACTAAGTGTCCTCTTCTGCGAAGTTTCCTCTTATATTTCTTTCAATTCTGTCTTCCCTGAGTTCGTAATATATGACGTGACATAGCGAGAAACAGCAATTGAGTTATTTGCAAAACATTTTATGTCCATATTTGTATTCCATATCTTCAAAATCACCGGATTGTAATCATTAATATACTGCAATTCTTCTGTTCTTTTTAAATTATTTGTATTTTGGGGTGATTTTTGAGCGATGGTATGCCTCACTGCTGACTTAAAACTGTTCACTCTTCCTTTGGAAATTACTGGACATGGAAAGCCAAATCGACATTTTGTGTAAAATGTATCCTTTGACTTATATTTCCGTCGGCAATACTTTGCACATCGATGACTTCCATATGCAAATACGCCTCACTAATCGAAGGGAGTCTGGTACTGTGGTCACTGCTACGAAGTTGGGGTCACTGCCATTCAGGACTCAGAACACAGTTCCACATGTGGGATCGGCTCGTGATGAACAGGGTTAGTGGCACCAGGTGTCACGCCTTGTGTTGTGTAGGGTTAGGGGCACCATGTGACGCCGGCCTTGCATATGGAAATATGCCTCACTGCTCGAAGGGAGTCTGGTGCTGTGGTCATTGCCACGGACTTGGGGTCACTGCCATTCAGGACTCTGGACACAGTTCCACATGTGGATTGGCTTATGTTGAAGAGGGTTAGTGGCACCATGTGTCTAAAACTCGAATTGCGAGCTCCACTGCCTGCAGTGTAGACTTGTAATGAGTGCTTGTTTGCACTTGAAGATGAATTTGGTTATTGTACTAAAGCTATAACTGATATAAAAAAAGCTCTTGAAGCAAGGATATTAAAATGTTATTATGTAGGTTTTAGGCATGTGATAGTTACTTGCCTAGTGGAGTCTGTAATGAATGAATCAAGACTTAATTTTAATTGTGAGCCCTACTTACCGCAGTGTAGGTGTATCATGAAAAGATTAAATATGTATAGAATATACTGTCGAAGTGTTGTATATTCTGAGTACAATTATTTTGTTAGAAATTAGCATTTAAAATTTGAATTGCGAGCCCTGCTGCCCACAGTGTAGACTGCTTTTAAGTATTCGTTTGCACTTGAACATGAATTTGGTCATTGTACTAAAGCTTTAACTGATATCAATAAGTTCTTGAAGCAAGGATACTAGAAGGATATTATGTAGGGTTTAGGACTGTGGTAGTTACTTGCCTTCGAGACTCTGTAATGAATTAATCAAGACTTAATTTTAATTGTGAGCCCTGATGACCGCAGTGTAGGCCAGAGGTAGCAGTCAGCAAGGCCCCATAGCCACGTGGCGTTGTGTTGAGGTGCACAGTTAGTTGCACCAGAAGCATTGAGAGTGTATGAGCCTGTGATAAGGCTTGGTGCAGAAGGGGCTCACTGGAGCAATGTCTCTTGTCTACTGGATTGCGTCATCTGCTATTGGGACTCTATCTGAATAGTGAGCTCTGCTAACCGCAGTGTAGGCCAGAGGTAACGGTGAGCAAGGGCCCACAGCCACGTGCATAGGTTGGTGGCCCCACCGGCCTGCATAGTTTAGGTTTAGTGGCACCTCAACTCAATGCCACGTGGCGTTATGCATATACAAATACGCCTCACTAATCAAAGGGAATAAGGTGCTGTGGTTGCTGCCACAAAGTTGGTGTCACTGCCATTCAGGACTCTGGAGACACAGTTCCACATGTGGGATTGGCTTGTGTTGAACAGGGTAAGTAGCACCATGTGTCGCCGGCCTTGCATATGGAAATATGCCTCGCTGATCGAAGGGAGTCTGGTGCTGTATTCACTGCGACGGACTTGAAGTCACTGCCATTCAGGACTCAGGACACAGTGTCACATGTGGGATCGGCTTGTGTTGAACAGGGTTAGTGGCACCACGTGTCGCACCTTGTGTTGTACAGGGTTAGTGGCACCATGTGTCGCTGGCCTTGCATATGGGAAAATGCCTCACTGATCGAAGAGAGTCTTGTGCTGTGGTTGCTGCCACGAACTTGGGGCCACTGCCATTCAGGACTCAGGACACAGTTCCACATGTGGGATCGGCTTGTATTGAACAGGGTTAGTGGCACCAAGTGTTGCCGGCCTTGCAGATGGATTTATGCCTCACTGATCAAAGTGAGTCTGGTGCTGTGTTCGCTGCCAAGGACTAGGGGTCAATGCCATTCAGGACTCAGGACACATTTGCTCATCTGGGATCTACTGTGCCCATGATGCGTCGTCCGGGCAGGCCGTACTGGTAACAATGTCTGTTGCCTACTGGACTACGTCATCTGCAATCGCGAGTCGCTCTGAATTTTTAGCCCTACTCACTGCAGTGGAGGCAGGAGGCAGCAGTGAGGACTTGAGCAATGTCTGTTGCTTACTGGACTGCGTCATTTGCAATTGCGACTCGATCTGTATTGTGAGCCCTACTCACCGCAGTGTAGGCCGGAGGCAGCAGTCAGGAAGAGCACGCAGGCACGTTGTGTTGACTTAAGCAATGTCTGTTGCCTACTGGACGACATCATCTTGAATCGCGACTCAATCTGAATTGTGAGCACTACTCACCACAGTGTAGGCCGGAGGCAGCGGTGAGGAAGGGCCCACAACCACGTGTTGTTGACTTGAGCAATGTCTGTTGTTTACTGGACTGCATCATCTGCAGTTGCGACTCGATCTGAATTGTGAGCCTTGCTGTCCGCAGTGTATATTCAAGGCAGTAGTTTGTACAGACATCAGTCCGCGGTGCTGTGCCGCTGGAAGCCTGTGGGGCAGAAGCCAGCGATCGGCTGAGGAGGCTGGCGGTCACGTGGCAGGGTGAGGGGCGCCGCTCTGGCAGACACTTTGGCCTTCCCACAAGTGAACCACGCCCAGAGCTCCGACCTATTTATTCACACTCCTACGTTGAAGTGGCGTACGTTAAACCAGCCCGCTCCAGTTACGCTTATGCTTAAAGGCGACACAGCTACATGATTGAGATCTTCCCTAGTATTTGACGTAACATGGTTGGGTCCACTGTCCACAACACTACAAGCACCAGTAGTATTTGTGCGCATGGAGAGGTGTGTATTCTGCATACTGAGATGTGTCCAGCACATCACTGCTACATTTTGCATTGTGTGCATTGTTATTCATGGGTGAATTGCTTCCGTCACCTATAGTTTGTTCACGGCTGTCCCAATATTCAGCTATTGTGTGGCTCAGGGGCTGTTTTTGGAAAGTTCACTGTCTTGATCTGCGCTGTCTCGGTGGTAGAGGGGGGGTCCTGGGGGTGGTGGTGGGTGTTGTGGCTGTTATTGGGAGTCGGAGCTGCTTGATCAGTAGGTCTATGACATGTGTCGGTCTTCAGATGTGGCTCTGGGCTGGGCTCCCTTTCATACTGTATGTAGTTGTTAAATATTTTAAAAACAAGAAGACATTATATAGTTTAAGTAATAAATACAAAAATGTCCCAAAACTATTTTTAGGATTTTTTTTCAAAATTACTGAGAAAAAAGCGTTTTTTTTAACTTTATAGTTAGAAATTTGTAATTAAATAACCTTTGAAATTCAAAAAAAATAGGACTCAGGAACATTAAAGTTAGAAATTAGTACTTAAAAAAAATCGAATTTACTGAAAAAATGATTGCCACTTTTTCCAACATTGAGCTGTTATATGGCTGAGGGACCATGCTGTTTTTGAAGGGTTCGCTGTCCTGTTCTGGACTGCCTTGGTGGTAGTAGAGGTGGTACAGGGGGGAGGTCCTGAGTGTTGTGGCAGTGGCTGTTGTGTCCTTCTTGGGTGTCGGCAAAAACTATATGCTAAATGAACATTATAATTAGAAGATAGCGTTAAAAAAACTTTGAAATTCACTGAAAAAACCATAGGTTTCAAGCACGTTATAGATAGAAATTAGCATTTAAAAAAACCTTAGAAATTCACTGAAAAAACCACAGGTTTCAGGCGTGTTATAATTAGTTGGACATTTCACGTGTACGAAACCATAGAAATTCTCCTGTTATAGTTAGTTCAGCTAACTATAACTCGCTCCCCGGCAATGCACTGCTGTTACATATTACATCATTCATGACATGGTCAGTGACATCACTGATGACATCACTGATGACATCTCAAATGACATCACTGATCACATCATCCAGTGAACCTCGGGGCGCCCAAGAGAGTGGAAAGGTGTGCGCGCTGTTGGGATTGTTTTAAACTTTTTAAAAATTATAATTGCTGCATTGCACATACAACTGCCGCTTTGCACATACTGCATAATTCTTGCTGACAGCGCTACGATCCCCGGTCCACCACGGTCTTTAGGGCCGCTTGAGTGGAGGGACGTAGCTCCTCCTCCCGGTCACGTGACTTCCGGGAGAAAGTTCATTTAATCTCTTAAGGGCTGCTCCACGCTTGAAGTTAGAACTGCGGTGCACCCGAGAGGGTGGAAAGGTGTGCGCGCTGTTCGGATTGTTTTAAACTTTTTAAAAATTACAACTGCCGCTTTGCACATACTGCATATTTCTTGCTGACAGTGCTACGATCCCCGGTCCACCACTGTCTTTTGGGCCGCTTCAGTCGAGGGACGCAGCTCCTCCTCACTTCTGGTAGGACAGTAGATAACTGTCATGTGTTGCCGGCCGCACAACGGACTTGCACAGTGGGCGCGCTGATGGCGCACCAAGGGCGCGCCACAGGCTAGCCCGTCTGCACCCGTCAACAGCCAGGGCCAGACATGCATCCCGTTTAGCCACAAAAACTAACACAAGGATTTGCTGGACCAGAGATTAGCAACTGTCTTTAGACAGTAAGACCATCGACCTTAGTACAGACACGATCCTCACCCCTGCTCACATTGCAGATGGGTCCCTAAAACCATGATTGAGTTTTCGGCTAATAGCGGAAGGGCACAACTCTCAGCTGCAGACTGCAAACATGTAGGCACTTTTAAAGCAGGATTGATCAACTGTAGATCACTGGTCAAGCACGCAACTGACATATGGATTCTACTGGAAGTGGGTATTTGGGATGCCATATTTTTGACTGAGACATAGCTCAAGGAAGATAATTTACCTGGCATTGCCGTGGCCATCCCTTCTGGGTTTAAAACTTTGCTGCGCACATATATTAAGAGAGTCTTGGGAAGCAGAAACCTCAATATTATCTAAAATAGGCACCCTGGAAGCCTACATTTTTGCCTAAAGATCGGCCCCTCCACTGCACTCTCTGGACTTCTGATCTACAGACTCCCAGCTGTTCAGCCGGGGCCATCTTAGACATAAGTGATTACATAGCACAGAAATCCTCGACCTATGATAACTACATGGTACTGGGTGATTTTAACCTACATAGGGATAACCCCAACTGCAACTGCATCCAGGCCATTCAGCTAGAAGCCTCCCTTGCTAGAATCAATTTGGTTCAGCTAGTAAAACTACCAAACTACCAACTCACAAAGCAGGGCATACCCTGGACCTTGTGTTCACTAACCTTTCATCCATGGTTATGGAGGCACCAAGCCAGTTGACATGGTCAGATCAATATATGATTCGGTCAGTCTGGAGAAAGAAAGACAGCAGATTGGGTCCTGCTTAATGCGAAAAAGGAATTGGAAAAAACTCACGGCTGAAAGTTTAGGTCCTGTATTGCAGAGGAACTCTCCTCTTTGCTCTTCTGACCCTAACATAGACGCTTTGGCCATCGATACGTGGATCTCTAGAGCAATAGATACATTGGCGCCACCTTGACTTACAAAAGTGCATAGGTCAATGCCATCAGACCCCTGTTTCTCTGATGCCTTTAAAGTGGTTAAGAGCAGATGTAAACACCGTGAACGCCAGTGGAGGACTAATTACGGCGAGCGTGCTAAAACAATTTACAAGACAGCCCTTAAAGAGCTATGTAAAAGTATAAAATCAGCCAGAAGAGAGTATATAGCTAATTGCATCAAGTCAGCAGAGAACTTAAGTAAGGAGCCTTTTAAGGTGATGGCTACATTTTTTAAACCCCAAGCAGCACAAATGGAAGTTTCAGCCTCCCCCTTACTCTGTGAGAACATCGCAGACTTTTTTGACAATAAAATATGCACGTTCTATAATACTTTCAGGGGAAATGATGCTACTATGAAATCCGACAGGTCCGGAGGTAATGATCTGCAAGCCGGTTTCTGTGATTTCAACCCTATCGCTTTAAAAGATGGGTTGTCCTTGATTCTTAGCTGTAAGTCGGACTCCCTTAAGGACCCCTGCCCCCCCTAAACTCTTGAATATAGTGGCCTAGTCAATAGTTAAGAATTTGGTTAATCTCTGGGACTCCTCCCTAATTACGGGTATCTTCCCTGAGCTGTGGAAACACGCAACAGTGTTACCCCTTAAGAAAAAACCCAATGGAGCGCCGGAGGATCTGAGCAACTATCACCTCATTTCCCTCCTGCCAGCCCCTGCTAAAATGCAGGAGAAGTGGGTGCAAAGGCAGCTTTCCTCGTTTGTAGAGGACTCCGTTATCCTGCATGATACCCAATCAGGGTTTAGACCAGGCTTTAGCATCACAACTGCCCTTCTGGAAGTTTCAGAATCCATAAAATCTTCAGTGGGCGCAGGGTATTCTGCAATGCTGGTGCTACTAGATTTGTCCGCCTTGTTTGACATAGTGGACTATGCAATACTACTGTCTAGACTAAAAGAGGGTGGCGTGAGGGGGACGGTGCTAAAATGGCTGAACTCTTTTCTTTCCAACCGGACACAGCAAATCGCTTTACAAACATATAAATCCAAACGCAAGAAGATCTGGTGTGGAGTCCCCCAGGGCTCAGCATTTAGCCCACTCCTCTTCAATATTTACCTGGCACCTCTGTTCACTCTTATCGCCAACTGGGGAGAGAAGGCGATATCTTACACCGACGACACCCAGCTGGTATTCTCCTTTAAGGAACAGAAAGACAAAGCCCTAGAAAACTTTAAGGGTTGCCTGACAGACATATCCTGATGGATGAACAACAACAGGCTGAAGTTCAATGCTAGCAAAATGGAGGTACTATTCTTTGGGAACAGCTGCGGAGCTCTGGTGGCCGCAGGAAATGGGCCCACCACCTACCCCGGCAATTTCAGCAAAAAAGTAGGGGTTAAATGGACGACGGACCTCTCTCTTTCAGCCCAGATTACACAGGTGTTCCTCGGCCTGTTTTGGGAAATTGAAAAGTCTACGCAAATGTATTCACTTACTGCCTGAGGACTGCCGCAATGTGGTTATACATGCCATGGTGACGGCAAGATTGAACTATGCCAATAGCCTATATGTAGGACTACCTGCCTACCAGATTAAAAGTCTGCAAATAGTCCTAAATGCAGTGGCAAGAATGATAAAGAGAGTACCAACCGTCACCATATTTCGCAACACATCAAGAAACTCCATTGGCTGCCCATAGAATGTAAGGCACTAACTCTTGCTTTCCGTTCCCTCCACAGTAATTGTCCTAACTATTTAAAGCTGCGACTGTGCAGCTATAAACAAAATAGGCCTCTTAGATCTAGTGCCTTGAACCTTCTGAGAGTCCCGAGGTTCAAGAAAGCACGTATTGGAGGAAGGTCCTTTGTGACCATGGCTTCAAAGCTTTGGAATAATCTGCCCAACTTTTTGCAACAGATAAAGTCTGAGCCTATTTTTAGGAAAGCCTTGAAAACGTGGCTTTTCCGCCTAGAGCCTTAGTGAGCGACTTGTTCACACCTGTCGTTCTAGCTGTTTCGCACTTTCTGTCTTTCTTTCAGTGCCGGGACACCTCTGTTTGGGGTAGCTGATGGCGCTCTTATAAATTCTGTTATCATTAATATTATTATTTTCTATAAAGTTTAAATATGTATTATATATATGCCTAGGTGTATTGATGAAGGAGTGGTGTATAAGTATTTGGATGGAGGATTTATTAGGTGTGTGACTGACTGTTTAAGTGAGTGATTACATGTGTCTTACTGAATGCACGGGTTAGTGACTGATACAGACATTCACACAGTTTAGTTTGTCAGTTGGTGTGTAAGCGGTCCCATGGGTTGGTGAGGACCTAAATGAGGATCTATATGGGTTATTGATTGGTTGTCTGGGTGTGTGTGTGAGTGCGTGGGAGGTGTGTGAGCCTGTGCATAGATGTTTGGTTGATTCACTGTGTGTACAGGTTCAAGAGTGCATGTGGAAACAGCTGAATGGATGGGTCAGTGTGTGTATGGGTACGTAACTGAGTGAATGGATATCTCAGTGGTACATGTCCAAGTAACTACATATGTAAAAGGTACTGTAAGTGAGAGTTGGAGTATATAAATGACTATATGTGAGAGTCAGTGATTGTGAGAGTGGCTGTATAGATGAGTGTTTACTTGTATCAGTGATTGTATAAGAGAGTAATTATCTGTTTGTTTCTGTATGAATAAGTGATCTGTTGTGTGTATAACTCTATAGGTCAGTAAATGGAAGTGTGATTGCTTCTTTGCATGACTGACTAGATGTGTGAGTAACTCCATGAATGATTGGAGCTGTGTGCGTGTCAGTATAGGTATATGAGTGCATATGATAGTGTTGTATTCATGAATGAATGCATGTATGAGGGACTGTATGGGTGAATGAGTGGATGTGTGTCTAGACCTAGGAATCAGTAAATGTGTCTGTGGTTACTGGTATTGGTGTGTCGATGGTTTTGAAAATGATACTCTATATTTTAGAGAGGTTGTATAGGTATATTAGAGTGTGAGGAGGTGTATCAGATTTTCACGTTGGATGATGGCATCAGTGCTGGCATAAGTGATGTCATCAATGATGTCACTGACCATGTCATGAATGATGTAATATGTGACGTCATCTGCAGTGCATTGCGGGGGCACGAGTTATAGTTAGCTGAACTAACTATAACAGGGGAATTTCTATGGTTTTGTACGAGTGAAATGTCCAACTAATTATAACATGTATGAAACATTTTTTAAATGATAATTTCTAACTTTAAAATGCCTGAAACATGTTTTTTCAGTGAATATATATATATATATTGAACAATTCCTCAGACCTCCACGGAGCGTGGCGAAAGAAGAGACGGACCCCATGGCTTCAGGCAAGATGTTGTTTATTTTTTACCTTTCGAGCGACGCGTTTCGAGTATCGAGTACTCTTGTTGGCACACCTGATTAACGTGTCAGCTTGCTTTTTTAATGCTGTGTTTCCCTGACCCCTCCTAAAGTGTATCACATGACCTCGTTCATGGACATAGAAACGGTACATAATACCTATGGGATTCAGGAAACGGCATATCGCATTCTCCATAATTTACAAGCTTGCCTGTAAAATATATACATCTCATAAAACAAATCACATTATTTTTACTATGTATAATGGTCCCATAATTTCATAATATTATAAAATCACATTGAAAAATATTTTAATAATTGCACTAATTTCATTTTAACAAATATCCTTACTGCATGAATGCAGATACCAATGGTACATAAAGTGACTAGTGCAACTTATTTAAAAAAATACTAGTTTGATAAATGTTGTACCGATTGTGAACCATTGATTCATGAGAAAGTCAATATGAATGTGGTGAAAAACCACCGTGTTTACCCACGAACTCCTGTCCTACATATTTATTCAAAATTTAAATTGAATAAATTCTGTATTTCATAAATATTATGACCTATTTACATTTACATACTAAAACCAAGTATAAGTGCTAGTCTGTACATGTGCTTAATTTATGGTAAACAAAAATTAAAGGGTGAGCACAAAGAAAAAAGAAACTGATTGATTTTTAAAACCTATATGCAATACTTGAAAAGGATAGGGTTGATCATACACATGCTATTAATTCATATAATTATCAGGTGCATTAATTTCATTTATGTGCCCTGAATATGTGCATGTGTGCAGCTCTATGGGTCTCTAATATTGACATAGGTCCTAACCGAACTCTAATTACTCATAGAATAACCAGAACTTAACGATATTCTCATATGCTTGCTGCGGACCAATACCGACAAACAAGGTGAACTTACAAAAAGTTATGGAGATCTTTGGTTGCTGTCAAGCTCAATGATGTATCTTGTTTCCATCTTCCTTAATATTCTTTCCCTGTCCCCACCCCTTCTCAATGGGGGCACTGCATTGATGACAAAGTATCTTAAACACGACAGATCCCTGCCGTGTTTTATGTGACAATGGAGTGCCACAGGATATGCTGCGTCATTATTAACAATAGCCCGGAGATGCTGCAATATCCTGACATGCACCTGCGACTTCGTGCTTCCAACATAGCACAAACCACAGGTGCACGTCAGGACATATACAGCAAACTCCATACGGCAATTAAAATTGCCCTTAATTGCAATTTTGGTATGGGAGAATGGAGTATCATAGTGCGTGGTGTTCTGCCCAAATTTGCATGCCCGGCAGGAGGAGCATTTAAAAAAGCCCCTCCTGCTTAGCCAGGCGCAGCCGCTGCCCAGCTCAGGACTGGCCTTAACCAGTTTTCTATGCATGCTGTAAGCCCTTCTAAAGGTAACAGTGGGTTTATCAGGGACCCTCGAGCATAATACACCATCAGTTTTTAAGATGGGCCAGTGTCTGTGTATGATGGATTTAATTTTAGGCTGTTGCTGGCTGAAAATTGTTATCAGCCGGGGGTTTCATCACTGCTGCTTCAACAGGCTTAGATGTTATAACATGTATGAAACCTATGGTTTTTCAGTGAATTTCTAAGGTTTTTTAAATGATAATTTCTAACTTTAAAATGCCTGAAACATGTTTTTTCCAGTGAATATATATATATATATATATATATATATATATATATATATATATATATATATATATATATATATATATATATATATATATATATATATATATATATGTATTCACTGAAAAAACCATAGGTTTCACACCAGTTATAGTTAGCTGAACATTTTACTCATACAAAACCATTAAAATTCCCACGTTATAGTTAGTTGGACTCACTATAACTCGCGCGCCCGCAATCCACTGCTGATGATGTCACATATTACATCATTCATGACATGGTCAGTGACATCACTGATGACATCACTGATGACATCTCAAATGACTTCACTGATGACATCATCCAGTGACTGTGTGTTTTTGTAAAGTTTAAATATATTTTACATATTGAATATGAAGAATGAGTGACTGACTGTATGAGTGAGTGATTAAATGTGTCTTACTGAATGCATGGGTTAGTGACTAAACTGTCTGAATGTGTGCCTCAGTATGTCTGTTGTTGTTTAAGCTGCTGCATGTGTTGATCAGTAGCTATATGAGTGGCTATATGAGTTATTGATTTGTTGCCCAAGTATTTGAATGTGAGGCTGCGTGTGTGTGTGGGTGGCTAGGAGGTGTGTGACTCTGTGCATACATGTGTAAGCAGTTGATTCACTTGGTGTATGAGTTCAAGAGTGCATGTGAAAGCAACTGTATAAGCGGTTGACTGTGTGCATGGGTGTGTTGGTGAATGAATGGATATCTGAGTGGTATATATCCAAGTAAGTATATTTGTAAAACACAGTGCATGTGGGAGTTGGCATATATCAATGACTATACATGAGAGCCTGTGATTGCGTAAGTGACTGCATGGATAAATGTGTACTTGTATCAGTGATTGTAAAAGAGAGTAAGTATGTGTTAGTATATGTATGAATAAGTAAGGTTATGTCTGTATAACTGTATACATGAGGAAATGGGAGTATGATTGATTCTTTGCATGACTGACTAGGTGTGTGAGTAACTCCATGGATGAGTGGCAGTGTGTGAGTCTCTGTATAGGTGTATGAGTGCATATGATAGTGTTGTATTGATGAGTGACTGTAGGTCTGAGTGATTGTATGGGTGAATGAGTGGATGTGTGTGTAGACCTAGAAATCAGTGAGTGCGTATGTGGTAACTGGAATTGCTGCGTCAATGGTTTCAGGAATGGTAGTCTGTATTCAACACTGGATGTATCAAAGGTTAGATTAGAGTGTGATGAGGTGCATTATATTATCACATGGATGATGTCATCAGTGATGTCATCAGTGATGTCATTTGAGATGTCATCAGTGATGTCATCAGTGATGTCACTGACCATGTCATGAATGATGTAATATGTGACATCATCAGCAGTGGATTGCGGGCGCGCGAGTTATAGTGAGTCCAACTAACTATAACGTGGGAATTTCAATGGTTTTGTATGAGTAAAATGTTCAGCTAACTATAACTGGTGTGAAACCTATGGTTTTTTCAGTGAATTTCAAAGGTTTTTTAAATGCTAATTCCTAACTATAACGATTGTGAAACCTATGTTTTTTTTAGTGAATTTCAAAGGTTTTTTAAAAGCTAATTCCTAACTATAACATTTGTGAAACCTATGGTTTTTTCACTGAATTTCAAAGGTTTTTTAAAAGCTATTTCCTTTCTATATCGAGTTTGTAACCTATGATTTTTTTTATTTGCTGTTTTGAATAAGTATTAATTTTTAATAATTAAAAAAAAAAAATCAAATGTTTTTTTTTTATCATTTTTTCCTGGGGCGCTCAGGGTGCGCGCACCAGTGAGCTTACCCGTATCATTTTTTCCTGGGGCGCTCAGGGTGCACGCACCGGTAAGCTCTTTCGAGAGCACAGCAAGAGCGCTAATTCTGCGTTCGTAAAAAAAAATATGTATGAAAACTAATTAATAATGCAAGACATTATTTTAGATTTACGAAATGAAAATGATTTTGCATTTCCGTAAAGCTAGCACGTCACTCAGGCGCGCCGCGTAAGCGCCCCCGGAAGTGCTACGTTTGTGCCGCGTAAGCGACCCCGAAAGCGCCTACGTTCGTGCCGCGTAAGCGCCCCCGGAAGCGCTCCGGTGCGCGCAGCGTAAGCGCGTCAAGTCATGTGACCTTAAAATAACTCTTTTCATTGGTTCCTAACAGTTTTTTTTACAAAGAATGAAATCCCCACCCATTTCCTTCACTTCTTCTTTAACTTTTGTGACTGCAAGACCTGCCTTTTTGCTGTCGGATCTTTGTGGGAATAAAATCTTGGATTATCATGGCTGCCAGACCATCCAGCAGTGAAGATGACTCCAATGAATTTCTTGATGAAGAGCCTCCTCAGCCGAAAATAAAAGAACACTTTATTTGGAAAAATGTTTCTATTCCTGATGACCAGAAGAAAGTAAATGCTCCAAAAGTGGACTGCAGGATTTGTCACACTGTCCTGTCATGGGGTGACCCCACTAAGAAATATTCTTTTGGTAACTCCACAATGATTCGCCATGTGGAGAGAAGGCACCCCTAGAATTTTGCCCGGGAAGGTGTCAGGGCTGTAAATGTAAATGTAAATGTAGTTGAGCTTATATAGCGCACAGCTACCCGCAGTGGGTTTCCCGGCGCTTGCTTAGGGAACCCTTCCTGGTATTCCCCTGTGAGATAGCAGGGTATCCACAAGGTGAAAGTCAGGCATCCCGCCGCGAGGGGCCGTTGTGGAGATTAAGCAAGCTATTGGCCAGAGTCGCAGAGTGTGAACCCGTGAGTCGAGGAGGCACCGGGGCGAGAATTATCGAGTCCGTGGAATTTTTAGCCCAAGACCCCGCCGAGGCGGGGAATTGAACCCTGGTCCAGGACCGATCTCAGCTTCCAGCTCTGCTGCCTCTAACCCCTGAGCCACACTTCTCCACAGGGCTCTGGCACGAGTGGTTCCCAGTGATGGGGCCTCTACTTCAACCGGAGGACAAACTGCATCAGGAAGGGAGCAATCACAAGAGCTGATCCCTAACATTCAGCCTGCTTTTAATAAAGGTGTTATTAAATGCAGATATTGCGATCAGCTACTTTGCTATGGGGAACAAAGTGTTCTGCTCATGGCTCGAGCATTGGAGAACCATCGCTGACGTTCCCAGCCCTAATTTTGTTTTGTTTTTTTGCTCCTGTTGAGCAGTTTCCCATTCCCTGTTTTTGTTTTTGTTCTAAAAAAAAGAAAAAAGAAGAAAAAAAGTTATTTTCAGAACTACCTCCAATTCTCATCAAAGAGCTATCAGCCTGATTCATGAAGCAAAATTGCACTCGCAAAGGGCAAGATTCTCAGAATCTTGCCTTTTGCGAGTGCAATTTTGGCATTTGGGATTCACAATCCCAAATGCAAAAATCGCTAATGAGGAATTAGCAAATATGCGAGGATTAGCATTTAAGGAATCTCTATTAGAGATTCCTTAAATGCTATTCATGACACTTGCAAAAATTGCGATTTAGCAAAATTGGGCCGCTATTTACCGAGAGGTCAGACCTCTCGGTAAATAGCAAAAACATAGAAAAATGCTTTTAAAAGCATTTTTCTAAGTTGCATGTTGCACACACACATGTCCTTTGGACATGTGTGTGCGCAACACCGGTTCAAATGGGCATTTTAGGGGTGCTACAGGGTGTCCTTTGGACACCCCTGGCACCCTTAAAATCGCTATCTGATTTGCGAGTAGCAAATTGCTACTCGCAAATAAGGGATACTCCCCATTCATTCCTATGGGCCTTTTGGCCCATAGGAATGAATGGGGAGTTATTCCTTTTTTTGCGAGTACCAAATTGCTACTCGCAAATAGAGAACATGTAGGAATCGCTATTGATTTAGCAATTCCTACATGAATGCCGTTTTGCGTGTCCTCAATAGCGAGTCGCTATGATTCGCTATTAGGGCCACGCAAAACGGCCCGTACATGAATCAGGCTGTATGTTCTTAAAAAAATGAAAAAGAGTAAGTGAAGTGGAGTGCATTGATAAATGAGAAGAAAATGAGTGAGAAAGCACAGAAAGGGACGAGAGGAGAAGGGAAGTGAAGTAGGGGGACTGAAAGAAGGTGAGTGTGGGGAAGGAGAGTGAGGAGAAGGAGAGTGAACATGGGGAATGTGGATATGCGAAGAAAATGTAGTAAAAGAACGGGAGTGTGGAAGGGTAAGAAAAGAGCAGTGATGTTTTGGAAAGACTAGAGATACAGACTGGATAAAGACAAGTAAGTGTGAGACCAGGTAATTAAGGCAGTGAAGAAACAGAGAAAGTGAAAGAAAAAATAAGAGTAGAAGACTGAAGGCCTCATTTTTGCACCTGCCTCACAGCAGGCGTAACACTGACGCAGGTCCTTTAACATGGGCCTGGTCCCATGTGAAAGGATGCATTGCTGGACTTGTGTCACTTTTGTAACACACTCCAGCAATGCATCACTTTTGCACTTACAGATACGTCAGAAATACTGACGTATCTGTAACTTCTTTCGACATAATGTGTCATACATTAAATATGATGCATGAGTAGAAGACAGAAGGTCTCATTTATGAGGCCATGCGTCACTTTTACGCCATCGGTGCGTCACTTTTTGTGACGCACTAGTGCTGTAAAAAATGCACCTTGTTGAGTCATATTTACAAAGTGACGCATCTAGGTAGATGTGTCACTTTGTAAACCCCTGCGCCACATTATACCTACATCAGGTGTAATGTATGCAAAAGGGGCTTATTGACGCAAGAAAGGGTCGTAGAGGTGACACAGTGAAATCTAAAAGATTTCACTACATCACTTTTAGGACGCCGTTGTGTCAAAATCTTGCACCTGTCTCACAGCAGGCGTAAGACTGATACAGACCCTTTCACATGGGACTTGCCCCATGTGAAAAGATGCATTGCTGGAGTAGTGTCACTTTTGTGACACACTCCAGCAATGCATCACTTTTGCGCTTACAGATACGTCAGAAATACTGATGTATCTGTAAGTACTTCTGACATAATGCGTCATAAATTAAATATGACACATGAGTAGAAGACTGAAGGCCTCATTTATGAGGCCATGCGTCACTTTTACGCCATCGGTGCGTCACTTTTTGTAATGCACCAGTGCTGTAAAAATTGCACCTTGTTGAGTCATATTTACAAAGTGATGCATCTAGGTAGATGTGTCACTTTGTAAACCCCTGCGCCACATTATACCTACGTCAGGTGTAATGTATGTAAAAGGGGCGTATTGACGCAAGAAAGGGTCGTAGAGCTGACGCAGTGAAATCTATGACATTTCACTGCGTCACTTTTAGGACGCCATTGTGTCAAAATCTTGCGCCTGCCTCACAGCAGGTGCAAGACTGATGCAAGGCCTTCCACATGGGGCTGGCCCCATGTGAAAGGATGCATTGCTGGAGTTGTGTCACTTTTGTGATACACTCCAGCAATGCATCACTTTTGCGTTTACAGATATGTCAAAAATACTGACGTATCTGTAACTACTTGCGACATAACACGTCATAAATTCAATATCACGCATGAGTAGAAGACTGAAGGCCTCATTTATGAGGCTATGCGTCACTTTTACGCCACCGATGCGTCACTTTTTGTGACGCACCAGTAGTGTAAAAAATACACCTTGTTGAGTCATATTTACAAAGTGACGCATCTAGGTAGATGCGTCACTTTGTAAACCCCTACGTCACATTATACCTGCGCCAGCTGTAATGTATGCAAAGGGTGTGTATCGACATATGGAAGGGTCGTAGAAGTGACACAGTGACATCTAAGAGATATCACTGCGTCACTTTTATGACGCTCTTGCGTCCAAATCTTGCACCTGCTTAACAGCAGCCGTAAGACTGATGCAGGCCCTTTCACATAACACTGGCCCTATGTGAAAGAATGCATTGCTGGAGTTGCATCATTTTTGTGACACATTCCAGCAATGCATCACTTTCCTCTAAACACTCCACATTATTTTTTTTACTCTATTTTTTACACTGTATTTCCCTGTGGTGCGCTCAGGGTGCGCGTACCGGAGAGCGCACCTGGGAACGCACCCAGCGCTCACCCCGCGAAATTTAAAAAAAAAACAAAAAAACGTTTTTTTGCCTGTCAGGGTCCTTCTAGGCCCACCTCAGAAAACCTAGGGGGTCAGAGGGTGTCTATTCTGCCCCTTTTTAATTATTCCCCATTTATTTTTCACCTCTTGTGTCTCTGTTCTTCAGAGTCACAAGATGGTGGACTATGCAGACCATTTAGAATGTTTACAGACACCCAAGAGCCAATTAGCTTTTGAAATTTACAACCAATTAAAATGTTTCTTTGGTTTTGAATTTGTGTGTGATGAAGTTTCATTGGTTTTTAACTAATGAAATGGTTCTCTAATGAGAGGTAAACACAGCCATTTTGTGATAGTACTCTTTGAGGTACATTTCTGAGGAATATTTGGTGTTCTATTTCTGGTGTGAAATTTGCACAGTATTATCTCTTCTACTCCTTTCTAAAAGGTGAGTTATTAATTTGTAAGGTGACTTTAAAACTTGATAAAGCTAGTTTAATATTATTTATTACTAAAAACGATAAATTAAAGTGATTTTTTTTCTGCTATTTACAGCAAGAAATTTGAAAAGAATATGAATATCTATGAGGAGACACATTCTGCAACCTTTGTTGAGGAGAGTTTGATGAGGTCTCAAATGATCCTATTAATAACACTATCCATGTAGAAGACCTTCTTTTCAGAGAAGATGGAATGGAGGATTTTAATGATAAAACATTGGATGCTCAATTATTGGAATGTTTGGACGATGTTGAGTTCCAGGAGTCATTTATGAAGAGTTGTGATGAGGAGATTCCTGATCAAATAATGCTAGAAGTACTTCTAAATTATGAAAATTATGAAGAATAAATTTATATTTATAAATTATAAATTGTTTGAGACATTTTTCTGTTATTGTACTTGAAATTTATGAGATAGTAGTGAAATAATTGTGGTATAAAGTGAGATTATAGAATAGAGTGCAACATTTCTGTATTACATAGTAAGTTTACTCACAGTTACTTCCCTTCTCCCAATATATTTTCTCCAATGTGCATTTCACATCTCTTTTTCATCTCATGCCTTCTTTCTCTCACTATTTCTCTCTAGTGTACACTATCGCCGCCATTTTTTGTATTTTCAGAATACAGAGAATTGCAATACTCCAAACGTGGAATTCAATATGTGCCATACTATATTTTGCAGAAAAGACCCCAGAATGAAGTACAATTTTGGTAATCAAACTATGATTCGGCACGTGCAGAGGAGGCACACCCAGAACTATGCCCGAAAGAGTGTCAGGGCTCTGGCACGAGAGGCTCCAAGAAATAGTGCCTCTACTTCAACTAGAGGAATAACTGCATTGGTCAGGGGGCGACCCACCGCTGCCATCCCCTGTGCTAATTTTAGTGAGAGAGGAAAAGAAAATGAGTGAGAGAGGAAAAAAAGGGACAAGAGGAGAAGGGTAGTGAAGTAGGGGGATTGAAAGAAGGTGAGTGTGTAAGTATAACTAATTTATAGGGAGTGAGCTTGATAGAAGAGGAGCGAGAGACTAAAGAGACGGACAGAATGAGACTAACAGAGAGAGAATGAGGTAAGGGGAGTGTAGAGAGAGGAAGGAAAGTAAAAGAGAAGGTCTGAAAGAAGATGAGTGTGAGAGTATGGCTCACTAATAGGGAGTGAGCATGATAGAAGAGGAGTGAGAGACTAAGAGGATGGAAAAAATGGCGGTAACACAGAGAGAGTGAGAACAGGGGAGTGAGTAAGTTAGAGGACAGAGGGATTGACAGAAGCAGTTACTGAACTGCAGAAAAGGAGTAAGGAAAGTGAAAAGAGTGAAGGAGTGAAGGATGGGAAAAGAGAGGTAAGAAAGTAAAGTATAAGGTCTGAAAGAATGTAAGTGTATGAGTATGGACGAGTTATAGGCAGTGAGCATGACAGAAGAAAAGTGAGAGACTAAAAGGATGGAGAGAATTAGGCTAACAGAAAGACATTAAAGGAAGGGAAGCGTATAACTAAGAAGACAGACAAAGAAAAAGAAGTAGTAATTGAAGTGGAGTCAGGAGAATAAAATAAGGGAATTATATAAAACAATGAATTAAAACAAAAGAAAGGAAATAAAATAAAAGAGAAGACCGCTTTTCCCTATGGTGCGCTTCAGTACCTCATTTATGAGGACATGTGTCACTTTTACGGCGCCAGTGCGTCACTTTTTGTGACGCACAAGTGGTGTAAAAATAGCACCTAGTTGAGTTATATTTACAAGTGACGCATCTAGGTAGATATGTCACTCTGTAAACCCCTGCGCCACATTATACCTGCGTGAGATGTAATGTATGCAAAGGGGGTGTATTGACACAAAGTTAGGTCGTACAAGTGACGCAGTAACATCTAAGAGATTTCACTGCGTCACTTTGAGGACACTGTTGTGTTAAAATCTTGCACCTACCTCACAGCAGGCCTAAGACTGACGCAAGCCCTTTCACATCAGGCTGGCCCCAATGTGAAAGGATGCATTTCTTCAAATTATTTTTTTTCTACAATTTTTTACACTGTTTTTCCCTGTGGTGCGCTTGAGGGCCTCATTTATGAGGCCATATGTCACTTTTACACCGCCGGTGCGTCACTTTTTGTGACGCACCAGTGGTGTAAAAATTACACCTATTTGATTTATATTTACAAAGTGACTCATCTAGGTAGATATGTTATGTTATGTTATGTTATGTTACGCACATTTGTATTGCGCACAGCTGCCCCAGCTAAGGGGCGTCCTGGCGCATGGCAGGAAATGTGCAGCCATTACCAAAAACACAACACATAAAAACAGGAGGGGATTTAAAAGAGAAAAGTTTTCAGAGCTTTGCGAAAAGCTAAGAGGTCATCTAATAGCCGCAGTTCCACAGGGAGGGAGTTCCAAAGCTCGGCTGCCCTGACCCGGAAGGATCGGCCGCCAACCCGACACAACCTGTATCGAGGGATCACGGCGAGAGCTTGGCCTCCAGATCTCAGAGAGCGGGAGGGAACATACCAAGACAGAAGATCCGCAAGTATAGGTGGACCTCCACCCCTCAAGATCTTAAACGGCAGACACAGCACCTTAAACTGGATACGTGACTTGATGGGCAGCCAGTGCAGCGATCTCAGGACACCAGAAACAGAGCTCGTTCAGGGTAAGCCAACAATGGCTCTCGCCGCGGCGTTCTGCACGCGTTGGAGGCGGATAGTCTCAGCCACATTGGTCCCTACCAGGAGAGAGCTTGCATAGTCCAGGCGAGATAGCACAGTGGCCTGGACTATCAGCTGCCTGGTGCCATGGTCAAAGAACTTCAGAATGGGATGCAGCGACCGCAAGATGCCAGAACAGCAGGCCGCGATTTTCTTCGAACGGCCCACAAAACTAAGAGCAGGATCCATCCAAACTCCCAAATTCTTTAGTTCAGTGACCGGGCGGGGGACCGGCCCCAGTTCAACGGGCCACCACTTGTCCCCCCAAAGTTCCGCCTTCCTACCGACGATCATGATCTATGTTTTCTTTGCGTTGAGCTGGAGACAGTTGTTCTTCATCCAGCTTGCCACCGCCCTAAGACCACTCTGAAACCTGGGGGCGTCACTTTGTAAACCCCTGCGCCACATTATACCTGCGTGAGATGTAATGTATGCAAAGGGGGCGTATTGACGCAAATAAAATTCATAGAAGTAACACAGTGAAATCTCTAAGATTTCACTGCGTCACTTTTAGGACGCTGTAGTGTCAAAATCTTGCATCTGCCTCACAGAGAAGGAGTTAGTGAAGTGGAGTAAGGAGAGTAATGGAAGGGAAAAGAGTAAAGGAATGAAGGGAAGGAAGAGAGAGGAAGGAAAGTAAAGGAAAAGGTCTGAAAGAAGGTGAGTGTGAGAGAGGAGTGAGGCAAGCGCAATAAGGGAACAGAGGTGTGGGAGCATCAGTGAAGAGTAGTAAGGTTAAGGAAAATAGTATAGAGAAAATAAATATTCTACATCAAACTTACCTTATAAGTAATATCAATTTAGTTTGATATTTTCATTTTAATTTATATCTGTGAAAGACAAAACAAAATATGTTACTATATTTATAATTTATATTTTACAATACAAGAGACAAAGTAGGAGATTAACAAGGGTAAGTGAGGGTGAGTGAAATGCAGGAAGTTTGATGAAAAAGGAAAAATAAAGAGAGAATAAAAACAAGTGAGCTTGAGACAAACGAAGTAAAGGAGTGAGAATATACAACTAGTAAAGGAAAGAGTGACACAAAGGAACTGAGTAAGAGAGTAAAGCAAGGTAAGGAAAGGAGTGTGGGTCATTTTTAGGGAGTAAGCATGACGGAAGAGGAGAGATAGATTGAGAGGATCCAGAGACTGAAGCTAAGAAACAGGCTGTGATGGAAAGGGAGTGAGGATGTGAGAGGATATAGGAAGTGAGAAAAGAAGTGAGTGAAGTGTAATAAGGTTAATGAGAGAAGGAGCATTATTGAGGGAATGAAGAAAAGAAACAAAGGGAAGGGGAGTGAAGTAGAGTGACTGACAGCTTGAAATTGATGGATGGGAGAGACGTAATGAGCCGTGAAGGAGTGGTTAATGAGAATAAGTGTGGAAAATGGAATAAAGGAAGTGAGGTGAGGGAGAGTCAAAAAATGCAAGCAAGGGTAAGTTAAGAAAAGTGATAGAGGGTGGAAATAGGTAAGTGAGTATAAGAGAACGGGATAATATTATATATTTAATAATACAAAATACAAAATAATTTCAACAACATGTTAAATGGTTTATTTTTGGTGTTCGCAGAATATATTGAATTTCACTTAAAACAGTGACTTCAAAAGTACTCATCATATAACAGCGGGCAAAAAAAAACCACAATCACAATGATTGTGTTTAAAAAACCCATTAAATAATTACTTAAATAATGTAATTTTTTAAAAACCATATCTAAACTCACTTTTGATCCATCCACTTTTCCACGAGGCCAAATAGTATATGGAAAGTCCTTTTTTATGGAAATTAGTCCACTGTTTTCGTAATGTCTCATTTACCCGACTTTCTGAAAGAAAAGCTCCAACATCTTTCACGTTATGAAACAAGAGTTTTACTTCCATCTCTAGTTTACATTTAATAAATAATTTCTATAATACTCACAGCACACTTTATATAATAAACATATACTATCTCTATGAGAACTACATGTTTTTTATTACCTTCATCACTCTCATTCAGAAAGTAATTTTGAAGAGTAAACTAAGTTATATTAACTGCTGCAATCTTCATAGGTCAATTATCTTCCCTAAAATTTCGGTTGTAAGAACACCAGGTAAGAATTTAATAAGTCAGAAGGCAAACGTTGTTTGAAAGTCAAATGAGTATCATTACAGAGATGCCAACCTTTTTTACATCTATACTACTATAATAAAGGAAGAACTTTCAGCCTTTGAGGCGGGTAAACTCGGGAACCACAGCGCCAATCCACACACCCGATACTACGTTGGAATCGTCAGGGTGTGTAGATGGTTATAGGCTATATATTTTTTTTTTTTAAACGCTATTTAAAAAATTTACAGTAAAAAAAAAAAGTAGTCCCTCCGAAGTAGCGCCGGCCGCGACGTGCGTGCTCACGTCCAGAGTGCGGGGAGGAGCGGCGTCCAGGAGCGTGACGAGGAGCGGCGGACATGGCGCGGGGGAGGAGCGGTGATGTGAGGAGCAGCGGACAGGCCAGCGGCGGTGCAAGCAGCAGACAATCTGGATGAGCCGCGGCTGAGGTAAGGGAGCGGCGGACATGGCGCAGGGGAGGAGCGCTGACGTGAGGAGCAGCGGACAGGCCAGCGGCGGTGCGAGCAGCAGATAAGCGGGAGGAGCGGCGGCTGAGGTAAGGGGACCCATGTCGGGGCAGGCGGGGGACGGGCTGGGCGGGGGATGGGCTGGGCGGGGGCCCGGGCTGCAGGAGAAAAGAGAATGATCCCGTGTTTTTATGGTGAAACAGCAATCATTAACACACCTCTAGGCCAAAAAGATTAGCTATGATGTAAGCTTACCCAGCCAATGTACACTCTGTAGAACGGATTGGTCAGCTGTACACCTCTGCAAAGAAGAACAGACATATTTAAAGCAGTATATCAGCAGCGGACAGGCCGGAGGAGCGGAGGCTGAGGTAAGGGGACCCATGTCGGGGCAGGCGGGGGTCGGGGCAGGCGGGGGTCGGGGCAGGCGGGGGATGGGCCGGGCGGGGGCCGGGCTGCTGGACAATGTCGGAGCGGGCGGGGGTCGGGGAAGCCTGTTGCTCCCGGACAACGTCAGGACGGGCTGCTAGTTTTAAATAAACTGTGTGATGTCCTGATGTTGTTTAAGGACCATCATGGTAAATAAGTGCTGCAGTTGTAAAGGTTCTTCCTGAAATTGATAATTGAGAAGCCACAAAATTTTTTATTAATGTAGTCAATTTTGTCCCATCAGGTCTACATCGTTGGAACATTAAAATAACATACTGTCCATATCTTATTAAAAATAAAGTTGATAACATTTCAGATTTACATTGACTACACACCATGTTTTGATTTGCTGCTCTAGCTAGATTATGAAAAGACAGAAAGAAAATCTCCAACATCTTTCACGTTATGAAACAAGAGTTTTACTTCCATCTCTAGTTTACATTTAATAAATAATTCCTATAATACTCACAGCACACTTTATATAATAAACATATACTATCTCTATGAGAACTACATGTTTTTTATTACCTTCATCACTCTCATTCAGAAAGTAATTTTGAAGAGTAAACTAAGTTATATTAACTGCTGCAATCTTCATAAGTCAATTACCTTCCATAAAATTTCGGTTGTAAGAACACCAGGTAAGAATTTAATAAGTCAGAAGGCAAACGTTGTTTGAAAGTCAATTGAGTATCATTACAGATATGCCAACCTTTTTTTACATTTTAAATAAACTGTGTAATGTCCTGATGTTGTTGAAGGACCATCATGGTAAATAATTGCTGCAGTTGTAAAGGTTCTTCCTGAAATTGATAATTGAGAAGCCACAACATTTTTAATTAATGTAGTCAATTTAGTCCAATCAGGTCTACATCGTTGGAACATTAAAATTACATACTGTCCATATCTTATTAAAAATAAAGTAGTTAACATTTCAGATTTACATTGACTACACACCATGTTTTGATTTGCTGCTCTTACTAGATTATTAAAAGACACTGATTTGCAGTCTGGTAAAGTCAAATATATAAATCTTTCAGTGTCTACTGTAGTACTACTTGAAAAGGAGCAATTGTCACAATCATGTTGCCATTTATAAGAAAGGCCAAAAAGATTTTCCACATCTACTCCTTCATCTTGTAAAACAACAAGCATATACATTAGAAATTCCTGACATTCTTGCTGAATATTCTGTGAAAATTGATTTAGACCAGAACATATGTCTAAGACCTTTTGAATTTCAGAAACACTTTGTATTTTTGTTCTATCACTGGTACATTTCCCAAACACAGAATTTAATAAACAACAAAGTGTTTGATCACGATTCTCAGCAATCTGTTCTTTTACAGTTTGGAGAAAGAAAACAACATTAACCACTAAATTAGCATAGCAGTTGACACCAGAACTATTTTCAAACTGAAATCCAACAACATCTTTAACTGAATCCATTTACTTTCTGCTTACAATTACTGGTTCATCTACTTTTTTTCTTTTTGCTACAACTTCACTACAATTTTTCTCATTTCTTCTTTTTCGGCCAACCACACGCTTTTCAAACAGAGGATATTGAGGTAAATTTGGAGCATACTCTCTTCTTAACCTATTATATTCTTTTACACAATTTAGATCTGCATTAATCTTTGTCTCATCAAAATCAATCAAGTACAATCCAGATAAAGTTCTCACTCGAGATAAAGCAACATGTGCCATGCCCTCCTTGAACACATAATTTCCAATATTCACCAAAGCAGTATCAACACTTAAACCTTGAGATTTATGAATAGTTACTGCATATGCTAAAGAAACAGGAAACTGTTTTCTGCGGACATATAAATCTTTCACTAGCAAAAAGCGAGCAGAACAACGAGTGATTTGTTGTACTTCTTCAATACCATCAAATTTAATTTTTATAATTTCAATTCCATCTCTATTTCGGTAAGTCACAAAATCTACAACATGACCCATTGCTCCATTTACTAAACCTCTTTCCACATGTACATTACGTCGTAAAATTATACGACAATTTAAAGATGCATACAGAGTCTTTTCCATACCAGCAGTTTTGGATATTGTCTTCTCTAAAGAATCCAATTTTGTTTTCAATTTTTCTGACAAAATAATAGTGGCTCCTTCATGTTCTATTTTATCAATAGCTTCCAGTTTCACAATCTCTTGATTTACCAACTTTAACATTTTGCTGTTGAAGATTGAACATTCTTGCAGAGTTGCCATCAAGCATATGACAGACTTGTTTTCAGGAATTTTCTTAAAAATATTCTCTGGAAGAATATTTTCTTTGGAAACAAATTTGAAATTAATCGTGCATGTAACGCTTCTTTGCCATGCTCAGCTAGTTTTCCAATTCTTTCATCTTGTAGAATATTTTTATAATCTTCATCCTTTGCCTGTGGCATATTTTGAAGCAGTTCTGCATATTTGAAATTTAGCCATATGTTACCATTTCCAATGCTTCCTAAACACTTCCTGGTATCTTCATGCGTAAGCATTTTAAACACTGGCTGTCCTTTCACTGGAGTTAGTTGCAGTAAATCTCCAAAAACAATGATATGTTTTCCTCCAAATAACACATCATAGTCTGTTTTAAGAGTTTCTTGCATTCTTAAATTCACAAAAGCAAGCATTACATTTCATACCATGCTTACTTCATCAATGATAAGAAGTTTCATTTTCTTTAGTACTCTTGAAACTTCACAACAAGCTTCTCCAGATAGCTTGTGGTATTGTAATTTGTTATCATGCTCCACTGGCAGCATCAATAACCGGTGTAAAGTAATTACTTTAATGTTGTGTGCAGCCAACCCAGTTGGAGCAGTAACAACACAAGAGAGCGATGATTCCGTTGTTTTCTGCAAATATGTTGCAATCACTTTAATCAGGAAACTTTTCCCAGTTCCTGCTTCTCCACTGACACATAGTCGGATAGGCACAAATGATGTACATGAGCACTCTTTTTTCTCATGTGATAAACCATGCTCAATTTGTTGTGTGACTTTGTCATATATTTGTCTCTGCTCAATGTTTAGTTCTTTTTCCAAATCTTCTAAGTCAACTCCATCCTCCTGACCTTATTCCATGGCTCTTTCAACTTCATCCATGGTAGTAGCAGCTTCATTTTGTATAATTGATCCTCCTAGTGGATCCTGACTCAATGAAGCAGATCTCTGACTGTCTTGAGAACTGTCTCTAACAATCTCTGCTGCAATTGTAGCTTCTTGCTGTATTTCCTCGTTTAACATTTGCAGATAACTTGAAAAAACAAGACATTCTATGGTATCTTTGGTTGCATTGAACGAATCTTCATAAGTAAGAAAATCTCCAAGTAGTTCCTCTTCTCTACGCCAAGGTTTAAAGAGTTGCAAAAGAGATAAGTAATAAAATTCTCTTTTGTCAGGAGAATCACAACTCAATTTTCGATGATTAATCAAATGGCCTTTTCTTTGTTTTACTAAACAGCCTTCACATCCAATTACAGCATATACACCTTTATTGATGTCTTCTGTGACGTTCCTTTTAAAAGTGTAGGTTTGCAGAACTTCATAGAGACAAGCGTTCTCAAGGTGAGTACTTCTATTTGGATAGTATGTATCCAACATGTTTGTCTTCAAAATATCTGTACTGTCTGGTTCTTTCTCCGCCAAATACTCAATTTCTTGTACAGATTTTAAAACACGGTTTCGTGTTGCAGCAAGACCTAGACTCACCCAAATGATGGTTCTAGATTTGGCATATAGACTTGCTGATGACAACCGATCAGAACATTCATACGCTCCAATTTCTCGATGCGACAACATCTTTAGACTGTAACTGTATAATTTCTTGCTTAGACTCTTTTCATGTGAAATTTCATCCCACATTTCCTTCAGTTCCGTCTTTTCTGATTTTGTGATGTAAGACGTCACATATCGAGCCACAGCAATAGAGTTGTCAGCCACATATTGAATATCCATGTTAGCATTCCACATGGATAAAATGACTGGGTTGCAGTCATTTATGAATTTGGATTCCTCATTTCTTCTTAGGTTGTATGTATTTTTGGGTGATTTTCTTGTCACAGTATGTCAAAGAGAAGACATAAAATTGTTGACTCTTCCTTTCGATGTTACTGGACATGGAAATGCAAAACGACATTTCGTGTAGAACTTGTCCTTGGATTTGTATTTTCGACGACAGTATTTCCCACAACGATGGGTTAGGAAGCGTAAAACTTGATGTCTTACATTGTTTTCTTCTGTACTTTTCGGAAAAGCACATGTAGAATACTGCTCAATGAAACTCATCACTTTCTCATCTGAATCTGTTCCAAATGTTGGTGCATCTTTAATCCATAGCAGCATATATATACGAGGAGCACCTCTTGTTTGATACTCCTTTCCCCAAAAGAAATCCAACACCTCTCCAAGCGGAGGATTTTTTTTGTTTGTAATAAAAGACATCATAGCTTCAAACCTATGATTGAAATACCTGCATACATTAACTGGATCCAAAGAGCACAGTTGTCTAGGTGTCTTATATTCAATATTTTCAATGTTTTTATTTACCTCTCGTAGAAATTCAAGTAAGTCTTCCCAAGCATACTCAGCACAGCTAAGAGTGAGGAACCATGTAGGAGTTCCTAAGTTTCTTAGCATACATTTCAATTCCCCATGACGACGGTACCAATACTCGTTAGTACCACGCTGACATGCCATGAGATTAATTAGCTGAGATTCCAAAACAATGTCTTGCATTTTCACTTTATCCATAAAGTCCCTTGCCGAAACTTTTTGCAGATGTGCTCCACTTTTCAATATATGGTTTACAGCATAGGAAAGTCCAGACAAGTCACTCTCAAACAGTAGATGGAACAAATATGGAATGCATTGACGAAACCTTGGATCTTCTGCATATAATCTTGAAGTCCGGTATTCAGATGCAGGAATTTGAACAGGTCGGTCGTCATATCGTCCACCTTCACCTGTTGGAAATAACTGTGGAAAGCAACGAGCTTCTAAACTTTCTTCCCATACACTAATGGGACTTCCTTCGGCTTTTTTCATCTGAAACAAGTCAAAAGCATTCCCCATTACTTCTTTGGAATGCAATGGATGAACACTATAATGTTCGTAAATTTCTTCACTTCTAGAGACATCAATTTTTTCTATTTGTCCAGCAGAGACATCAGTGTCGTCTTGTACAGTTGTTTCCTCATCTCCCACATACACATTTTTATAGTACTGATTATTTTTTACCAGATACAACGTTGCCTTCTTGACTTTCCTAACATCCACTAATTCTTGCCAGATTTTCTTACTTTTTGTCGGAACACCATTAACTAGAATAACCAGAGGTTCCTCTTCTACTTTTTCAACACCAATGGTATCAATATTTTTCTTAAAATCTAGAGGCAAATAAACAACTCTTCCCTTTAATCCTCTCTGTAAATCTGAAGGAGGCAATTTCCCTGTCTTAGGCTCCATGCGAACAATAGCCTGAAAAGGATGCACACATTGAATCAGAATAGACTCATAGGTATTTAAATCCATCAATTCAGAAGGAATGTCTACCAACTCCAGATTATTATAAACAGCTCTAGCAGGCATTTTATTTTCATTTAATTTATTATAGCAATATTTACAAATACGTTGATCAGAGCCCAAATCAAAACAATTTTCAACCAACAAATAAGTTGCAAAATCCTTCCACTCATTATTATTTATCTTTTCGCTTTTTACATATAAATCAACTAACCAAGTCTGATGCTTATAATGAGTACGTCGACAACAAACACAAGAAAAATTAGGCCTTTCACTTGAATTGACCTTAAATTTTATAATTTCATTTTCAAATTTTTCTGTACTTAAAATCTCTACAGTCTCTTCTACATTACCTTCCATTACTGTATCAATTTCTGCACTAACCTCTTTTTCACCAAAGTAACAAAACTCAATTTCATCACAAATGTTTTTGGCATCTAATTCAGTTCCATGCAAAAGAACACTGTTTAACTGCTTTAGTTTAAGTGCTGGACTTTTTGCATAGTACAACCTTCTCACTAATTTCCTCACTTTATTATGATGCATTGCTAACATCCTAAAATGGTGAAAAACACTCTGACATACTCTTCTTGAAAGACAAGCCAGTGAATGCCCTTGCAAACCTGTCTTTTCTCTCACTCTACAAGGATCTAACTCTTGTAAAATTTTCATTTTTTGTTTCACAGTTTTCTTAGTATATGTCCGTAAGAAAGTGTGAAACAAATCAATTGATTCCTTTCGGACACTACAAATACTACTACAATTCCATGTATACACTGGAGCCTTAGGACATCTCCCTAAAATTTCATCAGCTAACACCTCTTCTGTATTTCTAGGCACAATCTCTTCTTTTTCAACCGGACAAACATCCTTCACCTCATATGCTCGACCACTGGTGTCAACTGCATGCACCAAATCATTATCCTGAAAGTAACTTTCTTCATTAAAAAATGGCTCAGAACTTGAACTATGCTTCCATTCTCCAGAAAAAACATCACAAAAATGAGTTCGATTAATTACTCTCCTCCACTTACATTTTGATTTAAACACATTAATTATCGTATCAAGTGTACGAATTCTATTCATTACTAAACAAAACAATTTATTTTTCACTTTAAATGTTTTTTTCTTGTAAAAAGCTGTCTTTTGTTTATAACTTTTTATATTTTTTAATAAATTCAATATAATCCTGTTGTAAAACATTCGTCTACGAATGTCAGAAAATTGTTTGCTTCTTCTATTGATTTTCAAAATATTGTCTCCTTGTACACGTCTAAGAATTGTAGAAGGACATCCTGTCTTTTTTTAAACTACACGAGTTTCAGTAGTTTAATTTAAAACACTTTTTTTTGCTTCAAATTTAAATAATTTCCTAAGAAAATTTGTACTTTGCTTACCAGGAGCATTTTTCTTTTTCTCTGAAGATTTTATTTTGGTTGGTTCTTGATTTTCTTTTTCCTTAGACCTTAATTTTCTCTTATAATTTTTGTCTCTCCTTCTTTTAGAAGGCATCTTTCTCTTTGTTTGTATAGATGATTGTAATCTGTGGAAAACAAAAAATAACATATTATAGACCACTACAAACATATTACATAGCAATTATAATAAGTAAACAATATAAACACTAGTATATAACAAAACGCTAATTAAATTACATGTGCTTTGCTTTCTGTCAAAAACGATTAACTAATTAATTTTTATGTCTTGTTTATATATAGGTGGTCTGGTTTTGGCCTGTAGATACAGAGAAATATTTAGTGCAGAGACACACATAGTGCTTGCACAGACATAGATGATAGATGATAGATTACTTGTAATATCGTGCACATGTGCCTCAGATCACACCAAATCTATTGCATTTTCAATGCTTGTTTACCTTGCTTCCATCAAGAAAGCAGTCAGATGCGTCACAGATTTGCCATAAATTTAGAATGTTAGCACTCTAATTGCTCATTATTTCAAGCTTCACTCACAGTGTAATCTTAGACAGATTAATTGTTTTTTAGATATAATGTACCATGTCTGTCACTGCCAACAGTATGTGTGACACCGAGGGCGAGATCTATTACATTTTCAATGCTTGTTTAGTTTGATTCCATCAAGAAAGCATTCAGATGTGTCACACATTTGCCATAAATTCTGAATGTTTGACATTAATACTGGTCCAGAGATAGTGTAAAGGTTTCATTGGGATATTTACAAACCGCTTGCACAATGTTAGATATAATTTACTAATTTATGTTATATCTTCTTAATATGTAGGTGGCCTGTTTTTGACCTGTAGATACAGAGAAATAATTTGTGCAGAGACACACATACTGCTTCCACTGACAGAGATGGTACATTACATGTAATATCATGGACAAGTGCCTAAAATCACATCAAATCTATTGCATTTTCAATGCTTGTTTACTTAGGTTCCATCAACAAGACATTCAGATGTGTCACACATTTGCCATAAATTTTCAATGTTTGATATTAATGCTGGTCCAGAAATAGTGTAAAGGTTTCATTGGCATACTTACAAACCGCTTCCACAATGTTAAATATTATTTATTATTTAATGTTATGTCTTGTTTATAGATAGGTTGTCTGTTTTTCGCCTGAAAATAATTTGAAATAATATCAGCAGAAACGTATATACTGCTTGCAGACAAAGAGATGGTAGATTACATGTAATATGGTGCACATGTGCCTAATATCACACCAAATCTATTGTATTTCCAATGCTTGTTTACTTTAGTTCCATCAAGAAGGCATTCAGATGTGTCACACATTTGCCATATATAAATGTTAGCACTCTAATTGTTCATTATAGCAAGCTTCACTCACAGTGTGATTTTAGACAGATTAATAAAATTGTAGTTATAATGTACCATGTCTATCCCTGCCAACAGTATATGTGACTCTGCCTAACATCACAATAATAGGTGAATCAAGCTTCAGTCACAGAGTGATCTTAGGCACATAATCAGAATGTTAGATATAATGCACCATGTCTGTCTCTGCCAACAGTATGTGTGACTCTGCTTAAGATCACAGTGATGGGTGAAAGAAGCTTCACTCACAGTGTGATCTTAGGCACATGATCAGAATGTTAGATATAATGTACCATGTCTGTCTCTGCAAGCAGTATGTGTGTCTCTACTCATATTATTTCACTTTCTCTACAGACGAAAAACAGGCCACCTATATATAAGCAACACATAACATTAATGTATCATTACATGTAACATCCTGCTAATCTGCCTAAGATCACACTGTGAGTGAAGCTTAATTCACCCATCAGTGTGATCTTACGAACATGTCCACAATATTAATATATATAAGGTAGACTCTCACAATTTTAACATCTCTCACAGCATTGGTGGGAAAATGCATAAACACACAACTATGTCAAAGATTATATGTTTCTATTTTTTTGTATATTCTATCTCAATTTATACCATTTAAAAAAATAATTTCCAGCAATGCATCCTTTCACATGGGACAATCCCATGACCTTACCAATGTAATGTGAGAGATGTTAACATTGTGAGAGCCTACCTTATAAACACACAGCTATGTCAAAGATTGTGCACACAGCTTGTAAATATACACCCAGACAAGAATATGGAATGCCATGAGAGATCTTATAACTGTGAGAGTCTACCTTATAAACACACAGCTATGTCAAATATTGCTTTGTCTGCCTGCATATTTACAAGCTGCGTGCACAATCTTTGACATAGCTGTGTGCTTATGCATCTCCCCACCATTTCATATGGTTTTCTATCTGCTATTCCTATCCCTCTCCAGACATTCACTCCTTCCACCCATGCTACAGGTTGCACAATGTACTTTAAAAAAAATGACCATATTTACAACTCCAATGAAACCATCACACAATTTCTATACCAGCATTGAATCCAAGCATAAAAAACAATTTATAAAGAAGTCTACCTTATAAATACACAGCTATGTCAAAGATTGCGGACGCAGCTTGTAAATATGTCTCTCTTTTTTTGTATATTCTATCTCAATTTATGCCATTTAAAAGAATAATTTCCAGCAATGCATCCTTTCACATGGGGCAAGCTCTATGTGAAAGGGCCTGCGTCAGTCTTACACCTGCTGTGAGGCAGGTGCAAAATTTTGACACAAAAGCGTCCTAAAAGTGACGCAGTGAAATCTCATAAATTTCACTGCGTCATTTGTACAACCCTTCTTTGAGTCAATACGCCCACTTTGCATACACTACACCTGACGCACATATAATATGGCACAGGGCTTTACAAAGTGACGCATCTACCTAAATGCGTCACTTTGTAAATATAACTCAACAAGGTGCAATTTTTACATCACTGCTGTGTCACAAAAAGTGACGCACCGGCGGCATAAAAGTGACGCATGGCCTCATAAATGAGGCCCTCAAGCGCACCACAGGTAAAAACAGTGTACAAAATGGTAGAAAAAATAATAATTTCCAGAAATGCATCCTTTCACATGGGACAATCCCATGACCTTACCTTATGTAATGTGAGAGATGTTAACATTGTGAGAGTCTACCTTATAAACACACATCTATGTCAAAGATTGTGCACACAGCTTGTAAATACACACACAGACAATAATATGAAATGCCGTGAGAGATCTTATAACTGTGAGAGTCTACCGTATAAACACACAGCTATGTCAATGATTGCTTTGTCTGCCTGCATATTTACAAGCTGCGTGCACAATCTTTGACTTAGCTGTGTGCTTATGCATCTCCCCACCATTTCATATGGTTTTCTATCTGCTATTCCTATCCCTCTCCAGACATTCACTCCTTCCACCCATGCTACAGGTTGCACAATGTGCTTCAAAAAAAATGACCATATTTACAACTCCAATGAAACCATCACACAATTTCTAAACCAGCATTGAATCCAAGCATAAAAAACAATTTATAAAAAAGACTACCTTATTAACACACAGCTAACATTATAGAAAAAGGTAAAAATATCATTCCTTAAATCACAGAAACACACACTATGATACTTGTAAAAAATCTTTATACTCTCTATCTTTTTTAAAAGATTAATTACTCACCTTTAAAAATGGTTTGGAAGATGTCAAACAGTGTCAGTCACAGTCAACAGATATTCTTATGCAGAATCTCTGAACAATACTTCCTTCACTGAGAGCCTTTCAATAATGGCACAGATTCTTTCTGATTTCAGAGCCATATTCTGGCACATAGCCAATTAAAATTATACCCCCCAAATTCAAAACCAAACTACACATTTTAATTGGTTGAAGATTTCAAGACTTTAAAACTCACATAACATTCACCCATCCCCCCAGTGCTCATTCACCAAGTAACCATGGTAACTCCCTCTAAAACCAACACAGAGTTCACAAGTTCATTTTACTATGTTGCAAAAAATCCATCAAGCCTGCTTGACCTCTCAATCCACTAGCTAATAAAATGCAATGTTTCTTTAAATGACTTTTTCTCAACCATTGAAATGACTTCTTACAACAACAAAAAACATGCAGCCTAATTTTCAGTGGAGATTTTTAAGAAAGCTCCAATCATATCTACTTATTCATCTGCACTGATTCTCAAACACTTTTTTCTCATAATCAAACTGCCATTTCATTTCCACAACTCATCTGACTAGAAGCACACCTACCTTCACACACCTATCTTCAAAATGACAAACGTCTGGTTTGTGGGGCATAGCTATGTCCACTGGGCTCAAAAATATGCAACTAACAGAGGTATTTACAACCTTGATTTACCAAATGTAGACATTGTATGGATTGGACAAAGAGGATTAAGAAGTCACTAATTGATATCATTGGTAAAATCCTTTATGCATTTACCACACCCTGACCTTATAATTGTGCACTGTGGTGAAAATGATTTAGGCACATTGAGTGGGGTAGGTCTGGAAATTCTTTTAAAGGACATCTTTGGGCAATTGATGTCACTTTTTCCAAATACTGCCTTGGTATTCTCTAATATATGCCAAAGGCAAAAATGGAACTGGACCAACCAATTTTGTCCACAGATTGAGAAAGCAAGGAAACATGTAAATAAATCTGTTTCTGCTTACATGAGAGACTATGGCATGGGTTCCATTTACTACAACAACTTGCGTTACAACATGTAAGACATCTATAGGAGAGATGGTGTTCATTATACAGATGAGGGGAATAGAGTTTTCCTCTTGAATATAAGACTCTGCATTGGTACCTACTTGTAGGTACAAAAAACAACCACTTAACACAACAGCTCTTTTCAGAGCTCACTTACCACTAAACACTCTACATTATTTTTTTACTCTATTTTTTTACATTGTTTTTCCCCGTGGTGCGCTCCCGGGTTCGCGTACCGGAGAGCGCACTGATGAGCGCAGCCAGCGCTTACCCCGTGAAAAGGGCCCACCTCAGAAAAACTACGGAGTCAGGGGGTGTCTACTCTGCCCCCTTTTAATTATATCCCCCTTTCTTTTTTCACCTCTTGTGTCTCGATTCTACCGAGACACAAGATGGCGGACTCCCCAGACTGTTTAGAATGTTGACAGACACCCGACACCCAATCAGCTTTCTGCTCGCGCACTCCCGTAGCGCGCCGGGTGCGCTCCCCGGTACGCGCACCCGGGAGCGCTCGGAGCACGCCTATTGATATATATGTGTTTTTGAAGTTAATTTTCAAAAGAACCACCGGAGCAATTTTCAGCAAACATAGCAAAGGCACATCTGCGTACCAGTCCCTACAATTTTGCCAAGTTTGGCGTAATTCCGTTCAGCGGTTCAGGCTGTAGACTTGTCAGACCGTCCTATGGAAATTAACATGGGAAAAACACGTTTTGGGACCCTCCTTTTTTCTCAGCCCCCACTGCATGAATCCCCCCGAAACTTTCAGGGAAGGAGCGCCGCGGAGCTGGCCAAAAGTTTAGAAAATTTCACACAAATTCCTCAACCGGCGCCAGAGTTATTCCCAATAGAATGTTACGGATTTCCAATGGAAAACAATCCTACCTATAACTACCTACTGGCAACCGCCAGTAGGTAATATATATATATATATATATATATATATATATATATATATTAAGAAGAAGCATAAGCGTTTCTCCGTTTCTAGAGCCCCAGGTCCTTCAGGGCGGCCTCACTACATGGGCACGGAGCAGCCCAAGCAGCCCACAAACATCACACTGACAAGAAAACAATGTGAGGCCCAATACCTTGACAGTTTGCTTTATTTCGAGAGTCTTTTCAAAGCGCCTGTTTCCCTTTTGTCCAACGTTTCAGCTTGTTGCCTTGATCACGGACAGGAACACAAGCGCCCAGGTGCGCTCGGGCGATATTTAACAGGTCTTATCACGTGACTGCATCTTCCAGCACTACCGTTCCCATAGTGCATTCTGCATGTTTGTCAATGATATGCTGGCAATCCAGAGATGTTTTTCTACCCCAGAAGTAATGTCTGTTGCACAAGCACTGGTATCTTCAAGGAATCGGTTTTCAAGCAGGCAGGTGAGTTTAATCCACGTCGCAAGTGTTCTTTAAAATATTTGACTCACGGAAAAGCGGCATCTGTCAGGCACCATTAAAGAGGAAATCATCCCCCGTTAAATCCCTTCCAAGCGCCATTCCTTTTTACTAAGTAGCATCCCTTCGTAGGTTAGAAGGCGCAAGTGAGCCAGGCTCCTCAGTCAACATTAAGAAGAAGCATAAGCGTTTCACCGTTTCCGGAGCCCCAGGCCCTTCAGGGCGGCCTCACTACATGGGCACGGAGCAGCCCACAAACATCACACTGACAAGAAAACAATGTGAGGCCCAATACCTTGACAGTTTGCTTTATTTCGAGAGTCTTTTCAAGGCGCCTGTTTCCCTTTTGTCCAACGTTTCAGCTTGTTGCCTTGATCACGGACAGGAACACAAGCGCCCAGGTTCGCTTGGGCGATATTTAACAGGTGTATCACGTGACTGCATCTTCCAGCACTACCGTTACCATAGTGCATTGTGCATGTTTGTCAATGATATGCTGGCAATCCAGAGATGTTTTTCTACCCCAGAGGTAATGTCTGTTGCACAAGCACTGGTATCTTCAATGAATCGGTTTTCAAGTAGGCAGGTGAATTTAATCCACGTCGCAAGTGTTCTTTAAAATATTTAGTTTATTTGGTTAGAGGAGGCAGACCTGGAAGCAGAGGTCAGCCCGGGACCAGGGTTCAATTCCCGGCTCGGCGGGGTCTTGAGTCCTAAAATGTCCATGGACTCGACAATTCTCGTTCCAGTGCCTACTCGATTCACGGGTTCACACTCTGCGACTCTGGGCAATAGCTTGCTTAATCTCCACAACGGCCCCTCGTGGCGGGATGCCTGGCTTTCACCTTGCGGATACCCTGCCGGGGTTATCTCACAGGGGAATACCAGGACGGGTTCCCTAAGCAAGCGCTTAGAAACCGCTTGGTGATTTGCGCTATATAAATTCCTGTACATTTACATTTACATTTACATTTACATTTATATATATATATATATATATATATCACCAACACCTCCTCCAAAAGAAAGAGCTGGGGCCTCATGGGGGACTGTTTCAGAAGAACTTTAATTATGAAAAATGGCACAATGCATTTGGGCCTGTCCGGCCTTCCTCAGGTGCCTGTGGGTCCCTCAAATACCAGTTCAGCCCCGCATTGCAGGCAACAATCACGGTGGAGGCAGAAGTGACACTGCAGTCTGCCCTACGTATCGCCGCCGTTGTATATCCTGCATATGGAGGCGGGCTGCGGACCTTCCAATACCTCGGAGCCCTCAACATACTGTAGTTGCAGCCACCAGTTTGTCCAGGGCCAACTTACAAAGCGGGGGCCTCAGTATCACGTCGCCGGTTGACGTGAAAAATATCACCAACACCTCCTCCAAAAGAAAGAGCTGAGGCCTCATGGGGGACTGTTTCAGAAGCACTTTAATTAAGAAAAACGGCACATTGCATTTCGGCCTGTCCAGCCTTCCTCAGGTGCCTGTGTGTCAGGGGGTCTTGGAGCACCTTGTTTTTGATCGTCCAGCATCATCCCCATTGGCGGGGACCTGCTCCGCCCCTTAATCCAAGACTTGCTCACCACACTGCAGTTCGTGCAAACTACGAGTCCCAGGATGCAACAAATACCAAGATAGGTGCTGCGGGGGGAAAGAATTCTGTCCAAATGCGTTCGTAGGGTGCAGGATGAATAGAGGTACACCTTATAGGCCAATACCCTGTTGAAATGTTGTTTTCGGTGCTTCCTCGGGTCCCCCAAATACCACTTCAGCCCCGCATTGCAGGCAACAATCACGGCGGAGGCAGAAGTGACAATGCAGTCTGCCCTACGTATCGCCGCCGTTGTATATCCTGCATATGGAGGCGGGTCGCAGACCTTCCAATACCTCAGAGGCCTCAACATGCTGCAGTTGCAGCCACCAGCTTGTCCAAGGCCAACTTGCAAAGCGGGGACCTCAGTATCACGTCGCCGCTTGACGTGAAAAATATCACCGACACCTCCTCCAAAAGAAAGAGCTGAGGCCTCATGGGGGACTGTTTCAGAAGCACTTTAATAAAGAAAAACGGCACAATGCATTTCGGCCTGTCCAGCTTTCCTCATGTGCCTGTGTGTCAGGGGGTCAATGCTAAATTTTGGAATTATGGCACATTTATTCTATTACAAGGTAAAATAAAGTTGAGTGAAGGTAAAGGGCAAATCAAGAAAAAAGGCCTGTTTGGCTGAACAAGCATTAGGGTTGGCTACACCAAACGTATCAGAGGAGATCCCTGCTTTAATGTGATCAGTCTCATAAAGTAACAACACACACAGAACACAGCAGGACGTTACAAAATTAATGATTTTGATGGATGTTAAATTGAGAAAATTGAATCACCCTTCTGGGCCAAACCAGGGAGCAAATCTATGCCAAGTACTGCCTGAGTGGGGCCATGATAATCAAGCTCATGCGGGACCTAGACCCCTGATGCAGCACCCTACAAGGAGGACCAATGCCGTGCCCACACATGTGCAGGTATTGTGCTTCCTGCACCTCCTGGCCTCCGGGAGCTTCCAGGGGATGTTCGCAGTTGCAGGGGGGGTTTCCCAGCCCACCATGTCCCGCTGCCTAAGGAGTTTCCTGGAGGCAATGCTGACCCGGCTACACCACTATATATCATTCCCCACCAGCCAACAGGACCTCAATGATACAAAGCTGCAATTTTACAATCTAGCTCAATTCCCACACGTCATTGGATGTATTGACTGTACGCACGTCCATATTTGCCCACCTGCTGAGACGGAGTACATGTACCGCAACCGGAAATGCTACCACTCCCTCAACATCCAGATGGTGTGCAATGCCAAAACAATAATCACGGACATTGTGGCACAGTACCCAGGGAGCACACATGACTCCTTCATCTTCAGGCACAGCGGCATCCACACACGACTGGCCAGGGGAGACTTTGGGGAAGGAAACCTACTGGATAAGTACACATGCCCCAAATGTGTACGTTGTGATCATGTAGCTGCGCAGAACAGGCACTCACTCTCTGCTCCTTACATACAGGTGACAGCGGCTATGCTCTCCGTGAGTACCTCCTCACCCCATACCTCAACCCTGCAACTCCACAACAACGGCGATTTAATGCATCAAACGTTCGCACAAGGAACTGTATTGAGAGGACATTTGGCCTGTTGAAAAGCAGGTTCCGCATACTGCACAAGACAGCTGGGGCCATGAAATACGATCCTGAGGTCTGCTGCTGCATCGTGGCCGTGTGTGCCATCCTTCACAACATTGCTACCAAGCGCAGGATCCCTGTTGACATCTCTGGCAGTGAGTCAGAAGGGGACAATCGGCCACCTGCACATGTGCGTCACGCACGCGGGGAGAATCCAGCAGAAGGACACAGGCGCCGCAACCAAATCTGCATGAACTATTTCTAGGGCACCCACTCCCCACACCCATTACTCAACTCATGCATGATGACATTAATAATGACATGAGGCACTTTACGTTATTCAGAATTTTAGTTACTGTTACTGCACAATAAACATGGCATTCTGAAAAGTGTGAAAAGATTGACATATTGCGTCATATGTCCAGGTTAGTCTGTATGGCATGCTTGTTGCGTCAGCATGTGGCCTCATTGTAATGCACAACAGTTCAGTGGCGTCTCCGGGTAGTTGCCCCTGACCTCCTCTCAACGTCCTCCTCCAGATTCTGCCGTGCGGCAGCAGAGGGCCTGCTGCTGCGGCGGGGTGCTACGACCGGTGGTATGGACTGGCTGCTGTGGCTTGATTTTGCCTCACTGTTGTCGTCTGCCCCCCCGCCTGGCCATGGCCAGTGTTCTGCATGCCCTGCATGGCTGTTGCTATGTTCTCCAGGGCTGTTGCGACGTCCTGGCAGCACTGCACCATTTGGACCTGCATGGCCAGGGAGCGTCGCGAGAGCTGGGAGGTGGCGTTCCCAATAATGTGATTTGACAGCGTGTACGCCGACAGGCGGGTCAATAGTTGGCGGTGTCTGCGGCGATTGACATTCCGCTGCCTGGACATTGCCTGAGTGTTGGCCTCCACAGCTGCTGTCATATGTGCCACATTACGTGCCGTCTTGTCCAGTTGGAGGTGGATGGCGGCTAGGTGTCGGGCCTGGGTCTGTGCACACTCAGCATCCTGCGCTCAATAGAGAGCCCACCTGCTCGCACAATTCTGCCCCTGCCAGCGCGGGATGTGTTGGTGCGCGGCTCCCTGACCAGACCGCTCGTCTGGCTCCTCACAGCCGCAGGGCGGCGGGTTTGTTGGCGACCTGCTGCTGGTGTTGCAGGCCCCACTAGTGGCTGTGTGCTGCATGGTGCTACAGCAGCGCCTGTTGTCACGGGGGTGGCACGGGCCACAGGGGCAGGTGGTGGGATGACCGCTGTTGTGGCAGCTTGCCCTGATGGTCCAGGCTGTGGGGTATGATGTGTATCCCCCTCCGTGTCCTCCGTGTTCTCCTAAATCACCAGGGCCTCGCTGTCTGTGCTGGGGACATCAGCGCCACCTGTGATGTGAAGTGGACGTTGATTAGTGACATGTTCCGTACACAGTTAGGCTTGCTACATGCATGCAGTCTACCATTCCCTGTCTCGCTGCAGGATTGACTCTCACTGGACATGTCAGGCTCTATGGTACAGGATGGTAATTGTGGGCAGACTACATGTCCCACAATGCAATAGCGCTATGGAGCTGTACTTTGGCTGCATGATTGGGGTTTGTTATGGGATGCACTGGAGTCATGGACGACGTTAGGGGACAAGGGGTTGCAGTCGCATGGCATTTACCTGGTGTGTCTTGGGTGGGTCGGGAGGAATCAAGCTGGGTCACACCCACGCAGGCCTGTGGGTTGATGGTCTCCTCCACTTGGTCCTCCAGTGGGGTGTTCGGTGGGACAGTGGGCTCCCCTCCACCTGTCGCTAATTGCTCCCCCAGCCTCTCAGCAATCTTTTCTTTTGCCCGCCCTCTTAAGTCATACCAGCGCTTTTTCAGCTCCTCCACCGAGCGCTGGGTCACCCCCACGGCGTTCACTTTGGCGCAGATGCGCAGCCATATGCGCCTTTTGTCCGCCTCTGGTACCCTTCGGGAGTCACTGCCAAATAGGCGGTTGTGATCCTTGGAAACTCCTTCAATTAGGTGTTCGAGCTCCTGCTCAGAAAACTTTATTTTGCGCTTTCTCCCACTGGTGGAAGCTGCTGCTGCATCCTGTGCCATGCTTGTCACTATGGTGTCTCCTGCTGTAGTCCTGTGGGAATGCTGATGGGGAGCTCTGCAACTGCTGCCTGTACTTCAGCCTCTCACTGCTGAATGAGGGTGGGAGCTGTCTACTTCCTGGTTGTGATGTCATTACTGTGCTCAGGATGCGACTTCCCGTTTTTGCGATCTCGCAGTTAGCGAGATCGCTATTTGCGATATCGGTAATTGCGAATTCGCAATTTCAACAGGGGTATCGGCGGAATCTGCGATTTTTTACCGATTTCTGGCTTCTCGCAATCGGCGATTGCGGCCGCTTGCAAATCACATTTTTAAATCGCAAAACTTCATGAATGTCGTTCTGCGAATTCTAAATTGCGATTCGCATTTTCTCGCAATTTAAAATTCGCAGAATTGGACATTGATGAATCTCGCTGTAAGTGTCAGAGAAGCTGAACTTCACCTCTTAGTTCAGATTATTTTAGCAACAATGATTGCATTGGCGGGTAAAGTACATTTTTTGAAAAGGCCTACGAACAACTGGAAATTGAGCTGTTAAAACAACCAGTTAGCTTACAACTAAAGGCAAAGCAAGTCATGAAGGCAGCATGGTGAATGTTAATTGTGTAGGGTTGACAATGCACTGCAATCACCTTTCCTGAAACCATTAATAATAATATTGTCAAGACTAACAACTATTTATCTGTGGGATTGAATAAGAGAGCTTCAGAACCCTATTCCCATGAAATGCTTAGCTTCTTCATGAAAAAGTAGAGGGAGCCAGTGTGTGGAATTTGTATGTGAGGCTAGTCCTTTTGTATATGCTACCTGCTCCAACAGGTGGCCGGTGGAGTGAGATGAGTATGGTGTGTTATGAACAAAGCATTTGCCCGTGGAGTCACATTGCACAGCAGTGTGGAATGATGCTATCAAAGGGGCTTGAACAACTTTAGGAATGCCCTTGAGAGGAGAATACCTCTATCAAGTCTTAACAAAACTGAGACCTGTCTTGTTAGGGGTTGATTGTTTTATTTCTTGCTGGAGTCTTACTTAAAATTGAGCACTATTAGTCAAGATGTTAATGTGAATGTGGAGGGTAGGTAGAGTGTAGAGCAAGAGCTCAACAGTCAACCAACAGACCCAATAACAGACTCAACAGTCAATGAACAGACCAATAACTTAATATCAGGCCAAGTCATTGCCTTTATAGAAAAGCAAGTACTTTAATCACACAGCAGAGGACAATTTTCCTGATTTAATGAACACGGGGACATATCCCTGATTGAAATCTCATCAAATGGTACAATCCACCATTCTAGCATTGTTTCCCCGCCCGCATTAGCCTAGTGGCTGCAGTCCCAAGTATTTATGGCACAGGTGCATCTTATGTCACTTTTATCCCCACTTTAGATGTTTAGATGGTTTAGATGTGCAACTCAGTTTAATAGTTCTTAATTTAGATTTAACCAGGGCAGAAAGTCTCAAATTATTGTCCTTGACTTCCTGAGAGAGTGTTCAGTTCTTTGCTTCAGCCACAGGTGAAGTCCAACTGTTGCTGCGCAATGGTCTCACAGATCAGGTGATGCGATGGGTGTAGCCAGCATTTTTATTTCTTGCTGCAGACTTTTGTAGCCCCAGTATAGTTGGGTGAATTGAGCATGGCGAGTCTGGATAGCACAGCATAGCTTTTTGGCAATTGTAACCTCCCAGGCTCACTGGCCTCCACTCAGTGGTGATATATAGTTGCAGCTTCTTATGTTGACCACGCTACACTGAGTAGCATCACATCTCCTTTGCTTCTGCTGTTTATTTATTTCTTTATTTATCGCATTTATAAAGCGCCTGAATCGCTCCAAATGGGGTATTTCCGCGCTGAGGACGAAAGCGGTACAACATAGGGAGGAAGAAGAAGTTAAAAGAGATGGGTCTTAAGCTTCTTTCTAAATGTCAAGTAATTGTCATTCAGGCGGAGGTCCAAGGGTAATTGATTCCAGAGCAAGGGGGCTATATGTGAAAAAGATTTTCCTCCTAGTCTAGCTAGTTTGATTCGAGGCACCACAAGTAGGCCTTTGCCCTCAGAAGGAAGTTTTTCTGACAAATAGCTAGGGGCCAACTGATTGAGGCCTTTAAACACAAGGCAACACACTTTAAACTGAATTCTCTTCCGAATCGGAAGCCAATGTAAGTTGTGCAATAAAGGAAGAGAAGGAGAAAGCCTAGGGGCACTAGTCATCAGATGTGCCACAGTATTTTGCACTACCTGCAAACTTTGTAAGTCAGAGTCCCTAGCCAAAATCAGCAGAGCGTTACCACTGCTGTTGGCAGTTGCAGCACCAGCTTGAAGTCCACAGTGGCTGCCACTGTATAGTCCACACTTAGATGGTGAGGTATTTGGGGCAATTCTCAGGATAAACAGTGAGGGGAGACCAACTCATGTCATGGGGCGCTCCTGGTGTCATTCTCTAATGCAGTCAGGTTTCTCTGGGAATTAGTCAGGCCAGTAACACAGGACAATCACTCCTCTCAGTAGGCAGTCAGGTTTCTAAGCACTATGCAGACTCTCATCTCCTCCAGCAGAAAGTGCAGGTTTCTCATGATGTCCCCTCATCTTTAGTAGATTCGCCGTCAGGCAGACACCAGTCCTGGTTATACAACATGTCTATGAGTACTCTTCAGATCACTTTCTTCCTTCCGATGAATAACTTGAGACTGGGACAAAAAGGGGTGGTTTGTTTTATATTTTTATAGACATTTTTTAGAAAGATCATGTGAAGCCACTGTCTTAATCTTCAGATCCCTTTTTGGGTAGTTTTCTCTAAAGTGACCTTCTCAGACTGCTCTGCAGACACAGTGAACATGAGCACAATGAAGTGTGAGATCTCTGAATGGCTGTCATCAGCCTTCCAGCAATAGTAATCAGAGATAGGCAAAGGGCGGGCCCGGCCAAGAAACTTCCTCACATTGAACAACTGAAGGTGTAGTCCCTCCCCTAATTCCTACGATCCACTAAAATTGTCAGGAAGAGCCAATCAGCAGTTTCTTGCTAACAGTCTTTTTACAACGTCTAAAGATATCCTTGTCTCCATCCTCCTCTGATGATTGTTTAGATCTTCCCCCTCCAAGCACAGTGCCTCCACTGTCTAGCAAAGCTTTTCTCATCAATCTTGTGCCATTCAGATCCGGGGCATCTAAAATGGATCCCTCTGGTTTCAGTATTCTGGCTCAAACGCAGAGAATTCAGATCCCATATAGATATCAAACTTTCATAGCACACACACACATGCTTTGAACATGCATAAGGGATGTCTGCACATGTTTCTGAGTCTTTACATAACAGGGACCTTTATGTGAGAGAGGTAGTACACTGCACACTCACAGAAACAAAAGTTCTGCTCACACCATAATCATGAAATATGTGACGCTCTCAACAGTGTTTTATACGATGCACCCTTAACAGGGAAAGTAGTCTACTGTCTACTGGGGAGTAAATTACCAGGCAGTGAAAAGTGCTGATTGACCAAGATGGCAAAAGGGCCGTACAAAGACACTATCACCCATGATAGTTATCTGTAAGGGGCAAATATTATTACTAGTGGTGACAAGATCAGAACCGCACCACATGGTGCAGCTTTTTTCTTTGCTTCAGGAGATGTAGTTGTATGGTCTCACCTCCCTAGAAGTTGGTGCGTCAATAGCTGGTTTAAAAGGTAATTTGAAAAGCTAATTCAAGGAGGTGCATATAGGATACTTTTGCTAAAGAAATATAACAGTTTTGTATTACATACTGTATTTAGGCTTTCTATATAACAAGCTAATGCAAATGATACAGAAATACCGAAACTCACAGGTGAGTGATTTGCTGCCAATAGTCCTTTAGTGTGGGGCAGTCCCACGTCTGCATCTACAGTCTTGCATCTAGGGAAATTTGCCTGTGCAATGAGGTAAATCTTGTTAACTCGTTCTGGTGTTAAATAAGCCATATGCAAGTAACTGAAGTGCATCTGTTTAAACCTAGAATTTCGTGATATTTTTGGGTTGGCGCATTAAGTAGTATTTGATCCCACACCGCAACCTTAAATGTTCTGCCAATGTCTTCTTCCCGTTTGCTTTTGAGTTTATCTGGTGTCTTTCTGTTGTCTGTTGTGAAATAGCTTTATATCATTACATTACCGCTTTACTTTTGTCTGTTATTGTGCAGCCCAATTGCAGACCTCTTGGTGTAGTTAGTTCGTCATTTTCAGTTCCCCAAGTACAGTTTATAGCAGAGTCTATTGAAGCATACGACAAGAAGTGCCTATTTGTCCAGATCTTGAAAAGTTCAGATTAAGCACCTCTAAAAAAGCTCACCCTTTTGGGTAGTACCCACATTGATCCAGGTGAATCATATGGGGCATAGTTGGAAGCCATCTATTCACAAGCGCGGATGGTAAGATGGTAGTTGCAGTTTGAGGAGAGCCTCTACTCTGTGTCTCACGTATAAAGTGCTACATGACTCTGGACTACCCTTTTGAAGAAAGCTTTTTCCTGGTACATCCCCACCAGAAATGTAAGATCACTGGGATCCCTCAAAATACCGTTAGATATAAAAAAAAATCTAAATGGGGAGGGAGCTGTTTCCTGGTAGGAGCAAACAAACGATGGAATCTCCTCCCTTTGCACATCAGATTAGCCCCCTCCCTTCGACAATTCAGGAAATACCTAAAAACCTGACTTTTTAATCAGTAGCTTCTCCTTCTGCACTCTGACGAGCGCCAAGACACCTTCAAGTATATGTTGTGCTTTAAAAGGTTTTTGGCATGGCTTGGCAGTTCGGGCTGGACTGTTTCCATGAGGCACAGGGTCAGACTGATTTGCATATGGCTGAACTGGGGTGGCAGAGTGGGCTAAAGAACGGTGATGGATTAAACCCAGATCTGTTGACTGGGTGTGAGTGTTTGTTTGGTTCAGATGCTCCGTCCATCACCACCCCTTTTTGTACCGCTTTGTTCGCCATAAGTTGGCAGGGTATGCTCAGAAGTGAGTCCCTTGCTCACTTTGCCACTGGATTCAAGCAAGCCCGGCTGGAGACGGCTGAAATGCCAGAAACCGGTCCTAGGAAGCTTGTTTCTGGTCCAGGGAAGGCATGGCTTGGCAGTTCGGGCTGGACTGTTCCCATGAGGCACAGGGTCAGACTGATTTGCAAATGGCCATGTCTGAACTGGGGTGGCAGAGTAGGCTAAAGAACGGTGATGGATTAAACCCAGATCTGTTGACTGGGTGTGAGTGTTTGTTTGGTTCAGATGCTCCGTCCATCACCACCCCCTTTTGTACCGCTTTGTTCGCCATAAGTTGGCAGGGTATGCTCAGACGTGAGTCCTTTGCTCACTTTGCCACTGAATTCAAGCAAGCCTGGCTGAAGACGGCTGAAATGCAAGAAACCGGTCCTAGAAAGCTTGTTTCCGGTCCAGGGAAGGCATGGCTTGGCAGTTCGGGCTGGACTGTTCCCATGAGGCACAGGGTCAGACTGATTTGCATATGGCCATGTCTGAACTGGGGTGGCAGAGTGGGCTAAAGAACGGTGATGGATTAAACCCAGATCTGTTGACTGGGTGTGAGTGTTTGTTTGCTTCAGATGCTCCGTCCATCACCACCCCCTTTTGTACCGCTTTGTTCGCTATAAGTTGGCAGGGTATGCTCAGACGTGAGTCCCTTGCTCACTTTGCCACTGGATTCAAGCAAGCCTGGCTGAAGACGGCTGGATTGCCAGAAACCGGTCCTAGGAAGCTTGTTTCCGGTCCAGGGAAGGCATGGCTTGGCAGTTCGGGCTGGACTGTTCCCATGAGGCACAGGGTCAGACTGATTTGCATATAGCCATGTCTGAACTGGGGTGGCAGAGTGGGCTAAAGAATGGTGATGGATTAAACCCAGATCTGTTGACTGGGTATGAGTGTTTGTTTGGTTCAGATACTCCGTCCATCACCACCTCCTTTCTGTACCGCTTAAAAGGTTTTTGAACATAACATAACTACCATCGTCTCATGTAATGTGCTGCTTTGTGGTGTTGACCACCTCAACAAAAACTGGAGCAAAGATATCTACAAAGAGCAAATAGAAGTCCATCAGAAGTCTGTCTGATCCTAGGTCCCCCCCCCCAGCCATTTCTTTCATAATCCTTTTAATTTCATGTACTGCACACTCGCTGCCCAGAGTCTCAGCTATTTCTGGGGTAGCTTTCAATAGCTCCAGCTAGATATTCCTGTAACTCTAGATCATTCAGTTCATCACCCTCTTCATAGAGTTGAGTCTAAAATCCTTTAAAGGCTTTATATTTTTCGAGTTGGGAGTAAAATTTGCTCCCGTGCGCTGTTTTTAGGGTCAGTATGGAAGATCCTCGCTTCTAGTGGCTACTTATGCCACCTCTCTTGTATTTTACATTATGCATTTTGATTCTATATGCTTTATTGTAAAAGCATCTTAATTTATCATGTTAATGCTCAATTTTCTCTTTTTGCTCCTCAGAGTGGCACTTAGTGGCAGATCAGTTGCCCTACCCTTTTTCCTCCTATTGAGTCATTTTCCCATCAATGGTGAAGTAGACACCAGCCAAGGTATACATACAGTACCCACTCATGACTGTCTTGAATGTTCCAAATGTTATGAGTACTATTAAGGTTAAACTTTCATTTCTAGTGACAAAATGCTACATGACTTCCTAAGTCTATTGAAAGTAAGACCATATCATCTAGAGTGTAAGTCTGGAGCCTCCAAGAGGGGATGGGCGCCCTTAGCATGCTCCACTGCAATGCCTCCAGCAGCGTATTTGGGTCAGAGACTGTTCTAACAGAGGTACTCTGTGTTCATAACCTGCTCATGTAATATAGCCATGCACAGAAATCGATCTAGCCTACCATGAAGTTTGTGAATAGTAGAATAAAAGAAATATTCTCTGATGTGAGAGTTATGGAACCTTCAAGAGTCAGTCAGGAAACAGTGGGACTGCCATAGTTTAACCACTGCTTTGGTTCTCATTGCTGGCACAGAGGGCAGTGGAGGGTGTGAATGATCAACTCTTGAGTCAACAAAACAAGTAAAGTCACCACAAAGTAGGCAGAGGTAATGTGTCCGCTCAGCCAGAATGGGTGATAGGTTTGAGAAGACCTTCCCTTGATCTTGATTAGGTGCAAAGACAGATATTAATCAAGATGATATTCCTACATCTAGCCTACCCCTGATCACCACATACCTCCCTTCTTTATGTATGAGAATATTCATAACTAGGAGTGAAACTCCAGGCTTAATCCATATGAACTTCTCCCTAGCGTAAACTCAATTGCATACATATATCAATATAGTAAAAAGGGGGGGGTGCCTGTTTACAATATGTTCTTACCTGTCAGCCTAGCCTACCAGCACCAAGCCACCTTCTTACCACGGTGACTAAAGGCATAGTACAATGCACTATGTAATAGCCATTGTGGACTGAAGCACAGGTTTGATTATCAATAGTAGCACAATGACTAGGAAGTTGTTATAGTCTTGTATTAAATTGTCGGCGGTGTGGAGAGTCACTATTGATCCAGCATGATTTAAAAAATCATAATACATGAGACATATATGAACAGAAAACACGGAAGGTTGAAAGTACACGTTGCACACTTTAGACAAAGTGACACGTGAAACAGACAAGTGTAGTAGAAGCACACTAAAAGTGTGCTTTAAAACGTGAGATGAAGAAAATAGATGAATAAGTCAACATTATTACATATAAACAAGTTGTGATGATTCATTTCTAATTCATATGCTGCTTGTTAAGGTATACAAATCAAAAAATGTTAATGTTTGGTGAAGAGGCCTGGTACTTTTTAAGCTCTAAAGCTGAGAGTGCACCAGTGGGGAAAAATTGAAGCAAAAAATGTGTATCACCTGAGATACAACGTTGAAATTTAGTAAATTGATACTAAAGACTATAGTTTATGAATATCTATACACAATATTAGAAAAATACAATTTTAAAATCGTGCTTTTACATGAATAACGTGAAACGTTGAGGTAGTAGGGTATTGTTAACAGTAGTCATTTCCATGTAATAATATTTTGTGAAAGTTTACATGTTTTTTATTTGATTTGATAAAATTGCATTATATTTGAAGTTAAGACAAAACTTACAAGCCTTTTCGACTGCTTTTTTTCTAGTGCTGACCTTTCCTCTGATTTAATTCACTGGATTGTTCTATGCAAGTGAACTGTTGCACATTTGTCCTATAAACTTCTACACCCTGACATTCTTGAATGCTTTTTTTGAACGTTCACAGTAAGATATTCCTGTAGGAATAGAAAGTCATCTTTGGCTATGAGTCGTAACTTTGTATTTCTTCTCTACCAATGTTAGACCTGTGTAGACTTGCAAAGTCTCGTTTTTCATGACTAGCCTGGGAAAGCAGCTTGATGTTTCAATCATCTCAGGTGACATGATGTAAACTTAGACGTGTTATAGTCTTTTGCCATACCACTGGACCTACTAAACTCTAAAAGAGAAGAAACACCAAGGGATGGGCAACACCCGCCATTCTGATTTTTTCTACTTGATTCTTAAATAAAATAACCAAATTATTCAAATATCTGCATGAGTGTATTATTGCGTCCTGTTGATTCTTCCATTTGACTGTGACTAATGTCTAAATGAGTTGTTGGGAGAATCAGCGAGTTCTGACTGAACATTAGGTATTACTTCTCATGTTTTGCAATTGCTAAGCTTGTAGTTGGCATAATTCTCACCCAGCTTAACTTCTTTAGGAGGTTGGGTCTTCCTGTTGCTATTCTTTATTTCCACAGTATGGTATTGCCAGTGAATGATCTGAATCTGATTTCAAATCAGTGAGTTGGCTCTCAATTAAAGGTCCTCATTGACCTGCTAATGTGAAGTTTGGTTACCTAATTTCCACCCCTCCTAACAGCAGAGAAAGATTCATCAGAGAATCATTGTATCAGTGGTAATAGAAATGCTGCAGACTTTCTAATCGTAATGGGCCTAGTACGGTTAGAGGAGTAAGGAGAGTAAGCGTACATATAAATGTTTATGTATTGCTTCACGCTGCTTCACTATCAAATCCAAAACTCTGTGCTCTGATACTTCGGTGTGATCTGTGTCCAAGCCTGTTTCTTACACAAATGTTTCTATCATTTTTTTAATACAGTCTTCTTGCCGCTCTCTCATGCTGCTGCATTTGCTTTCTCACAATCACACTGAATCTGGAGTTTTGTTTGTTTGTGAAATTTACCCTTCTGTTGCTTGGTTCTGTTTGTTTTACATTCCCGATTGGGTAGTTGCCAGTCTAACAGCTCCACCCCATGGGTTTCAACCCATTCACAGACTTAGTGGCGTATGTAACACAGGCCCCACCGCGGGGGCCCCGATCTGCAGGGACCCCCTCAGAACAGTACTCACGCCTGAGAGCTCTGGATTAATTCCAGAGAGGGGGCCCCTCCATGTACCTTGCAGGAAGGTCCCCTCAACTTTCGCTATGTTACTACACAGACTTCCTGGAGGTTTGTGATGAAATGTGAATTGCTGACAGATATACTTTTTAGTTTGGCAGAGAACAGTAAGGCATATTTTAGATTCATGCTGCAGATTCTGCACTTGACGTTCGTGAAGGAGGCTTGCTGATGATGTACTCATGCTGTGTACCTGGGAATATCAGCACTTGTCCAGTAATACTACCCTTTACTCTGATGTTGCCTCACAATGATCCAGTGGGCTCTCCCCAGTGCATAACTAGATGAAACACCCTCTTCCCCAGCTTTTGCCATATCTATGTCTAAAGAAAGGTTGATATATCTTTGCCTGCCATCTTATTAGGTAGCTCCACAACTTAAATATTATATCTCCTGGCTCTCCTTTTGCATTTTGGGCCCTGTATTCCTCCTCTCAAGTCTTGACGTGACCACGTGTTAGTGATTTCAGTTAATTAAGGTACGTCTCTGTTTCATTGACTGTCTCTAAAATCCTACTCTGGGCATCCTGAAGTAAACTGAGATTGACCACCATTGATTCAATCTTCTTTTCGAGAGACTATGGTAAAATTGATAGCTGACAGTATCCTGTCCAGTTTATCACTCTCCCCTTCGCATTGAGGCTGTCCTCGAGTTGTGGTCCAGGTGATCTGACAATTTCGATCTGACCCAACCTGAGCAGATGATGTTCCAGGCTCTCTGTAATCAGTGTGCCTCTCCATCATTGTGATTTTCAAAGTAGGCGGTGGTCCAGGTACCCACTGGACCCCCTGGGGAGGGTTCATCTTCGCAAGCTAAAAAGTAGTCTCATCATATTAGGCACTCTTCGAGTGATGTCCACAGCCCCCCAACTGGGAGTTGTTGCATGTCAGTCCACTGCAAGAATAGGAGTTGATGTGCTAACAGTACCCATTATGAGGCTGTGCAGCGCCTCACACATTCAATAGGACCATGGCTGTGCTGGTTTATGTTAAATATGAGGTTCAAACATGTGCCAGCCCCCAACTGCGAGTACTGTCAAGATAGGCCTGTCTCTGCAAGCAAAGTCATACCCCAGCCATGCATGAGGAGATCAGCAGCTCAGCAAGTAATTTCATTTCCCTTCTACTGTTGCTATGTAGTGCGAGTCCACAACAAGAAAAAGAAAAGGGGTGGGGGTCCTGCACCAATCACCCCCTACTGCCAAGAAGACCCCAAGTACATAAGTCTGCTCCCAGGTGCCGCTCCTGAGTATCAGGCAGAACCGAAGCAGGACCTCTTTCCTCGCAGAGTCTCAGCCTCCATCCAAGGCCACAGCTCTTCCTCCGAGGTCCGGGGACAGTCTTTTAGTTTGAGCCTGCTGTTTAATGGCCTCTCACTGCCCCGATCCAGGCTTTCCATCCCCGGTGGAGGTGCAGGCCAGTCTTCCTATCACGGGAGGGAAGGTGAGGTCACTCACACTGCCATGGCACTCACTTCAAACATACCATGCAGTCCTAGAGGAGGTCAGCTCGGCCACGCCCCCCCCCTCTCCATCACCACCGGGGAGCACAGGTTTCACTCACAGCCCTGGTTGCAGTCTGTCCTAGGCCGGCCTTGCTGGTCCCTCTCACACGCTGGTTCCAGTGGCTCCAAATGGGTCTTTTTCCAGTCCTTGTTCACACTGCTCCTCTTTGTGGATTGCAGCGCCAATCAGGCCAGGCCCCCATCTTCTAGTACTGCATTCCCCGACCACCCCGCACATAAGTCTCAGCTTACTACTTCGACTCCGACCATCATCATTTTCAATGTTCCTGCAGTGCGTGTACTCTCATGGGGTCTACCCTCACAGTGCACCTGTCTCCATGCCCTCAGGGGATACGAGGATATCTGTCTGTGGAGTGGGTTGATGTGCATTCATCAGCGAGATGAGCATGGATCAGGGCTGCCCGGCCATAGATGCGCCATCTTAAGCCAGGTCATCCCCCCTGACTGCACCCCTTCTGGCTGTGGGGGCCCTGGGAAAGTCACCCATGTCCATTCACGTCCTCAGATGAACTTGTACTTAGCATCACATTGACCACTGATTTCACATCTAGCCATCCTGTGTCCACCTTGCCTTTGCTCGCTCTCTTTCTGGTAACAAATCTTTAAAATTCCTTTGTGTGCCCATTCATATGACTCATTAATTGCAAACAATCCTCAGTTCAGTTACTGCCGGCCTTCTCAATTATGTAAACATCCTTTAGATTTGTGACCAACGTTGCTATTTATATTCAGCTTAAAGCATTTCTTAAAAAAGGGGGCCAAGAACGTGAGATAAACATTAGATGTCAATAAAACACAGTGCTTGCTTTGTCAATAAATACATTGTCGATATCATCTAAAATCAACATTACTTATTTATTTCTATCATGGAATATAATCAATATTATAGAGCATGGAAGGAAAACCGTAGTTTAGTATTTACATTTCTGAGTGATTATCGTTTACTGCATTAATGTATTTTGGCTGTCACAGACAGGACATTGCTAGACTAATAAACTTACCATACATATGTTCATTTTTACCTAAATACATTCTTTCATCTTAAAAGAGTTTAAGAGTATGAGAATATGGCATTTATCGTCTCTTTCAATTCACGAAGAGGTTTTCATTGCTAAGCTGCCCAGACTCCATCTTCTGCTGAAGGGTTAAACCAAGACACTTAATTCCAATTTGAACTTTTCGCAATCAGCCAGCATGATATGATTCACAGAAGTCTTTTTTTTGCGGCATCTAGACACTCCATGAGCAAAAGGACTCCGTTTGTTTCTGCCAGTCGCGATGCTAATCAGAGCTTAAGCAGAGCAATGAACATTCTAGAAACTTTGGATGATCAAGAGGTTAGGGCTTTTGTATGTGGGTCAATACCACTAAAGAAAGCTTTACATGCCAGTAATGTCCCTGGTGATCTTGCAGTATTTGGTACTTTTATCATTATTTGGGTGCAATCTGAACAGATATGTAACGTTTTGTCTAGGGTTTCATTTAATTGTATATGTTGTTGACTTATGAAATAAGCAGTGTCATTTAAATGTTTTTCTCCTGATGGAAAACTGATTATGAGACTGTTCAAAGGCCTCCTGCGGAGCTGGTTTATACATTGGCAGGCCATTCTAGACGAGCTGTGCCAAAGAGAAGGAGAAGGTTTGTCATTCTTAACCAACTATCCAGGAATCCCAGCTAAACCATGAAAAGGCGTATTTGGGCCCATAACTTTGGGCGTTCTGCTTAAGAACAGACTGTGGCCAGGAAGGCATATCTGCAAAACCACAGAATTAAAAAAAATATTCTTGTCTGTATGGATAAGCTTTGATCTATGTGACTATTTGGCACGTCCGTAAAGGGAACAAACATTGGCAGATCCAATCGGTCGGGTTTTAATGTGATAACACATGCAAACACGGTCATGCACAAATGTGCACAGCCTAACTGTGCCATGTGTCTGTGTAACTTGCCTCTTTCTGTGCCTCAAATCTCTGTGCTCTGTTTCTATTCCCCAGTCATGATGCTGCATAGCACCATGCTACAAGCTTAGGGAATAAAAACGGCAGCATTGAAAACTTCAGGGATAAATACATGGCACACACCTGGGAGAGGGACAGTTTGCAGAGAGCCATTGCACAAACACTCTGTGTGCTTTTGTGCATGGCATGTTTGCATGCATTGCTTGTAAAGAAAACAAGGGAACCCTATGAGTCAGAAGGGACATTAGGTATATAAATAACATTATAAGAGACATGGGTGCCTTCAAAAGTGTCAAGAACAATGGTACAAAAAACCACAGTTGGACCTGTGTTGATATTCTCAGCAATAGAGATTCAATACTTTTATTACATAAACAATCATTGAAAAACAAACAGCAAGAGTAAATACAAAATTATGTGGGTAAAAGGTTGGAAGTCAACAGATTTCAAGACCTTAGGCATGAATATACGTGGTGACTTTGTCAGTAAATACATATTCAGTCAGTCACAGTAGAGAAAAGCCTCTTGTGCTCCACAGAAATTCAAATGAGCCAGTTTGGAGTCAAGATACAAAAGTCAAGATACATAAGTCGACGACGTTTCTATCTCAACTAGAATTGAGGGATCATCATCAGGACACAAGGATTATATGCCTGAGTGATAGCCTGTAGATGTTCAAGGTTACTAAAAATAGAGAGTACACAGAGAGAGATGCATTTTAGGTGCAGGGCAGCGCCTTGGGAGAGATGCAATATTAACGTAGATTGTTGTAAGAGAGGAAAATATTTGTGTCTTGCTCATTTCCCAGTGGAGGCTACTGATCACAAGAGTATGTGAGTTTATCAGTGCTATAATAAAGGACTCCATCCATAAAACTCTTTTTACTGCCATGTGGGCAGTATAAGATATTCAGCCAAAGTGGTTTAGGTATCACTTTTGTGCTCTCCCCAGGGAGGCATTGATATGAGGAAGACTGAGGTTCTGTGATTCTCGAACCAGACTCCATTTTGTTTGAGTTGTTTGTGATGCCATTTTGAGTTGCCCTCACGTAGGCCGTGGAGGTAACCGAACGAACAAAGTTGCATGGGCTTCGTTGTTCATGTATGCATTAACTAGGCCTTTTCTGACTTGTGAGTGAACTGCAAAGACGCTGACCCCGTCACCTGAAACTGACCCTTTTGCGAGGCCAATTTCTCTACCTGATCATTGTCTGAGATTGCCAATCAATGTTCAGGAGATCGTTAACTTTAGTTTCCTTGCACATATCTTATCCTATTCAGCATCTGAACTGTTCCTTTTCTTACGACTTTTCATTACATGGGTAGTGCTTTCATTTATGGGTTTGTCCGGCTTGTGGAAATCGAATTTGGGACATTCCTAATAATTAACTTGTGTGTTGGTACGATGTAAATCGAGCTTTTTGGAATGTGATAATGTGTGGGAAAATGTATTTCATTTGTCAGTATTTGTCGCAGTGGGTGTGCATTTATAATGAGTAAAATGTGGATAAAAAGTGATGTCTTGCTCTACGAAAATTGAGCAGTCTCCTGAGTTGTACACCGTGTTGTATTGCTGGGATTACTGTTACTAGCTGCAGCTAATAAATGTGATCTCTGACGCCACTCAGAAGTATTCCGTGTCTCTGTATACCCAAGACAGGTGAATCCGAATACTTTGGGCGTGCCCCTGGCGCTGCTGGGTTCTAGAAAACCCGGTTCTTCAGTTGGCGCGCAACGTGGGGCGACTTCAGCGGTACCAGTCCAAACCCGAGGATCATGAGGAGCCACGTGAGGAAATTCTGGAGGAAGGCCGCCACTTCATCGACCCCTGTATGTCGACGTGGACCGAATGTTTTTGCTGCGAGGCTTCCCGCTTTCCGACGGCTACGAAAGACTGCTGCCCTGACTGTCGCCCTGTCTTGGACCCTCGATTGATGCTTTGTAGAGCGAGACGATAGACGGTCTTCTGGTGGCGTGACAGATGTTTTGGTTAAGTATAAGTGGGTCGCTCCCACGACTTTGTTTTGTTTCTTGGTTTTGATTCGGTTGTTGCAATAATCGAAGCCGAGGGGCTCGTATATTTACGAGTGTATCGATAGTTAATAACCCCTTGAAGTTTGAAGCTAGATTAGTGAGCTATAAGATGCCTGGTCTTAGCAAGATTAGGAAATGGTTTAGTTGTGGTTGCAACAGGGATTCCCGATTGGAGGATTCATGTCCGATACCTCCGGTTGGAACTCCGACTTATGAGCTCTATTCAAAACACAGACTGGGTCCTATCACTTATAACGAAGTATGGGTTCGCTATACAAAGAAAGATGGTGTTGTACGATGGCCCCAACATGGTAGTTTCGAATTAAATATTTTAGGTAATCAGGAAGTTGCGCTATTTAGAAAGAAAGCCCGGCCGGCAATGTTTGACTCTTTCCGCCTTTGACGTAAGGAAGCCAAACAGCGAGAAATTAAGCAAGCAAAGAGAGATAGGAAAGATAAGAATATGTCAGTACTACACACTGCTAGGCAGTTTAAGGAAGATGGAGAAGAGCGTGCGAGTGAAGTCTCAGATAGACAACGTTGCATGGCCATCGATAAATGTTATCCGGCCTTGCCGCCTTCTCCTCCAAAAGTGACTGAAGACCCATAAAAAGATCCTTTGATGTCTCATTTACTGAGATTGCCACTCCCTTATGTGCAAGGTGCTACTGCACCTCCATTACCCCCGGTTGTTGCACCCTTTGTTGTTCAGCCCCCTGCTGTTGTTCAGCCACCCGTTGCTTCACAGATGGTTCTCCCTCCTACGATGCAGCCCCCTCTAGGGCCCCCAGCTTTGTTATCAGCTTTGCCTCAAACTCCTTTGCCTTCCATTCCTGTATCTCCGACTCCTGCTACTTTTGTCCCTACACCTCTTTTGCCTCAAAATATTCATTCCCCAGTCTTTATGTCCACTTCTTCTCCTTCTGCTCGAAAACGAATGACTGAGACTGTTGCTAATCTTTTGTCTCCACTCTTTGGGTCACTGAATATGACCCCTGTTTTTGAACGAAAGCAGAGTGGTAGTCAGCGTCCTAGTCCCAAGGAGCAGACAGTGTTGGATCTATTGGCTCATAGATGGGTTTTAAATGCTTCTAGGTATGATTTGCAAGCGGTTATGGATGTTTTCTCTCAGTGGGATCCGCGAAGGCAAAGGTATGTTTTTGACGTAAAGTGTACTTTTCTACGTCATGAATGGGAAGAGAATGAGTTGGGTCCAATTCCGCAGGAAGTGCTTGATGTCCAGTCAGAGTTTGCTAAAGGGACGATAGTGGAGTCTGATGTTACAGACGCCGTAGAGACGATACTTGTTTTCAGGTCTAGGCTTCCGCCTCAGACATTGTACGAACCTGATTCCTCTGTTAGGAGGAAAGTGAAGCAGTATCCTATGACAGAGGTTCCCCCTGTATGGAGAGAGGAAGTTATTGCTAATGTTAATCAGGGTATACAGGCCGAACCAGCTCATTTTCAGCTAGTATGGGTACATGTTCCTTGGAAGAGAGCAGAGGTCTTGGCTCTTAAGCAGACCTTACCTGACCCCCGTAAAAATCCTGCTGATTATTACAAGGAGTTGTCTCAGACAGTTGATGCGTGTATTATGAATTTAACTGACATAGATATGCTGATGGGTAATGTAGTTCCTCAACCTTTGTGGGCGAAGATCCGTCATGAGGATCATGCGCCAGAGTTAGGAGATACGTGGGCTAATATTACTGCTGCAGATGGTCGGCAAGTAGGAGGTGCCAAACCTGAACCCTTAGTTGCAGAATTACCTGGTAGGATTATTAATTTAATGAAAACTATGATGCCTCCTTTACGAGTGAATTGGGATAAGTTAGCACCATGCAAACAAAAGAAAGACGAGAGTGTGTCTGATTTCCTTACTAGGTTTGAGGAGACGTTTATCGATCATAGTGGTCAGGACATGAGCACTGAAGGTGGTCAAAGGTTGTTCGTGGACAAATTTGTCTTTAATCTGCTTCCTGAACTTTCTAATAAGTTAAAGGACTCTGAGAGTTCATGGGCTGTTTCTTCGTCGGCCCAGATATTGGCTACTGCCCAATATTATGAAAATAGGGATAAAGATGAGAAGGATAAAGTAGAGAAGAAGACTAGAGACTTAAAGACGAACGTTCTTTTACAGCAAGCTTATCCGCCTAGTCCGAATCAGCCTCAGTTTCAGCAACCCCCACAGTTTCAGAGATTGTTACAGAAACCCGAGTTTTTCGCTCCCCGATTTTTGCCAGGACCTAATCAGTGTGCTTACTGCAGAGAAGAAGGTCATTTCAAGAATAGTTGTCCGATTTTGCTACAGCGTGCGAATGGTGTATCTGGTCAAAGAGGTCGTGGTGGTTTCCAACAAGCTCCTAGGGGTAGGGGACGTGGTGTGTTTCCCCAGAATGAGCGTTCCTTTCCCCCTCAGAATTCTACGAATTATTTTGACAGACAGAATGTTCCGACTGTTCAGTCTGCCCAGTACTACGCTGATGATTATTGTGTCGAGAGTGAGAGTGCTGGTTATAATGACAGTTAGGACAGCCATGGGCAAAGTAAGGGAGTAGTGTCAGTTCCAGTAGACCAGAGTGGACCTTATGTTGAAGTGATTACATCAGGTGTGGCAGAACCTTTTCTTTTGGATACTGGTGTGACAAAGTGTTCTATCACACACTCTAAACTTCCTGGCGCACCTTTGTCTGGCTTGACCAATGTTTCAGTAGGATTTTCTGGCGCCCCAGTTCGTAATCCGAATTCTAGTCCTTTGCCCCTTTCTATTGGTCCTTGTGAATTGGAAGCTCCCCTTATTCTAACGACTGGTTGTGGTGAGAATCTGTTGGGTTTGGACTTGCTGAAAAGATTGTAAGCGACATTACATTGTTCTCCTTCGGGAGTACATCTTACAGTGGGTAAGAAAGTGATTTCCCCGATGTATTTGTCTAAAGATTGCCTTCCACTGGAATTACGATCACTACCTGATACGCTTTGGGCTACAGGTCCCAATGATGTTGATCTTTTGCAGATTCCACCCTATGTTGTTACCCTTAAGTCAAGTGATAGGCTACCTCGTATTCCACAATATAAAATATCTAGTGATGGCGAGAGAGCTCTTTTGGCGATTATTTATGATTTGGTTGAGAAAGATGTAATTGAAGAAACAAGAGGTAATGTGTGTAACAGTCCTGTTCTGCCTGTCCTTAAGCGTACTGATGCTTCTCAGCCACCTGTGTATCAGTTTGTGATCGACCTTCGAGAGGTCAATAAAATTGTCGTGCCACAGTTTCCTGTTGTCCCGGACATCACTGCTTTATTGACTTTAATCCCTGCTTCAGCTGCTTGGTTTTCAGTTATCGACTTGAAGAACGCTTTCTTTAGTATTCCAATTGCTGAGGAAAGTAAAGATATTTTTGGCTTCTCTTTAGGAGGTTGAAGCTTCCGGTTTAAACGCGCACCTCAAGGTTATTGTGAAAGTCCCTCCATCTATAGTCAGGCGTTGAAAACTCAGCTTGATGATTTTGTATTGCCTTCTGGTGCTACTCTTATTCAGTATGTTGATGATCTGCTGGTTGCTGCTGATGACGAAGAGATTTGTAAAGAGGCTACTCTTTCTTTGTTACGACATTTGTCTGACCTTCATCATAAAGTGTCCCCTTCAAAGTTACAGTATTGCCGCCAAGAAGTAACCTACTTAGGTCATCTCTTGTCGAAGGAGGGAAGACGGTTGACTCCAGAACGAATTCAAGCGATTGCCCAAATGACTGTGCCATCCACACAGAGAGAAGTGCGCGCCTTTTTAGGTATTACCTCGTATTGTAGACAGTGGATCCCGAACTTTTCTCTATTAGCAAAACCTCTGTTGGCACTGACTCTTAAAGATACTCCGTATCCTCTCCCTTGGTCTGACGAATGTCAGAAAAGTTTTTCTGAATTACGTGATGCATTGTGCTCTGCTCCGGTGTTGGGTACCCCGGACTACAGTAAACCTTTTACACTGTATGTACACAAGAGAGAAGGTTGTGCATTGTCAGTGTTGACGCAACAATTTGGAGACAAGCAGCGTCCATGCGCGTATTTTTCAGCTACGTTAGATCTGGTAGCTAGGGCGTTGCCAAGTTGTCTGAGAGCTACAGCGGCAGCGGCTGTTTCTATCCGACAGTCTGCTGGTTTGGTATTGGATAATACGTTGATTGTGATGGTCCCACATGCAGTGGATACTTTATTGAATAGGACAAAGACACAGCACCTTACTAGTGCGCGTTTGTCAGGTTATGAGTTGGCACTTTTGGCTAGCCATGTACACATCAAAAGGTGCAATGTGTTGAATCCAGCTACGTTGTTGCCGATTTCTGTAGAGTCAGATGTTCAGGAACAACATGATTGTTTTCTTCGGACAGAGGAGGAAACAAAGGCTAGAGTTGATTTAAAAGATACTCCTCTTACGAATGCTGATGGTACCTTATGGGTAGATGGTTGGAGTTTTAAGCTTCCGAATGGAGAGTCGACTGCAGCATATGCTGTCACAACTTTACATACAGTTGTTGAAACAGCACGTATAGCACAGAATTCAGCGCAAGCAGCAGAGTTAATAGCATTGACTAGAGCGTGTGTGTTGTCAGAAGGAAAGCGAGTGAATGTTTATACTGATAGCCAGTATGCGTTTGGTGTTGCCCATAGTTTTGGCCGTTTGTGGAGAGAGAGAGAATTTCTTACTTCCCATGGTACGAAAATACAGCATGGGCAATTAGTGAATGAACTTCTTGAATCACTTACTTTGCCAAAACAGATTGCAATTGTGAAGTGTAGTGCGCATAAGAAGGTTGTGGATGATGTGGGCCGAGGAAATGCATTTGCAGATGAAGTTGCGAAAGAAACGGCAAAAGATATGATGAGTCGAATGTATGTTGTGGGCCCTGCTAACTGGGTTATGGCTGGTGGAATGTGTGAAGACACAATAGAAAGTGTGAAGTTGATTCAGGCTGAAGCTACGGAAAAAGAAGTGAGTGTGTGGAGAGAAACTACGGGTATGTTGGATTCGACAGGTTGTTGGGTTGAGTTGTCGGAGCACCAGCGATGGTTGTTGCCTGATGCGTATGTGCTCCCAGTGGTTACTATGGCTCATGGAATGGCTCATATTAGTTCGAAAGGAATATGTAAGTTGTTGGCTCCAGTATGGCAGAATGCTGGAATTCCTAAATGTGCTGAGAATGTGGTGAAGCATTGTATGATTTGTCTGATGTATAATCCTGGAAAGGGAACTCCAACTCCAGCTGGTCATTTTGCTCCTCCAACTTATCCGTTTGAAGTGATACAGCTAGATCACATTCACATGGAGAGATGCAATAACTTAAAGTATGTCCTTGTGGTTGTTTGTGCCTTTTCCAGATGGATAGAGGCCTACCCCCTAAAGGATAATACTGTCTTGTCTACAGCTAAGGTTTTGCTCAAAGAGTACTTCCCTAGGTATGGTTTGCCGAGAATGGTATGGAGTGACAATGGAAGTGAATTTGTGGGTCAGATCATGAAGAAAGTGTGTGCGGGTTTGGGTATTAATCAGAAATTCCATGCTGCGAATCACCCCCAGTCCGCTGGACTTGTCGAGTGCTATAATGGCACTCTGAAATTGAAGTTTGCTAAAATACAAGCGAGCTCTGGTCTTACATGGCCAGATGCCTTGCCATTGGCTCTTTTGTCAACAAGGACGACAGTACATTCTCGTGTGGGACTTAGCCCATATGAAATCGTTTTTGGTCGTCCGGCCAATGTTTGGGGTGTGCCAAGGCCTAAGAAATTATGGGACAGATGTATCAAGAATCCAATTTGCGAATCTGAAATAGCGATTTTTTGCGAATCGCTATTTCGGAATCGCAAAATGGGATGTATGAACAGTAATGCGAGAAATGAGCGATTCCATAAAATTCGCAGAATTTATTGCGAAAAATTTGCGATTTCTTAAATAGCGATTTTTGCAATTTAAGAAATCGCAAAAACGGGAAACATGCAATGCAGGAACAGACTGATGACATCACAACCAGGAAGTTCCAGTGATTGCTTGCACCTGCTACACTGAGCCACACCCAGTGGCAGTTGGAAGAGTGTGCTGAGGCTGAGCAGACCTGTTTGTTGAGCAATGGAGGCACAGAAGGCACAGGAGGAGTTGGCTGTGGAGAAGAGGAAAACAATGCAGAAGTTTTCAGAAAAGGAGCAAGAAGTGCTCATTGAAGAAATGGTGTGTAACCATGAGGACCTGTTTGGAACAAAAGCACTGAAAGTGCCTGACTCCAGGAAAAGGAAAATCTAGCTGGAGATTCAGGAAAAAGTTAACTCTGTTGGAGTCACCACTCCCTCCATAGATGAAATTAAAAAAAGGTGGTACAACATGAGACTCAGATTCAAGGAGAGACTTGCTGAGAGAATAAAAGAGACAAACAAAACAGGTGGTGGAACTTCTGCTGTGGACCCACCAACACCCCATGAAGAACTGATAGAATCCACCCTGTTACCTGAGAGTGTCAGTGGAGAGGCTACCATTGACAGCTCTGAGCCCACAGCAAGTACACAAGGTAAGAAGAATGCAAATTGCATCCATGTATGTGTGTAATGAATGTGTGTGTGTGCTGTGCAGAAACTCATAGTCAGATAAATAGTAATCCACTTACAATGTGAATCCTGATTTTTGCAATGCATTATGGGAGTTGTAGTCCTATTGAGATTGTGACACTCATCATCATAGTAACACATGTCATCTTATCAAGTAGTACTTTGGCATGCTGAAGCAGTGTAGTTCAAGTTGTAGTCTGCAATTAAATCATTTTATTGTAAAGAAACACAAATTCATATTTCACACTCTACATCCACAGAACAGACCAGAGAATCTGCGTCAGAAAATGTCCTCGAAAATTCTCCTCCTCATTTGACGTCTGAAAATGAGAATGAAGTCACTGATGCCCCTGTCCCCAATTTGAACATACACAGGAAGCGCAGGCGTGTTGCAACTCTAGAACCAATGGGAGTGGAAGAAAATTCTGAGGTTGAATCAGTCCCCCATGAAACAGTTACAGTGTCCTCTCAGGACTCACAACAGCAATCCCAAACTCCAAGGAGGGCACGCTCATTCCGTCTGGAGGCCTGTGTTAGCAACAGAGGAGAAAGTGAAGGAGGCACAGTGTTCGCAGGCCTTGAGCAGGACATGCTTCAGGTGCAGCTCCTGCAACACAAGGCACTGCGATCAATCAATAGGGAGCTTCTCAAATAAAAAAAAAATCAGGAAGGCATGGCTGCTTCAATCGACAAACTCTGCCTGACTCTGCTCAAAACAGAAAAAGCACGTAACAGGGCTGCAAAGGCTGCGCAAGACAGAATGCATACATACACCAAGGCCATCAACAGGCTTTGTGCAGTCACAATTAATTTTACAAGACGCAGCATCAACATGCAGAGAGAATTAAGTGACTGTACACGGGAAATGGCAAAGAGTATGGACAAAATGACATTTGTTTTGGAAAGCATGCAAACCACCAACTCAGGTGCAAGCGCGCTCCTATGCACTGGAGAAAGTGAGGACAACTCCAGTAGGAGTAGTAGTAACACTACACCAACTAACATAGTGGTCCAACGCAGAAGTGGAAGGCGTTCCACTACCGGACATGAGCCAGAGCCCATGCCTGCACATGAGCAACATGCTTCCAGCCGCCAGCGGAAAAAATTACTATGAATAATGACCCATGCAGCAGAAATTTATTGAGGAAATTTTTTTTCCTTTCTTTACCAAGTATGGATATTTCTTTTACCAAAATTTAAAAAAAATGGTTCAAACAGTATGCCTGTTGTGAATTAAAAGAACACTTGCAAACTTGATTTTGAGTTTAGTTTATTCTTACCTAAAAGTAATTTTGTGTTATCTCTGTCCTTCTCTGACGGCCAGCCATGGCTCCTACTCCTGCCACTGCCATTCTTGGTGGAGGGTTTTCATCATCATCAGATGAGTCAGAGTCACTCACTTCAATTTCTGTGCCTTTGCGAATTGCCATGTTGTGCAGCATTGCACATGCTGTCACAACTTTGCAACATGTCTCTGGTTTGTATTGCAAGGCACCGCCACTTTTGTGTATGCATCTGAAACGGCTTTTCAAAATTCCAAAAGTACGTTCAATTACCCCACGTGTGGACCGGTGTGCCCTGTTGTACTGTCTTTCACTTGCATTTGCAGGATTCAAATATGGTGTAAGTATGAAATCATGCACTGCGTAGGCACTATCACCTGCAAGTAAGAGAGAATGATGTAACTGTATATTCAGTTTATTTTTGATGGATGGATAGATGGATGTCTTGTATGTGTGATACTCACCTAGCAGGTAGCCATCTCCAAACTGACCAGCACTAAGACGTCTATGAATTGCGCTATGTCTGAAGATTTAAGAGTCATGTGTACTCCCTGGAAACTTGGCTACAATGTCATTGATAATGTTTTTGGCATTGCATATGATCTGGATATTCAGCGAGTGGTAGCTTTTTCTATTACGGAATACATATTCAATGGCTGCTGGTGGAGTGATGGCAATATGGGTTCCATCAATGCATCCAATCACATGTGGAAATCTTGCAATTTGAGAGAAATCCAACTTTGTTTCATGTATGGCTTGTTGTGTATTGGAGAAATATATATGATGTTGTATTCTCCTTAGCATTGCGTCCAGGAACACATGAAAGAAACGTGATAGGGCACTCTGTGACACTCCACCTACCTCTGCTATTACATTTTGAAAAGAGTCAGAAGCCAAAAGGTGCAGTGAGCACAGTACCTGAACATGTGTTGTTATTGATTGTGTTCTGGCAGTTGGATGTTGCAAAAAAGGTTCCAATTCATTTATCAGGTCAAGAATGGTCTGAGGATGTAGCCTGTATTTTTCATAGATCTCCTCCTGAGTTTGCTGAAAAAAGCGTAATGCGTATTCTGAAGATTCTCTCCTGTCTTTGTCTTCTCTGGGCAAGAGCTTGAATGCGCAGCCTCCTGGCAATCAGGTATAGTCCCGCCATATTGAAAAGTAAGAGAATGCATTCTGGGAGCCTTTTTATATATTTTTTAATTTTACCACCTGCTTCTACTTAGTGTTAATTGCGAATTCTTAAAATGCGATTTTTGAAAATTCGCTATTTGCGATATTTTCTTACATACTGATGCGATTTCTAATTTTGAAAATTGTTAATTGCGATTTTCGCTATTTTAAGAACATGCAATTTTAGAATTCGCTATTTATTCTGCAAATAAATACTTCTCGCACATTAAGAATTCGCAAAAATGCGAATTCTTATTATGCGATGCGATTTCTTTGATACATGCCAAAAGCACTTGTGCATGTCGCAAACGCTGCAAAATTGCGATTCGCAGCATTTGCGACATGCAAAACACTTGATACATCTGCCCCACTGTGATATTGAATACCCTATGTTGGTGGATTACTTACATGACTTGACTACTAAATTACGTGTTCTCCACCAACAGGTCTATGACAGTTTGCCGAAAGCGACTGCGGATCCAGGCCACACGATTCAACCTGGTGATTATGTTCTCACCAAAAACTTCCAGCGAACTAAGAACTTGGAGCCAATGTGGACTGGACCGCGTTTAGTCTTGCTGTCAACTCGGACTGCAGTTAGAGTAGCTGGTAAAAAGAATTGGGTACATGGTACCCATTGTAAAAAGGTTCTGTTGCCCTTACCGTATGACAAGTGGGTGAGGGATGGTATAGCTGATTCTGAATGTGAGAAAATTCCTAGATTTGTAGCTTTTAGTGATGCACATTTGGTATGGACTCAGTCAGAACGTGCAGACGATGAAATTCTGCAAGCCGCTGTTCCGCCGCATCTAAGACTTGATACAACGAATCCGGAAACACTTTTTCAAGAGCAAACTGTGCCTGGCAAAGAGCGTTACAACCTAAGACCGAGAAAGGACAAATAAATGGACAAATACAATTTGAATTTTTGTCGTGAGTTACACCTTTTTCAGACAAGAGACTATTTTTCTTTTTCTTTTTCGAGTCACCATCCAGACTCCGCTGCAGGGTCGCGGTACAGTCTTAAGGGGTGAGCCGCGAATTGACGAAAGGTCTGTGGTTCTTGGTCGTTAGTACGATCTTGACGCACACTTAAGTGAAGAAGTTAATAGCCGTGAGCAGCACGTTAGAGGATGGAGTCTTTTGAATCTGATAAGGGAGTTAAGAGAACTGATTCTAAAATGAAAATGTGTACATTGGTCCGTAGCAAATGTTTTTTGATATTGTGTTTTTTAATGATTTTGAATATTATATAAGCTTGTGTGGGTTGGATTGTCTATATTACACAAAAGATGCTTGCATCTACGCCCCAACCTACTCTTTCTTTTTCTACTGTTTCTCCGCATGAATTTCACACGTTGCCTGAACATGAGCAGACACGAAGATCAGAATTTGTTAACAATTCATTTATACAAATGTTGTATCAGCATCAGCCAGTAGTAAATACCACGAATTGCTGGGTATGTGGTCTTATGCCGCATACGACAGATAAGGGAATGCCATATTTGGTTTTGCCTTTTTCGCCTAATGGGTCAGTGTGGGCACTCCAAGCAATGTTTATTTATGCGAATGAAGCATCTCCTGTACGTTCCGTCAAAGATAATGCGAGTAATAATGCCTTGATACAGGGAATAGTAGATATGATCAGAGATACGAGCATATATTGGTTGGAACAAGACTGGATGTAGCATTAGCCTGACAGAGAAGGAGAGACGAAAAAGGTCTCCCCCTATTTGGATTGTACCCCACCGAGGTCATTTTTGTCTGCAAGGTAATGGTCAGAATCCGAGAGCTCAGCTTGGTAAGAGTGTGTGTGTTCACACCTATATCTATACATCCCAGAAATCTCCACCGTTCGTGCCAGCCAAAGGCACGTATTTTGTTTGTCACGACAGAGCATATACCTGGTTGCCTCCTGATTTCTCAGGTACATGTTATGTGGCATTTTTGCTTCCCCCTACATACACTGCTGCTTTCAATTACCATAAGACAAGATATGGTAGAGGTGTTATCGATGCGGAAGATATTGTCGCACAAGAAGCTGGAGACTTCTTTAAGGGTTTTGTGCCCTTTTGGGGTCCTATGGCTAATAGTAGGAGTATTTGTCAGCTTACGAGAGTGGTTGAGGCCACTATAAATGAAACTGCTGGTGCCCTTAGCAACAGTACAGCTGAGCTTCAAGCGGATCGTCTTATGACGTTACAAAACCGTATAGTTTTAGATATTATACTTGCAGATAGAGGTGGGGTATGTAAATTGATCGGGTCTAGTTGCTGCGTTTTCATACCAGATAATGCCCCGACAGTGTACCAAGCCATCTTGAAGTTACATAAGTCCGCTGAGTCTATATATGTAGACGAAGGGAACTGGTCATTGATAGGATGGTTTTGGGGATTGTTGTCCAGATGGGGATGGAAGATTCTGATGCTTCTTGGTATGGCTTTAGCTATCCTTTTCTTGTGTTGTCTGTGCATCCAGTGTGGTCCCGCCATTTGTAGTCTTAGTACTACGATGTGTGTGAGAAGACCTGTCCCGAGAGAAGCGAAGGATAATAAGATGATGCTACAGCAACAGTTTGATGACCTGATGAGAATAGACATAGACCTGGATTCAGATTGACATGAGTTTAGGTTATTGCCTACGTAATGGCAAAAGGAGGGTCTGAGGTTCTGTGATTCTCGAACCAGACTCCATTTTGTTTGAGTTGTTCGTGACGCCATTTTGTGTTGCCCTCACGTAGGCCGTGAAGGTAACCGGACGAACAAAGTTGCATTCGCTTCGTTGTTCATGTATGCATTAACTAGGCCTTTTCTGATTTGTGAGTGAACTGCAAAGACACTGACCCCGTCACCTGAAACTGACCCTTTTGCGAGGCCAATTTCTCTAGCTGATCGTTGTCTGAGATTTCCAATCAATGTTCAGGAGATCGTTAACTTTAGTTTCCTTGCACATATCTTATCCTATTCAGCATCTGAACTGTTCCTTTTCTTACAACTTTTCATTACATGGGTAGTGCTTTCAATTATGGGTTTGTCTGGCTTGTGGAAATCGAATTTGGGACATTCCTAATAATTAACTTGTGGGTTGGTACGATGTAAATCGAGCTTTTTAGAATGTGATAATGTGTGGGAAAATGTATTTCATTTGTCGCAGTGGGTGTGCATTTTAATGAGTAAAATGTGGATAAAAAGTGATGTCTTGCTCTACGAAAATTGAGCAGTCTCCTGAGTTGTACACCGTGTTGTATTGCTGGGATTACTGTTACTAGCTGCAGCTAATAAATTTGATCTCTGACGCCACTCAGAAGTATTCAGTGTCTCTGTATCCCAAGACAGGTGAATCCGAAGACTTTGGGCGTGCCCCTGGTGCCGCTGGGTTCTAGAAAACCCGGTTCTTCAAGATCTTATTCAATTAACCAGTCTGCAGTAAATAGACTGCTTGATAAGTCAAAGGTAACCCATTCACAGGTTTTTTCAGCAATATCAAGCTGGAGCATATTGTATACTAGTGGTAAGAAAATGGTATGCAGGATAAACAGAACTAGGTTTTGGTGAATTGACCAGTGTCAACCTCATGGTCGGAGATGAAATCAAAAATGGAAGTTACAATAGAGACTGCGTACCTAGCGTACAGGCAGGCCACTTTGATGTGATATGTATGAGGAAAGTCACTGCTCTGAGAACGAGAGATTCTTCAGAGATTTCTTGATATTTTATAGTGCTTAGAATGTCTAGTTCACAAATTGTGGCAATAGGATGTGTGGTTGAATGTGCTTTTGCAGAGTATTTGAGTGTGTTTGATGAGTTAAAGATAATGTGCATAGAGGAATGCTACTTAGCATTGGGGCTGGTGTGCATGTCGGGCTCTTCAGAAGTGTGTGTGCTGAGTGAAGTGTAAAGGGGGATTAAGGGGAGCAGTACCAGGGACAAGAGCGCCTGTCGGGGCAGATGCAAAGTGTGCTTTGCAGACCATTTGTATCATGTCAAGACAGGTGATCCAGCTACACCGGTCAGTCGTAACTGGCTGTGATGAAGTAGGAGGTGAATAATACCAACTCTCATGTACTTCATGACTATTGGTGGTTCAGTGCTTCTGTGTAGTGTAGGCTTTGTGCTGGTCTTTTGATGTTGGCTGGATTGAAGCAGGCGCTGGTTGGAAGATGAAGGCTTCTACAAGGGAGGTTTGGTGCTTACCTGCAATGCTACTGGTTTGGCTCCTGACAGTAATTTTTGTCTGTGTCAGCGTATAAGTAATTTTGTTCCAGTTGTAGTTTAGAGTACATTGATCGTTGCTGGCATAATGCTGTAGGGGTGGACATGGATGGTGATAATGAGGCTTTAATGAGGAGATGGAAGAGTGAAGAAGGATGAGGTAATGATGTTGTAGTAAAGATGGCAGATCAATGTTAAACCCTTTGCCTTGGCCATAAGGGTATAAAATAATGTGGTGATATTAACATTGATATTTGAGGACTGAATCCTATCCGTCTAATTTAAATAGAGATTAACGTTTAGCTTTCCTTTTTGGTTATGTTAACCTGAGATAGCATGTTTGTTGTGATCCTTGAAACTAAGTTTATGTGTATCAGCCAAGGAGGCAGAGGAGGACAAAGGGCCAGGGCTGCGTATTATGCACATGAAGCATTTTCATTGTTTGCCCCTGGCTCACCTTTTAAATGGTGCGCTCGGCACAAAAAATGAAAATGCGCTGCATTATGGTGAATTCCCTGCCTCAGGGCAGCACATTCTTGTAAAAAAATGGAGCAGCTGCTTTGAAGGGGGATTAGAGACCAGTCACTCACTGCACCCACCTGCAATCGGATGTCTGGGAGGTCCATGGGAATCCTTTTCACCCTTCTAGAGGGTTGCCATGAGGAGGGCGCACTGACAGTGCGCCATCTTTTAGGTGGTGCACTGTCAGTGTGCCTCCTGGCGGCTTCTTTGCCTCTGCGCCCACGTATTTAATATGACACAGGTGAAGCGGGAAGGGATTTCCTCATTTGCATGGGGCCAGGGCCCCATGCAAAGGAAGGAACACCCTCTGAAGATAGTGCCGGCATTTTATGTGCGCCGGCGCTATCGGTATTACAGAAGGGATACCCACAAGTGTCTGCGGCCCCTTCTGTAATATCAAACTGCCCCGGTGGCACACAAAGTGAGTGCAAACATCCGTTGCACCCCCAAAGCATTGGTATAATACGGCTCCAGATGTACAAAGCACTTTTTCAGTCGCAAATGGCCCACTTTGCGAATCGGGCCTTTTGAGACAGAAAATATGCTTTTTCAAATTTACAAACACTAAACTGTGATTCTAAGTGAATTGGAGTTGGCTTTGCGACTACAAACCAAATTGCTATTTCAGGGCATCCCTTCCAAAGAGGGAATCGGAATGGTATGTATTTATGTTTTGTGACCGAAATGTCGTTGCAAAATATTCATACTTTACACCATCTCAAAGTTGGTGATAACCATTCTTAAATGTGAAGGAGTTCCCTTGGAATGCCTTCTCCTTAGAGAATTTAAAAAAAAAAAATTAAGAGAATGCAGTGGTCCCATGAACCACTGCCTATGCTTAAAAAAGAAAAAAGAAAAGTTCAATTTTCTTTTAAATGCATCCCGTTTTCCTTCAAGGAAAACGAGTTCCTTATAAGAAAAAATCTGCTTTATTTGAAAGCAATCACAGACATGGTGGTCTATCTCATTAATATTCATGAGGTAGATTTATTTGTGAGCTACTAAATAATGGTAATTAGGAAATAAGGGTCAGATATAACTTTAGTACATTAGTAATAGCGATTACCAAATAGCAATTCACCAAAAATCGATATTTGGTAATTGCTATTACTAATGTAAGTACTCTGGCCCTAAATCACATGTCAGTGCATAATAACCGTGCTACATTAGCATGGATGTGGCAACATTTTTAGGTGTAAGTGCACGCTTAGGTGTGAAATCTTATTTATATCTTACTTAGATGCAAAATCAGCCATCATGCTACACAAACAGAGGTTTGGAGTCATTTTAGACACAAAAATATATTTTGGAGAAAAAATCATATTGTGTTCAGAGCAGTACACGGCTTGGGTCCAATGTCCATGCAGGAGAAATTTACCTGGTATACTCCTGGGAGAATTCTCCGTTCTTCTAGCGCAAATTTGGCAACCACCACTAGATTCAAGAAGACTAGGACGGGTGGTAGAGCATTCAGTGTTGCAGCCTCACGTCTCTGGAATGATCTTCCCCTGAACATCGGACAAATTAAATCTCTGCTCCCGTTTAGAAAAAGCTTAAAGACTTGGCTCTTCCCTAGGGATGAGTAACACGAGCTCCCTTATACTGGCGAATAGGTTATCTTCTCTGCTCAGTGATAACTTGGTAAGTCGCAGGTCCAGGATACCTGTAGGGTGACAGTTTTTGTGCTATATAAGTTCAAGTTACATTACATCACATTAAAAAATCCTCCTTGGTGCAAAATCAAACTTAGTGTGAAAAGGTTTGTAGGAGCGAAAAATAGAAATCACCTTTAGATACAAAATTACTTTTAGACTGAAAACCACATTTAGGTACGAATTCCTCCGGAAGTAACAGCAGGAGGAGTGTGAAAAATGGTTTAGGGGTACAAATACCATTCTGGAGTAAAACAAATTGATTTTTAATACAATAGTTTGGTGCAAGATTGCTGTTGGTGAACCATTAACAAGAGTGTGGAGGGTAGAAATACTTTAAGGGCAAAAATATGTCCATTTTAAAGCATGGACATTTCCCTTCACCGTTAAAGCACTGCAATGAGGAGATACTTTTTAGGTACATGAACTAATACATCAAATAGTCAAAAGCTAGCTGTGAAACAGAAGTACTTCCCCAGTATCATCAACTATTAGAATTAAGGGCCTGATTACGATAGCAGTGAATCCGCCACCAGTAAACTGCCGGTGGCGGATTCACCGCCAACTTGCGGCCATTCTCCGCCTGCCAAATTAAGATGGTGGACGGTTTGCTGGCAGACAGGAAGACCGTCCGTCACTGAAACATTTTTTGTGTGCAAGGCACACCTCGTTAACACTGCCTGTGAAAACTGATCAAATCGCAACACTTTCATGCGCTCTCTTCTCAGTTTATACCAGAACAATTTAATAGATAGTTCGGGCCCATTTCACAAAATATTTTTCAGTTGTAATTGTAGTGTACACCCTCACGATGTTGAACTTGAGGTTAGACTTTCCAGATCTTGAAAATGCCACTTCCAACAGCAGAAATCCCACCAGTGTTATATGCAATAATAAATGTAGCCTTAGTGGGGGTAACGTGGATGTTTCAAAGAAGGGGAGGTGACCATTGGAAATGTGTTGAATATTCATAAAGGCACGCATTTGTGGAAATTCACAAACATTTTCAGTTGTTGACAACTTTTTAGTGTTAAATAATGCCAGAATCAGGTTGGAAATTGGATGTGAAACAGCAGCACTTTTGTGGATTGTTCGCACTGCATACAACACTCCGGAGTAATTTGCCAAAGAGTATTTAAGGGAAATCGTTGACTTGAATAGATATTTTGGTACACTGATTAGGTATTTTGCAAATCTATAAATATGTATAAATCTGCACAAATGAAAATATTTGCATATTCCTAGAGAATCCTTATGAAATAGCCACTTTATGATGAATATAAGTGTGGGAAATGCTTAGTAAGATATTTGTAAGCCCCCAGGTCGTGTGGCTCTGCTGGAAGAAAGATGAGCTTCATTGCAATGCATTTTTTCTTGCTACTACCTCTAATCTCATGGAAGAAACTTTGTGAATTTGCTCCGGCCACTACTGATCTTTGTTATAGGCTCGGTTCAGATTTCTAACTAATAAGGGTCATTTTACTAACATTTTGCGCTGGGTTTGCATCATAAATGTGACGCAAACCAGCACATAAGGTTTTTTTAATCATTTATTTTCCAGTGAAAACCTGTTTTACACTGGAAATTGACTACAAATCATGCAAAGTAGTGCAAAGTGCTTCTTTTCCTTATTTAGCATCAAGTGGGCGTTACATGGGCATTCCCATGCAATCACTCACCCTTTTTGATGCAAAACCCTATCTACTAAACATGTTAGACAGGTTTTGAGTAAAAAAATAACGGCTTTTGAAACCAGGCTTTAAAAGGAGAAATGTTTTTTTTTCTCCTTTCTTTTTTGACGTTGCATGTGTGCTGCACTGTACAACACTAATACAAAGTAGGAAATGTTTTAGAAGTTGTCTATGCATAGTAGTTTTCACTGGAAGGGAAACCTTCCAGTACAAAACCTGTGCTAGACTCTCGCACACATCCATGCACTGCGGCACAAAGTTGTGTGCAAGCCAAAATTCTGCGCTGGCGCTAGTGAAAGGGAAGGAGAGTGTTATATCTCTGTAGATATGGCACTCTCCTGATCCCTCCCTGTCAATCAACACAGCTCAGCATTTTTGCCTGCTGTGCTGCGTTGGGAGACAATTTAGTAAATCTACCCCATACTGTTGAATTCAAAAGCACTTTTTTACCCTATGACATTTCCATTGCATTGTAGGTGGCAAACCTATTCTACTGTTGCCCACTGATTCAGGAATTGTTAAATCAGGCGTACGCGACAGTGAGTTTAAAATACTTGAATGAAGAGGGGACTGTTCAAGTTTTCTTAATTTATACATGAACTGAGCCAACTAGAAACATTCCAAACTCATGCCTCTCAAAGTTCGTAAAATTAAAAAGGCATGCACATTTTTAGAAGGATGTTAAGGATAGATCAACACAGAATTATTCAAAATACATAGCTTCTAAGATTGAATTTACCACATGTACATCGCTATGTTACAGAACACAAGCAAAACCAATAGGTCTGGCCTTGACAAGTTAGTATGTTGTTAAATTTATATTTTTATTGCAAACATATGCCACAAAAATACAAATCTTAAAAGAGAAAGAAAGCATGGTGCCACCTAAATGTAGACGAGCAAGGTTTGCAATGAAATGTTAAAAAATAACCAATGCCCTACAACAGTTTGAGCAGAAAAGGTATATAAACGCTTTTTAGTTTAAAATTCACTTCGCAGGAGGAATATGATTTCTATCAGAGCAAAGAAATGGTACTTCTGCTTTGAACCACACCGATATAAATTTAAACATAAGGACAAATAAAAAAAAATCAGAAGGGTAAAGAATAGGAAAAATCATATGCAACGTATAGTACTGGACTGCTAGCACTGGTGTGCATTTCTTTTTGGCAGATGTGCAAAGGTTATAAGCAAAAATGTTCTCATTCAGATTGGAAGAGAACCAGTGGCAGGCGTGGGCTGACCCATTACCCCATGCTGTATTCTATACTTGACAGAAGAAACTTATGAATTACCGGCCAATGGATAAAGAGGGTTTAATCAAAGTCCCTCTATAGACGTATATATGTAAGCATTGTTTGTGTTTTTTTTTATTTACCTGATTCTAGAGAAATTGCTAAAGATGACTCAAGTCCAAACCTAGTAAACGGTCTGTCCTTTTAAGGTTCTTCCCTGCTTTAGAAAGACTGCTTAGTGTTTACGTGTATTTTGCCGTTAAATCATGACGACGTTCATAAATTCAGACTGCTGTCATAAAAAAAAAAAATTAAACCGATACGAGGTAACAATGACGGGAACCTGGCCTCGATCGGTTTCTAGGTGGCAGTAAACAATGTACAAGTGCGGCCTGTAACATTCTGTTTAACCTTTGCCTGTTCTCAGTTTGCTTGGAATTTTATATTTATCAGGGGTGTAGTTATCGTACGTAGCAGGAATATTCATGACGCCTTTGAAATACCAAACGATTTTAGAACTAACATATTCTGTCGCACAAATCTACATTCTGAACATAGGCAAATTAGCTACATGAAAGCATACACTTTACAAAACACCAACGATTTGAAATTATTAGGCAGTACTGCAAAAAATGCAAAGCGTTAAAGGAAACATTTTAGCTGTGGTATTGCCATGTTTGGAACATTACTCCCGCCGCAGATTAGACGGTTTCAGCCCCTCACGCCACAAACTCTGAAATTACTGTGTCAGGGCTGCAGCACCATATTTTTATCTCCTGGGTATTTATCGACCAATCTATGGTTAATATGTCATGCTTGTGCCACAAAAATTAATTCCGGGACTTTGTATTTCAAAAGGGTGGTTGGGAGCCCTCGTTTCCATATGAATGCGCCTCACACTGGCTGAGCGGCGCTCTGCATAAATGTTTGCGCCCTCCCAGTCCCCGCTCAGCCTTCGGAATGCGGCCAGTGCGTTAGGAGGGGAAGTGTTCACACAGTGGGCGCTCTCTTTGTGCTGGCTCAAGGCGATGCTCCCGGAATTGACATTACACAATCAGTCGAATATCCAGCAGTGACGGAAGCCTGCTCGGATAATATCTAGGCTATGTGTATTTTCCAAATGCAAAGGGGCAAAGCGCGCCATTGACTGTCTGAGGAGGAAGAGAACTTTAGCAGTCATCTATCTTCTAGGGCAGTGGAGATGTTTTGCTTTCCCAGAAGTCCCAGACTGTTTTACAGAAACTTGACAAGGGGCCTCCGAGGTTTGCTCCTGCTACCTTTCAATATTAGGCTCCACCTCTGTTCCGGGTCCCTCCGGGAGCTGAATCTTCAATTGGACCTTGATTAAGATAGCACAATGAGGCACAGAGAAACACATTGGACAAGCAGACAGAGTCACTTCGAATAAAGTCAAAAGGTAAATCCAAGTTTCAGTTCCAGGCTTTGCTATAAATGGGCCGGTACTTATTGCTACTGAGTACCGGCACTTTTCAGTGTTCTTCTCTTGAATACTGGAGCCTCTCCCCAGACAAGGCGAGTACCGGTACTCACAGGGGCCCAGCAGTACAGTTATTAGCTCCTCCCAGGCGCTAAATACATCATAGGTCACCTGATTGGGAGGGAAGGGGGCACGCCAACACAGACACCCATTTTTGTGTGTGAAAAAGGCCGCTTTATTGAAAACAGGTGCATATCACAATGTCCAACCCATGCTATTGCATTACAGACTAAAATCCACTATACATAAATTACCTGAACTCCATTTCCCCCCCACCCCTACGATCCCCATATAAATCCCCCACCCTGCCGATAACATAACATTACATAACATTCCATAACCATCCCAATACACAGTATTGTAGTTCCCAACTCCAGCCTTCTACTACAAGCCTAAACCCCTACCCACCTTTCTGCAACTGTAACTAGCTAACCTCTAATCTCAACTTACCTACCTGCCTAAACTTCCCTTAGCCCTGCCCACAAATTTCCAACATTTAAATAAAACTTCTGCCAATGTAGCCAACTTCTTAGCAACCCTGCAGCACCTGTTTCCAGCGACAACATATACAATATATTTTCCATCCCTATGCACCTGTCCTCAACTCCGGCCACACTCCCAAAGGAAAAAGAAAATTAAAACAATACTACCCCTGACCTATTACCCATAGGGAGGGTGGGTGGGTGTTTCAAAAACTTTCCCTCACTGTACGCCCAGCCACCAGCTCACCAGAACCTATAATAATGGGTGAGTAAAGGAGCTGTGTCCCTAAATAGCCTTTGGGCTACACAGACCCTTGGGCTGCTTTTGGGCTATACCCCAAGCAGCCCAATTTCACAAAATGGCTGGTGAGGTCGCCCCTCCACCTCCCAAACTGCCTGTTGAGCAGACCTCGCTGGGCTCAGCTGCCCCCCAATCCCCTCTTGGGAGGGAAGGGGGCAAGCCAACACAGACACCCATTTTTGTGTGTGAAAAAGGCCGCTTTATTGAAAACAGGTGCATATCACCATATCTAACCTAGGCCATTGCTTTACAGAGTAAAACCTCTACTAAAAACCTAAACCCTACCTACCTTTCTGCAACTGTAACTAGCTAACCTCTAATCTAAACTTACCTACCTGCCTAAACTTCCCTTAGCCCTGCCCACAAACTTCCAACATTTAAATAAAACTTCTGCCATTGTAGCTAACTTCTTAACAACCCAGCCACCCAGGAAAAAGCGGGAGCGTAGGCGGAGACACCGCCTCCCCTTTTTTCCCATTCAGCCTATCAGAACCACAAATAGGCATTCAGTGGGAATGGTGGATAAGGCAATTCGAACGATACATGCGGGCCAACTGCAAGGCGTACACGGATGACCACAACAAAGACTTGTTCCTAAACTTTGTAGGTGATGAGGTTGAGGACCTGCACATTACTTTTCCCCAAGATCAAATGGCAACATACAAGAGAATCATAAAGTGTCTCACAGACAAATTCGACCCGCAACGAAATGTAGATTTCAAGAGGTACACGTTCAACACCACGTGTCAACTAGCAGAGGAGTCACTTGATGATTTTGCAACTAGACTGCGAAAATTAGTAACATAATGCCAGTTTGACAAATTTGACAATGAACAAGTGATACGACTGTGCATCATTGAAGACTGTCAGTCAGTGGAATTCTGCACAAGAATTCTAAAGGAACCGTCCTTGCTCGAGAAGATACTGACCAGGGCCAGAGCTGAGGCTAGAGCAACAACACATGCAAGACAGATGGAACTGGGAAAGGCAAGAAGAGTGGAACAAGCAAATCACGCAACAGGAAATGTCAAGAAGAGAGACAATAGACCACCAACAAGAAAGAAGCAAGAAAGAACGTGCTATCGATGCAGACTTGAATTTCCATATACTGGCGCGTTCCCAGCAATGGGCCACAGATGCAGAAAATGCAACAGAGAGAACCACTTCGCAAGCGTCTGCATGAGTAGACAATTCAGGAATGAGCGATGAAGGCCGGCAAGATCATGGGCAGTGACGAGCAGATACGCAAGACACATGGAAACAGAGAATCACAGTCCCTCAGCTGTATCGGATGGAGCAGCCACACCAGAGGCTGCAGAACGACTGTATCTGATGTCAGATGAACCAGCAGGAGAATGCATGCCAGAACACATTCATCTTGTAGAAAAACATCAGATAAAGAAAACAGCGACAGTGAAAATTGAAGTCAATCAAGCATTTGTAAAGTAGGAAGACATAGTAAAAGCTTCATGTTAGATAGTGGAGCTACATACAACATCATGTCAGAATAGGAGAAGATGAGAGTGAAACTGCCACTATCACCATCAACTGTCGATGTATTCACCTGGGGCTCCAGAAAACCAGTAGTGAACATGGGAAAGTTCACAGAGACATTAACGTTAAAAGAAAGGTCAAGCAGAGAAGAGATACAGGTACTACAAGGGGACATTCCAGCACCTTGTCTGCTCAGCAATGCCACCACACAGGTGATGGGGCTCCTAGCAATGACCTATAACATGTTGGATAGACAGAACATTCTGAGAGAGCATCCAGCCATAGTCAAAGGGCTGGGCAAACTAAAAGGAAAACAAATAACGCTGCACATCAATGAAGCAATAAAACCATTGTTTGCCTTTGTTTGCTGTAATTTCCTTTTATTTTCTCTCTTTCCTTCTTTTCCTCTTCGTTTTAATCTTTGCTTGACTTAAAAATGGCTGCCAGGCCTTCTCTAGCCTCCTATTGGTCCTCCCGCCTGACTTCAAGATGGCTACCAGGATTGCTATGGGCGAGATTTGCAGTTTGTTCTATGGCCTGACTTCAAGATGGCCGCTGGATCTCTAACAACCTTTCATTGACTCTCCTGCCTGACTCCAAGATGGCCACAGAGCTCTCGTGAGATTTCAGCTTGAAATCTACACGCAGGAAGCTCGGGGCTCTCTTTGCAGTCAGCGGTCGCGTTTTCACGGTCGGGTGCCCTTTTCTTTCCTTCTCACCTCACTTTGATGATGCCGCCGGGGTGGGCTCCTGATGTTGCTGCAGGCTCTTGTGCGCGGACCAGGGTGGGCTCCTGCCTCCGTTTTCCTCGCGATCGGGGTGGGCTCCCAACTTCGCGTTTTCTTCCTTTGTGGGCCAACGGACCAGGGTAGGCTCCTGGCTCAGTTTCTCGCAACCGGGGTGGACTCTCGATGCCGCGTTTACGCCTCAGGGTGATCGGAGGACCAGGGTGGGCTCCTGGCTGCGTTTGGATGTTAAAGGGGCACGCGCTTCTGGTGGTGACTTCAGACAGATCCCACCTGTTGTTGCCAGTTGTCGTGTCCTCACCAGTAATCACGCAGGGACAGCAGGATGACATTCAATTCTTAATCTTTCTGGTACTAGCTGTGCCCCCATGCATGTCTGTTATAGGAAACAAAGGTGCTTAGCTTATTCAACATAAATACAATACAGTATAGGAACACAATGGAATACTATACGGTTAAGGTTTCCTGACCCAGCCGGGAAAGGAATTTATTTCCAAGACAAATTGTCTAATGTACAATGCAAAATGAAATAACATGACACAAGCCTGTGCCGTACCAAGAAAAAAAAGGAAGAATAGAAGTAGAGTGAAAGGGGTGTTTTCCATGCAAAGGAAGGGAGCAAGAGCAGGGCACTGTAGACAAATTAAGGATCACTGACAGTGTCACCTGAAGCGGAGCATACACAATTTCATTTGACAATATTGTAAGTGTACCCCCACTTTTGGGTGTCGACGTTTCGATCCCTATTGCTCATTCAATGCATGGGATCATCATCAGGACTTAGAATAAACAAAGCATGCCTGAATGTAATAAAGCCTCTATTTTTCGAGGTAAGAAGCCTCACGTGGGAGGTTTCCTGCACTCCTTGGTTTGTTTGGCGGGAGTTACGATCAACACGCCAAGCAAGGGGTTAAATTAGCACGGAGGTCCTTAATGGGATCCAGTTGCAATGTAGGTTTTTTCGATTGGGAAAACGTGTCCCGTTTTCCGTTTTCGCCGGATAGCCGTACTTTTCCGCTCTATGTGAGGGTAGAGTACGAGGTTTTTAATGTAGGCATCAAATGGCCGTACACGCAGTGCACCCTCGGCGTGGGGCTCAGGCGTCAGTCCGGATAATGACTCGCCTCTGCTGTGGATACTCGGTCAATGCCGGTTCCCTTTTACAAAAGGGAACCGGCATTGACCGAGTATCCACAGCAGAGGCGAGTCATTATCCGGACTGACGCCTGAGCCCCCATACTCGGTCAATGCCGGTTCCCTTTTACAAAAGGGAACCGGCATTGACCGAGTATCCACAGCAGAGGCGAGTCATTATCCGGACTGACGCCTGAGCCCCACGCCGAGGGTGCACTGCGTGTACGGCCATTTGATGCCTACATTAAAAACCTCGTACTCTACCCTCACATAGAGCGGAAAAGTACGGCTATCCGGCGAAAACGGAAAACGGGACACGTTTTCCCATTCGAAAAAACCTACATTGCAACTGGATCCCATTAAGGACCTCCGTGCTAATTTAACCCCTTGCTTGGCGTGTTGATCGTAACTCCCGCCAAACAAACCAAGGAGTGCAGGAAACCTCCCACGTGAGGCTTCTTACCTCGAAAAATAGAGGCTTTATTACATTCAGGCATGCTTTGTTTATTCTAAGTCCTGATGATGATCCCATGCATTAAATGAGCAATAGGGATCGAAACGTCGACACCCAAAAGTGGGGGTACACTTACAATATTGTCAAATGAAATTGTGTATGCTCCGCTTCAGGTGACACTGTCAGTGATCCTTAATTTGTCTACAGTGCCCTGCTCTTGCTCCCTTCCTTTGCCTGGAAAACACCCCTTTCACTCTACTTCTATTCTTCCTTTTTTTTCTTGGTACGGCACAGGCTTGTGTCATGTTATTTCATTTTGCATTGTACATTAGACAATTTGTCTTGGAAATAAATTCCTTTCCCGGCTGGGTCAGGAAACCTTAACCGTATAGTATTCCATTGTGTTCCTATACTGTATTGTATTTATGTTGAATAAGCTAAGCACCTTTGTTTCCTATAACGTAGTTATACCCATGGTCCTTAGCTATCGATTGGGTTCCCCTTGTTTCTAAAAAAAACCATGCATGTCTGTGCCCTTGCGCTCTTGGCAGCAGAATGCCCTCCCCACTCCCTGACCGGAAGTGGTGTCAGGTCCCTGTCCCCACCCCATCATTCAGTTCTAGTGCCCTCTTATCCAGGTCACTACACTCCCTACTACTTAGTTTTACTCTAAAGGGTTCGTTTTCATTCCTGCTTTCACCCTTTGTCGCTGTTTCAGTCTGTCTCTTCCTCCTCCTTTCGTGTTTTTTCTCCCTCTGCTGTGGGTCAAGGTATGATGCTAAAAAAACAATTATGGTGGACCCTTCATGCCGCCTCTGGCTCAAATTAAGCACTGAATTAGAGCCTCGATAGTAGCAGTAGTAGTGCAAATGTGCCTCGGATATGGAACAAGCACAATGCAGGCAAAAGCACTGCAAGCTTCTTCCAAACACAGAACATGTGAAGCTTGCCTTAGGCCAAGCCCTGCAACCAACCCACCATGCAGCAAACCCCCACAGTGAATGGCTCTCGGTTATATTCCTTTGGAGTGTTGACTACAGGGTAAGGCCTACAGCCAATTCCAGCGTTCAAACCACTCTTCTGCCAACAGCGATTGCCTATGGAAATACAATGCAAAGGTTGGGCAGAGAGACCCTTCTTAGCCCAAGCTCTGCAGCCAGCCTCCAGCTTCACAAAGAGTTATCAAGCCAACCACTGCTATCTTAACTTTAATGCAGATCCATCAAGTACTGTCTACATTTTTCAGCAAATCACCAGCTTACCCCGGCCTTTACGTTGCCCTTTCTTCTCTTTTACAGATCAGCATATAGCTCAAGATGACAAGAGAATGCCAAACATGCTAAATGTCTGCCAGATTTTGTTTTGTGCAGAATCGTTAAACTACAGCAGCATTACAAGGTAATCAAAATATGTATTTTCAATGGAAAATGCGACATACACCCATCATTTGCATATTTAAAATGGGGGCCAAAATGTCGACAAAGTCATGAATCAGGCATGTCAAAAGGCTTTTTTTCTTGAAACAGAGGGCATCTTCCTTGCCTCTCAGTACCACCTCCCAAACTTGCCTTTCACAAATAATGCACATCATTGCTTCTGTGCTCCCTAAACAACAAAAAGTTTTTTCCCAGCACAGCATTCGTGAGGGACTTCCTAATAATGCTGGGTGTCGAGTATCAGGGTGATTAGTGTTGGCAATGTGACTCGTATCTGGGTAGAATTCCTCTTGCCGCTGGGGAAGTGACATGCACCTGTCTGATCTTTTTTTTTTTACAAATTTTGTGACATTTATCTCAAGGGGCCTTCTGGTAGTGGAGGGACCATGACGTGGAGGAGGGTGGATTTCCTCTTGGCAGCTGGTATCTGATATTTATCTAGGGATTAAATTTCGAAGGCCTTCAGAGTGCAACCATGAAATGGTATACTTTCTTTTCCATGGCTAAATACTTATAAGGTCCCAAAGGCAGAGACCGATTGCATTGCAAATGCTTGTTGAGTAGGGTTGCATTATAGAAATACCACATAAATACACTGCTGTATAGGCACTAGTAATGTGTTCTCATTTGATGTCTGTTCAAGAATATACCAGGCACTGCAGATGTGCTCTCTTTGTGCCTTGCTCGGGACTTGCCTGAGTTCTCTCAAGACCACAGAGGAATGTTTGAGATCCCAATATCCCATAGTAACTGGTGACCATCTTGCAGGCGGTTCTATTAAAAATCCACTCAGGGTGTAACCGATCGCTTGACTTTACGTTAGCAAGAGGAATTCCTGCACTCAACCCACAAGTTACCTCTTGATCCTGTCTCTCTTGTTAATGCTATGCATGTAACGGTTAAAAGTTTCACTTCGGACTCCTCTGAGCCATGTTAGACAACTTTTTGGGAAACCAAAAAACTGAAAGCAAAATTAATAATGAGTGCTTGAATAGATCTCTGAGTGGGTGCATGAGTCTCTGAGTGGGTCTGTGAGTGGGTGTGTGAGTGTGTAAATGGGTCTGTGAGCAGGTGCATGAGTGTATGAATGGGTCTGTCAGTGGGCTACTGCAATAAAAGTAGGAGGGCACACAGCAGCAGGCCCTCCTGCCAGCTCCCCCTGTGAAGGTTCTCCTGTCCAGCTTTCCTGCAGTCTGCTACCCTCTGCTCCCTTTGGTTTTGTGCCTCCTCTGCTCATTTTCTGCTAATTTTTCTGCCTCTCCTCTCCTCACGCCTGCCCTCTATTTTGACTCTTTTATTTATTCTGCCTATTATTTTGCCTCTTTCTGCTCGTTCCTGACCTTTATTCTGTCTCTTTCTGCTCTTTTCTGACCTCTTATGTCCCTCTTTCTGCTTGTTACTCAGGTTTATTCTAACCTTTTTCTGCTGTTTCTCACTTGCCTTTATTTTGCCTCTCTCTGCTCATTTCTCACCTGTATTTTGCCTCTTTCTGCTCGTTGCTGACCTTTATTCTGTTTCTTTCTGCTCGTTTCTCACCTTTATTCTGCCTCTATCTGCTAATTTCTGGCCATTATGTTGCCTCTTCCTGCCCTTTTCTCACCCTTATTCTGTTTCTTTGTGCTCGTTTATAAACTTTATTTTGCCTCTATATGCTCTTTTCCCTAGGACCGCCAGAGGGAGCCTTAAGGCCCCCACAGTCCCAGCTGGCTGTCCGCCTACTTCGGGAGCCGGCATTGCTAATGCACGGAGGAAGCTGCTGGAAAGACAGCTCCCTCCGTGCAGGAACAATTGTTTCATCTCTTTCCCTGCCCGCATGGCTGTGGGCAGGGAAAGAGATGAAACCTCCACTTCCAGCGGGCGGGAGCACTTTGACAGCTCCCACCTGCTCAAACTGGAATGTTTGCTTTTGCTTAGCCAACCAAAAGCAAACAGCTATGTCCTGGGGGCGGGCACCCTGGGACATAGCAGGTGCCATCCCTAGGGGCTGGCAGTCCCCAGGGCCATGCATGGCTCCAGGAGGGGGGGCCGCCTCCTTCTGTCTGCATGGGCCACCCCGGGAGGTGATAGTCTCAGGAGTCAAGAACAGTCTGGGAGGGGGGTGTGGCCCCCCTCCTTTCTTTAAAAAAAGAAAGCTCTGAGGAGGTGGTGGTCCCCGGAGCATGGAGGGGTTTAGTGCAACCCTCGCTCCATATTTAACTTATTCCCTGGGAGGTGGTGGTCCCCAATGGTCCAGGGTACCCCCTAGTCAATTTATTTATAGCCCCAGGGAGGTGGTGGGCCTCCAGGGCTTTGGGGATTTGAGCGCCCCCGTGTTATCAAAATTAAGCTCCGGGGAGGTGGTGGTCTCCAGTGCCTTCACATAATTATTTTTCAAAGAAAAGGTCGGAGCCCTCTACAGGTTACATACTGTAATTTAATATGACCAGGCAGACGGTTTCAGCAAAAGCCTTTCTCAATGCCGGTTTGCAAACAGTGTGTACAAAAGGGGGTGGTGATGGACGGAGCATCTGAACCAATCAAACACTCACACCCAGTCAACAGATCTGGGTTTAATCCATCACCGTTCTTTAGCCCACTCTGCCACCCCAGTTCAGACATGGCCTTATCAAATCAGTCTGACCCTGTGCCTCATGGGAACAGTCCAGCCCGAACTGCCAAGCCATGCCTTCCCTGGACCGGAAACAAGCTTCCGAGGAACGGTTTCTGGCATTTCAGCCGTCTTCAGCCCGGCTTGCTTGAATCCAGTGGCAAAGTGAGCAAGGGACTCACGTCTGAGCATACCCTGCCAACTTATGGCGAACAAAGTGGTACAAAAGGGGGTGGTGATGGACGGAGCATCTGAACCAATCAAACACTCACACCCAGTCAACAGATCTGGGTTTAATCCATCACCGTTCGCAAACAGTGTCACTTTCCACACCTTTGAAATCCTTTTCGCCACAATCCCATTAGGTAATGGAATGTTGTTAGTGAGAACGGACTGCATGTTTAATAATTGTTGAATTTCATTCTGCTCTTAAAGTCACAACATTCCTTAGTAACATAAATCATTTAATAATTGTGCCTGTACTTGTATCATGATCGTAGTAATTCTGTTTTTTGTAGAAACGAAATACACAGCACTTGAATATAGGGGAGAGGAGTTGGCCTAACGGCTAGGGCGCTCCACCTCGGACCTGGGGATCTGGATTCAAGTCTCGGTAACGACGCCAAAACCTCCTGTGATTCTGGGCAAATCACTTAATCTCCCCGTGCCTAAAATGAATGTGTGTCCGTCCTCATGTAACGTAACTGGTGCTATGTAAAGCGCTGTGATACCTGATTCGGTTCGGGTCTAGTTCGCGCTATATAAAACTCTGCAAAAAAATAAAATAAAAAAATAAATAAAAACAATATATTGCTGTAACATTGTTGACTGTGTAATCGCAGGCCATCTCCATCCATTTAAAGATTGCAGATTAAATTAAAAGTACTGTGCCCCTCGTCCAGCAGACAGTTTTACTGTTTCAAGGCACATGCCTGCAGGCACTGGTTTGGTAACCACTGTTGAACAATACAGTAATGTCTCTCATTCCAGCAGGCGGGCCATTTCTCCCTTTAGCGGTGGTTCTGGTAGTCAATTAACACTACATCCAATTGCCACTATGCTGTGGAACATCTTTCGGGTGGGTGCCTCCATGGTGAACGGCTGGACGAGGGGCACAGTACTTTAAATGTAATCTGCAATCCTTAAAGGGATGGGGATGGGCTGCGTGAGAGGTGACTTATAGATTTCAAGTGCAGAGAATTTAAGAAACTTGTATCTTTCGTGAGAGGTGTATGAACCAACCCACACAGGCTGCACTGGCAGGCCTGTAGTCAGAGTTTTATGGGTTTCTTATGGGTTGCATAACACATGCTGCAGCCCATGGGGGACCCCTGGTGTTAATAAGCAGCAGGTACCTTAGTACCATATACTAGGGACTTACTAGGGTACACCAGCAGCCAATTAGGAATGTACCAAGGTACTCACCAGAGCCAATTTAGCAAAACACACAATATGATGGATGGAATGTTGCACAATGGCAAAACATTCACCCCCAGTCACAGATGTGGGTTTAATCCATCGTTATTTTGCTTACCAAGCCACCCCAGTTCAGACATGGCCATATGCAAATCAGTCTTGACCCTGTGCCTCATGGGAACAGTCCAGCCCGAACTGCCAAGCCATGTCTTCCCTGGACCAGAATCAAGCATCCTAGAGCGGTTTCTGGCTATCAGCCGTCTTCAGCCAGGGTAGCTTGACTCCAGTGGCTTAGTGAGCACGGGACCCACATCTGGGCATACCCTTCCCACATAGGGTGAACAGCAAAACACACAAGATAATGGATGGAATGTTGCACAATGGCAAAACATTCACCCCCAGTCAGAGATCTGGGTTTAATCCATCGTTATTTTGCTCACCAAGCCATCCCTGTTCAGACATGGCCATATGCAAATCAGCCTTGACCCTGTGCCTCATGGGAACAGTCCAGCACGAACTGCCAAGCCATGTCTTCCCTGGACCAGAATCAAGCATCCTAGACCGGTTTCTGGCTATCAGCCGTCTTCAGCCAGGATAGCTTGACTCCAGTGGCTTAGTGAGCACGGACCCACGTCTGGGAATACCCTTCCCACATAGGGTGAACAGCAAAACACACAAGATGATGGATGGAATGTTGCACAATGGCAAATCATTCACGCCCAGTCCAAGATCTGGGTTTAATCCATCGTTATTTTGCTCACCAAGCCACCCCAGTTCAGACATGGCAATATGCAAATCAGCCTTGACCCTGTGCCTCATGGGAACAGTCCAGCCCGAACTGCCAAGCCATGTCTTCCCTGGACCAGAATCAAGCATCCTAGACTGGTTTCTGGCTATCAACCCTCTTCAGCCAGGATAGCTTGACTCCAGTGGCTTAGTGAGCACGGGACCCACGTCTGGGCATACCCTTCCCACATAGGGTGAACAGCAAAACACACAAGATGATGGAGGGAATGTTGCACAATGGTAAAACATTCCCCCCAATTTAGGGCGGAAGCACGGTGCCTGGGAACCTGATTAGCAGGATCCCAGTCAGACTAGTCGGAAAAACAGTAGAACACCAGCAAGAAGTGGCGGTAACTATGAAAGCAGAACTTGATCTCCCATTGATTAAGGAGAAGATAGTAATCAGAAGTTTCTGAGCTGTATGCCCAATGTGTGGTTCACTTTCTGTTGGAAAAGGTTACTGACTGAGTCACTATATAAGGTAAGCCAACTCCATTTCTTGTATATGACTGAAAGGATGACTCTGTTGAATAGGCTAAAGCATTTTAATTGCACTTCCATTTGATGTTGGAAAAAAACCTGATTAGTATCCGTATTTTTGTAAGACTTCACTCTTAAAATGTAGTGCAATTGAGTCTGTAAGTTGCTTTACTAACAGACTACATCCTGTAAGTGATCAACCATTACTTGTGGAGATGTTATTTGCATTAAAAGGAAAGATGTGTTAGTCAACCTCATTATCATGGATTGCTAATAAACGTTGTTTATATTGGCATTGTTAGACCTGACATCCTTATCCTGGTTTCCTCTATCTTTCTGCCTTTGACCTCTCTGACTGTTTTTCTGGATTTCGAGTTTGCTGCTTTTATGACTCTAAGAACATTACCACTGCTAACAGTGCTAAAGTGCATGCGCTCTTCAGCTAATATGTGATAATTGGTTTATCTGACTGGCATATTTGATTTACTATAAGTCCTTAGTACAGTGCACTATATGTGCACAGGGTGTATAAAATCAAATAATACTGGTGGCCCTGCAGCACTGATTGTGCCACCCACATAAGTAGCCCTTTAAACATGTCTCAGGCCTGCCACTGCAGAGCCTGTATGTGCAGCTTTAAACTGCCATGTCGACCTAGCAAGTTAACCTACTGGCCGGGCCCAAACCTTACTTTTTATTACACATAAGTCACCCCTAGAATAGGCCCCGTGCAGTCCGGGGGCAGGGTGCACTGTACTTAAAAGGTAGGACATGTAATTTTAAGTTATACATGTCGTTGTAGTGAAATACTCTTAAATTCATGTTTCACTACTGCAAGGCCAATCGCTCCCTTAGGATAATATTGGAGCTGCCTTGTAACATTTTCTAAGTGTAGCTTCCAATTGGGAAATGGTAAAAATCATAAATGTGGTATCTCTGGGCTCCCAATTTAAAAACACATATTTTGGTGAAGTTGTTTTGTAGATGTAAGTTCAGAAAATGCCACTTTTAGAAAGTTGGCATTTTCCAACTTGAATCATTCGGTGCCTTTTGCCTGTCTCTGGAATGATCTTTTAAAAAATAAAAATTCTATCCTCATTTGCCTTCTTTCCACCCTTCTTCTAACGATTGCACCCTGGGTTATCAAACCTCATTTGCAGAAAAAAGGGTGGTTAAAACCATGTGCGCGGAGAAAACCCCCCAGAAAAACTTGGCGCCATTGGATCTTTCTGGGCGACCCTCCTCCACCAACATCCGAAACCCACCCCCTGATTCTCCTGCATACACAGGATGAGAAATATCACCAGCTGAGCCAGATGAAGGCTTAATCATTGGACTAACTTTTTTTCTGAGTAACCCAACTTAACCACACCAGGTCAAAAAAAGAGTCCAAAATTCATATCTCTTTTTCATCCAATCCAAAATATCCGACTTTGTAACAAATTTCATCAATTGTATCCAACTACCCTATGTTGGGGAGGCTGAAGAGACCAATAATTTACATAACTCTCTGCGGGCCAACAGCACAGCATGAAATACCAACTTTGCCACATCTTTCGTAATTTTACCTTGCAGATCAAGCTTTCCAAATATGACCAGCTCAGCGCTTACCTTGATCTGCAGACTTGAAACACTCGACAGGCAATTACTCACGGCCTCTCAGAAAGACTGTATCTTCGGGCAATGCAGTAACATATGTAGATTATCTTCGTTTGGACTGTCACACTAAGGACATGCCACCACTCCACCTGAGCCAAATTTAGATAGCCTCCGTGGAGTCCAATATGCCCTGTGCAATGTAAAAAAATTATTCCTCCTCAGATATGCAGGTTTAACTGTTTTATAAAGCATAGACATTGATACTTGCCATTGGTCTTCCATCTCAATCTCTGGCAAGCATCTACCCCACTGATCTTCCGGTAAAGTGAAATCACCATCCACCAACTCCAGCACCATAGTGCAATTTCTTTCTTAAAGATGACACTGGACACAAGTTTTTCCTCTAATTCATTCTGTCCTCCTATCATTTCCCCTGAAGCCAAATGCCAACTACGAATCTGGAGGTACTTAAATCTTGAAAACATCGGGACCAGTTCCTGCACGCACCAACTCCACGAAATTAGATGGCCCTCTGGAAAAAAGTGCTTCCACATTAAAATGCCCGCCTCCTTTAAGGGTCTAGGCAATAAGTCTCTAGTCCAAGACGGAGAACCAGGAGCATGCCAAATCAGAGCCAGCTGACTAAAAAACTGAATTTTTAAGGACATTCTAATTCTTTACCAAGTTTCCGCAATCGCCGTTAACACTTTTAACCTAACCTTCTTGAAGTATTTTGGATCGGTGTACTTAAACATAAAACCGCTTTCTGCTCCTTTTTCTTTCCTCAACATCTCCTTGAACATCTTACCTATCCCTGTATTCGTAGGGGTACCCAATATCATCCTTCCATTTTTCAAAAGAAATGCCCATGCATAAAATAACAAATCTGGAAGAGCTAAGCCCCCCTTCATTAACATCCTTCTAAGTTATTTCCAGGCTACTCGGGGACCTTTTGCAGCCAAGATGAAAGAACTAATTTCACCTTGCAATTTTAACAACCATTCTTTCTTAAAGGTTAAAGGGATTGTTTCAAACAGAAAAGTTAGCTTTGGAAGAATCACCATCTTCACCAAATGTACTCGCCTATATAGTGTATGTGGGAGTTGCATCCAACCTCGTAGACTGGCACTAATTTCCTTTTTAACCTTATCAAAATTTGTCTTAGCGAGTTCTATGATGTTCTGGGTTATCTTCTCTCATTTCTTTCTTGCATTCAATGCCCTCTGTCTCCATATTCCATGCCATGCCTTCCGTTTTCTGCCTATTAATATTGTAGCCTGATATTTTGCCAAAGTTTTTATTTTCAGAATACAGCTCATAGTTTGTTGTAAATTGATTGTATAAGTTAAAATATCATCAGCATAGAGCTCGATTTTCTAACTCCAATCATAAAATAAAAAAGGCAGTATACCCTCACAGCTCCTTATGTTCCTCGCCAGTGGCTCAATATAAAGTTCAAATAAAAGTGGGGACAGGGGGCACCCTTGCCTTGTACCCCTCATAATTTGCACCTGCTATGTCAGTACCCCATTAACCAGTACTCTAGCTCCCGGAGCATTATATATACCTTTTAACATTCTGCAGAAGTTTTCCCCCATATTAAGGTGTTTGAGCAGGGTCTGCAGATATACTCAGTTAACGCGATTGAATGCTTTGGCAGCATCTAGTGCTATTACTGCCAACGGAAGAACATAAGCCGTAGCCATGTCTATGGAACCAAAAAGAGAAAACGTCAACTCTTTCAGAGCACTTCCTCTAATAAATCCCTTCTGGTCTTCATGACCAAATTCAACATAATCCCATTTATTCTCCCAGCTATAACCTTTGTGAACAGCTTGTAATCAGAATTTAAAAGAGAAATAGACCTGTATGAGTCAGAATTGTTTAATGACTTTCTAGGCTTAGAGATCAGAGCTATATTTGCCTCTTTCCAGGAATCCGGCATAGCAGGACCTGAAAGGAAGATGGCATTGAGAGCTGCCTCATAACAGGTATTATAGCACTGGCCAGGGATCAATAAACCTCTAGTGAAAGGCCGTCCGGCCCTGGAGCTTTTCCCTTATTGCCACCTGTAATAACCTCCTCCAACTCTTCAACAGAGATCTCCCTGTTCAACACCTCCATCAGCTCCTCTGATAATGGCTCAATTTGGTCTAAACAAATCATTACATCCTCCTCCGTAACCATCAGGTCTTCCTTGTATACCCACCCAAAATGTCTATAGAATGCTGAAGCAATTACATTACTATTACTAAGAAGCACAACTGAATCTTCGTATATGATTTCTTTAACCAAGCTTCTGACCTGATCGCTCTTTGCCTTTAAGCTAGAAACTTGCTACAACACTCGCCACATTCAAAATGTGCTAGCTGGCTGCACTCCCATTTCTCCTTGACTCTATCTCTTGGAACTCCTGATAGATTCACTTTTAAATTCAATATCTCATCCATCTCCTTTTCATGGCTTCCTACGGTAATCAAAACTGCTTCCAGCCTGCGAATCTGTTCTTCTAACTCCAACACCTTTTGATGATAAACTCGCCTTTTTGCTGCTGCCAAAGCACCTAGTCTGCCCCTTAAGTAGGCCTTATAGGCATCTCATACTATCCCAATCTTAGCTGAGCCTTGGTTCCTTTAAAAAAATTCCTGGGTTTCCGCTTTCAAAATTTCCATCATCTCATCTTCAGACAGGATCTTACGATCCAGCCTCCATATTGAACTGGTAATCCCCTCCCCTATCCTCATCTGAAGAAGGATAGCTGAATGATCTGATAGGTGAACCCCAATATGGTCAACCTCCAAAATATAATCTTTCACTGTTCGGTCCACCAAAAAATAATCTATCCTTGACCTATTTTTGTATTTTTTATTGTAATATGAAAAACCTATACCGGAGCCTACCTTGGACCTCCATATATCGCAAAGACTCCACTGCCCTATCAGGCCTCTCACCCTATCTGACATCTTGGGATTTACCGCAGCTCTACTATTCACTGATCTGTCTCATTTATGGTGGAAAACTGTACTAAAGTCCCCTGTCATAATAATATGACGGAGACACTCAAAAACTCATTTGCTATTTCATCCAACGGGCCTGTGTCATCCTGATTTGGACCCACCAGATTGAAAATCTGCCCAAAGATCCTTAACTTAACTATTAGCCACCTTCCAGTAAGACTCAAAGCACTGCCTTCTATCAAAATATTCAGGCCCTGCTTAACTTGTACTGCAACACCTTTGGTAACTGCTGTCTGCCCTGTGTAAATTGCATGTGCAAGCCATCTCTGCGCCTTAAAGAGTGCCCTACTCTCGTCCTCTGTCAAGTATTTCTCCTGTAAAATAATGATTTGGGCAGAAGAGTCCTTCAGATACTGCGTTATTTTATCTCTATTACTCTTCACCCAAGGATCATTTACATTCCGCGACAGAATTTTTTATTTCATTCCATTCCCTGTCATCTCTTTAAAACCCTCTCCGCCTGCAAACTATTGATGAAAACCACACAAATGAGATTTTATTTATTTTTCCCCCCTAAACTCCCCTCCCTCTGCAACCCACACCCCATCCCCCTCCCTTGGAAAACCCTAACCAAATTCCCATGGCAAAGCCCTGTGAGTTATCCTTCAATGTGCTGTGCACCTACCCACCAATACACCCTCATATAAATTTGAGAACATAAACAAAGCAGGAAATCATTATCTATAAAATATACCACATAACTGAGAGACCCATTTTATTGCTAACAAAGATTTGAAGTCTTAATGATTCCCAGCCTCGAGCTGTTCAATAAAGCTATCAACCTCCTCAACAAACCGGAAGGGGTGCATCTTGTTATTCAACATCCCTTTGAGTAGAGCCGGGAACTTAAGCTGGACCGAAGCACCTAGCTTCCTTGACGGCTCAATTATTTTTCCCAGCTCCCACTGCCTATTAGCTGTTACTACTGACAGATCTGATCTTACTTCAATTCTTACTCCATCCATCTCCAACACTTTCTTCTTCAAAGCTTTAGCTAAGATCTTCTCCTTCAAGTAATAAGTGAGAAAATTAACGAGAATTCTCCTAGGCTTAGGTCTATTTGCATTTAACCTAAAAGGGTCTCTATGTATCCTCTGGATATCTCTGGAAATTTCCTCCTCAGTCTCTCCCAGCTGAAGCTCACTTTTCAGCAACATAACCACAAAGCCTTTGATATCTTCTCCCTCTTTACCCTCGGGAACTTTCAAAACCTTCAAATTATTCCTCCTTTGAAAGTTTTCTAATCTTTCAACTCTTCCTCATGCTCTCTCTCCCTAGCTCTGAGCCCCTCAATCTCTTTCCTGTTGGTCTGTATTTTCTCCTTTAGGTCCCTAACTTCACCTTCTAGCACCAGTGTTCTTCCACTCAGGTCATCCATTTTTTTCTCTAACGCCTCGCATGCAGACCTTATGCCTACTGATTCAGCTCTGAGGTCTCAAATCTTCCTCGCATCTAAAGAGTAAGGGCTTTAAGCAATATACCTATAGAGGTATCTCGACTATCTAAGGCTGCTTCCTCTTCACCTACAGCATCTTGCCCCAATCCATAATCCTTCCTGGGCGGTAACTCATTTTGTACCTCATCCGACACTTGCGATTTCCCTCCTACCACCAAAATAGACTCCGCTGGAAGATTTAAACTGCCCTCTGTATCATCCAAACTAACCTCATCCCATGTGGCTCCCACTACTTCCCCCATCTCTGCAGACAGTACTTGAAATTGGTTTGGGCTCAATTGTGCAGACCAATCTTCCAGATTTGTTACCCCCTCAGGGCTGCTCCCACCCCCTGAGTTATCACTAAACTCCTGTATTTGTTTAGGGTCCTTAACACTAACGTTTTCGGGAGCACCTTAAAATAAGTCCTAAAGGACGGTGTCACTCTAATCTTGCGCTTCAAAGAACCCACCCTTGCCAGCTTAGTGTGCACTTTGGTCCCTTATTGCACCGTCTGCCCCTAGGCTTCACCACCTTCACCTCTTCCTCCTCCCTCTTCTCCCGCTGCTTTTCCCCCGACTTATGCGAAAGATCCACCAACTCCGGGGAAACTGCTGCACCACCTCGCCACACTTCTCAGCGAATACCTTGACGCCACCTCACCAACACTGCATCTACCCTCCACCCTCTCTACTGCTTTTTTACCCTTGTCAATACTCTGGCTCTCCTCATTGATCCCCTGCTTCTGCTCCCGGGCCTTTTGAAAAAAGGGGCAAACTGTACCTCAGTGTTTTTAGCACCCGATAAGTTCTCCACTGCACTCCTGCAAGCCTGCTCCTCGCTGGCCCCACACAGCCCACTGGCTCCTCGACCGCTACCTCAATAAAGAACCCTAGCAGCAGCACGACGCCCTCTCCTCAACTCCAGTGCCGCTCTCTTCCACTTCTGCTCTGCTGTGTTCCCAAGCTTCGCCTCTAGCCTTGCTGCCTCGCCGCCTCTCTGATCTAAAACTCGGCTCCAGGAGCTCCTACCTCAGTGGACGCTTCAATAGCTCTCCAGAGTACTCCACACCCTTGTGAGTCTCCCGCAAAACTCTAAATTAACCCTGCTCAGTTAATCCACATAAACTGTCAGCTTCCATCACCGCTCGCCTGCCGTATCGCGTCAACTACACCGCAATCCTCCGGGACACCAGCGACCCGCCGCTAGCCAGGCGCCATGTTTTCCCCTGCTGCTTCCTGTCTCTGGTATGATCGCCTGGAGTGGGTAACTGCTGGCTTCCTGCATTCCCCTGCATTGAGCCCTTAGGATTTAGAGAGCAGGTCAGTCCTTCTCACTGTCATGCAAAATACAGCAGGCAGCAGGTCAAAACAGCAAAGCAGTTAGCAAAGTGGCAGTCTCTTCTACAGCAAAACAGCTCTTCTTCCCGGAATCATGTCCTTAGTTCCAGTAGTGTTCTGAGCACCTGATGTCAGAGGTCAAGTACTTTTGCCCATTTTAGACTTTGAAGTAAGGAGACTTCAAAGAAAGGCCTTTGTAGTGCACAAGACTCTGCTCTTCTCTTTTCTGGCTCCAGACTCACTACAGGGGGGTATGCAACCCTTTGTGTGGGGACAGGACACAGCCCTTTCATGTAGAATGGTCAGTTCCTCCCCCTCATCCTGCTCAGGCAGCTCCATCAACATGCAGATGACCACTCACCTACACCTACCCTTCCTTTGTGTGTGGCTCTCAGAGAGCCACACACAAAGCATTGTATGTATGGTGTGTGGCTCTCAGAGAGCCACACACAAAGGAAGGGTAGGTGTAGGTGAGTGGTCATGTGCATGTTGATGGAGCTGCCTGAGCAGGATGAGGGGGAGGAACTGACCATTCTACATAAAAGGGCTGTGTCCTGTCCCCACACAAAAGGTTGCATACCCCCCTGTAGTGAGTCTGGAGCCAGGAAAGAGAAGGGCAGAGTCTTGTGCACTACAAAGGCCTTTCTTTGAAGTCTCCTTACTTCAAAGGCTAAAATGGGCAAAAGCACTGGACCTCTGACATCAGGTGCTCAGAACACTACTGGAACTAAGGACATGATTCCGGGAAGAAGGGCTGTTTTGCTGTAGAAGAGACTGCCACTTTGCTGACTGCTTTGCTGTTTTGACCTGCGGCCTGCTGTATTTTGCATGACAGTGAGAAGGACTGACCTGCTCTCTAAATCCTAAGGACTCAAGTTTCTCCAATGGCTTGTCTCCGGTTGCTGAAAACCCAGGGACAAAATGGACACCAATGTATGGCCTACAGTGCCTCCGGAATCACCACTTTAGGGACCAACGTATTGCCGCCAGCGCATTGGGAAGATCAACCCATCGTCTCCAGGGTGGATTAACCCGGTGTGTTGTGTGGCATTTTAGGATCCAAGCGTAATTTACAGATTCCTGCCCTTATATAAGTACAATTCACATTGCCCTTATATAGGCATAGAAATCATAACCATATTTAGACATAGCCCATGCAGTCCAAATACAGGCATGGCTCCTTCCACTCGTTCCAAAAAGCCATAACGATTTCTTGGAAAACTAGGTTTCTGCAGTCAGGGACATTCCCTTGCTTGAATATTGATTTATCTAAGAATTCATGGAGTTTTCAAAGAAATACCATTCCCTTGGAGTTCTTTGATGACGTTATTATGTCTGACTTCACGACAAACTAGGCACCTTCAAGGTATAAATAATAAATATGCCTACACTTGCCCTAGCAAACACACGGTGGTTTGGAGTAGCTCGACTATCTACTTGCCCGACGCAGCTCGCTACAGCAAGTGCTGAAGGAAGCCGACCCTCCAGCTGACGCACTGATCAAGAGGCTGCATTTCTCCAGGAGAGAATCCAGCTCCAGTGTTTCCAAGCTCCCCTCGCGGGGTGTTGGGAAATCGAGTCCAGAGACAGAGATACCAGACCTCCTTCATTCTAAAACCAAGGTACGGAGCTGATCAGACCCTAAGAGAAATCTTGGATAGATACTTGGCAAAGTAAACTAAACCTATGCTACACCTCACTTACTTCTTCCCTCGTACTAGACTTAGGTTAGGTACATTGGGGCAGGCGTATTTTAGACGCACCAGTTGAGTACTTTTAGCCTTTGGTATTTATGTATGTATTTATCTATGGTTTAGAAACCATACAATGCTTTTACAGTATTATTTTATAATACTCTTCTGTATGCATTATACTTTGCAACCAGTATTACAATTGTAGCAGTTCACTTTATGTGCATGAAAAAGAAGACCCTTTTTGTTGAAAACCCCCGTCTCTCTATTGCTTTAGACCTCTTATGAAATGAAGCATGCAGGATTGACTGAGTAAAATATCTATCTATTGTTTCCACGACTCTGAAGATACGTTTATTCTTGGGGAAACAAAGTTGTCATGTTTATGCGGTTGTCAGAAACTAATCCCTTCTTGTTTATTCGAGAAGGTTTCTAGTGACCTCTGAGCTAGCTGGCACTCACAATTAAGTCTAATATATTCGATAGAGATCTAGTCGACCTAAGTTCTACGTCAAATCTATGGGATATATTATTCCAATGCGCATAGCCTATTGGGAATATAGGAACTACGCTACAGGTGCATCGCACTCGCATTCCGAAATCATCATTTCATCCAAGGAACTAACGCCTTGCCATTACTACATTTATGGCCATATGTATCATTCAAAATTGTGATTGCAAACGCCGTGATTCTGTGAATTTAGGCATTTGCGATCGCAATTTAGCTAAGTGGGATGTATTAAGGTAAAACTGCCTCACAAAATAAATTGTGATTCCTTATTTTGCGATTGCATTTAAAGAATTGCACATTTTGCGATCCCTTAAATGCATTGTAAGAGGCATAGAAAAAGTGCAATTTGGGCTTAAGGAATCCCAAATTACCACCAACTTCAAGTTGGTGGTAATTTGCGATTTCTCTGAAAAATGCCCTTTTTTGCATCATGTGACACACATACATGCCCTCAGGGCATGTATGTGCGCAACATGTGCACACATGCACATTTATGGGATGTCCTTTTGACACCCTGGCACACTTGAAATTGCATTCTCAATTTGCGATTCCCTAATTGAGAATCGCAAATTGAGAATGTCTTCCCATTCATCCCTATGGGCCCTCTAGGCATATAGGAATGAATGAGGGGGGGGGGGGTATTCCTTAATTGTGAATCGCAATTCGCAATTAAGGAACATGTAGGATTCGCAAAATTATTTGCAAATCCTACATACATAGCATTTTGCGATTCTCAAATAGCGATTCCCAAACAATTGCTATTTGAGAATCGCAAAACCAAACTTTCATAAATATGGCCCTCAGTTCTGCAACAAGGATTAATGTGCTTTGATTAAAGGGCCCTGCGTGAGTCCTGTAACCAGCCTGTGCTCTGTAGTGGGCGTCCAGAACTCCTTACTTTGTCCCGCCCCAGAGCGACCTACAGTTCCCCCAACGCACTATTTGCTTCATAACGCTATTTTTCACTTATTCTTTAAAAATTCATATCTTCACTTGTACTTCTTGGATTTTTGTTGATTTTGTCTTGTTTTGTTCAGAAAATAATAATCTATGTTTCTAACTGGTGTGGGGTATTTTGTGTTGTTTTCAATGTGTTACCGTGTGTGTGTACACAAATACTTTACACGTTGCCTCTTTAGATTAGCCTATCTGCTCTGTGCCATGCTTCCATAAAGGGAGCATAGGTGATCTTTTAGTGTGTACCTCACTTACCCTGACTAGGATTTTGGTTCCTGTTTGGACAGGGTGCATACCTCTACTATCAGAAATTCTATTTCCAGCAGGCATTCTCAGCATATTCATGGATTTGATTTCACAGAAAAACTATTATTTATATGGAACAAATTGCATGATGTAGTAACAGAGGGACTGTAAATTGTTGGTGCAAACTATGCACCAAATACATTTGCGACCTATTTGCAATTTTGAGATGCGAGCTACGTACTCTTAGGTAGCACTGCAAAGTCACCACTGCAGAGCATATAGGAATGATCTTCTTACTGAAAAATCATTAGGCCGGCCACTATTTGTGACCACCTATGATTTGCTACAAAAACAGAGATGGTTCCCTGCAAGGAACAACAGACTTCCATCCCAATGTTTGTATTCCCAAATGAGAAACATATTTTTTTTAAGCAGTCTTAGTTCCTTAAAGGAAGCAGTTTGGGAAGACATTGGTTGAGATTACTAGAAATGCTTCAGAAAGGGAGAGTTGTCCAGCTGGGACAACTTCCCTTTTGAGAGTCTGTTACTACCTCCTTTGAGAAATCTGTAACATTGCAATAGTTTGACCACAATTCCAATTCCAAATTAAGGATGCATATTATTGTGATTCATGATTAGAAGGAGAAACCCCTTTTACACTCCTCGCTAATTGCATTTAAGAATGAGTCATAAAACCCGTTTTGAGATTCAGAAAGGCTTTTCCGGATTGCAAAAGGGGATCTGTAAATTCTAAAATGTCAGTTTGTGATCACAAACCCTCTGGCTTTGATAAGGGTGACTGCGAAATGCTTTAGTACATCGTCTCTATATTCAAACCAAACTACAATAGCTAGTAGAAAATGTCCGTATGAGAATCTCCTGCAGTATGATACAGCTTTATTTTATACTGCATTACATTGATTTTAATCCTGAAATGCACATGAATTTATTGAATATAGAATATCAGTGTTATTTTAGCATCCAATATAACAAACAGCACCATGGACAACCTCAGACTATCCACATCATTCACTGCTCACAACTTTATTCCATTTAACTTTATTTTTTTTAATCAAAAATATTCCTTGAATATATATACAGCCCCTAGTTATAAGGACCCCAATCCGGACCATATGAGAGAGTGGGCGGAATCTAATCTTGACTTGTCCAGGAAACTAACACTCTTACTAATCAAATATGCAGACATTGACAAAGCGAAGTTATTAAAGGAAATTGATGACATCAATGAGGAATTGGATAAAATGGAATCTAAGGATGAACAAGCTAAATTACGCAAAGAAATGATGGCAAGAATTAAAAAAGATGAGGACAAGATCAAAGAAAGAAAGGCTTTTACATTTTTACGGGACAAACAGGATTACGAACGGGGACAGGTATTTACCTTTGCGACGCGTTATGACGCCATCAGGACATCGAAGTTCAAAAGTGTTGTGGGGCATACCAAGACATTAAGAGGACACTGAGGTCAAATTGATACATCACAATCTGAGGCAAGCTCATAGGGAGACAGTGAATCTGAATCCGAGATGCGCAAAACGAGTGAACAAAGAGAAACACGTAAAGCATCACCGGGGCAAACCTTATGCCCGAGGCCACAACAAAGGAACAATACAGAAGGTATGCCAACTACAAGCGCCAGCAGAGGCGCAGGGCAAACAAGAGGTGTTCAAAAACCAAACAGGAGAGTATGGTAACACAACTAAATCAGAATAGGACATCAAACAATACAATTATCAATTTGACCAATGTGACTTTATCAAAACAAGAGACCAATATGTTAAATTTGGGACTATTATATGCCCCGGGAGGGAACTTTGATTATGCAACAACAAGATTAGGTATCTACAAAGGTGTCAGAAAATTAAAATTAAAGAAATATCATACACAAATGAGGACAAATAAAGAACAAAATAATGCTTGCAGAGATTCAAATTCTGTTGAGATGACCAACAATATAGCTGTATTGCAAACAGCTCAAACGCTGCTCCAAACTATGGAAGAGCGTAGTAATGAAAATTCCAGCGGAACTGCAAGTGATATAAGGCCAATGCCAGCAATTTGCGATACCAAAAGGGATAAACAACAGACCCCATTCAAACCTAAGTCCTCATTTAACCCTATCTTGATTAGGGATTCCATCGACTTATTCCCTGAATCCATAACAACGCAAATTTAAAAAACTTAACAGAGTGGTGGCAATGAAGGAAAAGAACATAAAAAATAAAGATCAACAATACAATAATTTGATTAAAAAACTGAAAGAAAATAATGAGATTGTAGTTCGTAACAGTGATAAAGGGGGCAACATTGTGCTCTGGCCACAAAAACTTGATGACAAAGAAGAATATAGCCAGCTCAATGACAGGTTGTGCTACAATCGGAGCAGCCAGTCCAACCTCAGTGCTTCATACAATGAATACCATGGAAAATGACATATATATGGAAACATGCTAAACTTATCACTGGAGATGAATACAAATACTTGAAAAAAGAAAAGCCCACCACTCCCTCATTGTATTTCATTCCAAAAGTTAACAAAGATCTGAACAATCCCCCTAGGCAGACCAATCATCTCTGCCAGGGATGGCTTTTTGGAACATACCACCAGATACATTGACTATTTCCGACAATATTATGTCAAGATGCTACCAACATATGTACGAGATACTAGTGACTTCTTAAGACAAATCTCTGAATTTGAATGGCAAGAAGACTACTTACTCATAGCATTGGATGTGAGATAGTTGTACACAAGCTTTGAACATACAGACAGAATTTAGTCAATCAAATATTACTTATCACGCAGACCGGAGCAATTTAAGCAACACAGTAATATGCTCATTGAGATGATTAAGTTCTGCTTGTACAATAACATTTTTATGTTCAATAGCTAGTTGTATCAACAGACCAGAGGAGTAGCCATGGGGGCCAGCTTCTCACCCAGTTATGCTTGTTTGCATGTGGGCATGTGGGAGGAGCTGGTCCTCAGGGGTGAACACAATAAGTACATATTTGTAAAGATGTGGCGACATTACATTGATGATCTCTTTGAAGTGTGGTGAGGGACTAAGTTAGAAGCTATTAACTTTGTGCATGCCCTAAATACTAATGACATCAATTTAAAGTTTACAGCTACCATCAGCTCAAGTATGATTGAATTCCTTGATACCCAAGTGTACATTAAAGATCATAAGATGGAAACTAGGCTCTTTAGGAAGAAAACAGACGGAAACTCAACGCACCATGCAAGTAGTATGCACCCCAAACACCTGATAAATAGCATACCATATGGTGAAATGCTACGTTTGAGGAGAATCTTTAGTACTGAGAATGAGGTAGCAGAAGCACAAAACAATAGTAAGAATAGATTACTAGAGAGAGGGTATCAGGAAAAATCGATCAACAGGGCCATAATGAAATCTATGGAGTATAGCAGAACAGATACCTTAAAAGAAAAGCAGAATGAGAATAAGGAACAGGAAGGTAATAGTTTTCGTATGATTTTAAAATACAGCAACCCACACAAAACAATACAGAAAATCATACAGAAAAATTGGGCCATGGTACTCTGTGACCCAATAATAGGTCCCCTGCTTCCACAAAAAGTATCCATTACATACAGCTGAGACCCTCAACACGTGATAAGATAGTAAAAACAAGCCCGGAGGTTATTGAGAGCGTTGGTTACAAATGAGAAAAGGCTTGTATAGATGCAAAACGTGTAAGGCATGTACACATGGTATCAACAAGAACACTTATATAACACCGTTCAGTGACAGAGAATACAAAATCACCAAACTTATGACCTGCAGAACAGACTTTGCCGTATATGTACTGCTATGCCCTTGTGGTTTGCAATAAATTGGCAGCACGGTTCTGCAGGTACATAAACGTATTTTCCAACATTTACGCGCCATAACTAATCAGGATAACACCTATCCAGTGGCGCGCCACATTAAAGAAAAACATAATTTCAACAATGCAGATCTTAAATACTATGTAATAGATACTGTCCCTCTAAGTAGACGTGGAGGGGATAGAGTCACTAATCTTAGGAAGTTGAAAACTAGATACATCCTGCAACTTGATTTTAAAGTCCCATCGGGGCTTAACGCAACGGAGGATCTGCGTACATTTTTGGGTTAGGATACTAAGATAGTCACAGGGATTATGTTTCTAGTGATATTGTTGAATACAGTTTACATAAAATAACCAGATGGCAAAGGAATGCAATATGGAATTAACGGTTTTTAGACATTTGTATATTTAGGATTTTAGTCAATTGAATATTTAGGATTTTACTCATATTTTGATGGCAATTATTATGTATGTATTTATGTATTTATATGTTTATGGCCAGGTACATGCACATATTTATGCACATATTTATTTGAAGGTTTATATGTTTATACCCAAATGCCTGTATATATGTATGGACAATTACTTGTTCAAACCACATTTGACCATTATTGCCAATTTGCACAAATAAGATCCAATAACATCTATATATACATCCTGAAATGAATGTCTCAGCGGATATAAATGAGTCTGTAAAACAATAATTAGAAGAACTAAGTCAGTAACAAGAATAATGATTATTTGAAAATTATATTAGTTTATATTTGAAGCACATTGCACTTTACACTTAGGCACTGTTTTTGATTTTATTTAACGAAAAACCAATCAGGATACGGGAGGAGAAAATAATATTTATAGAAACATACTGTAAAATGGGATTTAACCTGGTATTCGCGAATGTTTTGGTATTTTACCAGTATTGAAATGAAAGTCTTGAGTTTGCTGCTATTTAAAATGAATTTCAAAATGGCTAAGACAATTTAGGAAATTAACAGAAATATGTGAAAGTTCTTACATGCAATTGAGGAATTCAAACGGAGATGTTTTCTATGCTCATAATCACGTGGTATCCTGAATGTAGGCACAGATCACTTTAAATTTTGCACTTCCCCAAGTACGAAATGAAATGAAATGAATTGTATTTATATAGCGCACTTCTACCCTCAGGCCCCGTAGCGCTGTATTCATACCGCAGAGGAACCCTTCCTGGCTTTCCATGTGAAGTGTCCACTCCTGGGCACCCACAAGGTGAAGCCAGGCATCCCCTGCGCTGCTGGGGCCGACGTGGAGATTAAGCAAGCTATTGCCCAGAGTCGCAGCGTGGGACCCATGATTAGAATAGGCACTGAGGCGAGAATATCAGGTCCAAGGAGTTTTGAGCTCGAGACCCACCGAGGCAGGAATCGAACCCTGGTCCCGGGCCAGAGCTCCGCATCAAGGTCTGCCGTTTCTAACCATTGAGCCACACTTCTCCACGACCCGTTTCGGGAGCCCCCTCCCTTGCTCACGATCGTGAGCAAGGGAGAGGGCTCCTGAAACGCTGTAGGTCTGTGTTCGCTTTGCTTTGCCAAATCACTTATCTGAAGGTGAAATCAAATAAAAAGAGAAAAAAAACGTTGGAGCACGAGAGTTCGTCCTAATTATTCACCCTGCGAGAGGTGAATCTTGTTTGTATATATATATATATATTCACTAAAAAAATAGGTTCCAGGGACGTTATGAGTAAGTTGACTCATATGAAGCCAGAGAAATTCGCCTGTTATAGTTAGTTGCGCGAACTATAATTTGCGTGCCCGCAAAGCACTGGTGATGACGTCACAAATTACTTCACTCATGACATGGTCAGTGACATCACTGATGACATCACTGATGATGTCATCCAGTGAATGTGTGTTCCTGGAAAGTTTAAATATTTTCATAGATATCCATGCCACGGTGTATTGAAGAATAAGTGGATTTACAACTGCCTGAATGGATTATTTAGTAGGTGCGTGACTGACTGTATAAGTGAATGATTGAATGTGTCTTACTGAATGCATGGGTTAGTGACTAAACTGTGTAAAAGTCTGTATTGGTCCTGTAGTTGGTGTGTAAGCGGCTGCATGGGTTGGTGAGTAGATACATGAGTGTCTACATGGGTTATTGATTTGTTATCTGTATGGGTGCCTGAGTGTCTGTGTGGGTGGGTGGCAGGGTGTGTGACTGTGCATAGATGTCTGAGTGGGTGATTCACTGGTTGTATGGATTCAAAAGTCCATCTAGGAAGGGCTGTATGGGGGAGTTAGTGTGTGTATGGGTGTCTTGGTGAATGAATGAATGTCTCAGTGGTATATGTGTAAGTAACTACATATGTTTTAAGGCAGTATATGTGAGTGTTAGAATATATAAATGACTATACGTGAGAGTAAGTTATTTGAAGAGTGTGTGTATAAATGAGTGTCTGCTTGTATCAGTGATTGTATACGACAGTAAGAATGTGTTAGTATGTGCATAAATACAGGATGTGATGTGTGTATAAATAACGGAGTTGGTGTGCATAACTGTATACATGAGTAAATTGGTACGTGATTGATTCTTTGCATGACTGACTAGCTGTGTGAGTAACTCTATGGATGAGCAGCGGAGTGTTATTGTATGTATAGGTGTATGATTGCATATTATAGTACTGTATTGATGAGTAACTGCATGTATAAGTGACTGGATGTGTGTGCAGACCTAGGAAATAGTGGCTGGTATGTAGTATCTGGCATTGTTGTGTGTATGGTTTCAAAAATAGTAGTCTGTATTTTAGAGTGTGTGTATCTAACTTTATATTAGGGCATCAGTATATACATCAGATTTTCATGTGGATGATGTCATCAGTGATGTCATTTGAGATGTTATCAGTGATGTTACTGACCATGTGATGTCATCACCAGTGCATTCTCTTGTTTTATATGAGTCAAATGTTCAACTAACTATAACGTCCCTGAACCCTATGTTTTTTTTATAGTGAATTTCTAAGGTTTTTTAAATGCTAATCCATAACTATAACCTCTGTAAAACCTATGTTTTTTTCAGTGAATTTCAAAGGTTTTTTTAATGTTAATTTCATATTTTAATGTTTATAAAACCAATATTTTTTCTATTACATTTTTTAATATTTTGGAACTTTATTATACTTCTTTTTTTATATTAAAAATTATGTAATGTTTTATATCTTCCCCCAAAAATATGTATCTTTTTTTTGTTGTTGAGAAAACTGCACTCCCATACTGGTAGCGTACCAAGCTCCATCACCATGTGAATCCGATCCACCATACTGCAAAACTCGTAAATGATGCGGATTTCGTATCCGACGGGTTCGTGACAATGCGTCCCACGGAACATCATACACGCATGAAGTCACCCCAGCTGCTACTTTGGTATCGAACGGGTACGCAGTACCAAGACATGCGTTACGTCATGTACGTATGGGGTCGCGCCCGCTGCGCGTTGCGTATGTGACGAGGGCACGCCACCAGGCCCAGTGTTACATCGCAGACGTATGGTGTGACGCCGGTTACGCCGTTCCTTCTTTTTTTGTCTCGAAAGTAAATGTAAACAACTTTAAACAGTATATGACAGCAAGGGATAATCTAAAATATGTTAAACATTTATATATTTCTAACTGTAATAAACTTACATTATGATAGATGTATTTTCTCAAAATCGCGTTGGGTGTGGCCTCCTTGCACGCTCGGTGCACGATTGCCATGTGACCTTAAAAAAAAGCATTTGAGTGATTCATAACATTACCCATTGTAACAGTTGGACGACCCCACCAATTTTAGTCATTCTCTCTACAGCGTTTGATGCGAAGCACCACTTTACCTTAAACAACTTTTTCGAAAAGTTTTTTTCTGTGTACACATATCTTATTCTACACACAACATGCAACCATCATCTTGATCAATATTCATGGTCTGTACATTAAGCCTTCCGCTTGTGATTGCCATGCATCTTAAACGTTACATTAAAAAACAAATGTGTATTACATGATGTCCCTGGTGTGTGTGTGCACATTATTGTGCAGCTTTGTGGCCTGGGTATTGGTGGCTCTATGGAGTATCATCAGCCACGGGCAGAGTGCACATCCTAGATCACATGTGACAAACAGTAATGTGTAGGTTTGTATTGCACTATGCTCTGTTGTCAGGCTTTACCAATATATTAGTGTGTCATATGTGGGACTTTCAGATTCATGTTTGACATACATTGCTTAACTGTAATGAGCGTTATCACTGTGTATGATGTAGCATCACTGCTGATCCTCCCTCCATCCGAGCACATTCACATGTGTATGCTTCGCGATAGCAACACTTTCAATAATACCGCACACCATTGACATGCATGTCTGCCCATATCCACAAACTTGACAACAACATGTAATGATAGCCATTCAATCTTTTCGAACAGCATCTCATTAGCAATAGTTACCTCCCTCCCAATACATGCTACATTATTATAAATTGCGCATTCTGTAACTTCAAAAGAAACACACATAACTACACTTCCTGGCTAGGCAGGAACTGAACAACGCCCAGATCCCCGGAACATTTATTCACACCCCTACGCTGGCCCGGCATACGAAAGCCCAGCCCACTTTGCATATGTATAAATAGGATAATGACGATGCCACATGTCCCAGTTCTTCTACACTGCCTCAGGTGATATGGCCGCAACCACCTCACATATCACAATGCGCAATAAAAAAAAGGAATCATTGAGGTGTACACCATCCTGGCAATCAAAACTCCATCGGAATTGTGAACACTGCTGCCCATAGTGTTTGACCACACAACAATGACAGCAGGTGAGCAGTGGTGCCTGGGTGCACAGGGGCTTCAATTGAGTGTGGTCCTGTGGGAGGGGTGGGGTGCATCAGCCTGGGTGCGCAGGTGCGAACAAGCGATGTCGCCGTGCGTAATGATGTGATCTCTGACTTCATTCAGTCACAACTCTCTGTCTCATTTTAAAGACTTGCTGGACTGTAATGTAGGCCTCCGCCAGAGGACAGCACTGCCCTACAGACACGTGCTGAGCGCAGTGCTGTGGTAGGGGTGGGGGGCATCAGCCTGAGTGCGCAGGTGTGTACAAGCAATGTTGCCGTGCGTAATGATGTGATCTCTGACCTCATTCAGTCACATGTCTGTCTCATTTTAAGGACCTGCTGGACCGTACTATAGGCCTGAGCCAGTGGGCAGCGCTGCCCTACATACACGTGGCGTTGGCTTTTAGGGCACCGTGTGGAGGAGTGTGGCTCAATGGTTAGAGCGGCAGACCCTGAGGCAGAGTTCTGGTCCGGGACCAGGGTTCAATTCCCGCCTCGGCGGGTCTTGGGCTCAATTTCCTCGGACCTGACAATTCTCGCCTCAGTGCCTATTCTAATCATGGGCCCCACGCTGCAACTCTGGGCAATAGCTTGCTTAACCTCCACACCGGCCCCAACATGGCTAGGATGCCTGGCTTCACCCTGGGGGTGCCCAGGAGTGGACACTCCACAGGGAAAGCCAGGAAGGGTTCCACAGCGGTATGAGTAATAGCGCCAGGAAACCGCTTGGTGACAGTGCGCTCTACAAATACCTTGACATTTACATTTACATTTACATTTATCGTAGTGACCTCACATACACACAGGCTTCCGCCACTGCATTACACACGCACATAATGCTTCTAGCATGCACTCTGTTCCTTTGTATGTGAATCCTTGTTATAACATATTATTATTTAACCTTGTGCATTGTCGTGCATTCCAACTCCTCTTTGAACCACGATTACCACTAACACTGAAGGATGCACTCAACTGGTGTTTTCTATTAAGCTTGAAATAAACCTTGATTTACATCCAGACGTTTCCACCATTAAATTATTTCTCCCTTTTCAGACACTGAATTGACCTAAAATTATGGGAGCGGGTGCTCATCCCGTGATGATGCCCTCGGCATTCTGACGCCTTCCATCAAGGTATCAAGACACCGTCCCCGACCGGAGACCTGCTCTCTCACCCTAGAAAGCTACCCTGGACTCAGACCTTGCACCAACACGTCGTTGGACACACCAATGGTAACAGGTGAGCAGTGAAGCCTCGGTGCGCAGGCCCTACAATTGAGCACAGTGCGGGGGAAGGTGCTAGGGTGCACATTCATATGTTTCATTTTAAGGACTTGCTCGACTACACTCTTTCTCGCGGACCCGAGAATCCTAGAAAAACGGGTGACGGAACGTAAACACTGAGGGCTGGGTGCAATAGGCTCTGTCTCCTCGTCCCTCTGTTCTTTTGACTCTCCCTCCCCTTTTCCCTTCCACCCACTCCCTCTCCCTCCCATTCTCACTATCTTCCTTTCATTCAGACTACCTTTCTTTTCCTCTTCCACATGGCACACATACTTATGTTTCATTTTTGTCTTTCAGGTTTTGTACTTTGCTTCCGGAGGAGTCCCACCCACGTATTTCATGTTAAACTGTAGTTTGTTCTAATAAACTTGCTTTTCCATTGATTTGTGTTGTTTTAATAAAGATTATTTTTTTTTCAATAAATAAGTGAGTGTATAGGTCTTCTTTTTCAAACAACACTTGCCTGTAGTTTATTGTGAAAATCGTCTGTTTATAGGAGGTTTAGAGAGAAAACATTTATAATTAGCGGTGCACCTACCAAATATAAACAAAGCCTGCGTAATTCTACAACTGCAAGGATTCTATGCATGTATCACTTTATAACACCACGGGTACTGCCTGTGTGATTACAGAACCAATAAGGCACTGCCTAGCACCACCGCGACTTCAGGGACTGCCGAGGCCAATCCTGCATATTTAAGTAAAGCCCCGGATGGTGGTGATCCCTGGACTTCAGTTGGCCTTGAAGCCTTCCCGAACAATTAGTAAACTGTATCTGAGAAGGTGGCGATCCCCTACACTACGAAACGTCTCTGGGCCCTTCCGCGCCTAATTTACATGTAACACAGAGACCCCACAATAGAATATTAGGATTAGCCATGGAACATTACCCTCCAGGAGCCTAATTCAAATCAACAAGTGAGACCCCGCTTTTTTTTCTCTTCATTTTTACCATCCAGATCTGCTCTATTAAAGTGATACAAGGTTTTCCTCCTCTCGCTTCAACTAGTCAAACAAAGATTTGCTATCACAGGGTGGAAGCCATGCACCCGCCCTTTAATAGCAAACATAAATGTCCCGCGGATGCTCACCACAGGACATTCTATGAGCTGCGCCTGGGAGGTCCCGCTAACTAGGACCATGATGCATTGGTTAGTATAAACGCATTGTAGCAGGGTTTCCGTTCTCCCACAGAACTGTGCATAGAGATTTGGAACCTCGGTGAATTAGGGTGACCCAAAACACACCTCAGTACCCAAAACCCCTTACCAGGCTAGCTACAGTGTCTCATTGGTCATAACAAACTCCCAATGTTTAGACAAACCAGAACATGAACTTACGATACCTCAGGTTACGTGGAACACATGAACACTCTTTCGTTATACAACCATTTCAAACCAGAACGTGGAGTAAATGAGGACACGTGCACATTTGAAATATTTATTTACTAATGTCGTTTTCTCAAACGCAGTATCTTAGATAATACAAGGAAACATATTATCAGAAGCAAAGTTATCAGCATAGTTACTAGTCCATAAAAAGCAAATGGTGACAGCATACTAAGATGCTGTAATGAATAAGGGTTAACACCACCTATTTCTCACCCTCCCTAACTAGCATATTATGTTAATATCTAAGAAGGTCTCTTTGGGTTTTAGCAGGGCGGGCCCATACCTCAAGATCCTAAAATGAAGAGATCACATCAGCATACACCAGCTCTCTCTGCATGCGAACAGCATCAAGTGTGTATGTGTGCTCTAAGCAAAGCAATATAAAACCCGCCTAAAGCCAGAACTTGGCAGGAGCTGCACTTATGTTATGTCTATGAAGGTGCGGAGATCAGACTTCACAACAATTGTGTCGAGTTATCTTCTAGGCTTCAGCACTCGCTGTACAGACATAGTTTACTAAGCAAAGCTGATATCAGAGCAATAACATATTATTCTCATGTAAATCACAACGCTCTTGTAGGTTGAAAGCTAAATCAACAAGTAAGTGTCGTGTGCAGAAGCAGCAAAAGGAAAAATGGCGTTTAAACATTTAATAAGCTCACGCTAACTTAACACAATATATAGATAAGCAGTAACTATATGACACCCCCCCATGATCCGAGCACGGATAAGATAAGATAAGATAAGGGCCTCTTCATGAAAACAGAGTTCAAGAACGATGAGCAATGTTATAATTACAAGAGGGCCAGAAAAAATTCCATGAACCAATTCAAAATGTCAATATTGTGGTCATCAGCACTCAAGTCATTAGGTCTGGGAGGTGAAAAACGCAAAGTAAAAGGTGACATGATCAGAAATCAAGAAAGATTTTATGGTAAGACCGAATATGCAAAATATGCAGCAACAGCCTCCAACATGAAATCACCGTCTTCATCCGAAAACAGTTCAGCCATCCAATTTAAAAGTGGGAAAGAACATACGTGCTCTTCTAGTACCGGAGCCTCTATCACCATCAGAGGACAACTCGGTGGGTTCTCAATAAAGCTCTGTGCCAAGAAATCCTGCGCTGCTGCGAGTATGTTCCAGGGACCCATTAGTCCATGCATCAATGCCAAGGCCATAATCCTATTGCCAGAACAAACCAACTCGTGAGCCACGACGGGACACATCAGCTGATTAAAATCGACGTCAGGAGAAACCGTCTTGCAGAGACACAAATCAATGGCCCAGTCAAAGTCACAGCTCAGGCAATGAAATACAGGCTGGACACAGGTGAAATAGGAAAATCGAAACGATAATCCAAACGCCGTGCTTAAAGTCGCAAGCGGCAGTGTGCCATAATATTCAAGCATCCTGTTGCGAAACAGTGCCAGGAGGGGTTGCGCGGCTTCTTGCACACGAAGGGCATCCATATTTAAAGAAACAAAAAATTACCAGGACGCCTGCCGCTAGTGCCAGCAAAACCGGGAATCCACCAAACAGACTTGAAAAAATGGAATGGAAGAAAGCAGGAATGACTCCAAATATTTTCTCAAATGAAGTCACGAGACCACTGCTAACTATTTTAAAAAAGTGCGCCAGCCCCGTCGTCGAGGAAGCGTTAAAGATAGAATGAACCAGTTCGCTGAAATGCAACGGTAAATCAGTATTTAAAAGGGCTTGAACCTCTGTACAGGTGTTAGCTATGTGGAGCACAAATGTTTCTCTAGCCGAACTCAAGGCCACTTCTTTTTGGGACAATAGAGCTCTTATTCTGCTCATGCCATTGAACTCCGCTTTCAAGGTTGGGATGCGCGGCCAGATGGAAACATCCCTGTTCCCATGCGTGGGTGGGTACAGCACATTTTTGCAGCAAACGACACACTCAGTTACCGTTACCACATAAGCCACACCTTTAATTAACCCGCAACAATCTTCATTATTTAAAAGCAAATAACTTCCGTTTCCCAGCAAGGCAAAAGTCGGGGTGATCGCAGGAACTGGAGTCCCTTTTAAAACACAGGCTAAGTTTGGCCGGTCCTGATTACAAGAACCGTGCAACTGTATGTGCCTACACATTAATGAGTGATCTGGTCTTTCTGTACACTCCTTCCCATTCAGATAAACTTCCTGTCTGTCTTTCAAACATCTATAAGTGAAAGGAAGGGACCAGACTTCATGGAGGAACGCACTACCTAAGGGCTCATAGCGACCTATGGCAACATATCGCATATAATTTGTAAATTTATACAAAGCAAAAGGCAATGTTATCAAACCGTGGATAAGCCACGTTGCAGCGGTGGCCTCTGCCACAGAAAAAGGCAAGGACTCTAATCTCTCAATATGTAACATAGAAAAGGAAGCATCTCGCATGGAAAGCAAGCGCTACTTCTCAGTTAAATTAAAGGGGGCAAAGAGAGAAGAAATATTCATATAGGTCCATGGCACCTTGCCAGATTTAAGTGTTTGAAGGGTCCATGCAACCTGCATGATAGAACGCAATTGATTTTGACCATGGTACAACACAGACACTTCATCCTGCACAATATCTACCACAGAAGACACAATATTATCCAACGTATAAATGCGGGAAGAAAGCATGTTAATACTATTGTCTACTACTGCAAGCACTTTTTTCCAGATTAGCTTGATCTATAGCTCTAAGGCGTGTCGCCGCTTCAATCTGTGATGTCTTCCAGATTTCATTGTAAACAGCATATATCCACCTTTTTGATCTACTACTAGCCGGGCCTTTAATGAAATCATTTAAATCTACATCATCATTTAGCTTTGCAAGATGTAGTTTAACTGCAGACAATTTAGAATGTGTCAGCCAATTTTGACATAATTTGCCCACTGAGTAAGTCGTGACAGAATGTTCAGAGTTAAAACGTGGATCAGGTCTGACTTGTGTAAAGCCATCAGACAAACCCAGAAAACGGTGCTGGCATGAATCAGCACTTCTGTGCCACATCAGCCAACCTTTTGGATCCAAACTGGATATGTTAAAGGATTAATTCAGCAATAGGGTCTGTAAGTCCCTTATTGAAAACTGAGTATAATCACTCCAGCCAGAATATTCTTCTAACTCTGGGATGGTTGGAGAATTCAATTTTTTAGAAGTAGCCAATCCAAAGCACGTTGTCTGTGAAATAGAGGAATTCAAAAACATCATTTGATTCGGGATGAGACAAGCACAGTGCAAAGCCTCAGTGCCTTGTACCTGCCAGCTTTTAGAACCCCAAACTGATTTTAGGTCAATAGTTTCCTTCCATAATTCATAGCCGCCAACAGCCAGCTGATCAAGAAAGGACTTCGAGTACAATAATTTGGTGTCGGTAAGTCTAACCTTGGACATAGGCTTCTGTGTCATTTTGAAATAAAAAGACTCGGGATTAGACTGATTGAAGTCAGTAAAATAAGTGTACTTTTTCAAAAAAAGTACTTGAACTGCCTTGTTTAGGTGCTGGGCAATGCTCCCATTGTGTATAATTTACAGTATTCCTTCTGGAAGTCGTTTTATGTAAGAAGTGATTGCCAAAATGTTGAAAGCAAAATAAATCACCATAATTAGCAGATTCTAAGTACAAATCCTCCGCATCAAAGGCAGCATAGTATTTCAAATCAGAAAACAAAGACTCTACGGCCTGAACATCCCAATCATCAGAACGTATGTTTTGTTTCACCACATCCCCCATATTAACTCTAAGTACATTAGGGACATTAACAACCTCAGTAGGGCCATGAATTTGAAATCTAACGGCATCCCACACTATCCCATCAAGGACAGGCCAAGCAGTGATGTTAACAAAAGTCAAGTCTCTTTTCAGTCTGTGTGCAGAATGCGATGAGGAAAGGGGGGCAAAGTTTCATTCAGATGTTGAATGCATGTCCTTTCCTCGACATAGTGTCCATTTATAATCCTGAAAAAATAAAACACAAATCCAATTGACATAAAAAGGTAAAGTGAAAAAAGCACCAGCCAAATATATGTCCAAGGGGGAATCAAAAAATGTTTTTTAAACAAGCTGGCATAAACTGCAAAATGTGAGGGTTTCTTCGAGGCATTGGAAACAGTGTCAAATGAAAACCTGGATTCTGTGGCCAAACGTGCTTGCAGGTCAGGCATGGATAAATCAGTGGGGTAAGTATAGTCTATTTCATCATGGTCTGTACCGGGCAAAGTACTTAATAAAGGACTGGAAAGAGCAGGTAATTCGATGGCCATTTCAGTTTCAGGATTAGAAGCAGTGGCCACAACTGAATTTCTCACAATGGAAGGACAGGAAACTGCCGGTGTCATGCTAAGAAGAATCGGCCACTCTGTGTATCTTAACATTGTCAATTGAGATAAACCTGTTTTCCTTACGACCAGGAAGTGGTAGTAAAATGACTGTTCTTGTGCCCTTCACGCCAAGCACTGGAACCGGAGCTCGATAGGAAGGACCAAATTCTTTCTTGTTATCGATCTTCTCTCGAACCAGTTCTCCAACTTGGGGTAGCCAGCCGACTACCGGGATCTGCAACGCAACATCCAATGTGGAGGGCAAATGTTCCTTTGCAAGACCGTCTCTGGTCTTTTGTAGATCCTGTAAAACATCGCAATGTTCATCTACGTCAAAGGGTGTGGCGCGAGCCACGCAGTCTAGACCGTCAAGGTCAGGGACGTACATCTTGATGCCAAAGAGCATTTCGTATGGGGTCCGCCCACCCAGAGACCTTCTAGGGAGATTATTAAGAGCACGCTGCACGCCATTGAGGTGGGCCAGCCAGGTTCTGCCAGTGCCTATAACTCGAGCTGTCAAAGATTGCTTTAAATCACGGTTCATTCGCTCCACTACACTATTACCCTCAGGTCTGTAGGGAGACGAAAACTTGACTTGGACCCCCATCGAAGTCATGGCATCCTTATACGCCTTAGAGGTGAAAGCCGGACCCTGATCCGAATGGAAGGCACCACAGGCAAAAACCCCCACAAAGATACGCAAATCTCTAATGACAGTCCGTGAATCAGCGCTGCGATGGGGCGAGACCCACACAAAGCGTGTGCATGAACCAACTGCTACTAAGATATACTTATACGCAGTATCAGAGGAAAAAGGACCGCAGTGATCTAAATAAACACAACCTAGTGGTTTATTAGAAATGTACAACTGTGTCTGTGGCGGACGCGCAGCAGTCGAAGGTTTAATCTGCTGGCAAATGTCACATTGAAGGAGGTAATCACGCATCTGTTTGTACAGTCCCCGCCACCAGAAACGTTGTTGTAATTGAGTTACAGTGGCCGAGACGCCCGCATGCGCAGACGCCACACCTTCATGTGCTGCTGTAATCAAGTCAGCCCTGCGATCCGAGTTGGGAATCAAACGTTCCCCAACATCAGGAATTTTCACAAAAGGAACCTTTTCGGGACTTAAGTGGTAAGTGTACTTCGAAGGGAACCCCGTAGGATGTTTACCTCCCTTCACATTGGCAGCAACAGCCGCCAAGATGTCACCATCAATTTTAGTTTTGGACCTAGTAACTGCTGCAACCAAGTATGTAGAAACCGCTGATTTTGCTGCTTCATCAGCAAGCGAGTTACTGACAGCGTGGACTCCAACACGCTGATGGCCGAGAGTATGAATCACAAAAACGAGTGGTAACGTAGCCTTAAGCTCCGCCACTCACTGTGTTTTATTGTGCTACCCTTGGAATCACGAAAATCATTCTGAATCCAAAAGAACAAGTTTTCATTGTAAGACTGGACACAGTAGTAAGAATCACTCACAATAAGAGTAGTTACACTAGGATCAGCGTACTCCAACGCTAGTAATAGAGCACGAAGCTCTGCCAATTGTGCGGTGCAGTCCCCCAGAGGCTGCGTGTGTACTGCCTTGGACTTGAACTCATTGTTCACCATGGCACCGACCACAATGGCGCATGCGGAAACGTAGGCGTGTTTAGAGCCATGCGCAACCTGCGCCGAACCATCAGTGTAAATGATGCAATGGAAGTCCTCCAAAGGTCGCATAGCTAGAGGAGCAGGATGAACGAATTCATACTGCAAGTACTCTTGCGACCGTAATGAGGCGTCAAAAATAAACGTGACATCCGTGGACGTCAAGGACGCAGCCCATTGAATCCACCGAGGGTGCAAAGCTTTTGAATTTGGTACACTGGCTTTCGTGACTGCCTCCAAATGAGGACAGGGTGTAACAACCAGCATGCGTTTCCCCTGTGACAGAGCTCGTTCCTTAAGAATCGCCATCTGTACAGCTGTTAAAACCTTTTCCACAGTGGGAAACCGCATTTCAGCCGAAGTGTACAAGTGTGACTTGTAAGCAATAGGTACTGTGTCTCCTTCATTAAAAGTGAGGTACGTGAAACCCACTGTCCCAGGAATTATTCTTATCACCAGGTTGGTGTGGTTATCACGAGTCAGTAAGAATTTAGAAGCGAGCAGATCAGCCTGCAAGGATTGCAAGATGGCTGAGTGCTCAGGCAGCCAGCATGATTTGGAAAAAGTTGGTTGTATCAAAGCATACAAAGGCTTGATACGCTGGGCGTATTCCGGAATGTATGTCCTCCCGAAATGTAAAAAGCCCAGTAAAGACTGTAATTTTTTCAGTGTTGTAGGAGCGCGCAACTGTGCGCATTTCTCCAAGAAGTGAGCAGCCAAACCTCTACCTTCATTGTTAAGCTCATAGCCCAGGAACAACCCTGTGTACTCAGCAATGTGCGATTTTGCAAAGTTAAATTTGTAACCCATATCTGCAAAGTTACAAATAATCGAATTGACACGACACAGATGCTCCCAAATTTCGTCGTCTGTGAGATAAATGTCATCCACATACGAGCAAATTTCTAAACAACAAGGGGACCCAGCGGGTAGCTAAGGACCATGGGTAGCAGTTACTTTAAAGGAGACATAGGTCCTAAGCACAATTTAAATAGGGAATCAATGTAGTATAGACCACAATAGGCTCTATATATCACTTTTCCTTGTCCAGCCGGACAGGGAACTTTAATAGTTAACTTAATGATAATCTTATTTACAATACAGATATACAACAACGAATCATTGCAGTATAGCACACTCCTGTGCCATACCATGGAAAACCAGAAGGAAGAATAAGATGATAGGAGAGGGTGTATCAGGCAAAAGGAAGAGCGGACAGGTCACTATTTTTGGGTCAAAACAATTTGTTAGTGTAACCTGAAGCGGCGCATACAACAATAAATGTACAATAAATCAACTGTTTTCCGGAAACGACAGTGAAGGGGTTAAGGTTTGAATGATATACTACTCGAGTGTCATGATATAAGACCACCAACGTTGGGCGCCATGTAGCAGGGTTTCCGTTCTCCCACAGAACTGTGCATAGAGATTTGGAACCTCGGTGAATTAGGGTGACCCAAAACACAACTCAGTACCCAAAAACCCTTACCAGGCTAGCTACAGTGTCTCATTGGTCATAACAAACTCCCAATGTTTAGACAAACCAGAACATGAACTTACGATACCTCAGGTTACGTGGAACACATGAACACTCTTTCGTTATACAACCATTTCAAACCAGAACGTGGAGTAAATGAGGACACGTGCACATTTGAAATATTTATTTACTAATGCCGTTTTCTCAAACGCAGTATCTTAGATAATACAAGTAAACATATTATCAGAAGCAAAGTTATCAGCATAGTTACTAGTCCATAAAAAGCAAATGGTGACAGCATTGAAGAGATCACATCAGCATACACCAGCTCTCTCTGCATGTGAACAGCATCAAGTGTGTATGTGTGCTCTAAGTAAAGCAATATAAAACCCGCCTAAAGCCAGAACTTGGCAGGAGCTGCACTTATGTTATGTCTATGAAGGTGCGGAGATCAGACTTCACAACAATTGTGTCGAGTTATCTTCTAGGCTTCAGCACTCACTGTACAGACATAGTTTACTAAGCAAAGCTGATATCAGAGCAATAACATATTATTCTCATGTAAATCACAATGCTCTTGTAGGTTGAAAGCTAAATCAACAAGTAAGTGTCGTGTGCAGAAGCAGCAAAAGAAAAATGGCGTTTAAACATTTAATAAGCTCACGCTAACTTAACACAATATATAGATAAGCAGTAACTATATGACAGCATACTACCACTACTTACACAGGTATACTAAAGCGACCAGAGAGTAGTAAAGAGGCAGAGGAAGTGCAAAATCTAAAAATATAAATCCTACCAGAAGTGGGATGACATAGTTCTATGAGCCGATGACCCTGGGATGATTAGAAACAGCTACATGAAGAAAACGGGTCTTCAGCACAATGCAAGCAACTTTGAAATATTGGTGAGGGCTGCCTTCTTTTTACCTTCTCCCGCTTGTCTCTAAATTTATGTAGTGAAGAGGCAGACAGCAGTGGATCCGATAAGTAGATTTATTGCAGGAAAACAAGACACCTTAAACACCCACCAACAGGAGCAGACAGCAAGGCAACCGTCTTCTCCAGCACCGTGTACAAACTCCCCAAGGTTCCCCTCATGACAGCCCTACATTCTAACATTACATACTTACATTCTAGTAGAATTACATACTAACATTCTACTATGTCTTACATTGGAATACTACACAGAGCACATGACTTTACAGCAATGAGCTCATGGTTTCATCCAGGAGTCTTAAGACTGGTAGGGGTGAGTAGTTCGCTTCCCACTCCCTGTATAATATAAACGCAAACTAACACTACTTCCACAGGTATACTACAGTGCCCAGAGCACATCACTTACAGCAATGAGCCCCGGATTTAGGCTCATAGTTTAATGTGGAGTGGTGTAGCTCACTGGTTAGAGGCGGCAGACCCGGAAGCAGAGGACGGCCCGGGACCAGGGTTCAATTCCCGACGCAGCAGGGTCGTGGACTAGGGTCAGCGGACTCGATAATTCTCGCCTCGGTGCCTACTCTAACCAGGGATCACACTCTGCAACTCTGGGCATTAGCTTGCCTCATCTCCACAATGGCCCCCCACATACGCCGGGGATGCCTGGTTTCACCTTGGAGATATCCAGTAGGGACCATCTCACAGGGAAAGCCAGGACGGGTTCCCCAGCGGTCTATAGCGCAGAGATACTCCTTCGGGAGTCGATTCTAGCGCGTTAGAAACTCACAATTAATTAATCCCTGAGTCTTCAGACCAGTAGGAGAAAGTAGTTTGCTACCCACTCCCCATATACTATAAACGCATACTAACACTACTTACACAACTATATTACAGCGGCTAGAATCCTACAGTGCCCAGAGCCCATCACTTTACAGCAATCAGCTCGATTTGACCTCCGAGTCTTCACACCCGTAGGCGTGAGTACTTCGCTTCCAGAATAGTATAAACTCACGGTAGCGGTCAGTAGTTCTCTTCCCACTCCCTGTATAGTATAAACACCTACTAACACTACTTGCACATGTATACTACAGCGCCCAGAGCCCATCCCTTTACAGCAATCAGCTCGGTTTGATCCCTGAGTCTTCACACCGGTAGGCGTGAGTACTTCGCTTCTGGTATAGTATAAACGCACCGTAGCGGTCAGTAGTTCGCTTCCCATCAAGTCTTCACACCGGTAGGCGTGAGTACTTCGCTTCCCACTTCCGGTATAGTATAAACGCACGATAGCGGTCTCTACATTGCTTCTTACTCCCTGTATGGTATACATGCGTACTAATACTACTTGCACACGTATCCTACAAAGTCTACTTTATAGCAATGAGCTCACGGTTTAGGCTCTCGGTTTCATACCCGAGTGTAATAATAATAATAATAAAGGGGTTTATAAAGCGCCTGGTGACGCCATCCCGGCGTGTCCCCGCGCTGTGGAGGGAGTAGCAGTAGAGTGCAGAATCTAAAGGGTATACAGGTAGGTTTTTAAAAGTTTCCTAAACATTGTTTCAGTCTCTGCTAGTCTAATGTTCATTGGGAGGGAGTTCCAGTTTTTTGCTGCCAACGCGCGAAAAGAGCGGCCTCCCATTCTGGCCTTTTTTATCCGGGGGACTTTAAGAAGGCCAATACCCATAGAGCGGAGTGCTCTATTGGGCTCGTAAGGAATGGCTAGATCCTTCAGATATTCAGGGGCTTTCTGAGAGGTTATCCTATAGCATATAAGGAGCGCTTTAAATAGGATCCTCTTTTTTATGGGAAGCAGTAGCAGCATATCATCTCAGCACCATGTCACTCTGAGCAACATTGCACTTTCAGACAGGTAGGAGTGACTACTTCGCTTTGCACTCCCCCACAGAGGTTACAGTGCTCCTACCCCCCTTTCCTACTTTTTTTGTTCTTTTCACCCCTTACTCAGTTCAACGGAATCATAAAATGGCGGCCAACACTTCCTAGTTGCAACCGCTTGCAGCGCTCGCAACTATTAAGCAGCAAGCTCGTGCTCATAACGCCTCAGCCAATCAGATGGCAGAATTCCCAAATATCGATATCTGTAAATTTTAATATTTCTCAAAAACTACTGAACGGATTTACACCAAATAAACAAAAGCGTGCTTTCTAGATTAAGACCCTTCCCCCTGCCAAATTTGGGGTAATTCCGTTCACCCGTTCGACATGTAGCTTTGTCTAAAGTTTCCTATGGAAATTAACATGGAGAAAACACGTTTTGGGATCCCCTTTTTTCTCGCACCCCCCTTGAAGAATCACCCCCAAACTTTCAAAATAGGAGCTGATATCAACAAAGAATTAGTTTTTAAAATTTCATGAAGATTCATCACGAGAGCAAGGAGGTTCACGCTGAAACTCGTAGGGTAGTTTTGGCTGATGCTAAATAAATCGCTTTGTAGCATACTTTGAGTGACGGTGTCTACTTTGAAGGAGTGCACGCATGCTGTCCGGGCATGGTGAAACTATATATATATATACTAGCAGCCCGTCCCAACCTTGTCCAGGAGCATTAAGGCTTCCCCTACCCCAGCCTCCCCCGACATTGCCCAGCAGCCCGTGCCCTTGCCCGCCCCGTCCCCCGCCTACCCCGACCCCCGCCTGCCCCGACATTGTCCCCAGAGCCTTATCTCAGCCGCCGCTCCTTAGTTCACCGATCCTCGCCGCTCTGCTCCTCACAGCCTGTCCGCCGCCGCGGAGACTTACCTCAGCCGCCGCTCCTTAGTTCACCGCTCCTCGCCGCTCTGCTCCTCGCTGCCTGTCCGCCGCCGCTCCTCCCCCGCGCCATGTCTGCCTCTCCACTGCTTGCACCGCCGCTGGCTTGTCCGCTGCTCCTCACGTCACCGCTCCTCCCCCGCGCCATGTCCACCGCTTCTCGGACGCTGCTCCTCCCCGTGCTCCTGACGTGAGCACGCATGTCGCGGCCGGCCCTACTTTGGAGGGACTACTTTTTTTATATACATTTTGTAAATAACGTTTATTTTTAATATTTATATAGCCTATAACCATCTACACACCCTGACCATTTCAACGGTGTATCGGGTGTGTAGTTTGGCGCCGTGGTTCCCGAGTTTACCCGCCTCAAAGCCTGAAAGTTCTTACTTTAGTAGTATATATATATATATATATATATCCATCCAAAAGGTGCCTGCTATGGAGGAGCCCACACACCGGTTAGTATCTGCCCAAAAATTTTTTAATGAAAGCACTGCACAGGATGGAGCGCGATGGCATCATCATTAAGAGCTCTGCTTCCCGACGCGTTTCGTGCTTAAAAGCACTTCATCATGGGCTGCATACTTTTAGTTTGAAAAGGTCGGCACATCGCAATTAAGTACATCTTGGTTTTGCAGATCCCGCCCCGGGGGGCGTGGTTACCTGCCAAGGTTTCCTGGATCTTGTAGTCTCATCACACCACAGTGGGCTGCGTGCCGTTTTTCAAAATTAAAATCCATAAATCCCCAGTGGGTTGTGCACACCAGGTACCTCCCTGTGCAGCAATCTTGTCTTTCACCAAACAGCAGCCAGTGTCATTACGCCGGAGGGTCGCTTGGCACCCCAGCTCGACTGCATACACAGCGGGACTTCTCCTGCGGTTCAGGCAAACCGCTTCACATCCATCCAAAAGGTGCCTGCTATGGAGGAGCCCACACACCGGTTAGTATCTGCCAAAATTTCTTTTAATGAAAGCACTGCACAGGATGGAGCGCGATGGCATCATCATTAAGAGCTCTGCTTCCATACGCGTTTCGTGCTTAAAAGCACTTCATCATGGGCTGCATACTTTTAGTTTGAAAAGGTCGGCACATCGCAATTAAGTACATCTTGGTTTTGCAGATCCCGCCCCGGGGGGCGTGGTTACCTGCCAAGGTTTCCTGGATCTTGTAGTCTCATCACACCACAGTGGGCTGCGTGCCGTTTTTCAACATTAAAATCCATAAATCCCCAGTGGGTTGTGCACACCAGGTACCTCCCTGTGCAGCAATCTTGTCTTTCACCAAACAGCAGCCAGTGTCATTACGCCGGAGGGTCGCTTGGCACCCCAGCTCGACTGCATACACAGCGGGACTTCTCCTGCCGTTCAGGCAAACCGCTTCACATCCATCCAAAAGGTGCCTGCTATGGAGGAGCCCACACACCGGTTAGTATCTGCCAAAATTTCTTTTAATGAAAGCACTGCACAGGATGGAGCGGGATGGCATCATCATTAAGAGCTCTGCTTCCCGACGCGTTTCGTGCTTAAAAGCACTTCATCATGGGCTGCATACTTTTAGTTTGAAAAGGTCGGCACATCGCAATTAAGTACATCTTGGTTTTGCAGATCCCGCCCCGGGGGGCGTGGTTACCTGCCAAGGTTTCCTGGATCTTGTAGTCTCATCACACCACAGTGGGCTGCGTGCCGTTTTTCAAAATTAAAATCCATAAATCCCCAGTGGGTTGTGCACACCAGGTACCTCCCTGTGCAGCAATCTTGTCTTTCACCAAACAGCAGCCAGTGTCATTACGCCGGAGGGTCGCTTGGCACCCCAGCTCGACTGCATACACAGCGGGACTTCTCCTGCGGTTCAGGCAAACCGCTTCACATCCATCCAAAAGGTGCCTGCTATGGAGGAGCCCACACACCGGTTAGTATCTGCCAAAATTTCTTTTAATGAAAGCACTGCACAGGATGGAGCGCGATGGCATCATCATTAAGAGCTCTGCTTCCCGACGCGTTTCGTGCTTAAAAGCACTTCATCATGGGCTGCATACTTTGAGTTTGAAAAGGTCGGCACATCGCAATTAAGTACATCTTGGTTTTGCAGATCCCGCCCCGGGGGGCGTGGTTACCTGCCAAGGTTTCCTGGATCTTGTAGTCTCATCACACCACAGTGGGCTGCGTGCCGTTTTTCAAAATTAAAATCCATAAATCCCCAGTGGGTTGTGCACACCAGGTACCTCTCTGTGCAGCAATCTTGTCTTTCACCAAACAGCAGCCAGTGTCATTACGCCGGAGGGTCGCTTGGCACCCCAGCTCGACTGCATACACAGCGGGACTTCTCCTGCGGTTCAGGCAAACCGCTTCACATCCATCCAAAAGGTGCCTGCTATGGAGGAGCCCACACACCGGTTAGTATCTGCCAAAATTTCTTTTAATGAAAGCACTGCACAGGATGGAGCGCAATGGCATCATCATTAGGAGCTCTGCTTCCCGACGCGTTTCGTGCTTAAAAGCACTTCATCATGGGCTGCATACTTTTAGTTTGAAAAGGTCGGCACATCGCAATTAAGTACATCTTGGTTTTGCAGATCCCGCCCCGGGGGGCGTGGTTACCTGCCAAGGTTTCCTGGATCTTGTAGTCTCATCACACCACAGTGGGCTGCGTGCCGTTTTTCAAAATTAAAATCCATAAATCCCCAGTGGGTTGTGCACACCAGGTACCTCCCTGTGCAGCAATCTTGTCTTTCACCAAACAGCAGCCAGTGTCATTACGCCGGAGGGTCGCTTGGCACCCCAGCTCGACTGCATACACAGCGGGACTTCTCCTGCGGTTCAGGCAAACCGCTTCACATCCATCCAAAAGGTGCCTGCTATGGAGGAGCCCACACACCGGTTAGTATCTGCCAAAATTTCTTTTAATGAAAGCACTGCACAGGATGGAGCGCGATGGCATCATCATTAAGAGCTCTGCTTCCCGACGCGTTTCGTGCTTAAAAGCACTTCATCATGGGCTGCATACTTTTAGTTTGAAAAGGTCGGCACATCGCAATTAAGTACATCTTGGTTTTGCAGATCCCGCCCCAGGGGGCGTGGTTACCTGCCAAGGTTTCCTGGATCTTGTAGTCTCATCACACCACAGTGGGCTGCGTGCCGTTTTTCAAAATTAAAATCCATAAATCCCCAGTGGGTTGTGCACACCAGGTACCTCCCTGTGCAGCAATCTTGTCTTTCACCAAACAGCAGCCAGTGTCATTACGCCGGAGGGTCGCTTGGCACCCCAGCTCGACTGCATACACAGCGGGACTTCTCCTGCGGTTCAGGCAAACCGCTTCACATCCATCCAAAAGGTGCCTGCTATGGAGGAGCCCACACACCGGTTAGTATCTGCCAAAATTTCTTTTAATGAAAGCACTGCACAGGATGGAGCGCGATGGCATCATCATTAAGAGCTCTGCTTCCCGACGCGTTTCGTGCTTAAAAGCACTTCATCATGGGCTGCATACTTTTAGTTTGAAAAGGTCGGCACATCGCAATTAAGTACATCTTGGTTTTGCAGATCCCGCCCCAGGGGGCGTGGTTACCTGCCAAGGTTTCCTGGATCTTGTAGTCTCATCACACCACAGTGGGCTGCGTGCCGTTTTTCAAAATTAAAATCCATAAATCCCCAGTGGGTTGTGCACACCAGGTACCTCCCTGTGCAGCAATCTTGTCTTTCACCAAACAGCAGCCAGTGTCATTACGCCGGAGGGTCGCTTGGCACCCCAGCTCGACTGCATACACAGCGGGACTTCTCCTGCGGTTCAGGCAAACCGCTTCACATCCATCCAAAAGGTGCCTGCTATGGAGGAGCCCACACACCGGTTAGTATTTATGGATTTTAATTTTGAAAAACGGCACGCAGCCCACTGTGGTGTGATGAGACTACAAGATCCAGGAAACCCTGGCAGGTAACCACGCCCCCCGGGGCGGGATCTGCAAAACCAAGATGTACTTAATTGCGATGTGCCGACCTTTTCAAACTAAAAGTATGCAGCCCATGATGAAGTGCTTTCAAGCACGAAACGCGTCGGGAAGCAGAGCTCTTAATAATGATGCCATCGCGCTCCATCCTGTGCAGTGCTTTCATTAAAAGAAATTTTGGCAGATACTAACCGGTGTGTGGGCTCCTCCATAGCAGGCACCTTTTTGATGGATATATATATCTATATATATATATATATATATATATAGTATATATATATATATATATATAGATATATATATAGATATATACACATATATATTTATATATATGTATATTATATATATATATATATATGTGTAGATATATATATATATATATATATATATATTCACTGAAAAAACCATAGGTTATAGACCATATATAGTTAGGAATTAGCATTTAAAAAACCTTATTTTACTCACACAAAACCATTGAAATTCCATATATAGTTAGTTGCACTAACTATATATCGCGCACCCGCAATCCACTGCTGATCATGTCACATATTACATCATTCATGACATGGTCAGTGACATCACTGATGACATCACTGATGACATCTCAAATGACATCACTGATGATATCACTGATGACATCTCAAATGACATCACTGATGACTACATCCAGTGACTGTATAATTCTGTAAAGTTAAAATATGTCTTACATATTGAAGAATGAGTGGATGTATAAGTGTCTTGATGAAGGATTTAGTAGGGGCATGGCTGACTGTATGAGTGACTGATTAAATGTGTCTCACTGAGTGCATGGGTTAGTGACTAAACTGTCTTAATTTGTGCATCATTATGTCTGTTGTTCTGTAAACTGCTGCATGTGTTGATCATTAGCTATATGATTAACTGTATGGGTTATTGATTGGTTGCCCAAGCATTTGTATGGGAGACTGAGTGTGTGTCTGGGTGGCTGGGAGGTGTATGACTCTCTGCATAGATGTGTGAGCAGTTGATTGACTAGATGTATGGGTTCAAAAGTGCATGTGGAAACAGCTGTATGGGCGGTTGACTGTGTGCATGAGTGTATTGGTGAGTGAATGGATATCTCAGTGCTACATGTCAAAGTAAGTACATATGTAAAACACAGTACATGTCAGAGTTGACATATATAAATAACTGTGCATAAGAGCCAGTGAATGTGTGAGTGGCTGTATGGATCATTGTGAACTTGTATCCAGGATTGTATAAGTGAGTAAATATGTTTTAGTATATGTTTGAATAAGTAAGGTGTGTATAACTGTATAGTTGAGGAAATGGAGGTGTGATTGATTCTTTGCATGACTGACTAAGTGTCTGAGTAACTCCATGGATGAGTGACAGTCTATGAGTGTCTGTTTACACTGAGTGTATCTAAGGTTATATTAGAGTCTGAAGAGGTTCATCGTATTATCACATGAATGATGTCATCAGTGATGTGATCAGTAATGTCAAATGAGATGTAATCAGTGATGTCATTTGAGATGTCATCAGTGATGTCATCAGTGATGTCATTTGAGATGTCATCAGTGATGTCATCAGTGATGTCATTTGAGATGTCATCAGTGATGTCATCAGTGATGTCACTGACCATGTCATGAATGATGTAATATGTGACATGATCAGCAGTGGATTGCGGGTGCGCGATATATAGTTAGTGCAACTAACTATATATGGAATTTCAATGGTTTTGTGTGAGTAAAATAAGGTTTTTTAAATGCTAATTCCTAACTATATATGGTCTATAACCTATGGTTTTTTCAGTGAATTTTCAAGGTTTTGTAAATGCTAATTCCTAACTATATATGGTCTATAACCTATGGTTTTTTCAGTGAATTTCAATGGTTTTTTAATAGCAAATATCATAAGCTGTCGAATGTCAAGTACGTGGTAAGTGAAAACATTTTCGTGTTTATGCACACTGATCTGCTTTGAATGGTGCCCCCCCCCCTCATTTCTATTAGGAGTACTCTCTGTTTGCAGATAGTGAAAGGTAGTTAACGCAGGCCTTTGCCCCCGTTGTAATCCGTCGTGCCTGCTTCTCTCTCCATTTGATTGATTGTTATCCAAGTATTTACTGTTTTAGAATTAGTTCTCTTTGGTTCATTCTCTATTTACAAACAAACACAGAGTCGCAATACTCTGTTTAGTCTTTGCAGATAACGAAAAATCGTGTAAAAAAAAAGAAAAGGAATCGAGCAAAATCAGTAGGCCACTAATGGGATCTCTTTTTGACCTCGCTAAAATAGAAACATTAGGAACAACCCCTCATGACAAATACAAAACTAGTGAGATGAACTGAACTCCACACAATGATGGCTGCAAAACAGCTCGGCTCCGCCACCCACCCCGCCCAAAATAACGATGAAGAGCGGCTGCCATGATTGGTTGCGGAATGGCCACGACGGAGCTACGAAATGGTGCTGCTCTCATGCTAACCCCAGCTTCAGTCTGAAACATCCAGAAACACTGTAGACTACCAATTCGATCAGTTCCGGTAGCGCCCCAATGTAACCCGGTAGAGAAGAACTAGCCCTCCCCTCTTTGACTGATGGTTCTTGTTGCCTGTCCCTTCTGTTGTCATTTAACAGAACTATTTAGCCTGCTGAAAGGGGTTGTGTTCCGACCGCTGGTTGGTGGAGACATTTTGACTATATTCTGTACCTGCGTTGTCGCGTAATGCGTCATATGACGCGCCGCGTTAGCGCATCCGGAAGTCATCCGGGGCGCGCAGCGCGTAACGTAAGCATAACAAGTCATGTGACTTGTTAATAAAACTTTTCATTGGTTCATTTTACTTTTCTTATTGTAATGATGAAAGGCTTGGTCATATGACCTAAAAATTACGCTTTTCATTACTTCCGAACATTATTTTTTCTTAAATATATGTTATAATGTTCCAGGCTAATGTACTTTCCCGGAAATTTTACAACTGTCCTGCAAGTAAAATATATTCTTTTTTCGAGAAAAAGAGCGTTTCTTCGTCCCATGACGGAGCCGTTGAGCAAAAGAGGGTCGACCTGCTGTCTTAGTCGCCGATACGCCTGAATATGAGATTCTTATCGATCACTTTATGTTGCAGGAATAGAAAACACAACAGCCCTTGACCATTTATCTTTACTGCGTTCCTTCGTATTATACCTTTTACCCTTCATGTAATTGGTCTGCTTTATTTCACTTGCCTTTTAATGATTCTAAAACAGTCACTATTATTAAAAACTTTACCAATGTATATACTACTACCATGTTTTCTTTTAAAAACCTTTATTGTGAAAATTTCATTATACAAATACGAGCCTATAACCACGTGGGCCTGCCACGGAGCAAACTGTAATCGTATATGATGAATAGACATTTACACTGTAGAGGAACGTAACGGGCGGGCCATTAGGTTGCAAGAACTAAGGTGTCTAACAGTTACGGAATCGGTGGACGTACATTTTATAATTAAAATACAACAGGGCCAGTTACAATAAAATTATCTAGATATACATTTGCGGGCAAGTACCATGGGTGACGTTAATTCGAACTTTCAACAGTACAGTAATCAATAACACATCAGAACTTAATATCAATAGGGATGTCGAAATATTCAATCAATTCTCGTCCCCGCCCGCCATGTGCTTCAAAACTGCATACGTATCTCGTGATTTCAAGGTTCTGCAACCAGTACACAACAAGGAGTTACGAGTCCCATTTATTCCGGCGCCATTTTGGGCGAGGACGGGCAGGTCCAGGATATAGTCAAAATGTCTCTACCAACCATCGACTATGATGATGTTCATATGCTGTATTTATTAGAGTAACACTCATCTGTCCACATGAAATTAATTTGCCACAATCTAAACATGTCATTTTAATCTTTCCAAAGTTCTTCTAAATATTTGGGACCGTTTCCCTTGCCTCTGAAGCTCTCAGTGCCACTTCTTTGATGAATGTACTAGCAGGTCAGGGGTTCTCCTCCAAATCTCTCTTTTATGCAGCACTATAATTAATTGGTGCCACCTCTCCATATGACGATGCATGGTATAGTTACCACAACTATATTTTTTTTCGGTTCCTCTGGAGAGTTCATCGTGGCAGATGAAGCGTGTAACGTACCGGGCATTTACCTTTTTTTGCATGTACAGGAAAGGAAAAAAAAATCGAGCGTCCGAGTTCTAAGGTGTCCCAGGGCCATTTTAGTGGACCAGGCCCAAATCCAAAGAACAGGCCGCCATTTTGAGAGTCCTCTTGCAGCCGCCTGTCGCTGTAGCATCAAGAGCAGCCGAAACTCAGCTGAATGGCAACTGAAACGGTAAAGGGGCGCCCCACTACAGCAGACGAGCCTCCACCTAGGAAGGCCCATTCACGCCGGCTCCCCCCCCTTCGGGCACCCCACGCCGTTATTCGGAGCAGTATTGTAGGATGGCCACACCAGTGCGGCAACTTGCTAGACATCACCTCGGTGGTAACCGAATCTCAACGCCTTGTGGTGTCTTCTATTCAGAAAACATTGTTATGCTGCCTTCGACCTATTCGCCGCAAGTGCGCACACAACTCAACTGCATAGCTTGCTAGACACCACCTCGGTGCCATCCGGATCTTGGAATGTCAGCACCTTTTGGTGTCTTCTCTTCAGAAAATATTGTTGCGCTGCCTTTGGCCCCATTCGCACATCAGTCCGCTACTGACGCCATCTCACAGGCTAATGGGGCGCCCCACGCCGACTTTCAGCATTGTAGAATGACCACACCAGTACAGCAACTTGCTAGACATCACCTTGGTGCCATCCGGATCTCGGCGCCCCACTGCAGATGAAGTGCCTCTCAACTATGAAACCACCACGGTGACATCCGGATCTTGGCGCGTTGTGCTGCCTTCGGCATATTCGCACATCGGTCCGCTACTGACGCCATCTCACAGGCTAATGGGGCGACCCACGCCGAGTTTCAGCATTGTAGGATGACCACACCAGTACAGCAACTTGCTAGACATCACCTCGGTGCCATCCGAATCTTGGCATCTCAACGCCTAGTGGTATCTTCCATACAAAAAATATTGTTACGCTGCCTTTGGCCCCATTCGCACATCAGTCCGCAACTTAGACATCACCTCGGTGCCATCCGGATCTTGGCATCTCAGCGCCTTGTGGTGTCAGTGTGGTAAATAAATAATTAATACCCTATTTTTGACTAGACTTATAGCATAACAGATAGCTCAATAAAATAAGAGTCAAGATTCGAGGTAGTAGGAGTTTCTGCAGGTTTATTACAGCATAAGGACAGGATCAGGACAACCTGCATGGGAATAGGACAATAAGGCCCGGCAGCTGCCGGGGCTGGGTCTGGGATGAGCGCGCTAACATTTAATAACAAAACATTGACTTATATACATAGCGCAAACACATAGCATTACATTGCAGTAGGCGTAACAGTAGGTGGAGCAGAAGGCGTGACGCGTAGCAGTCGCGAGAGATAACAGAAATAAGAGGTGTAACTGGGAGTTTACTTAGACATGTGATGCAAACGTAACAGAATATGTCATGAATGGGCGGAAACATAGGAGGGGGCTACCTAAGGAGCCGGGACCTCTAACCTAATGGTGCGCGAAAACTGGCAATGACGTGTTACTAGGAGAAGCTGGGGGCTACGAACTCTGTGCTAGGAGTAGAGACTAGAGTCTGGAGGGTCGGAGCGACATGTACCTAAACCCTATCTGGTATCTGATGTTTAGGGAACATGTTGATATAAACTAGAAGTCATGAGGGGAAAAGCTAACTTGATTCTAAGACTGGACCATGCATTATTCTACATGAAGTGCGTGATGAAGAATACTAAATGACCATTAAATACAGTATTTCTCTAACGTGGAGACGAGAAGGCTAGACAATGACGGAAACTATTGATGCAGTTCAGTAGCTTAGGAATGCAGAGGAGGAGGACTGAACTGATAGCAGGAACTATAACATACTTTTGGCAGACTCAGAGGCAGAGCCGGGGTGCACCGGGCACTGCAAGGCAGGAAGTGAGTGAAGGGTCGAGGATACAGGTGGGGGCTGTATCGCTCCTTAGCGAGGCTTTCAGGAGACAGGAGCTGAATCTGTGGTCCGGGCCCTTTTGAGGCCTGGAAACGGAGACTTTATAATTGAATAACGTGCACACTGAGAAACGTGGCAACATTACTTACATAGGCCTGATATTCGTAGTATTCACGAGGACTGGAAAATAGCATACTAGAGGTGGACACAACTGGAATTGCGTCATTAATCGGACATGGGGAATAACATATGCATATTGGTCATGCACACATAACATATGATGGATGAAGCGTAGGGACACAGAACATGGCAAAATTTACTTTTCCACATTCCCTCCTTGTCACTACGTTTCCATCAGGAAACATCAATTTTCATGATACCATTTATCATTTCATACAGTACCATTTGCTCGTCTCGAATTGTCTTGGAACGGGATTTAGAACGGGGCTTGGGACTAGGAATACAAGAGGTAGCACACATGCTGCAAATCGCAGGGCCACATTGTATACAGAGGCAGCAGCTAAATATGATCGCTACTGCAATACCTAGAAAGGACAGGACTTTCCATCCCCATGCGGAAATTATATTCCAGAACCAACCGGACCATGTCCAGGTGCCTGGATCTTGATGTAACAGATGGGCAATTTTATGGAGTCTGGTTATAGCTGAATAAACAGACGGCGCGTTATTTGGAATGAAAATACAACAACTGGATCCGAGAACTCTACAGGCCCCGCCCCTATCGGCCAGTATGACGTCAAGGACGAGACGATTCTGTAAAACGACAATTCTCATAAAGGATTGCTCTTCAGTTAAGTTACCTAGAGCGGAGGCAGTCTCATCTACTACTGCTTCAAGGGTTCTTGTTAACCTACGAATGAGCTTACTATTTACAACTGTACCTAAATAAGGGAAAACACCTTTATCTATATCGATGAATTGCTCTGCGGCGGTTTCAGTATAATCGACAATCGGGAGATTTCTCTTGTGTCTAGTGTGTACTAAGAAAGAATTCCTATGATAGTCAGGTGGGGCTAGAAAAACAGGTGGCAGTAGGAAAGCAATGTAACAGGTTCCCTCCCAATCGAGGGGCAGACGGACATATGCAGTTTGACCACAAATAAAATAAGAATGACGTGAAGCTTTAAAAATAAATTTCCTACCGTCACCATACTGGATAACAGTAGTACATTCACTATGACCTATATGTACAGAACCATAACTACGGACACATAATTCGCCTTTGACTGGTAGTACTGAAATAGCGGGTGAGTCTGGAGTAGTATCAGACTGAACATTCAGAACCATGAAATTCGACGAATAATTTCCTAAATTATATACTTCATTTTCTAAATCTAAACCTGTTCTGTGGGGGAGACCTTGCTTGTCTGGGAAACATGTACTGTTAAGAAAAGACATATCTGTTGAGGATGACGTTAACGTGGACCATGCTCCACACGAACCATTGTGTGAGAATGGATAAGGAAAGAGTGGCAGAACTCCCTTCGGCGTCTGGAAAGGGGGGAGTCGACCACACACCCAACAATTAGTGGCATTGCTGGTCTGGTGTGAATAATGTAACATACGGATAAATGTGTTATTACGCATAGCGAGGCGGTATGAATATTCGTGAGGAGGCAGATCACTAAACGTGTGCTCTACTGTAGCATGAGCAGACATATTTACATGAGGAACTGGAAAACACAGATAGAAAGCATAGCTGGTGCAGGAAGCCATTATGCTGATGAATAATACGAAACTCAGAAAAACGATACATTTGATTGAGCTTTGACTGACTCTCTCACTATGGGGGTCTATTTTATACATGTCAGAAACAGTCTAACCGTTTCACCTAGGGGAGGACTTATACAATCAAACTGGCTGACTTATTAGACCTGAGCTTTAACTTATACTCCTGTTGCGGAGTTTTCTCTAACAAGGGAGGGGTTGTAATAATGTCTTGTGCGGGACAGTCCTTTAAAACAATGTTCTGGCAATCCTTCGAATCCTGGGAAATGTTCTTGGAAATGTTTTTGAAGACTGGTTTCGATCCTTTGAAAAGTTTTACATGAGAAAGGTGGACCCACCCCTTCCTGCCTTCCAACTTGACGGCAGTTCGGGTGGTCAAGAGGACCTGACGTGGCTCTTTCCAACGTGGTTCCAGCGGACTTGATCTGTCAAAATTTCTGATCATCACAAGGGAGCCTGGAACGATCTCGTGCGGTGCCACCTCGGTATTGTCTGGAAATGCGGCGGCAACCTGTGAACGACATGAGTTGAGGGCAGACATCAAGGAAGCTAGGTAATCTGTCAGCATATTACATGAAACATCGGTAATACTTCGGGGTCTAGGAGTACCCCACATGTTAGGGGGGCGGCCGAAAACGACCTCATACGGGGACAGACCTGATCTGGAATGTGCGACCATACGCATGTAAAACAGAGCGACTGGCAGAGCTATTAACCAGTCCACACCCTTGTCTTTACAGACTTTTGCAATGCGGATTTTCAGAGTCTGATTATGCCTTTCGACTAGTCCAGCTGCTTCTGGATGGCGTACACAATGAAACTTCCACTGGTACCCTAACAAAAGGGAAACGTGTTTCATGAGTTCAGATGAGAATGGCTGGCCGTTATCAGAATATACGACTCTAGGGAGTCCATATCTAGGGAAAAATTCACGAACCAACTGCTTGGCAGTGGTCGCGGCTGTGTAATCTGGGACTGGATATGCTTCTGTCCACCTGGACAAAGCGCATACAACTACAAGGACATACTTGAAACCTCGACATCGCTCCATCTGAATATAATCCATCTGGAGGACCTCAAAAGGGTGGTCAGGGGGCTGGAAACCACCTTGTTCCACCGGGACACTTTTACCTGGATTAAACTGACAACATATCATACAGGTACGGACTTTCTGCTTGGCTGCAGCTCGTAAATGCTTGTTGAACCAAATGTTCTGGATACTGTCTAACATAGCTTTTTCTCCTAAATGTGCTGGACTATGTGCGGTATTGATAATGACTTGAACCATAGAATCGGGGAGAAACCATGTGGCTCTACCCTTCGTTAACCATCCTTGATCTGTCTGGACCCCTCCTTGTACAGACCATTTCTTGATTTCATCGGGAGTAGCATGTGACTGGATATCTATGACATCTTGAGTAGGGTCCTTAACTGTCATGCATGTAGTCAGATCTGGAATATGTGTCTGATTAACTGGAATGTCTGGAGTCTGTGCTGTAAGCTTGGCTGTGCGGTCTGCTAAATCATTACCTTGGGAAATAATGTCTGTGACTTTCGTATGTGCTTTGCATTTCATAATAGCAATAGATGTCGGTAAATGTATGGCATCTAACAGGGCTTGAATAAGGAGACCATGCTGAATCTTGGTTCCATGAGAAGTCATGAAACCTCTCTCCTGCCAGAGCACTCCGAAGTCGTGTACAACTCCGAATGCGTAACGTGAATCTGTGTAAACATTAACCTTCAGGTTCTTGGCATGTATACAGGCTTGTGTCAGAGCGACTAGCTCTGCTGCTTGAGCGGACAGAGTATCAATACGGTGTGTTTCAATAACTTCAGTGTCAGTAGTCACTGCATACGCGGCGACTAGTTCTCCTGTACTAGTTCTCATACATGAACCATCCACATAAAGTGTCAGGTCGGGATCTGGTAACGGAATGTCTGTCAGGTCTTGTCTTGGCTTTGTCGTAATGTTAACTACTTCCACACAATCATGTGGGTCTGGATTTGAATTAACTGATGGTAACAGTGTAGCAGGATTCAGAACGTTGCAGCGTCTAATTTCTATGTGTGGCTGGAACAGTGTCAATTCATAACCTGTTAAACGTGCAATTGTCAAGTGCTGAGTTTGTGTTCGGTTTAAAAGAACTTCTACTGAATGTGGGACCTGTACTGTCAGGGAATGTCCTAAAACTATGGAATCACTTTGTCTGATAGCTAGTGCTGTGGCTGCAACTGACTTGAGGCACGCAGGCAACGCCTGGGCGACTGGATCTAATGTGCTCGAAAAATAAGCACAGGGTTTGTATTGACCTGCTTGATCTTGTGTGAGAACAGATAATGCTGTACCTTTGCGTTCTGTAACGAAAAGTGTAAAAGGCTTACTGTAGTTCGGTGTAGCTAGAACTGGAGCTTAACATAGGGCTTTCTTTAACTCGTTAAAACTAAGTGTATGTTCAGATGTCCAAGGGAGGACAGTCGATACGGCTGCCTCCTGTGTCGTTAACTGTATCAGTGGCTTGGCTAGAAATGCATACTGGGGAATCCATTGTCTACAATAAGAAGTAAGGCCGATAAAGGCACGTACCTCCTTCTGGGTTCTGGGCTGGGGAAGACTCGCTATTAACTGGATACGGTCTGGTGTCAACTGCCTACCCCTCTTGGACAGCAAGTGTCCTAAGTATACCACTTGCTGGACACAGAATTGAAGCTTCGAAGGTGACACCTTGTGCCCCATCTCGGCTAGAAAATACAAAACTGTAAGGGATGCTCGCTCGCAAGCACGTTCAGAACGGGCTGTGATCAGTAGATCATCGACATACTGGAGTAGGGCAGTGTCAGTTGGCATGTGAATGTTGTCTAGTTGTCTCTTGAGTGCTTGACTGTAAATACTAGGGCTTTCTGTGAAACCTTGAGGAGCGCGTGTAAACATATAGCTCCTTCCATTTAAACAAAATCCGAAAAGAAACTGGCTGTCTGGATGAATTGGAACACTAAAAAATGCATTCTTGAGGTCAATAACAGTGAAAAACATGGCTTCGGAATCAATGGCTGTTAACAGGGAAGAAATGTCTGGGACAACTGGGTACTGAGGAATAATACATTTGTTAAGCTCTCGTAAATCAATCACTAATCGATATACTGGGGGTGCATTTGGATCAGTACGTTTCATGACTGGAATGATCGGAGAATTACACACATTGGAGTCAGTTTCTACAACTACTCCTTGAGCCATGAGCTCGTCAATAATTTTGGATAAGGCTGCTACAGCCTCAGGTGGCAATCTGTACTGTCTGATTCGGGGTAACACTACACCTGGTTTGAGAGTCACACGATAGGGTGTGATTTGCATGTAACCTACATCAGTTGGACCTTGCGCCCATAAATGCTGCGGAACATTAGACAATCTTGAATCAAAATCTCGTAATACATAGTGACCCTTAAAGTCACGTAGGAACAGACGTATTCCCTCTGGGGAACAGCAAATAACTGCACCTAACTCTTTCAGTGTCTTAATACCTAATAGATTTTCTGGACATGACTTAGTAAGTAACAGGTCAGTAGTGCGGGACAATGGACCTACTTCTAGAGTTACTGGCTTAGATATTTCATTAACTATTGGCTTTCCTGAAAATCCAAGGGAAACATTTCTTGAGCCTGAGAGCGGAGCCCCTGGAACTTCGGCATGACTAATTGTGGTCCTACTTGCCCCTGTATCGATCAAAAACTTTCTGTCTTTCCCTAATACTTGACTGTGAACATAGGGACCTTCTTGATCTACAGGTATCTCGATGAGAGGCAAGCCTACCTCCCTCTCTAGGCTGTTTCATGAATATGACTGGTACTCTGGATACTCGGACTGTGCATACTGGTACATCTGCGATGTAACGTGCTGTGTTGCAGCAATAGGCTGCGGTACTGTAACTGTCTGTGGTGCATTCTGTGACTGAGGAGTCTGTGAAACTTGTTCTTGTCTCGGCGGACGTGGTCTTTCTTTAGTCTTACCAGTAGCTATGTTATGTTTCAGAACTGCACACTCGTTTATAAAATGACCTGGCTGTTTACAATAATTGCAGTTCCCTTTAACGGGAGCTGCAGGATGACTGGCTTGATTCGGACCCCTCTTCTGACTGTCTTGAGGAACAGATTGTGCAACTAGCACTTTCATTTTCGTGTCTTTCATACGTTTTCTCTCGTGTTCTTGCTCTTCTCTGATTCTATTCTGGTGATACTGGAGCATCTGGAGCATCTGGGACGGAGTATTTGCTTGCCAGGTGCTTTCGACTTTCAAAACTCGGTTTTTAATTTGTGGACTTGAATTCTCGACTAATTTGGTAACGAAAAGATGAGGGTATGACTCACTACTTGTCTTGAGACCACTGTTAATACTGAAACATTTCTCAAATCTAGAATAAAAATCACTAATATCCTCATCTTGTTTCTGTTTACAGGCTGAGATTGCATCCCAGTCTTCTTTCCTAGTTGTCAATAATCTAGGTAAAACTTGAATCAATAATTCTGGTAATTCTTTACATTTATCTCCAAGACCGGTACCTGGTACTCGTGCCTTGTCTTCAGCTTCTAGAGCTGTCCAATCGATCTTTTTCTCTCCCACCTCCCATTCTTTTTCCTTTAACTTTTCATACACCCCTGCGGGTAGCAGGACCTTTAACATTTTAATGATATCTGGGTAAGTGTATTCTCCCATACGGAGCATGTCTTTTAATTCTCTATGGAACCCCGCTGGATCTTTGTCATGACAGGGGATTAATTTCTTCATTTCAAGAAGTTCCATCTTTGATATCGGAGTGTATACAAACACTCGTTGCATTACGCCACCCGCCCCTTGGACTGGGTGGACTTCTCGTAGCGGATTCTGTCTGTCTATGTAGAATGGTTTACTTTCTGGGGGTGAGACATGAACAAAAATGCGGGTTCAGGAACGTTCTATACTTGTGGCGCTGTTCTAGAATGACACTAATTAAATCAGTACCTAGACCTTTCCATCTGTACTGGAGTAACTCGTTCAGAATATCATGCAACGGACCTGGATCAGAATGTTGACCCTCATACAGAGTAATGAGGTGCTGGATCATATACATACCCACCAGTCGTTGCTCGGCTGGGGGCAGTTTCAGAAACACTTGTGCCACTATTTCGTCTGGAAAAGTGGTAGAATCAGTAATCCATCGGACTGCTGATCGGGCTAGTTCTTGTTCGTGCATGGTACTTAATTCGCTATAACCGACTCGTGATTTCAGAATGTGATCGGTAGCTTGAAATACTTGTTCTAGAGAGCCTCGTTCTGGTGCTGGATGATGAAAAATAGACTTAGGTTCTGGACGTAAATGGCGATCTGGAAATCTGGATTTTCCTACATACGCTATTCTGGCGGGATTCTCGTCTTCCTCTTCAGGATCAGAGATACTTTCTTTCTCGCTTACTTGTGCTGCTTTACGCTGTTCGTGTAACCTTATTATTTCTTTACGAATTTTCTTGTACATACTTTCCATGGCACTAATGGTCTTGTGCTTACCCTCGGCTATATTATCACTCCACCTTGTTAGGATTCTCATTTCGGCGGGATCTTTAGACGGGTAATCTTGTTCTCTTATTAGACAATTGATCAGGAACTTTAATATCATGAGCTGAATCTCGGCTTTCCTTTGAGACATAATTTCGCCAATACTTTCTGGATCATCCCCTGTACGGATGAAACGATATATTCTGTCTAGATCTTCTTTCATATTTGGTAAGGTGACTAGATACTCGGTCACCCTTCTTACGCGTACGGAATATAAAACCATATTATACTCGCCTGGGACTGTGTCATAGACACATTCGGCAAGGGCTTGTCTGATTTCTGTAACAGACTTATTACTTTTTGGAGTACGCTGTGATGCTTGAGCATGTAATTCGAGTGCTGATAAACGTTTGTGTGGCGGCGGGGTTTGAGGAGGACCTCCTCCTGCGGCCCCTAGACTAGAATCGTCGACTGACATTCTTCGTGCTTGCAGGGTCGGTAATTGTAACGTGGGCTGAACTTGTATGGCAGGCTGACCCGGGGGTACCGTAACAGGTACTCCGGTGTCTGGAGGAACGGGAAGTGCCTGATTTACAGGGACAGGTGGAGCGCGAACTGGATTTGCATATTCTGGAACTGTGTCGTCCAAATAGGACGAAATAAAAATATCAGCTGCGGTCGGTTTGTGACGTAGCTTGGTCGGAACTAATGGTGGCGGGAAATTACTGGGTGCCTCTGGGGTCGCTTTTGGCAAGCCTTCGGCAAGGAGAGGATACATACCCTTAATAAGGGCATGCCTCTGTCTGTCTGACTGTTCGGCTTTGACTTGTTCACCTATCTCGATTAATTCTCTTTCTTGGGCTCGTTCTTGGGATTCTCTACTTAACTCTGACTTTCTGACTTCCTTTTCCGTTCTTCTATGCGCTTCCTTACGCCATAACTCGATGGCATCTTTCTGTGACTGTCTGGCTTTCTTTTTCCATAATGCTTCTTCTACTCGCATGATACATTCGGCATCCCATGTACCCGATACGGGCCATCTATACTTTTCTTCTAACTGTTTGGTATACTCTACCCATAAATCTAGATACAATATGGCGCTTATGCCATGTTTCTGATACATAAAGTGACCTGGACTGTCCCTAGGCGGAACAGGAACTGCTGCTTCCAGCAGACCCTTTCTAGTTTTTAACTGACGTAACTTGGAAAAGAGCGGCATTCTAAACTTGAATCGGAACACAATACAATACACGAAAAACAATAACAATTGGGAAAACAATTCAGGCATACCACGACGTTGAAAATACATTAAACAACATTATAAATAACAGTTCGAACAGAATACTACCTGAAAATACTGAAAACAGAAACAGAACAGAATTCTCGAGAACGGAACAGACTAGAGTTACTGGATGCACTGCTGTAACAGTACGGAACATACCGGTCCCATAAAGGAACGCATCAAGACCCGTATCCACCTAGGTGAACACTTCGTTTGTGGGCTTGGGTACCACCAACCCACGGACCAGGAGTCAATTTAGACTGACCCTGTCTAGACACTACCCCAGCAATGGTACTCACCGGGCAGCACGGAACGGAAGGCCTCGGACGGGACTGGACTACGACGACAAACTTCGGACTTCGGACTTCAGTTACGGGTGGGCCTCCGGATACCTCGGACCTTGGACTCTCGGCTTGGGCTCTGGTCGGGACTCGCCGCGTTCCTCCACCGTCTCGTTCGGATGCTGGACCGCCTCCTCCGTCTCCTCCGTGGGCCTGAGGGATACTTGGAGCAGAAATATCTGCCAGTGCACGGTATGGTTCCGTCACGACTGCAGAGGGTCAGGGGGTCGGCGTGGCTTCACCGACGCGTGGGGAAAGGGCAAGTCCCTGTTCGGGCGCCATTATGTGGTAAATAAATAATTAATACCCTATTTTTGACTAGACTTATAGCATAACAGATAGCTCAATAAAATAAGAGTCAAGATTCGAGGTAGTAGGAGTTTCTGCAGGTTTATTACAGCATAAGGACAGGATCAGGACAACCTGCATGGGAATAGGACAATAAGGCCCGGCAGCTGCCGGGGCTGGGTCTGGGATGAGCGCGCTAACATTTAATAACAAAACATTGACTTATATACATAGCGCAAACACATAGCATTACATTGCAGTAGGCGTAACAGTAGGTGGAGCAGAAGGCGTGACGCGTAGCAGTCGCGAGAGATAACAGAAATAAGAGGTGTAACTGGGAGTTTACTTAGACATGTGATGCAAACGTAACAGAATATGTCATGAATGGGCGGAAACATAGGAGGGGGCTACCTAAGGAGCCGGGACCTCTAACCTAATGGTGCGCGAAAACTGGCAATGACGTGTTACTAGGAGAAGCTGGGGGCTACGAACTCTGTGCTAGGAGTAGAGACTAGAGTCTGGAGGGTCGGAGCGACATGTACCTAAACCCTATCTGGTATCTGATGTTTAGGGAACATGTTGATATAAACTAGAAGTCATGAGGGGAAAAGCTAACTTGATTCTAAGACTGGACCATGCATTATTCTACATGAAGTGCGTGATGAAGAATACTAAATGACCATTAAATACAGTATTTCTCTAACGTGGAGACGAGAAGGCTAGACAATGACGGAAACTATTGATGCAGTTCAGTAGCTTAGGAATGCAGAGGAGGAGGACTGAACTGATAGCAGGAACTATAACATACTTTTGGCAGACTCAGAGGCAGAGCCGGGGTGCACCGGGCACTGCAAGGCAGGAAGTGAGTGAAGGGTCGAGGATACAGGTGGGGGCTGTATCGCTCCTTAGCGAGGCTTTCAGGAGACAGGAGCTGAATCTGTGGTCCGGGCCCTTTTGAGGCCTGGAAACGGAGACTTTATAATTGAATAACGTGCACACTGAGAAACGTGGCAACATTACTTACATAGGCCTGATATTCGTAGTATTCACGAGGACTGGAAAATAGCATACTAGAGGTGGACACAACTGGAATTGCGTCATTAATCGGACATGGGGAATAACATATGCATATTGGTCATGCACACATAACATATGATGGATGAAGCGTAGGGACACAGAACATGGCAAAATTTACTTTTCCACATCAGTCAGAAAATATTGTTGCGCTGCCTTTGGCCCCATTCGCACATCAGTCCGCTACTGACACCATCTCACAGGCCAACAGGGCGCCCCACGCCGACTTTTACCATTGTACAATGGCCACACCAGTGCCACAACTTGCTAGACACCACCTCGGTGCCATCCGGATCTTGGCATCTCAGCGCCTTGTGGTGTCTTCAAATCAGAAAATATTGTTGCGCTGCCTTTGGCCCCATTCGCACATCGGTCCGCTACTGACGCCATCTCACAGGCCAACGGGGCGCCCCACGCCGACTTTCAACATTGTAGGATGGCCACAGAAGTGCGACAACTTACTAGACACCACCTCGGTGCCATCCGGATCTTGGCGCGTTGTGCTGCCTTCGGCCTATTCGCACATCGGTCCGCTACTGACGCAAACTCACAGGCCAACGGGGCGCCCCACGCCGACTTTCAGCATTGTAGGATGGCCACACCAGTGCACCTTACTAGACACCACCTCGGTGCCATCCGGATCTTGACGCGTAGTGAAGCTGCAGCAGCTGCAAATAAGCTTCAGACAGTGTTACAACCGCTGCTCAGAACTCTCAACTATGACACCACCTCGGTGCCATCCGGATCTTGGCATCTCAGCGCCTTGTGGTGTCAGTCAGAAACTATTGTTGCGCTGCCTTTGGCCCCATTCGCACATCGGTCCGCTACTGACGCAAACTCACAGGCCAACGGGGCGCCCCACGCCGACTTTCAGCATTGTAGGATGGCCACACCAGTGCGGCAACTTGCTACACACCACCTCGGTGCCATCCGGATCTTGGCATCTCAGCGCTTAGTGGTGTCTTCTATTCCGAAAATATTGTTGCACTGCCTTCGGCCCCATTCACACATCGGTCCGCTACTGACGCCATCTCACAGGCCAACGGGGCGCCCCACGCCGACTTTCAGCATTGTAGGATGGCCACACCAGTGCGGCAACTTACTAAACACCACCTCGGTGCCATCCGGATCTTGGCGCGTTGTGCTGCCTTCGGCCTATTCGCACATCGGTCCGCTACTGACGCAAACTCACAGGCCAACGGGGCGCCCCACGCCGACTTTCAGCATTGTTGGATGGCCACACCAGTGCGGCAACTTACTAGACACCACCTCGGTGCCATCCGGATCTTGGCGCGTTGTGCTGCCTTCGGCCTATTCGCACATCGGTCCGCTACTGACGCAAACTCACAGGCCAACGGGGCGCCCCACGCCGACTTTCAGCATTGTAGGATGGCCCCACCAGTGCTGCAACTTGCTGGACACCACCTCGGTGCCATCCGGATCTTGGCGCGTTGTATTGCCTTCGGCCTATTCGCACATCGGTCCGCTACTGACGCCGCCTCACGTGCCAACGTATTTTCTCCGCATTTTATACCCTATGCCGCATAACAGGTCATGTGACTTGTTTATAAAACTTTTCATTGGTTCATTTTACTTTTGGTTTCCTGATGATGGAAGGCTTGATCATATGACCTAAAAACAACACTTTTCATTGGATGAAAACTTTTTTTTTTCCCAAACGATGAAAGCCCCACCTTGTTTCTGGATGTTTCAGACTAAACTGGCGTCAGCATGAGAGCACCACAATCTCGTAGCTCCGTCGTGGTCATTCCGCGAGCAATCATGGCAGCCGCTCCCCACCAGAAGCCTGCCGGAGTCGGGGCCCCCAAAACTTTTGATGAATTCTCAAGGCGGAGGGGACGCTTTCGAGAATGGGGTCCAAGACCTAGCAGACAAGCGTCCGATTTCCAAGGTGTCCCAGGGCCATTTCAGTGGACCAGGCCCAAAAAGGAAAGAGCCTGCCGCCATTTTGAGAGTCCTGTGACAGCCGCCTATCGCTGCACCGCAAGAGTGGGCGCAACTCAGCTGAATTGCGGCTTTTGACACAGTGGACCAAAAACGGACGGAATGGCAACTGAAACGGTAAAGGGGCGCCCCACTACAACAGATGACACTCCACCTGGAGAGGCCCGTTCACGCCGCCTCCCCCGGGGCGCCCCACGCCGTTATTCGGAGCAGCATTGTAGGATACCAAAACCAGTGCGGCAACTTACTGGACATCACCTTGGTGCCATCGTTCTGCTGCCTTGGAACTATTCGCACAACAGTTTGCTACTGATGACCCACCCCGCGCGACGCCCCACGCCGTTATTTGCTGGGTGGCAACTTACTAGACATCACTTTCGTGTCATCTAGATTTCGGCGCGTTCTGCTGCCTTGGAACTATTCGCACAACAGATTGCTACTGATGACCCACCCCCCGCGACGCCCCACGCCGGAAATCTGGACGTTGTGCTGCGTTGGGACTATTCGCACAGCCGACCGCTACTTCGTTGTTTTTCCCTAAAAATGTTTATATGTTATTACTATTTTTGTTTTCTTGTATATATTTATAAATTATTAAAGTTTTATAATCTTACTACTTTGTCGGAGTGCTATATATTTTTAATGTGACACATAATTGTAAAAACTTTGATGTACAAAGAGTCATCCCTGGAATCTTCCGCTTCACGCTCGGTCCCCTCCCCAATCACAATACAGGATGGTTTTCAGATAATAGCAACGCTTCTGCTGTGACGGATCTCATCGAGTGTGGGCCTTGATCTACTATAACTCCTTTGAAGAGGGGTGATTCTTTACAGCTGTGGCCATAAACTACATCTGCAGGGCTAGCTGATAGCCTAGGACCGGCCTGGACAATCGGACACAGAGGAAAAGGAGTGTCAGAGGGTGCGGTAGTGAATAGGGCGAAAGGGAGGTGTCGGGCGGGCACAGGGTGTGATTCTCAGGGAAGAGCAGCGCAGATGGGGGGAGGTTTATTACCCATGCATAAGACAGAGAGCGGGGGTGACCACTGCCTGGGTGAGATGCTTGCGAGGGTGGGGAGCCATGCTAAGGATCGACAGCGTGCACAGAGTGGGTCTGGTCAAGGCATCTAAAATGGCTGCCGTGCACGACAAAAGTGTGGCATTTGAAAAAAGACAAGATGCGCAGACAATGTTTTTCAACACTTCCTGATTTCCTTCGAATCGAACGTTAACAGACGTTGGGGCATATTACCAAAGTTAAGCGATATTTATCCCTAACGATGCATTGCAAAGATTTTTTTACCGTCAGAAATTATCGCAGATAAACCTTGCTATTATCAAGGTTTATCGCAAATACGATAAAAAACGACCGCAATGCATTAATATCGCTGAAAACTCAGCGATATTCATGCATTACCGAGCTAATGCTCTTAGCCATGTTATCCACCTCCCATTGGATAACATGGCTAAGAACTGCTCAGGGCAGCTGTTACTTTTTGGAGATATTCGCGCTTATCTCGAATATTTCCAAAAGTTGATAATAGGAGATAGCGATGTTAGCGACTGTTTCCAGTCGCTAACATCTTGGCATGCCCACTTTGCATGTCATTAGTGATAAATATCACTCACATGCAAAGTGGGGCCCAAGATGGTCGCTATCTCCTACTAGCCGTCGCTAACTGGTGTTAGCAACAGCTAGGTAATACAGATATAATTTTATCTCCGCGAAGCGGAGCGCTGTTACAGATATATATCTTGTTTTTGAACGTTAATTTCTCAAAATGCACTGAAGCACATATATTGAGACCTAGCAAAGGCACATCGGGCTACCAGTCCCTAATATTTTACCAAGTTTCGTGCAAATCCATTCAGCCGTTCGATTATTATTATTATTTTTTTTTTTGCCCCGCGGGGCCCTTTTAAAACCTCCACATCAAACCTAGGGGGTCAGCGAGGATCTACTATGCCCCCTTATGGTCATTTGCCCCTTCGCTTTGGCCTCCTCTTGTCTCTCGATCCTACCGAGAGACAAGATGGCGGCCGCTACGGACTGTTTGGAATGTTTACAGACACCGGAGAGCCAATCAGCTTCGCTTCGCAAAGCTCCGTAACGCGAAAAGTACGCGAAGCGGTGCGCTGTTACAGATATATATCTTTTTTGAACGTTAATTTCTCAAAATCCACTGAAGCACATATATTGAGACCTAGCAAAGGCACATCGGGCTACCAGTCCCTACAATTTTGCCAAGTTTCGTGCAAATCCATTCAGCCGTTCGATTATTATTATTATTATTTTTTTTTGCCCCGCGGGGCCCTTTTAAGACCTCCACATCAAACCTAGGGGGTCAGCGAGGATCTACTATTCCCCCTTATGGTCATTTGCCCCTTCGCTTTGGCCTCCTCTTGTCTCTCGATCCTACCGAGAGACAAGATGGCGGCCGCTACGGACTGTTTGGAATGTTGACAGACGCCGGAGAACCAATCAGCTTCGCTTCACAAAGCTCCGTTGCGCGAAAAGTACGCGTCCTGGAGCGCTGCCCGGTCCGCTGTTACAGATATATATCTTTTTTTAAACGTTAATTTCTCAAAATCCACTGTAGCACATATATTGAGACCTACAAAAGGCACATCGGGCTACCAGTCCCTACAATTTTGCCAAGTTTCGTACAAATCCATTCAGCCGTTCGGGCTAAAAGTGAGGCCAACCGCCCTATGGAAAACTCAATGTTAAAAACACGTTTTGGGACCCCCCTTTTTTCTCGACCCCCCCTGGACGAACCCCCCCCCAATTTTCAGGGGCTGCTCAGAAACAAAATGTGCCATTTTCCTGAAAATTTCTGCCAATTCCGTCCACAAACGCCAAAGTTATTAGACATAGAATTTTCAAAAAACCCATAGAGAAAAAATCCTAACTATATATACCTACTGGCGACCGCCAGTAGGTAATATTTATTTATTTATCATTTTATATATTTTTTTACAGTGTGATAAAAGTATCCCTGGAAATTGATAGATTTACTCTTAGGGCATACTTACCAATTACATTAATGCATGGTACTGAAAGGTACTTGTTACAAACTGAAGAATACACACCAAGAGCAGGTTATCACACTTGAATAATTCATATGTCCTTAAATTCTAAAATATGTCACTCATAGCCACCAGACATTCTTGACTAATGCTGTCCTTGTGATGGCCGCTCATATTGCTATACTGATTTATATAGGAAATATCCTCTTCTAATTTTGAGATCGAGGGATTTCAAATAGAAAAGATTTTCAAACGTGTGCTGCCTGTAGCTGAAATATCTTTTAGTATGTTATGTTCTTTAATAATTTTACCCAAGACTTTGAGAGTGCAACAGCACTTCTAGAAAGGAACAGGAAAGAATACCCCCAGCTGTCCTTCATGCCTGCAGAAATGCATTTCATGCAAGTAGGGGCTGCCGCTCACACCCCTCATCTACCTCTGATTTACCTCTGGGCTTGATCAGCACAAAATTAGGCCAAGCCTTTCTGAGCCATTTTGCTACCTTCCAGAAAGCCACAGGAGCTACAAATACTAGAACACCTACCCCTGGCAGGGTAGAGCAATCGCTGGTTGTGATTGGCAGAATTTACACCTAAGTATTCGGCCATTTTAGAAGACTCCTTTGATGCTCACCATCCTCCAACATGTTCGGAAAAAAATTATTCATCCTTGTGGGGCTGTATTTCACACTCCATATTTGCCCACAAGATCTGAGTACTGCGACACCTGGACAAGGCCTTCTGGTCTATCTGGTTGCCTCCCAGAGGCCTACAGGTACTTCTCTTCCCAGTTGTCCAGTGTTTGATTGGTTGTGGCGTTTACTCCTAACGCTTATTCTCTTGGCTCCTTAGTGAGGAGGATTTAAGGATTATTGTCACTCCTCCAGTCACTAGCTTCCCAAACGTACGAATTGGGACACCTGAAAAGGCTATACCTCAACCTTAATTTTGTGCTATGTTTTACCAGAGATATCTAAAATGGTCAAAGCTAGCAAGCAGTACACAGGCTAAGCTAGTGAGGCAGCTTGGCCTTAGAATTGTGCAAAATGTGATATCAACATGAAACTTTGCACAGTGCTTAATATTAAGGTAAACAAGCATTTGCAATGCAATAGGTCTCGCATTTGCGAGAGTTTAAGCTATTGGCATTGTAAATAATTTATGTGACCAACACATAAATAAAAGGCATTGTCATTTGCAATGCCAATAGCTCAAACACGCGTAAATCCGAGACCTATTGCATTGCAAATTCTTGTTTATACATGCAACAACCATGCAGGTTAGGAGTTCACAAATATTGCAGCAACAGTCGCGTTTGCAGGTAAGATCATTAAAACCTTATCACTGTACAATTTGCACACTACTGATGAACATATTTAATGCATTAGGTTATGCGGCAGTTTTTACTGTGTTTAATATTTCAAGGCTACATGTTCACAATTGCTTTACAAATTTGCTTTAAAAGGAACCATTTGCCTACTCTTTTTACAAAGGTTTTTCAGGGTGAGGCGGGGTGGGGTGGGGAGGAGAACTTCTTCCAAACTCCCCTTATCTTGGTCAGGCTTGCCAGTGATGTGACGCTCACGCCCAACTTTTACATCCGACCAATTTGAAATGTCACCAGTCTCCACTGTTATAAACATGCTACCAACACCACAGACTTCTTAATAGTGTGGCTGTGAGCAAGCCACCACAAGACTATTCTCAGTCTCCAATGAATAAACGAACACCTGGTCTAAAACACTGACAATGGCCGAGCACCTGTAGTAAAGGATGAGGAGCGATTGCACCAGTTGTGAATGCTCCCGATGCTTTCTGTGTGAGATACAAGATTCCCAGCTGTTGAGGGAGTCTCTCAAGAAAATCATGTGGATTCAGGATGGGATTCTGCAAACATACAAATTACAAAGAATATAGGAAGAAAAAAATAGAAGCGCTTGGTGGCGGTCTTGTGCATTAAGACCATGGCTTTGAAAAATGATTCCGATTTAAAAAAAAAATTTAACAGACCGGATCCCGTTCCTCCCATTGAAATGAAAACTAAAAATAACTCTTGCAAATGCGCATTTGTGTTAGAAATAGGCTACCAGTCTGTCCTCTAAATTGAAGAGGCCCATTTGTCTTTATTTTCATAAAACTTTGATATTGGCTTTTAAATTTAAAAGAAATTGCTGACATATATCTGTTTTTCAATTCAGTTGACAGTAAAACACTACAAGGTCTGGGCTATGGTATTTCAAGGGATATGGCTCCCACGTCACAGTGGCCCCAATTCCACTCGATTTTTCAGACTACCCACGGTAGTAAGGGGACTTCCTCACCTTGTCTCCCGAAGCTCACTTCTGGCTTGCCGTGCTACTCTGCTTCCCGTTTCCAGAAGAAAAGAGGATTCTTTGTCTGTGAAAACTCGAAGCTTTTGCATGTCCAGAGCAGCAGGCAACTGACCCGACCAAGGAGAAGGCGTGCCAGGCAGGGATTATAAATGAGTAACTCACTGAGCTGCTGGGAGGTGTGCTGGTTCAGCCTGATAATGTCATGAACACAGCGCTGGTTTTAGTACTCGTATAGTCACATGCCTCATGCGTGAATAGTAATTCTGAAAGACGCAGACAGCTCGATAATTCTTAATAACGAATTTACTTATGTAGCGCATGTCGTGGCTGCAGTGAGAGGAACTTATTAAAGAAAATAGTGCTTCCAGACTAAATAACACGTACCGTGTAGCAAGCAAAGCAAAGGGGCCAGTGACCATGGGAGGTTACAAATGAAGACAATGCGCTTCTAAGGAGGGGCTAACAAGCATATTTATAAACCAGAAGCAGGCATTTACAAAGGACAATGACACAAGCCAATGAAAAAGTATGGGAGAGAGTGGGCAGAGCTTCTCTTCCAAACTCCACTACAGCAGCTTGCCAGAGCAGCGAATGCACGCTGACTCCGGCTCGACCTAAAAATGAGTGATGATAAAGACCCCAAAAATCGTATGGCTGCTTTGCCCGTATAATATCATAAAAGAAAATAGCCGCTGCTATTATTTGTATAACGATTATTAATCTAATGTTCGGTATCCATCACCTCATTTCACATGTTTTTCTGGTCTGAAATGCCAAAAGTGGAACAAATTAAGCATTATAGTGGACCCCTGACGAGGTAAGAGACATTTTTAATGGATCCAGTAAGTAAATACCTTATGATGTAAATAGAAATGTATATTGTACTACCCTTGTGAACTAACACATTTTTGTTTTGTTGCTGGTTTCTGAAACTGTGAAAAGATTATCCACTATCAATCAGTAAAAATGTCTACCAAAAGAAGATTTGAATTTGTAATTATTAATGAAGAGCTTATATCTAGTACACAAAATGTTGGAACTTAGATTGATTAGGATCTGTGTGTATTGTGTCAACAAGATTTACTAGAAGTTCTAGTATATCCAGCTAATAGAAACAATCTGCTAAAGGAAATGGGGGCAAATGTTTCATTGACGATCTGTTAGCTTTTGAAGAAATAAAAGGACTTCTATCAATTAAGACACAATTTTTAAAAAACATGATGTAGTTGAACAACTGTTAAATGAAAACTGTGGAAAATTCCCCAAAACGTGTATAAACATATTTGATAAACACAAACTTGCAAGGTTATAAAAAAAAACGAAACTATTTCAAGACCGTTTTCAAGAGAGTACTTCAAGGTTAACACGTGCTTCATTTATAATGGGTGAAATGAAAGATATGTGTTTCTTCTGTGATGATGAGTCAGGGGCACAGCATGTGCATACACTTCAACTGAGTAATCGCGTTCAAGATGCTGCAGTTTGATTAAATTACTTAAAAGTACTCGCTAAGTTAAGTGGTGGTGATATGATTTCGACCGAAGAGAAGAACTACAAAAGTGTCTTGTTCGTTTTTATAACCGGCTTCAGCAAGTTCAGAACAAAGAAAAAAGCAAAGACAACAAATTAACATTACTCTCTGGCATGGTATTAGGTGATATTGTAAACTCTCTTGAAGATATACTTCAAAATTTGTAAGTGTCACCAGTATTCACTTTATCTAACATCACATCACTCGTAGTTTGTCGTATGACAGATTTAGGTGTAGAAAATGCAGACAAATATGTACACAGCCTATGATTAAAAGAAAAGATTTTTTTAATTCATACGAGAACTTACAGCTGAACTAATAGAGAGAGCTATTCTTCTAATACGTAAAAACAATATATAACTAAAATATATTCAGTATCTGTAAACAAAATGCTCTTAAGGATGGTGTCTGCCTGGCCAATGCAGCTGCTATTATTCGAAAAGAAATGTTTCAACTTGAAGTAGATGGATTTAGTAGACAGTTTGAGCATAATTGCCAAGAAAAGTAAGTAGGAACTCCTATGCTAAATCTAATACAAATGATTATGGAAGGTTGTAACATTTCAAATGACAGCACAGTAAATGATAAGAGGAGTGCAGCTTTGTCAGTCTCTCAGCTTGCTCGGTATCATACCAGTAAGTGTAAGAAGGCAAATCCTAAAGGAAATATTTGCCTTGAGAATTAGTTGAAAAACTGCATAAATTGGGCACATGTGTGTCATATGAACGGGTTCGAGAAGTGTCAGCAACAATAACTAACAAACAATGTAGGCATTTCTACAGTGTCAAGGATGTGTGTCCAACAGGCCTCAAACACTCCAATTTCAATTGTGCTCCAATTGACAATACTGATCGCAATCCCTCTTCATCTTCATCCACTCAGTCATTACATGGAACAGCCATTTCTCTAATACAGGGAAAATCAGATGCAAAGGGTATATCATTGTTCTTAAAAATATAAAGAAAATGAGTGGATTAAGAAATGTACTTCATCCCTACTAGAGTGGTATTTGCAGTTACCATGTACAACAGCAAAACAACAACCAAATGTACCTGGATGTAATATTAGTGCCTTCCAGCCTTCTCCTATTCATAATGAACCTATGTCAGATGAATTGCTGCAGATGATTCAAACTCTTGATCTCCATAATCTAACCAATATAAGCCTCGCCAATTGGGCTGCTTTCCACTCCAACAGAAGTGGTTCTGTCACAAAAGCCATAGTGTACTGCTACCTTTGATAAATGAGTCAATAAATTATCTTTCTATGGTACGCCACAGCTTTGATATACTAAAGCGTACAATGGCCACAATTATTTCTAATCAGACTCCTGTGGTGACATGTGATCAAGCAGCAGCTAAATAATTACAGCGGATACTTCCATAATTGTATGGGGAAGACAAAATGGTAGTCATTATGAGAGCATTACACATTGAAATGTCATTCCTTGCAATTTTACTAGATTGGCTTGATTGTAGTGGCTGGGCTGATATTTTAGTTAAAGCCTATGTTACAAGTGAGGGTAAAGTTGGACAATGTTTAAAAGGGTCTCATGTGAAATGATCCCACTACATAAACGAAGTTAGTGTTGCATCACTGTATATACTTTTGAAGAAGGCTTATGATGTATCTCTTGATAGGCAAATATCCATGAAAGAAAGGATTACACGAAGAGGAGCAGAGTATGTTCGTTTCAAATATTGGTATATTGCACTTCAACTCGAATTACTGCTATTCCAATTTCTTGATACCATTAGATCAGCAAATTTTGAGAAGTTTATTGTAACCCTGTAAATGATCTGTCCTTGGATGTTTGCTATGGACCACACCCACTATACCTGGTGGATGACGGTATTCATTAAAATGCTTGTTGAGCTGAAAACAAGAATTTCAGATGTTTATGAAGAATTAACAGATTGATATTTTGTTGCTTCTAAAAGTGAAAAAGCTTAATCCTGCATATCTCATGATCAGATGAATGAGCAGTGTAGCAGGGATATAAAATCAGACAGCTGGCCAGTTAGAATTCTTGATAAGCCTAGTGCATTGATGAAATGGATGGTGTCTGGACCTCTAATTGCCAACTTACTGGGACAATTTGATTAATAAATGGGTTTCAGTGAAAACAAAAATAACTGTGTTCACCATGAAGGCAATGCCTCTTGCAAAACTTGATTTGTAAACGATGTTAAAGAACTAACACAAGTGTTTTTGCATGATAACAGAAATCCTTATGCCTGTGGTATTGGCAAAAATAATATAACTAAATCAGTGTGCATTACTGATGACGTGGGGAGAACTCAATATGGAACATTTGTTCAAGAACACTGCGAAAAATCTATTTTTGAACCTATTCCTAGAAACAAGCTCTTTATTTCATAGGTTAGTCCGAAAATCAGTCAACCACAAAGTATCCATGATATAAAGTGACTGCACACTTTTCACTAGACTGTATATTACTTGCCAAGAGAGAGAAGGAGATGTAAAGATTTTTTTTTCCCATGAGCATCTTCATTATCCCCAATCACTTTCTGAGGGAGGATTGCTAAGAAAAGGGACATAGTCTGACATCATCTCTTGTTTGGAAAAGCTTAATGGAGCTATAGATAACATGAATAACATTCCAGACACTGCAAGTTATGTTATTATGGGTGGTGGCAATGATCCATTTCTTAAAACCTGACAAAGTGCACAATTTCCAAGACTACAGCACCTGTCTACTCCATCCTTATGTAATGAAAACACTTAACAAATCGAGAGGAGGAGGCATAGTATTTGACCATTACGTACAGGGGTCTCTAAAAAAAGGAAGAAAGAAGTAGGCAAGGTTTTTGTCCACGCTATTGTGCAAAAGGTTCTACAAATATACTAAAACAATGGACGACTTTTCTACAAAATGAAGATAACAAAAATGATTTGCTCCAATTCTTGGCTTCAAACTTTTTGAGATACCAGAGGGTAAAATTGTAGTACTGACAAAGGATGATAACATGGTGAATATTCCCAAAAATCTGAAGGCATCTGAATTCAGACCATGTTATCAAGAAGAAGCTGGTACCAGAATACTATCGCATGCAAAACATGCTAGTGAACGTATCCAGAACTCTATGACTATATGTACTGTTGATTCCGATGTAGCAGTTATTGTTCAATATGCATTTAGCAGCTTAAGTCTTTTAAATGTGTGGATTGATTTTGGTATTGGGAACCCCAAAGGCTACTGCCTATCAACGAGTCTGTTAATAAACTTGGCAAAAGTGTTTGTGATGATATTTTATTTTTCCATGCATTTACACGTTGCAACACTGTTTCTGGATTTGCAGATAATGGCAAGAAAAAAGTTTGGGAAACATGGTAACATTTTCAGGCTGTCACGGAAACATTGATTGAGCTCTCTCATTGCCCACCAGGTTTTTCAAATAACAGTTTCAGTCAGGTTCAGCGATTTGTAATTAGATTAAACAATAAGAACATTTAACAGATTCTGTTATCCATTGTCAAAGAATGATGAAGAAACTTTATCGCTCTCTAGAAAATGTGCCACCAAGTGAGCAGCTATTTTACAGCACAGCAAGAGAGCTATTTTGCACGGGTGTTATGTGTGATCTCAGTGGTGGAATGGGTATCCTGATACACCTGATCCAGTTAAGTGGGGATGGCAGAGGGAAGATTCAGGATATGAGCCTATAAACTAGACATTTACATGTTAAATTTGTGGAACTCCCTGTATATGTACGATAAATATTCATACTTATCATAGTGTACTAAGAGTCAGTTGAATTGTAAAATTGTTGTGTAGATGATGTGGCCCCAGAGAGGCATCCACTGTAAGTTTCTTTGGATACTCGAATCTTTCTCCCCATTCACTGGAAATTATGTTTTTTTTGCTGTGGGAATTGAAATAAGATAAGACTCCATGTCGATACCTGCTCTTTCGGCTATGGCGGTGTGGGACATACCTTACTAACTGACTGTCCCTGGTATATAACAATGGGTATCAGACGGCAAGCATGAATGGAGGGTGGCATTGGAAATATGGTATGGAATGGTGCATCGGTTTATGTGCTGTTTAGCTATTCTTGTGGCAGACATCTGATTTTTGTGAGGAGACGTGGTGCAGAATGGGATGTTATTTTCCTGTTTAGATATGCGGAAGAAATGAGACATTCAGTCGAAGCATGCATTTATGTAGCTGACAAGAAGGAGGAGTGCATAGGATGAGAAAATTTAAAGGGAAGTAAAATACGGATCTAAGAAATAATTATAAATGCCGAATAATATATAGTCATCCGGCAACTTTCATTTATGTATTGTAAGCATAGAGTTATCATGTCAGTGCAACAATTGCACCCCTTCATATTTCAATAGTATATCATTTCTATTATATAACCTGTTTTGCAAACAGGTTTATCAAAAGTGTGCACTGGAACACATTGTGATGTAGGTAGGCAGAAATTTGAGAAACATGTATCCCAACAGTGCAGACCTTCTATCATGCTCAATTCTTTTCTCTGTGCCTTTTTAAAAATGTTGTCTCAGAAAATAGAATTCAGTCCAATTTAGCAGAACAGTTAATAATGAGTAGCATAACCAGGAAAACATGAAGTCTCGGACTTCCTTAAACTGTTTCATTATCGTTTATTTCCACTACAAGGGCATGGTATTGAAAAGACGGTCCTTAAAAATGCTCAGTGCATTTCAGAAAGGGTGGCATGCTTGTGACACATAATTTCTAATTAAGGCTTAATGTTAAAGTAACTCAGGCATTTCCAAAATGCACACACAAACCAACAGCTTTTGATGCGAAATAATATTGCATGCAGATCAGTGAACGTACGTTCCAAATGTCATTATTTGATGGGTTTTCCTACGGTTTATTGCTTATTTTTTCTGACAAAGTAATGGTACATTACAATTATTCTAATGCTAATAAAGCAAAACAAATTTGATCTCGTTTGACAGTGTTTGAAGGTTGCTGTTCGCCAACCTCCTCACACACAAATAGTATATGTCACCTAGTTACTTTTGCTTAGGTCATCTAATAAGTTATTTGGTATCAATTAACGACCATTAAAACATTCATGAGAGAAGGCACTCATTAACAAATCTGTAGAAAGTGGCAGAGGTTCTGCGAGGCAGTAAAAGGGAAAGAGTTTCGACTAGATATGTTTCATTTTAAGATAAAAAATATCTTTAGCGACTTTTTTCCCAGAAATAAACTGCGCCATTGTGTGTCCAAATTATCGTATTGTTGGTGTACGTTTCCTATACACATTATTGCAATGGTTTTCCTTATTTTTTGCAGTGTGCCACTTTGAAGCATTAGCAAAGCCAATAGGTCTTATAATTCAAAGTGCCTGCATTCTTCATCCATGTAGCCACACATCCGCCATTACATGCAGCAAGTCACTCATAAATCTTCCGGTGTCATTTATCCACGCGATGACTCCATTAGGCATTTTCCTTTATCAGCCAGACCTACTTACTTTGGTAAGAGTGTGGGGGGATTGTGAGAGTGCTTCTGGTAGTGTGTGACTGCTAGTTGTGATGGGTGTGAGAGTTGTATTAGTGTTTGAGTGCTAGCATGTGTGGGTGTAGAGTGCTTTTGGGCAAGTGTGTGACGCTGCTGTTGGCGGTGAGAGACTGTTAATCTGCAAAAGTTCTATCAGTAGTGCATGACTGCTCGTCCGTGAATGATGTGTGACAGCTGTTGATGGTGTGGGACTGCTAATCTGTGAAGTGTGCAGAGTTGTATCAGTAGTGCATGACTGCTCGTCCGTGAATGGTGTGAGACTGCTGTTGGTGGTGCAAGACTGCTTATTTGTGAAGGCTGCAAGAGTTCTATCAGTAGTGCATGACTTCTCGTCCTTGAATGATGTCTGACTGCTGTTGGTGGTGAGAGACTGCTAATCTGTGAAGGGTGCAAGAGTTGTATCAGTAGTGCATGACTGCTCATCAGTGAATGGTGTGAGACTGCTGTTGTTGGTGGGAGACTGCTAATCTGTGAGGGTTGCAAGAGTTCTATCAGTAGTGCATGACTGCTCGTCAGTGAACGGTGTGAGACTGCTGTTGGTGGTGTGAGACTGCTAATCTGTGAGGGGTGCAAGAGTTCTATCAGTAGTGCATGACTGCTCGTCAGTGAACGGTGTGAGACTGCTGTTGGTGGTGTGAGACTGCTAATCTGTGAGGGGTGCAAGAGTTCTATCAGTAGTGCATGACTGCTCGTCAGTGAACAGTGTGAGACTGCTGTTGGTGGTGTGAGACTGCTAATCTGTGAGGGGTGCAAGAGTTCTATCAGTAGTGCATGACTGGTCATCAGTGAATGGTGTGAAACTGCTGTTGTTGGTGGGAGACTGCTAATCTGTGAGGGTTGCAAGAGTTCTATCAGTAGTGCATGACTACTCGTCAGTGAACGGTGTGAGACTGCTGTTGGTGGTGTGAGACTGCTAATCTGTGAGGGGTGCAAGAGTTCTATCAGTAGTGCATGACTGCTCGTCAGTGAACAGTGTGAGACTGCTGTTGGTGGTGTGAGACTGCTAATCTGTGAGGGGTGCAAGAGTTCTATCAGTAGTGCATGACTGCTCGTCAGTGAACGGTGTGAGACTGCTGTTGGTGGTGCGAGGCTGCTAATCTGTGAGGGGTGCAAGAGTTCTATCAGTAGTGCATGACTGCTCGTCAGTGAACGGTGCGAGACTGCTGTTGGTGGTGGGAGACTGCCAATCTGTGAAGCATGCAAGAGTTCTATCAGTAGTGCATGACTGCTCATCAGTGAAGGATGTGTGACTGCTGTTGGAGGTGTGAGACTGCTAATCTGTGAGGGGTGCAAGAGTTCTATCAGTAGTGCATGACTGCTCGTCCGTGAATGATGTGAGACTGCTGTTGGTGGTGTGAGACTGCTAATCTGTGAAGCGTGCAAGAGTTCTATCAGTAGTGCATGACTGCTCGTTAGTGAAGGATGTGTGACTGCTGTTGGTGGTGTGAGACTGCTAATCTGTGAGGGGTGCAAGAGTTCTATCAGTAGTGCATGACTTCTCGTCCTTGAATGATGTCTGACTGCTGTTGGTGGTGCGAGGCTGCTAATCTGTGAAGGGTGCAGAGTTGTATCAGTAGTGCATGACTGCTCGTCAGTGAAGGATGTGTGACTGCTGTTGGTGGTGTGAGACTGCTTATCTGTGAGGGGTGGAAGAGTTCTATCAGAAGTGCAGGAAGGCTCATCAGTGAACGGTGTGAGACTGCTAATCTGTGAGGGGTGCAAGAGTTCTATCAGTAGTGCATGACTGCTCGTCAGTGAACGGTGTGAGACTGCTGTTGGTGGTGTGAGACTGCTAATCTGTGAAGGGTGCATGAGTTCTATCAGTAGTGCATGACTGCTCGTCAGTGAACGGTGTGAGACTGCTGTTGGTGGTGTGAGACTGCTAATCTGTGAAGGGCGCAAGAGTTCTATCAGTAGTGCATGACTGCTCGTCAGTGAATGGTGTGAGACTGCTGTCAGAACTGCCAGATGGCTATACCGTGAGTTGTCTGAGATTGCTCTCAGTACTGACAGACGACTACACTGTGAGGGGCATAGCTGCAGTTAGTACTGTATGGTAACTAGTCTGGGAGTAGTGTGAATATGCTCCTGCTAGTATGCGACTGCCAGTCTCAGGGGCCTGGGAATGCTGTCAGTGATGCAAGACTGCCAGGAAGTGAGAGGTATAAGAATGCTTTTAGAAGTGTGTGACTTGTACTCTGTCAGGGTTGGGAGGCTCTTTCCATTAGTGTCTTACTGCTTGTCAGATAAGGGTGTGAAAGCGATGCTGGTTATTAGGTTGCTTTTTTTTAACACCAAAAAGTCTTTAACAGTTAAACTCATTTTTTGTTGTGGCTTCGGCTGACCTTATTTACTGATGGACGAGTCTTACTCTTGAAACAACGCTCCGCAAACATTCCTATGCAAGGTCCTCCTCCATTGCTTGTGAACCTTGATGGTCTGTTTTCTTTAGGGATGCTGCCTAACCCCATCCTAACAGATCACTGAGAACGAAATTATATGCACAACCAGTTGTTTTATCAGGCACCATGACGCCCTAGTTACACCAGTGAACAAGGTCCCAGCAACCACCCAATGTTCTCCTTAGAGTTGATGCTCAACCTCTTCTCTGGCATTCTCCCTCTGGACTCACAGGAATAAAAATGTTGTTGCAGGTTCTAGCAGTGCCCTTCATGACTGATGCTGGCGCCAGAGCAACAACCCAAAGCCACAACAGATCCCCTCGTGTCCACATGCGATGTGGATGTGCAGCAAAGTGTGCTCTGTGCACATGGTGCATTTGTGGCGTAGTAAGCTTGACATGAACAGCATTTTTGCAGTCAGGCAGGATCAATACACTGTACAATAGTCAAAATCCATGTGCTTGCACCTTTTTAATGCAAGAGAGAAACCGGCATAGTACATCACTGACCCCCAGCCACTGCGGTCATCTCCCAGTTGGATGGAGGTGTAGGAGCTCTGGGGGAGAGGAAGTGGCCAGCAGCAGTCAGAACAATACATAACATGATCGCCACTAGGGGAGAGGCAAGGAGCACATCACGTCAGCGCTGCAGTTTGTTTACTGCAACACTTATCACTCAGCAATCCACTTCCTACATCGCAGCATCCTATCGACTAGATGTAGCGGTCATTTTAGGAGTATGAAATCCACAGCACTTCATGCTGTGCTGTACCAGCTATTCTGCTGCCCTCACTAGCAGCATGATGTGCTATTGCTTCTTTTTTTCAGCAGCATCGTGCAAAGCAGCTGCTGGAGTGTACCCTGCTGCAGCAGAGGGTACAGGGAGAGAAATACAGGAGCATAGTTGCTTTCTTTGAAATCTTTCAGCAATAACAATTTCACTTCCTTTGCAGCTTGTGTGGTACTGTGGGAACTTGTTCGATGGGTGCCAGTGTAAACAGGGTTACTGGACTTAATTTATGAATATTTAAGTATTTTACTGAGTATGGGTAGAGGTTACATCATTTTGGTAATAAATTGAACACTAGAGTAGTGAGCCAAAGCAGTCCCATGTTTCCTCAGTGAGGTGGTGTGTGTAAGAAACTAAGACCTCAAGAAACCACATAACAATCAAAGTCCTGCTAATGTTTTTAAAATTACTTTAACTCAGACATTTATAAATACTAAACTTGAAAATACTAGTCTTCTCAGTGACAACCAGCCTTTTCTGATGCCGTCTGACCAGAGACCTCTGAAGAAATGCCTTACAGTATAAAACAATGTATCTGTCCAAGAGACAATAAAAAAACACCTTGCTACTGCTTTTTCGTAGAGCTCAAAATCGGAACCTCCTTCCTAACGAATTTGTCATTAAGCTAGAGCTCACAGTGAAACTCTTCATCCTACTGAGAGTGCAGAGTTCATAACGTAAAACCCTTCAACATTGTATCTGTGAGAATGTTCTCAGAGTAAATCCTGCCCAGCTGTATTTGTCAGAGGGTTACACCATGAAAAGCTACTTTCTCCTGTAGTTGACACAGGGTCTGCACTGATAATATTTTTAAAATTTGTGAACAATGGGACTACTCAATGAGAAGACTAGAACAACTGCTGCTCCATTAAATAGTTAGTAGTAGGCAGGGATGAAATGTGAAGTACTCTGGTGAAATTCGTGAAATTAACGAATTTCACGTAATGCAAACATTTTCATTTCACAAAGTTGAGTAATTTATATGTAAAATGTGAACCCAGCCTTCCTTTTTGTGTGTGTTTCATGTAATCAAGTAGAGAATTTGGAAGAGTGAAAATGTGTGCAGGAGTGTAAGCAAACATTAGTCGAACATAATTTTCCTATTCACTATTAACTCTGTCAGTTTCAGCAACATTTCTAGGACACGTACAAAACAACCCATATGAGGTTTGTCGTTAAATGGCAGTGGAACATCCTCAGATTTGGCAAAATTGCTAAACAGAGGATCCACTGGAGGTAAGTGTTATTGTGTCATATGTAATTGTTTTCCATTTTCAAATTTGGAACATTTTATTGAGCATTTACAGGCACATAAAAAGCTCAAGCAAAAGGTGCATGCAGCCATCTTGACTGGATTCTACTACAGCGAATACAATACATTAAAGCTGCATGGAATGCTGTAAGATAGTTCACTTAATAAGATTAATGAGGACACTGTTCCGGTATAAAGGGTGCATGTATGTCACCCAAATTGGAAGGGAGGAGAAAGACTGGAGTAGCGGAGAGGTAAGAAAAAGGGATGAAAGAAAGAAAAGAGGCAGATGTATATCCCCAGTTTCAAGGATCCAATCCCAAAGGGGAGGGCCAAGTCTTGCCTCTTATTCGCCCTCACACACACAGATGGATGTCATGCTTCATCATCTGGCTTTTTTTGCTCCTCGTCAGGCCGGCTCTGCAATGCCTGACGGGCCCCCAAAGGGTCTCTTTCACGGAGATCTTTTAAAGAGAAAAAGCTGTTAGATGAATGCGGGTGTGAGGGCGGCGAAGGAGCGAGAAGGAATCCAGTGAAGGGTGGTGATGTGGTGCATGCGGGGAAGGTTAAAACTACTTATCCTACTAGTATCCACTATTGCGTGATTTATTCTTGTGGTGCCCCTGGTAGGCTAAAAAACCAAAGGGTTGTTGAGTTACGTTAGGGCTCAAATATGCCAGTGTAACTAATCACAAGGTCGACATGTTTCACGTTGAGTAAATCCTAGTGATCTGTAGCGTTTCATCAGAACCTAAAAGGGGTGAAAGTGCACGTCAGTGAGGAAGGAGGGTTTTGTGGTGATAACTCCTTCAAATGAGTGAGGTCACTCATGGTGGACCCTGGGAAGAAGTACCTAGAGTAGTCAATAGATCTCTATAAGTAGATCTGTCCACGTGATGCCTAAAAGGGGATTAAAAATGGAGGGAAGAAGAGAAAAAACACTCAGGTATCAATAGCCAGTAGGTCTGAAAGTACTCCAGGTATGCTGACCGGGAGGCTGACCTAACAAGGAGGCCAGATCAAAAACACGATCATGTACAAGTGTAGCAATGGTTAAAAATAAAAACAAGCAGACAACCATATTACACCAGCGGGCCTGGTTACAACTGCCAGGTGCATCATTAAAAGTAGAGGTGGAAGATGTCCCATGTGATAGTATATCAGAGATAATGGAGCATGTATGATTTAGACAGCCATATTCATGCGGCGGGCCCGGGCATAGAGTGCCATATGCGCAGATGGAGTAATGGCAGTCGTGCCCCAAGTATGCCCCACAAGTATGCCAAGCCGTTGTTTGTCAGGCCATGTCCATTCGTGTCTGAGGGTGCAAAGAGGTAGGTGGCGCAGAGCTCCTCGTGCCCCCTCAACCACACACGAGGGCCTCTCCTACTGTCAAGGAGTGTGGTGCAGAGAAGGCGCGCATGGGGTCGCGTGCGGTCATGCCAGCAATTCCCATGTACACCCCCTCATACTGGCCCGGTGGTACGGCCGGCATAGTTAAATTTACATACTAAACCATCTTACTAGTATTTGAGAAGCACGGACACTGGACCTCAACGAGCTCCTGGTCCCTCCTTCCCTTTTTGTTGATTCAGTACTTGCACGGCTGCACAGCCGAGGGACCTTCTTTCCTTTCTTAAACTACTGTGTCTCTCCCTTATTCTTACTCCCAGACCGCTCTACACGACATGACTACCCTTAACATGGGGACTTAGCCTACTGCGAAGACATAGTATCAGACATACTCAAAACCCCATCACTCCAAGATACAGATGAGAACATGGCTGGAACTAGCTTCCAGGGCGACTGGAATTCCCTAGCCTCTCTGAAGAAAGCCCAAGTTAAAGTGGCATTACACGGCCAGGTGATGACGGAATACCTCAGAGCCAACGCAGCACCTAATGGCCAGATAATCCGGACCACACCATTCATCTTTCTTGATGATCCAGTATTCAGGAGGGAATGGAGCCAGATCACATGGAAATGTACCCGCGACCGGCTCATCTTGATTATCAGTGCAGCGAAACGCCTCTCATCATTAAGATCAAGATACCCGAGGATGGCCTCAAAGCAGGGATCAGTATATAAGCCTTTAAATCCCGCCTAACAGAGATCAACACCGAGATGAATGATCACCGCGACTACCTACTCCAGCAGAAAATATCCAAATTACAGAAGGACGTGAAAAAAATTGATCAGGAAAAGATCTACCCCTACACCAAAGATGACTATCAAACCACAGATGCTGACACCCTGTCAGACGTTGGATCAGTGTCTTCTAACAACTCAGGGAGATCAACCTTCAGTAACTCGAGTGACAGAAGCTGCGGCAAGAATTAGAATGGTGCGGGCCTTCTTCCCCTGCCACCTCACATACCAACCCTAATGTATGGATACCATCCCACAGTATACCCACCACAGGGCCCCATGTGGTACCCGGGTTTCCAAGGATCACCGCCAGGCTACCCCCAACCAGACTTCCCACAGCCTTTCTTTCCAAACCCACCACCTCCTTTTCAGTACAGAGGCAGGGGGCGAGGCAGAGGAAAAAGAAGAGGTCAGAAACAAGTCCATTGGCAAGACGGCGGCCAACAACAGGAAAGGCAAACCAGGAGTATGACAAACCAAAGACCTTAGTGGTCTATCTGTCTAAAAGAACTCTGGATTAAGACGAGACCGCAGCCCTGGAACTAGTACTTGGTTTTGTCCCACCCCAAAGGAGGACAAGTTCAGAATGAATCAAGAGCTTCACCAACTCCTTAGGAAAATTCGACTGCAAGCATACTTTCATGGTAGACCGGCCCCTGAGCTCCTGGACTCAGGAAGGACGACGTCACCCCTCTAAGTTTACACCGATGGCAATAATGGTCCCTAACGAGGTTTTGACCTTTGAGAAAGCAGTACTTAAAGAGACCAACTGGTTGGAACAGGGTATTACCTTCAACAACTTACCAAACAGGGTTCGCCGAGGATTGGACGCACTCAAGGAGGACAGGACTATCGTCATAAAACCGGTGGACAAGGGGGGAGCAACAGTCCTCCTTAATACAGACGACTACGAGACAGAGTGTACCAGACAACTGAGCAACACCAGATACTACATGAAAATGAGTGATGACCCAACGGAACGACTTTCGAAACAAATTCGTATCATGGTGAATGAATCAAGGACAGAAGGCTGGATTTCCCCAAACGAAGCAGCCTTTTTGGTGAATGACAACCCTAAAATGCCATGCTTCTACGTCCTCCAGAAGATACACAAAGTAGTTCCCCCCCTTCCTGGATGACCTATTATCTCCGGAATCAACTCTCTCCTGAAACCCCTCAGGCAGTTCAGCGACCATTTTCTGCACCCACTGGTATAGGCCACCCCAGCGTGCCACACCATACTTAACCTCATAGATGCGATCAACGAGGATATCATTGAACCCACTGACCTTCTGCTAACCCTGGATGTTGAGGGCCTTTATACAAACATTCCCCAGGATGCCACCATTGAAGTGGTAGGACAACTCCTCAAGGACACAGATCTACAGACACCACAGCAGACTTCATCCTGGACCTCATCACCATAGCCCGTAAAAACAACTTTTTCATGTACAAAACCTCTATTTACCACCAGGTACAGGTGACCAGCATGGGCAGCACATTTGCGCCGAGCCTGGCTGGGCTGTACATGTCCTCCTTTGAGGCTAGGAACATCTTCTCCAAGAATAACCCATATAGAACCTAATAACATGAGAAAGGTACATAGATGACGTGCTGATCCTGTGGAGGGGACCCAAGGACATATGTGACAGCTTCCTCGAGTGGATCAACGGGCTTGACGAACATCTTCGTTTCACATGAGTGACTCCAGCATCCCTTTTCTGGATCTGAGAATGGTCCTGGAAGAAGGGTCATTAAAAACTACACTGCACAAGGATTTCCGGAGCCACCACCCAAAGGCCCTATGCGAGAACCTTCCGTATGGTCAGTTTCTGAAGATATGACGCAACTGCTCCACCACCAGAGATTATGAAGCAGAGGCTAACAATCTGGAACACAACCTTCTGGACAGATACTATCCAGCCAGGGTGGTAGAGAGCGCATGTAAACGTGCCAAAAATAACAACAGACAAGCTCTCTTGGAGACCAGAGAAAGAGAATCCAATCAAGCCGTCACGTGTGTGATCACCTTCACACCCCTGTCTAACAAAGTGAAAAACATCATTAGACGGAATTGGAAAACTCTGAATAGCGACACACTGGAACTAGCACAACAACTCTTTGCTTTCAAAAGGACGGCTAACCTCTGGGATACAGTGGTCCACACACGTTCCAATGACAATGAGAAGACCACTCGAGACACCACTCCCTAGAACCTGCCCCCAGTGTTGGGTCACTATCCTTGCGGTAGCTGTCATGCCTGCCCAACCACGAACAGACAAAAAATCTCCATCTGGGCGATTTCAGGTGGGAACAACGGAACCATACCAATTGTAACACCAAGAATTGCATATATCTCACCACATGCTCATGTGGGCTGAGATATGTCGGCATGACATCACGCCCGGTGAAGACTCGCATTAGCGAGCACAAGAGCACCATTAGACGTGGAAGAGCTGCAACCAAACTCACTCACCACTATCTTGAGTCTAATCACAAATGTGAAGAGATGGCCTGGACCGCCCTCGAAGCTAGACCGTGCTGGGACCAATGGGCACTCCTCCGTCAAGAACAGCAATGGGTGTTCCGCCTTCAAATACATATTCATGGACTAAATGACGAAATACCCTGGGTGGAACTATAGTTTTTTGCCACCCCTAACTGTCTTCTTCCTTTTCAGATAACATGGAATGAGCATGCACTGCGCTGAGAGTCAGTCTTTTCCCCACAACCCCTCGGGCTTGTGGTAGCCTGTGATTCATCAGCCTGACTTACATATTGGCAGCCTGTCACTTTGGCACTGCTCTTACAGGACCACTAATGTACATCATTCATTATTTATGACAACAGATCCCCGCAGCACTCTACTCCTGCGGACACACCCTTCAGCAGTCTAGTCACGGGCAACATTCTGCTCCTCTCGCCCTCCCCTGGGTGGCATCACGCATCACTTTACCCCTGCTGACACGTTCTTCAGCAGTTCTATCACAAGCAATACGCTGCCTGTTTCGCCCTCTCTTGGGTGGCATCATGTTAAATTAACTGCCACCTTACACCTCCCCCAGGGGCACCGTGACTACACTCCACACCTAACACAAGCAAAGCTACATCTTCTGCCACCTTGTTAGACCTGTCTGGCCTTTTGCGTAGCCCCTCCTATTATTTATTTATTTTGTCCCCTTTTTTGCCCCTCATACCCTTTTTATCTTTTTGTGTCCACTAGATTTTTTATGGTGTTGACCTGGGGGATAGATGCTCTTTGGCCCCCATAGTCTTTTACCTCAGGCCAGGGTGCCTTTTCTGACTGGAATTCACTTAGATCTACAAGATGGTGGTTTTCAACTGTCACAACTGCCATCCCCTGGAAAGCCCCATAGGTTAACATAGAGCCTTCTAGAACCTTCTAGACCCTACTGGACCCTGGGTGGACAGGCTATATAAGGGCAGAGATCAGGAAGCCATTTTGTGCAGGCTATTGAGCTTGAGGAGAGAGGCAGTGGTGTGGGGAGGTGGACGCGCAAGGAGTAGTTAGCTTATCAGTGGGGTAGGCAGCCTCTTCATGAAGACGTTCCCCCGTTCACCCCTGACCAAACCCTCTTGCTAAGTCTTGGTTGACTGGAGGCATCGGTTGGTTACTGATTGGCCCTGTGAACCTTTCGGCTCCTGCTTAATGAGTCGCTGACTGAAGGAAGCTTTTTCCCCGCCCTCTCGCCCCTCGCCAGATCACCTTACCGACTAACCAGAAGGAGACCCGAGAGAATTGAGGTGTCCTGTGCTGTCTGAGGAGCCTCTGAAGTAGAGGTGTGTGACTTCCAAGGCAGTAACAGGTGTTGCGCATGAGCGAAGGAGTGCTTAACCTCGTGCAGGCTCCGTGGTGCCTTCATTGTGAGGGGTTGGAGTAGTGCTGGATATTGCGCAGGCCAGGAAGTGAACCGGATTCTCGCGCAGCTGAGGTGTCGCCCGGTGGAGACACTACTTCTCCACGCATGAGCAGTGGCGCCAACAACGAGGGTTCAACGTGAGCAGTGCGGGTGACTAGTTCACCGGCAACCCCAGTCTGACCTCCCTTCGCCGCTTGCGCGAGTTCGCAGGTCCCGTTATCCGGGAGAAGATCAGCTGGAGAACGAGCGTGAAAGGACTTTGCCCTCGCTTTCCGCCGAACAGCCCAAGTAAGGTGGAGGAAGGGGGGGAAAGGTTGTCGTGTGATTGGGGAAGCGGGTCCTGTCTCCAGAGACGCCTGTAGTCCTGCCGGCTGAGGACTGCAGCTAGGAACGGCAGAAGTCAGTGAGAGGAGGAGTGTCCCTGGTTAATCCGGTCGGCCGGTAGTGTGGCCGAGTGATCTAAACCGCCCCAGCTGTGTAAGACTGGTGGGCTCCCTCCGTGGTAGCAGAAGATTGCCCTGTGACTAGAGGTGGAGACCTTTGAGGGTGACGGTTTGAAAGGGTTTCAACTGACTAGAGTTTAAAGCTCCGAGATAACGGGGTCAGTGAATAAACTGTCTTCAGTAAAAGGTCTTCTAGGAGCTATTAAGAGAGGACAGCTCCTTCCTGGGGACAGAGTGGAAATCATCCTACGCAAGGATTACAGAGCAGGATGTGTTCCTTCTTCAGCTAACCTGGAGCGGGGTGGGAGTTAAAAATCAAAGGAATCAATTGTGAGAGTTCCTGGAAACACCTTTTGAATGCTAATGCTCTACTGCAGGAACTGTGTAGATTGGTCTCTTTTAACCCTTCCCATCTTTCATTAACTGTGTAGCTCTGTTAGAAAATGTGGGTGAAGTAGAATTGAACTTTGGATGAAACTGACAATAGAGATATGAAATGAATTTGTAAGTGTTACCTGATACGCAAAGTGAGAAGAAATATAAGGAGAAATATTGGTGTAAAAAGAAAGAGAAAAACCAAACTATTTTTATAAAAGCAATCCATATTTTTCCATAATTACCGGTGTAGTGTCATTTTTGAGTGGAATTGCATTGAGTTACTGCTGGGTGGTGTGCAACCTTTACACATGTGCCTCTAATAATTGACTGTCTTACCCTAGGCCAGGCTACCCTAGGTGACCTGACAACTCTAGGTCCAACATATTGGTGTCTAGCGGTGGGATGAGAACTGTGGTTGTGACTACTCTGCAGTAACTAAGTGTAATCCACTGAGCTACACCAGGAGTTTTCTCCTGGCGGCCTTCCTAATTTTTACTTTTGCTTTTTCCAAATTCATTCCTGGTGGTGGGGTTGAGGTAGCTTCAGATTGCCCCTTGTAACTCCATTCTTTTTGTGTGCCTGTCCCTGATTTGCCTTTAGCAAAATGGAATTTGCGTTGGAAGAACTGGACACTTATTCTGTGACCCAGCTTAGGGACTTTTGTCAACAGATGGGAGTGTTCTTTAAACGGGGTGCCAAGAAGGGGGAGCTCCAGACCAGCTTGAGGGCTTGGGTGGCAGCACATGGGGAAGGGAAGGAGGAGGAAGAGGGGACGGACCGGGACACGGTCGTAGGGGTAGAGGGATTGTTCCATCCAGAGGTGGGAAAACTACTCCCCGGACCAATGACCTACTCAAGGTGGGGCAGTAGTGTCTCCGGAAGAAGCTTGACCGAAGCTGAACTAACAGACAGGAGGGAAAAAAGGAAGCTGAAGTGGGAGTTAGCCAGGTTAGAACAGGGGAGGGAGGAACAGAGGATGACTCATGAGCTTAGAGTAAAAGAGCTAGAACTCAAGGCTCTACAGTTAGGACTCGCCAACTCTCCAAATGGTGGCAGCGAAACCAGAGAACCAACCAGGGAATCCAGACCCTACCTGCCTAAGGATATAGTTGCCAGCTATAGTCAGGGGGACGATATAGCCAAATGGCTGGCTGCCTATGAGGTCTCCTTAAGAGCCCATGGGATCCAGGAGAAACACTGGGGGGGTGGGTTGTACAAATACATGCCTCCTACTGGTCGGGACACCTTGTTAGCCTTAGAACCGGAGGAGCAGACCAACTACCCCATCATGAAGTTAGCATTGATCAGAAAGTTTGTGCTAACCCCGGAGAAGTATCGCCAAAAGTTCAGGGGGAGCCACAAGTTAAGCACCCAGAACTGGGTGGATTTCCTGGACTATGCGAGGAAGGCATTGGAGGGCTGGGTACAGGGCAGTGGGGTGAAGGACTATGAGGGTTTGTATGACCTTTTTCTTAAAGAGCATCTACTCGAGAAATGTTTTCCCGAGCTGCGCCAACACCTGGTGGACAGCAAGCGGACCAACCCCCGGAAGCTTGCAGAGGAGGCGGACATCTGGACAAGTACCCGGGTGTCCTCAAAGGGGACAGGAGGGGATTCCCAAAAGGCCGGACAGGGAGCCCCTCAGAAGAAGGAGGGGGGAGATAAAAAACGGGAGTTCTCTAAAGGTCCCCAAAACAGTTTCCAGGGAAAGGGAACAGGTTTCATCCCTAAGGCTAACCCGCCCAGAAACCCTCATCCTGGCCAGAGCCAGCAGCCAAGGGTTGTCCACTGTTTTGAGTGTGGTGGTGTTGGACATTATAAGGGAGATGTCAGATGCCCAAAGAGACCACCCCCTCCCACCGGAGGAAAAGCCCCGGGAGTAGCTAGTGTAGCGCTCGGGGAGGAGTTGCCCTTAGATAAGGGGGGTGAGTGGGCGGGTGTCACCTTAGTGTCCCTGGGAGAACGGGAGATGGTGCCTAAGATCCAGGTGCCCCCAAATACTACCAAGTATGGGCAGTGGATCACCATCAATGGCCAGAGAGGGGAGGCTCTGAGAGATACAGGAGCCAGTATGACTATGGTGAGAAGTCAACTGGTGTCTCCAGAGCAGATGATTCCCAACGTACTCCACCCCGCCGCGATGGCTGACGGCAGAATGGGCCACTACCCTGTGGCCGAAGTTCCCTTTGAGTGGGAAGGGGTTGCAGGTTCACTTCGAGTTGCCGTAAGCCCTGCAGTGCCAGTCAATTGTCTGCTGGGGAATGACATGGAGCACAATGCTTGGAGAGAGGTGGAATACCGGACGCATTCAGAGATGCTGGGTACACCTGACTGGGCCTGTGCAAGCACAAGGTCTGCGACTGCCCAGAGAGGGAGTTCGCCCGGGTTGGAGCCTGGAACAATGGCCCAGCCCGCTGCCAAAAAGGGACAAACCCGAAGACAGGAGAAGCCTGCTTCGGCTTCCACACCCCATGTGACAGATCGGCCACCCGCAGGGGTGGTCCAGGAGTCCGTGGAGGGGGAAGTAGTCTCCCTGGAGGACCTACCCTTCCCTGCTGAGTGGCATGTGGAGGGAGGGCCTACCAGGGAGGAGTTCTGTAAGGGCCAGAAGGAGTGCCCTACCCTTGAGGGACTGAGGCGACAGGCCGAGGCCCAGGCAGCAGGGGACGTTGCGGGACACTACCACATTTACTGGGAGGAAGGACTCCTCTACAGTGAACCTAAGGTACCCTTACCTGGTTCATCAAGGGCCTTGGTAGTCCCGCAACGGTACCGAGCCTTTCTGCTGGAATTGGCTCATGAAATTCCCTTGGCAGGACACTTAGGTCAGGACAAGACCTTTGCTCGGCTTGTCCCCCACTTTTACTGGCCTCAAATGAAAGTGGCGTCTAACACCTACTGTCGGACGTGTGTAACCTGCCAAGCCAGTGGGAAAACAGGGGTGAGGCTGAAAGCTCCCCTGGAACCACTTCCTGTCGTTAGCACCCCCTTTGAAAGGGTGGGCATCGACATTGTGGGGCCATTGGATCCACCAACAACAGCTGGTCACAGGTTTATCCTGGTTCTGGTGTATCATGCCACCCGGTACCCAGAGGCAATTCCTCTGAGGACTGTCATTGCACCTGTGGTGGCTAGGGCCCTGATGGGGATCTTTACCCGAGTGGGTTTCCCCAAAGAAGTTGTGTCCGACAGGGGGACCAACTTTATGTCAGCGTACATGCGGGCAATGTGGAAGGAGTGTGGAGTGACCTACCGGTTCACCACTCCCTATCACCCCCAGTCAAATGGACTGGTAGAAAGGTTCAACAAGACCTTGAAGGGCATGATCAGAAGTCTGCCTGAAAGCCTGCAACCCTTACACATGTGCCTCTAATAATTGACTGTCTTACCCTAGGCCAGGCTACCCTAGGTGACCTGACAACTCTAGGTCCAACACACCTTTACTCATAATTTCACTTCAAACACTAGCTATCCCTCAACGCATGCGCTTAACGTCACCGAGACACTTTCCTGACGGTGCAATACTCAGCCGGAAGCAGGAGACTCCCTTCACGCTGATTGAAACCTCCTACATTTGGCAGGAGGAGGCCCCGGTTCCACTTTCAGGCAGCTGCTGGCGAGGGTAGGGGCATAGGAGCGAGCGCTCATCTAAACTGTGAGTAATACCACCAACGGGCTTAGACAGCCCTAGATAACCGCCACCCTTAAGTGACGCCCGCAACTCCGCCTGACTGGGGCCATCCCTGTTAATAATTTTGCCTGCTGTGTCTATTTAATTTATAGTCACAAAGATGCAGGCACAACCAGCGCAGCCTAGCCTTTGGAGACTTTCCAACATACATTAAGAGGGTACGCTGTGATACAATCTTCACTTGATGTGCATGTTGGTATGCTTTATTATGTAAATTAAACTATGCCGGCCGTACCACTGGGCCAGTATGAGGGGATGTACATGGGAATTGCTGGCACGGCCCCACGCGTGCCTTCTCTGCACCACACTCCTTGACAGTAGAAGAGGCCCTCGTTTGTGTGGTCGGGGGGTGCGCAGGGAGCTCTGCGCCACATGACTCTTTGCACCCTCAGACACGAAGGGGCGCGGCCAGACAAACAACGGCTTGGCATACTTGTGGGGTGTACTTGGGGCACGACTGCCATTACTCCATCTGCGCATATGGCTCTCTATGCCCGGGCCCGCCGCATGAATGTGGTTGTCTAAATCATATGTGCTCCATTATCTCTGATATACTATCACTGGGACATCTTCCACCTCTACTTTTAATGATGCACCTGGCGAGTTGTAACCAGGCCCGCTGGTGTAATATGGTTGTCTGCTAGTATTTCCTTTTAACCATTGCTACACTAGTACATGTTGTGTTTTTTATCTGGCCTCCTTGTTAGGTCTGCCTCCCGGTCAGCATACCTGGAGTACTTTCAGACCTACTGGCTATTGATACCTGAGTGTTTTTTCTCTTCTTCCCTCCATTTTGTATCCCCTTTTAGACATCACGTAGACAGATCTACTTATAGAGATCTATTGACTACTCTAGGTACTACTTCCTAGGGTCCACCACGAGTGACCTCACACATTTGACGGGGTTAACACCCCGAAACCCCTCCTTCCTCACTGACGTGCACTTTCACCCCCTTTTAGGTCCTGAAGAAACGCTACAGATCACTAGGACTTACTCAGCGTGAAACATGTCGACCTTGTGATAAGTTACACTGGCACATTGAGCCCTAACGTAACTCACCAACCCTTTGGTTTTTTAGCCTACTAGGGGCACCACAAGAATAAATCACCCAATAGTGGATAGCCCTAAGTAGTTTTAACCTTCCCCGCACGTACCACATGACCACCCTTCTCTGGATCCATTCTCGCTCCTTTCCTGCCCCCACACCCGCACTCATCTAACTTTTTTTCTCTTTAAAAGATCTCTTTGAAAGAGACCCTTCGGGGGCCCATCAGGCATTGCAGCGCCGGTCTGACGAAGAGCAAAAAAAGCCAGATGATGAAGCATGACATCCTTCTGGGTGTGTGAGGGCAAATAAGAGTCAAGACTTGGCCCTCCAGTTCGGGATTGGATCCTTGAAACTGGGGATATACATCTGCCTCTTTTCTTTCTTTCATCCCTTTTTCTTACCTCTCCGCTACTCCAGTCTTTCTCCTCCCTTCCAATTTCGGTGACATACATGCACCCTTTATCACGGAACAGTGTCCTCATTGATCTTAGTAGTATTCGAGGAACACGGACACTGGACCTCAACGAGCTCCTGGTCCCCCCTTCCCTTTTTGTTGATTCAGATAGTTCACTTAACCATCAATTAGACTAAACACTTGCATCGGAGATGAAGACAGAACATTTGGCACTACTGGAGACACATAACAACTGCAACCATTGATTAATGTGAGGCCTGTCACATGCTTCGAGGGGAACAAAACTACATTTGTGTCTATCTTTACTAAAGCACCAAACAGGACTCTGGAGTGTTGGGAGAGTGATTTACAGTTGCCACCATCAATATTATTACCTAGCTTTAGAGTGATTTGGATGTGTCCGCTACTTCATTAAATTTAGACCATTTTGTAACCATACTTTCACACCAAACGCCTATTGTCACAAATGAGTGTAGATCCTATATTTGTGATGCCCGCTAGGCTGTCCAAATGCAAATACACATGAAAGCTGTTCTTGTCTTCTTAATCCACAGTTCATCTCAACAACACAACAGTTGCACTGCTGACTTTGGCCTAGACTGTTTCCCAGTGGCGGCTCCTCTGCTATGGCGGAGGAGCGGCCCCACTGCTTGGAGCAGTGGAAAGGAAATATAAAATGATAATAACTTTTAGTTATTATCATTTTATGTCTCCTTCCTTTGCGGACGGGTGGGTGGGCGTGGCTGCTCTGCTCACGCAGAGCAGGGCAGGAGAGGAGTGGTTTGCCCATTCTTAAGTGTGCAATGATTGTTTGGTCGACCATCTCAGGCCACCCAAACCAGTCTTGTGCACTTTCTCAGTTCTCCATGCAGGCTGCATTTCAGCCTGCATGGAGAACAAGCTCAGGCCTCCATTCCTTGGTTGAGCGTCCAACCAGGACGCTCCTGACCAATCACAACACTGCATTGCAGCCTTGGGATTGGTCAGGGGAGCCCGGGTGCTTAGCAATCATAACGCTGCATTGCAGCCTAGTGATTGGTCAAGGGAGCCTTGCTGTTGTTCCTGGCTTCCTGTCCCACGCCATGAGGAGAGATCAGGCGCAGGGAGCAGATACGAGGCAGTGGGAGCGGCGGTAAGGTCAGTGTCATTTTCTTTTTTTGTTTAAATGTTTTGTTTCTCCACTTGCGCTACCTTGTGCTCGTACCCACACACAACCCCCAATGACCCCCCCCGCACCCACCCCAAACCACGAGTCATGCCGGCCGCAACTGCTGCTTCCACTAAACTAGCCCCCTTACTTTGTCTCTGCTGTTACCTTCCTTATCTGTATAACCAGAGTCTCTACTCTCTTTTCTCTCTTACATTTGGGATTCTCGCTCTTGTTTAGGATAAGATATCAGAGCTTCTGCTTCTTGATCCCTGGTATGTAATCTTACTCTCAGAGGGAATATGTGTAGATTTTATTAGAAATTGGGATTATAGAATTCTTCTACTCCCGTCTCACATATAATTACATAATATACTATTTGGTTTCTCACTAATGGGTTTCTACTATTTTGTTTTTCTATGAATTCACATGCTATGCTGATGTATATGTGTTTGTTCATATGTATGTAGGAGCTGCAAGAATATCTATTAAATATTTGGAGACATGTGGGGGGCGTGGCAAGCCAACACCCAAGTTGGCCGCACTGAGATAAAGCTCTGGCAGGCTGCTGGCTAATTCTCCCCTTACATCCGTCACACTAATCTATTTGCCCGTAATTCCCACTGCTGCAGACGCACCTTGAGACTCGGATCAGTCTGATCTGCCGCAGAGATAAATCAGACTCCAATTGCCGAAATTAGAGCCATTTTAAGTTGCCGGCCAAAAGAAGAGTGCAGATCCGCCCGTGAAGTTGCACGGCATTCCCTGCCGCCGGCCTGCGCGTCGGAGACGATCAGCCTAAGGAGGCACTGGATGAAAACGGACATCGCCACCTCGAATCACATCCTCCAGGATCGGGGACTCACGGAGACTTCCACAGACTGCCGGATAGTGGCAGAGTCCCATGGCGCTCAGTTAATCGCGTCCAGGACAAATATATCATACGAGGTTCCGCTGCACTTCTTAAAAGGCTGCCACATGAACTGTAGACGGAGGCCCCGGTCACTGTGCACCTTCCTAGGCCTAAAGAACACTGTTGAGGCCAGTGAGTGATACGGGACCGTCTGAGATGTTTGTCCTCTTCGTTCTCCTCCTCGCCCCCATTTGTTGGTTTGACTCTGCTGGGACCTGGGGGCTTTCTTTGTGAAGTCGGGGGCGGCCGCCTCCCTGACTATCTTGCACGCCACAGCTGTGGATCTATTAGCCCCTTGAGAGAGCTGAGACCTTCAGTGCCCAGGCTGCGCCTGCCTGAGATACAGTCGCCGCCATTTTGAGCCACAAACTGCTCTTTAATGAAGGGGCACTGGCCCAACTGATCTGCCCTCACCTGTCTGCTGCCTTGTTTACCCGGCGCCCTACGCTCCTCTGACCAGATAACTCCCGGTCGGGGGGGGTGAAACGGGATGTAATGGCCACAGCTAGAGGCCCCAAGCCATCCACTATGCACAGACTGACGAAATGTGCCCATTCCAAGCCTGAAGAAACAGAGGGGAAGCAGGATAGTCCAGAGGCGAAGCAACAACCTGATGATGGGGGCCCGACTCTAGCGGACAATATGGAAGTGGTTGAGGGAGTCTGTAGGGCATTGGAACTTAACATTGATGCGTCTCTGTTGATGTAAACCTGATCCACGCAGATCTACAGAATATGGGGGAACGGGTCAAGGGGAACAAAGGCTCTATCACCACACCCACAACCTCCACAACGCGGCTGGATTCCATTTTCAAGCAACTGCAGGCCCAGACATCCGAGTTTGAGGCCCGACTGGAGGATTATGAAGGGCGCGCAAGGAGAAACAACGTGCGTATCCTGGGGTTCCAGAACGGGCGGAGCTGTAGGCCACTGACATGTTCATTGAGGACTTGATCCAAAATCATTTACAACCCCTGTCCCTCTCCAAATACTTCTCCTTCGAACGCACCCACAAAGTACCTAGAGGCCCTTCGAAGCCAGACGCTCCGCCGCTTCCCATTCTGGTGCGGATCTTCAATTTTCGTGGGTGGCTGAAATTGTGGCCCCTAGCGGCGGGAGACGAAGTGACCGAGATGGAATTGCTGAGATTTTTGCTAACCATTTTGAGCGCCTCTATGTCCCTACGTCCACTTCCACGCAGGAAGAAGCAGCCAACCTTCTTTCTACCCTCCCCTGCCAAGATTAGACCCTCAAAATGTTACAGACCTTGTTACTGCACTGGATCTGAGGAGGTATCTAAGGTGCATTGCGCTCCGGGAAGGCCATGGGTCTTAGTGGCCTTCCGATCGAGCTTTATGAAGCAGTCTCATCGGTACTGGTTCCATACCTAGTGTGGTATATAAATAAATAATACCGGATCTAGGTTTTACTGGACATAGTAATAACAGATAGCTCAATAAATAAGAGTCAAGATTCGAGGTAGTAGGAGTTTGCAGGTTTAATACAGCATAAAGGACAGGAACGGGACAACCTGCACGGGAACAGGATGGCAGCGCTGCCGGGGGCAGGATCAAGGAAAAGGAATCGGCGTAACATTTAATAACAGTGCACAAGCATATATACTAAAACAGTTGCATTACAAGACATACGATAGGCGGAGCAGTGGGTGTGGTCAATAGCAGTCGCGAAAGATAAGGGTGAAAGTAGGTGTAACAGGAGGCGTATACATAGACATGTGATGTAAACGTAACAGAATATGTCATAAATGGGGCGGAAACATGGAGGGGGCTACCTAAGGAGCCGGGACCTCTGACCTAATGGTGCGCGCAAGCTGGCAATGACGTGTTACTAGGAGAAGCTGGGGGCTATGAACTCTGTGCTAGGAGTAGAGACTGGAGTCTGGAGAGTCAGGGCGACATGTACCTAAATCCTATCTAGTATCTAATGTTTAGAGAACATGTTGATATAAACTAAAAGGTATCGGGGTAAAGGCTAACAGACTCTAAGACTGGAGCATGCATTATTCTACATGTAGTGCGTGATGAAGAATATTAAATGACCATTAAATGCAGTATTTCTCTTACATGGAGACGTAAAGGCTAGAAGATGACGGAAACTATTGATGCGATTCAGTAGCTTAGGAATGCAGAGAAGGAGGGCTGGACTGATAACTAGAATCATAACATACTCTTGGCAGACTCGTAGGCAGAGCCAGGCTGAACCGGGCACTGCGAGGCAGGAAGTAAGTGAAGGGTCGAGGATACAGGTGGGGGCTGTATCGCTCCTCAGCGAGGGTTCAGGAGACAGGAGCTGAATCTGGTGTCCGGGCCCTTTTGAGGCCTAGAAATGGGGACTTTTCAATGAAATAACGTGCACACTGAGAAACGTGGCAACGTAACTTTACATAGGCCTGATACTCGTAGTTTTCACGAGAACTGGGAACTGGCATACTAGAGATGGACACAACTGTAATTGCGTCTTTAATCAAACATGGGGAATACATATGGATATTAATCATGCACACATAGCATAAGATGGGGAACACGTAGGGACACAGAACATGGCAAAATTTACTTTTCCACATTCCCTCCTTGTCACTACGTTTCCATCAGGAAACATCAATATTCATGATACCATCTATCATTTCATACAGTATCATTTGTTCGTCTCGAATTGTCTTGGAACTGGATTTAGATCGGGACTAGGAATACAAGAGGTAGCACAAATGCCACAAATCGCAGGGCCACATTGTATACAGAGGCAGCAACTGAATATGATCGCTACTGCAATACCTAGAAATGACAATACTTTCCATCCCCAGGCGGAAATTATATTCCAGAACCAACCGGACCATGTCCAGGTGCCTGGATCTTGGTGTAACATATGGGCAATATTATGGAGTCTGGTAATAGCTGAATAAACAGACGGTGCGTTATTAGGAATGAAAATGCAGCAACTAGATCCGATGACTCTACAAGCCCCGCCCCTATCGGCCAGTATGACGTCAAGAACGAGACGATTTTGGAGTATGACAAATCTCATAGCAGATTGTTCTTCGGTTAAGTTACCTAGAGCAGAGGTAGTCTCAATCACTACTGCTTCAAGGGTTCTGGTTAATCTACGTATCAGTTTACTATTCACGACAGTACCTAAATAGGGGAAGACACCTTTATTGATATCTATGTATTGTTCTAGAGCAGTTTCAGTATAATCGACAATCGGGAGGTCTCTCTTGTGTCTAGTATGTACTAGGTGGGAATTCCTATGATAGTCAGGTGGGGCTAGGAAAACTGGTGGCAGTAGGAAGGCAATGTAACAGGTTCCCTCCCAATCGAGGGGCAGACGAACATATGCGGTCTGACCACAAACAAAATAAGAATGACGTGAAGCTTTGAAAATAGATTTCCTACTGTCACTATACTTGATAATAGTAGTACAATCACTATGTCCTACATGTACGGAACCATTGTTTCGGACACATAATTCACCTTTTACTGGTAGTACTGATATAGCAGGTAAGTCTGGAGTAGAATCAGACTGAACATTCAGGACCATAAAATTCGAAGAATAATTACCCAAATTATAAACTTCATTTTCTAGATCTAACCCTGTTCTGTGGGGAAGACCTTGCTTGCCTGGGAAACATGTACTGTTAAGAAAAGACATATCTGTTGAGGATGACGTTAACGTGGACCATGCTCCACACGAACCATTATGTGAAAATGGATAAGGAAAGAGTGGCAGAACTCCCTTCGGTGTCTGGAAAGGGGGGAGTCGACCACACACCCAACAATTTGTGGCATTGCTGGTCTGGTGTGAATAATGTAACATGCGGATAAAGGAATTATTAAGCATAGCGAGACGATATGAGAGTTCATGAGGAGGCAGATCACTAAACGTGTGCTCTACTGTAGCAATAGCAGACTTATTTACATGAGGAACTGGAGAATACAAATAAAAGGCATAACTTGTGCAGGAAATCATAATGCTAAAATATAGCAGAAAACATAAAATAATAATGCAACTTTTAGAGTTCTCACTAACTCTCTCTCTGTGGGGGTCTATTATATACATGTCAGAAACCGGTCTAACCGTTTCACCTAGGGGAGGACTTAGACAATCAAACTGGCTGACTTATTTTACTAGACCTTAGTTTTTTCTTATACTCCTGTTGCGGAGTTTTCTCTAACAGGGAGGGTTCAGTATCATTGTCTTTTGCGGGACAGTCCTTAAAAATAGTACTTTGGCAATCCTTAAAATCCTCGGAAATGTTCTTAGAAACAGTCTTTAGTCCGTAAAATCTTTTCACATGAGACAGGTGGACCCAGCCCTTCCTGCCTTCCAGCTTGACGGCAGTACGGGTGGCCAGGAGGACCTGTTTGGGTTCTTTCCAGCGAGGCTCCAGCGGACTTGAACGATCAAAGTTCCTCACAAGAACCATGCATCCGGGAACGATTTCATGCGGTGCCACCTCGGTATTGTCTGGAAATGCGGCGGCAACCTGTGAACGACAAGAGTGTAGGGCAGACATCAAGGAAGCTAGGTAATCTGTCAGCATATTACTTGAAACATCTGTAATACTTCGGGGTCTAGGTGTACCCCACATATTAGGGGGGCGGCCGAATACGACCTCATACGGGGACAGACCTGATCTGGAATGTGCGACCATGCGCATATAAAATAAAGCGACTGGCAGAGCTACTAGCCAATCTACACCTTTCTCTTTACATATTTTAGCAATTCGGATCTTCAGGGTCTGATTATGTCTCTCTACTAGACCAGCTGCTTCAGGATGGCGTACACAATGGAACTTCCACTGGTACCCTAACAACAGGGAAATGTGTTTCATAAGCTCGGATGAGAAGGGCTGGCCGTTATCAGAATATACGACTCTAAGGAGTCCGTAGCGGGGGAAGAATTCACGAACCAACTGCTTGGCAGTGGTCGCGGCTGTGTAATCTGGGACTGGATATGCTTCTGTCCACCTGGACAAAGCGCATACAACTACAAGGACATACTTGAAACCTCGACATCGCTCCATCTGAATATAATCCATTTGGAGGACTTCAAAAGGGTGGTCAGGGGGCTGGAATCCACCTTGTTCCACCGGGACACTTTTACCTGGATTAAACTGGCAACATATCATACAGGTACGGACCTTCTGCTTGGCTGCAGCTCGTAAATGCTTGTTGAACCAAATGTTCTGGATACTATCTAACATAGCTTTTTCTCCTAAATGTGCTGGACTATGTGCGGTATTGATAATGACTTGAACCATAGAGTCGGGGAGAAACCATGTGGCTTTTCCCTTCGTTACCCATCCCTGATCTGTCTGGACCCCTCCTTGTTCGGACCATTTCTTGATTTCATCGGGAGTAGCATGTAACTGGATATCTATGACATCTTGAGTAGGGTCCTTAACTGTCATGCATGTAGTCTGATCTGGAATACGTGTCTGTGTCGGATTAACTGGAATGTCTGGAGTCTGTGCTGTAAGCTTGGCTGTGCGATCTGCTAGATCATTACCTTGAGAAATAATGTCTGTAACTTTCGTATGTGCTTTGCATTTCATGATAGCAATAGATGTCGGTAAATGTATGGCATCTAACAGAGCTTGAATAAGGAGACCATGCTGAATCTTGGTTCCATGAGAAGTCATGAAACCTCTCTCCTGCCAGAGCACTCCAAAGTCGTGTACGACTCCAAATGCGTAGCGTGAATCTGTGTAAACATTAACTTTCAGGTTCTTGGCGTGTATGCAGGCTTGTGTCAGAGCAACTAGCTCTGCTGCTTGAGCAGACAGGGTGTCAATATGGTGTGTTTCTATAACTTCAGTGTCAGTAGTCACTGCATACGCGGCTACTAGTTCTCCTGTACTTGTTCTCATACATGAACCATCCACATAAAGTGTCAGGTCGGGATCTGGTAATGGGATATCTGTCAGATCTTGTCTTGGCTTTGTCATAATGTTAACTACTTCCACACAGTCGTGTGTGGCAGGATTCGAATTAACTGACGGTAACAGTGTAGCAGGATTTAGAACGTTGCAGCGTCTGATTTCTATGTGTGGCTGGAACAGTGTCAATTCATAACCTGTTAAACGTGCAATTGTCAAGTGCTGAGTCTGGGTTCGGTTTAAAAGAACTTCCACGGAGTGTGGAACTTGTACTGTCAGGGAATGTCCTAATACTATGGAATCACTTTGTCTGATAGCTAGTGCTGTGGCTGCAACTGACTTGAGGCACGCAGGCAGAGCCTGGGCTACAGGATCTAGTGTGCTCGAAAAATAAGCACAGGGCTTGTATTGTCCTGCTTGATCTTGTGTAAGAACAGATAATGCTGTACCTTCACGTTCAGTGACGAAAAGTGTAAAAGGCTTACTGTAGTTCGGTGTAGCTAGAACTGGAGCTTGGCATAAAGCTTTCTTTAACTCATGAAAAGCAAGTGTATGTTCAGATGTCCAAGGGAGGACAGTCGATAGGGCTGCCTCCTGTGTCGTTAACTGTATCAGTGGCTTGGCTAGAAATGCATACTGAGGAATCCATTGTCTGCAGTAAGAAGTGAGGCCGATAAAAGCACGTACCTCCTTCTGGGTCTTGGGCTGAGGAAGACTCGCTATTAACTGGATACGGTCTGGTGTCAACTGCCTACCCCACTTGGACAGTAAGTGGCCTAAGTAGATCACTTGCTGGACACAGAATTGAAGCTTAGAAGGGGACACCTTGTGCCCCATCTCGGCAAGGAAATACAGGACTGTAAGTGATGCTCGCTCGCAAGCACGTTCAGAACGGGCTGTGATCAGTAGATCATCGACATACTGGAGCAGGGCAGTGTCAGTTGGCATGTGAATGTTGTCTAGTTGTCTCTTAAGTGCTTGACTGTAAATACTAGGACTTTCTGTGAAACCTTGAGGAGCTCGTGTAAATTGGTAGCTCCTTCCGTTTAAACAAAATCCGAAAAGAAACTGGCTGTCTGGATGAATGGGAACACTGAAAAATGCGTTCTTGAGGTCTATGACTGTAAAAAATGAGGCTTCGGAATCAATGGCTGTCAATAGAGATGAAATATCTGGGACAACTGGGTACTGGGGAATAATACATTTATTAAGTTCTCGAAGATCAATCACTAATCGATATACTGGGGGTGCATTTGGATCAGTACGTTTCATGACTGGAATGATCGGAGAATTACATACATTGGAGTCAGTTTCTACAACTACTCCTTGAGCAATGAGCTCGTCAATAATTTTGGATAAGGCTGCTACAGCCTCAGGTGGCAATCTGTACTGTCTGATTCGTGGTAACACTACACCTGGCTTGAGAGTCACACGATGGGGTGTGATTTGCATATAACCTACATCAGTTGGACCTTGCGCCCATAGATGCTGCGGAACATTAGACAATCTCGGATCAAAATCTCGTAATACATAGTGACCCTTGAAGTCACGTAGAAACAAGCGTATTCCTTCTGGGGAGCAGCAAATAACTGCACCTAATTCTTTCAGTGTTTTAATACCTAACAGATTTTCTGGACACGACTTCGTAAGTAACAGATCAGTAGTGCGGGACAATGGACCTACTTCTAGAGTAACTGGCTTTGATATCTCGTTTACAATAGGCTTTCCTGAAAATCCAAGGGAAACATTTCTAGAGCCTGAGAGCGGAGCCCCTGGAACTTCGGCGTGACTGATGGTCGTCCTACTTGCCCCTGTATCAATCAGAAACTTTCTGTCTTTCCCTAATACTTGACTATGAACATAGGGACCTTCTTGATCTACAGGAATCTCGATGAGAGGCAAGCCTACCTCCCTCTCTAGGCTGTTTCATGAATATGGCTGATACTCTGGATACTCGGACTGTGCATACTGGTACATCTGCTGTGTAACATGCTGTGTTGCAGCAATAGGCTGCGGTGCTGGAACTATCTGTTGTGCATTCTGTGGCTGAGAAGTCTGTGAAACTTGTTCTTGTCTAGGCGGACGTGGTCTTTCTTTAGTCTTACCGGTAGCTATATTGTGTTTCAGAACTGCACACTCGTTTATAAAATGACCTGGCTGTTTACAATAATTGCAGGTCCCTTTAACGGGAACTGCAGGATGACTGGCTTGATTCGTACCCCTCTTCTGACTGTCTTGAGGAACAGATTGTGCAACTAGTACTTTCATTTTCGTGTCTTTCATACGTTTTCTTTCATGTTCTTGCTCTTCTCTGATTCTATTCTGGTGGTACTGGAGCATCTGTAACATTTGGGACGGGGTATTAGCTTGCCAGGTACTTTCGACTTTCAAAACTCTATTCTTAACTTGTGGACTTGAATTCTCGACTAATTTAGTAACAAAAAGATGAGGGTATGACTCGCTACTCGTCTTGAGGCCACTGTTAATACTAAAGCATTTCTCAAATCTAGAATAAAAATCACTAGTGTCTTCGTCTTGTTTCTGTATACAGGCTGAGATTGCATCCCAGTCTTCCTTTTTAGTGGCTAATAATCTAGGCAAAACTTGTATTAATAGTTCAGGTAATTCTTTACATTTCTCTCCAAGACCGGTACCTGGTACTCGTATCTTATCTTCAGCTTCTAGAACTGCCCAATCGATCTTTTTCTCTCCCACCTCCCATTCTTTTTCCTTGAGTTTCTCGTATACCCCTGCGGGCAACAGGACCTTTAACATTTTAATAATATCTGGATACGTGTATTCTCCCATACGGAGCATGTCTTTTAATTCTCGGTGGAACCCTGCTGGATCTTTGTCATGACAGGGAATTAATTTCTTCATTTCTAGGAGTTCCATCTTTGTAATCGGGGTGTAAACAAACACTCGTTGCATTTCACCATCTGCTGTCCTGACTGGGTGTACTTCTCGTAATGGATTCTGTCTGTCTATGTAAAACGGTTTACTTTCTGGAGGTGAGACATGAACAAAATGCGGGTTCAGGAACGTTCTATATTTGTGGCGCTGTTCTAGAATAACACTAATTAAATCGGTACCTAGACCTTTCCATCTATACTGGAGTAACTCGTTCAGGACATCGTGTAACGGACCTGGATCAGAATGTTGACCCTCATACAGAGTAATGAGGTGCTGGATCATATACATACCCACCAGTCGTTGCTCGGCTGGGGGCAGTTTCAGAAACATTTGTGCCACTATTTCATCTGGAAAAGTGGTAGAATCAGTAATCCATCGGACTGCTGATCGGGCTAGTTCTTGTTCATGCATAGTACTTAACTCACTGTAACCGATTCGTGATTTCAGAATATGATCGGTAGCTTGAAATACTTGTTCTAGAGAACCTTGTTCTGGTGCTGGGTGATGAAAAACTGACTTGTGTTCTAGGCGTAAATGGCGGTCTGGAAATCTAGATTTTCCTACATACGCTATTCTGGCGGTATTCTCGTCCTCTACCTCTTCTGTAGAAGAGTCATTTTCTTTCTCGCTTACTTGTGCTGCTTTACGTTGTTCGTGTAACTTCATTATTTCTTTACGAATTTTCTTGTACATACTCTCTATACTACTGATAGTTCTGTGTTTACCCTCGGCTATATTATCACTCCACCTTGTCAGGATTCTCATTTCGGCCGGATCTTTAGTCGGAGAATCTTGTTCTCTTATTAAACAATTAATCAGAAACTTTAATAACATGAGCTGGATCTCAGCTTTCCTTTGAGACATGGCTTCACCAATACTTTCTGGATCATCCCCTGTACGGATGAAACGATATATTCTGTCTAGATCTTCTTTCATATTCGGTAGGGTGTCCAAATACCCGGTCACCCGTCTTACACGGATGGAATATATAACTGTACTATCATCACCTGCAACTGGATCATAGCGGCATTCAGTAAGAGCTCGTCGGATATCTGCAACGGACTTATATTTGGGCGTACGCTGTAACGCACTTTCATGTAACTCGGCCAACGTTCTACGTTGGTGTGGTGGCGGGGTACCAGGAGGACCTCCTCCTGCGGCCCCTAAACTAGAATCGTCGACTGATACTCTTCGTACTGGCAGAGTGGGAAATTGTAATGTAGGCTGGACCGGGGGTACCGTAACAGGTACTCCGGTGTCTGGAGGAGCAGGATTTACATTATTTACAGGAGCTGGCGGAACAGGATTTGCATATTCTGGGACTGTGTCGTCCAAATAGGACGAAATGAAAATATCAGCTGCGGTCGGTTTGTGACGTAGCTTGGTCGGAACTAATGGTGGCGGAAAATTACTAGATGCCTCCGGGGTCGCTTTTGGCAAGCCCTCGGCAAGAAGAGGATACATACCCTTAATGAGGGCATTCCTCTGTCTGTCTGACTGTTCGGTTTTAACTCGTTCACCTATCTCGATTAGTTCCCTTTCTTGGGCTCATTCTAAGGATTCTCTACTTAGTTCTGACTTTCTGATTTCTTTTTCGGTTCTTTTATGAGATTCTTTGCGCCATAACTCGATGGCATCTTTCTGTGACTGTCTGGCTTTCTTTTTCCATAATGCTTCTTCTACTCGCATGATGCACTCGGCATCCCACGTACCTGATACGGGCCATCTATACTTTTCCTCTAACTCTTTGGTGTACTCTACCCATAAATCTAGATACAATATGGCACTTATGCCATGCTTTTGATACATAAAATGACCTGGACTGTCCCTAGGCGGGACAGGAACTGCTGCTTCTAACAGACCTTTTCTAGTTTTCAACTGACGTAATTTCGAGAACAACGGCATGACGGAACTGTAATCTAGACACAATACAATACACAATGAACACGATAATTACACCACTTTCGTACCACAACATTAAAAATACATGAATGACATTTGAAATAACAGTTCGAACAGAATACTACCTGGAATACGGAAAACAGAATACATGAATCTTCTCGAGAACAGAACTGACTAGAACAGAAACTAGATGCACTGCTAAAACAGTACGAAACTTACCGGTCTCATAAAGAGACACGTCAGGACCCGCATCCACCGAAGTGGACACTTCGTTTTGGGATCTGTGTACCACCAAACCCCACGGACCAGAGACAATTAGATTGACCCTGTCTAGATACTACCCCAGCAACGGTACTCACCGGGCAGCAAGAACGGAAGGCCTCGGACTGGACTGGACTGCTTCGACGCCGGACGGACGAACTTCGGACTTCAGTTACGGGTGGGCCTCCGGATACCTCGGACCTTGGACTCTCGGCTTGGGCTCTGGTCGGGACTCGCCGCGTTCCTCCACCGCCTCGTCTGGATGCTGGACCGCCACCTCCGTCTCCTCCGTGGGCCTGAGGGATACTTGAAGCAGAAATATCTGCACGTGCACGGTATGGTTCCGTCACGGCTGCAGAGGGTCAGGGGGCCGGCGTGGCTTCACCGGCGCGTGGGGAAAGGGCAAGTCCCTGTTCGGGCGCCATTATGTGGTATATAAATAAATAATACCGGATCTAGGTTTTACTGGACATAGTAATAACAGATAGCTCAATAAATAAGAGTCAAGATTCGAGGTAGTAGGAGTTTGCAGGTTTAATACAGCATAAAGGACAGGAACGGGACAACCTGCACGGGAACAGGATGGCAGCGCTGCCGGGGGCAGGATCAAGGAAAAGGAATCGGCGTAACATTTAATAACAGTGCACAAGCATATATACTAAAACAGTTGCATTACAAGACATACGATAGGCGGAGCAGTGGGTGTGGTCAATAGCAGTCGCGAAAGATAAGGGTGAAAGTAGGTGTAACAGGAGGCGTATACATAGACATGTGATGTAAACGTAACAGAATATGTCATAAATGGGGCGGAAACATGGAGGGGGCTACCTAAGGAGCCGGGACCTCTGACCTAATGGTGCGCGCAAGCTGGCAATGACGTGTTACTAGGAGAAGCTGGGGGCTATGAACTCTGTGCTAGGAGTAGAGACTGGAGTCTGGAGAGTCAGGGCGACATGTACCTAAATCCTATCTAGTATCTAATGTTTAGAGAACATGTTGATATAAACTAAAAGGTATCGGGGTAAAGGCTAACAGACTCTAAGACTGGAGCATGCATTATTCTACATGTAGTGCGTGATGAAGAATATTAAATGACCATTAAATGCAGTATTTCTCTTACATGGAGACGTAAAGGCTAGACGATGACGGAAACTATTGATGCGATTCAGTAGCTTAGGAATGCAGAGAAGGAGGGCTGGACTGATAACTAGAATCATAACATACTCTTGGCAGACTCGTAGGCAGAGCCAGGCTGAACCGGGCACTGCGAGGCAGGAAGTAAGTGAAGGGTCGAGGATACAGGTGGGGGCTGTATCGCTCCTCAGCGAGGGTTCAGGAGACAGGAGCTGAATCTGGTGTCGGGGCCCTTTTGAGGCCTAGAAACGGGGACTTTTCAATGAAATAACGTGCACACTGAGAAACGTGGCAACGTAACTTTACATAGGCCTGATACTCGTAGTTTTCACGAGAACTGGGAACTGGCATACTAGAGATGGACACAACTGTAATTGCGTCTTTAATAAAACATGGGGAATACATATGCATATTAATCATGCACACATAGCATAAGATGGGGAACACGTAGGGACACAGAACATGGCAAAATTTACTTTTCCACATTAGTGCAAATGTATGATGAAAGTGCAGAACATAGGATTTTGCCAAAGACACAGCGATTGGCTAACATTGCGGTCAAACACAAAAAAGGGAAACCCCTGGACCAATGCAGTTCACATCGACCAATTTCCCTTCTCGGCCCAGAGGTCAAAATCGTAGCTAAACTTCTGGCCCTTTGCCTATCGCTCCATCTCCTTAAATAATTATCCCCGGACCCATCCGGCTTTATGCCGACAAAAAATATGTCACTCAACCTCCGTTGCCTCTTTGGAGTACTGGGCAGAGCCTCCACCATACAAGAAGACGCGTTACTTGTGTCCTTGAATTGAATTGAAGTGAATTAAACACTTATATACGGGTATCCTGGCACATGGATTGTCGGTTAGACACCACAAAGCAGAATCAATTGTCAATGAGAAGATCTAAAGATCACCTTTTGGAAACAGCCAGGTTTTCAGGCTCTTTCTAAAGCATGTCAGGGAACTGGCCTGTCTAAGGTCCAGAGGTAAATCATTCCATATACGCGAGAGAGTCACACCATAGGCTCAGCCCCCCCATCCGAGATCTCTTAAATCTGGTAGTTGTTATCAGATTTACGTTCAAAGAGCGGAGCTGCCTACCAGGATTATACCAGGTAAACATCTCCTGCAGGGGGACAGGACCCTGACCATGTGCTGCCCTGTATACAATGCAGAGAGATTTAAAACAAATTCTCTCCTTGATAGGGAGCCAATGAAAATCTCTCAGAGCCAAAGTCGTAGAGGACCTGCGCTGTCTATTTAGCACCAGCTTTGCTGCCATAGACTGGACTCTCTGCAACCCCTGCACAATATATTGTGGCGCCCCCAGGTACAGGGAGTTGCAGTAATCCAGCCTACTCAGGATTACACTCCTCACTACGAGGGATCGAGTGTCCTTTGGAAGTAGCGGAAGAACCTTCCGTAGCATCCTTAGATGCTAAAATGGCGTTCAATATGATGAAGTGGCCTTTCTTATTTGCTTCCCTGGAAAGGTACGGCTTTTGTCCATGCTTCATGTCCTGGATGTGTCTATTATACGCTAAACCTTTGGCCCACGTTTCGGTCAACGGTGGGAGATCAGCAATTTTTTAGCTGGGGAAGGGTACGACACAGGGCTGCCCCCTGTCACTGCTGTTATTCCCTCTGGCTCTAGAACACTTTGCGTTATGGATCAGAGGTGACCCATGTATCCGTGGACTGAATTGGGCCCCGGATTGGTCGGACAGGATCTCTCTCTATGCCAATGACATTCTCTCATATTTGGTCAAACCCTGATTTTCACTTCACGTGGTGCTCCATATTCTCACTCTCTTCCAGAAATATTCGGGCTACACCATCAACTGGGACAAGTCATTGATCTATGTCCTCAGTGGGGACCCCGAACGGCTTCCTCCGGGCTACCCTGCTAGCGTAGTCATGGACGGCTTTCGCTACCTGGGCATCTATGCCACGAGAGATGCGGATATCTTTCAAAGGAGTAACCTCCTCCCTCCCCTGCATCGCCTCCGGGCTGACGTACAGCATTGGAAGATACTGCCCCTTACACTACTAGGTAGATCCGCCCTCTTCAAAATGATGGCACTTCCCCGTTTCCTATATCCCCTACAAAACACACCCTACCCCGTCTCGACACAATATTTTCAAAAATTGATTCCGTGGTCCGTTCACTATTATGGAATGATGGCACTCCCCGAATCACCCTGACAAAACTCGCATGCAGCTGGTACAATGGGGGTATTGCTCTTCCTGCAATCAAAACATATTACTGGGCCTCACAATTGGTGGTCCTCAACCACTGGGCCCATCGTCCCATTACAGACCCAGCATACAGAATGGATAGGTTTAATATGGCGTCGGGCAATTATATAAGGGCGTTGTATGGGGGGCCCAAGCAACTACCCATCTTTACTCCTACCTCCACCACAATCTCGCTCTGGCACGTGGCCATTGTCGCGCTGGGCTGAAAGGGAAAAATTACGCGAGTTACTTCATTGCTGGAATCCTGCCACTTGGGTAATCTAGTGAGTCTACCTGGTTTTGATAAATGGGACCTGATTGGTCTTTCCACAGTGGGGGACATGTGGGCAAAGGGTGCGGTGGTTCCATTTGGCGAATTGCAAGTAAAATACCAGTTACATGAGGCGGAAATGTTCCGATACCTTCAAGCACGTAGTGCGTTAAAGAAAGTCATCCCCAAGGGTTCTGATCTACCCGTCTCTTCACCTCTAGAAGACAGGCTTCTCAACGACTACCACCCGGACAAGGCCATATCCCTGGCCTACCGTAAGATACTTAACCCCCCGATAAACTCCGCATGAAATGTTTGTACGACATAGAGGATATACCTGACGAAGATTGGAGGGAAGCCCTGGCATCTCCCAGGGAGGTGGCAATCCAGTACCGCTTTAAGCTTATACAACTTAAAATACTACACAGGGCTTACTACACCAACACAGCACATGTTAAAATGTGTCTGACGACCTACACACTCTGTCCCCGGGAATGTGGCTCCTTCGGTACTTCTTACATCAGTTGTGGGACTGTCCAATTTTCAAACACTATTGGAACGAGATTTTATTCACCATGTCGTGAATATGCCAGAAATCAATAGAACCCTCCACTAGACTCTGTGTTTCAAACATTTGGGATGCCACCGACCTCAACCACAGTGAACAACTAAAGGTCTCGTTGGGCTGTATCATAGCAAACCGTAATATTGCCAGAACATGGAATGGGGAGTTGTGCCCTGACGCACGGATTGACCGAAGGACATGAATTGGTGCATGCAGGCCAAGAGGGTGATATACGAGAGCAGAGGCTGCCCAGGCAAATGGACTAAAATATGGGTCCCATGGAACGAAACAGAGGGTTTTTGTGTACCCCTTTGAGGATGACGCCCCATACAATGTGGATAAGGAGTCACTTTAAGGAACTAATGTCATTGTGTGCCCGTATCATTATCGGTAATGTCTCTTTTGTGTTTATTGATCATATGTATGAAGGGTCTAATTTATGTGATATGCTCATCTTGACGATTGCTCTTTTCTTTACGTTGATGTCTTTGTTGTATTGTTGAATTGTGTTTCTTTAATAAAAATGTTTCTAACAAAAAATATATATATTTGGAGACGTGTGTTAATTATTTACTCCGTATGAATTTTCTTTTCCTTCTTTTCATTTTGGTCTTGGGTTTACTTACTAATTTTGTCCTGTTCATCCATACACTGAATAAAAACTCTAGATGACTCTGGCTACATGTGTGTCACATCTATATTGCAAACTGTGATTTGGTGGAAGATGCTCTGCTAGTAGTACCTTTCTTCTTCCATGAAAATAGCACCCTAATGTGATCAGAAGTAGGATATAGATGTACAAGCTCAGAAGGGACTAATATGCTATATAAACATATACCGAGGGACTCTCTAGTTGCATAGAATGTTGTATGTATTTAAGGCTCAGTTCATGCCAATAAGCATCCCTTAAGTGTACTGTTGTTCTAGCCAACCTAAGTGAAAGTGGTGTTAAGCTAGTAGGTATCCCATTAAAGCAAGAGGCAGTGGTAAGTACTGCCTACTACTAGAACTAATTATGACAGGTATGCTTCAGCTCTTATTGAGCTCAGAATTGAAAAAGATATTGTGCGGCACCTTAGTGTGTATGTGTGGTCACTGGAGGGGTCGAGAATATCAGGCAGATGTTAATTCTGACAGTGAGGTGTGGCACAGTTGCGTGAGTGTCTATGGTGGCAGGGGGCAAACCATTTTAGGGCTGGTGTGATAGTTAACATTGATTGTGATTGTAGGGGTGATGGACAGTGAAGTAAAAGGGATTATCAGTAGACCTTCTTACTCACCAGTGACTGGGGGTGAAAAGCTACCCATGACCTCTAGCAAGGTCCATTAGAGATCTACAGTGACAGCAAACATCTGGGAACAGGTAGATGGCCATAATTTGAAGGCCATCCAACCACACGCACTGAGGTAGGATTCCTCATGGCTGGAACCATTTCACAAATATTGTGTCAATCTGACAGCTATAGATGAATCAACCTTCTGATTGGTGGTGGTGGTTGGGGTGCATAGTCAGATGATTGGCGTAATGTCTTTGTATATAGGTTTCTGAGGGGGAATTCCATGCATTTCATCCCACCTGGAAACAATCTTGTTCAATATTTTAGTTTCTCAAATGCAGACCTTTAGTTTCTACATCTCTGCAGAATACTTTGGTGAGTGCAGTGTTGAGTGGTTATTGGTTAATAAGTATAAATACACCAACTGCATATATGGAGTTGAAATGTGGCTGATTGCAGGTAAATGCTTCATTCACTGCTAAAGACATCTCATCTGCTTGAGATCATGCACACACTAAAAGAAACTCTGAAACAATGGAAAGTCAGCATATTTGATTGCTTTTACTATCAGCATCCCCTTTCACTGCCTGCTGCTGCTCTGTCACCCGCTGATGCCCTTAGTGCTGATCCTTATGCACCTGCATTCCTCACCTCGCTTGGGCTTCACCTAGGATCCACACCAATGCCTGCAAGGACACAAGCCTGACTTGCTGAACCTACCCAAATTTCAAAGGTTTATGAACTTTTCTGCTCCGGCCATGAAAAAGGCCAAACATGGTCACCTCTCGGGCGGCTTGGCAATATATGTCTCTATAACCAGCATAGCCTCTGCCACTCCTCTGAACACCAACTCCTGAGTCTGGTCTCAACACAATCAAATGTACCATCTCGGTTAACAATGTAGAAATGTTTATGTCCATCCAAAAAGGAAGTCAAAAGTCTCCAGGCAATTGGTGCAGGAACTCTTGAGGATCACACAGGAAAATGGCACTTTGCACCTTGTCTTCTCCAGGGATATCAATGTGCACCTTCTGGGCTCCTCTTCAAGTATCATTGTACCACCCCAATCCTCACATTGGTAGATCCCCATGCAAGGTAGGAACACATATGGGACCCAAAATAAAACTGGAAGTTGCTTGTTGGATGACCTTGAACTTCTCAGCTTTAGGGCATTGAATGGGAGGTTTAAAGGAGACAATCCACTTGTTGCCACATATCACTCCTATAGAATCAGCTCAACACTGGACTATACCTTTGGCAGCCTTCCGCTATTTCAATATGTACGTGCATATCAGATTTGAATCAGAACTGACAGGAGGTGACCTTCTCATCTAGTTTAAATGCTGCGAATCGTATTAGGGAGGCACTGGATACCACTTATATTATTAATTACAAGTGAATTAAGATCTCAACGGCTACAACCAGGGATTTGCCCCAGGCTGCAGCGGACATGCCACAAAGTACTAGGTCACTGACTTGTAATGCTGTGTCCATGGGGGGGGACCTTCACAAAAGCACTCCAGCCTGCGTTGCAAAATCACTCATGTCCAGACTCACTCACGCAGTTCACCTTAGCAATAGATTTATGACACAACTCAAGCTGCTTAAAAAGGCGGTAAACAAACATCTCAGATCTCTGCAGAAAAGACCAGGGGACGAAAGAGTGTATGGGGCATAAGGACAACAGAAAACCCAGCTAAAAAAGCAGAAGTGGGCGATCAGAAGATGGGCCAAATTGTTCTCGGACCTAAAACACGATGACAGTGCCAGGTTCTGGTCTCCGTCAACAATCTACTCTGGCCCGAGCACAGAGGCATCACCTCCCACATTCTCTGAGGTCACTTGGGCAAGGTTTCTGACAGAACATTTTAACTGCCCAGTAACCGGCAACACCCCACAGGCTACTCAGGAAGATGTATACTCAACCCAACCGACAGGGCTAAATATGACCAATGTAAATACAATCAAAAGGCAGATAGTCAAATGGCGTAGGGAAGGTGCCCCAGGCCCCAATGGCATTCCACAGGCTGTTTTTAAGCAGGATGCTGCTTTCTGGGCTGAAACCTTAGCAACCGTTTCCTCACAGATTAGGAGTTCCAGGGTACTGCCAGGCCCATGGAAGGGCTCGATAATTTTCCCCATTTTTAAAAGTGCCAATAGATCTCTGCCAACAAACTATTGTCTAATAGCCCTGCGCGATATTGAGGCTGCATATTTTCATCCCTCTCAACCAGACAGGTTTCTCAAAAACAGCAGGCAAAACAACAAACATTTTGGGAATCTCTCTTTTAATGGATGCAGCACAAGGTGGCAACATGTATTTTTCTTCAGTTTCATCGATTATAAAGAGGTCTTCGACAATGTCAACCGGGGAAAGCTTTGGAGCAAACTGGCAGACTGGAATGTACCTCAAACCCTGAGTGCACTCGTTCTGCTTTTTGCACTTGCACTTTAACCTAGGCAACATCTCCTATTCTATCAATCTCAATTCTCTGAACAAGTGACTGTCAACACAGGCCGCTCCGGTAGGCACAGATGGAATCTCCCTCAAGGAAGGCTATCTGAGGCCGGCCACCAACCTGTAACTGCTGCTTGCAGAGCATATCTGTACAGTGACATTTCTAATGGTTTTATTACCAGTGGTATTTTACTTCACTTTATACTGCTTGTTTTATGCATAGGGTATGTTTGATCACGAAAGGGGCTTTTTAACTAAGTCTACTTAGTGGAGGCTACTGTGTTAGCCATCATAGAAATTGCATCTGTGTTTTAAGATGTTGTTTTATTACAAAGGTTGTAAGTAATTATGTAATCAATAAAATATCTGAATCTGAATCTAATATCAGCAGTTTGCAGAAAGAATGATGCACGTCATGCAGTTAAACCAGGACTTGAGCATGAATAATTAAGTTTTCATGTTTTGCCTCACAAATGCCCAGCCACTGAAATTGTTGCTTTTGAACATCAAGGGATCTTGATTAACTGTCACATAGGCATACATGGGCCACTACTATCTGCTCTATCCCCTCCTATATGGACTTCCTTTATTTTTAGTCTTTGACAAGCTCAGCTCATCAACGCTGTTCTTCCAAGTAAGCATGATTCTGGCACAGACAATCTGGGGTAAACTAAGCATGATGGCGTACTAGAACTCCATTGTAAGATATTATTCAAATGTAAGTAAGAGAAAAATCTGATAACACTTATGAGGTTCACGAGTAATAAGAGATATGAAGCATATACATTTTTGGCAACTGTTAATTAACTATGATTGAAACAAGTGTGGTCAGAGCTTACAGTTTTGAAATAGCATAAGCTTTATTTAACAAAGAGGTACAGTAGCATTTCATTTTTTATTTTATTTTAATTTTATTTAGAGAGTTGTCTACAGTGCTAGCTAGACCCGGGGATGTCAAAGCGCTTAATAACATTATCAGGCAATATCAGTCAAATCCAATACTTTACAACACTGTTAGAGGCATTGTCAGTCCATAGTGATACAGTACAATTAGGGCTCCCGGTTTTAAGGTATTTTTTTTTACTTTTCCATCTGTATTTTTCCATATTTATATTTTGGGCCATCCTATTGGTATTTACCCAGATTTATTTTGAAATTTGAGAATAAATGGATCTGGTAAATGGTATATTTCCACAGTTGTTTAACTCATAGACATGTAATCATATGTGGATACCTGTCGCGTTTTACCACGTTAAGCAGCCCCATATAACAACACTACACCCACAGGTACATAGTAGCGTTAACTACAAATATATGTTAACATATGCCTGTATTTAAGGAAATCTCATCCTCTTTTTTAACTCCCCATGCTGTATATCTGCTCAGATTTTGCCGGGAATTCACGAAAGACAGCATGGAGATTATTTCACAAGAAACAACATTTACAGCATTTTTCCACTTTTAGAAATATAACGGTCAGAAAAGAAATAGTTTTCTGTCTGTATTTATCTGTAAAAATCAGTAGCAACAGAAAATTGGGAGCCTAAAGTATAATTCAAGTGTAGTGTTGAGCCATTGAAGAATCCTTGAGAGATACCTGCATGGGATGAGGTAGTATTTCCAGAGTGAGTTAGGTGTTATTTCCCAGATGGCTGAGGTATTGGTTGAGGAGATATTCTTGGGAGAGAATTCCAGATTTTGGGGACGATAGAGGGCTTTTTGTTGATGTTTTTGGGTGTATTAGAAGTGTGTTGAAGCTTCTTTGTTTGGCCTCCCTTTGTGAGTTTGGACGCAAGGTAGGATGGTTCACCAGTGTTCACCAGTGTGTAGAATTTTGGGGGTGAGATAGGCAATGTTGAAGTAACAGAATGCTTCAATTGCTAGCCATTTTAGACTTTTCAGTGAGGGGAGATGTGTTCATATCTCTTTGGTCTGGTGGCCATCATTGCCACAACATTTAGAGTGGCTCTCAGTGGGGTTAAGTAAGATTAAGGGGTGCCTGTGATAGTGGCATTCCAGTACTACAGTCGGGACAGAAAAAAGCTTGTGTGGTAGTTTTTTAGGTCATTTAGAGGGAGGAAGGGCTTCATTTTGTTAAAGAGTTTTATTTTGTAGAATGCACCCTTTTCTATAGACTTCATGTGTGAGGTTAAGTTCAGACTTGAGTCCGAAGTGATTGCCAGAGTCCGCCAAGGTTCGTTTGCTATTTAGAGTGCCTAAGTAATTTAGCCACTCTTGGGTCTGGCAGGACTGGCTGTGGTTGGACAGAAGGAGAATTTCCGTCTGTTCTTGGTTGAGATTGAGGTGGCTGTGAGTCAGCCACTTTTGGACTTTTGCGTGAGTATCTTTCAGCCACTCTTTTCTTTAGATGCATCCCTAGGCATGCTATTCACAAAATGCCATAACAAAGACGTAGTGAGTGTGTACCACATTTTGTAAATCTTATAAACCCAAAAAATCTCATAATCTGTCCATTACTTATGTACAATTCCCTCTGTTCAAAATTGAATTAAAGATCCATTTACTGAACTACTAAAACATCTTTTCCATGTTTAACCAAATAACCGAATAACCTTAAGCTATGTGTAGCTTCACAAGAAGACATTCCATACATTTCCTAGTTTCCTAGTGACAGAAATGGTGTTTGAACAAAGTGGTGCAGTATCTTTACACTACGTTAGATTACTTGCATGTGCGTTCACAAGGGCACTTTGAAGTCCCACAAGATCTCTGTCTCTGTGGAGTTCTTTATAGTTCCACATTGTCCTGATAACAGCATCAACATTCACCACAATGCCTATGACATACGTCTTATGTTGGAATGTGTTCTTTGTTCCAGACAGCAATCACCGCTAATGCTGCCTGGACCTCATTCAGTTCTGGATGTCCAATAGCTACCCAAAGCACAACCCCACAAAAATAAATTTTTGTTCTTTGCCAAGAACAACAAGCATGAAATAATATGAACCTGGCTCCCTGAAAAGAACCTTTAGAGTTTAACAATCTCAATTTTCACCCAATGCTAAGTCGCTTGTACTCACCATGGATACCAACCTCACAATCAAGGATCACATTTCCAAGAAATGAAAGATAACCTGATACCAGTTCTTTTCTACTGAAGAATGAGTAACCATTCCTCACAGAACGAGAAGTGTCTTCAAAATTCCTGTTCAAGCCCTCCTACTCTGACACCTAGATGGTGCTCACCCCCTCCCTCCTTATGGACATCTTACAGAAAACACCAGGGGCCTCATTTATGAGGTCTTGCGTCAGTTTTGCGCTTCCGATGCGTCACTTTTTGTGACGCATTGGCAGCATAAAACATGCCACCTGTTGCGCACTATTCACAAAGTGACACATCTAAGCAGATGCGTTACTTTGTAAACCCCTGCGCTACACTATACCTGCGTCAGGTATAATGTATGCAGGGGGGGGGCGTTACCCCACAAAAAGCCTTGTAGAAGTGACGCAGTGAAATCTATAAGATTACCCTATCAAAAGCGGACGTTAAGTCCATAAAAGCCAATGACGTACGTCCCTTTTTGGCTAGAGTATATTTACAAGTCAAGTCAAGTCAATTAAGCTTTATTTCGATATAAATATCATAAAAGCAATACAAATTTTCAATATAAAAGTTAATTCATTAGCAAATAAAGGCAGGCAACAGAATTCTATTTTGTTCGTTGGGGGCGTGAGAAACACTGGGGGCGTGTGTCCAGCCTTCATGGCATGTGAACGTAATTGCGCCGCATCAAGGGGCACGCTGGGGGCGTGAGAAACGCTAGGGGCGTGTGCTACGTTATGCCCTTCATGCCATGTGGGTCGTACATTAATTAGAAGATTGTCTGCTGTGGCCGTGTGCTGGAGGCGTGACAAACGCGTTCAGCTGGAAGCGTGGTAAGTAACGTTACTGCAGCCTCTCCTGCGCTGTTACTGAACTCTCTCATTCAACTAAATTACACGCGCCTGCTACCATCAACCAGGGCTCTAGCCGGGCTCAGGCGGCGGATCAGTACACTAATTTCATGCGCCTGATAACATCAACCAGGGCTGCAGCTGGGCCTCAAGCGGGGGAACACGCGCCTGCTAACATCAAACAGGCCTGCATCTGGGCCTCAAGCGGGGGAACACGCAAATGAGCGTGTCTGCGGGGTCAATTACTGCAGCCTCCCCTACTCGCTGTCACTCAACTCTCTCATTAAACGGATTTACCCGCGGCTGATAACTCTGTCATTCAATGACATTACACGTGCCTACTAACATCAACCAGGGCTGTAGCCGGGCTCAGGCGGTGGATGCCTACACCAATCACACGCGCCTGCTAACATCAACCAGGGCTGCAGCTGGGCCTTCTCCGTCCCGATTCTAATGAAACAAAACATTTTGTCTACAGCGAGATTTTAAAATAAATTGCCATTGCCAAATACACACATTCTATTTCATACCCGGACAACGTCGGGACGGGCTGCTAGTCAAGTGAATAAAATGATACAACAAAGTATTACTTGATTCAATAAAAAATGAAAAGCTTTTGACGATGTTATAAATGAACAATTTAGTTAAAAATCAATTTTAAACACAGAGGCAATTGGATTTACGGTATGGGAAATTCATTAACTAGATCAAACAGTGGCATTAGAAGCATCAGCTTTGCCGTGGTTTTGATCTTAATCACAATATCAATTATTGGTGACCGTTACTATAGCCCGGCGCCTGATTAGCCAGGCTTGACCCAAGTACTTGGCAATGGCACAAACATAAAAAGTTCTTGGGTCAGTTCTAAGTATTCGAAGGGCATCTCGATGGTCAGTGGTACCTAGTTGTTTGCAGATTGGTACAAGCCAACAGGACCTAGTGCCAGCATAAGCAGGACAGACAAACATAAAGTATGCAATGCTCTCTTTGGAATTCCCACAAGACGGACATTCTATGGTGGTCTGGTTAAGAGAGTGCCATTTCTTAGTGAAGTCGGCAACTGGAATTGTGCCAAGTCTAAATTGAATATATAGGGTCCTCTCTCTTGGGATTTTAATCAGATCTAGATACGGTTCAAAGGCTCTAGATGGTTTATGATGAAAAACCTCCTCTGTGAGCCTTCCTAGATTTGGATTGCTGAGATCTCTGACACCTATCCAATCCCAGTAGATACGTTTCAACTCAGCTTTTGTCGGGGGGGTTGGGAATCCCAAGACTCTTTGAAACCCAGGTTTAACAGCAGTGCCTTAACATTTGAGATCCATTCTTTGTTTTTCCCAGTGTCCAATCTCATTACCTCGGCAAAAGCTTTGGCATAGTTAAAAAGTTTTAGGGTACTCCTAAGGTGTGCCCAGTAGAGCAGGGGGTGATGTTTGGCCAGATCTTTGATGTGATGCCTGCCCAAGTCGTATAGCAGGGGGGTTAAGGATGTTCCCTGTGGTAACATAAGGAGGTTACTGAAAAACGTATTTTCGGATCTCCCAAGTTCGTCAAGATTATTAAAGCCATATAGTTCGGCGCCACAAAGGGCAGAGCTGACTGCCTTAGATTAATACACAACGAGGGCTGGAGAGATAGGTCTACTAAGTGACATACGATGTTCTTTGCTTATCACTCCAGCCGTGCGCTTGTGGTTCAGAATCATTTTATCCAAATGAAATTTCCATTGGGCTTTTTCAAAGAGGCGTATCCCAAGGTAATCAAAGGTCTTTACTCTCTTGAGACAGATCCCATCTAGAGTGATGTTACACTTAAAAGATTTATGGGGATTAAGAGTCATGAACTTAGTTTTGGAAGTATTTATGACTAGTCCCCATGTACTACAGAAGAGCTGGAACCTGTTCAGAAGCTTCTGGAGGCCTGCCGGGGTCTTCGAGATCAGTAGTGTATCGTCAGCAAACAGAAGAGTTGGCACCATATTGCCTGCCAGGGTCGGGGTGTCTGCTGGTGTTTCTTGCAGAAATGTAATCACCCCGTTCACATATAATGTAAATAAATGTAAATGTCGGAATTTGTAAAGCGCACAGCTACCTCCACCGGAGGTGTCCCGGCGCTGTCCGTATACCGCTTAGGAACCCTTCCATGCTTTCCTGGGAAATGTCCACTCCTGGGCACCCCCCAGGTGCAGCCAGGCATCCCAGCGCTTTTGGGGCCGTTGTGGAGACTAAGCAAGCTATTGCCCAGAGTTGCAGCGTGGGACCCATGATCAGAACAGGCACTGAGGCGAGAATATCCAGTGAGGGGAATTAATGAGCCGGAGACCCGCCGAGGCGGGAATCGAACCCTGGTCCCTGGCCAGAGCTCTGCATCAAGATCTGCCTGCTCTAACCATTGAGCCACACTTCTCCACAATGAGAACAGTGTGGGTACCATCACACAACCCTGGCATACTCCCCTGATTACTGGGATTCTATCAGTAAGCTGTGCCTGGGTCCCCCACCTAACATGCGCGTAGTTACCCTCATGTAGCCTTATGAGAAGATCAAGGATCAAGGGAGGGATACCCATGCCTTCCAATACAAGCCATAGCTTATCTCTGGGGACCAAGTCGAAGACAGTCTTCAGATCAATGAAGGCGACATAGAGGCTGCCCCTACCAAGTGCCACCACTTTCCAATGGATCGTAAGAAGCCTAAAGACCTGGTCCACCGTTCCTATATTAGTCCAAAAGCCCGCCTGGTATTGTGAAAGTATGGCTTCTTCCCCAGCCCACAGTTGGATCCTTTGCACTATGAACCTACCAGCCAGCTTCTGCATTGTGTCTATGAGGCTGATTGGTCTGTAGTTGGAAGGGTCTTCTCTGGCCTCCTTTTTGTAGATTGGGACTACCTCAGCTCCCTTCCATGAGTCTGGGACCGGGCATCCTTGAGTGATGGAGTTAATAAGGAGGAGAACATAGTCAGACCATTTGTCCCGGTCAGCAAGGAATAAGTCCCCAGGTAAACCGTCACATCCTGGGGATTTTGCGGGCACTATCTTACTTATAGCTGACTCTACTTCTTTTAATGTAAATAGATCACAGTCAACCTCTTCAGAAGTTAGTGTGGGTCGAACATATTGAACTTCGGGATTTGGGCTGTTGGGCTCAGAGTATAGATTACGGAAATGGTCATACCAGGCCTGAGATGTTATGTGAGTGGGGATTTGTTCTAACTCACCCATATTTGCCTGTCTGACCAATAACCAAAAGCGATTGGTATCTCTTGCTACGCTAGCATTTTTAAGGTCAACCCATCGGCTTTCATCCCAATCTAGCTTCCCTTGATACTGGGCCTTTCTATATTCCTGCCTTGGGACTTTAATAGCTAGGCACTTCTTGCTTTTAATCGCAATTATCAGAGCCTTCCGTTTGAGTCTGCACTCCTTTGTGAACCATTGTCTGCCTTTTTCGATTTGGGCAACAGGTTTAGTAGGCCTATTCGGGGCTTGGAAGTAAATGCTAATTTGTTCAATGGTATTAGTATGTACACAAAAATCATGGGTTGGCCCTACTACTATTCCCTCTCTTAACCCCTTCGATGCTCACGACGAGCTCAGCTCGTCATGAGGTATACCGCTCGTGTGCTCATGACGAGCTGAGCTCGTCATGACCACATCCATTTCCATTATGGCCCAGCACAGCAGGGGGATCTTCTGAGCACCCAAGGTGTTAACTTGTTTATGCTTTCGCAAAGAACTCACTTGATGGCCTCCATTTTTGCTTCTTCCAAAGCAACCTTTTGCCATTTCAGGGCTCTTCTGGAGTTTGAAGGTGTCACCTCTTTAGTCACAAGGTGAGTATGGTTGGATAGTGTGGAGCAAGTTGGTGTCCAAGGGGACCTCAGTGACATGCAAAGAGGATTATGATTGCTATTGGTTGTGTTGCCCACCTTCATATCTAGAACAAATCCCCATAGCCTAACATCCACTAATAAATAGTCAATTCAGGAGGGACTAGTAACCCTAATATATGTAAATGCGCCTTGGGCATCAGATCTGGTCCTGCCATTCACCACCCTTAAGCCGTATTCCAGAGTAAGTGCATACAATTGGCCAGCTGCCTAGGACCATCGTTTTACTGGGGGAATAGACAGAGGTGGTACACCCCAACCGTTGTCTTTCTCCTCTATCCCGGCTATGTCCTCTATGCTAAGGGGCTCGAAGGTGGTATTAAAATCATCAGCGACTATGTATCTGGAATGGGGCAAACAATCTGATAATCCTTGTTCAAGTACCGCAAGGGCAGATGAGGCTTTACCCCCTCTTACCCCCCTTATGTAAACATTAAATAAATCCAGCACAAGCTCCCCCCTTTGTTCTTGATGGTACATGATATCGCTCATTTGCCAAACCCTGAGCCCTGATGTCATGGTTTCATGACATCAGGGCTCAGGGTTTGGCAAATGAGCGTAGTACAGGTAAGAACAATGCTGACCCATACAATCAGTCCACCCGAAGGACGACCCCTCCCTTTGATGCTAGCAGGTATGCAAAAACAGCTATAACCCGATTTATGCAAAGGCGCCACACTCCATGTTTCTTGAAAGGCGCAAATATCATTACCCCCCCAACAGATCATTCCAATGGGGTAATGATAACTTGGTACTAAGGCCAGCCACCTTCCATGATATAATTTTCAGCTGGAGATTAGTCGTCCTGTCATAGGTTAGGGCTGTGAATGGTGTCTGTTGCGGGTTTGGGTCATTTGGGTGAATTAAATATATAGATGGCAGGGGTGTCTGTGGTTGATGCACTGTACAAATCTCAATTGGTAGTCAATCATTGGCTTCCAGAGATGAGGAGCCTCTTGCCATCCCTATCTGATGTCTATCATTAATTCTTCTTGAGGGTGATGATAGTGTGGACCGCCTAAGCTGTATAAAAGATGGATGTATGACGTTACAACGCATACCTTTAGAACGCATTTTTTACAACGCAACATCCATTACAAAGCATTCCATTACAATGCAAGCCATTACAACGAATTTTTTAAAACTACCTTTACAACACATTCCATTACAACGCATACTACCTTTACAACGCATACCATTACAACGCATAACATTACATTGCATGTATGGGAAGTATTGGATAGTGTAGGGGTAAAAATGACTATTCTAACTCCAGGGGGGTGCAACAGTAGGGTAAGTGTTGGATAGTGTAGGGGTAAAAATTACTATTCTAACTCCACGGGGTGCAACAGTAGGGTAAGTATTGGATAGTGTAGGGTACTATGCGTTGTAATGTTATGCGTTGTAATGGTATGCGTTATAATGACATGCGTTGTAGTGGTATGCGTTGTAGTGTCATGCGTTGTAATGGTTGCGTGTAATGGCATGCGATGTAATGGATGTTGCGTTGTAAAAGTTTCGTTGTAATGGTAGTGCGTTGTAAAAGTTGCGTTGTAAAGGTTGTTTCCCATAAAAGATGAGTCGGGGGAGCAAGTGCGAAACTCAAGAGAAACAAGACTCTCGACCAGGATGGTACTAGTTAGGGTCAGCTCAATATGATCATGTGAATGTGTACGTGCCGTGTGCCTCCTTGCCCTAACAATATTCTCCCTGATGAGTGAACGACACCCCCTAACATAACGAATCCAGTGTGTTGACTTGTTTATTAGTGACTCCTCACTTTCATGACCTACTGAAATATCAAATTTGGGAACATTCACCATATAAACTTTGTTCCCTTCTAGATGCGGAGTTAGCGGGAGGTAGTTCCCTCTTGATGTATTAGAGGTCATTTTGTTTATTGGTGCTGATGCATTATTAAGTGCTGTGTGAGTTACAGGAGTTTGCTGTGAGACTGGATTCTAGGGGCGCAAATTTAGGGGCCAATGCTGTCTGTTATGTGGGAGGGGGGGTGCTGTATCATTCTTTGTAACAGAAAGTGCGGGTGGGCGTCCGCCTGTTTGGGTACTTTGGTCCTGTACGGTGGGTAGAGGTCGCTGTGCGTGAATACATTCTTCTCTCATACAGCATGGGACCACTAATTCGTTAATCTTTGCTCTCAAATCCCCTATGCCTTGTCTAAGCAGGACAACAAGCTGGTGTAGACCCTGAGATGAGCTATCCGCCTCCTTACCGCTTGCTCTTTCGAGTCCTAACAATCTTGCAGTAGGCCTGGGCTCAGAAGTCTCCGAAATGTCAGCCAAGACTGCGAACCTGTTTGTACACTGAATTAAAGTTTCAGGTGGGCTGGTTATAAATGGCGGTTTTATGCAGGGGGAGGAACTCATTTTGCTCTAGGATTCTGTTGTTTGTACCCCTTTGGATGCATGCAGTGTTACATTAGTAGGTTTAGTTGTTTTACCCATGGGCTGTCTACTAAACATCGTGGGAACGGTGGGCTTAACTCGAGAGGTGGGGATGTGGACAGGTGATTGGGCATTACTAGTTAGTACAGGTGACTCAGTACTCAATATATCGCCACCCTCAACAATAAGGGTATCAATCCTGTCCATTACACAATTGTTTTTAACCCGTTTGTTTAACTTTTTGGCTCTCTTCCCAGACCCTACCCCCACCTGCGAGCCACTGCTTGCAGACGACCCCTCCATTGCTTTCCTTTTGCCCATGCTACAACCAACATGAAGTAATTACAGGTCGCAAAACAGAGTTCTGCAGCTCTCCTAAACTACACAGACCGCCATGAGGGAAGTTGAATGGCTATCCGAATCAAGTGTCCCATGAAGAGATGGAGCGCAATGGCCACAGAAGTGAGATGTAGTAGTGGGGCACAGTACCTCAAGTTCTACTGGCGGGCACAAGATGGTCCTCTGGTGGATGAAAGGGTGGGGCACTGAGTCTTGGCCTCCCCCCTCGACCCGACTGCTGCTGCAAAAGAATAACGGGCGTCCCGTGCTGCGGGAGCCCACTCGAACTTTTGTAGTTGGTGCCTCCTTGTGCGGCTGCTGACACGGTGCGGGGCACTCTGGGGCACTGAGTCCTGGCCTTTCCTCTTGACCCGACTGCTGCTGCAAAAGAATGACGGGTGTCCCGTGCTGCGGGAGCGTGCTCAAGCTTATGTAGTTGGCGTCTCCTGGCGCGGCTGCTGACGCGGTGCGGGGCACTCTGGGGTACTGAGTCCTGGCCTCCCCTCTCGACCGACTGCTGCGCAAAAGAAGGACGGGCGTCCCGCGCTGCCGGAGCCCGCTCGAGCTTTTGTAGTTGGCACCTTCCGGCGCGGCTGCTGATGCGGTGCGGGGCACTCTGGGGCACTGAGTCCTGGCCTCCCCTCTCGACCCGACTGCTGCTGCAAAAGAATGATGGGCGTCCTCGCTGCGGGAGCCAGTTCGATCTTTTGTAGTTGGCGCCTCCTGGCACGGCTGCTGACGTGGTGCGGGGCACTCTTGGGCACTGAGTCCTGGCCTCCCCTCTCGACCCGACTGCTGCTGCAATAGATTCATACATTGTTCCACTGTACCCCTGCCTTTGCGAAAACCAAATTGTAATTCTAACAACACTTCCTATTTTTCCAACCAGGTTGCTAGGCAATCTAAAATTACTTTACCCATTATTTTTGCTGCAGAATCCAACAAAGAAATTGGGCGATAACATCCCGGGTCTTCCGTAGCACCTTTTTTAAAAATTGGCAATATCACTGCAGTTGACAATGAGTGTGGTTAACCTACCCTTATGGCCACATATAACACTCCGGTTAAAATTTTCACCTATGCACCCGGGTCTGACTTATAGATTTCCACAGGTATCCGATCGAGACCGAGAGCTTTCCTGGCGGATATTCCCTCAATTGCTTTCTGAACCTCTTTTACATCCAGTTAAATCGAGTGGTAAAGCACTCGGTACTCAGGAAGGGCCTATGTGTTCAGTAACAACCTCGGAATATATTTGTTCAAAGTGACTAGCACACCGGTCGGCTGGAATTACACACTCTCCTTTTGTCGTAATATTATCTTTGAAAAAGCAGCTGTTTTACCACTTTCCAAAATTTTGCACTATCGGCTTGTGAGCTGGCCTGTGCTAGATCGTTCCACGCCTGCTCCCTTAAAGCAGCCTTCCTTGATTTTAAAGCTAAATCATATGCTTTTTTACAGGTTTTAATCAGATCAGGATCTCTAGGTGCGCTTTTTATAGCAACCATAAGGGCTTTATGGACTTTGGAGCAATCAGCTTTTAAACCACTTTGTCTCATTTGTTCCTGACTTGCATATAGATGCATCAAGCATCCATTCAGCGAATCCCAAATAGCGAAAAATAACGAATCGCTATTTAGAATTCGCAGAATGGGATGTATCATCCAAATCGCTAAATATCTGCGAATCGCAACCGGCCGCAATTGACAAAAGCGAATCCGCAAAAATCCCGACAAAATCGCAGAATTGGCTGTTTCCAACCCAACGTGAAGTCGCATTGTGAGCACAATGATGACATCACTACCAGGAAGTAGCCTGCTCCATGCATCATTTGGATCACAGAGCTGGATACAGGAGGAGGCAGAGCTCTGAGCTCCAAGAGACACACCCTGCAGTGCCAATACAGGATTTAAAAAAAAATAAGCACAATGTCCCAGGAAGCTGCAGGACCAAGTGAGAAACCCAGGCAGCGCAAAATAAAATTTAGAGAAAAAGAACTGGAGTACCTGATAGAAGGAGTGAGCAGGGACCATGAACAACTGTTTGGAAAGCTGTCCCGGAAGGTGCCCGAGGCTACCAAGAGGCGCATCTGGGTGCGCATCAAGGCCAAGGTGAATGCAGTGGGAGTCACACACCGGTCCATCGATGACCTAAGAAAGAGGTGGTACGACCTCAGAGGCCATGCCAAGGAGCGGAAAGCAGAGAGACTGGGGGAGACAAGGGCCATGGGAGGGGGACACACCACAGTCCCTGAAAACACACCCATGGAGGACACCATCCACCCTGAAGCCTGTGTGGGCATCACTCAACTGCACACCTCCCGCGCCACACACCAATCTCAAGGTAAGAGCCATGCTACTGCGACCCCGTACCCTAACAATGCCCATGCCCCCAGTGCAATCCATATCTGTAAGAGACGGTGCTATCACAGCTGCAACAGTTTACCGATCGGCTCGCAGGTTATTTAAGACGGTAAGGTTGCTTGCAACATTGCAATATCGTACGAATTCAGGAAGATGACGGCGGTGGAGGCGGCGTGTTAAGGGGATTAGAAAATCTTTTGGATTCTTTGAAAGCGCTGGAATGCTCCTATGACGATCAGGAAACTGAATTTGCAAGTGTACAAATACATAAAAAGGTGGCGTCTCCTCCACATCATTGAGTAGAAGAAATACATCAAAGCCGCCCCCCGCCGTATTCTGCCAATAGGCAGATTAAACAGCTGCTGGCTGTTTGTCCTATTCGGACTAATAACAATGTATATCTGACTGCGCCTAACCGCCAGATTACGTGTCAGAGTGTAGTCATCCTCAAAAAAAATATATCTACAACATTGCCCATTTTGTGACAGAGACTCACATTTCAGGTTCAGAGGCCCTATAACGCACTGTATCTGTCTTGGTCCTAAAGAAGATGGTCCGCACTCCTGCTATTTCCACCGAAACGCGTCGACCCTCCTTTTCTTTTTTTAAATCTCATGACTGTGGTCATGTAGTGGACGTTAGATTCAATGCTATAGGACACACTCGTTGTTGCTTTTGTGATGGGATGGATGTTTAGGTAGTATGTATGTGTTGTGCGTGTGTGGCTCTTTACCTGTGTTGTACATATTTAACTGTGTTTTCATGAACTTAAATGGACATATATGCATAGTTTGATAAATTTTCTCTGAAGTCTTTGTGTAATATGCATACTTTTTTATAAGTGTTACATTTGTAAACTATGACAAAAATGAAGAAAAAATTTGAATTTTTTTTACTGAAAATGAAATAAAATGAAAAACAATTTACATTTCGTGTAGACATTGTTGGTATATGCCCTGTGGTTGAGAGAAAACTCCAATGAGGAATGTATTTATAGGTCAAGAGGGAGCTTCTTTCATTTGCCAATCCATATTTGTAACCACAGTATTACAGTCCCTGCTCCTCCCAAACGCCCAAATGCATTGTGGAACCTGTAGTGTGTAAATGTGCTCTGATAGCCACACACAGCCAGAATAGTCAAGTAACACAGACCCCTAAAGCCAGTCAGGGAATGCAGACATCAAGCAATAGCGAGCCTGCATGCATGTTGCTACATCCCAGGTACCTGAATCATATCATTAATCATGCACTCATCCGCATCGCAGGTGCTGCGGATGCTGACACGTCTGACAGTGAGATACTCCACATTGTGGAGACACCTGATGAGACAGAGGGAGAGAGCCAGACTGCACCTGCACCTGCACCGAATCCCAAGGCCACCCCAGCAGCTAGAGGTGGAGCACAACCTCACCTCTCGGCGCGTATGGCAGTGGAGCAGACCACACCCCCACCCAGGAGGCAAATACGACGCACACCAAGTGTGCGGGCCCACACCAGCAGCAGGTCAAGGCAGCAGCGCTCCGTGCCCACCACAGCAGACATGAAGCAACAAGCACACAACGTGGGCCTGGGCATTGAGGCTCAGATGCTTGCTGTGCACCGGCACATGGCAGCAATGCAGCTGCAGCTATATAAAACAGCACGCACCATTAGTCTCCTCACAGAGAGTGTGCAGGAACTGACCACGGTGGTGAAGGAGAGCAACCAGCTGATGGTAGCGCAGCAGGACACCACCCGCAGACGCCACAGGCAGCTGCTCACACGGCTGTCAGCCTACACACGTTCCAATCACCTGATTGGGAATGCCACTTAGCAGCTCTCGCGCAGATCATTGGCCATGCAAATCCAGATGGTCCAATGCTGTGCTGACATTGCAACGGCCCTGGAGCAGGTCACCAACGCTGTGGAGCACCAACAGGCGGCACACCATAGCAATGCTGGGAGGGATGATGCCAGCAAAGGAACATCTAGCCTCAGCAGCCTGTCTGTGAAAACAGAAATGCGGCGCAGTGCCCAGGCCAACACTGAATCCTGACATGACCTGCCTAACGTGGAGGGTGAGAGGCGACAGGGTGCGTCCGGCAGGAGGTGCTGGTAACTTTACATTTCCAGCAGTGCCATGGTGAGGTAACCATGCATGCCAGCTCGGGTTACATGATGTCTGAAAACAGTACCCCCATTTTTTGCTGATGAAAGCACATCGAGACCTTGTGATTCAAACAATAGCTTTATTTTTTAAAACAAATCTTCCTCAAGTCAATCATTGTTGTGGCTTGCATGAGTGCAGTGTTGTGTGAGGGTTATGGATGCACTAGAAATAGTTCTGTGTGATGTGCGTGCCGCGCATTTGACCTTCAGCAGGATTCTCCCCGTCCGCATGATGCACATGTGCAGGTGGCAGGTCGTCCCCCTCCGACTCACTACCAGACACCTCAACAGGTATTCTCCGCTTGGTGGCAATATTGTGCTGCATGGCGCACACGGCAACGATGTGGCAGCAGATCTCGGGCCGGTATTTGAGGGTCCCACCAGTCTTGTGGATGATGCGGAATCTGCTCTTTAACATGCCAAATGTTCGCTCGATCACATTTCTGGTGTGTATATGCGCACCATTGTACCTCCGTTCCTGTGGTGTTGCTGGGTTGAGGTATTGAGTGAGGAGGTATTCACGGAGGGCGTAGACGCTGTCACCTGAAGGGAGGAGCAGAGGATCCATGCCTGTTATGCGCGGAAACATGGGCTTAACATTCTATATAAGGGCATGTGTACTTACCTAGGAGATGTCCCTCGCCAAATTCACCCCTGGCCAAGCGGGTGTGTATGCCGCTGTGCCGGAAGATAAACAAATCATGCGTGCTCCCTGGGTATTGTGCCACAATGTCTGTGATGATGGTTTTCGAATTTCAGACCACCTGAATAATGAGGGAGTGATATGACTTGCGGTTCCGGTAGATGTATTCGGTCTCTGTGGGTGGACAGATGTGTATGTGGGTGCAGTCAATGCAGCCAATTACATGGGGGAAATGGGAAATTTGATAGAAGTCATGTTTGGTTTGCATTAAGTCCTGTTGGGTTGTTGGTAAGGTGATGTGTTGATGGATCTGGCTCGCATGGCGTTCAGGAAACTCTGTAGGCAGCGTGAAAGTGTACTCTGGGATACACCCCCTGCAACTGCGACTATCCCCTGGAAGCTTCCGGAGGCCAGGAGGTGCAGGCAGCACAGGACCTGCACATGGGTGGGCACGGCATTGGTCCTCCGTGTTGGGTGCTGCATCAGGGGCTCACGGTCTCTGATGAGCTTCAGGATCATAGCCCCATTGAGCCTGTATTTGGAGAAGATCTCATCTTCAGTCTGGCCCAGTAGTGTAATCCGCAGCTGGAAGATGCGTTCATGGATTCTGCGTCTGTTCTGTGCTGCAGCCTGGAGCCTCAGCCACCTTGCCACTATGTAGAGACCTGCCATTGTGACTTTCCTCATGCTCCTCATGAGCCTCCTTCAGTGTGTTTGATTTAGCCAACACCTGTTTGTGATTTCAGATTATTTTTATTTTTTCCCCACTTTGACTTCATGGTTACCACCTGGTTTAGCTTCTCCTTAAATTGCAACTCGTAAATAGCGAAAAATTGTATTTTCGCTATTTGCGAGTTTAGATGCATGCAGATAGCGATTTGTTTGGGAATTCGCAATGAAATTCGCAGATTATGTGGCGATTAGGTTATGTTATGCTATGTTATGTTATGTTAAAAACTCTTATAGAGCGCACTTACACCCAACAGTTTCATGGCGCTAGAGGCAGAATGGAGACAGACAGGAAAAAGTGCTGGCAACAGGAGAAAGAAAAGAAAAACAAAAGAAGGGAAAGGATACCTAGTCGTAAGCCTTGCGGAACAGGTAGGTTTTCATGAGAGATCTGAAATGGGCGTAAGAGGTAGTGAGTCTAAGCTCTAAGGGAAGCACGTTCCAGAGAGAAGGAGCCAGGAACGAAAATCTGAGGCCTCCATACTTCTTACGCTTAAAAGTGGGAATTGTAAGCAAAGCAAGATGGGAGGACCGAAGGTTGCGCATTGGGGAGTAATGATGGAGAAGAGAGGAAATAAAGACAGTACCAAGGCCGGTCAGGGCTTTAAAGATGGTACAGCCTAGTTTGAACTCACAGCGCTTGGCTACTGGGAGCCAATGGAGAGTTTTAAGCAAGGGACGGACATGGTGGTGTCTAGGCTGATGAAAGATCGGTCTTGCAGCCTGGTTCTGTACAAGCTGCAAATGGTTCAGCTGGTAGGCAGGGATGCCAACATAAAGGGAATTGGCATAATCTAACCTGGAGATTGCGAGAGCCAATGATGCCAAGGTGAGGGCTTCCGTCGTCAGGAAGCGAGATATCTTCCGGACCTTACGTAAATGAAAGAAGCTGGACGAGACCACAGCGTTGATCTAGGGCTTCATCGCAAGATCTTTACAAATAATGACTCCAAGGCTTTTTGCAGAGTCAACAGGGAGGGGAGGAAGGCCCAGACATGGGGGCCAAAAGTTAGAATTCCAAGGGTTGGAAGCACCTCCGATGAGGACCAACTCGGTCTTGTCTGGGTTGAGCTTCAAATGGTTTCCCCCATCCAGTCGCTAATAAAGCACAGAATAGATTGAAAATGGTGGATGGATTGGGCCAAGGAGTCAATATTGAAGACCAGCTGGATATCATCTGCATAATTAAATGCAGTGACATTACAGCCTCGTAGAGAGCGGATAAGAGGGGAAGGTACAAATTAAAAAGGAGAGGGGAAAGAGAAGAGACCTGAGGGACACCACATGTCAACCTGACTTTATCGGCGGAAGAATGGGAGAGACGGACAGCCTGGTAACGATCGCTTAAAAAAGAGCGGACCCACACGAGGGCCGGGCCCTTGACACCAGCCTCACTGACAAGGCCGACCAGGATGTCATGGTCGACCGTGTCAAATGCGGCTGATAAGTCCAGGAGCACCAGGATCTGGTTAGTCTTAAGGTCCGCCCCCCTTCGCAGCTCTCCATCACAGAAAGTATGACCGATTCAGTAGAATGGGCGGGTCTAAAATCCGCCTGCTGAGGGGCGAGAAATTGAGTACGTTCAATGAAGGAGCTCAAAAAGTTGGTGACATGGGCTTCCAATACTTTGCTGAGGTAGGGGAGCAAGGAAATGGGACGACAATTACTCATAATAGACGGATCAGCGTTGGGTTTCTTTAAAATGGGCACAACTTCTGCGATCTTAAAGGAGCTGGGAACCGCGCCCATTCTAAGTAAGTTATTAAGAAGTGTCAGAGGGGGCATAGGACAAGCAGTGAAGGCCTCTTGCAAGATGTGAGGGGGACAGCAATCAGTGGGGGAACCAGAGGCCACCCTTTTTAGCAGGGCCGAGAATTCCTCCTCCGAGATCGGAGGTACTTGATTAACTGAGTGGGGATTGGAGGTGGCAGGGGTAGTCAACAAGATGGGAGAGGCTTAGGGAGTACTACTGGCAATACTATTTTTAATGTTTGCTATTTTGTCGACAAAAAAGAAGTTAAGGGAGTCACAAAGGGCCTGAGAAGGGAGGGGTTTTATAGTCACCCTATCAGGATGCGACAATTCTTCCACGATAGAGAAGATGTCTTTAGCTTTGGAAGCCGAGTCTATGATTTTGTTGGAGAAATATTAGGTTTTTGCCTGTAGAATGCCAAGCTTATACTCTTTAAGCAGAGCCACAAATATCAGCTTCTTATCGGGGGCATAGCCTCGCCGCCAGCCACACTCGGCCTGTCTAAGCTTGAGTTTCATATTTTTAAGTTCCTGGGAGAACCATCTTTGCGCGTCATGGGGGCTCTTTAATTTGAAGCGTTTAAGAGGGGCTACAGTGTCACTAGCTGATTCGAGCCAATGCCTTAGGCCCGATGCCTGGACATCTAGAGAGTCGCACTCAACATTGGGGGACACCCTGAGAAGGGTGACAAATTCGCCAAGATCGGCCCTATTCCAGTTCCTGGCTAAAAGGTTTCCCTCGAGAGTTCGGCTGGTGCGAGATGTAATAGCAAAGGAAAATGAAATTATAAAATGGTCAGACCAGGGACAAGGAAAAATAAGGGGTGTGGAAATATCCAGGTTGGAGGTCCATATCTGATCTAAGATATGGCCCTTGATGTGGGTAGGTGAGCGAATGTGTTGAGAGCAGTTCATACCGACTAACAAGTCGGTAAAAGTAGATGAACACGCGCTCTCTCTGACATCAGAGGGCCAGTAATTAAAATCCCCTATAATCAGGATTTTTGAATTATTTATTACCAGCTGGGAAATCATGTCACCAAACAGAGAGGGGAAACTGGGCATAGGCTGAGGAGGTCGATACATAAGGACACAGATAAAAGGGGCCACCGGGGAATCAAGTCTTAAAATAAGGCAGTCAACCATGGGGATGGGGGCCACATCTATCGAGGAGAATCTAAGGGAATGTTTGATAATGGCTGCAACCCCACCGCCCGACTTGCCTGGGGGTCTATTGGCTTGAACAATGTAGTAGCCCGGAGGAACTGCCGCGAGAATGTCAGGAAATGACTCCTCGTTAAGCCAAGTTTCGGTAACCATTATTAGGTATTAAGGAATCGTAGTGGGGGTTTCTATGGGTTTAGCGATTCTTTGTTTTGCGATTTCGCTAAATATTGCTTTTCCACTTCATGCATTGCGGAAGGTGATTTTGCTATCGCAAATGCTGTTTCGCAGCGATTGCGATCGCAAATTCGCTTGATGCATCTATGCCTTGATCTTTTTACTAGTTAATTTTTTTACCAATTAGCTTACTTAATTTATCATAAGTCTCTAGTACTTCTATTGGCTCGCTGTGAACATTTAGGCAGCGCTCAATTTCCTCTGTGCCCTCAGTATATAACTCAGCTAAAAAGAGCCCCAGAATAATTTTCTCCCATCTTATTTTCCGATCCTGGGCCGTAGAAAAAGTCCCCATTTGCCAAGGTTTTTGGCTCCACTCCCCGAAAGACCAAAACACCTTTAGTTTCCACAGTAATGGGATTATGGTCGCTAAACCGGTTTGAACCAACCTGACCTCCCGCATATGTTGATATAAGGGGGATGAAATTACAACCTAATTTATAGTGGAACTGCATCCTCTACCAAAAAAACATGGTATCACCTCTGCTTACTCCTCAGGCTGTAGACAGTACAAATTATTATTGGCTAGTAAGCTATCAAGCCCAGTACCTTGGATGGAGTGTTTAAAATGGGCCACAGGTGGTAAATCTTCATAACTCTCCCTATCTAACAGACAATTCAATTTATATTGGTGTATACTAAAATTCCCCATTATTACTAATTTGTAGGGAGTATACAGCCAGATTCATCAACCCAAATTGCGATCGCAACAGCTGCGAAATAGCTATTGCGATCGCAATTCCATAAATCGCAATAAATGAAACAAAACATGACCAAATTGCAAATTCGCAAAACATAATTTGCGAATTCGCAAAGAAAATCGCAGAATCAAGGTGGAACCCCCTTAGCGAATCGGAAATAGCGAGTTCCCAACGAATCTGCGATTTTCTTTGTGAATTCCCAAATTATTCGCAAACCCAATGCATGAAAAATCGCAAAATGCGAAAAACCCAAAAATCGCATTTTGCGAGGCACAAATTAAGGAGAAGCCAAACCAAGTGGTAACCATGAAGTTAAAAAAAAAAACAAGAAAAAAATCCTAATTAGCCACAGGTGCGGGGCTGTTCAAACACACTTAAGGAGATACAGTAGGAGCATGAGGACATTCACAATGCCAGGACTGGTGGTAAGGCGGCGAAGGCTCCAGGCTGCAGCAAGGAACAGACGCAGGATCCAGGAGCGAATTTTCCGCCAGCGGATCACACTACTGGGACAAACTGAGGAGGAAATCTACTCAAAGTACCAGCTGAATGGGGCAATGATTACAAAGCTCATCCGGGACCTTGACCCCCTGATGCAGCACCCAACGAGGAGGACCAATGCCGTGCCCACCCATGTCCAGGTCTTGGGCAGCCTGCACCTCCTGGCCTCCGGAAGCTTCCAGGGGATAGTTGCCGTTGCAGAGGGGATCTCCTAGAGCACCATGTCCCGCTGCCTAAGGAGTTTCCTGGAGGCCATGCTGACCCGGCTACACCATTACATCAAATTTCCAACCACCCAACAGGACTTGAATCAAACCAAGCTACAATTTTACAACATAGCGCAATTCCCCCATGTAATTGGATGCATTGACTGTACCCACATCCACATCTGCCCACCCGCAAAGACTGAATACATGTACCGGAACCGCAAGTCCTACCACTCACTGAACATCCAAATGGTGTGCGACGCTAAGACAATCATCACCGACATAGTGGCACAATACCCAGGGAGCACGCATGACTCCTTCATATTCCGGTACAGCGGCATGCACACACGACTGACATGGGGAGACTATGGCGAAGGACACCTTCTAGGTAAGTACACATGCCAACAAACAGTACACAAGACCATGTAGCTGCGCATGACAGGCAGTCACCCTCTGCTCCTTTCATTCAGGTGACAGCGCAGATGGCCTCCGTGAGTACCTCCTCATCCCATACCTCAACCCTGCCACACCACAGTAACGGTGTTACAATGCAGCACACATTCGCACTCGAAATTGCATTGAGCAGACATTTGGGCTATTAAAGAGCCGATTACGCATTCTACACAAGACTGGTGGGGCCCTCAAATACCAGCCTGAGGTCTGATGCCGCATCGTGGCCGTGTGTGCAATACTCCACAACATTGCTACCAAGAGGAGGATACCTGTGGATATCTCAGGCAGTGAGTTGGAAGGGGACAATCGCCAACCTGCACATGTGCATCATGCACGCAGGGAGAATCCTGCTGAAGGACACAGGCGCCGCAACCAAATCACAATGAACTGTTTCTAGTGCACCCATTCCCCTCACACAACACTGCACTCATGCATGACAAATGTAATAATGACATGAGTTGGATTAACGTGTGACCATAAATTCTTATTGTTCATTCACAATAATGTGTACGTAATTTTGCTTGATATGACATGCGAACTGTATTCCGTCATACAGCCCCATGAAGGGGTAGAGGGCTTGCTTGTGCAATCAGCATGGCCCTGCAGACAGAGTTCAATGTGTCACAGGTGCCTCCCGCCGGACACACCCAGTCGCCTCTCCGTGTCCTCCACAACACTGTTGGCCCGTGATGCTGCAGTGGGCCTGCTGCTGCGGCGGCGTTCCATTACCTGCGGCAAGGACATGCTGCTGTGACTGGAAGTGCCCTCGCTGGCATCATCCCCCCCACCTGCTTCACCATGGCCAGTCGCCTGCAGACTCTGCACAGCTGTTGTCACCTGTTCAAGGGCCCTGGCGACGTCCTGGCAACATTGGACCATCTGCACCTGCATCGCAAGAGAGCGGCGCGAAAGTTGGGAGGTGGCATTTCCAATTATGTGATTGGACCTGGTGTAGGCTGACAGGCGGGTCAGCAGCTGGCGGTGGCGGCGGCGGGTGATATCCTGCTGGGATACCATTTTTTCATTTCAAAAGCTTTATTCGAATTGTAGAAACAAATTCATAAAATAATACAGATAAAAATCACATTTATGAAAGACAAATCTAATACAGCTTAAATGACTACGTATTATATGTACAGTTAAAAAGACAAAAAAGTCTATTAAAAACCTTTTAAAAAAAGTAAAAAGCATAATAAAATATACAACTAACAAGTATAGAAATTCATTTTAGGTTGTGAGCATTCCAGCTACTGGAGACGTACGAATACAAAAATTCCGGTTACATCGTTTTCTAAACCTAACGATTGCTCTCAAGAAAGAGGATACAATACCAACGGTGAACTGATTGTCTAGGGATCTTAATTTGCCATATGCCCCTCTACAGGACCTCACGCCCGATAATACAAGCAGAGGTTTCAGCAATTTCTTCCTAGGATGGCTATAAAAAGTGCAAAAGAAAATACAATGTATATTTGACTGGTATAAAACATAATCACAAGGACATGTTCTTTTTTCTTTTGACCAGTCATTGCACTGTGGGAAGGTAACAAGTCTGTAAAAGAGGTAGTAGGTCAGGAGAATACGATTGGAATGGGGGTTGCTCAATCAAAAGGTACAACTGGATCCCCTCATACACTTTTATCAGATCATGCTCCATGACAGTCTTCTTACATCTTTCTTCCCGCCATCTTTTGCTCTCAAGATGTCGTATGAGGGATTTTTTAAGGGCAGTTCTGGACACGCTCTCCATACTATCTGGGTTGGAGAAGTATTCAGGATGCCCAATTTCATACAACAAATATTTAACATAAGTGAACCATTTGATGTTAGTGGCTCCATCGCATGCCAAAGAATCTTTTATTATCTCTCTATTCAGGCTGGTACATGGATTAACCCACACATTATGCCATAATAAGACCGGGGCTGATTTGATGATGTCCGTAACATATGGCAGGGCCACTTCCGTGTGTGCCACATAAGTTGCCGTACTCTTTGGGACGGCCAGTAGGTACCGTAAAAATCGATTCTCAATACGTTATATAGCCCCCACTGGCTCAATCCCCCAGAGACCAGCCCCATATGTCCCGGTAGAAACACATTTGGCCTTAAAAATCTGCAGTAACTCCCTTATTGGTCTACCGCCTAGTTGTTTAGCGAAATTTACCAGGGCACCAGAGGCTCTGGTAAATGCCAGAGCCCTGGCAGTTACTGCGGGTTTCCATGAGCCCTTTCTCTCAAACTGTACACCCAGGTAACAGAGTCTATCGGCAAGCTCTACCCGTCTACCGTCCAAGGAGATCAGACAGGGTGTTCTTCGTTTCTTGGGACCGCAAGACATGGTATATATCTTAGAAACATTTACTCGGAGACCTCTATTTTTCATGAATTCCGCGAATTTCAACACCGCTTTTTGTAGGCCAGCCTTAGTCTGGGACAGGATTGCCGCGTCATCCGTGTAGAGAAGTATGGGAATGGGCAACCCGTTTACTGTAGGGTAATCGTGGTAGGCTTCAGTCAGGATGGGTCCGTTCTTGTTTATGTATAGAGTAAAGAGCAGGGGAGCAAGAATGCACCCCTGTCTTACTCCTCTATGGATACTAAACATGTCGGAACACTCCCCCATCCTACCGAATCTGACACGTGCACCAGCCCCAATATAGAGCTCTCTAATAAAGGTAAGGATGTGATTGTCCAAACCGATGTCCATTAAAGTTTGCCACGTGATGCCATGATCAACACAATCAAATGAAGAGCTAAGGTCTACAAATGTTATAAAGAGATTGCTTTTTTTGGCATAAGTGTACTTAGCTGTTATTAGAGCTAGGTTTAGTCCCTGTTCGACTGTCCCTCTTCCTGTCCTAAACCCATATTGCCGGTTGGAAAGTATCTCTTGTTCTTCCAACCAATCCTGGATTCGGGCTAGAATGATCCTACCTGCGACCTTCATTAGGCCATCGAGTAGAGAAATTGGCCAATAGCAGGCAGGATCATTCCTGTCCCCCTTTTTATAAATCGGGACAACCACTGCTTCCGACCAGGTGGCAATGAAGCCAATTTTATTTGAAGAGTTCAGTACTCTAGTCAGCATGGGTGCCCAGAGGTCAGGTGTGCTCTTAAAGATGTCAATAGGGACACAGTCCGGCCCCGGGGACTTACCAGCCGGACTTTCTGATAAAGCCTTGATCACCTCTTCCTGATGAAACTGCATACCCAGTGGAAAGGAAGTACATAATTCCTCCACCATCTGAGCCACAGACTCCTTTGGAGATTTCCCTGGGAGGTCTATTTCATTGTACAAGGCCTCAAAGTAGTTAACCCAGTCCTGTGATGTGATGGCATTATCTATCTGGGGGCCCGATTGCCTTGGAGGAATGGGGCGTTGACAGCCTTCCAGAAGGCAGTATTATCTTTTAATTCAGAGGCTGCATGCAAGGCTGACCATGCCTGCAATTTGAGCTCCTTTTTCCTATTTATTAATGCAGTCCGATAGGTGCGCCTTGCTAACTGGACACTTGCTCTAGATTGTGGGCAAGAATGAAGAGCTTTTTTCAAGGCAGCAAGTGCCTTAGTACAGTTTCCATCAAACCATCCCTGGAACCCCTTTGGGAGATTTTGTGGTGTTCTAGTGAGCAGTTGTTTTATGCTAGAACAAAGTTTTATAAATGAGCCAACAATGGCATGGGGATCATCTTCAGGTGAGAGGCAGATTTTTAAATCCTCGTGTGCATTCTTAACAAGTTTTTCTAGGAAATTCGTGGGTGTCACCTTTTCCCATTTAATGCAAAACCCGTTTTTCGCTGCAAGTATTGGATTTAGGTCATATGTGATATTATCTTTGCAGCTTGAATCACCATCCCTAAGCTTCAGTATTACAGAAATGGGATAGTGATCGCTAAGGCCAGTAACGATGATCTTCCAATTGGACACCACACCTGCATAGCGGGTTGACAAAAGAGTGAAATCAATGGTCGAATTTGACCCCCTCCAATTAAAAGTTGGATTAAATATTTTGGGCGGGCAACAAAGTTCATTAATAAAAGAAAGGGAAAATTGAGCTGTTATGATGTTGTACATATCCCCTAATTTCGAGTGGGTAAGGTGACTCATAGCCTCTTCATTATCGTCATCCATACCACATAGACCCGCTGTTCCTCGGGGACATAGTGAGCAATTAAAGTCCCCTACCCACAGCAGAGCCATCTCTCCTGACAAATGTTCTTCAATTTTGATAAGGTCCTTTAAGAGTTTGTTGATGACATGCTCTCTTTGTACAAGGGGAATATTATTATAAAATCTTAAAGGATGTACTTACTGGACATCAAAATTACATCAGAGATAAGAAAATTAGGAAGCTCAAAAGGGATGAAAACGATTACCGAAACGGAAGAATCTTCACATTTGCAAAGAAATTCGATGAAGTTAAGCCCAGAGGAGGTGTAGCTACTCTTCTAAACAAGAATTCAGACACGGTCGTATCAGTCAGTGATTCAGATGCATCAAGTTGTGCTAGTGGTATTAGTGAAAATAGAAGTGAATCCTCACTGACTGCCTTATCCTCAGATAATACTGGCACTGGTTCTGCTTTTTTGCTAGAACTGGAAAGATTCCGCAAGGGAACGAAAACAGCATACAGCCGGCAGAATACAGGAGGAAAAGGACAAGGAGGGGTGGGAGAAAGAACAGGAACAGACGAAAGCAAGAGAGTAACGAGATCAGCATCCCGTGTACAGAAGAAGTAGATTCAGTACCCAACAATGCAAATGTTGAGAAAAATCAGAATGTGAATGGTTTGGCAACTACTGATGATGTTGGTATCATTAATTTGTCTTCAGATATACTCAGTAATGCTGAAATATCCTTATTGAAAAAAGGACTTGGCTTTTGTCCATTGATCAAACCTGATTTTGTTTCCCTACATGTTGATTTGTTCAAGTTTACCCGTAAACTGAAATTAAAATTTTTTTTTGAAACTAACAAAAAAATGTCTTCTGTACCTATATACACTGTTCCCAAGAGTGGTCATTCCATTGCTGATTTACAAACTGTACACACACTCATGGGACTGGATGATAGTATAGAAGATCCACCAGGTATGGAAGATTTGATGGAAGAGTTGGGTATTGAAAACAACTTACTAACAACTAGTGGCCTCAAAAATAAATCCACCTTTGTCCCGCAACTCCCTCCTGATAATCTCATAGACTGTTTCTTCATAGCAGTAACAGAAGACCTTTATAAAATGGAAGACAAATTTAAATGGACTAATTTTGCCAAAAATGACAACTTAAGTGCCTCTGAAAGATCCGCCCTTAAAGAAATATCCAACAAGAATGGTATAGTTTTGAAAGAAGCTGACAAGGGGGGGAACATTGTTTTACTTGATAAAACTGATTATCTAGAAGAGATTGAAAGACTTCTGAGGGACACCAACTCATACACGAAAATTGATAACAATCCAACCCAACAAGTTAATACATGTTTGGATAGAATCTTAAGATACTGGCACAGTGTTGGAGTCATTTCGGATCAGGAAGTTAAATATCTGTTCAATCCTAATCCAATGGCTGCCTACATATACATACTGCCCAAGGTCCATAAAAGCCTGACCAAGCCTCCTGGAAGGCCTATTATTTCTGGCATTGGCAGTCCAACCGAACACATCTCTGAGTATATAGATGCTATTTTACAACCGATTGTGCGTAATCTTCCCTCTTTTATAGAGGATACCAAGGATTTATTAAACAAATTGGAGAACTTAACATGGGTAGATGATGTTTTACTAGTGACTCTGGATGTTTGTGCTTTATATACAAGCATTCCAGTAAATAAGGGGATGGAAGCTTTAACTTTCTATCTATCAAAAAGAGATGCCACCTTATACCAGCACACCCAGATGATACTAGAATTGACCCTCTTTGCACTAAATAACAACTTTTTTGTGCACAATGATACATGGTATCAGCAACATTCGGGTGTAGCAATGGGGGCGAAATTTTCGCCCTCATTTGCTAACATCTACATGGGATTTTTTGAAGAGTTCCATATATGGAAACACGGCCCTACAGAACTATCTAACCGCATTATAATGTGGTGTCGGTTTATAGACGATGTTTTCCTAATATGGGCTGGGGATGAAGCATCACTTAATGAGTTTGTGGCATACATCAATTCCAACTCATACAATCTTAGCTTTACCTTCAACCATAGCAGTACCAATGTTGATTTCCTGGATGCCACACTATAAGTGGGCAATGAGAAATTGGAAAGTAAATTATACAGGAAAACGACTGCCTGCAACTCAATCTTGCACGCAAGTAGTGCCCATCCCGTCTCCCAAATTACAGCTATTCCGTTTGGTGAAATGACCAGAATACGCCGCAATTGCAGTGTTGACAGTGAATTTCAAGATGAAATTTCCACTCTTAAAGATCGTTTTCTTGCTAGAGGATATAAAAAGCCCACACTAGAGAAAGCACACAACCGAATTAACAAGATATCTAGATCAGAAACCCTCAAACGTAAGAATAAACGGCCATCTGGCAAGATGGACAAAGTTACATTCATTACTCAGTACAATGCTTGCAGTAATCAAATATTCAAGACCCTTAACAAACACTGGAAGATCCTCAACTTGGACCCAGACCTCAAGACTCATTTGACCATCAAACCCAAAATTACCTACAAAAGAGGCAGGAGTCTGAGGAATCTGATAAGTCCCTCCATTGTCAGCGCCATTACTCCCCCTATTTCCACCAATATATGGATGCCCGTTAAACCTAAAGGTTTTTACAAATGCACCCAATGCTGCATTTGTCAATTTGCAGATGACAAAAAGAAAAAATTTCAATATAATACCAAGCAAACACATCAGATTAATCAATTTATCAACTGCAATACGAAGTTCACGGTGTATTGCATAGTGTGTCACTGCGGGGAGATATATGTGGGGAGTTCAATTCGACCTCTCAAAGAGAGAATTCAAGAACATATACGTGCCATTCGGAACAACAACACCAGCTATCCCCTAGCAGTTCATTATAATACAGCGCACATAGGCTCTGAAATAATTGCCGTTAAATTTCATGGGATAGATGTAGCCAGGGCAAACCCCAGAGGAGGGGATAGAGTCAATAACCTAAGAAGGTTGGAAACGCAATGGCTAATCAAACTGAGGGCAGTTGACAGAGGATTAAATGTTGATCGAGAATTGCATATATTCCTAAAAGATTAATGATGTGCCAGCATACATAACTGTATCCTATCATTATAAGATAATTCTGTAACTTGTCTTAATGTTGCAGTGACAGTTTGTCACAATGATCAGTTATGTTCTATGAAACATGTGAGGGAATAATATATGCACCCCGGCTGGGGTACACAGAGTTACTATTTATTGATTTATTTGTGCTTTGAAATTATTCTGCTGTTTCCTGCTCATATACTGTTTTTATCTTCTTTATCCATACTCGCTGCTATTACTGAACACATATTCCCATAATCCAACTTGATGGATCAAACAAGATAAGAGGAAAACAAGAGACTAATCAATCGTCCTCTGATACTTTAAACTATTCTGAATATGTTTGCTGATCTGATTCCCGTTTTTTATGTGCTTAATGGTTAAAACATAGCTTGCCGTGTTAATATGCTTTCTCATTCCATGTTACATAATGGCCCCTTCTTTCGCCGCGGTCATTGTGGCTTCCCGTTTTTTGAGTCCTTCCTTCATGACTCCTATTCAGTTACCAGACTTCCGCATTATGTTTCATGCGGTGCACCTGTGGGTGCACGCTGTATAAATAATGACCACCGGTCTGAAGCTCGGCTCCTTGAAACGGACCGTGACACTTGGACACGAGCATTCTTATGTCTCAAGTAAGTACTGATATTGCTAAGCCTGTCGTTCTAAAGCTAAGGGAGATTATATATTTTTTTTATACTGGTCACCTTTTAAACTACACGCGTTTTCTCTTGTTCTCTGGTTCCTTAGATTACAACTTATTATGGTTGTTTGAAGTAATCTGCGCTCATACCTCGCGCTCCTTACAACGCGCTGCACTACAAGGCTTTATTCCATGCCGCCTTTGTTATAGTTTCTCAACATGTGAGTATGTATGTATATATGCTCGTTTGTGTTACTTTGGCCTTTGATCGTGTTAAAACCGTTATCCATGTTTATAATCTGTGCTCACACACAGCGCTCGTTACAATGAGCTGCCATTGCCAGTACTATACTTTGCGCTTTTTAATATGCGCTGCTACTGTCTGCCCTATACTTATCTTGGTTTACCCTATATCTACTGTGATATTCTCACTTATTTTACAATTATCTATAAATTAGGGCCTGTTGAAATAACTCATCTGACAATTTTTTATTATATGTTTTGTTTATTTGGTGACTGCTTAGGTATGAGCGTTTGCTTTATTCAGTCCGTTGCCTGTGTGTCACACTATCATTACTGATAGCGTTTAATGACTCTAGCAGCGGTGTACATTGGTTAGTTATGTTCTGCTTATTTGTCCATTATATAACTGTGTGGTGCACATAGGTTAGTGCCAACTGTTTCATGTGTCTATCATCTATGCGCGGTTCCTGTGTTTCTTAAACTTGCTTGCACAACCTGCAGAACCTGGCATTGGGAGCTCTTTTTAAAATTAGAGTGGCATGTTTCTCGTTTGTTTACGACACTAGAGGTAGTATGAACGCGCTTCAGTGTTCTGCTACACCCTTATGGCATGTGTTGCTTACTTCTCCAAGGGCGTATTAATGTATATAGAATTTTGTGTCTTCAATCTTGCACTTTGTATATGCTAATTTTGCGACGACAGTTTCTCCTATCTAACTAGAAGTGGGGGTTTTTCGACCACTAAGCCAATCATCTGCATACGGTGCTGTTCTATATCCAGTCCATCTTTGACCAGTTGCAGAAAAACTTGTATCCGCACCGCTTTATTTACTACGGTGAGATTTCCAATAATATTGCTATCTTGCTGTTTAGCTTATATGGCAGGTGGCTCCTCAATATTTTTAATATGTATTGGTGACAAATGATCTTTGACAGGCATTCGTATAATGACCTGTTGTGTAGGCCATAACTGTTTTTCAGCTTATACTAATACAGCCCCACGTTTCTAGATCCCTTAAACTGTTAAACCTAGCGATCTTTGGTTTTTAATCTTTGCACATTATGTCTATATCTTTGACTGTTCACTATGCCTCCAAAATCTACTTTACATCTCCAGTGCCAACTGACAATGACTCGTATTTTCAACTCAGGTGACCCATTCTTGAATCTCTAGCAGTGCACCCCACAACGTCCATCTCTGAAACCTCCAGCTCCACACATGATATATGGTAGGGGCTTGCTTTCTTTTCTATCTTTTCTTTTCTAGTAATTCTTAAATTTCTAAAATACATTTTTTAGTTGTTTAACCCTTATTATGCTTTATTATCAGGCTTCTCTTTAGCACATATACCTTGTTCAGTAGGCTGTTATGTGCTGTTATGTGCTCCGGTATTTGTCCACATTGTTGTTATATATAGTTGGTCTGTACATAAACTATGCTCCTTGGTGATTTGTTAAGGTTCTTGTATATATGTGTAATGGTCTTATTGTTTTTATATATGTGTCATTGTAACAATGTTTATGTTCTTGTAAATATTGTGTACATGTTTTTATATGTAAATCATCTTAATGTTTGTATTTAATACTTCCAGCCTTGATAAAGTCTCAGCAAGAGACGAAACACGTGTTGGCGAACGATATGCTGGATTAATCTTTTATGAAATCCTGAATAAAGAAAATTTGAAGAACACAGACTTGGACCTCCAACTATATTGGCATTAGATTTGTTGATCCCATCCTTTATAACAAAGAAGTTGTTTTTTGCACAATTACAACTGAGTGTGCTTGTTCGGACACTTTTGTGTACAAAAACTTGAGTGTAGAGGGCTATACATTAAAGCTCAGTACTATAACAACTTGGAGTGCTGTAATTAGAATCTCCCCATTTATCTTCATTCAGGCTCTCCCCTTGTGTTTGCCTAAAGCACCTCTGGATAGTAGGTGCATAGATTTTCTTTAGCACCCAAGAAACCATTATGATTTTTTGCTGTTTCTTAAAATATTTCGTGTACTACTGTTAGATGCGTATTTGTGGTTCATAGAATAGTGCGGACATTTCCCTCGGGAAACACTACTATCCTCCTCTTTTATAAAAGTTTACCATCACTAGATTTTGCAGGTGTCGCCATGATGAAATTAGGATCTGGTAATAATCATTTGTGGAGAATTTAACATTGGAGGGTCCAGTAGTAGTTGAAATATACGTACATAGACCACCCTTGTGTCTTCCACTTAGACTAGGTATAGCTGGAGTAAAAAAAGTTTTGTATCCCACCATGTGTAGTTCTTTATTAGCCCATGTTTCTTGCAGGCATATTATGCCATGACTTAGAATCAGTGATTGCCACATCGGATCATTGATTTTGGTGGACAGACCTGCCACATTCCAGGTTATAATACTTCTGGAAGATACAGTTTCCAATAAAGTATGCAGTTTCGACGGGTTCAGGGAGAATAAAATCTTCGCTACCTACTAGTGGCACGGGACAAATGAACTGTTTGCTCCCTGGTGAAATTACTGTGTGGTTACTTATAGTTGACTGAGGTACATGCGCCTTAAGTCCCACTGTACAGTTAGGAGATTGGGCACAATTAAGTGGGTTTATACAAGATGGTAAAGAGTTTATAGGACCTATTTCGTGAATTTGATTGGGATTGTCTAAAAAACTGATTGCTATATTAAGATGTTTTATAGCATTAGGTTTAGCATTTTTTTTATTCGAATGATAATTCTTAATGCTATTAGCAAGAGTACCATTTATAACAGGGGTCATTGAATCAGGCTGGTCTATATTGAGAACATTGTTTTTCTCGCTCCCATGCCTCATGCCATTTCTCCTACCGTCCTGTATGGGGATCTCTCTAGTGTGGGAACTTTTACTTGATTCCTCATTAGACTGTGATGGAAAGGATGACCAGTCCCTATGATCTTGTGAGCATGGGACCGTAGATCTGTCACGATTAAGTCAATCTACTCCGTCTAGTCCTGTGAAGGCATCGAATCTATTAGCAATCCGAATTTGAAAAATGGGGGCCCCTTAAAATCTCTGGTAAGCGCTCTTTGTGATATTATCCTGAAGTAATAGGGACCTTGGATAGAAATAGCTCAAGTCGCGAATCTGGATCCCATCCCCACCACTTTCATGGTACTAGTCATTTAAGTACGGGATAACCCTACGGTCCCAAAAGTTAATTATTACGACATCACCTCTGGTGTCTTTAGGCCTCTGTCCCACCCAATCCAGCCTTCTCGCAAAAAGAATTTCCCCATTAATGTTAGGTGGTAGTAGTCTATTTATTCTCAGCCAGTAGATGACTTTGTTTTTAAGTTCCCTGTAACCTTCAGTTTTCCCTATTGGTAGTTCTGGGACCCTGGTTAATACTGCAGTGTATGGGGCTGACTCTGGTGGGAGGTCAATTTGCACAATGGGGCGAATATTTTTGCTATTGTTTAAGTTGGCCCTATCATTTTTTCCTCGTGTGGTAGATGAGACAGTTTCATGTCTCACTAGTCCGTCTGTCCTTGATAGTTTGGTTTTGCCTATATCTCCCTTTGTTGCCACAGGCCTGGTTTCATTTCCCTGATGACCCTCTGCTCTAGTCGTTCTTTTAGCAGCAATTGGAATCTGAGTTTTATCTATCAGTGTATGTGCATGTTCTAAAGTGTTCATGGTGTTACTGTTTTAAATATCCCAGGTTCCACTGTCATAGGTTTGATAACTCCATTGTTAGATAGATCCCTCAATAGGCCTATGTTTAATTTAACAGCTGCCTCAATTGTACCTAGTTGCTCTGCTATCCTCTTAACTCTTTCAATAAGTGGAAGAAGTAAAGACTTTACTAGGACCTCAATGTTTCCTATGAGCTCATGTGTTGAGAAAGAAGACATTGGGACCTGACCTGGAATTGACTTTTCTGTTGTAATCTCGGTTCCTATGGTTTGATGTTGAGGGGAATATAGATTGGTCTTAGTCATTTTAGCCTGTCTACCCCATGCCTGTTTCCACCTCTTTTTCTCTCTGATGTATGTCCTTTATGATGTATGCTGGGATACCAGGATCTGGCTGTTCTCACGAACAGCTGAGGTCATGCCCTGTATGCATTCTGTGAGCTGGCCCACATTTTGCGCCGTCTTATTCAGCTGCAGGTGGATGGCTGCCAAGTGACGCGCCTGCTTCTGGTGTACTGCGAGCATGCAGCGTTCAATGGTCAGGCCAGGATCCCGTACATGTACCCCCATGCCAGCGCGTGTTGAGGCGTCACACTGCTGGGGGGTCAGTCCGCTGGACTGGGTTCGCACTGTCGCTGTGCGCCTTGTCTGCCTCCTGGCTGCCGGTGTTGTGGCCTGTACCACTGCCATGGGTGTCACTTGGGGTGGTTGCTGGGCACCTGTGGCTGCAGGGGTGGCCCTGTCCACATGGGGAGGTGGTGGTACTGCTGCTGGTGGCGGAGATGGTCCGGGTCATGGTGCAGGATGGCCCTCACCCTCGGTGTCCTCATGGTTCTCCTCTATGTGTAGGCCCTCATGGTCGGTGCTGGGTTGGTCAGACGTACCTGTGATGCAAATGGGTGCATGATTAATGATATGTATCTTGCACATGAGATGTTTCTACATGCATACAGGCTTGCATTCCCTGACTGGCTTTAGGAATTACTTTCAATTGACAGGTCTGGCTGTGTGGGGCTATCCGGGAATTTTGGTCACACTACAAGTCCCACAATGCAATAGGGAATTTCAGGTGTGCATGGCCTGCATTAATGGGGTTATCAAATAACTACCTCTGGTGTCATGGGCATTGTTAGGGGATGGGGTCGCAGTCGCATGGCACTTACCTTGGGATTGTTGGGTAGGTCGGGAGGAGTCCAGCTGGGTAACCCCCACGCAGGCTTCAGGATTTACGGTGTCCTCCACAAGGTCTTCCAGTGGAGTGTTGGGTGCAACAGTGGGCTCTCCTCCTCCGGTGGCAAGTCGCTCCCCCAGCCTCTCAGCGATACGCTCTTTGGCACGCCCTCTGAGGTCGTACCACCTCTTTTTTAATTCGTCGATGGAGAGCTGTGTCACCCGACTGCGTTGACCTTTGCGCGGATGCGCAGCCAGATCAGGCACCCTCCGGGAGTCCTTCCCAAAAAGGCGAGCATGGTCCTTAGAGACTCCCTCAATGAGGTACTCCAGTTCCTGCTCAGAGAATTTTATTTTCCTCTTTCTTCCTGGAGCACTGCTCCCTGCTGCTTCCTGGGACATTGTCAGTTGTTCTTTGTGTCCTGGTGTGGGCTGCATGTAGTCTGTAGTGGAGCTCTGGCCAGTGCTGCTTCCACTTTCAGTCTTAATTACCGATGACCACTGTTCTTTATCTTTTTTGCCTTCAGACCAGCAATATTCCATGTCATAAAGGTGCATACCAGGGATCTGTCACTTTGTCACATAGTGATTGGGACGGGCTAAACAAGTGTACTCTTACTGGATGACTTATACTAACTGTAGTCACTGAAGCCATTGGCTGTCAATCCACACTATCCAGGTTCCTTAATGGTGCAATCTATTTGTGAGGGAAATTAATGTGTTCCTAGCAGAGCTCACTACTTATGTTTGTGATGCCCTCCCTGGGGGCTGGATGTATCTGTTGCCCTCCAGCCTGGAGTGTAGTGGCCCTTCTGGATAAAAAAAGGAAAGACTAGACATTAACTACCAGTTCTCCAAGGATGTTAAATTCATTTAGACATTAATTCATTCTAACAAGTGTCATAATTCAGGAATAGGAACTATGTAAGGCAATAATGCAGGTTCAGTTCACATGATTCTTCTCATCTGCTCACTGCAATTAGCTTCCTTCCAAAAGCTTCTAATCAAGAACTATATTATGAATTTTCTGCCGCAAATTCATGTTTGAATGTTTTCTCTGTGCTTGATGTGTACAGGCTTGACTCATTTAAAACCAAGTGACTATATGGCAGTCAAAGTCTTACACTGTGTTCCACTATCTAAACATTTTAAGAAAATAATTTATAAAATTGGTAATTTACCTACCATGTGAAGTAATGGCACAGAACCATGCTGGAGGAAGCCTGGGTAGTAACTATGCTTCGTCTTGTTTGTCATTGGTTACAATAACCCCCACTCCAGACACAAAACACATGCAGATAAACATGATGGTGAATTAGTGAAAGCATTTTATTACCTTACGTTTGATAAAACCACTTTTTAATGAGAAGAAATACAGAAAGGGGCAATCGCTTCAAAAAATAAAAAAAGCATTTAAACAATGCCTTAACAGCAACTTACATGCAGCATTATGAGGATATTTGTCCTGCAGAAAGTAGAAAACATAACTTTACCAATAACTCAAATGAAATGAAAAATCGACTTTTCTGTTAAATAACTTGTCTAAACAATACATTTGATATATTTGATATATATTGCGTACAATGCATGCAAAGTGGTTAAGAATGATTACTAGCTTTTCTTATAATATGTCTTTTGTCTATTGCTAATGCGCCTTACATGGAACAATATTATATACAATTGTGATTAAACGATAAAATGGCCACTCCAAATTCGAATATGTAGTCAGGAAGAGCTGCTTAACTCACTGAGCTATTCTGAGCTATTCTACTGGATAGAAATATCAAACAAGGTGTTAGACTGTGGAAAACAATGTGAAGCAGCATGGTGGACATTTTGTGTCTAAGCGCAATTTTCTAAAAACACTAATCCAGGGATGCAGTTAAGTTTAAAGTTCTAATGCTTCTCATTTTACTTTCTTCTCTATCTTCTCAGTGAGTTTTGATAAGCAGGTACAGTAAGGTGGGTCAACTCTCGAAAGTATTTTTTAAGAACCCACTACCTCCAAAATCTTTCAGTCAATATGTTTTTTATCATTTCCTCTTTTTGCCAATGCCACCAATCCATCTTAATACGTGTATGATGTAATGTAAAAAGTCACAAAATTGATCCATACCATTGCACCATAATTCCCAATGCATCCAGAGAGTCTACTGAAAACGAAAGGTATAGATGGGGTTCAAAGCCGACCCAGCATTGTTGACTGAAGAGCCAAGGCTAGACAGGTGATCTGTCAACCACCTCAGCAAATACAAAGTCCTTTGAGAGAGGAGACCCTGATCACCAATTGAGGCACCGCTGTTTTTATTACTTTAGTATATATGCTAAGCATACCCTCAGCAAAGCGGATCTTCTTTTAATCTTTTTGTATGCTTCTTAGTGGTATTAATTTACTTTTCAAAAATAGCATTCATTTAGTGTACATGAAGATTATGTAGTATGCACAAGCCAAAATATTTAAATTAGGGAGGACTATATCTACTTAGATAGAACTTGAATATGAACGAAGATGATCAGTAGTAATCATTTGAATTATTGCAGGAATACCAGTAATGTTCATTGTGAACATTAGTCTAGTTACATTAATTGTGACCATTAAATTAAGGCTTGTAGTTTTCATTGTGAATATTAAATGAAGACTATTAGCATTCAATGTGAGCAGCCAATGAAGACTAGTATCATTGAATGTCAGCACGGACTCGTAGCACTGGTTCTAAGGACTAGGGACCAGGGGCCTCATTTATAGCATTTTGGTGTAGGGCAGCGCAGCAAGGTACCTTGCTTCTCTACCCTACGCCAAAGTGAGGGATCAGGAAAGCACCATTTTTAAGCAATACGGTGCATTCCTGCCCATTCTGCCTGGGCTGGTGCCGTTTTGGCAGCCTAGCACCAATGTAGTCAGCATGGTGCAAGGGTGCCTCCTTTGCAGGCAGGATTGTTTTTGTGCAGAATGAGTCACCTTAATGCACAAAATATTCCTAGTAGGTGTTTTCCTCTTTACACAGAAAGCGGGGAAAAAAGGAGGAATAAACATATTTCTCCTCGCTACGCCCCACCTTGGGAGGCATACAGATTTGATGCTTTTCCAGGTTTACAACACTTTGTAAATCTGTGGCAGATTCAAATTTCATGGGTGATGCATGGGAAAATCCTCTGCAACGCCCATGGAATGCCTGACGAAAGTATGGTGACGCAGCGATTTGCGCTGCGTTGCCTTACTCATGATTTATGAGGCCACTCAAAACCATGCAGGGTGGCTTTGTATGGCTTCATAAATCTTTACGACAGCCCTGTGTCATGCATGTACAAATTTACGTAGTTCAAAAGTGATTCAGGGGCCTCATAAATAAGCTCCTTGATATACAAAGGTATTTTGAGGTCACAAACCCTGTAATAAGCAAAACCACAGGGGTTGTGACTGCAAAATACTTGTGTGCAATGTACAAAAAGCCATTTTGCAATTCGGAGAAGTCATTACAACTTTCAAAATAGCTTTTGCAACCCATTCTGAATTGCAAATAGGAGAGGGAGTGAAAGAGGTGGCACCTTCTACTTGTGAGTTGCAAAGGTACAAATAAATGGTTTGAGGTGGAAATAATGGTTGGGAACCACTGATCTTAAAAGCCAAGGCGTACTCAGCTATAATTCTCGACAAAGTAGAAGTAGATTCGAATACATGTCTGGCCAGCTTAGGATTAGCCAACAGCTTGCCCCACTTGCGTATAATATGAGGTGCTGATGTTGGGAAGGCAAGAGGTGGATTGGTTGGCTGAAGGTAGATACTGGCCAAAATAAACAAGGGATCAAACTAGGCCTGCAAATGGGGGGTTCAACTATCAAATTGGTAATGTCAGAACAGACACCGTCTAGGATGTGCCCTACAGAGTGTGTATGTAGAATAACCAAACAAGACTCCGTTTCGTCCTGTCTAAGACTGATGCAACCCGAAGGTAAGGCCGGACAATATCAGGATTACACGATTCCTTGCGCCATGATCCGGTAATGAAAAGGAAGTCTAGCTGAAGGTCAGTAAGCAAATCATGAATCTCTTGGGCATGTTTGCTCAGAAAGTGGGCGTCAATAAGGCCTCCAAGTATCGATTTCTAATCCAACGTTTCCATAGTGGTGAGAGGTGGCTCTTAAAAGGATCCAAGTACTACTCTACAGTTGCGACATACCACGGGAGCTGTCATCTTGTTTGGAGAAAGAGTGAGGTCACACTGCACAACAGTGTCATTCAGTGCTTTGAAGACGGCAGGTGACATCGAAATGCCTGGTCATAAATGGGCAGGGTGGCTGGTGCTGGTCGTGTTCCGGCTGCTGATGGGTACAGATATGCTTGTCTTTGGTGTACCTTCGGCGCAGACGTTGCGTGCATCCACTGCGTGCCTGCGGTGTTTCACCCATTAAGTATTGGAGCCCAAAATGGAAACTAGAATAAAAAAAACAAAAAATGGATGCTCTGCAAAGGAACTCCAGGAAGTGGAACCCAGTAAAGTGTGGAGTGCAAAGTCGCACGTTCAATTGGCTAAAATTACGATTAAAATGTCACTATTTGCACATGTAAATCATTCAAAAATAGATTCCCACAGTTAAAAAGCATTTTATGCAGTTCACAATCACAGCAAATAAGCCCGGGAAACATCCTTTACGACGCAACTTTTACCACGCAGTACCTTTACAACGCAGGATTTACAACGCAAGTCATTACAACGAATTGCGCTGGGGGGCGCTCTAGGATAGGTAATAGTTTAATTTACTATCCAACACCTTCCCTACTATCCACGGGGACTGGAGTTGGAATAGTAAATTAAACTATTCCCTATCCAGCACCCCCCAACGCAAGTCGTTGTAACGACTTGCGTTGTAAATCCTGCGTTGTAAAGGCATGCGTAGTAAAAGCATGCGTTGTAACAACGTACATCCAATAAGCCTACTCAAAAAGATGTGCATCTGCGGTGTGTGGGCTTTTAAGTTGTGAACGTCACTTTTTTATGTTACCATACATGTTTTTTAACATTCAAATTCATTTTATGATTCTTACAAGTTTGTTTAAATTGCATGTCCCATATAGTCTTTGTGGTTACTAAATGGCATATATCATAATTTGACTGACTTTCTTTATTGATTAACTAACAGCTTGTGTAGGGCTGCAAATTCTTTTTTTTGTTTTTCTTTTGTTGTTGTACTTCCTTACTTGCGGTTAGTCGTAAAGCTTTAATATGGCTGTTCTGTTTTTCCATCTCCTTACATGGTTTTGCATTTTATGCTTGTCCTCTTTCTCGGTTGATGAAATTTGCTTTAAGCACAGAAATCGAAGCAGACTGAGAATTACCTTTTGCCTTGAGACACATCCGGTTGTGGATTGTGACATCCGTGGTAAGTTTTGGGTACTTGTGTGAGTCAATACTGTATGATTTATCTCTGATACTTGCAATAACAACAATTGGTGGACAGAATTCAGAGCAATGTCATACATTCACCCCAGTACAGAGATCTGGGCCTAAATCTAGGATCGGTTTCGGGGTTTCACCCCTCATCAGCCAGGATAGTTTGACTTTAGTGGCATGGAGCGCACGGGACCCATGTTTGGGCATACCCGTCCCATTGGGTGCAGGGTCACGACTGATTTGCATATGGCTGAGTTCAAACTGGAATGGCATGGTGAGCAAAAAAACGATGGATTTAGGCCCAGAACTCTCTACTGGGGTAAATGTATGACATTGTTCTGCATTCTGTCCATCAATTGTTCTTTTTGCACTGGATTAAAGCTAGCATGGCTGATGAGGGGTGATACTCCAAACCCGGTCCCAGGATGCTTCTTTCTGGACAAGTGAGGACCTAGCCTGGCAGTTGAGGGTGGACTGTTCCCATGGGGAGCAGGGTCAAGACTGTGTCTAAACTGAGGTGACATGGTGAGCAAAAGAACAATGGATTTAATCCAGATCTCTTGACTGGGGGGTGAGTGTTTGAAAGGTTTCAGCACTCCGTCCATCATTTTGTTGTGTTTGCTGTCTAGGCTACCCCACAATGGTAAATCCAGGGGATACCAAGATGAAAGTAATGTTTGTAACTTCGATTTTAAAGTAGTAAAGATATGAATGAATGTATTGGAATAGTGGGAGAAAACTAAACACATAGGTACTTCGTCTTAGAAGGACACAATGTCAAATAAGTGTTGGCAAACATATATTAATAACAGAATGAGTTTAATGGTAAAAGTTCAGTTTTAGAAAAATTGAGCTTGAGCTTATATTCAGAAACACTAGAATATAAATTGATCTATCGTATGAATGGGTTCAGGGAAGTCAAGGGGTTCGACATGTCGATGAGAACATCGTCTTAATGAGCAGATAAATTAATTTCAAGGGAGTTTTGTGTAACACTGGATATAAGTCTATTACAGCAAATACATTCGAGTAATGGCTGTAGACAAAGAACAAAAAGTAAAGGGGAAATGGGGCAACCCTGTCTAGTACCTCTATTTAAAGTAAAATAAGAAGGAAAAAAAACATTGGCAAAACACTAGCACGAGGGTCAGAGTATAATAGTTAAATGAATGAAATACATTTTGGACCAAAGCCAAACCAGCGAAGAGTGGTGAATATGAACAGCCGCATTTATCAATTTTGACCAGAAGGGGTAACATAGTTTCTAGGCATGAATTTAGGATTTTGGCAAATATTTTGCAATCATAATTGATCAATAAAATAGGTCAATAGTTATAGCAAAGAGTGTGGTCTTTATCTGGCTTGGGCATGGGAACAATCAAGGCTTCCAAAAAAGAGCCACTAGCCTTTGAAGTCAAAAGAAAGGAGTTAAAAAGCTCCAAAAATTTAGGGGTAAAAAATATTGAGAGGAGGGAAACTAATTTGATAGAAATCCAACAGGGCCAGATGCCTTAGCTTTTTTTTAAGGATTCAATAGAGGATAAAACTTCTTGGAGCGTAATTTCAGCTACTAGTTCTTCAAATGTAGGAGAAAGGGAGGGAGGTTTAGGGAGGCCATTAAAAAAGTACATTAGTCTGATGAGGTGGTGTCCTCTGTATATAATGATATGTAAAGGATTGAAAGGCGCTAGAGATATAAGAGGCTGTGATTGCAATAGTATTATTAGAATCATTATGAATGGGGCCTATATTTTTACTTTCTGTGTTTTTTTAAGTAGTTAGCTAGCATTTTACCTGTCTTCTTCTGACTTCCATGGAAATTTTGACTTTTAGCAAGATGTTACATGCCTCAATGGTAGCAAATATGTTGAGGTTGGATTTAGTTCATGTGAAATCGAGGAAGATTTTGAAGTAATGTAAGTATGTTCAAGTGTGTTAATTTGTTGAAGTAAAGGAAGATATTGAGAATCTAATCTTTTCTTTCTTCTTGTAGAATAAGGTATAGTGAAAGCTCGAAATGAGGATTTGAAAGCATCCCAATTGTTGTGAATGAATGAATCAATAGGTTAGTTAATCTAAAAAATATCGTGAATAAAAGCAGTAGCTTTATTTATAACATTTTTATCAGATAATAGAGAATTAATACATTTCCATTGACCAGTTTTGGAGTCAGTACATGATAAATGAAAAGAGGACATTACTGGTGGAAGGTCGGAGATAAAAAAGGAACTATTTCTGACAATGGTATATGAAATTTATTGAAAATGTATACCATACAGTACTGCACAAAGGTGTCTAGGTGCCTTAAGAATCTGGGCTAAGAATGAGAAGCAGTAACTGAGATTTTAGTTGTTAAACAGCCAAGTTTAATGATTTCTGAAAAAACAGAAGGTCAGTTTTGGTTTTTAGAGATAATGGAAGAGTATTCCAGATCCTGGCGGTACCCACTATAAAACTTCTTCTGAACCAACTGGCCATTTTAGTTTTCAGAATAGCAAGATTATGGGCATGGGCCGGAGAAGATGTAAGTTGTCGAGAAGGGGCATACCTACTAAATGTATTCATGAAAAATCCAGGGCCCTGATCTTGTTGAGCTTTAAAAGTAATACAGAGAAATTCATGGGGATCCAATGCAGTCGTTGTAGGAGATGAGAGGCAGATTGAAACTTTGGAATGGACAGAATCAGGTGAGCGACTGCATTCTGCAAAACTTGGAGCTTATTGATGCTTTTAATCCTGATGTTTAAAAGAGGGCATTACAATAATCTAATTTCGATAGGACTAAGGCAGAGATGACAGCCTTTCAAAGCTCCAAGGGGATGAAAGGTAGGACTTTCTGGGGAATCTTTAAGGTTAAAAAGCAGGAGGAGGTAATAGAATTGATATGCCCCTCAAAAGTAAGTATATCATCGAAGAATACTCCTGTATATGTTACCTTTGCGACCGGAGCAGGGGCATTTCTCATTTCTATGGGCTACCACCAGGGTTTACAGAAGGAACTGTCTTTCCCAAACAAGAGAACCTCTGTTTTCCCTGTGTTTAGTTTAAGAAAAGTTTCCTGACACCCAGTTTCCTACCTCCTGAATGCAATCCCAAAATCTATGAGCCGTAGTATCCAGGTCACCGGATAGTGACACCACAACCTGTGTGTCATCAGCATAGGTGACCACAGAAAAGACAAACTTTTTCATGAGCCTAGCTAGAGGCGCCACCTAAGCAGGCCCGGTTCTAGCGGGTGGGCCGGGTGGGCCAGGCCCACCCAAACATGAGCCTGGCCCACCCAAACAGGATCCTTGGCCCTGCAGTGAGGGTTTGCAGGCAGGCGCGCAACGCCATTGGGCTCAAAGGGCTGTGTGTGCGCCCGGACCGAGACAACTTCCCTGGCGAATACACAGTCATAGATATGATCGCAGCCGGCCCGAGTACTTAACAGGTCTTTAAAAGACCATTGCTATGTTAACGAGGCTTAGTTTAGTTTTTCGCCCCTTCATCTCCATGGCGAAATGCGACAAATCCTTTCTTTGACAAAGGTAACCTTTGCCGATTGTACTGCTGGTGAATATTACTTTTTCGATGCAGCGCAGTAGAGAAGAAGTTTGCTTATTCCTATTCACCTTTCCTGACCCCTGCAGCTGCTTATCACCTCAGGCTGTGACACAAAGTTTGTTTTATAGAGTAGGTAAGAGAATGTGTTACTATTTGTTTTTCTTTTAAAATTCTGCACAGGCCCAGCAGGACACATACTTCGTGACTGCTTCATTTGAACAGTTTTTATCATTATCATGGTTGCTGCAGGACAAAATAAGACCATACAAAATTCCCAGAAAACCCTGGCGATTAATGATCCTACTGGAGAGCAATCATCCATCTCTTAGTAGTTATTAAATGCAGATGAACTGTATTTTATGTGGAAGCTCAGTGGGTTCCTGCCTTTGTCACAGAGTTCCTTGTGTTACTTGGAGTTCAGAAGTTACAATCCTAACATAGGACAGTGACATTTGAACTGTCACCAAAGAGCTGCATAAAAACATGAATGGTATAGTTAGAACTTCGCTTTTTTTGTTTTGTGATATAGTTAGATCTTCCCCAGTCTTTCATTATTCTCATTTTGCTAAAAAGAGTTTTTTTGGGCACATAAACATTTTTATTAGTAAAGCCAACCCCTACCCACTGGGGTATGCTTTAAATCCTAAGGTTGTGTTTCCCCAGACCAAACGCTCTTACAATATACTGCCCACCGGTATGGATGACATGTGATTCCTACAACTTGTAATCCTCTATGGCTTATGTGACATTCCCTGTAGACTGATTTACATACCTGCATGATTGATTGTCTCTGTATAATGTGTGCGTGATGTTAAGTACTGTTACACCTTACACTGATACGAGTAGCGCTATACAACAAATGAAATGCATATGAGGCAGTGGCTACGGAGAGATGAGGCGCACTGGTGGAGGGTGGTAGTGAGGGAGTCAGAGAAGGAGGTCAAAAGGGGAGGGGCTATGGAGAGATGAGGGGCGCTGGTGAAGGGTGGCAGTGAGAGAATCTGAGGAGGAGGTCAATGGGGGGGCTACGGAGAGATGAGGGGCACTGGAGGAGGGTGGCAGTGAGGGAGTCCGAGGAGGTGGTCAAAAGGGGGAGAGGCTATGGAGTGATGAGGGGCACTGTTGGAGGGTGACAGTGAGGGAATCTGAGGAAGAGGTCATGGGGTGGAGGGGGAGCTAGGGAGAGATGAGGGGGAATGGTGGAGGGTGGTAGTGAGGGAGTCTGAGGAGGAGGAGGGCCTGAGGGGGAGGGGCTAGGGGGATATGAGGGGCTCTTGTGAAGTGTGGCAGTGAGGGAATCCAAGGAAGAGGTCAATAGGGGGGCCATGAAGGGATGAGGGACACTGTTGGAAGGTGGTAGTAAAGGTATTTACGGAGAAAGAGTTAATTGGTGTGGCACCAAAAAAAGACTTTCGCATCAGCGCTAAAGCCGGCCCTGTCATCGGCTTTCTGTTTTTGTTTATTTAATTAGCAGTCGGGTCATAAGGGTTACTGTGGAACATACTTTAAAGTGCGTACCAATTATATTTACTGCTATATTCAATGTTTTAAGTTTTAAGGTGACTTTACTAATGTTTTCCCGATGGTGCCTGATATGGGGCTGGGGCCCAAGGTCAGCTGTGAGATAAGGTGCACTGGAGAGGAGTAGTGGATAATCAAGCCTGTAAGGGAGTGAGTGCGTTGCAGAGTCCGGGGTCAGGTGGAGGTAGTAATGAAGAGGGATTCTACCTGAAGGCTCGCACAGAGGGAGCCCGAGAAGTGTCATTTGCCTGATACTCCCACCTCAGAAACCTCCTCTTCCCATCAAAGGAACATTACATGGAAAAAACACTTTTTGAGAGTGATAAAACTTAGAAAGAGATTTGGAAAAGAGTGCGTTTTACTGGGCCTTGTAAAACTAAGAAGAGATAAAGGAGGGCCCTGAAGCAGGCCTGCCCAGACATATATGCAACAAATCGAGCCCACAGTGGCCCACCCAAATGCACCCTTGGCCCACCCAAATAAAAATTCCTGGAGCCGGGCCTGCACCTAAGTAATGTAAGGCTCACAGACAAACCCTGCGGGACTCCACAGGGAGAGGGAAAGTCTTTGACCTAAACCCATTAATTTCAACTAACTGCTCTCTATCAGAGGACAAAAGCTTTAGGGCCATACCTCCAATCCCAATAGCTGCTAGACCAGAGTTCTTCAATCTGTGGGGCGTACCCCCCCCCCCCCCCCCCCGGGGGGGGGAGCAACACCATCTCAGGGGGGGGGCGCGCACTCCACCTTAAAATCTTACCTTTGTATGTCTTCCACTGTCCCAGGTCGCAAGTCTTAACCCATTCCAAATGGGGATGTATGATTGGAGAACTCTGGGGCACGTAGGAACGTCACCACAGACGTTCCACCAATTAGGGGGACAGAAGCAGAGGTTGCAGGAAGTGCAGCGAAATTTGCATGCATAAAGATCCTGCGATCTATTCCTTGCTGCCTTTTCTTTCTTGTTTTCTGTCGAGGCTTTCCTGAGTTTTACTGCCGCCTCGCTATGAAGGACTTAGCTGAAATCTTCATCAACAGGTAAAAGGGCTTTGCTGGGCCATTCAGTGCTGCCCAGTTTCCAAAGTCCGGGGCAGGGGGGTGTTGAGCGTGGGTTCAGCGATAATAGAGTGTTGGAGCGGGAAGGGAGGGGGATCTATGGAGCATGACGTGCCCTTGCTTTTTTGTCATCCAAGAGCTAACGGGGGTTAATTGGTTAATTCCTGCAGCTGAAATGCTGTTCACACTGACACGGCGATGCATGTGAGGTACCTGGAGAGCATGACTTGTTCACCAGCTCTGCTCCGGACAATGCCCACCTGTCCAGGTCATGCAGCCTGGGAGCAATGTGTGTACAGCTCTCCATTACCTCACTAGGGGCGACGGCATCTCCAGTACCGGCGCTGCGAAAAGAGCAGGGCAAACACACCTGCTTCAGTTTTACAGCTTGTCTTGTGTGGGATAGGTTAAATAAGATTTGCACCAGGGCAGACATGGCACAAACTGATTCTGCTTTATTTTTGCATTTTAACATAACACCTGGATAAAATAAATGTCTCCCAGTTGTTAGAGATGGGAACTCTTTGAGGCAAATCAGTTTGCTCTATTTGTGGCGTGTAAGTAGTAGAATCACTGCTATCTCAGATTGCGCTATATTAAATGATTCCTTATCTATGATTTCTTTGCTGGTAACTATGGTGCTCATAAAATGAGAAACTGCTAAAACTGAAGGCGAAGAAACAGACAGTCTACTGTGGACTGTCTTTTCCTTTGCGTTCGGTTTCATAGCAGAGCAGACTCCCTGCCTCCCACCTCAGCTGAAGCATTTCAGCTCTAGGAATTTAGCCTCGTCCTGGGAGGGTTAGCTCTTCTCAGAAAGGAGACAGTTTCTTACAAAATTACACAGGCAGGCACTCAACAGGGCTAAAAGGGCTTCAAGTTGACAAAAAATGCCAGCCATGTGTTGTTTAAACAGCCTGCAAAGACCTGGTCTTGACACTAAATGTGGGTTATAGATAAAGAAGTATGTATTCATTTGTAATGTGACTTAACTGTCTTTTTCCCTTTAATTATCAGTCATTGATCATTCAGGCAGCCCTAGAACACAATTGAAGAGCTTTCTATTTATTTTGCTGTTCCAAGTATGCACAGATAAGTGCTGAAAATACAGCTCTAGTGACTGCTTATTTTTGTACCACCTGGGACATCAAAATAATGAACTGGCAACCCTAATCATAAAACTGGAAGTCTATTGCAAGATCAGAACATTATTATTTCCTCCACCCTCGATCCCTGGTTAATGCCATAATAGCAATAGCAATAGCTTAACTTTTATCTGAAACCCTACGCTGCTGTCAATAACTTGCTGAGTTACTTTAAGTGTCTGGAATGCACCATGCATTCAGACAATTCGCTCCTCATTTTCACCCTTCACTTTCACGCTCTCCCTGCATTCACAGCGATCACAACGCCCTCACACTGTTCCCCATGCACTTACACAATTCACCCTGTATTCATAGTGATCACTCTGCACTCACAATGCACTTGCGCTGTTCACCCAGTACCTCACCCTACAGACACACGAGCACACTACTCAACCTGCCCTCATGTGACACACATGGAAAAAGCAACATGCCATTGTTTGTTTATGTACAGGAATGTGTCCCTTCCTGTACATAAACAAACTTTTTTTTTAAATGCTATTTTGTCACTTCTATGTGTGCTGCATAAAGCAGCAAACATGAAAGTGACAGAATGGCATTTCTAGGATTGTTTATGTGCAGGAAGGGACACTTTCCTACACATAAATAATCCTCCCCTGCATGCAGACACCCTTGCACTCTGGTACAAGAGTGCCTGCGTTGGCGCTAAGTTGCTTAACTTGGCGCCATTGCAGGGGGAAAAGCAAGCCTGCATCCCATTCTTGTAAATATGGTACAGCCTTGCGTTTCAGAAGTGGAGGCGAGAGGCTTTAAGGGAACTCATAGAGAAAGAGGAACTGGAGAGGGGCGCCAAAAAACACTGTTGCACTGTGTGCCATCCGTGCTAGCGCCAGCCCTGGCTGGGTGTGTTAGCCCCCCTTAAGTTTGGGTTTAGTTGCACCCCTGTACTAAATTACAAAAGTACACATTTACATGCACTGCAATCCAGCCTTTCAGTGGGCCCCCTGATAGAGACAGCTCTGTTTTTGCCCTGATGGCATGGAATAATTCCTAAACAGATTCTTGTAACAACTGTTTTTTATTTTCATTTATTTTTAATGTGATTGATGTGAGAGAGTCTATTACTATTGCAAAGAAATGTGTTTATTGTATGCAACAACAATAATGGTCTTCACTTATGAGAAATTTGGAAAGATGTCAGATATTATTCACTGTGAAATTAGTGGGCTGCTGCTGTTACAACAGTGAAAACACACATCACTATCTCTGAATATTGGATGTAAACTCTTTTAGAATTGCGACCATAGTACTTGTGCACCATTAGTAGACTGGCTAAAGAGGGTATGGCAGAGCTGAAAGTTAATCATAAACTGAAAGCTGTTCTGAACATGGGCTCCTAAAATAGTTTTGGCCCAGGGCCCCGAAAATCCTTAGCATGTCTCCCGATTCGTATGCAGGAAGAACTGATTGATCTCCAAAGTAACTGCACTCTGCAGATGCATTTCAGCAATGGCTCACTGGGAGAGTTTCGGCTGAAAATATCTGCAGAACATTCAGCTTTGAAAGAAACTGCTATCAAAACTCTCTTGCCTTTTAGCTCGTCCAATTTATGTGAGATAGGGTTCTGAGCACTTGCGGTATTAAAGACTAAGTACCGTTCAAGACTGGATGTGAAGCACAACCTGAGGATGGCAGTAGCACAAATCCATCCACAGATTGACTGTCTCTGTGGTGAAAACAGGCACACCAGTCGCTTTAATGTTGGTGGTGTTATTCATCTATGTCGTGTAAAATAAAGCATCCTAGTGAAAACAATGGGTGCACATTTTACCTTGGAAAATTGTGTTTTGACCTGTGTAATAAGCCTGTCATTTAACCACACCCACTCACAGACCTGCAGTTTACTAAACACTCTTATTGGGTTCTAACACTAATTTCCGGATACGGCCCGTGATATTCGGGTGGTGGTTGATTATGTAGTGTACCAGATTCAAGAAATTTCTGTCACATGGTGGGGGGCGCAACATCTAAAAAAAATTCAGCTGAGGGGGCTCAACCTACAAAAGTTTGAAGACCTCTGTGTTAGACGGTCGATGAGAATATTATGGTTCACAGTGTAGCACTCTGCCAACACATCTAATAGGATAAGAGCAGCTCTCTCTCCTTTATCCAAGATTAACCTTATTTCCTCAGCTGCCGTGAGCAGGGCGGATTCTGTGTGCTATGTTGTCTTCTAAAGCCGCATTGGTATGCGTCTAATAGATTGTTGTTTAAGATGTTAATGTTATGTTAAAAAGGATTAGTAGAGCGCGCAGCTACTCAACAGAGTGTCCTGACGCTGAGACAGAAGATACGGATACCAGAAGGGGAAAGTCCAATAACGGAGTGTTGGCCATTATACTGTTTGTTGGAACAACCAGGTTTTCAGCTGTTTCTTGAAAGCTAGTATGTGTGTGGGCTGCCTAGGCGGAAGACGCAGCTTGTTCCAAAGTCTAGCCACTTGAACTTCAAACGGGTGTCCACTGCGGACCGGCTCTGAGACAGTTAGATGTGACAATTAGATGTTGGTGTGCTTACCTATGGGACCTGCCTGGAACATAGTGTGAGACTCTCCTGCGGATGTAATGAGCCCCCATGCCATACAGAACTTTGAAGGTCACAACCAATGCTTTAAAGAGAATTCTGCATCGGACAGGCAGCCAATGTAGTTTCTTCAGATGGTGAGAGATCCGGTCTCTAGGTCCCACTCTCAGGACTGCCCTGGAAGCCGCGTTCTGTACGTTTTGAAGTCTATTCAATAAGAACTCTGGTAAGCCCAAATAAAGGATGTTGCCATAGTCCAATCTGAAGGTAATAAGGGCCTGAACAACCGTCTTTCTGTGAGAGGTTGGCAGCAGAAAGAGAAACCTACGAAGCATTTTCAGGTGACCAAAACATGTACCTGTCACCGACTGTACTTGAGGTGTCATAGATAAGGCGTCGTCCATTTTCACTCCCAGGTTTTTTACAATATTAACTGCTGACTGTGGGGGAGACATATCAGTAGGCCATCATTGTTTCCAGGCCTCCAGGGATTGGGTGCCAAAAAAGATAATTTCAGACTTTTCTGGGTTCCATTTAAGGTGGTTATGTCTGAACCAGGCACAGACTTCTCTCAGACATTTATTTATCTTCTCCCCGTTAATCTCATCCCCCTTCTTACAAGTGAACAACAACTGAGTGTCATCGGCGTAAGATGTAATCATAGCCTCACCCGCTTCTGCCAGGGTGGCCAGGGGAGCCATGTACTGATTAAAAAGTACTGGGCTCAAAATAGATCCCTGTGCCACACCGACATTCAGGGGCGAAATACTGGCTGCAAACGGGGGCGACCAGACCTCTTGGTTTCTATCCTCGAAAAAGAAAGAAAGAACACCACTTCAACACCGTGCCATCAAGTCCGCACTCCCGTAATCTCTGCAGGAGGTGACCGTGGGTCATGGTGTCGAAAGCTGCAGAGAGGTCTAAAAGGATAAGAACCGCTTTGCCTACTTTATCAAGGGTCTCTTTGATAGATTCAGTGACCTCAAGCAGCGCTCTCTATGTACTAAGGTTCTGTCTGATACCAGACTGACTTGGGTGGAGTAGGTTATTATCTTCAGCAAAGTCGCTAATCACCGAGTGTACGTATTTCTCTATTGTCTTTGCATAGAAGGACAGCAAAGAAATGGGTCTGTAATTAGATAGTTCCATGGGGTCAGAAGTAGTTTTTTTTTACTTCTATGAAGAGACACGTTCAAAATGCTATTCACTGTGGGATTAAAAAAACTCCGCCATTGAAGCCAGAAATTTAGCAGGGCAAGGGTCCGCAGGAGAGCCAGACTTGAGGCCCTTCATTATTGACAATGAAGTTTCTAAGGGCAGGGGAGGAAGAAGGGAGAGGGAAGCACTGCCCACCTGGCTCTGGGGGGCGATCGATGGGGGGGGCCTGCACTTCTTTACCACCCAAGGCATCAAATGAGGTTTGAATTGTTATGATCTTCGTATAGAAGAGATTTGCTTACTTTCCAATCCAATCGGCTGAGGGAGAGGAGTGCCTTGTCGCAGCACTGGGCAAAGAAAAGTTTTTAACAATACTAAAAATGTCTCTGCTTTTTTGACTCAATTTTAGATGCAAAGAAGCTCTTCTTAACTTCCTGTATCCTTTTATGATAGTCTCTAAAGGCCTTTTTGTAATTCCTTTTTTTTCTCGTTAAAATCTTTCCTCCAAACTCTTTCTTGACGTTTACAATCCCTTCTACACTGTCGCAGGATGCCATCGAACCAGGGAGCTGAGCATCTTGCAGCTTTAAGGGACCTAGAGATCAAGGGGGCAGAGATAAGGTACTTTGCGAGACCCACCTTACTAGTACCTCGGCATCCTGCTCTATATTGCAATTCGGCATAAGAGGGTGTTGGTCTAATTCAAGGTTGAATGCAGCCGGGGTAATTCTGTGAGAAAGCCTTGATGTAAAAGACGGCCGCTTGCCCTGGGTCAGTGGACACTTCATTGATTTTGGTAACCTAAAACCCACCAGGTAGTGGTCTGACCATAGTAGAGGCAGATGTGCCTCCGTCTGGATTTTGCAGTTGGAAAATATTTGGTCATGGGTGTGGCCTTTAACATGCGTAGGGGCAAAAACATATGGAGCAAGATTAAGCACGTTCAGAGATTCCAACAGAGCGATGGTGTCAGGGATATCCTGTTTGTCCATATGTACATTAAAATCCCCCAAGACAAGAAAATGTTTAAATCTGGAGGCCAATGGCGCGATGGCATCTCTAAGGGACTTCAAGAAGTACCCTGTGTGGTCGGGGGTCTATATATAAGGACTCCCGCTAAGCACTGATGGGGAAAAGAGTGGTCTGAAAACTAAGGCAATCAGCCCCTTCAATTTCTTTCATTGGAATGCAAGAGACATCCAATTTACTGATATTTGCAACTCCACCCCTCTTGCTTCCAGCACGATCCTTCCTCAAAATGGAGTAACCTGGGGGAATGGCTGTAGAGATTGTCGGATTCGACGTATCAGACAGCCATGTTTCGGTCAAAAACAGAAAATCCGGTTCAGCCTCACATATCAGGTCATAAATGTGTAAATCATGTTTATTTAGCGAACAGCAATTAAGCAGGAAGGCACTAATGTGCTCTTGTTTATGCAACCCTGAGAACTGACTATGCAGGGACTTTCTCTGCATATTGGCCGCTGGCGTGCTGTCTAAAGTATAATTTGTATCTCCCCAGGTGCAATAATGACAACACAGGAGTAAGTCAACTATCCACAGGTCGGTAGCATTCTTACACTTGTATATGAAGCCCAGTTCCATGAGAGCTTCTCTGCCAAAAGCTAGTACCTTACCCGGTTGTATTGAGAAACCGGCAGAGTTCTCAGCCCCAGCTGCCTCTGGGATGCTGACGGGCACAGACGGCCTTGCCTTGGGCGCGGCTTCGATGCGCCACCGGCGCGCCCGCTGCGCGGCCGGGCCACCATCAGATTTAAATACCATACCCCTGTCCGGAAATGATGGGGCAAGGGGTGGAGCCACGTCCCTCCACAACAAGCAGCCAGTAAAGACCGTGGTGGACGGGGGACTGGCAAGCTGTAAAGTGCTGTGTGCAATCAAAGGTACAGTTTTCAAGGTTAAAAACAATTTAGAAATGTAAAAACGATTTTAAAAAAGGATTATCAAACACAATCAGAATTAAAGTTCTAAGAGCAAGAGTTCCTCCTAGCGTGCAGCTGAAGGCAGATAACGCTGAGTGATGATCTTTTCTGCTCTTTTTGCTGGGAGGAGACGGTGAGAGATTGGTCTGTAGTTACTTGGGTCTTTAACATCAAGGTTCGCCTTCTTTATAAGCTGGAGGATGGAGGCCCTTTTCCATTCCTTCGGAAAGTAAACTTTGCTAAACATTTTATCAAAGATCTCCTTAAGATAGATGGCAACTGTCCCTGATACCGGATGAAGAATTTTCGGTGGACAGGGATCAAATTTTGAACCGGACTTGGTTTGTATAAGAAGGGCCTGCACTGAGTCTGCCTCCAGCAGGCTAAACTTGTTAAGAAATGTCGGATGATTGGGGAGGAATATATATGATGTAACTTCTGAAGAAATAAGCAGTTCCTCATAGAGAAGTTGAAAAAAGAATTGCCCCATCTGAAGTTGTAATGTTTTGCCATGTCTTCTGGCTCATCCCCGAGTGGCCAGTAATCAGAGAATTAGAGACCGACTGAACCTTATTTAGAAAAAAAGGCTGCCAAAGAATCGCAAAGATTTTGGTTTATGTCCATTTTAACACATTCAGGCTGTCTACTTACTTCTTTTGCTATAGAAGGAAGTAAGAATTTTGTAACTAAAATATAATCAATTCTGGACATTGTATGATGTACACTGGAGTAAAAAGCAAATTCACATTTTTCAGGATTGCAAATTTTCTAAACATCAAGTAATGGTCAAGATGCGATGGCTGATTGGAATGCTGTTAAAATGAAAGAAGTCACATAGATCGGTCAAGAAGGAAAAGAATATAGATTTATTCCTCAGGTTACAGTTTCAGTTGCAGGTTACAGGAAGATGGTAACATCCATATTATTTCCCGCCAAGAGCAGCCTCCTTGCTGCTCAGCCCATCCACTCCAACTGATTCTCTGTCAAGCACAAACACTCTGAACATTCCAATGACCTCACCATTGGCTGAACAGCAAGGCTGAGAACAACAATAGGGAGGATGCATTAACCAACAAGTAGATCATAACACATCTCCCCCTTATAATGATTATACAAAATCAAATGTATACAAGATGATGAGAAACACATACGACATGCCCAATAAATTCGTAAGAAATTACATGCCCTTCCAATCAAGGAAAAATAGGAAAAACACAAGTAAAATTGTTCCATTCTTTAAAACAATGGATGCTCACCCACGTTAACTCACACTCCATACACAACTTAGCACAGGGAATATCTCACCCCTCAAACAGCGGGTACAACACCTCCTCACTACCACAGGGTACCCACCTCACCTCACACCAAGGCAAAACTATGCACATATCTTCACAACCCCTAAACAGTAGGTACGTCAAACCACCTCGCCTCACACTCAAGGCAAAACTCTAACAGCAGGGCCAGGGCTCCAAACCCTTTACTGCACTTACACACCTCACGGCAGGACAGGTCTAACCTCAAGGGTAAAGGGTATGACTCAATCCATACCATAACAGGGTATCTTTAAACTCATCAAAATCACAGGGTATCTTTAAACCCAATACATTCCCACTAACACAGGGAAACTCAGAAAAATGTAGCACACAACCCACAGTCTCAAAAACCTCACACAAGGCAAACAATTACACACAGAGTATCTTCACAACCCCTAAACAGTGGGTAATACGTAACTTAACCCACCTGGTATCTCTCACCCCTTCACAGTGGGCACCACAAAACCCACTTAGCATAAAGAACAACACACTTATAAAGAACGTGGCAAAGATTGTAGCAAATTGAGCATGGCATACATTCAAATATTATTAGGCAATAAATGCATCAACTACACACCACAACACGTCACACGTAAATTAAGAAGCATGATGCCAAACACTTCACAAGATCCGTATAAATACTTAAAACCCCCAAAACAAATGTGATAATACACTTATGTAGTAATTTACGAATAGTAAATAGAAGTCCATGGTGAGCGACCTCTCACCCGAAACTCCGCACAGCATACCAGATCTCTGAAGACACTTCCAAGCATTTCATAATAGACCATGAAAAGTCCAATCCAATACAGCGCAACATGAAGTCAAAGTAACATAAATTCGGTTGTTATCAATAGCTACTTCACCGATAAATCACTTGACGTGATGAAGATGCCAATTTGTCGTAGAATGTGGCTCCTTTAGGATACTTAATTCCTTGTACTGTTACCACCTGGTCTGCTGGTCACTGAACTTTCCCATCCTCGTCGCCAGTGTTAAAATAAAGGATGCCACGTAGACAAGTCATGAAGATAAAGGTTATGGATTTATTCATCAGATTACTTCTTCAGTTGCAGGAAGATGGTAAGATCCATACTATGCCCCACCAGGAGCAGCCTCCTTGCTGCTCATCCCATCCACTCCAACTGAATCTTCCTCAAGCTCAAACACTCTAAACATTCCAATGACATCACAATTGGCTGAGCAGCACGGCAGAGAACAACAATGGGGAGGATGCAATAACCAACAAGTAGATTATAACACATCTCCCTCTTATAATGTTTATAAAAAATTAAATGTGTGCAAGATAATAAGACACACATACGACATGTCCAATAAATTAATCAAAAACTACATGCCCATCCATTCTAGGAAAAATACGACAAACACAAGTAAATGTTCCATTCTACAAAACATAACTTAACCCACCTCGCCTCAGAACAAGGCAAAATTACACACAGGGTATCTTGACAACCCTTAAACAGTAGGTAATACATAACTTAACCCATCTCTCCTCACAACAAGGCAAAATTGCACACAGGGTATCGTCACAATCCCTGAACAGTGCTAATACATAACTCAACCCACCTCACTTCGCAGAAACAGGGTATCTATCATCCCGACAAAAAATGGGTATTTCACACCACCTCGCCTCATTCCCAAGGCAAAACTAAGCATAAACACGGTAATTTCACAATAACCCTTAAACAGTGGGTAATGCATAGCTTAACCCACCTTCCCTAACTCTCAAGGCAAAACTTCACACAAGCAGGGTATCAATCACCCCTCAAACAGTGGGTACAAATCCCACCTTACCTCATACCAAGGCAAATACATAGGGTATCCCTTACTCCTAAAATAAACCTCCTAGACAGTGGGTATGACCCAACCCACCTCGTGGACTTACCACCACAACATTTCTCCCCCCCCCCACTAACTTCACAAAAGAGCAGATCCCCTCACAGTACTCCCTCTTAAATATGCCAGAGATACATGCTAAAATAAACACAACAAATAGCATAAGACTTGGCAAACAAAAAAATTATGTACTTCTCTCCGGTGAGCGATTTCTCGCCAGATGCGTCATCACTCCAGACACCAGTTCATGCACCACCATTCACATAGATTTGTTGAAAATCATGCAGCAGTTGAAAAGCAGTGCTTGTTTTTGCTCTTCATCATGCTCACTGGTACTCTGGTACGACATCCTTAGCATATTTAGGCGGCAATGTCTGTGCACGTTCATCATGCAAGCAAGTACGTAAAAAGAGTCACTTGCCATTAGTATAAATGCAGCAAAACAAGAAAATCATGTTCCTTCTCCTGTTGCTTCCGACGTGCTGAAATCCGCTTCCAGTTCTCTTTGCGCATTCTAGCTTCCAAACTATCACGTCAGCACGATGTTCGCAGACTTCCGCCTACTCGCGTGCGCTGTCTGACGTCACAAGAAAAATGCATGCTCCTCCTCCCAGTACCCGAACGACATCCACAAGCCCACACACGCACCTCTAACAACGGTAAGGCTCCAGCACCATTGAAATGTATTCATTCAATTTATTTCTTTAAAACAGTACGCGCGCTCAGGGAAAGATGCACGCCAGCCCTTGCGGCCTAATTTTGAATGCTGCACCACACGCGTGTTAGAAACAGACAGTGGAATGTATGCTTACCAATGTGTTTAAATGTTGCCAAATATCCCCCCTTTGTGTGTGCCTCACAAAGCTGCTTGCTCACCGCCAGTACACACACCACAATCCAAATATGAAAAAAATCTTTACGATCTTGAGACTTAAAATCCTGTTAAGGTGACTTTACTTTGGGTTGCCAAATGTTCAATGCTCTTTATTTTCCATCTTTCTGGACACACACTGACCATTTCTTCAGCACAAATACTCTATTAATGACCAACAGCAGGGTTGGGTGCTTCTTCAGGTTATCGCCATACACACAGTTTATCTTCTGGGTCAGCAGGATGAAAACAGCTTACTGCTTCTGTTGCACACTGCGCTGGTTGAGGATGTCTGTTCAAGTAGACACCAGTGGGGCTACCAGGTGCAATTTCTAATCCCAGGCTCTCATTTTAGTCTTAAATTACTTTATCTGCTTGTCTTCATTCTAAGTTCTTCTATGTTTCAAGTGACACTTCTGTGCTCTTGTTGTCTTGTCTTAAACTTCCCTTCATGCATGGATCTTCTCCGCTCGTCGCCAGTGTGAAAATTAAAAAAGTCACGTAGACCGGTCATGTAAGAAAAGGTGATAGATTTATTCTTCAGGTTACAGTTTCAGTAGCAGGTTACAGGAAAATGTTCAGATCTATATTATGCCCCACCAGGAGTAGACTCCTTGCTGCTTAGCCCATCCACTCCAACTGATTCTCTCTCAAGCACAAACACTCTGAACATTCCAATGACTTACCATTGGCTGAGCAGCGAGGCAGATAACAACAATAGGGAGGATGTAGTAACCAACAAGTTGATTATAACAAATGCCTTCTGAGATTTGTCAGGATTACATTTGCTATTAGATTTTCCATCCATAATTGGCTCACACCATTGGTTAAAGTCACCTGCTATGATGATGTGTGGTTACCAATATTAGTAAGTTTTCTTTAATAATATTTCAAAAATCAGGATTAGGTTTGACTGAGCCATAGATGTTAAACAAGGAAATATGTTTATCATGAATAATGGCATTAACCAATACCCATTGGGCATTAGTATCATATTCAGTTGATAAAATGTGTACTTTCAATGTTTATGACATAGAATAGCAGCACCACCCTTACGATCAACACCCGGAGAAAAATATCTGACAAACCCATTGTCTTGTCACTTTATGCGATTCAACGTCATTACAGTGAGTCTCCTATAAGAAAGCAATTTTGTAGTTACATTTAGACAAATGACAAAGTTCCTTTTGTCTTCTGATGGGATGCCCAAGTCCACGGCCGTTCCACGAAACAGCATTAAACATATTGGAGACACAGAGAGAAGGGAACAGGTACATGAGTGACAAACTGTAAAAACAAAAGGGAAGCCAAATGGCACCTTATAATAGAAACAACAAAGAGCACGACTGGAGTTACGTGATGATATTATATGACATGTGAGCACTCACATACCATGAGTTAAAAGAAGAGGAAAACAGAAAGGAGAAAGGGAATATAGAAAAGCAGAAGAAGAGGTAGATCAAGGATAGAAATCCACATTTGAGAAGAAGAGTATGAAAAAGTAGCATGTGATATGTCAACGCCATAACAAGGACAGCAGAGAAGGCAAAGATAAAAATATGTAGAAAATCCATATTTTCAAAAACCAAATAAAAGAGAACAAGCGTAATACAACATTTTTAAGATGTCTGAACATTAGTGTCTATAGCACGAAATGTAATAGTTTGATGTAACAAATTTAACTTAACAGGATTATAAAAAGATTTTGAGGTGCCTTCATAGGTGATTTTGCATAGGTAAGGATGAAGAATGACATAGCAGACGTTCAGCTGGCTCATTTGAGGTCGTAGGACAAAGAACTCCTTTTGTCTGGCATTAGTCGCAGTAGAGATATCTTGAGAAATGAATATATTGAGAGGAGGCGCAGAAGAAAGTTCAAGAAGATCTGGCAGGAATTTCTTCAAGAATCCAAGTAGGTCAGGACCTTTAAGATCTTCCGGCAAACCATATAGGTGAAGGTTATTGCGTTGTTCCAGTTTTCAAGATCCTCTGTATGCAGTTTGAGTTTTAGGATTTCCTGCTGAAGATAAATAATCCTAGTGGCCACATCCTGAAGAGAGCTAACACGTTGCTCCAGTTCTTTCATTTTAACCTCCATATTTACCCAAAGGTCCTCGATGTGTTGAAGCTTTTTATTAGTGCCACACATAAAATGTTTTAGGCCCCTTACCTCATCAAGAATGGTTTCTAGAACTGGATTATGGTAGGATATAATGGGTGATGGAGAATCATTTTTTACCATCTTAGGTTTTTCTGCCAGAAGATATGTCTTTGCAGGCGCAAGGAGATCACTGGCCAGCTTGACGTAGTGTACAGTGTGACTAGGATTAGATTTAAGAAGTTTTGTTCTGCCCATATAACAAATAATTTAAGGATAGCTGTGAAGCACGAAATGGATAGTAGCAAACTGTAAAACCAATTTTGAAGTGAAGCACAATTATAACTGTAATTAAGCAAGGTAAAACGAACAATGAAACAATGCTACAGCATCACACAATGGGAAGGGACAATCAAATGTTGAAAGTAGAGCCTCTATAGTATTTACATCCAACAAAAAAGGACGTCAGATTAAAGAAAAAATATGAAGGGACTTAAGCAGGGACACCTAACGTTTGACATCCTGCCCTTGATTTATCTGGCATTTCTGTTTCAGCATATACCCCTGTATGTTGTCTTCTGAATCCTCAGACAAAAACCAGACAGGCCGGCTTGATAGGAGAAGAGGCTTAAAGTGGTATGCATGGGGGAGAACTGAGCAAGCGAGTACAAGCCACTGTAGAGCCAAGGGAACACAAAATACTCAAAGACGCAGCAAAGCCAAAGATAAACATCAACTGGGGTAATACACCTAAAGGGACTTTCCTCGAAACAGTTGAATAACAAAACAAACAACAAAGCACCAGAGAGTGGAACAGAAGAGGTCTGAAACTGCTAGAAATAAGCCAATCCTGTAGGAGATACATTAGCAATGAGTATGTCTGGACCATCAACATTGTAAACTAACTGCCAATCCAGCATTGGTAGTCAGTCTAGGGCATTACTCTCTTACCAACTTCATTGCAGATTGATATGAGGGATTTTCAGACAGAAGGTTGAACAAAATGTTATGACAGCCCTGCTGGTGCTATAGAACTGCTGTCTCTTACCTCACTGAGACACACAGGAGAAAAGGGTTCATCAGTTGGGCATTACAAAACGTAGGGCAGGCAATAGGGTATTTCATCATTTTGAAGTGAAATGCTCTGACTGCTTTTGCTTCAATACCTTCAAGAATATGCTTTAACCTGAACTCTGAAAACAGAAAATAATTCTTGCACAGGGCTGAGCATGGTATGATCTTGTGTCTTTGTTTGAAGTACTTTGACTATACACTGTAACTGCTTTGCTAGTGGAAGAAGACCTCAGAGAAAGTTCTTGATATAGGCCCGTTGTGGGGGGAGGTGAGGGGGCCGCAAGTAGCCCATTAGTCCTAGGATATAAATATCTACATTTGAAATACAATCTTCATCTTTTTCCTCATTTGACTGACCCATGTATTATTGCTTCAGAATAAATCAAAAATTCAATTGCACACTTGTATTTGTAATAAAGCCTGTCTAATCCACTTGGAACATAATGAATGCTTAGTTGTCATGGGCACAATAAACTGTGTTCACCTATTTCAAGAGTGTACATGCTTTTATTCACATCAGTTATAAGCATGGTTCAAATAATGACTAACTGTAGCAGCCTCTTGAAGGTATCACTTAAACCTAACAATAAGGATTGTAAATGGCATGGCTGACATATTACCATGTGTGTCCTTTTACTGTGATTTGCCATTTAATGCAAGTTATCCTGTGCCAAATGTAACATATATTAATGTATATTGTCTTCATGTTCAGGTATTTGTAGTTCTGTATTTAATGAACAATGCAAAATTAAAAGTACAACAATTTAAATAATAAACAGGGCTGTGTGGCTTATTTTTCTCGTACAACTATATGGAGCTCTGCTTATCAAACCGATGCCATGTACGCTAGTGTCAGTTATTAGCAGGGAATATTAAACTACTTGAAACCCAAGTCAAGAAGGCAGTAGAACAAACCTTGTTTAAATCTGGGTATTCCCGGCTATTGTGGTTTCTCACATCACTTGTAATTCTACATTTGTTCTGAAACATTTCCTGACCAATCACACATAGGGCTTTCTGAATCCCAAAAAGGCTTTTTGACTTTGCAAAAAGCCCCATTTGGAGAAGTGGCCCATTTGTGACCATTTGTTCCTGTGATGTAGGGCCTATGTGTGAAATAAGTGTGTGAAAGAAGAATGTTTGTTGAGAACTGAGAACCATTGTTTATCAGCATCACTAGATTTGGATGCATTCAAAATCCCTGGTGGAATGGCAGACCTGTCAGCATTTTTCTGTTACTTAAAACAGACACCCCCCCAAATTGAGAGTCTGCTTTCATAATAAATCAACTAATGTTCCTGACAAGCATGGAGTTTCTTTCTACTGTGTGTCAGATAATATTTCAGGGATAAACATTCCTCCAGTTATGGCATTGAAAGGGCTCCCCTAAATAGAGAAAGCTTTTCGATGTCATATACACTCATATACTAGTACACTAGAATAGCCAAAAGGGTTTTCCTGGCTGCCATCAAGAAAATCTCAAAACCCAACCTCTAGGGGCCACATATACGAAACTTTAAAATAGTGTGTTCCAAATTGCACTTTCCTGCAAATCACAATAAGGGACTCGCCATTTCAAATGTGTGAAACTCTTTTGAGTTTCATTTGCGAATCCCAGTGGATCTCAAATAGACCTACCTCATGATATTAATGAGGTAGGTCTTGTTTGCGACCGATTGGTAATCGCTAAAATCACAGGGATGGTGGCTTGCTGGGGTCAGCAGACCATCATGCCTGTGATGGGTTTTAAATAAAGCAATCTTTTTATTTTTTAAATGCCTGTTTTCCTTAAAGGAAAATGGGATGCATTTCTCTTTTTTTTAATGAAAAGTTTTCTTTTAATTTTTTAAGAGTAGGCTGTGGTCCATGGGACCACTACCAGCTCTTAAAATTGCCTTAACAAATATTCTCAAATAGGAAGGGGATCCTGAAGTCCCCCTTTCCATTTCTGAATGGGTTACCATCAATTTGAAATAGGCCATATATTGCAACTGTTTTGTAACCGCATTTCAGTCACAAAACATTCACACGTACCACTGCGAATCGGTTTTAGGAAGGGACGCACTAAACACCCCCTTCCTAATACCGAATGGCAAACCCAATTTACAATTCCGAAATAGGTGACTGAATCACAAATAGGGCTTTCTGAATCCCAAAAAGCCTTTTTGAGTTTTCAAAAAGCCCCATTTGGAGAAGTGGCCCATTTGCAACCAGCAAAAAGGTCTTCACTTGTGGTCCTAAATGAGGGTGGAGTTGGTGAAGTAGATTTGAAATGGTCTCCAGCTTATGTGAAAGAAATACCTACATTTCCCTACAAACAAGCCAGATGGCTTCCCCATGTTTATCATTTTCTATTTTCACTGTAGTTTGTGTGTCTATTCTGAGTGTCAACTGTGATAATGTCAAATTCACACTGTGTACCTATGTCCGAGCAGTAGCTCAAACAAATGTATTCTTGGATTCCAGATACCACAAAGATCATCCGGTTGATTGCCAGCTGTGCTTGGTCAAAATCCTGTCAGTTTGTAAATACATACACCCTCCCCAACCTGAAACCAGAAATATGACAAGAATTTATATTCAACTGGAACACATACTCCTGCCTGAATGTGCAGCAACAGCAGCAATGTCTCTCAGACATGGAAGGAAAAAACAGACTCAAATAAGGAACTCCTGGAATCAACTTCTGCAACTTTTACAGATTTGTTGCATTTCCTAATAGGATTGTAGTTTCCGTTTCACATGGCTTGAAACATGCTTATAAGGAGGTTATGGAGTGCTAAGGGGTCATTCTCATCGTTGTTTGTGCACAGATGAAAGGGCTTTACAATTTGCTGTGTAGCAAGTGGCTTTCACATCAAACATGAACTGGATACTTTGAACCCCTGAGAGTGTTTGTCTTCATTTGAGGAGCTGTGTCTACTGTGCTGCACATTATTGTAAACAAAGTAATTAGGGGACAACATAGTAACCCAAGGAACCTAAGTATGCATAAAGAAAATAAAGATCCCCTCAGGAGAAGGGGGTGCCACATTATGGTAAGATCTTTGTGACATCTAAAGTCACTCCTCAGTCAACCTGCTGGAGTCAGATTTTGAGCACATCCCACATCCCACTCAGGGAATCCAGATTAGGTGCCATGGGACCAGGTTAATATGGGTATGTGGGAAGTCAACAGACTGAACAGCCATGTTACACTGTATAAAGCCTATAAGCTCAGGCCTCACAAGGAGAAGAGCTACTCCTCAGTTTAAACAAATCTTGCCGATTTGACTACTAGGCAGCAGCTCTATTGCACAGATTTAGAGAAACTCATCTTGAATTATCAAAAATACCTTGGATGTTTTGCAAGCCTTATAGGCTCAAGCCTTACAGGCTCAGGCCTCACAGAGAAGAGGTATCCCGGAAGAGAGAATGAAAGTATAGACTACGCTTTACAAAGTACAGCTATCTCTGAGGTGACTTACATCTTTCAGATAATGATAATAATAATAAAAGTGGCATTTGTAAAGTGCTACAGCTACCTCAAGCAAAGATGTCCCAGCGCTGAGCTGAGATCATATAGGGAAACTGGGTCAGGCGCTATCCCTGGCTAAAGAGCCAGGTCTTCAAGATCTACCTGAACTCAGATTCTGTTTCCACCAAGCGCATATGCTGGTGGGCAGTCCTTTACGTTCAAGGCTGCCACTCTATGGAATGCGCTCCCAGACGACCTTCGGCATATTAAGGAACTATCTATTTTCAAAAAGAGGCTAAAAACTCATCTGTTTAAACAATCTACTTAGCCCTTACTGCCTCCCATGTTACTGTTTTTCTCCACGCGCCAGGACACTCTTGAGTAGCAGTGCGCGATATAAATACCTTTATAACATAACATAACATATGCGATGGCAAGGAATTCCATAGTCTGGCGGTCTTCACTCTAAAGGATCTTCCTCCCATTCGGGACTTAGCAAATCGAGGTACACAAAGCAGGTGCTGGGAGTTTGGTCTCCGTGTAGGTTTAGGATGATACGGGCACAGCAAATGTCTAAGATACCTAGGTCCTTTGTTACGTAGGGCACGAAAGGCTAGGATCAGGGACTTGAACTCAATCCTTTTTGCAACTGGAAGCCAGTGCAGTTGCCTAATATGCAGGGCGATACTTGCTATAGACAGCCAAAGGATGCTTCAGATGACTATGAATTATAAAAGCTTTTCCAAGAGTTACCTTTCAGCCTGCAGAAAGTTATAGTAGCAGGCAGTCATGCCATTTTTCAGGTTAAACTGACTGAGCAATTGCTGCTTTGCTCTTATTGCAAGCCTGATAACTATATAGATTAGCATATTAGATTAAGAACATTTACATAATACAATAAAGAAATCAGAGCATGTGACTTGTGGTGAGTCTGGAACTCTGTTTTCTGGGATTTAGAAAAGGAGTGTGTTGTAGGTGTAAACATGAGCATCACGACATGCAGTATATTAGATCAGGTTTTTATGCGAAATCTCTCCTTCCAGTAACAGTGGTTCACATCGCTAGGTGCTCAGCAACGCAAAAGATCAAATCCTAGCTAATCTTTTCCCAGATCTGGAACCCCAGAACGTACAGCGATGGGTTTCACATTTGAAATGGGTGATTCTAAAGTCATGATGCAATGGATCATTCTGGAAGTCTGTTCCATTGTCTATGGAACGATCATATTCCATTATACTAACTAATATATGGTACTGGAAAGTATATTCTGGAGAAACAACATCCGTTTATGTATATGGTATTTTAAAAAGAAAAAGGAAATTAACAGAATGTCAACTAATGTTTAAGAAGAAGGTCAATGGACAACAAGACTTTGGAAAACGAGAATACAGGTCAGCTGAACTGAATATTTGAAGTTGTTTATGAAAATAATACAACCAGGTCTGGAATGAATAAACTCATTAGTTATGAATATCTGGAAATCGGTGGCTAAATGTATTAAGCACCTCAAATCTGATAAATCTATCCACTATTGCATGTACATAATGCATTCAATGAATCAAAATACAATATCCCCGTTTGACAACAAAACTCAAGGGTGATATATCAAATATACATCCATCAAACAAATAGGAATAAGGAAAGAGTTGAAATAGGAAAATAAAATATACTTCTTCGGTTTCTTACATTAGCTAATTAACAATACATATTCATTCCGTCCATGTTCTTCCGATTTAGCATGGTTTCTTCACATGCACTTTTGCAACTTAAGCGTTGTTGACAGAAAACCCCCTCGAGGATTTGTGGTCACTTGTTCAATTTCTTGCCACAGTTTTAGGCGGACAATCGCATCTTCTATTTGCATGGTCGTCCAGCTGTGCATTTGCTGTGCTAAATCCTATGTGCCTTCTGTGGTGAATAAGGTTTGTTTTTTTGACATTTTTGAGTAGTGTGTCCGATATAGATTATATCACATGAGCACCAGAGTGCATAACTTACATTCTTGTATTTATAGCTTGTGTTTTGTTAAAGGGAGTATTGGATGTTACTATGTACAAACTGCTTAGTGTTTGAGGTAAAAGGGTGTGCACTGATATTCCCCAATTTGTTACTTCAGTTTCTACATGTGTCTGTGCTTTCACGACTTTGTCCCAAACATTCTTCATCCTTTTAAAAGAGAAGATAGCTATTTTTACGAAATCCCCTAAGTAGGTGAGTAAGTGCTAGTATTCATTTATGAAAGAGTTTATCTAAAGACACTAAAGAGACCCGAACGGAAACATGCACAGAACTGTTCATGTGAGGAACACTTGCGTACTAAAGAACAGAATACTTTTTGTTTCTATTTAAATGGCAGCCAGAAATCAAATAAAAAAATAGGAAATAAACACTGGCACTTACTCATCTGTCTAGATGAAGCCATGAAAAAAAACGTTAAAAGGCTAAATCCAGACTCAAAAAATAGAAAAGAAGCCTTCTCTTTTATCCTCTCCCTCTGGAATGTTCTCCAGCCACATCTGAAAATGGCACCCCCACTCTTATCCTCGTATCCTTCAGGAATGTCTTCAAGAAACGCCTCTTCTAAGTCCATTCCCTTCCCTACACACCAGCATCCACTGTAAACATTGATCTTTTGTACTTTCAGGTTCACCTATACCTTTGTAATCTGCATGCAGTGATGCATACTGTCAAGCCATATGTAAAATGCTCTCTTTCCCTTCTGGACTAGGTCAGTGCATAGGGGCAAAGTCCTGGGGTTGCTGTGGAGATGAGAGTGCGGACAGAGGAATGGCGGCCAGTTTTTAGTGGGGCCATGTCACTACAGTCCTCCGGGGTTGTTCTAGTATGGACTGTGAATCCTCCAGCTGCGGTAAACAAGGATGCCCTATGCGTACTACTTCCACCCTACACTCAGCCGAATCACAGCCAGGCAGAAGCAGCCTCCAGCTCAATCTGAGAAGGGTATGCAATGTGCACAGCATCTACAACAAGGTTTCAATAAAAGGTCTCGATATCCTAAAACATGTAATGGCTACCAGTATAGGTCTGGCTTCTTGTTAGAGGAAGCGCTTGATTATAGGTTGGTGACTTTGTACATGTTGCTTCCAGGTGTCAAATACAATTCCATAATAAGCTAGCCTCTTAGGTTACAACAATATGGAAGCTGAAAGAAGGGTCCCTTTTTACACCTTTTGTACCCTCAAACAAGTGTCTTACAAAAAGAAGTCAGAAGAAGAAGTTTGCATTATAAGTGGTGAATATAAAAGGCATAAGCAGCAAAATATGGTATGTTAAATACTGTCCTGTATTTTTGGTGCAGCTATGAGAAAGGTTATGTGGGTGCATGTTAGACTTTCTGAAACACGCTGTGCATCCAAGAAAACTGTTGTTACAGCAAAGTAAATCCTTGCAAGGCTGATTAGTGATTAGCCTTAACCTACTATAATGACAAACTGGGTGTGTTGACTAACAAAAAATATATCAACCATGTAACTAAAATGTCATTAGAGCATTAAATACATCACAGAATACATGCTGAATTACCTCTACACAGGGGCGTAGCTTCAGGGGGGTTGTCTGGGGTGTTACAACCCACCCAATACATGAATTATTAGATGAATAATTGGGTACATGTGCTTTCAGTTGGGTATGGTGAGGTGTCTCTCGAATTTCACCTGGGATTTTTGCATAAACACGCTGACAAAAACACACACACACAAAACAGTTTTGAAAGCCCACAAAAATGATTTTACAGAATAATGTGTATCACTCATTTAGTACTCCTATCAGTATGTATTTGTCTCTCTTTCATTGCCTCTTAAGCCCCTCTCATGCACCCTGCTTTTCATAATGTATTTTAACAATATATGCCAGTGTGTCTAATGCTTACTCCCTCCCAATCTTACATCAGGGACATAAAGGACATGTTTCTGAAACTACAGGATATTGAATGGAAAACTGACTACTTACTAGCATCAATCGACGTAGGTAGCCTTTACAATAAAATAAAACATCAAGACGGAATGCAAGCAATCAAAAAACAACTTGCAACAAGATCTGCACATTACCTGGAGAGAAACCAAATGATCTTAGAGATGATTGAATTTTGTCTCAAAAACTATTTCATCCTATTTGGAGGTCATTTCTTTTTACAACTACAGGGAACTGCGATGGGAGCATGGTTTGCTCTACCATATGCTTGTCTCCTAATGGGGGATGTAGCGAGACATTGGCTATAGAAAGAAAATCAGGAACATCTGACAGAAAACATCGTTTTCTGGGGTCGATACATTACCGACAACCTCTAATCTGGCAGGGCAGTGAAACACTCTTAAAACAACATATTGACAGCTCTTCCCATTACAAAGAGGGCACTGAGGAAACATACACATCTCAAAGAGAACAATAGAATTCCTTAACCTCACAATCTATGTGGAGGGTAACACCCTCCAATCCCTTGATTCATCGAAACAGACAATAGCTAATTGTATGCTTCATACAACCAGCTGCCACCCACAACATACCATCTCTAATATCCAACCGGGGAATACAGATGAGCTAGAAGAAACTGCAGTAAGCAAACAGATTATAACCAACAATCCGAGGAGATTACCAAACGCCTGAGCTCAAGAGGGTATAACACCATTGAACTTTAAAACAACTCAAAACTATTTTTCAAACTGAAATAGAAACTCAATCTTACATGAAGCTAAAATCAGGAAGGACAAAAGAACAACGCACTTTATCACCACTTACAGCAATAGACATAAACTCATACGCAGAATTCTTAAGAAACATTGGTCACTCCTAACAAAGAAGAGAACCCTACAGGATACCATTCCTACCTTCCCACAATGGAGCTTTAAGCGGACACCGAATCTGAAAGACAAACTGGGCCCCTCATTCCTTGACGACAAAAAATTACCATCCACATTCCTTCAATCACTGAATGGTTTCTATACCTGCAGAAACTGTTCAATCTGCAAATTGGGAACATCGAAACAAAAGAACTATGGATCAATGAAAACCCTTCACCATAAGAGAGTTTGTTAACTGTGAAAGCAGTAATATGGTGTATCTGATAACTTGTTCCTGTAACCTGCATTACATTGGAAGTACCACTAAACCACTTAAAACACGGATACAGGAGCATTATTACAAAATGTATTAAGAAGACACAAAATCACCACTAGTTGAACATTTCTAAACATTTCATCCGCATCATAGAAACTTTTCTTTCTGTGGCCTACTAAAGGTAAAATTGAACTCCAACGTGGAGGAGATGATTAACTGAAACTACTACAAGAAGAAAGTACCTTGATTATTTGGTTTGAGGCAGTTGGAAATGGCTTAAACAGGGATTCAGAATGGCACTATTGGCTCTAATTGAATAGAATATGTTCCAGCATGGAGGATACTGACCCTTGAAGAACCTTTCGATTGAACTGACTGGGAGCTTGACTTGCATAATATATGCACCCATAAATGACCACCGTATGATAACAAGGGTGGAACTACAATAAACAGTAAAACACTGTTGAGTACCAACGTTGCTTCTTAGGTCCCCATATCTCCTTTACTAGTTACAATAGGCAATAGTAATTCAGATCAGACAGAATCCAGGTCAACTCTACCACATCCAGGGGGCCAGCCACATGCCATTTCTTGAGACATACATATGTTGTATCATTCAACTTCATATTCCAATTAGAAGCACCAGACCTGTCACACTATTGTGGGAATATTTGGTCTGTTCTTAAGGGTTTTTTATGAATATGAGCAGTGTACTGATAACGCTTTACTAGGGAATAATTAACAAATTCTGAGACTCCATCTGAAGATGGTACTCACAAGTAAGCTGGCAGATTCCCTTAGCATTCTTTTGATCTAAACATTAAAGTTGAGACATCTTCTTGAAAACAATATGATATCTAGTGACCTTTAACACTATTCTCACCATAAGCACCAGACCCTTCTCATGATTTAGGGAAGTTTGGGGACAATATTAAGGTGCTTCTATGACAAATCAGAGCAGTGTGCTATTGTCCTTTCACTGGAGCTCTACCAATATAACTGAGACTCCTCAAAAAGATGGTGCCCGCAAGAAAGCTGGAAGGTTTCCCTCACATCTTCCTTGAACTAAACATTAAAGATGATATTTTTCCTTGATAACAATATGACAAGGAGAAACCATTAACAAAGGCATTTGATTACGCTTAATACTCATAGGAGGTATTCACATCCCATCTCTAACTCATATTACAAGAAACCGATTTATCTCATAAATTAGAGGGCTCTTGTGTTGACCTGCAGATGTATCTATTACTCATTATGAGCAGTAGACCACTCTCGATTGAGTCTGTAGCCCAACTATGAATAGTGGAAACCACATTTCAAGATGGCGCCCATAGGAATACTGAAAGGTGCCATCCACATCCCGCTGTAAACACCAAAAATTATGTATAAATGGGAAATAAATATGGCGACAGCTTAGAACGCCAAATGCACTCAGAGGGGAGATTTAACCTGGAGATAAAGGTAGGATCCTTATTTTATTTTCGAACGACCCGACTTTCTGTTTTTTTGAAGCTAGTATTATTCTGTTATGGAGTCTCTGAAACCAAAATAATCCGCCTCGCAATCAGGGTGCTCCTTCTGAGTTACGCCTCATGAATTAGCGCTAACTCGCAGCTGAGCATTACATATGTTGCACCTTATTACTTTTGATTTGAACATACGATATGACACAATAACATACTGGGGATAACTATAAATACATCATATGTAATAGACCCTGTCCCAATTATGGATCTACCCTGATGCCTCGTTTAATCTCTCCATACAAGACTTTAGCTCTCCTGGGCTTACAAACTTTTCATTTAATTGTTTTAAGTACCTGAAATTATTCACATCTCTCAAATAAATATGTGGTACTTCTGAATGATCATATGAGACAGACAATGTAGACCATATATCTGACATCGACTGCAGTACTAGAATATGGGGATACTTACTTTCTGGCTGTGTCGACTTACAGATACACACAGAACATGTACTTTATATTGACTGAGGACATAAAGAGCCTAACTTTGTTGTTCAAAAGGTATGACTTGATGTAATGTTTCATTTATATTTGGCTATTTCAGCTCTTATATCTTTCACATAATTAATTATATGAAATAGACCATCAATTGGTCTGTTCTCTAACACACAACGCTGCTAATGAAATTATTACATAAATGGAACATTCTTAAATCTTCACTTCGACTGACCCTGTTCAAATGTTATTCCAGTATCAAACACCCACAAATTAGGCACTTAGAATTCTTCTACCACTTACAACTTGGTCGCCAATGTCTGTTACTAATATCTCTTGAATCTGTTAGCTCACTCTTTCAGACCCTCACTGCTTCCTTTCCTGGAGAACATAGTTTCTAAACACCCAATGCACCAACCTGCAGTCTTGATTGTCACTGCACCTACCTGTGTGGTTTAAGTTATTGACTTATAATCACTTTTCATGAATCTGCACATGGAGATGATTGTACTTCACACTCACCTATGGTGATGGTCTCCCTGGTAAACAGGATTTGAAACCTATGTGACTCTCATTACGTTTTAATTTTCACAGCCTTGAGAAAGCCCCTAGGCATATAAGCCCGGGGGGGAGAGGGGGGGGGGGGGGGTTGAACCGCGCGTTGGCTGTTCTGCAATTCTTTTCGCACATCAAATCATCTTTTTTCTAATAAAGAAGGGAAGCCACTCACACATTGACACATTTATGATACATTATTTCATGGGGAAACACTCCTACTCTGTTCTGAACATCTGTTGGATTTCACCAGGGATTTCTGCCTACACACACCGACAAAAACATACACACACTCTCTCTCACATCTGTTTTGAAAGCCCTAAAAAAACTATTTTACTAAATATTGTTTCTCTCATTTAGTACTCTTAGTAGTATCTATTCCTCTCTCTTTCCACTGCCTTTTAAGCCCCTCTTCATGCGCCCTGCTTGTCATGTAATGTATTTTAACATTATGTGTCAGCGTGATGGTCAGGAAATCTGATTCCCACTCCCCCCATTCTTACTGACCAAGCTACTCCCCAACCTCTGCAGTTTAACAAAAGGAATACTTCAGCACCATTATCATTGGAAAGACAAATGGAACAATGCACCATCCTAAAGAATTATATGGCCTTGATGGATAGCCCATCCAATCAATGGAAAACTTAGAACAACCCATGGGAGGCAGTGCTTGAGATGGGCCAAGCCAAAGCCCACTCTCTCTATACTACTACTTACATGTACTTCTTTACAGTGTTGGTAACAGGAGGCATTGCCAACTGCTTGGCTGTCTGTGGCAAGATTAAATGATGTTTGAATTACAAACAGATTAATATAAGATGAGGTCTGGAAGCTAAGATTGTTGTGGGGGGTCCAATTGACACCCTCCCTCCCTCCTCATTCAGCAAGCAATCAGATGTGCTGTACGCTCATGTATAGCCATGCACACAAAGCGCTGGCCAAAGTAGCGGCAATTAAAATTAATCAAATGGTGTTGGGCATTGCACAGGGAAGGAAGAGCTCAGCTACCACACTTCAAGCTGCCTATGTCACTGTGCACCAAACCTACACCATTGCTAGCAGTGGGATAGGAAAAAGACCTGAATGTTCAATTCAACCTGTAGCCCATAATCAAAAGCAAGAAATAAAGTATCTTTGAGGCACAAACTGCTAAGCACTACACAACAAAGGGCTGGCATACCCCAACAAATGAGTGAACTTTCACCGAACAATCAGGGAGCTTTGTTCCGGATCACTCTAAATTGAAGCCACCCAATGCATTCAAAGAGCAGACAGCAGAGGCCGCTCTTTCTCCCAACTGGCGGCAAAGACTTGGAACACCCTCCCCCTGCGCCTCAGAGCCTTGTCATCACTCCAGCAGTTCAGGAAGGACCTCGAGACCTGGATGTTCAACCAATAGACACAGACAGCATGATCCAGCAGCATGATCCCAATGTGCCTCAAGACCCTCACAGGTGAAGCAGTTGCGCTTTAGAAATCTTGATTGATTGATTGATGTGTCTCCAAGCATTGCTGTAGACATCTGCCTTCTGCATCCTCACCTCAAAAGACTCTATCCCTACGGATATCCTGAAGATGTCAGTCTAAGAGAAATGTAGAGGTATAATCAGCTAAACAACCATAGTACACCATAATGAGTAGCATGATAGGAGAGGGAGAAACATGAAAGGTTACAAATAAAAGATTCAGAAAGGAGGAGAGTAATAGAGGTATGTTTAAATAATGCTTTGTTCTTCTCACTCTCCACTCAAGTCCCAATCGCTCCCTCCCCTTTTACTGATTATTGACATAAAGGGCAACTCTAAGGTAGGAAATTAAAGGGTTGGAAGTATCAATGTGAAAAAATGCTCAAAGTGGGAATGGGGCAGAGTGCAAGAGACAGAGGAATATAGGGACAGACACATAATGTGAGTGGAAAAGATGTGTTGGAAAAGGTAACTTAAATAGAATGTAACAGAAAGGCATACAAAAACCAAATTGGTAAAGGAGAATAGAGAAATAGAATGGAGAGCTGAGAGAAAAATCAGAATGAGTGAAAGGAATTTAAGGAAGAGAGACACCGAGAGGAAAAAAAACTAAGAAAGTACAATGAAGAGAATATAAATGACAAAACATCCAAGTAAAACCCAGAGAAAAGAAAAAGAAATGCTAAAAGTGGGAATGGGGCAGAGTGCAAAAGACAGAGGAATATAGGGACAGACACATAATTTGAGTGTAAAAGAAGTGTTAGAAAAGGTAACTTAAATAGAATGTGACAGAAAGGCATACAAAAACCAAATTGGTAAAGGAGAATAGAGAAATAGAATGGAGAGCTGAGAGAAAAATCAGAATGAGTGAAAGGAATTTAAGGAAGCGAGACACCGAGAGAAAAAAAACTAAGAAAGTACAATGAAGAGAATATAAATGACAAAACATCCAAGTAAAACCCAGAGAAAAGAAAAAGAATTACATAAAGGCGGAGAAGGAGGAAGGTAGTGAGGGACATAAGTAATGAATTACAGTAAACAAAAATCAAGAACATTTAGATTGAGAGAGCAAATATAGAATTGGAGAAAGAAGCTGCATTGCAGGAGTCGGAATAAAAAAGGGGAACTCTTCAAATGCATAACACAGACAGCAAGGACTATCAAAATACCACAGAGAAAAGGGAAAAAATAATGGAGTGAGAACAAAAACTGACTGAACAAGAAGAAGGATCACTGCAAAAAGAAGAGAAGTGTAAGAAAGACAGAGATGAAGATGTTAGTGAAGGAGAAGGGAATCTGTGCAAAGGTTTTTGAGTGTAGTGCCAATGATGAAGTCTGTAGAACCTAAAAGGGGTGCCCAAGGGAGTTCACTTAGGTGCCCAAAATGGTAATTGTTGAATTCATGAAGGCACTTAGCTTTTTACCTGCAGACCTCACTTCCCTTCTTGAACTTGCTCAACTAGGTCTGTGCACATGGTCTGGTTTCTCAGTAGAATCTCTGCAGTAGTAGAATCTCTGCAGTCGTGAGTTTTATTTGGTGCCTATAGAAGTCTAATTGGTTTGCTGCATATCCCTGGATTTGTTCTGGCAAGGGTTTTGTTGAGTGCTTGCTGGAGCTCAGTAGGGCCTATATTATTACAGGAAGGTATGGGCAGTCGCACAAGTAGCTGGTTCCAAGTGTTCAGTTGTCTGTCTGTAGGAGGTCGGTCAGCAAGGTGTTGTTAAAGGCTTGTATGGTGGCAGGCAGTTGAGATAAATCCATTTAGGAGCTTTGTGGGTAATCTCAGGAGCTCAATATGATGCCTGCAGAAGCCTAGCTAGGTCCTTGCAGGGGCTGACTGGCCAGGTGCATGAATAAGTTCCATCGGTTCTGGAGCTGTGTTGGATGTCTTTGATAGAGTACCATGTTGTTTGAAAATTGTAGGGGTGCACCATAGTCCCAAGTAGTCAGCACCCGCATATTTAGAGGGCCATGCTATTGTGTGATTTTACAATGTACTATTCGGCCAGGGATCAGTGCAATATGTAGAATTGTGTTCATATCATTTACAGATTGATGTAGTGCTTTAGTTGAGAGAGGCATGCCTTAATTAACTTAGAATTAACTGCTCTGTGTGTAAAATGTGCATTGATTTTGAACGTGTCATATTAAAGTTGCACATGTAGGCTGCCTAATAAGAAACCTGATGCTTTAACATGAGAATAATGGTTGCTAATGTGAAATGTAATGTTAGGATTGATTAATGAAATGTTTATGTTGTTGCATTAGAAATGCATTTACAAGAGTAAAGGCCTGGGACATGAAATCGCCAGCAGAGGCCTAGCTGTGGTTTTCTTAGCATGACTAGAAATTTTGAGTTGGAAATATACCTTGGGAAAGAAGCTTACGTTTTTAGTTGAATTTTGAATTGTCACTTAGAGCGTGCAGAGGGATTGTTTCTCATGTATTTCTCTTGCAGGGGCAAGGCCATGTAGCTCGTTAGGTAGAATGAGCCATTATTTAGAAGTTAGATTGGTAGGAGTAGAGACGAAGGGAGGGCACTGGTATGCGCTGTTGCAACTTTTGGCGGAGAATGTGCCTGGGACCCATGGACACAGCAATGCTGTTTGGAAGAAGAAGGATCGATGCTGGAAATGTAAGAGGGGCAGTACCTGCCTGAAGGAGGAGTGTCATGGGCGTATCCATTGTTTTTGGGATTTTGTATTAGGGAAAGTGCCCGAGGGTGGAGAGTCAGTTGCTATTGAAGCCAGGGTTAGGGTTAGTTGGACTGAGACTGGATCTTGTCCAAGGCAGTCCAATTGGATGTACTGTTAGACATGGGTCTTAGTTTGGACTAGGCAGGAGAAACTAAGGAGCATCTTAGAACGAGCTAAGTAATTGAGGCTACTTACCTGGAAAAGTGAATGTGCTTCTTAGGGAGCCTTCACAGCTGACACCTTTTTGTCTTGCCTGGGAGGAATGTTAAGTAGGGATGTTACTTTAGATTTAGTGTAGGGACAGACTAATCTTTTTCTTTCCCATTGGAACAGATGCAGTCGAGTTTTCCAGTGGGCACAGCTATTGCATGCCTAATGCTTCTTGAATTAACTTTGCTTTTTATTCTGAGTCGATTGAGACTCCTGCGTAGGATTATGTTTGTATTAGTGCCAGTCTATTTCTTGAACCTCTTGTTGAGGTGCTTGTATGTCCAGTTGTTTTTGGCTTTGTAATACATTTTTAAACTTTTCTTCGGAGGCAGTGGTCCTTCAGATTAAAACTTGTTGAATTAGGAATTGTCAAAAGGATATGAAATTTAACGAACTTCCTTCCCATTTCCATGCAGACTAAAAGGTCCAGTCGGCCAGGGATTCTTTGGATTGGTAAGGTGAAAATCTATACGAGAATCCCAGGGTCATCAGTTGGTAGCCAGATGAAGGTTAGTTTCTGGACGTAAGGGAGTTCTATATTAGAATAAGAGTTTCCCCAAGGCCCATAGAATTCAGGTGATGACCGTCCAGTGCATTGCCGGCGGAAGACGGCGTTTCATGGAAACTGACGGAGAGTGACGATGCGGCAAAAGCAGCAGTTCGTAGGAGAGTGAGAATGAATAGGGTTAAATGTTGTTAGATTGCGGTGTTTGTATTGTGATGTCTTGCGGAGTGGGAATGCCTGTTGTATAAAAGGAGATCACTGTGCGAGCGGCGCAGCCCAGGAAAATCTTAGGCTCAAGGAGTAGCTTAAGTGGATCGGGTGTACTGTACACCCAAGAATAATTGTCGACCATTGTTAAGGGAATCGTGAGGTACCATTGATTGCCCGCTGGACCGAGATAGGGGGAATGAATGTGTGAGTGCGTGAGTAACTGACGCTGGTTGTGAGTTGCTGAGTGTTTGTAACCTGTCAGTGAGGTGATTGTCGTTTCGTGAACAGACAGTTGCCAGTTTCGGTAGACAATTACATGACTGTGGACGTACAGTCAGCGAAGTAATTGCTTGGAGGTACAGGCGATTATTTCAGTGTGTGCATGGGACGTATGCATGAGTGAGAAGGAAAGTGAAAAGGAGGAGAACTGCTGCGAGCGGGGGAAAAGTGACGTCAGAAGGTGCAGCGCTCTGATAGGGCAGTTAGTGTGAAGCTGCGCTGGGATTGGTGGATTGTCGTCAGGAAGTAAAACAACCTCTGGGAACAGAGAAACGCTGGTTTCATCATGAAATGTTTTAAAGTTTTGCAAGATTTGTTCAAAAAAGAAAAGAAGTTAGCGCCCCGGGGGGGGGGAAGAGGCTCTGCCCGAGGACACCCCAGCTCTTTACATGGCTACAAATGTGGGTTTGCATACTATACTGTGGCTTGAGAACTGGTGCAAAATGACTGACTGTAATGAGGAATTGACTTTTCCCAGATATGGAACTTTTAGATTAGAAGTATTATACCAATTGAAATCGATTATAACTTCTTCGCGACCTTTGCCTAGACCAACACAGTTTGAGGCACTGAATGCGTGGATTAGGGCGGCACCGAAAGAAACGGGGACAGGAGACAGGAACAAGTGAAGAGGTCAGTCAGGGCAGTTCAGGATACGAGATGGGGCGCATTGGAAAAGAGATGGAGGGTACAGACGATTGAAGGGGATAAGTTGTATCCATTGTTGGTCAAGTCAGGGGACCCGCAGAAAAAGAAGGTTGAGGATGAAGACAGTGATACCGATGATAGCTTGTTAGAAAGGATGTTATCTGAGATACCGCCTCCGTGCAATCCGGAGTCAGAGAGGGACATATCAGCCCCGTTAGACGGAACTAAGGAACCACAAGCCCCACCTTGTTCGGAAGTAGTTGGATAACTCTCAATGGGGGAAATGCAGAATGCGGAAATTGTGAGTTATCAGAGGTTACCAGATGCTCTTAGGGGGCTGGTTACCATTGGTCCCATAGTGTCAGTGTACAATCCAGAGCAGGTGAGGAATGGAAGCCCATCACAGACAGGAATGGAAGGAAATGCTGGCTTTGGAGGGAGCAGAGTAGTGAATGAGCTGGTTCCATCACCGAGGCCTGTAGAGTCGAGCACAACATTGCCGGCTACAGCAGATTCGTCAAGAGGGCCGATGGATCTGAGTGGACCAAGACCAAAATCCCTAGGAGAATTGAGGTCAGATTTGAGAACATGGGAGTCAATTGAAGGGACTCAAGGTGATCAGTCAAGAGAGGACTGGGATCATAGGAGTAGTGAGGAAAAAGTGGCTTTAAGGGACACTTCTGAAGTAAATAGGTACAGAGAACAAGACAGTGACTGCAGAGAGTCAAGTGGTGCATCTAGTCAAGGTATCCTTAGGACAGCAATAAGAGCAAAAATGTTAGATGTGATGCGATTAAAAGCAGAAGTAGATGAGATTGTTGAAGGGAACTTGAATATAGAGAGAGTGGAACTCTATGAGCCAGATGAGTTGTTGTTTGTAGCAAAGGATGTGACTCGTAAAGCATGATCTGCACATGAGAAACTAACTGAATTGGCAAACAGATACGATGTGGATTCGTCGAAAACTAAAATGATGCAGGGTGGTCATCGATTAGAGTATACTGATGAGTATTTGGATGAAAAGAGGGTAATTGGACTAAAGACCCACATTAGAGAATTGATTATGGGGATACGAGCTTGGAGTAGGCTTGACAAGTGGGAAGAAAGATGGTCCAAGAAAAAGAGTGTTAAGAGAAATGCAGCAGAACCACCTCCTCCGGGAGGGGGGGTATCAGGAATTACCCTTTACGAGAAGTAGCTAGGGGAGGGTATGTGCATGTGCCTTCGAGTAGAGGAGATTTGGCAGAATTCACAAATGACTTCCCAAAACTGAGAGAGAGTCAAGTTGAATGGTACAAGAAGGTTGAGAGGTTTGTCGCGATTTCGAAAGTGTTGTGGAGTGATTTGAATACACTGTTTGACATTGTAGTCCCGAGTGACTTGCGGGTAGCCTGTAAGGTTGCCGTTGAATGGCCCACACTTGAACCGGACAGAGAAGTTCTCACTAATGGCCCATCACCTCTTGTCATGAAGAAATATGAACAGGTAATTACGTGGTTGAAAGCTAAGGTACCGCCACAGGACATTGATTGGGTGAAAATAGATCGAACACTTCAAGAGCCAAAGGAGACAGTGCATGGGTACTACGAAAGGTTGTTGCAAGTTTTTGCAGTACAGTGGGTTGGATGTAATGGATCCTAGGGATATGGGACAGTTTGTGTGGAAGTTTGTCCTGGGATTGAGACCTGAGATTTGCCTTATGATCCAGCAGAATTTAATTTGCTGGCAGAACAAGCCACTGGATGAGATATTGAGGTATGCCAGATATTGCAGTGATGAGATTAATTCAAAACATAAGAAACTCAAAGTTAAGCTGATGCTGGTCCAGATGCAAGCGGCTGATAAGGGAGGCCAAGTCCAGTCAGGGGGAGGTACTCTGGGAAGGAAACAGAATGGTCAGGGCAAGCCAAAGGGAAGTACAGATGATTCTAGGCCAAAGGTGGATTTGGCAACACTGAAAAAGACCACAGAGTGTCATCAGTGTCAATAGATTGGACACTGGAGACGCAAGTGTCCCTGGATACAGCAGGAGGAAGAAGTAGTCCAGCTGCCAGAGCCCGAGGTGACAAAGGCGGTAGCAAAGTCAAAGTTGACCAAAGGGGGGACTTCGGCTCCGCGAGTACAAGTTCCCCTGCCTCTGAGGATCTCGACGGGGACTCGGACTTACCAACAGATGCCTCTTCTTGATGACAGGGATGACTGTTACCCAGACCCGTTGGCATGACGGTGCCTGAGGGGTGAGGAAGACTGCACTCTTGGGGCAGTCTTGGAGGTAGACCAGAGGGGACCATTTGTGGAAGCTGATGATGATGGTCACCCTACCACCTTCCAGGTTGATACTGGTGCTACCCGTTCTACTGTAAGATCTGCAGTAGTCCCTAACCTACCCCTCTCGGGGCAAAGTATCCAAGTTGTAGGAGTTGCGAATAAGAGAATAACAAGCCCTTTGACAGAGCTGATTCCTGTGAAAATAGGAACGTTTCGTGATCGACACCAGTTTGTGGTGTGTGATTCGAGCCCTGTGTGTTTATTGGGGAGAGATCTCCTGTGTAAACTCAATTGCACCATCTATTGTACCCCCAAAGGAGTGGAATTGCAAACCAATGATGATGATGCTGCTATTAAGGTCACAAATCAACATTTGTGTATTGAAATGTACACTGTTGTGACAGTAGAAGAGCTTTCACCAGATTTCAGAGACTCAGTCTCACAGGAAGTGTGGGACTTCACTGGTGAGGACATGGGTTGATCAAAGGAGTTGAGCCTGTCAAGATTCAGGTTAAGCCGAATGATGATTTTCCAAGAACACCCCAGTACAATTTGACCCCAGACACGGTTGCAGGGATAAAACCTGTGATCGAGTCCATGATCAAGCAAGGGATCCTGAAGGAGATAATGGACAGTCCATGTAACTCGCCTATCATGGGATTGCAGAATGCCAAGTGGGAAATTTAGAATTGTGCAGGATTTGCGCCGGGTGAACAACATAGTTGTTCCCTGTTGTCCAGTGGTACCCAATCCATCTGTGATATTGTTCCAGATTCCATGTCAAGCGGAATGGTTCACTGTGATTGACCTCTGTCAGGCTTTCTTCTCGATTCCATTGCATGAGGAGAGCCAATTTATTTTCGCATTTAAGCTGGAAAATCATGTTTTAACATGGTGTTGTATCCCACAGGGGTATACAGAGAGTCCATCGATCTTTAATGTATGTATGTATGTATGTATACTTGTTAAGCGCAACTGCCACCCAAAGGGTATCCTGGCGCTGTGACCATAACAATCCATCGGGTGTAATACACTACATTGCTCTTGGAAAGAGGTGGGTTTTAAGATCCTTCTTGAAGGAAGTCAGATCTTGCCTACTCCTCAGCGACAAAGGTAAGGTGTTCCACAATTTGGCGGCCGCAAAGCTGAAGGCACGGCCGCCCATCCTCACTCTGTTAATCTTAGGGACCATCACCAAGAACGCCGAAGAAGACCTCAGGGGTCTAGCGGCTTGGTACCAGGAGAAAAGATTTTGAAGCAGCGTTGGTCCCAGTCCATGCAAAGCCCTGAAGACAAGGCATGAGGCCTTAAAAAGAATCCGCTGCTGGACAGGTAGCCAGTGGAGATCAGAGAGTGCTGCCAATGACGATGCAGAACGTGGGTGAGATAAAGCCAATTTGGCTGCCATATTTTGAATCCTCTGTAACTTTGATACCAGGATATTGGGAGCCCCCAGAAGCAGTGCGTTGCAGTAGTCTAACCTACTGAGGATGGTACTACGCACCACTTCTGCCCTGGCTCCTAGAGGAAGTAACGGCAAGATTTTTCGTAAGGCTCGAAGCAAGCCCATACAAGTCGCCGTGGTCCTGTTGACAGAGGCGTCAAGCTGCAGGCTAGGCTCAAACAAGACCCCTAAGTTGCGAGGCGACTCGGCCGCGGTCACCCTACCCAAGATAGAGGCTGGCCAAAAGTCGTCCGGCAGCGGGCAAGGAAGCCGATCCAAGGAGCAGTGAAGAACCTCGGTTTTCGACCCGTTGAATTGAAGCGAGTTGAGTCGTAGCCATTCTTCTGTTGCATACATGCACCGGTGAAAGGTGTCCCTCAAGACTGTCTCTTTGCCCTCAAATGAAAAAATCAGTTGAGTGTCATCGGCATAGTTGATGACTGATATGCCGAATGACTTTATCAAACTTATTAGGGGTCGGAGGTATAGGTTGAAGAGGATCGGACTCATCGCTGACCCCTGAGGTACACCTTGATTCACCTGACGCACGGCTGAACGAAACGGTGGCAACGCCACGGCTTGCTGTCTGTTGCAGAGATAGGATGTTAACCAGCTTAAAGCCAAGCCGGTTACACCTGCTCTCCGAAGGCGGCCCAGTAAAACCGCGTGGTCCACCGTGTCGAACACGGCCGACATGTCAAGCAGCACTAAGAATGCTGCCTTATCCATGTCGACACGCGTTCGTAGCTCATCCAACACGGCGACCAAGGCGGTCTCAGTGCCATGGGCCGGCCTGAAGCTGAATTGGGCTACATCCAGACAAGAGTTGATTTCAAGGAAGTTGGATAAGGCTCTTGTGACCAGCTTCTCTATGATTTTTATCGGGAATGGTAAAAGCGAAATGGGCCTGTAATTGGCCGGACATAGAGCGTCCAAAGAAGCCTTTTTTAGCAAAGGTGTTACTACTGCCATCTTCCAACTGTCTGGGACTGAAGCTGTAGCCAACGACTGACAGCAGATGGTGTAAAGTGGAGGAAACAGCTCTGCCTGGAATGACTTCCAGATCTTATGTGGCATTGGGTCAAGTGGTGAACCCGAGGAAACGCAATTGGCCAGTATGCAAAATTCCTCCAAAGAGGGGATGGGAAAACAGGACATCCGAGGTTGCCCTTCCTTGTCGTCGACCCACTCAGAATCCGAAGAATAGAAAGATTCTGAGGAGAGAGGCAGTAATGGGCCAGGTTGACCGGAAGCCAAAAGTCCATTCAAAATTGTCCTGATTTTCTCCTCAAACGCAGAGGCCAGAGAATCGCACAGTTCCTGAGAGGCCGGAATAGCTGGCACTGCACAGGCTGGGTTAGCTAGATTATTAACCAGTTTAAAAAGAGTCTGCAACTTATTAGAAGCCTTAGCCAAGGTGTCTTCCAGAAACTTAGCTTTGGCCATCCTTAAATGGGCTTTATATTCCTGCAAGACCTCTTTATAGGCCGCCCTATCTGATTCCCTGTATCCTCTCCTCCAAGCACGCTCTGCCTGTTTACAGCGAAGTTTCTGCTGGCTAAGATTGCTAGTAAACCAGGCATTGGCTCTCATGGGTTTGTCCCTCACCCTCCGTAAGGGGACCAATTCATCTAGTGATGTCAAGATCTGCTGGCAAAGGGCAGCATAGCTCTTATCCACACTGTCCCCCACGAAGAAAGCTCTAGGCAGTAATGTGGGTAGACTCGACCCCCTTAGTAGGCGGGACCATTGCCTGCTGAGTTTAAACCTGCCCGGACCATTTATGCTTAACGGTCCTCCAGGCAAGGAGATGGACATGAGAATCAATGCGTGATCGGTCCAACATTGATCCATGACCTCAATAACTACAACCAGCTCTTTGTCAGCAAATACCAAATCCAAAGTGTGCCCCTTAGCGTGAGTAGGTGACAGCACAAGCTGCTCTAGTTGTACATTGCTACACGCTTGGCAAAGTTCTCTAAAAGCCAGATCTTGAGGGCCGGTGGGCCATAAATTAAAATCGCCCAACACTATGAATCTAGCATGGGAGTTTGATAGGTCATAGATCAAGTCGACCAATTGCTGGGAGGCCGAGGCAGTCAGGGAAGGCGGTCTATAACAAAGAAGACCTGCTACCAAAGTACCCCCCTGGGCCGTTAAAGAGAAGCCCATGAGCTCAAACCCCAACACTTCTTTTACTGCGAGCTGCGAGAGGGAGAGCGAGTCTCTATAGATGAATCCCACTCCACCACCCCTCCCAGAAGCTCGGGGAGTGTGCCTTATGAGGTAACCCGGTGGGCAGGCCCAGCCGATCGCCACCCCACTGTCCACTTTAGTCCAGGTCTCGGTTAGAAATAGTATATCCAAATTAGAGGATTCGATTAAAAAGCAATCTCAGTGTGGTGCTTAACGAGTGAACGAACATTAAGCAAACCACAGGAGAGAGCACCATAAGAAGATGAAAGCATAGTACGCTGCTTACCTAAATCAGTGTGATAGTTCAGCGCACACAATTCCTCCCGAGAGTATACCAAGTGAGGAGAGGCCACCACGGTCGCACCGGGAGCAACCGGAACGCGAACGGGCGCAAACGGGCTTACCTCTGGCGCGCCAACGGCGCGCCCGCTGCGTGCACACGCTGCGCGCCTGCTCACCCTTTCCTATTTATAGTATTACGCCACGCAAGCAGGAACCTCACTGACTAAGTCCCGCCAAATGCGGGTGAAATAACAATTATAGTGCAGGTAAGCCTGACTATACCCCGATTATAGTTGGTAGCAAGCGCCTGATAATTAGGCAAAGATTAAAGCAGCGTGATCAGAGGCAGCGCGATTTTAAAAACAGAGTGCCCAAGTAAACAAAATACAACAATTTAAAATAAGCACAACAATGCGCGCTATAGCAGAGTAAGGTCTGCCTAACGTACCGGAGGAGCGGCTTAAATAAGCTCTCCAATACGCGGGGGTCCGGCTAGTAGAGCCTCTGGACCCGAACAAATATGGCGCCTGAAAATGGCCCAAGCTGGCGGTCGGAGCGCCACAAGCAGGAACCTCACTGACTAAGTCCCGCCAAATGCGGGTGAAATAACGATTATAGTGCAGGTAAGCCTGACTATACCCCGATTATAGTTGGTAGCAAGCGCCTGATAATTAGGCAAAGATTAAAGCAGCGCGATCAGAGGCAGCGCGATTTTAAAAACAGAGTGCCCAAGTAAACAAAATACAGCAATTTAATATAAGCACAACAATGAGCGATAGCAGAGTAAGTCAGATCTTGAAGAAGAATCTTGAGTGTCTTGTACTGTCACAGAACTCTGTTCTCGTACAGTACATTGATGATCTCCTTGTTGCGTCAGAGACTGAAGATGCGTGCAGGGTTGATACCATTGCCTTACTGAATCATTTGGCAGAGAATGGACACATAGTGTCGCCAAATATGCTACAGTACTGCTTGAACGAGGTGCTGTAGTAGTTGGGTCACCGGATAGAATAAGGCAAGAGGAAGGTGTCACCAGACAGGATAGAGGCAATCATGGGAATTTTGGTGCCTTCTACTCAGAGAGAAGTTAGGATGTTCTTAGGGATGGTTGGCTACTGTCGTCAGTGGATTGCCAACTTCTCATTGAAAGTGAAGCCCTTGCAGAGACTGACGTACAAGGATGTAAGTGATCCGGTACCATGGGACGATGACTGTATGAAGGCATTTTTGGAGTTGCAAGAGGACCTTTGTCATCTTCCGGCATTGGGGATGCCTGACTACAACAAACCTTTTTCACTATTTTGCTATGAACGAGAAGGTTGTGCATTGGCAGTTTTAGTCCAGGATCATGGAGGTGTCCGTAGGCCAATTGCCTACTTTTCAGCTACTTTAGATCCTGTAGCTTCAGCTTTGCCTGGGTGCCTCAAGTCTGTTGCTGCAACTGGTGTCAGCATTGAAAGATGTGAGAGTATTGTCATGGGTCGTCAGCTAATGGTGTTTGCTCCGCATTCTGTTGAATTGTTAATGACCAGGACCAAAACACAGCACCTTGCCAATAATAGGCTCACACGCTACGAGCAGGTTATACTTGCTGCGGAGAATGTGACCATCATGAGGTGCTCTGTTTTGAATCCTGCTACATTGATGCCGTTGCCAAACACACTTGATGAAGATTGTGCGGACCATGATTGTCTCGATGTGACTGAACTTTGCACCAAACCGAGGCCTGACATTGTTGATGAACCATTGCTTGACCCCGATGAGATTTTCTATGTCAATGGTTCATGTTTAAGAGACAGTGTTGGTCATTTGAGAGCAGCCTTTGCTGTGTGTACCATTATAGGAGTAGTCAAAGCTGCGTGCCTGGAAGGAGTATTCTCTGCTCATGTGGCTGAGATCATTGTTTTGACTTGTGCCTGCTTAGCAGCAGATCAAATTCGAATTACCATTTACACTGACAGCCAGTACGGGTTTGATGTGGTTAATGACTTCAGACAGATCTGGTCTCAGAGAGGTTACATGACATTGTCTGGATCACCCATCTGAAATGGGGAGTTTGTGAGGATGCTCTTAGAGGCCTTACAGCGCCCCATGGATATTGCAGTTGTTAAGTGCACAGCTCATGGAAAAGGTACAGATTTTGTGTCACTTGGGAACCGCTATGCGGATGAAGTTGCACGATTCTGTGCCGAACAAGGTTGTTCATTCACTGAGAAACATGTAGATGGGAGCCAAGAAAGAACCGAGTTCAACACGATGTTGGCCAAGGCAGATATTTTGGATGAGCTCAAGTGCCTGCAAGCACAGGTTCCAGACCAAGAGAAGAATGTGTGGATCAATTGAGGCTGCGCAAAAGGTGATGTGGATATTTGGGTCTCAAGTGATGGAAGGGCGGTGTTGCCGGATGATTTGTTGAGCCCGATGGCAAGGCAGATTCATGGTGCAGTACATTTGGGGAGAGATGCTATGGTGCGAGTGTTCAGACAAACGTGGTACAATTCTCGGTTTCGTACTGTGGCAGAAGCTTGAGTGTCAGAGATGTGTTACCTGTCAACAAATGAATGCTGGAAAGACAACTGTGGGGAGAGGAGTTGGCCTAACAGCTAGGGCGCTCGACCTCGGACCTGGGGATCTGGGTTCGAGTCTCGGTAACAACGCCAAAAACCTCCTGTGATTCTGGGCAAATCACTTACTCTCCCCGTGCCTAAAATGAAAGTGTGTCCTCATGTAACGTAACTGGAAAATATGTAAAGCGCTCTGATACCTGATTCGGTTTGGGTTAGTTCGTGCTATATAAAACTCTGCAAAAAAAAAAAAACCTGTGGTCACAATGAGTCACATTGGGAGGTCTGGGGGGCCTTTCAATAGGATGCAATTGGATTTCATCGAGATGCCTAGGTGTAACGGGCTGAGGTACATCTTGGTTGTGGTGTGTGTGTTCTCAAGGTGGGTGGAGGCTTACCCTACTCGCAGGTGTGATACACTCACGGTAGCGAAGCTGTTGTTGAGGGAACTCGTGACTAGGTTTGGTATTCCGACCTCTTTGGAATCGGACAGAGGAACACACTTCCACAGTGAAGTCATGAAGATGCTTTTCACCGCACTGAATGTTGATCAGAGACTCCATTGTAGCTATCGTCCGGAGGCTTCTGGGATAGGGAAGCAAGTCAATGGGACTTTGAAAGCCCGAATGGGAAAAGTGTGTTCATCTACGTCTGTGAAGTGGCCTGATGCTTTGTCGTTGGTGTTGATGAGTATGCGCAGCATCCTAGACAGGAGAACATGTCTTTCACCTCATGAGATACTGATGGGGAGGGCTATGAGGTTACCAGTGATTCCATCGACAGCTATGATTAGCATCACAGATGATCTGATCCTTGATTATTGCAAGGGACTGGCTGACGTCATCCGTTCTGTGTCCCATCAGGTGCAGGCTGCTGTGGTTCCAGCTGCAAGCGATCTCTGTCACGACCTGAGTCCTGGGGATCGGGTGCTGGTTCGGAAGCACCTGAGAAAGAGATGCTTGGATGTTCGCTGGAGAAGCCCATATCAAGTTATCTTGGTGACGAACACTGCAGTGAAGTGTGGAGGTTTGCCGAACTGGGTGCATGCCTCGCACACACAAGTTTCAGCATCCTTGGAAGAAACAGCTCCTCTCCCTGATGAAAATCCAGCCAAGCTGTGAGGGTGTCTGAAGAAGCTGGTTGCTCGCTTGACCAAGCTGAGGAGGCTCACGACAACAGTGACACTGAAACTGCCTCTGAAAGGGGAAGTTGCTGTGAAAGTGGTCCAGAGTCAGACTCAGCTGATAGAAGTTGTGAGCAGAGTGAGCGAAGAGAAAGTCAGACAACAAGTAGAGCTGAAGAGCAGTGGCCAGAGAGGCAGAGGCACTTGAACTTGAGACTGGTCTCCGAGAGGGATCTTGCCCCTGTGTCTGATGTGTCAGAGTCAGACGAAGGCGAAGAAGATCAATCCTGTAGAGGTCTGAGGAGATCAAGACGAAAGAGAGTGCTTTGCCGAAAGTACGCGGCTCCAGAGTGGTCATATATTGTGACAGATGCCAGGAATGCTGAGATTAGGGAGGGTAAGGGCAGTGACAGTGATTAGTACCAGCCCTAACGTGAAGTTGGATGTGGTGTTGTTAATACCAGGACTTGAAATTGAAGGGATACTGACCATCACAGTTCCAAAGCCTCTGATTCTGAGCAGAATCTGCAACCTTATTTTGAATCGACTGATATTTCCTTCCTTTGGAACTGAAATTCTATCTCCTTAATCAATTGTTCTTCGTCTTGAACGTTTCCAGCATGTTCTAGAAGCTGTTGGAGCAAATCTTATTCTGGATTAAAGAGACTTTGTTGTAAATAGGTGCCATTAACCTAGGTACGAGTGGAAGAAGAAGAAATTTAGGGACTTTCCATAGAGGACAGAGAAGGATTAAGGTTCTCTGTTGCTTGTTGTAAATAAGGAACTGAAACAAAAAGGCAACTTCCAGCTTTATGAGGTGTGGTTCGTGTTGATTCTGAAGAAGAAGAGAGACTTTTTTTTTTTGTAAATCTTTTTATTATTATAACACAAGAGGAAAAATACACATATCGGGTGTCATTAATCGAAATATAGCACAACTGTGGACGGGCAAATGAAGTGACGAAATAATGTACAGTCATAAGCAACAGAAAAATCAAATACAGCGTGAGCCAGAAGCAAATCAATTGGATAGCAATGACCGCAGGCACCCGTCAATAGCACCCGCCCACTAGGAGTATAGGATGTACGGAGCAAATATGTGACACCCGGATACGGTTAGGCAAGAATCAGGAGAATACGCCACAACCCCTGTGAAGAAAGGAAAGGGGAAATAGAATGGTCATAGAAAATAACAAAGAAAAAATAAAAAATAAAACCCACAGCCCCCCACCCTACACCCCTGCAGATGGCTACGACCTAACCCCACTAGCAGCGTGCCTGTCGCCCCCTAAACTACACCCCAAGGAAGGGAAAAAGTTGGAGGAGGAGAATATAACAAATCAATTCGAGCTCCCGGACTCCCATACCCCCGCCAAGAGCAGACACCCCGTACCGTAATGTTAAGCAAATTATAGCAAATCAAGAGACATTTCGTAGGGGAGTCGCAAGCAGAAAAAGGACCATCCCGCCCAATCCCCGGCACCATAGAGGCAGCAAATCCCATCCCGAATACCTCAGACACATAAATATCAAACACTCAGAACCACGTCTGGCCCTCGCTCCCACGGATAGAACCCAGCAAAAACAAAAGAAACATTGCATCGAAGTCCAGTCAAGTTCAGCCCAAACCCTCACGTTCCATCACTACGACCCCGTCCAATACAAATGAGTTGTTGCAAATATTCACACAGGGTTCTATCCATCCGAACCGCCAGCAACACAAAAATAACCAAAGACAGTAGAGTGTCAGAGTCAATTCGAAAGAAGGGAAAACAGGATAAACGTACAAAGAGTCTAAAAGTCAAAGCAGGTCCACTGCCCACCATCGGCAAATCTGCAAAGCGGTGTTTGATCACTCACGAAAAGAGGCAAAGGGTTAATCCCACAGACGCTGGAGAAGACACAATGGCTAACAATGCAGGACATGACCTCAACCCTGTCCCGTTCGATCCAAGACGTCAGCAGAGATCACCCGGCCAGCCGCCGCGTTAGTCGACGTGGGCAACAAAGGCAACCAGGGCAGATCGGTGGGCTGCATACAAAATGGACGTCGCTGGCCACAAGCAGAGTCTTCAGCCCAGGCGGCCATCTTCCCCAAGACATTCCCAGGACCCGCATTCCATAGCAGGGATGTGAGTACAAAGACGGAGGAAATAGGCACGGGCACCAGCCGTCGCTGCGACAAAGCATAGGACGTCGGTAGCGGAGCAACGTACGGAACCGCTAACAGGTGTTGTGAGAGGGAACCATCAGAATAGTCAAAAGCCACGGATAGTTGTCCACAGTTCAACGCATTGTCCATTAGCGCCCACACTCCTCCGCGTACACGGGTGGTCACGGTACTCGCCTCGAAAACAATTCGGGTCCGATCTTCATGTACCAAGAAGTCGTCCGACCGTGAGTGTCCCAGTGCGAGCATGACACCATCCAGCTTCCTCTCGAGCTCACGTGAACAGTGTTCCCAGGCAAATCGAAAGTTATCAATAGCAGCAAGTATGTCACCGCAGCACAACGTAGCCCCTGTTGTACATACCGCAGCGCCTCTTGATTGCACCCACTCCACCTCTTGTTTCACCCCGGGAGCCAGGATAGCATTCTCCATCTCATCCAGGCAGCATTCCGGTGTTTCCATCGTAAATGGGGACCGGGAGGTAGTCAGAGGCGAGGGCAGCTCGATGCGATCACATTCCGGTTCGCAGAGACATGGAGGGCAGAACCCAAAACAACAGTCTCCTGCAGCGATCATCAGCGCTCCGGTGCAGCGTCAGCCGAAAATTCGGGAGTGGCCCGCGAAAACCGGGCCGAGTCTCAAACAGCGTCGGATTAGTCACCATCTGCGCTCCACATATAGATTAAGTTCCCACCAGGTCATCGCTTAAGGGGTGCGCCACGGCCGCTTTGCTTGTCAAGCAGGACGCCTGTGGTAAGAATCCGATCGCCGGATCCTGCACTCCTGTGGACCGACTCCGCCCCAGTGCAGATGGCCGCTGTTGTTGCATCAGCACCCGGCCATGTTTAGAAGCAGATGCCCCGGCTCCAGAGTCTCTCAGGGCCGCCGACTGCCATCACAAATATCTCCGGTTATGAGGCCAGCAGGGAGCACGGGAACACGCTATTAGTTTCAGCGCTCATTCCCACACACCAAATTAAAGCGCAATGTCAGGATAATGACAGGAGAGTCGTGCGGGGCTCGGAGGGTCACGGAGCTGGGAGCCTACACGTCCGTTCGCATCGCCATCTTGGCTCCTCCGAAGAGAGACTTTTTGAGTGTTTCTCGTTGAACAAAGAAGCTGAAAATATTTCTGAGACCATGGAGGCTGGAAACCCAAACTGTAGAGCTAGGTGCATAGTAGGCACACTTAGGAGGGGTGATATTCTTCATAATTTTGTTATTTGTAGTTTCATATTTAGCACTACATGAGCAGGCAGTGGAGGTAGAGGGAACCCTTACACCTACTACTCCTAGCAAAGAAGAGGTCAAGGTAGGAAACGAAAGAGCTTTGCTGTTAGAAGAGAGTCGTAGGTTACATGCAGATCTGTCCAGAGGTAATTTCAAGCTTAATGCGTATGCAAAGTTGTTGTATGAGTATATTGATGCGATGGATACGAAAGACTGTTATGTGTGTATGCAGTTGCCAGCTTCAGTGGATGAGGGTATCAGATACCATCATCTTCCCTTGATATATAGCATTTCATGAAGTTTGCTGCTTAGCATTTTTTATGGACGAAATCATTTTGAGTATTTTTTTTCGAATTATGATGCAGTTCTTCCTGAGGTGCCAGCTTATAAACATTTGAATAAGTATGATTATTACAAGTCAGAGGATAGACTTAGAACGTATTTCATTCCGACCTTAGAGTTGGATACAGCTTATGCTCATCGCCATAATCTGGTGTGCCTGTTGTCAGATACAGAGAAGAAATTTGCAGATCAAGTAGAAGATAGATACAGGAAACACAAGCAGTTGTGAGAGTCAAGACAGGGTAAAGTAAATTGGACTGATGAAGAGAAGTTGCACAAGTCGAAAGGGAGTTATGGTCCGATAGCTCTAGATGAGGTGCAAAAGGGGAAGTTGTGCATAAGTCGTCCACAGACTTACTATGAGAATGTGTATGTGGGGCAGACCACGTGTGAGCATACTTTTACATTGGGGTATTATTCGAAGGACTTTTTGCAAAGTGTAGTGCAGATAATTCCAACTCTGTATTTTGTGTGAGAAGGAATGCCTATGTGCGATTCCCTGAGAAATGGTATGGTACGTGTTACTTAGCGATCATCTTTCTTAAGATTTATCATACAGAAGATTTTGAGCTCTTAGAAGGAGAACAGCATGCAAGAGTGAAACGAGGTGCAGCAGCTGTGGTTGGAGATATTTTTGGAGCAATGATACCAACATTGGGAGTAATTGTGAATGATGTGAAGATTAGAAGGTTGGCGACTGTTGTGGATGAGTCGTCAATGAATACAGCTAAATCATTGGTGTTGGTGGAAGGAGAGATGTTATCGATAAGGACGATGGTTTTACAAAATCTTCTTGCCTTAGATGTCCTTCTAGCAAAAGAGGGAGGAGTCTATAAACTTTTGATGGTTTAAGAGTGCTGTACTTATATACCAGACAACAGTCAAGATCTGGAGAAATACATAAGTAACATCACTGCCATTCACTATGAGATTGAGGATCTGACTGAGGAAACTATGTGGGAAAAGGTTGGAAAAGGATTTGTTAAAGTGGGGAGTTGGTTTGCGAACCTTTGAAAAGGATTCCTTGGTTATGTGTTGAAGCCTCTTATTATAGTTGTGGCATGTTTGATTGGATTGTGGGGCTTGATAAGGGCTTACAAGTGGTATAAGTCTAGCAGACTGGAAAGATCTTTGAGAACGCAAGAGAGACGAATGGAGAGACTGCAGGACAGTCAATATCAGAATTTGAAAAACATGGAGTTGTTCAGGAGAGGTAGAATGGCAACAAGTTCTGTTTAAGTCAGTTCTTTCCCTAAGGATGGTGTAGTGTGTGATGACACAGGTCATCAAAGGGGGGGACAGATAGAGCGCCATGTTGTTTGAAAATTGTAGGGGTGCACCATAGTCCCAAGTAGTCAGCACACGCATATTTAGAGGGCCATGTTATTATGTGATTTTATAAGGTAGTATTAGGCCGGGGATCAGTGCAATATGTAGAATTGTGTTCATATCATTTACAGATTAAGGTAATGCTTTAGTTGAGAGAATCATGCCTTAATTAACTTAGAATTAACTGCTCTGTGTGTAAAATGTGCATTGAGATTGACCGTGCCATATTAAAGTTGCACGTGTAGGCTGCCTAATAAGAAGCGTGATGCTTTAGCATGAGAATAACGGTTGCTAATGTGAAATGTAATGTTAGGATTGATTAATGAAATGTTTATGCTGTTGTATTAGAAATGCATTTACAAGAGTAAAGGCCTGGGACATGAAATCGCCAGCAGAGGCCTAGCTGTGGTTTTCTTAGCATGACTAGAAATGTTGAGTTGGAAATATACCTTGGGAAAGAAGCTCACGTTTGCAGTTGAATTTCGAATTGTAACTTAGAGCGTGCAGAGGGATTGTTTCTCATGTATTTCTCTTGCAGGTGCAAGGCCATGTAGCTCGTTAGGTAGAATGAGCCATTGTTTCAAAGTTAGATTGGTAGGAGTAGAGACGAAGGGAGGGCACTGGTATGTGCGGTTGCAACTTTTGGCAGCGAAGGTGCCTGGGACCCAAGGACACAGCAACGGTTTTTGGAAGAAGAAGGATCGATGCTGGAAACGTACGAGGGGCAGTACCTGCCTGAATGAGGAGTGTCATGGGCGTATCCATTGTTTCGGGATTTTGTATTAGGGAAAGTGCCCGAGGGTGGAGAGTCAGCTGCTATTGAAGCCAGGGTTATGGTTAGTTGGACTGAGACTGGGTCTTGTCTAAGGCAGTCCAATTGGATGTGCAGTTAGACATGGGTCTTAGTTTGGACTAGGCAGGAGAAACTAAGGAGAATCTTAGAATGAGCTCAGTAATTGAGGCCACTTATCTGTAAAAGTGAATGTGCTACTTAGGGAGCCTTCACAGCTGACACCTTTTTCTCTTGCCTGGGAGGGGTGTTAAGTAGGGATGTCACGTTAGAGTTAGTGTAGGGACAGACTAATCTTTTTATTTCCCATTGGAACAGATGCAGTAGAGTTTTCCAGTGGGCACAGCTATTGCATGCCTAATGCTTCTTGAATTAAATTTGCTTTTTATTCTGAGTCGATTGAGACTCCGGCGTAGGATTACGTTTGTATTAGTGCCAGTCTATTTCTTGAACCTCTTGTTGAGGTGCTTGTATGTCCAGTTGTTTTTGGTTTTGTAATACATTTTTAAACTTTTCTTCGGAGTCAGTGGTCTTTCAGATTAAAACTTGTTGAATTAGGAATTGTCAAAAGGATACAAAATTTAACGAACTTCCATCACACTTCCATGCAGAATAAAAGGTCCAGTCAGCCAGGGATTCTTTGGATTGGTAAAGTGAAAATCTATATGAGAATCCCAGCATCATCAACTTCTTGAGCTTAAATGGGTCCCGCTAGGAGCTGAGGTGACTGATCGCTAGATTTCAGTGGCTGTAGCATGACTTTATTGACACAACCTCAAAAGTAGTTTGCATGGGCTGCACATGTTCTTATTTTGCAATGGGCAACATATTGTCTTGAAAATGCCCTTGTGAGCCAAGCAAGCAATGTTAGGTCTAGCAGCAAAGGAAATAAACATTGACATAGCCAATAGATATCAATTTTACATATTACATGCACATAGGGAGACCCCAACATACACAAATATTGACACAGGTGACAGGTTTGACGTTTGCATAGTGCAAACATATATGGAGATGGACACAACACGCACACACATAGTTGGCATGTGCAGATATTCAGTCAGAGCAACATACCTTTGAGCAGCCATGTACAGACACAATAACACACTTACAGCCGCCAGTGCAAGCAGAAAAAAAAGACATCCTTTCATACATACATTTATTCGGCTAAGGGAATAACGTTCATTTGAATTGCGCACATTTTTCCAAACATTTGTTTGCTCTATATGTTGTTGTATTGTAGTTTTATTACCTTGATGTATTAAAGGCTGTAGACTGACCATTCCAGGAGAAGTGGTTATCACAGTGCAGTGTGAAAATATCTGTTTCAGTCAGTGTCTATCTGTTTCAGTCAGTCTTTTGAAAACGTGTTTTTCAATATTTTTTTGCGGGTCGCCCCATCCACCCCATTCCAGCCCCACTTGTGGAGACCTCACTGAACTCACTCAGCGCAATATGGGGGCTAGTATAACATCATTTATTCTTTTTGGTTCCTAGTTCGCCCATGGTCTAATTGTACCAAAAAAATGGAAAACAAACAAATACAGCATTGAGACATACATGCTGCTCATGCCTATATAGACTTTATTGAGTGTGACATGGAGGTTAAATCATTTTGCGCAATAGATCGCGTGTGGCTATTTAAATAGTCGAAAGCACAAAGGACCATGTTATGAAAAGTCTGTGTGACTTAGCTTGCAGCTGGGTAAATGCTGCAACACTGTTCGACCTGTTTGAGCTAGGACACATCAAATGGTTGGTTTATTTATTTAGCGTGGAAGCCTCGACCACTGCTCGGATAATTTACCACCCCATCTAGATTTTGGTGAAGTAACTGAGGAAAGTAAGTGGGTGGCTCATATGGTATGTGGGACCACTCTTGCTGCCCATTGACAAGTATTCTTAGAGGGCACCGTGTACAGATCGTACCAGTGATGACCTGCGAAGATTACCCCTTACTGTGCCAGGCACAGCGGGGCATTTATAATCTAAGAAATGCTACTGCAGAAGCAAAGGCGAGTTCTTCCGTGTGACGATCCAATTGTGGATGCCAGACTTTCCAGGTGTTGGCACTTAGCCCTTGGGCTGAACCGCACCGATCGATAAAAAACAAGTGATAAGGACTTTCCAAGCCTGTTCAGGGGGGCTAACTCCCAAAACACTTACAAAATACTGCCATGATCTGGGGCATTTTACATCACAGTTTTCAAATAAACTGTCTTAAAAAATACCCTTGGGGACAATTCTAAAAGAGCATTTTTGAAATTTTGTATGGTCTGCATAGTGTGCTTGACATTCCCTCTGAAAGTACTCATGAGATTTTTGCATATATAGCAAACATAAAAAAAAATAACAAACTGTTAACTGTACAAAGCAATTGACTCGAAACACAAACAGTTCAAATAATCAGGGCATGCAATATGACATGGTATCTCAAAAAAACTTGAACAGTGAGGATGCTTGTCTAGAAAAAAAAACAATAGGCGTCTTCTCAATACATTTCCTGGTTAGTGGTGGCCGCTCAATCTGCAACACTTGCCCAACATCTCCCAGAGAATCCACCTGGCATCAAGACATCCAGTGAGTGGGCCACAACTCTTAGTCCATTGTGGTACTGCAACAGAGAAACATGCCATCTATTGGAGACAGGAAAAAACGCAGTTATTGGAATTAAGTACTCCTTTCACAGCACATATGTATAGCACACAAGCTGAGTAGCTGGGAGTGGCATATTCTAAATGATGCACAAGGGTTTCATTACTTAGAGGCAGACTCCACTTCTTTTGGATGAATAACAATGGAATTAAGAGAAAATCTTTGTACAGTGTATACTTTCCTTTGTCACCATTTATCTACCCTTTTATCCTACAGTCTATCTGTTATATCTTTATTTCGAAAATGTCTTCTGTTAGTGAGAAAGAGACCCCTAAGATATGTTACCTAGAGCTTAACTGTTTAGTTTTTTGTATTTGTCCTCTGCATATATTTCTTTCCAGAAACTATATACTATCCCGTCTTGATAGTCATGGTCTAGTAAACATTTTAGAAGGTAATGTTAGTAAAGGGTCCCATGTCAACTTCCTACAATTTCAACAAGGGGCTGTGGTTTTTCAGACTGGAAGGATTGTAATATATCAAAAAATTTCAGTGTCATAATTACTATTTCAACACTTTTGGCATTTGTTCATGCCTACCAGATCTCAGTTGATCTAGTCAATTCATTTTCTATCAATGAATTGGTAGTTTGCAGATCGCTACTTGTCACCCATGAAGATATGCAGGCGCTGGCAGGGTGTAGTGTAATGCTCAGCCAGGATGTATGACGTGAGAGAATGTGGAATGTTAGAATGTCGTTTGGATGCCATGACTTGCTGAATGGGCTGAGCAGAGCACAGACTCCTCCTGGTGGGGCTCTCCTTCATCTTGAATACAACTAAAATAAATACAACATTTAAATCACAAAGAATGGACTTGTTATTGTTCATTACATTGGCGACGATCCGGAAACGCCCTGCGCGTCAACTTTCAAGCTACCTCATCATTCAAGATTTAAATTTCAGCAACTCATCTTTATGGCACCATGAGCCCCACCAGTGACCATCACCGGTCGCCCTAAACTTCAATTGTGCCATTTACCATTGGCAGATTACTCAATTCACGGACATCTGTGAACTGCCTTCATGCTACCACCTGCCTTCATCCGTGTTCCTGTGACACAGATCGCCCTGCACCACAGATGTCAGCTGCATCGCGTGTCAGCCGCCTCGCCTTCTCTTCAAAATACTCAAGGCATCATTTTCAAATTACCGGCAGCCTAAGAACATTTTACTCATTGCTGACAATCTACAGCGCACGAGTCTACTATCGGTCTTAAAGGTAGGGTGCAGCCCCTGTATGGACACCACGGCAGGTGAGCCCATCTTATTTGCTACGTTTACCAGAGGAGAGCGCTTTATATTCCGTACTGTTGCACCCTTCGTGGTCCGGTACATAGCGGTGGCATTTTAATTATTTATTTTCATTATTAATTTTAATATGCCTATACTTGCCTTCTTTACATGGCAGTTAAACCGCTTTACCAAATTCAAAATGCGCTCGAGCTTCACACAGAGCGCATGCACTCAGCGCACACCACCTCACCTGTTTCATGCGCCACCGTGTCACCGTCATCTTCTTCTATGACGTGAGTCAGCCTTCTACCACCGCCAGAATCCTTGGAGCACGCTGACACCGAGAGCCACTCAGCATTTCTCACGTCGACGTGCAGCCATTTTAGATTGGCATTTTTCATCGTTTCATGTCCGGTCATCTTTCATCTCTACGTCATCTCAACTTCCTCAATACAGCGATAGGCACGCATTGTTATTAATTAGCCTATTGCATCTTAGCATTTTTCAACAGCGGTAGGCACGCTTTATTATAAATTTGTCTATTGCATATTAACAGTTACAACAGCGATAGGCACGCTTTGTTTAATACTTGCCCATCGCATTTCAACATGAGTATTACAGCGATGAGCACACCCCAAGCCATCTCATTTGGAAGCTTTTCATATCACTTCGATCTTTTGTTTCTCCAAATACAGTACTTTATTGTTTCAACACTGCCATCTAGCGGTTACTTTTCACCACTGCACCTTCACAAGAATAACAGCTTTTCAGCGACTTAATGCAATCTTTCCAGTATTTCATTTTTCAGACCACGGTGACCACTTTATTTATTTTATTTTATTATTTTTTAGCGCAATTACTTTTTTGCAGAGTGTCACCATGTCATTATGGACCATGTCCTTTTAATCTTGCTGTGTTACTTGTCATCCATGACTAAAATGTTTACTATTACTTTATACATTGCATTTTCAATTGTGCAACTTCACAATGGGGTCCTTCATTACAGTTGCTTGAATTCCCATCTCTACAATTCATGCACGCATTTTGATTGTACACCACTGACAGTACTTTACATTATTACCTTATTGTATGTGCATTTTTGTTTTTGGCATCGTTATATAGCTTACCTCTATTTCTAATGCCCATGTTGCATTTGTCATTTTTTATTTCATACTGTGTGGTTACTTACCTTCCACACCTTCCACTCTACTTTAGGGAAATTTTCACTTCACGTTTTTTGTTTCATACAGTGCGGTTACCTTCCACATATTCCACTCTATTTGAGGGAAATTTTCTTTGTTTCACGTGGTCATACTCCACATTCAGTTTCAGGCAATACTTTTTGCCGTGTGCCATCCATGCACACCTTGCACGTCACGTTTCAGTGCTTATTTACTAAACACAACCTTAAAGTTGTGTTTTCTCACAGTACCTGGCAGTACCCATTTCACACTCCCTTTACATGGGATTTATTACAGTTTATATTTCACCTTGCATCGTTTCATGTTTGTGATTATAACTGTTTTGTGGATTCACTTTTTCAAGAATCCACCTAGGTGTACTTCACACACCTTCCTACATCTTTTCTTTCCATTTTCTCCTGCATTCACTTTTCATTTTCTTGCCACCTCCACACTGGTCTGGCCAACCAGTGTGCTCTGGTGGTGATTACTATATCTATTCTTCATTATTCATGTCTTTGCGTCACCATTGTTGCGCAAACCTCATCTTTCTTCACTCGTTTATCTTTACATCACTTTTCCTTTTACCTTGCAACACTTGCATCTTATTCACATCTGTTCTCTCTATAAAGGGGGAGAAGGGTTGGTTCCACTCATTTACATATTTGAAAATGTATTTTTCATTCCTTCCCTTCAAGATGTTTCTCGAAGAAATTTTGCTTGTAACTTATTGTACCAAGTTCTCCCTTCTCATTGTAAAGAAGGGAGAAGATGTAGTGTAATGCTCAGCCAGGATGTATGACGTGAGAGAATGTGGAATGTTAGAATGTCGTTTGGATGTCATGACTTGCTGAATGGGCTGAGCAGAGCACAGACTCCTCCTGGTGGGGCTCTCCTTCATCTTGAATACAACTAAAATAAATACAACATTTAAATCACAAAGAATGGACTTGTTATTGTTCATTACACAGGGTCCAGGTGATTAGCCTAATAGCCAGGTCTTCAGGGACTTTTGGAACTCTAGAAGAGACAGGGAGGTCCATGAACCAGCGACTTCCGCATCTGCTATTTGGATGTCGGGGTGAGGGTTAGAGAAAGGGATATGGGGCAGAGGAGTCTGGTGGGATGATGGAAGTTCAGGTGGTTGTTTAAGTCGGTTGGTCTGCATTTATTCACAGCCTTGTATGTATGAGTATCAGGAGCTTGAACTGGCATCGTTTCTGTACAGGGAGCCAGTAGAGTTCCCTGACATAAGGGGTGATGTGGGTTCATCAAGGAGATCCAGGATGAGTCTGGCTGCTGCTTCAGTATGGCTTGTATCAATCAGAAGAGCTAAGCTGCGATCCCTGCATAGAGATCGTTGCTGCTGTCCAGTTCGGTGGAGATGAGGGCCTGGGTGATGGTGCATCTTGGGCGATAAGGTAGGCATTTGAATATCTTATGGAGCATACCAAAGATGAAGAAGCAGGAGAAGAAGACAGAGTTGACCTAAGTCATCATGGTTAGCTTGTTGTCCAGAATGACTACTAGGTTCCGTTCCAGATGTGAGGAGAGTTGCTGGTAGCAAATTTTAACTTTGCTATGTTGTTTTATGCAAAGGCATTTTTTTAAATCTCCTATAAAGCCCTCACCCACCATAGCTTTGCTTCTGCGGGACAACATGGACATAACACACCCTGACACTTCATGGAAAACTAAAGAGCTTTTTAGGGCAAAACGAAAAACAGATAGAGAAGAAATGGAAACAGAAGGGAGTTAATGGTATGAGCCAAAAGCATAAACTGATGGCCTCCAATCACTACTCAGTCGAATCTTGGCATAACGACAGGGATCGCAGATCGCCGCATGGTGGAACTGGATTCAATGAGCAAAAGAATTCTGTTTATTTAAAATCTTGTAGTAGAAAAAGGAATAAAGACACTTGCGTTTTTTCAGTGAAGGAGTTTTGGGATTATGCAGACTGGATGTGAAAATGCTTTCACAATTTAAAAACGTTTCTTGTGTGGAATTTGTGAATGATGTAAAACTTGTAGTATAAGATTGCGCATGTGATATTAACCGCATCGCTGCTAGAGCGATTCCCCTGCTGTGCTGGACAGCAATAAAAACGGGTGTGGTGATGACGAGCCCAGCTCGTCATGAGCACAGGAGCACTGTACTGCATGACGAGCTGAGCTCGTCATGAGCATGGAAGGGGTTAATAAGTACCTGTGTCATGGTGGGCATGGACATCTTGAGGCAAGGAGGTAAAAAAAACATATCAACAACGCAGCCTTTATATCACTCTCCCTGACACAAGGGAACATCCCCCAATCCTGCAAACACGCTATAATCCGGCCACTGCTAATAAAAGCCCCAGCCAGATCCAGCAGAACTAGGGAACTACCGACCCATCTCACTCATGCCACTATTAGGCAAAATTACCCAAAAATATGTTAATCAGGATTTGTCCCAATACATAGAGGATAATCTGATACTGCATGCCACAAAAATGGGCTTTCAACCCCAACATAGCACAGAGTCAGCTCTGTTGATGGCAACCGAGGAATTGAAGGGAATCCTAGACCAGGGAAGTTCAGCAGCTATTCTGCTCCTGGATCTCAGAACCGCATTTTGATATGGTGAATCACCAGATTATGATACGCAGGTTAAAGGAAGCCGGTGTCCAAGGTTCTGCACTAAAGTGGATAACCTCATTCCTAGAAAACAGATCCTTCCAGCTAATGGAAGGTGAGCATTACTCTGATATCCTCCAACTGTCCTGTGGAGTCCCACGGGGCTCCGCACTAAGCCCGAAAATATTCAATCTATATATGCTACCACTAGCAGAGATAGTGCAGCAATTTGGATTGTCAATAGTGTCATACGCGGATGACACCTAGCTGATACTATCTGTGACAGAGGGCCCTTAATCCAGGCACCACAACCTGGCACCATGCAGGATGCAAGTTGCAGACTGGATGAACAATAAGTGTCTAAAATTGAACAGAGGCAAAACAGAGCTCATGTTCCTGGGCAATGAGGAGGTCTCTAGTGACACGATTAGCTGGCCTCCAGAACTCGGAGATCCCCCGGTCCCCAAGACAGAGGTAAATAGTCTGGGAATTTGGCTCGGCAAAAATCTGTCCATGGAGACTCAAGCTAGAAAAATATCAGGCTTGTGCTTCGGAGCACTGCGAATGCTACGGAAGATCCTACCGCTCATTCCTGAAACCACTTGGAGAACTGTGGTACAGGCCCTAGTACTGTCACGGCTGGACTATCGCAACTCCCTATATCTTGGTGCACCCAAATACGTCATAAACAGATTACAAGTGGCAGAAAACATAGCAGCTGGGATTCTACTCTGCATCCCTAGACAGCAGTCAGCTAGGGCAGCCCTGAAGACACTACACTGGCTCCCAATAAAGGCCAGAATAGAGTTCAAATCACTCTGCATCACTCTTAGAGCCATAAATGATAAAGGCCTGACTTTAATTTAAAAACTTCTCACACACTACATCCCAGGTAGGCACCTTAGATCCTCCATCTACTTATGAAACAGACCAGGATAAAGAGAGCCAGATGTGGAGGTAGATCCTTCTCATATCTGGCCCTGGGACTATGGAACTCCCTGCCTAGGGAAACATGCATGCTACCTGATGAATTGGCATTCAGGAAAAAGCTCAAAACATGGCTCTTCCGGTAATCCTCTATGCAACCGTTGCCGATTCTCTCAGCGCTGGGAAACCCTTGGGCATCTATGCGCTATATAAATCCATAAACATGGTCTTAACCGATGCGGTGTACAGTGAGATGAAGGAACAATACAATTGAATGCAGTATCTAGACAGTAATTACATTTTTTAACACTGTTATCATCATCAGATGGCAAACAAAAGAAACGTTTGGACGGAATAGAAGTAAAATTATGCTGATTAAGGATGGTGAATTTATTATTTAGTATTTCAGCAGTGGGCACTAACTCACTATCAAAAAAGTAATAGTGGTGTAAGCTAACCAACTAACAGGAATATTGTACATTTTTTCAATGAGAGGTTGACGAAAATATGAGATCGACAATATGCTATGTAATATGTCACATTTTCTCTAATATGTATGGGTAGGATTAGTGACCACGGCATCTAGAAAAGAAGTCATAGAGAGCACAGACACAGAAAACCTTTTCTTGGAAATATTTCCAAATCCACCACCTTTATTCCAATATGATCATTATGGCGAATGTAATATCCATGAAGAAGAGTTGACAAAAGTCGAAATATTTTTAATGTGTTCTCTGTGATAAGACAGAGACACATTTTTGGTCATCAGTAAGGTTGAATCTATCCATAACACATCTTGGTAGACATCTCTCATTTACCAGTGTACTACAACAGAATGATGTGTCCCTACACTGTTTGCGTCGGGGCGCAACAGACTTCCCTTCAGTTCCAGCCACATCCAGAACAAAGATGGCCTTGGCTTTGGATGCCCATGGTGCAGCTGATCACTCAGTTTCCTCAAACAGCTGCAGCACTCAGCGACTTAGGGAGTTACTAAGCAACCAAACCTAGCAAGCTATAATAGAAATAGAAAACAGAGTGGGGGGAAAAGGTTTACTGCTGCACATACACTCCCACTGTGCTTGACAGGCTGGCCCAACGAGGCATCTACGGGGAAATGTAGTTAAAGCTATTTAAAAGTTGTGAAACATAAATGAATTTAAATGCAAGGGTAAATTAAAAGAACAAAGCAGTGTCTAAGTGCCGCGTTCTGGTAAAATAATGGGCAAAACTAAATATAGGAGGGAGTGGATCAGTACTTTCAAATACAAGGCGATAAAACAGTTTAAAAGGTTCAAAATCTCAGTAGCTGGCAGCGTGTGCTCGCCGGCACTGTTGCTTTGAGAGTTGCTACGATCTGAAGAAATGCAGGGTTAATGCGTGCGTTTAGCATCGAGCTTTTCAATCATTTTAGAAACTCTTTTCTCTACAGTGTGTCATCTAAATGAAAGCACTTTGATGTATAAGAAAAATCAATCAAGTAATATTGATAATGTTGGCACTCGAAATAGAAATGTTGAAATTCAGACAAATTATTATTGGAATATACTGGTTGTAGCTTGTCTGCATTTTATCACTAAAGTATGTGATTTTACTCCGGAAAATAAAAAAAACATTCTAGAGTTAAGAAGTGTATGGCCTACAGCCATCACAACCACATAATATCGGAATGTTTGTCGCGTATGTTCATGTTACACCTTAGTCAGAAAATTAATTATAGTTTAGAACTAATAAAGCACGCATAACAAAGTACTTTTCAGGTTGCTCTGTTACTTAATCTGTAATCATGATGTTACCTACGCAGGAGGCCTGGTTTAAAACCTTTATCTTTGCGTTAATGTGAAAACTCACAGCTGGTGCCGTAAGCATCTAGGACAGGGAGTCATGTTGAATGTAGGCCTAGTAAGGCTTATTCCATCCCAGACATTTAGGATTGCCACATAAATCTTTCGTTAAATGACTGTCAAGTCACGCAAGCCTTCCATTGCAGGAAAGGGTGTATTGTCACTGCAAAAGTACAGAAGTTGTGTGCACCTTTTTTTTTTAAGTGTATATATGTTATATTTAGGTGTGCAAAAATGGTATCTACATCTGAAAGTGGAAGGCTTCGAATTATAGAATCAATATTCTTGAGGGCATAAATGGGATGGCACTTTGTATTATGAAAAATGTACAGGTCTAGGGATTTTTCAGTCAGAACTATGGTTTGGGGCAGAGAAAATGGGAGTTCCAATTGGAGCTTTCATTGAAATGTGGTGAACACTGACAAAGCCATAAATCACGAATGCCTATTCCGCTGTCAATCCAGTTCTAAACTGTTACTTGTTTCCTTTAGTGTTGAAAATGGCAATGTATATGCACATAAGCGGCGTTCATTTGTGTTCACTGTACCCCTTGTTGTAAGCAGAACGGATATCGCGAAGCACTGACTGTGTTATCCCGCCAGCATAGACCCATGCACACACGTACACGACAGCCATTTTAGGCACCATGGCCTCTCTGCCCGTTTGTTAAACCCCCGGCACCCCTCCCCGCGCGCACTGCCCATGCATCGGCCATAAAATCCTCTCCCTCTGCCCGATCTTATCGCCTGCCCAACCTTTGATCTGATCATCCCCTCCTGCCCTCGTGTCCTGTAGGAATGTCCGGCTGAGAGATCACAATCTCTTGTTACATTCAGGAGGGGAGGATGACATCTGAGCGACTGGTATGGGAATAGGCCTAAAGCTGGGATTCCAAGCATGTTTTCTCCTACTTCAAAGCGTCTTTATTGCAATAAGGAATGTTTGTGCATCATAAACATGTGTATAAAAGACGAAGCCTCAGAGAAACTTGTTAGAGCACCTCCTGAAGACACTATGCGAGTGTCCGAAATGACAGGCTCTCCTCATGAGAAATAAAACTCTGTTCTTGTTTTCCTGCCTCCAGCGCCCGTCTCTTTATTTGGTAATTGTTCAGGATGGGAACTAAGAGGCGTCCTGCGCCAGCAGCCTGGGCATCAGGTGCGTTATGGGCTGACTTTTCCACAATTGGCGTCCCAACGTGGGGTCCATCAGCGACATAGGGTCCGGTAAGAGAGGTCCAGACGATGGGGTGAACATCTAAATGATTGGAGTATACCTGCCTTGAGAGGGCCCTCGTCCGGCTGCCGATTGAATGAACTTCACCGATTCCGAACGGACCTCTCTCAAGTGACCTACTGTCCTGACTGGAATCCCACAGGAATGCTGCGGTAAAAACATGAAAAAAGAGAACGATTGGGTGCTGGAAAAGGGAAGGCGAAGAATTGCCCACACGGTCCGGTCCGGGTAAGGTTAAGTAGGACGTCTTTACGTCCGATTGGTAGGATGGCTTTATCCATCTGATTGATTGATTGATTGTACTTGAAGTATTGGTCCTCTTTGAGACATTTTCTATCTGCAAACAGCGATGAATAGGAACGTTCCTCTCTCTTTACAAATAGTAAAGGATAGGTAATGCAGACGTTTGTCCCCCATTGTAATCCATCATGCCTATCTTTCTCCCCACTGATTGTTTGTTATCGATTTTTATCGATTATTGCTCTTTGAGATATTCCCTGTCTACAAACAGGGAAGAATAGAAATATTCTGCCCCCCCTTTGCAGATAGTGAAGGATAGGTAATGCAGATTTTTGTCCCCTATTGTAATCCGTCATGCCTATTTTTTCTCCCCACTGATTGATTGATTACTTGGACATTTTATTGTTCAAGGAATAGTTCGTTCGAGGCATTCCCTGTTTGCAAATAGCGTAGAAAAGAAATATTCTGTCTAATCTTTGCAAGTAGTGAAGGGTAGGTAATGTGGACCTTTGTCCCCCGTTGTAATCTCTCATGCCTATCTACTCCCCACTGATTGGTAAACTAGTTCCACCCGGACCATTTATTAGAGGTAGGTCATCTGGCTCAACCGGAGGGCACCCCTAATAAAAAGGACATATGCAACAATAACGAAGTAATCACCGTATCCTGTTAACAGAAACTTTAGCATGAAACACGCTAGAAAGAAAAAAAAAAAAGAGAGAAAGAAATAAGAAAGCAAAATCAGTAGGCCACTGATGAGTTTTTGATTTCGCTACAAATAAGAAAACGTTAGAAATAGCTCACGATAAAACACATGATTTCGCTAGAAATAAGAAACGTTAGAAATAAGCCCGTAATAAGAAACATGAAAATAGTGAGAGAAGCCAAGCTTGACATCGCGACGGCCACGAGGCAACTAGGCTTCGCCACCCCTCACTGCTCCAAACATGTCTGTCCCACCGCCTGCCACGCCCCAATAACGGTAACATGAGAAAGATACAAGTCAGCAGATACCTACCCCCATTCTGGAAACTCCCGAAGTGCAACAGGTCCGCGGCTACGCCCATCCGGAAGACGAGATCTTCGGCACGTGTAGGGCGGGTCCTGCTGCCAGCCGTCGGCCGGGGAGGTCGTCGCATAAGGTGGGCCAGAAGAGGAGCCGAGGCCGATGGGATCCGGGCGTCCCCTCCTCTTCTTTCTTCAATAATGGCTGCGACAACACAGGGGGGGATGTCTTGCTCATGCCATCGACCCCCCCCTCGTATCTCCTGGTCCAGCCCCGGCTTGGTATGAGCTCCCCGTTCGGCCCTGAAGCGGCGCCTTGCAGGCCACCGGGGGGGAGGGGGTGTCTTGCTTGTGCCTCCGACCCCCCCCCCCCCTCTCATCGCCTGGTCCTGCCATCATGAATGTTAACGCCGAGAAAAACGGCATGGGGTGCGCTGGGAGGGAGAGGCGGCGCGAACGAGCCTCTCCCACCTCCCCAGGTGGAGGCCCCCAGTGGCACCCCCAACGCTCCACTCACCCGACAAGGGTTCGTCCACTCTTGTGATGCAGTGACTGCTGGAACTCGTAAAATGGCGGTCGACCCTGCAGGAGTGGGCCCGGCGTGAAGGGATGGCCCGGTTGCTTGTTAATTAAGAAATGGGTCCCACAATCAGAAGTGTTCTCCTCGACTTTGAAGATTCTATAAGAGCCACGGGGCCCCCGACCCCCGCAGGCACCCCCGATGGGGAATGACTGCCATGATTGCCCGCGGAGCGATGAAAATGTAGCCGCGAGACGTCGGCACTCCCATGCTGGCGCCAGCCTCAGTTTGAATGACTAAAATCCTGCAGACTACAGTTCGGATCAGTTCCGGTAAAAACCCAGTATGACCCGGTAGAAAAAAATAATTTTGCCTCCCTCCCCCTTTGACTGATGGTTCATACCGCCGATCCTTTCTGTTGCCCTTTAACGGAACTTTTGGACTGCCGAAAGAGGCTCTAGGTCAACCACGAGTTGGTGGAGATTTTGACTATGCCTGGATCTGCCTGGCTGCACCCAAAATGGCGCTGGTACAAATGAAACTTTCAACTCCTTGTTGTACCCCGATTGCTCAGCCTTGGTGTCATGAGATATGTATGCAATTTTTAAACACAATGAATTGATATGGGATGGGTACCGATTATGTGTTCGGACAATGAATTGACATGAGATGGGTACTGATTGAACATTCGGACAATGAATTGTTGTTACGTTTTGGCGCATCATGATTATTGAAAGTTCGAATTTCAACACTTATGATACTCGCTCACACTGAAGTTTCGATATGATTTTATTGCACTTGTCGCACTTTTTATTATGAAATCAACGACCACCGACTCCATTAGGTTTTCCACTAATAAGTATCCCCACATGTACAGTTCCAGCCTGCTCCGTGGCCGGCCCACGGGGTTGTAGGCCCGTATTTGTGCATCGACATTCTTATTAAAGATTTTTGGAAAAAGCAAACGTAGTTGTCACGCGTAGATTGGTAAGTTTCGAATAAATGACCACTATTTCCGATATAACTAAAATACAGGTGAAATGGCTCAGCTCGATTAGCTAAGGGTTAAAAAGTATAGTACGCAGAAATATTGCAAATATGAACGGTCCAGGTTTTAGTTGTATGTGTTTTTCATTTTTGTACAGCCTAAAGCAACCGCTAAAGATCCTGGTATTTAGCCTATACTTTATATGCTACCTGTATCAGGAAAGTTGTTTTAAAATGCCCCTAAATCGCCCCGAAGGAGTGCCACCTGACCCCCCCCCTAGTACGAACGACAGCGACCCCGTACCACTGTAGGTTATCCCTTTTCCTCAAAGGAGAGCACGAGCTCACCCCCCACTTTGTACCGACTGCCCTTTGTTCTGACCCCCCCCTGCACACGATCCGTAATACCACACTGGGGCGACCTATGCTATCCACAGGCTTCCGATAATCATCTCTCCCACACTAAACGGTCCACCTGGGCTTAAACGCCAAGTTGGCAGGGACTGCATCCCGTGGAGATAGGCCGAGTATGTAGTAAGTAAAAGCCTTTTCGGATTTATGCGCGCTAATGTGTTTTTAAATGCTGCCCCCACCCCCCCCCCCTTCTTTTTCCCTCTTTCTGCAGGTCACATCGGAACGTCGATTAAAGTACAAAAAAAAAAAATGGTGATCTAGCGGATGAAGAGATGGGAAAAAGGGGTTCGATTATGGTGCCTACACGCGACGGGCAAACAATGACTATTTCTCTCCCTGAACTTAGCGCTTGGGAGGACAGCCTGAAGCGGAAACTACAAAATATGACTTCGCTCGGCACCCCGAATAATGCAACCAAGAATGACGTGCACTAATGAATAAATTCCTACGTTTAACTAAATAGGGAAAGTTTAAGGAATATTCCGAGGTGAGGTTTACCCAAGTACCCTCCGCTCGGAGGACTAGGAATGTTGCCAGTGTTTAAAATCTACTACCTCCCTTTCGCACCCTCATAGACATGAAACTCAAAGCTGCCCCATTGTTCTCCCAACTGACACCCACTGGTTAGTTCTTGACCAATTGCCAAAGGCGTAAGTGTGTGCAACCAAAGCCACCAGTGAAGGCAGCCGACGATAAAAGAGAAGAAAAAGGTAAAAAGAGATTAGGATGCTAAGGATGCGCAGCATACAGGAAGAGATCATTTTTTTTGGCCAATAACTGTTCTATGTTTTGTCTTGGATTTTTGTATATAATACCAATAACTGTTCTATGTTCTGTCTTGGATTTTTGTATATAATACATGTACTGTCTCCCCCGCCTGAGTTTGTGTGTACGTAATGTATGGATCTACGTCGTCCCTCTGCCTGTGTTTCCGTATTACTTGACCCCTGCTGTTCTGTGTTGTGTGCGCACTAAATGGCCTATTATTGTACACGTTTCTCTCTCTCTCTCTCTCTCTCTCTCTCTCTCTCTCTCTCTCTCTCTCTCTCTCTCTCTCTCTCCATGTCATACGTGTACCGAATGGTTCGTTTAGAGTGCGGACGACTCTCTCTCTCTCTGAGGGTCCCCCTGTTCCCTCCTCCCTTGTGTGGTAACGTTGTGCCCCACCGGCACAAACCTAATTGGGTCTCTTCGAACACAAAGGTGTTTGGCAAAATTGACAGGAACTAAAACGATTGTAACTTGCCATATTCCTACCTCTCCTTTCTGCAAAACGATAGAACCCGAGTTGGTAATGAAAGAAAGGACAGGTAAGACGACTGATGTCCCCTAATCTGGCCTTTTCATAGGGGGACTATAACGTCAATGGTCTTCTGTTTTTCAGTTCGTTAGAAATGCAATCCCCAATGCCCAGATTGCCTCACCCCTCTGCACTTAAGTGCGGATGTCCAAAGCGTCCTCGCTTCTCCCGATTGACCCCAGCTCCCTGTCCAAAGCGTCCTCGCAACTCCCGATTGACCCCGGCCACATATCAGCTATCACCTAAGCGTAATTGATGACCTTGATTAACCGTCGCTCCCCAAGAAAAGCATGTTTAACCTCTGCCCCCCCCTCTCTTGATGATAACCCCCCTGCTTGCAAGAGTTAGCCGACCCCGAAGGGAAATTTAAGATTGTCAGTTCTTGGGTTAAGGACTCGATTTCGAGTTTGATAGAATACACTGTCGATGGGAGTCCGATTTCTCTCCACGTACGTCACGAATGAACGCCAAATAGGCTTACGAATTCAGTAGAAATGCCCTCCTACATACTCCATAAGTGATGACTTCTGACTGTGACCAATGAACCTATCCCCCACCTACTTAGGATTGGGGACGGAATTGAGATGTATAAATGTCTTCTCCTGCCAGTTTTTCTAAAACTTGTTTTGTACCCATTCAAAGATACAATCACCGGAGGAGAGGAGCTGGACGTGATGCACAGCCTGGCCACAGATCATGAAGCACGTGTGACCTCAACCAAAGGTGGAGTCGCAGAGCAACGAGACGCGGGACGAGGCACCACTCTCAAACTCGGCAGAAGAAGGAATGAAGGGCTGCCTTGAAGCCCTCGATTTGCTGACCCACTCGTGCCTGAAGTCCCCGTCCCTTTTTGAGCCCGACTGATGGGCCTGCCTGCTTGTCGTCCTTTGCTCCTTTGGTCCCTTGGTGTGTTCAAAGATCTGATCCCACTCCGCCCTCTCTTCCCTCGATTATTCAACAACATCACCCTTTTCGCATAACTTTTGACTCAGAAAAGAAGAGCAGCATTTAGATAGAATAAGGTTTTGCCACGGAAGAAGAAAGACACGCAGGTGCCCAGCATGAGGCACCCCTAAGAAGATCAGTTAGGAAACAGGACTGTGATCTAACAGCAGAGGACTGATCGCACCCTGCAACGCGTAAGGATGAATCCGAGCTGGACCTATAGCTCCACCGCCGGTGCTCAACAGCGCCAACGAAAGAAGACGGACTACCAGAGCCTACCAGTGATGGCTCGCTGTTAAAAAGACATTGTGACGAAGACCCCCCTTCCTGAACTTTCTACCCACCCCTTGACTAATTGCTTGTATCGAACTGAATTCCTCCCTCAACCATTTTTGTATTGCTTTCAAAAATGTTTCATCGGTCACTCATGTATTTAGTTTTCCAAAAGTCTCTTATAGCACTGACAAGACCCGAAGGTATCAGAGCATTTTTACTGTATGTTGATGTCACCGGAGAGAAAGTCAGAACCTGATTCTATAATGTGTCGGAACCTTTTTCTTGATTGACCCCGACTAAGTATTATGCCGATCTCTAGACTTGTATGAATAACCCAACAAATGTAAATTCATATGTACCGCGTTCCGCCAATCGTATCGACTGTATATGGTTACACGCAATCTGCTAGTATTGACAAACGCTATTTCATTGGCCACACATGGCTATATGTACAAATGAACTAGCTTATGTAAAAAAAGCGGCGACTGTTGAAAATGGCAATGTATATGCACATAAGCGGCGTTCATTTGTGTTCACTGTACCCCTTGTTGTAAGCAGAACGGATATCGCGAAGCACTGACTGTGTTATCCCGCCAGCATAGACCCATGCACACACGTACACGACAGCCATTTTAGGCACCATGGCCTCTCTGCCCGTTTGTTAAACCCCCGGCACCCCTCCCCCCGCGCGCACTGCTCATGCATCGGCCATAAAACCCTCTCCCTCTGCGTGACCCTGCTCTAGAAGTGACCCTCCTGCTCGACCCACACCCCCCCCATTTCCTCCCAAGAACACCCTTCCCCTCAGCTGACGAGCCCCCCCCCCCCCCAGCTGCACTTGGCCTTTCGACCCGGTCCCAAGTCTTAAGATCAAGCCTCGTGGACGTACACCCCCCCTTTTTTCCTGCCCAGCATAACAAAACCGTGATACACCAACCGAAGTGCCCGATCTTATCGCCTGCCCAACCTTTGATCTGATCATCCCCTCCTGCCCTCGTGTCCTGTAGGAATGTCCGGCTGAGAGATCACAATCTCTTGTTACATTCAGGAGGGGAGGATGACATCTGAGTGACTGGTATGGGAATAGGCCTGAAGCTGGGATTCCAAGCATGTTTTCTCCTACTTCAAAGCGTCTTTATTGCAATAAGGAATGTTTGTGCATCATAAACATGTGTATAAAAGACGAAGCCTCAGAGAAACTTGTTAGAGCACCTCCTGAAGACACTATGCGAGTGTCCGAAATGACAGGCTCTCCTCATGAGAAATAAAACTCTGTTCTTGTTTTCCTGCTTCCAGCGCCCGTCTCTTTATTTGGTAATTGTTCAGGATGGGAACTAAGATGCGTCCTGCGCCAGCAGCCTGGGCATCAGGTGCGTTATGGGCTGACTTTTCCACATTAGTACTGAGGGATGAAATGAGTGTGAAAAAGTACCCTTTACACTATATTCAAGCTGTGAAAGAGTGGAGTTTCTTTAAATGGAAAGCTGAATGCATGTGAGTATTAAAAAAGTAACTACAATTGAAAATGCACAATCATGCTAATCCTCAATTAAGAAATGGCAATTTGACATAGTATCTACAGAAATAAAAAATATTGACCCCAACATTGTTCTAAGGCATGCACAACACAAGCTTTGACCTAATATTCACTCTTGCTTTCACTTTACAAATTAAAGACACTTGACCTTTAATGTATGAGAAAAAGGGTACAATCATCACACAAATTAAATGAAAAAAATGCATCTAAAAATAACAGTACACAGTATTTTGAATAGAATTCCAGGTTGAATCAACGAGGAAGAATATAGGGGCATATTATCAATGGGGTTTATCTCCGCTTTTTTGGCTTTAAAAGCCAAGAAAGCGGAGATAAAATTATCTCCCTATTACCTAGCTGTCGCTAACACCAGTTAGCGACAGCTAGTAGGAGATAGCGACCTTCTTGGGCCCCACTTTGCATGTCAGTGATATTTATCACTAATGACATGCAAAGTGGGCGTGCCAAGATGTTAGCGACTGGAAACAGTCGCTAACATCGCTATCTCCTATTACCAACTTTTGGAGATATGCGCGCTAAGCACGAATATCTCCAAAACCTAACACCTGCCCTGAGCAGTTCTTAGCCATGTTATCCAATGGGAGGTGGATAACATGGCTAAGAGCATTAGCTCGGTAATGCATGAATATCGCTGACTTTTCAGCGATATTCATGCATTGCGGCCGTTTTTTTCGCATTTGCGATAAACCTTGGTAATACCAAGGTTTATCTGCGATAAAAATCGCCGCAGCTCAGCGGTAAATTTTTGTCTCTAACCAAGCAATAGCGATAATTATCGCTATTGCTTGGTAATATGCCCCATAGTGTGTAAGAAACCAGGTTACTGGTTAAGAGGGGTGGAAGCCTCACTCAAGCAACAACCACAATCCTTGTCAGAGTGAACCACAAAAGTCACTAAATTAACTTATACGTAACACTCTGCTAGCTTGGAACAAAGCAGTGAGCCTTAACTTAGAAGCAAAGTATAAAGAGTTAATGCAGGACACAAAAGGTAAGAAAGTGAAAACACAGTACAAGAAAAATCACAAAGCAAATTTAGAAAAATAAGGGTCAAATCTAATAATTAAATTGATACAAAAATAGCAAAAATATAATCAGAAGTACCAGAGATATGCAATTTTAAAGTTCTAAGTAAGTATAGCTCCTAAAAGCACAAACCACCGCTCCCACTCATGTGGTTATGCTAGACAGGGGGAAACTCACAAGCTCAGGCCAACCGCGATGTAGTGCATGCTGGATACAAGGACCAGGTAAACCAGCTGAAAAAGTTACCTTCTCAAAGTCCGGCAGTAAGTGATACGTTTGCAGTGAGCAGCCTGCGAAGAGCAGACGGTCGTCGCAGGAGCACGAAGAGCAGACCAGCATCGCGGATGGTTGTCACTGTTGCACGAAGAGCCGGTAGGCTGTCACAGATGGTCATTGCTGGAGCTTCACATTGGCGGTCGCCACAGGCTGTCCTTGGTGTAGCGCAAAGTGCAGCTTTCACATTGCCGGCACTGCTAGCAGTCACTGTAGCGTGAAGTGCCAGGTTCACCAGAGTGTTGCATTGGCAGTTGTTACAGGCAGCAGAGTCTCAGCATTAATTGGCCCATTCGCCGTCGTGAACAGCTCAAAACTTCGGGATTTCACCTTTCTTTACAGAGGAGTCCACTCAGATGCCAGCCAAGGGTCCAGCATCCTAGATACACCTCTTGGGGGATCAGGGATGAATTGTAGTAAAAGTAAGCAGGGCTCAGCCAAGTTTGGGCAGGTCCAGTGCAGTAGGTCAGAAAGGCTTCTGTAGCTCTTGTTGTGTAGTTGTAGCTCAGAACAGTTGGCCAGCCAATTGAACTGTGGAGTGACTCAGGCAGTCTGGGATGATGGAAGCAGATCCAGTCTTCCTTCTCAATCATCAAGGCAGGACCATCCTCTGGGGGAAAAGTAAGGGATCAAGCAACAGGACAGTACTCTGGGAAATAAGGCAGGCCTCAAGCAGCGGGGACTTGCTCTGAGGAATAAAGCATTCCTTCCTCTTGTAATGGCTGCAGGTCCAGGCGTTTACTGAAGTGGAGTTCAGAGGGTCCAATATTTATACTTTGTCCCACCCTTGGAAGTAAGAGGATTCCTTATACTAATCCCATATCTGGTTCCAGAACGTTCTTTCCCTACCCCTGTCAAGGCTCCAACAAGTCTGGGGTGACACAAGACTAGTGTCAGGCTCCTTTGTGTGTGCTGGAGGCCTCAGGTTGCAGAAGCAGGCCTAAGACATGTTTTAAAAGGCTTCTTCAGTGGGTGGCACAATGGGTGTTGCAGGTCCACTGGTGGCATTTAGCTTACAGGCCTTGCGTGCATGTGTAAAACATTTACTAGGGACTTACAAGTAAATTAAATGTGTCAATCAAAGTGGGCCAATTTTACATTAAATACATAGTCCTAATGCCTACAAAATTGGTTCAGCAACAAAAGGCAGAAATCTGAAGGAGACCTTCAAAAAGAGCCAAGCCCAACAGAGTGCTTCTAAAATTAGAAGTGCATGCAGAACTGTGGAATGTTAGGTGTGGTTAGAATACAGTTTCTCTGTGGTAGGACGTTGACTGCAGGGCAATTTTGGTTAACAAAGAAGAATCTAGGATTATTTTCAAAGGTGAGAAAGGCCTTCTCAGCTATCTGTAGACTGAGAAATTCTAGTCGATTTTCCTTCTCTAACTCCCAAATCTTGTGACTCATCCTAGTCTTTCTATGCTCCCTTAGTCTGGGTCACACAGGATTGCTATATGGCCTAGGACAGCCAAGTATGGACCGGATTCTGAGCTTTTTGTTCTTGTAATAAGCTCTTGTGACATAATTCAGGTTAATTTTAAGGTGTTTTTGATGTGCTTCCATTTTCTGATCATAGAGACTGCCTTGTGTTTCATTAAGGTGGCTGCTTGTAGACTCTTTCTAACAGATTATCATCTGTTTACCTGCACCAGATATTGTTTTGGCTGGTGTTGGGCAGGAAAAGGCCACCTATTTTGTCCAGGAGAGCATGCACCTTTGCTCTCTCTTTCCCTTTGGAAGTCTTTGATGGTTTTTGGACGATTTTGCATGTGCGCTGAAGCTCCAGTGTGACATGGAATGTGGCCTAGAGCACACCAGGAGAACATTCGTTAATTGAGCAGGACTATGATCAGCTCACCGGGCTGTGGAGGGCCAACAGTTTTGGCAGTGACATATTGTAATGGTAGGCTGGCCTTTTTACCTGTCACCTGCATGGGAGAGTTGCCGACTGGCCTCTACTGTTTTTAAATTGGAATGACAGTCTGAAACTTTTTCTTTTCTTTCATATATTATATTATTGCTATTACCCTTAGCCAGATAACTTCTTGCTGGAAAGATTTTACTAAGGACGCTTTTCTTTTTCGGTAAAATCATATATATGATAAATCCTCTCATTAGCAGATGACAATAAATGATTCTATTCTATTTGTTAGCCATATCTTTCTTATTCGTTTTTTATTTTCCCTTTTCTTCCTTCTTTCATCGTCTTTTCTCATAAATATTTTTTATATTCGCTTAATGGCAAACACATGCATTTGATTATTGTATTTTCCTTTTATTTTCTCAATACCTGATTTAATATTGTGTGCATAATTCCGCAAATTGTCATTTTTACTGTATATCTTTGTCCTAATACATAAATAAAATGTCTATTAAACTAAATAAAACGATGCTACTGGATACTATACTCTATGTGGGGCATGGATGACACATGTATGTTTACCTTGTGTATTTATCATAAGATGTTCATGGAGTATGTATGTTGTGTATGACTGTGGCAGGACAGAAATCCATTTTTATTCCCTGCACCTAAATGGTACATAAGATGGAGCTTGGTTTGGTGAGAGACTTCAAGACAGCAGTGCGAACTGCTGGACTTCTCAAAAGAATTCATGACAATTGTTGCGTTGTGGTGGGCCAGGCTCTGGGGGTCGAGGAGAGAAGATAGAGGACTCCTATGAAATGGAATCCCCATTTCTTGCTTCATTCTTCCTCTGCATGTTGAGAAATAGTTAAGTGGGAAGCCTCTCCCTCTTTAGTGCCCTTGTCTTAGTTCTCCCATTTTCAGGGAGATCCAAACTCTACACTTTAGTGTCTACCCAGCCAGGGTACCCACCATTAGCTAGCCACACATGGAGCTTAGTAATACACATCTTTAAACATCTGGGTATGACTGCGAACTCCACATTCTAAAGCAGCCTTCACTGCAATACACTTTATTCATTACGTGATAGCTTTATAGAATTCATCAGGAGCCAAAAGGGTTCCATCACTGTTGATTCACAGGACACTACATCTCCCACTATGTTAAAGGAAAACTTGCCACTTGTACAAAAGATACACACATATATACATTTAAATCTCTTCAGTTAATCTCTTTGGTGCTGTAATGATTCGGCATGACCGTGTTTTGTGAGGTTGAGACTGGCCACCATCATGATCTGAGATCTGTTGAAATGGTGAAAAGGCAGCACAGTCACTGGTGTTTGAAAATCAATCTCCCCTTCACCATGGAGCTCTGGTGAACTTTGAATCAAACGCCTTTGGTCGACACTACTTGGAAAGGATCTGAATTAAAGGGAGAATCAAATTTTCTTTTCCACATCTACTGGGCGAGAACTCTGTCTCCTCTCTGGAAGACAATGTTTTTCTCATGCAAACTACAGTCAGCATATGTTGTAATCTTTTGTTTCTAGATAATGTCCCTCGTATGAATGGCATCCTCATCTCTTTCTCTCTAATTGGCTCACTGAGGTACCTTGGTTGTCATTGCTCACCTGAACATCAATGTTTCCACACTTTCATTGGTGGTGGTTAAGTGAGGTGTTGAACGATAAGCTTGCAATGTAGAGTTTAACACAGTTTGTAAATTGAGCTTTTCAAGAGTAACATGCTGCCCTGCTGTCTTTAGCATGCTTATAAATCTCTCAGCCAGTCCTATGGCCTGCGGCCACAGAGGAGTGTTCTTGTGATGCTTTATACTCAGATGCTCTAAGAAGTCTTTGAGCTTCCGACTTTTCAAAGGTGGGCCATTGTCACATTTTTATATGGCTGGAACCCACCATGTTGCAAAGATGTCCTCCAATATCTCAATCACTAGTTCCTGAGTGGTAGATGAGAGATTATCATTGAATGGAAATCGTGAGTATTTGTCCACAATCACCATCATGTGATGTCAGTTGTCAAGCAAACCGAAAAAGTCATGGCTATTCTTTCCTAGGGCATGCTTCAGGAGTTCTGATATGTTTATGATATGTTGAGTAACTTTTGTAGATAGGCAGTTGCAAAGATGACAGGCCTTTAATTCCTTCTCAACTTGCTCATCGAGACATGGAACAAAGAGCTTGTTTTGTGGCAACAATTCCTCTATGTCCTTCGTGGGCCACTTCAATCATTTTCTGTTGCAGACTCTTCAAAATCAGGACTCTTGCAATATAACTCCCTTTTGAGGTATGGACAGTTCATCTTTTACATTTCCGTATTTTAGATTTTTACCCTCACTGGTGAGAGGTCCAGTGTGCTGGTTCTACGCTGATGAGTAATTATAGCTTACAACTTTAGCATGTCACTATCATAGCTTGTGGCAGTAATAATCTAGCCTCACAAAATGACAGCTGGTGAGTTTGATTTTACGATGAAGTTGATATAAGATTCAGCTGACTTGGATGGAGTGCCATGACCTTGATTTGGCACTCTGGAAAAGTGATCAGCAGGGCTCTCATTCTTTCCTGGATGATGCACAATGTAATAATTGTACTCTTTTAGCCGTAATCCCCAGTGTTCAATGCAAGGAGACATTTTGGCCTTTGGATTTTCAAATATTACTAGTAAAGCTTGATGATCTGTCACCAGCGTAAAATACTTTCTGTACTTTGAATACGTGGACGTGGATGTGTTCACACATCCACACCACGGCTAAACTTTCTTTTTCAGGTTGCGGGTAAGCACGTTCCGTTTAGAAAAAACTCCTACTTGCATATGCATTTGGGAGTTGACTGTGCTCTGCAAGGATATCACCTAACCCAATAGGGCTAATGTCAACTACAACCTCTGTAAGTAGTTTTGGATTGAAATAAGGCATTTCAGTAGCATTTGCAATGGCTTGGTTGTTTTTCTGAAAACTGTTCTCACATTCATGTGACCACCTGTCTCAATGGCAAAAAACACAGTTGATGGACAGAATGTAGAACAATGTCATACATTCACCCCAGTACAAGGATCTGGGCCTAAATCCATCGTTTTTTTGCACTCCACACCACCCGAGGTTAGACACTGGCTATATGCAAATCAGCTCTGACCCTGTGCCTCTTGGGAACAGTCCAGTCCGAACTACCAAGCCATGTCTTTCCCAGACCGGAATCAAGCATCCAAGGACCGGTTTCTGGCTATCAGCCTTCATCAGCCTGGATAGCTTGACTCCAGTGGTGTGGAGAGCCTGGGACTCACGTCTGAGCATACCCAGCCCACTCGGGGTGAAAATTGCAAAAAACACAGTTGATGGACAGAATGTAGAACAATGTCATACATTCACCCCAGTACAATGATCTGGGCCTAAATCCATTGTTTTTTTGCACTCCACACCACCCTAGGTTAGACACTGGCTATATGCAAATCAGCTCTGACCCTGTGCCTCTTGAGAACAGTCCAGTCCGAACTACCAAGCCATGTCTTTCCCAGACCGGAATCAAGCATCCAAGAACCGGTTTCTGGCTATCAGCCTTCATCAGCCTGGATAGCTTGACTCCAGTGGTGTGGAGAGCCTGCGACTCACGTCTGAGCATACCCAGCCCACTCGGGGTGAAAATTGCAAAAAACACAGTTGATGGACAGAATGTAGAACAATGTCATACATTCACCCCAGTACAAGGATCAGGGCCTAAATCCATCGTTTTTTTGCAGTCCACACCACCCTAGGTTAGACACTGGCTATATGCAAATCAGCTCTGACCCTGTGCCTCTTGGGAACAGTCCAGTCCGAACTACCAAGCCATGTCTTTCCCAGACCGGAATCAAGCATCCAAGGACCGGTTTCTGGCTATCAGCCTTCATCAGCCTGGATAGCTTGACTCCAGTGGTGTGGAGAGCCTGGGACTCACGTCTGAGCATACCCAGCCCACTTGGGGTGAAAATTGCAAAAAACACAGTTGATGGACAGAATGTAGAACAATGTCATACATTCACCCAAGTACAAGGATCTGGGCCTAAATCCATCGTTTTTTTGCACTCCACACCACCCTAGGTTAGACACTGGCTATATGCAAATCAGCTCTGACCCTGTGCCTCTTGGGAACAGTCCAGTCCGAACTACCAAGCCATGTCTTTCCCAGACCGGAATCAAGCATCCAAGGACCGGTTTCTGGCTATCAGCCTTCATCAGCCTGGATAGCTTGACTCCAGTGGTGTGGAGAGCCTGGGACTCACGTCTGAGCATACCCAGCCCACTCGGGGTGAAAATTGCAAAAAACACAGTTGATGGACAGAATGTAGAACAATGTCATACATTCACCCCAGTACAATGATCTGGGCCTAAATCCATTGTTTTTTTGCACTCCACACCACCCTAGGTTAGACACTGGCTATATGCAAATCAGCTCTGACCCTGTGCCTCTTGGGAACAGTCCAGTCCGAACTACCAAGCCATGTCTTTCCCAGACCGGAATCAAGCATCCAAGGACCGGTTTCTGGCTATCAGCCTTCATCAGCCTGGATAGCTTGACTCCAGTGGTGTGGAGAGCCTGGGACTCACGTCTGAGCATACCCAGCCCACTCGGGGTGAAAATTGCAAAAGACACAGTTGATGGACAGAATGTAGAACAATGTCATACATTCACCCCAGTACAAGGATCTGGGCCTAAATCCATCGTTTTTTTGCACTCCACACCACCCTAGGTTAGACACTGGCTATATGCAAATCAGCTCTGACCCTGTGCCTCTTGGGAACAGTCCAGTCCGAACTACCAAGCCATGTCTTTCCCAGACCGGAATCAAGCATCCAAGGACCGGTTTCTGGCTATCAGCCTTCATCAGCCTGGATAGCTTGACTCCAGTGGTGTGGAGAGCCTGGGACTCACGTCTGAGCATACCCAGCCCACTTGGGGTGAAAATTGCAAAAAACACAGTTGATGGACAGATGTAGAACAATGTCATACATTCACCCAAGTACAAGGATCTGGGTCTAAATCCATCGTTTTTTTGCACTCCACACCACCCTAGGTTAGACACTGGCTATATGCAAATCAGCTCTGACCCTGTGCCTCTTGGGAACAGTCCAGTCCGACCTACCAAGCCATGTCTTTCCCAGACCGGAATCAAGCATCCAAGGACCGGTTTCTGGCTATCAGCCTTCATCAGCCTGGATAGCTTGACTCCAGTGGTGTGGAGAGCCTGGGACTCACGTCTGAGCATACCCAGCCCACTCGGGGTGAAAATTGCAAAAAACACAGTTGATGGACAGAATGTAGAACAATGTCATACATTCACCCCAGTACAAGGATCTGGGCCTAAATCCATCGTTTTTTTGCACTCCACACCACCCTAGGTTAGACACTGGCTATATGCAAATTAGCTCTGACCCTGTGCCTCTTGGGAACAGTCCAGTCTGAACTACCAAGCCATGTCTTTCCAAGACCGGAATCAAGCATCCCAGGACCGGTTTCTGGCTATCAGCCTTCATCAGCCTGGATAGCTTGACTCCAGTGGTCTGGAGAGCCTGGGACTCACGTCTGAGCATACCCAGCCCACTTGGGGTGAAAATTGCAAAAAACACAGTTGATGGACAGAATGTAGAACAATGTCATACATTCACCCCAGTACAAGGATCTGAGCCTAAATCCATCGTTTTTTTGCACTCCACACCACCCTAGGTTAGACACTGGCTATATGCAAATCAGCTCTGACCCTGTGCCTCTTGGGAACAGTCCAGTCCAAACTACCAAGCCATGTCTTTCCCAGACCGGAATCAAGCATCCAAGGACCGGTTTCTGGCTATCAGCCTTCATCAGCCTGGATAGCTTGACTCCAGTGGTGTGGAGAGCCTGGGACTCACGTCTGAGCATACCCAGCCCACTCGGGGTGAAAATTGCAAAAAACACAGTTGATGGACAGAATGTAGAACAATGTCATACATTCACCCCAGTACAAGGATCTGGGCCTAAATCCATCGTTTTTTTGCACTCCACACCACCCTAGGTTAGACACTGGCTATATGCAAATCAGCTCTGACCCTGTGCCTCTTGGGAACAATCCAGTCCGAACTACCAAGCCATGTCTTTCCCAGACCGGAAACAAGCATCCAAGGACCGGTTTCTGGCTATCAGCCTTCATCAGCCTGGATAGCTTGACTCCAGTGGTGTGGAGAGCCTGGGACTCACGTCTGAGCATACCCAGCCCACTCGGGGTGAAAATTGCAAAAAACACAGTTGATGGACAGAATGTAGAACAATGTCATACATTCACCCCAGTACAAGGATCTGGGCCTAAATCCATTGTTTTTTTTGCACTCCACACCACCCTAGGTTAGACACTGGCTATATGCAAATCAGCTCTGACCCTGTGCCTCTTGGGAACAGTCCAGTCCGAACTACCAAGCCATGTCTTTCCCAGACCGGAATCAAGCATCCAAGGACCGGTTTCTGGCTATCAGCCTTCATCAGCCTGGATAGCTTGACTCCAGTGGTGTGGAGAGCCTGGGACTCACGTCTGAGCATACCCAGCCCACTCGGGGTGAAAATTGCAAAAAACACAGTTGATGGACAGAATGTAGAACAATGTCATACATTCACCCCAGTACAAGGATCTGGGCCTAAATCCATCGTTTTTTTGCGCTCCACACCACCCTAAGTTAGACACTGGCTATATGCAAATCAGCTCTGACCCTGTGCCTCTTGGGAACAGTCCAGTCCGAACTACCAAGCCATGTCTTTCCCAGACCAGAATCAAGCATCCAAGGACCGGTTTCTGGCTATCAGCCTTCATCAGCCTGGATAGCTTGACTCCAGTGGTGTGGAGAGCCTGGGACTCACGTCTGAGCATACCCAGCCCACTCGGGGTGAAAATTGCAAAAAACACAGTTGATGGACAGAATGTAGAACAATGTCATACATTCACCCCAGTACAAGTATCTGGGCCTAAATCCATCGTTTTTTTGCACTCCACACCACCCTAGGTTAGACACTGGCTATATGCAAATCAGCTCTGACCCTGTGCCTCTTGGGAACAGTCCAGTCCGAACTACCAAGCCATGTCTTTCCCAGACCGGAATCAAGCATCCAAGGACCGGTTTCTGGCTATCAGCCTTTATCAGCCTGGATAGCTTGACTCCATTGGTGTGGAGAGCCTGGGACTCATGTCTGAGCATACCCAGCCCACTCGGGGAGAAAATTGCTAAAAACACAGTTGATGGACAGAATGTAGAACAATGTCATACATTCACCCCAGTACAAGGATCTGGGCCTAAATCCATCATTTTTTTGCACTCCACACCACCCTAGGTTAGACACTGGCTATATGCAAATCAGCTCTGACCCTGTGCCTCTTGGGAACAGTCCAGTCCGAACTACCAAGCCATGTCTTTCCCAGACCGGAATCAAGCATCCAAGGACCGGGGGGTCACCTACCTTCTGCTTGTTTCTGGTCCAGGGAAGACATGGCTTGGCAGTTCGGGCTGGACTGTTCCCATGAGGCAGAGGGTCAGACTGATTTGCATATAGCCATGTCTGAACTGGGGTGGCTGAGTGAACTAAAGAATGGTGATGGATTAAACCCAGATCAGTTGACTGGGGGTGAGTTTTTGATTTGTTCAAGCGCTCCGTCCATCATCCCCTTTTGTATCACCTCTCTCAATGGAGCACTTACAGTTGCAAAATCTCGCATATATCTAGAACAGTAACTGGCCATGCCATGAAACAAACGCACCATGAAAACATCTTGTGGGTGATCAGCCTTTGACTGTGCTTGTACTTTAACATACCTCTATCAGAAAAGATATGCCCAAAGAATTTTAGCTTTGTCTTATGGAATTCACATTTGTCTGCATTCAAAGTCAAACCTGCTTTAGCAAGTAAACAACATACTTGTGCAAGAGCTTTATCATGTTCTTTTTGTGTAGCCCCTAAAACCAATATGTCATTGCTGTAAATGAACGCATTGATGACAGGCTAAATGAATGACGTCTTGAAACAGTTCTGCCTTGGATGACAAACCAAAACTTAGGCCCCGATTACGACTTTGGCGGTCCTGGATCCACCATCACAATCTGACGGTCCGACCACCCGGATACCAGGCGGTCCGACCACTGAATTAGGATGCGGGCGGAGAGACTGCTGTCAGACTGCCGCAAGACTGCCACCACCACCAGAATCTTGGGTCCCGCGGTGGGGGAGGTGAGGAAAGTGGTGGTGCATGGAGACAATTCCAACATTGGCACTGCTATGGGGATTATGAAATTCCTATCCGCAGACCTTTTCATGGCGGTGCCCTGCCATAAAAAGGTCAGAGGAAAAGGTCAAAGGAAAGGAAGGTAAGGGGCCCCAAACAAGGCAACAGGATGATTCAGCCCTGTGGGAATAGTGGCTGGGGGCACATGTTGTGTCCTCTGTGCTTGCACTTTTGTGCCATGCATGAAATGGTGCATGGCAACAGTGCTCCCGATGTGATGCAGCGCTGTAGTAGTGCCTTCAGGCTCACTCATTGAGCCGGAGCATGCTGCCATCACAAGACTACCGCTGGCACACCGCTAGCCCTGGGGGGAACACATGATGCAGCAGCTTTTGCCCGACCACTGCCAAAGGGGGCCGGCGGAGTGCCCACCAATATGGCAATTGGGCCCTTTGTCTTTGGTATCAAAACAGACCAACATGTGTAGAAAAGGTAAAATGTACCCGCAATCTTCTTTGAGCTCCAAGTTATGATAACCTTTATTTAAATCAAGGCGAGAAAGACCTTTGCACAAATTTGTTGTGTTATCATGTCAGCTATATGTGGACAATGGATGTCATTTTCACTCAATTGCCTTGTTTGCCTGACACATGTCAATGCATATGCATATCGCTCTTCACTGTCCTTTTTGGGCACTCCCATGATGGGAGAAACACATGGCATGGGACCAGTAGAATCTTAAATGATATGATGTTCAAGTAAGGATTCAATTTCCTTTTCAACAGCATCCTGTAAATGAAATGTCTCTGAGCAACAGGACAGACGTCCTCATTAATATGCAATTATAATAGTCAGGCTTTCCCAAACCATGAAACAACGAAGGCAGTTGACTCACTATTTCATGGTGAACATTCATGTTGTAGTTCATGCAAATCAGCCCCATATCAGCACCTATACTGATGCTGAGTAGACAGAGCTAAAAGAGATTGCCGGTGGCAGTGGCAGGCTCTATCCGCTTGTGCTGGCAGCTTCCTCAATCCTGCGTTGACTGAGAGCGCTAAGATACTCAAGTGCATTGTGTTTTTTACTGGTGCAAAGGCTTCACTTTTTAAAACATATTGTGTCGATTTACGGATATTTTATATTGTTTATATTGTGTGCACTGTACTTGGGGCTGGGTTTTAGCCTGGGGGGTCACCTACCTTCTGCTCTCCCGCCCCGTTCCGCCGCGCTCATCGTGAGCGTTTGCTTGCGGAGGGTGAGGAGGAGCCCACCACTTCCGGGCTCACCGCAGACAGGCAGGTCAGCGCTTTAGCTGCGCTGTCTGTTTCCTTTACTTAAGCTCTAGGAGGAGCGAGGCGCGGGGTGGAAAAGAGCTTGCCGGTGGCAGTGGCAGGCTCTATCCATTTGTGCTGGCAGCTTCCTCAATCCTGCGTCGACTGAGAGCGCTAAGATACTCAAGTGCATTGTGTTTTTTACTGGTGCGAAGGCTTCACTTTTTAAAACATATTGTGTCGATTTACGGACATTTTATATTGTTTATATTGTGTGCACTGTACTTGGGGCTGGGTTTTAGCCCGGGGGGTCACCTACCTTCTGCTCTCCCGCCCCGTTCCGCCGCGCTCATTGTGGGCGTTTGCTTGCGGAGGGTGAGGAGGAGCCCACCACTTCCGGGCTCACCGCAGACAGGCAGGTCAGCGCTCTAGCTGCGCTGTGTGTTTCTTTTACTTAAGCTCTAGGAGGAGCGAGGCGCGGGGTGGAAAAGAGCTTGCCGGTGGCAGTGGCAGGCTCTGTCCGCTTGTGCTGGCAGCTTCCTCAATCCTGCGTTGACTGAGAGCGCTAAGATACTCAAGTGCATTGTGTTTTTTACTGGTGCGAAGGCTTCACTTTTTAAAACATATTGTGTCGATTTACGTACATTTTATATTGTTTATATTGTGTGCACTGTACTTGGGGCTGGGTTTTATCCCGGGGGTCACCTACCTTCTGCTCTCCCGCCCCTTTCTGCCGCGCTCATCGTGGGCATTTGCTTGCGGAGGGTGAGGAGGAGCCCACCACTTCCGGGCTCACCGCAGACAGGCAGGTCAGCGCTTTAGCTGCGCTGTCTGTTTCCTTTACTTAAGCTCTAGGAGGAGCGAGGCGCGGGGTGGAAAAGAGTTTGCCGGTGGCAGTGGCAGGCTCTATCCATTTGTGCTGGCAGCTTCCTCAATCCTGCGTTGACTGAGAGCGCTAAGATACTCAAGTGCATTGTATTTTTTACTGGTGCGAAGGCTTCACTTTTTAAAACATATTGTGTCGATTTACGGACATTTTATATTGTTTATATTGTGTGCACTGTACTTGGGGCTGGGTTTTAGCCCGGGGGGTCACCTACCTTCTGCTCTCCCGCCCCGTTCCGCCGCGCTCATTGTGGGCGTTTGCTTGCGGAGGGTGAGGAGGAGCCCACCACTTCCGGGCTCACCGCAGACAGGCAGGTCAGCGCTCTAGCTGCGCTGTGTGTTTCTTTTACTTAAGCTCTAGGAGGAGCGAGGCGCGGGGTGGAAAAGAGCTTGCCGGTGGCAGTGGCAGGCTCTGTCCGCTTGTGCTGGCAGCTTCCTCAATCCTGCGTTGACTGAGAGCGCTAAGATACTCAAGTGCATTGTGTTTTTTACTGGTGCGAAGGCTTCACTTTTTAAAACATATTGTGTCGATTTACGGACATTTTATATTGTTTATATTGTGTGCACTGTACTTGGGGCTGGGTTTTATCCCGGGGGTCACCTACCTTCTGCTCTCCCGCCCCTTTCTGCCGCGCTCATTGTGGGCATTTGCTTGCGGAGGGTGAGGAGGAGCCCACCACTTCCGGGCTCACCGCAGACAGGCAGGTCAGCGCTCTAGTTGCCACTACCCCCTGTATAAATGTGTTTTGGTTGGAGGAAGTGCAGCGGACAAGTTGCACCAAAGTTAAGCCCGTCTGCCCCCGTCCGCGGGCGTCTAGGGCGCAGGGCCATACTCCCTCGCCAAATTCCTCTGGCCCCTAAAAGCTATGATAGACATGAACTATGGGCACTACGTTCCGTGGTAGCGGATCGCTGTAGGCATACTTTAGAGGTTACCTCATTCAGCAAATGCCCCCATTGTTCTTTTAAAACTAGGAGAGAACTGGGGGGTAAATCAGGAGTAAGAAGCTATCAGGGGGGCCTACTGAACTGCAGATCACTGCCTAAACACGGCTTGCAGATTTGGGATCATCTCTTGGAAGAGAAGATGGACATACTCTTCTTGACAGAAACCTGGCTGGGCGCGGACTCGGACCCAGAGGTTATTGAAGCATTACCTCCTGGCTATAGTATGACTAGAGTGGATAGACCTACAGGGAAAGGTGGGGGAATTGCAATAATTACGAAAGCCCCCCTTGTGTGCTCCCTTGAACCTCTGGCGATTGAGAATTGTGAGGCCGGTAGTTTTGGGCTACAAACCGGCCCCAGGGTCATATATCTGGAATTCTTCTTTATAGACCTCCAGGGAGTGTTGGTAACTTTAGGCAGAGTGTGCAAGATTGTGTGGCACACATGACGCTTAGGCGTAGTAAGATTATGTTATTAGGAGACCTCAACATTCATTTTGAGGATGTCCAACTTAAAGAGGCCGTGGAGATTAAGCAAGACCTACAGGACATCCAATTAGAATTGAAAAATCTTACCCCCACCCACACGCACGGTCATTTACTGGATCCGGTGTTTGCCAGTTGGGAGGGTATAACAACGAAAACCACACGCCCGGTTCCCTGGACGGACCATTTTCTGGTTTCGTTTGAAATCGGTGTAGCTGGGGCAGAAGACTTGCTGAGGGGGGGTGAGACCGGCTATCCCTACCGGAAGTGGAAGAATTTTTCCCGGTTCACATTTAATGAGATGTTACCTGAAGGAGGGATGCCGGGAGGAATAGATAGTGAAAGCGCTAATAAAAATCTAGAAGATCGTATCCTTATAGCCCTGAATACGGTGGCACCGCTTTACACCGGTAAGCACGGGAATAGAGTTAGAAAGTCGGCCCCTTGGTATACGACAGACTTGCAGGCCCTTAGGTCTGAATGTAAGAAGCTTGAAAGGAGCTGGTGCAGGGACTTTTCTACCCAGAAGAAAAATGAGTATAGGGTTGCCCAGAGGGGCTATCAGATGAAGGTGAGGGAAGCAAAGGCCTCACATTATAAAACTAGAATTAGTGAGGCTGAATTCTCCGCAAGAGAACTTTTTAAGATCTATAAAGAGATCTCCGTGGTCTCCAGCTCCAATGCCCCGGAGTCTGATTCTATCATGGAATGTAATAGAGTGGCAGAATTCTTTGCTAGCAAGGTTAGAAACATATACAGATCCTTCTCCAGCTGCCCGGCAAGGGGAGAGACTTTTGTTGAAATGAGGGAGGCTAGGCACTCTGATCGGAGATTAGAGTGCTTTACAGTACCCACATCGAAGGAGCTTTGTATGATATGTCACAGTGTTAAGTCGGGATCCCCACGAGACCCAGCCCCCCCTAGGGTGGTGGGTGAAAGTCTAGAGGTTTTAGAGCCCTATATGAGACATGTTCTTTAAGTCTCCTTTAGCTCCCACACTCTTCTGCTTAGCTGGAAGAAGGCGATAGTTCTGCCGATCAGGAAGAAGGCCAATATCAGTCATTCAGTGCTTGACAACTTGAGACCGATTTCCTTGCTGTCATATACCGCTAAAATAGCAGAAAAGATAGCTAACATACAACTGATGGCTTACCTGGAGGAGGCCAAACTCCTACACCCTTCCCAAACAGGGTTTCGGGCAGGGTATTTGACCGAAACTGCCTTATTGCGTGCTACAGAGACACTGAGACAGGGCGCAGATGCAGGACACACCATGGCACTGGTCATGCTTGACCTTAGTGCAGCGTTCGACACTGTAGCACACATCACCTTGCTACAGTGTCTGAACAAGGGTGGTGTGGCTGGTCGGGCGCTGGGCTGGCTGAAATCCTTCCTGACCGGCAGAAGCTTCCAGGTTCAGAGAGGCTCTTTTCAATCGGCTGAAATAGCACTGGATCAGGGGGTGCCTCAGGGCTCGGCCCTGAGTCCCACCCTATTTAATTTGTACATGGCCCCCTTAGCAGAAGTAGTGCAATCGTTTGGCGTAGAGATAGTATCCTACGCCGACGATACTCAACTGCTGATCACCCTTTCCCAAGTACCGTCAGGTGGAGCAGACAACTTTAGAGCTTGTATGCAGGCACTATCTGTATGGATGGACAATCATTGCCTGAAGCTGAATGGTTCAAAAATGCAGGTACTGGTGGTAGTTGGTGATAAACGGAAATGGGCTGGCGACTGGTGGCCTAAGTGTCTGGGGGCAGCACCTATTCCGTGCGTCGAAGCAAAGAATCCAGGGATCTGGGTAGACCCTACACTTTCCTATGAGTCGCATATTAGGCGGGTGGTCGGAAAGTGTTTCGGGGTACTCAAGATCTTAAATAAAACCCTGGATCTGCTCCCTCTGGAGGCAAGACGCACGATGACCCAGGCCTTGATCACATCCCGGATTGATTACGGGAATGTCTTCTTTCTGGGAGCATCCTGTAAAAGCATAGGTCGGCTTCAGGTACTACAAAATGCGGCAGCCCGGCTTGTGCTCAGACTCCCCAGATGAGCGGCACCCAGTGCAGCTCTGGCTGCCTGTTAAAAAAAGAATACTGTTTAAATCCCTCTTGACTTGTCATCGGATCTTGTGGCAGAAGGCTCCCCCATATCTGGCTGACTTGATCACCAGATATGAGCCAGTGCGAGCACTTTGGTCCTGTGGAATGGGCACTTTGGTGACCCATAGATTTAAGAGGGCAAAAATGGGAGGTCGCTCCTTTAGAGTGATTGCTGCCATAAGTTGGAATAAACTTCCACTTAACCTGCGTCTTTAGCAAACAGAAAGGAAGTTTCGCTGTCTGTTAAAAACTCACTTGTTTACATGCTAGAGGGGTTCTGGTATCTGCTGCTGGTTTAGCTCTCAGGTCTTTTTTGGTTCCACAGTTCTACAGCGCGGGGACACGCCGGGATGGCGCAGCCATAGCACTCTATAAACTTCTTTATTATTATTATTATTACAGGCACTTGACGCTGTCCCTGGAAGAACATGAATGGGTGCTTGCACCTTTGTTTTCTTGTGTTTCATCATCGCTACAAATGAACCTTGACTTTTTAAGAATGTCGTTGCAGCCCATGTATACACTTCAGTTTTCAATGGCATAAGTTGTGGTAAGAGATGCAATTCATTATATTTCTCCTCACACATAATGTTTACTGATGTCCACTGTCGATGATGAAAGGTGACGAACAGGCATTTACTTTCAGTGTAATTATCGGCCATTTGAATTACTTTGGTTCTTTGTAATGTCAACTGTTCTTTGACTGACATTTTTCTTCACATGCAGTCAATCCGACATGTGCATGCTTTTCTGAAGTAAACATCGACATGACACAACCATCTTCTTCACTTTCACTTGATACTGATATGGATGAAGAGTTTGACGATGATTTAGGTGACAATCGACTGCGTTCATTGTCGATTTGCCATACTTGACGCCTCCGCTGGGTCTTCTGGGTGTGCGTTGAACATTGTTTCGGGAACATTTTGGTGGCTATTTTGTCATTACGCCATGATGTAATTTTTGGCCCTTGGTTTGCACACCATTACAAAATGATTCTCCTTCTCACTGCCCTTACAGTCTATCCAATGGTGGGACATTTGTCTTCATTTGGAAATGAAAATCCACATCTAAAACATAACTTTTTTAACTTGTAGATATCACCTTGAGTCCTTCAGTCTTTTGTCTTTGACTTGCATTTCAGACTCATGACTGATTCATTTTGGGCACCTGAGATCTCCCTGTCAGCAGCTTGTCGATAGGCACGCTCTTCAGCTCTAGCAGCCATCAGCACTTGTTCCAGACTCAAAGTTTCTCTCAGCATTTCCTGACTGAATAAATCGGACAAGCATCCATCAATGACCCTGAGATGTATGGCCTGTTCATCATTAAATTAATTGAAATTGAACTCACAATGTTTGATGAGTGTGTCAAGTCTCTCTACAAATTAATTGATGGTTTTGCCAACTTTCTCTCATTCTTGACTGAAAATATATCTTTCATAGTCAATGTATGGCATTGGTTTGAACTGAGATTCAAAGTTTCCTTAATCTGATGGTATGCGATTTCTTCATTAGTTGATGGCATTTTCTTTATCACTTCCTTTACACCATCACCAGCAAGATTGTTGAGGTACTTGATAATCTTTTTGTTATCAGTCTCTTCAAGTTATTCACTGAAATCTTCAAATGTCTCTGTGCACCTAGTCCATTGGTTGGCAATAGTTTGGTTTTTGGTGGAATTGGATGATGATGGTGGTGGTTTCAAGATAGCTGCTGCATTGTAACCATTGGTGGAAGTGGCTGACATTGAGAGTGTAGGTTTCTCCGACACTGACTGCTGTCCGCTAGCACCTGGATCATCCGCGCCACCTCTGAGGCCCTGTGATGTGCTGGCCTCTGGGTCCTCATGGCTCTGGTAAGATATTGATAGTATGTGATTGTCTGCTTCCAACCACAGTGTTTTCTTGTACTTTGCACTTTTCTGGACACCTGCTTGATCTCTACCTAGCAGCACTAGTAATTGCAGTGTTATTTTGTGCATGGCTGTTGATTTGTATTTTTTTATACCAGGTTGGTCTCTGCTTTGCAGCACTTGTAATCGCAGCATATCTCTACAAACAATGTACAGTTCTATGATCCTTAGTAGCACAGTCCCTTTATGTATGGCCTCACCAAAAGGTTCTCGACCAACGATGATTCTCTGTAAATGCTTTCATTTTCAACTGCTTCACAGCGGATAGAAATATGCGTTGACTCCACATGCATTAAACATTGATTCGTTAGTTTGACGATGGCACACATGAGCAGTTTGCTTGGGCCACAGAAAACTCTCTGAGAGAGCACTGTCAATCTTCGGGTTACTTATCAACTAATTCATCACTACTTGTAGCGTCTTCCTAGCTACCCGCCAATGACTACAGCACACACGAAGATTAGTAATACATTTATTTATTAATCTTTGTATAACTGCAAACTCTGCATTATAAAGCAGTCTCAATGCAACACACTCTATTCTTTACATCATAACTCTACAGAGTTCATCAGGAGCAAAAAGGGTTCCATCTTTGTTAATTTGCAAAACACTACACACACCACCTTCCTGCTGATATTGGAGGAAAAAGTTTGTGGGTTGACCAGTCCTGTAGGAAAGCACAAAAGTGAGAAATCTGCTGGAACCTGTCCCAGGGCTGAACGTATGCAGTATGCAAGTTCAATCAACAACCTTGGCACAGGCATGAGAATAAACACTGCCAGTCTGCCAAGATAAAGCAAACACAAGGAGATGATGGAAAGAGCACAGAAACTTTTCAGACACACACCCCTAATCACTGTTTTGGGTTGAATCCATCATTGTTTTTTAGCTTACTTCGCCACCCCAGTTCAGGCACAGCTATATGCAAATCAGTCTGGACCCTGTGCCTCATGGGAACAGACCAGTCCGAACTGCCAAGCCATGTCTTCCCAGGAACGGAAACAAGCACCCTGGGACCGGTTTCGGGCTAACAGCCCTCATCAACCAGGCTAGCTTGAATCCACTGGCAAAGTGAGCAAGGGACCCACGTCTGGGCATACCCCACCAATCTAGGGGGAACAAAGCAAACACAAGGATTTTGATGGACAGAGCGCTGAAACTTTTCCAACTCTCACCCCCAATCACAGATCTGGGTTGAATCCATCATCGTTCTTTAGCTCACTTCACCACCCCAGTTCAGACACAGCTATATGCAAATCAGTCTTGACTCTATGCCTCATGGGAACAGTTCAGCCCGAACTGCCAAGCCATGTCATCCCTGGACCAGAAACAAGCATCCTGGGACCGGTTTCGGGCTAACAACCTTCATCAGCCAGGCTAACTTAAATTCAGTGGCAAAGTGAGCAACAGACCCACATCTGAAAAGTTTCAGCGCTCCGTCATCATCTCCTTGTGTTTGCAGTGTGCCAAGATTTCTCATGAATCAGAATTCAAGATACCACAACAGTGGAAACTAAGTAAATGTTTTGTGTTCGAGGGTTGAAGATTGCCAAAAATGGACTGCCAATTCCCTTTTACTAGTTCAGTAACAGGAATCTGGAAATTGAGATACGATACTGACTGACTGCTGAGGAGGTGTAGAGAGGTACGAAGGTGAGGATACCTAAAAAACAAGGACTGCAAGGAGCTGGGGTAGGAAGAAGTTGAAGCAGCCAATAGCAGGATCTCCAAACTGAGTAGTGAGGCTTTGATATCCTAGTGCCCCCAAAGCTTGCCAAGAAGCAAAAGCTCATGCAGAGGCCTGGCACTTTTGAAGAAAGATTACCCCATCTGGTGGTTTCCACAAAATAAGCTGAAGCAACACTGAGGTAAAAGTACTACAGAAAAATTGAAATCGCATGTTGTCGGCAGCTGCTGTAGAAAACAGCATTGCAAGACCAACGCTACACAGAGAGTAAAACTGCTGTCAAATATTATCTGTATATCTGCTTTTGATTATCACTGTGGCCCAGGACAGATTCTTCCCTTTGTTTGTGTGGTGTGTTTGGTCCACAGGAACATCCCATGTAAAGATCTACAAGACTGTATTAAGAGCAAGTGGGGCGCAGTCTCTCCTCCATCTGTGTGCACAATCCTGCCTTTACTTGTGGCAGGTGCACGCCAAGGCATAAGATGCAGAGGTTAGAAACAACAATAGCATCATCCAGCCTGGGGCAGAGTCAGTGAGGCACTCCTCTGTGGGGATTTTGCAATGATGTAAAAATGGAAATGCTCCAGATGCCTTTTTTTTTAGCTTCTTATTGCGCAAACTCGACCCGAAAGTGTCAGAGTGCTTTACATGAGCATCAGTTGCGTTACAGACAGACACATTCATTTTGTTAGGCACGGGGAGATTATGTGATTTGTCCAGAATCACAGGATGTTGAGCGTCCCTGCCAAGACTTGAACCTGGTTCTCCAGCTTCAAGGTCGGCCGCTTGAGCTATTAGGTCACATCATTCAAGGTTGCAGGAATTGGCCCTGTCTACCGAGGACTGAAAGGAAACAGTATGAGGTTGGGGCAATGCAGGGGATACTTTCACTTTGAGGCCTTTCACACTACCATAAACATAGCCACAGTCACTTTGAGGGTAGATGTGAACCCCAAAGTGGTGTCACAAGATGTTTGTCCTAAGAGGACAATGTGTCCTAACTTGGAATGATTTAATCTACATGATACTTGCAAGATCTGTCAGCCTTAGGGTGGTCTTCCCCCAAACATTTTGACTTGATCCCTACTATTGTTTCTGAACTCCTTTTTGCTGCCCTCAGGACTCTGTGCACTTTACCACTGCTAACCAATTGAATGTGTTCACTTCTTAAAACATGGTAACTGTGAAGATTTAGGTATATTATGTGTTATGGCTGTGCGGCCTTACCATGGAATACACACGCAAAAACTGTCTTAGGTCCAGTCAGGCTCATTTGCACAACCTTAAGCTAAACCATGGGTAGCTATGGCTTTGAGCAGTAAGGCTTGAACAAAGGAACTACTGCAAAGCATTTAACAGTACCACTCAGCGAAATAAGAAAGACACACAACACAAAAGAAATACAACACTAATTTATAAAAATAGATGATATTTTTATACATTTTTAGAGCCCAAGGTAAGCAAAACCCTCCGGAGGGAACTGGATATACAGAGTTTTAAAGAAAGTGTATTCTTTAATCCAACTGCAAACAAGCATTGACAACCATAAAGTTTGTAAACTTTTGAAACGTTTGGAAAAGTTAGTTTGACTGCTCTGGCCCGGCTTGGGTGACCAAATCCGATAAGGAGAAGGTCTGAAGATGGCAGTGAGATAGATTTGGACTGTCACCTGGCCAACCAGAGCATTGTCCATTCCAATTACAAATTATACAACACGACTACCATAGACTTCTATAGAAGAAGAAGAAAAATACATACAAGGACCGGCTGGACAACAACGCACACAACTGCAAGGAACTCTTCAACATCGTGAAAGAGCTCTCCAACCCCAACGCCGGAAACAATGACATCACCCCGTCGCAAGACCTCTGCAACTCCCTCGCTTCCTACTTCCACAACAAGATCGCGGACATACACAACAGCTTCAGCAACCAACCAACGCAAGCCACAACCGCAACAACGCCACCCACCACTACCCTCCGCACCTGGACCCCGATCAGCACCGAAGACACCATCCGCACAATGAACTCCATCCATTCCGGATCTCCGACTGACCCCTGCCCTCACCACGTCTTCAACAAGGCCGACGCTGTCATCGCACCCCACCTGCGGGACATCATCAACACCTCCTTCGACACCGCCACCTTCCCTGAGAGCTGGAAGCACGCCGAACTCAGCGCTCTTCTCAAGAAACCCACAGCAGACCCCACCGACCTCAAGAACTACCGTCCCATCTCGCTCCTCCCGTTCCCGGCCAAAGTCATCGAGAAGACCGTCAACAAACAGCTGGCCGCCTTCCTCGAGACGAATGGATCCCTCGACCCCTCACAGTCGGGCTTCCGAGCGAACCACAGCACCGAGACCGCCCTCATCGCTGCCACCGATGACTTACGAACTCTGATGGACAACGGAGAAACAGCGGCCCTCATCCTCCTGGACCTCTCCGCGGCTTTCGACACTGTCTGCCACCGCACCCTAGTACAGCGCCTCGGCAACATCGGAATCCAGGACAAGGCACGCCAACACAACCTCAACATAATCTCCTACGCCGACGACACCCAGCTGATCCTCTCCCTGACCAACGACCCCGCCACCGCCAGAGCCAACCTGCACGAAGGGATGAGAGAGGTAGCCGAATGGATGACGACCAGCCGCCTGAAACTGAACTCGGACAAGACGGAGGTCCTCATCCTGGGCTCCTCGCCCTCCGCCTGGGACGACTCCTGGTGGCCCCCCGCCCTGGGCACCGCACCCAAACCAACGGACCACGCACGCAACCTGGGCTTCATCCTGGACTCCTCCCTCTCCATGACCAGACAAGTAAACGCCGTCTCCTCGTCTTGCTTCAACATCCTGCGCATGCTACGTAAGATCTTCCGGTGGATCCCCACCGAGACGAGGAAGACGGTCACCCAGGCCCTCGTCACCAGCCGACTGGACTACGGCAACGCCCTCTACGCCGGAACCACCGCCAAGCTCCAGAAGAGACTCCAGCGGATCCAGAACGCCTCGGCCAGACTCATCCTCGACATCCCCCGACGCAGCCACATCTCCGGACACCTGAGAGATCTGCATTGGCTCCCGGTCAACAAGAGAATCACCTTCCGTCTCCTCACCTACGCGCACAAAGCCCTACACGACCAAGGCCCGAGCTACCTCAACAACCGGATCAACTTCTACACTCCCAAGCGCCTCCTCAGATCAACCAGCCACGCCCTCGCCGCCGTCCCCCGCATCCGAAGAGCGACAACAGGAGGAAGGTCCTTCTCCTACCTGGCCGCCAAGACCTGGAACTCACTCCCAACCGACCTACGCCTGACCCAAGACCACCTCTCCTTCAGGAAGAAGCTCAAGACCTGGCTGTTCGAGCAGTAGCGGCACCCCCCCCCCAACCCAGCGCCTTGAGACCCTACGGGTGAGTAGTGCGCTCTATAAATGACCTGATTGATTGATTGATTGATAGAGTGGTCCTGATGCTATGGATGCTGGAGATGAAGTTGTTAAAGGATACTCTGGATACTATGCGGTTGACAAGAATGACTTTGCAGTTATTCTTTGATCCACGGGTCAGGTGATGCAACTTTGGCCACAGAGGTTGGGGGTACCTCAAAGTCCTCTTTGAGACTGTAGAAGGCCAGAAGCAGCTGGGCTACCGATCTCTGTTCGCAGTGGTCCTAGCAATAACCTTTGGCGGGGGCTGGTATCCCTCTTGGGTGACCAACCTGGACTCGTATGGCACTGCTGGGTCCGGCTGTCCCTGGTGCAACTTTTGGTTGTCATGGATAGGTATCTTAGGGCACTCAGCGGAAGTTGGTTTAGGTTCTTCTATAGTGACTGCCAACTTGCCGACGTCGGTTATTTCAGTTCAGCTGACCCTGGTGTGGATTTCAGAGGGCCAGTCCACTGATCCTTTGAGACAATTATGTGTTCTGTGGCACAACTTTTCCCTGAGCCAGGAGCCACAGGCAAAGTCCTCTCTTCGCTAGCTCAGGGTGCAACAGGTGTAGTCCCACAGACAGTGCAGCCTCTCTTTGTGCAGTCCAGGGGGCAGCAGGGCAGTCCTTCTTTAGTCCTTGCTCCAGTTCCGACGTGATCTAAGGGTCAGGGTGCCAGGGGTGCCATATTTATCCCCAGAAAGTGATCAGGGGGTATGATACAGTCACTGGCCAATGTGCTACTAGGTCCCCTCCCTCTTGGTGATGACTTTCCGGCTATGTGTGGCATCTGGCAATCCCTGAGTGCACAATTCTCATTCTCAAGATTTTGGGACCCTTCCACAGAAGTTAGGAGCTTGGTAGCCCATCTTATATGTGTGGATACCTGTGGGCAACTCGCCCACTGGAAAACCGGTTTGGGCACTGGTCTCCCCTCTCTGACCCTAGCTCCAGCCCATCTACTTGAACAAAGGGTAGCCCCTCAGGAGTGTGAATGCCATTTTCCTTTCAAAGGTGGCTTCTCCTCTGAAGCTCACCTTTTGGACTAACACCCTGTGTGGATTCCTGCATAGGGTAGGTAACACCTTGCCCTGTAACAGGCTGCCATTGTTCCTAAGCCTGAGAGTCATTCACACAACTCCCCAGGAACACAGAAAGCTGTCTGGTGGCCAGTGACTGTGTGAGGCCACTTGACAAACTGTGTCACAGAGTGGCAACTTTCTAAAAGTTGCATTTCCTAAATAGTGCCACAATTGATTTGATACCTTACAGAACCCAAACAGGTATTCCCATTCAGAATTTAGCTGGGCTGAGGGGTCAGTCGGTAACCCTGTGTTAGCCAATGGGCCTACTAGCCCTTTCACAGCATAACAACAATTTAGAAGTGTTGCTGTTACGACATATATAAAATGACATGTCCTACTTAATAATATACAGCTCCCTGCCTTAGGGCTCAATATGCCTTTCTTAGGGAAGACTTACACATATTGGGAAGGGAAGAGGGGGCTTTGCCATTAGTTTAAATGGCAAAGTCATATTAGCAGTGCTACCACTGCCCTTCCAGTCTACACTGACAGGTTGGGAGCCCTTCTGTACATTGTCACACAGAGGTTGGCACAAGCAGTGTTGCAGCCCTGGGTAGACACTCTACCTTACATGCCCTGGATACCATATTCTACAGACTTATGAGTAAGTCAGCCATTCCCTAATTGGGGATAGCCAATTCTACATACACTTTGTAATGGGGGGTTACAACACTGTCACTGAGGGCTATTTAGCAGGCCTCAGTGTACTCTAAGAGTTGATAAACTAGCTGCATCAGCTCATAAATGTGGGGGTCGAACATGCCAAATAGGGATTTCCTTACAGTATCATTGGCTCATCCCCAATTGGCATATTTAATTTACTTTTAAGGTCCCTAGCAAAGTGTATAGTTTAAACTGCTATTTCGACCTAGCAGAATAAACCTTCCGGCAGGCCAAAACATTCCATTTTAATACATATAAGTCATCCCTAGGGTAGGTCCTAACCAGCCCACAGGGTAGGGTGCAATGTATTAAAAAAGTAGGACATGTAATTATATGTTTTGCATATTTACTGCAAGGCCTACTTTTCCCATAGGTTAACATTGGAGTTACCTTTTTATATTTAATAGGCTTCCAAATTGGAACAGGTTCAGGTTTGGTTCCTTTGGAATTGTAATAAAAAAAACTCTTTTATGGTTAAGTCGGATTTTAAATGCCACTTTTGAAAATGCCACTTTTACAAAGTTGCCATTTTGCTGCCTTAACCATTTATTGTCTGCAGCATGTCTCTGGGTCACATTACTTGTTGTAGCTGACGGTTGGGCTTGCTCCCTTCTCAGCCCCACACAATAGAGAGCTTAGGTGTGCCTGGATGAGCCATTAGGGACAGGATGGGAGCGCGGAGCTGGGCACAGCGCTAATTGCGCTTGAATAGACTGCGTCCTGCCTCCACACAAGGACAAAGATGGCTCAGTACCTCGCATTCCATTTCCACATCTCCTCAGAACCGACGCATCGCCTAGGCTGTGTGATGCATTCTCTACACTGGACCTCACATCTCTCTACAGCCAGGATTTAAGGTACTCTTGTTTAGCAGGCCCAACTGGGTCCCTGGAGCTGGCCTGCACTTCATCGTGGTCAGCCTGAACTTGTGACACTGTCCCGGTCCACGTGCAATCAGATATCCTCAGTTGGCACTTTGTGCTTTTTGGCACTATTTTCACTGAAGTCTTCAAATTGTGCATCTCCGGATATACTGATTGATTTGTTGTTGTTTTGGTCTTGTTTTATTTATTAAAGATTACTCTACTGTTCTAGATCTGGGGTGGGATAGTTTTGTGATGTATTTTCACTGTGTTACTATTTGAAGCACAAATACTTTACACATTGCCTCTAAGTTAAGCCTGGCTGCACTGGGTCAAGCTACCAAGGGGTTGAGCATAGGTTAATCTGGGGTTAGCTTGTTCCTACCTCTAAATAGGAGGAGGAATGGTGCCCTTATATTGATGATCTTTATCTAATTCCAGCACAAATCTGTCTTAGATTCCCCTGGTTCTTCCTAACAACCTATCCACCACATTCGGTCCTTCCTCTAATAAAGAGATCGAAGTCATAATTTGGGGTATGAGAACCTCTAGGGCGATGGGGCCCAATGAGATTCCCATCTCCATAATTAAGAGAGAGGCCTAAGTATGGGCTAGCTTTCCAACACCCATTTTGGCTCATTGTTATGAATATGGAACAATTACTACTTCTTGGTCAGGGAGTATTTTATTCCCTCTACATAAAAAGGATCCCAGGAATCTTCCTTCCAATTACCAGCAAATTGCCTTAATTGATGCAGTGGGAAAAATATTAGCTAAGAGTATTCTTTTTTTCAAGGAACAAAAGCTTGGCGAATCGGTTATTCAAACATCAATTGAGTATGGTCTCTATAGGAGTGTCTGTGACATCTTTCATCTTCAACATTTACTACATTATAATATTGCTTTAACAGAGTCAGTATTAGCCACAGCTCCATTCCCTCCTTAACCCTCTAAGAGCGCCCAACAAAACTTTCTGCATTGGTTTTCTCCCATCAATACTTCTATGAGTACAGAGATATCAATGACCTGTATATGCAATCCATCGGCCCCAGATCTTATACCACTTCTTTGGGCACCCTCTGCTTTGGTATGCCAGCTTTTTGGCTGTGCAGCATCAATCTACATCTTCCTTCCATTCAGTAACCCCCGGTGGTTGGTTTTCTCCCAACGCCCTTGCTATATTCCTTTTTGCCACAATGTCTGCTTACTTGAGCCAGATTGTTGTGTATTTAGGCCATCTGTCTTTATCTTGCACAAATAGTATGTGCTACTTAGCCTCCCCTGGGACCTCTTGGCCCACTACCTCAGTCATTACCCGCACAATCTCCTTCCAGTACAGCTGAATACGAGGGCAGATCCTTCATGTGTGAAAAAAGTTCCCCTTTCCCCATCACCCCGGGTACATAGGTCAGAGTCGCTGCAGCCCATATGGTGTAGAAGTGCCCTTGAGGTGTATGATCTGTGAAGAATTTGTAATTATATAAGGTGAAATCGTGCTCATATTGCCACCTTCTTAGGGTTCTGTATAGCCTCTGTCCAATCATCATCCTCCAGCATTCCTCTTCCCACAATTCTCGGAGGGTCCTCAATGGGTTGAGCGTATTTTTTTTTTTTTTTATAAATGAGGGAAGTGGCCTTGTCAGTCATAGGATCTAGAAATACCCTGTCCTCAAGTGGTGTGTACTCCACTATGTGTTAGCCCTTTGGAATGTGGCACCACAGTGCGTGTTTTAACTGTATATATCTTTATTGTTCTGAGACTGGCATTTCACATTCTAATTTTATATCTTCAAAATCAATCACCTTTTGTCGCCTCCATATGTCCTTTAAAGTCAATCCCCGATAGTCTCCCCAATAGACTCCCAATAATCCAGCAACTTCCCTTAGGAAGTCACTATCCCACAAAGGAGTCCATCCTGTAAGCTTCCCCTCGCTGCCCAGGAATTTTGTTGCTTCCCTCCATATATGTATTACTGTTTGTAGCTAAGAATATTTGTGACCATCGTTCAGCATGGATAGAAGAGCAACAGATTTTGCCTGTAGAACAGGCTAGTTTCAGGAAGAAACATTGCATGCTGGATAACATCTTTACGCTGAAAATAATCGTGGAAAAGCATATGTCTATTCGTAGCTCTAAGGTGTATGCTGCATTCATTGAATTTACTACAGCTTTTGATAGGGTAGATCACCCAACCTTATGGGATAGATTGAAGAAATTAGGTATACCTGAAATCCTCCTTACATTAGCTATTGCTCTTTTTTTTTTTTTACGGGTATTTGTAAAGCGCAAACAATTACCCCTAAGGGTGTCAAGGCGCTGGAGTCGTCAGGAAGATTAAGCAAGCTATTGCCCAGAGTCACATGTAAAGCACTAACAATTACCCCTAAGGGTGTCAAGGCGCTTGGGTCGTCAGGAAGATTAAGCAAGCTATTGCCCAGAGTCACATGGTGTTGGGCTAACCTGCTGCCGGCGATCGAACTGTGAGCCCCGGTGTTCCGGAGTCTGCCGCCCTGGGCACTGCATCACACCTCTTCCACTCCTCTTCATTCCTCTACCTGGTGCCAAGTGTTAATGGGTGCTGATAGAGGTCTTTCTTCCATAATTCCACCTCAAAATGGTCTGAAACAGCGCTGTCTATTGGCCCCTCTTCTCTTTTTGTTATACGAGTCTGACTTTTGACCCCCTCAACCTGCAACCCAATTTCTTACAATACTTTACCAAATGGAACGGCCTAAACCAATACAGGCAGGTCCCCTTGCACAGTAGTTACTTCACATACGGTTGCCCTCTGTGTTTTATGTACAGTGTTGTGCTGCATGTTAGAAAGTACCTCTTTCTTTAAGACGAAGCACTGGCTGAACAATCATTTATAGACTGTTATTGTGTCTCATTGAGTTCTGAGTTTCTATCCCATACCACCTCCCTGAGTAAGCCTTGGACTTCTCGACGTCATTACACTGAGATTCAAGTGCTAAAGGAGCCTCAATTATGAGCTCAATATTAATGTAATACCAAGGACATTAGTGGTCAAAAAGGCTCTCATTGTTACAATCTGAGTCCAGCAATACCTGATTGCCCTGGGACACCGACTGAGTTCCCACAGTCGCCTCCAACTCTTATGTGTCAAATCAGGTAACAGAGTTATTGCTGGTAATTGACATCTCCCACTGTTAAGGTGCTGGCATGCTCCATTGGTCTCTGCTACAAGCAAATGGAGTCACGTGCAAGCCTGCAGTGGGTACCAGCTACAAGCTGAGAAGGATACAGTACGCTTGTTGCCTGGACTATCTTTCTGTCTATATACTTCCTTCCGGGTATCACTCAATCAGAGACAGTGACACTATCTAGCTCTGTGTTATTATTTTACTAATCAGTCTTTAATTTGCATTATCTAAACTTGCACTTGCATTTTCCAATTAAAACCCAGTGCAAATAATGTCTATTACATTTTTCTTTACTCAATTAAATTTCTTTGGCCAAGCAAATATATTCAACTTATCTGTTAAAAAACAACTGTAGTATATTATATAGGATCCCTTAAATTATTCCATGTGCATGTCAATGTGTGAAATTAACATAATTCCAATTAGAAAAAAAGGATCCTCATTCCTTAAATCCAAATGTTATATGTATTTTATATGGCTTCAATTAATCAAAATTGGTTCTCCATTTCTGTTGACTGATTGCAGCCTGCTTCCATTTTATAGGCCTCATCAGGACCCCTATGCTCAACGTATCCAAATACTGTACGTACAACTTCATCTCACTAAGTGGTCTATTTCTGTTGGTATATATATATTGCATACCAGCTTCTTATGTGACTTGTACACACTACTTCACAGATGAAAAGTTTGTATTGTCATACACCAGAGGCTGTTTAATAATTCAGATGTACCACTGGATACTTGAATCAGAGAGCGCAAGATGGATCATCAAAAACCTTAGACACTAAAATGGGCTTCGATAATGTGAAACCTCTACCCAAAATAAATACTTTAAAAAGAGATGGTTTGAATGCATGAGTTAATCTCAGTAACTGGTAATTACTGGTAAAGTGGCAAAGGATATGCCTAGACGTGGGTCCCGTTCTCATTGTGCCACTGGGTCCAAGCTGCCCCCGAATGAAGAGTGCCCACTATGCCAAAACCGGCCTTGTATTGCTTCTGTTCCGGTTCAGAAAGGGCCTGTCTTGGCCGTTGGGTCTGGACTGTTCTTATTAGAGCAGAACCCACGCTGATTTTCAAAAGGCTGAGTATAGTCTGAGGTGGCATAGTGAAAAAAGCGATGGTTTGGAATGTTACTCTGAGTGATTACCAGTTGATAGACTATGTGCAAGCATTGCTCACTTCAATTTTTGAGTGTTTATGTAACCTCCAACAAATAGATGCACAGGACTTCTCAGCTATTGAACGAGACTTGCCTTTTACATGTGTGCACTGAGGCCCTGGCAGCACCAGGGGTGGCGTCCTTTTGGTGCAGGGGGCACAGCCTGTTGTTGACACCGCAGTAGAGAGCAGAGCATGGCTTCTGTGCCTGATTTACTAATTTGTTGAGAATCTGACCCCGTAAGTTTATGGCGAATTGTGACTTTTTTAATTTTGTGGTATTTAGTAGGGGTCATTTTTTTTGATATGTGTATGTCTATGTATATGCATTTTTGTGTGCAGTATTGTGAACGTATTTGTTGTAGGGTTGCATGATTGTGCGAATACTTCAAGGGTTGGGTAGGTTTTTATTTTATGTTACATGAAGTGTGTACCTGCTATAGTGTATCTATATGCTGGACTTTGAGTATAATTGTGCAGGTGCGTGTGTGCGTGTGTGTGTGCAGGTGAACTTTATTGTGTTCTTTTGCATATTTGCGTTTGTTCGTTTATATGAATGGTGAGACGAATTCCTGATTCGAACACTGTTGCATGCATAGCAGCAACTCTTGCTTTATTTTCTCCACACCAGCCATGCTCTTTTAGTTCTCGATCAGATGATTCATTGCACTGGTGTTCTCCTCTCTGTATTATCTTTGCCTTAATTACTAAATGCTGCCGCCATTTCGAGGCACTTCTCAAGAGCAGTGTCCATTAACTGGTCAGTAAGAACCGAGGCAGCCGAGGCAGCTTCACTCGCAGCCGTCTCACGTGGCGTCAGGAAAGATTGCCCAACGCTCACCTTGTTTGTGTTTCCTGTCTGGCTCAATAGGAGCTGGTATCAAACTTCCCCAGATTATAATTATCCACAGCAGGAGTTAGAAACTGCGGTGGCGGTCACGGATCGATCAATATCTGACAATTTCATTGTGGCTCCGCGGACCTCCGTTCTGCGGCTTGTGTAGCTGCAGAGGGACGGCCATGAGTGATGGAGAAGGAGCATGCGCAGTGTGGGCCTCATCAATCCAGTACTAAGGGATACCCCTTCCTCATCAACTGCTGCTTGCTAAACAGAGCCTTTAATTACACATTTCAAAAGCAAGGTGCTGCAGTCGTGTGTACGCCATAGCTCCATTTAAGTGATGGCTGCCTCTATGGTCTTTTAGTTTTTGGGCTTGGCAAGCTGTGCGTTGTTTCCCTTGTTTTTTTCATATTATCTAAGTATGTATGTGCTTTTAAAGATATAGGGGCATATGTATCAAAATCCCGTTTTGCGAGTCCTTAATAGCGATTTTTAGCGAATCGCTATTAAGGACTCTCAGAATGCTATGTATGTAGGAATCACAATAATAATTGCAATTCCTTAATATTCCTTAATTACGAATAGCAAATTGTGATTCTCAATTAAGGAATACCTTCCTATTCATTCCTATGGGCCTACAGGCCCATAGGAATGAATGGGAAGACATTCACAATTTGCGAGTACCTGATTGTGTACGCCATAGCTCCATTTAAGTGATGGCTGCCTCTATGGTCTTTTAGTTTTTGGGCTTGGCAAGCTGTGCGTTGTTTCCCTTGTTTTTTTCATATTATCTAAGTATGTATGTGCTTTTAAAGATATAGGGGCATATGTATCAAAATCCCGTTTTGAGAGTCCTTAATAGCGATTTTTAGCGAATCGCTATTAAGGACTCTCAGAATGCTATGTATGTAGGAATCACAATAATAATTGCAATTCCTTAATATTCCTTAATTGCGAATAGCAAATTGTGATTCTCAATTAAGGAATACCTTCCTATTCATTCCTATGGGCCTACAGGCCCATAGGAATGAATGGGAAGACATTCACAATTTGCGAGTACCCATCAGGTACTCGCAAATTGCGAATGCAATTTCAAGGGTGCAAGGATGTCAAAAGAACACCCTGTTGCACCCTTGAAATATGTATAACATTGTTCTACATTCTGTCCATCAACTGTGTTTTTTGCAATTTTCACCCCGAGTGGGCTGGGTATGCTCATACGTGAGTCCCAGGCTCTCCACACCACTGGAGTCAAGCTATCCAGGCTGATGAAGGCTCATAGCCAGAAACCGGTCCTTGGGTGCTTGATTCCGGTCTGGGAAAGAAAGACATGGCTTGGTAGTTCGGACTGTACTGTTCCCATGAGGCATAGGGTCAGAGCTGATTTGCATATAGCCAGTGTCTAACCCAGGGTGGTGTGGAGTGCAAAAAAACGGTGGATTTAGGCCCAGATCCTTGTACTGGGGTGAATGTATGACATTGTTCTACATTCTGTCCATCAACTGTGTTTTTTGCAATTTTCACCCCGAGGTATGCTCAGACGTGAGTCCCAGGCTCTCCACACCCCTGGAGTCAAGCTATTCAGGCTGATGAAGGCTGATAGCCAGAAACCGGTCCTTAGATGCTTGATTCCGGTCTGGGAAAGACATGGCTTGGTAGTTCGGACTGGACTGTTCCCATGAGGCACAGGGTCAGAGCTGATTTGCATATAGCCAGTGTCTAACTCAGGGTGGTGTGGAGTGCAAAAAAATTATGGATTTAGGCCCAGATCCTTGTACTGGGGTGAATGTATGACATTGTTCTACATTCTGTCCATCAACTGTGTTTTTTGCAATTTTCACCCCGAGGTATGCTCAGACGTGAGTCCCAGGCTCTCCACACCCCTGGAGTCAAGCTATTCAGGCTGATGAAGGCTGATAGCCAGAAACCGGTCCTTGGATGCTTGATTCCGGTCTGGGAAAGACATGGCTTGGTAGTTCGGACTGGACAATTCCCATGAGGCACTGGGTCAGAGCTGATTTGCATATAACCAGTGTCTGACCCAGGGTGATGTGGAGTGCAAAAAAACGATGGATTTAGGCCCAGATCCTTGTACTGGGGTGAATGTATGACATTGTTCTACACTCTGTCCATCAACTGTGTTTTTTGCAATTTTCACCCCGAGGTATGCTCAGACGTGAGTCCCAGGCTCTCCACACCCCTGGAGTCAAGCTATTCAGGCTGATGAAGGCTGATAGCCAGAAACCGGTCCTTGGATGCTTGATTCCGGTCTGGGAAAGACATGGCTTGGTAGTTCGGACTGGACAATTCCCATGAGGCACTGGGTCAGAGCTGATTTGCATATAACCAGTGTCTGACCCAGGGTGATGTGGAGTGCAAAAAAACGATGGATTTAGGCCCAGATCCTTGTACTGGGGTGAATGTATGACATTGTTCTACATTCTGTCCATCAACTGTGTTTTTTGCAATTTTCACCCCGAGGTATGCTCAGACGTGAGTCCCAGGCTCTCCACACCCCTGGAGTCAAGCTATTCAGGCTGATGAAGGCTGATAGCCAGAAACCGGTCCTTGGATGCTTGATTCCGGTCTGGGAAAGACATGGCTTGGTAGTTCGGACTGGACTGTTCCCATGAGGCACAGGGTCAGAGCTGATTTGCATATAGCCAGTGTCTAACTCAGGGTGGTGTGGAGTGCAAAAAAATGATGGATTTAGGCCCAGATCCTTGTACTGGGGTGAATGTATGACATTGTTCTACATTCTGTCCATCAACTGTGTTTTTTGCAATTTTCACCCCGAGTGGGCTGGGTATGCTCAGACGTGAGTCCCAGGCTCTCCACACCACTGGAGTCAAGCTATCCAGGCTGATGAAGGCTGATAGCTAGAAACTGGTCCGTGGATGCTTGATTCCGGTCTGGGAAAGACATGGCTTGGTAGTTCGGACTGGACTATTCCCATGAGGCACTGGGTCAGAGCTGATTTGCATATAGCCAGTGTCTAACCCAGGGTGTTGTGGAGTGCAAAAAAACGATGGATTTAGGCCCAGATCCTTGTACTGGGGTGAATGTATGACATTGTTCTACATTCTGTCCATCAACTGTGCTTTTTGCAATTTTCACCCCTGTGTGCACATATGGCGCACATACATGCCCTAAGGGCACGTATGTGGGCTACATGACACTTTGAAAATTGCAAAAAAGTGCATTTTTCAAAGAAATCGCAAATTACCACCAACAGTGCTTCCTGCAGTGCATTTGAGGAATCGCAATTCGCGATTCCTTATATTCATTCGCAAAGTAGGGAATCTCAAATTTTGCTATTCCCTATTTTGCGAGGGCCTTTTGGGATGATACATCCCAAAAGGCTTTTTCCTGTTTGTAAACGGGCCGATTCTGAGAATCAGCACGTTTGCGAACGGTATAAAGGCTTCATACATATGCCCCACAGCTCCATTTTAACAAGATGCATGGCTGCTTAATTAATAGGCTGCACCGGCACAAATATTCAAGCAAACAATTTTTCATCATTGTGGCTTGCACGTATGAAATGTCACAAATTATGCTGCTGACTGGCCACGTTCCACGACGATTTGAAATAAGGCCAAACATAAACAAGCATTTGCAATGCAAAATGTCTCGCCTTTATGAGACTTAGAGCTATTGGCCTTGTCAATGGTAATGTATTTTACCTATGTGTTTTTGTTTGGAGCATTGAAGGAGTATCTGGTAGGGTGTGGAGTGGATTGGAATTATGTGAGTTGGATTGAAATTTTAGTTGTGGAATTATGTGGGGTGGTATTGTGTGGTGTATAGTGTATTTGTGTTGTGGAATTTGGGGAATTTGTGGCATGGTGAATAGATATGGGTGAGAGAATAGATAGAAAAGGAGATAGAGAGGGATAGGTAGTTTGTGTGTGAAGTGCTTAAGGAACTCCAGAAAGAGGAGCAGAAAGATTGTGTGAGAAAGAGAGAAATAAGTGGGGAGCAGGCCATAGACGCATAAAGAGGGATCATCTGTGTATGCAGAAGACACCCGAAGGAGAGGAAGAGAGGGTGGGTTTGAGGGACTGAAACCTTGAAATAGCTTGGCAAAGAGAGTGTGCTCAAAGACCTCAAGTGAACCACATGAGAGAGCCGGGAAGAGTGCGTGAGAGAGCAAGAGAGGGGGTGAGAGATGGTACGAGAGAGCGGGACAAGTGGGAGGGGCAGCTGGGGGAGACAAGATGTGGACTAGTGCACATCTTGATGAGGTACCCAAAGGCAGCATGTGTGAGCAGTTAAAATAGAGAAGAGACAGAGTGTGAGGGAGGAAGGGATGAGTGGGATTGCGAGATGAAAGAGATAGTGGGATTGCAAGTTGAAAGGGGTAGTGGGAGTGTGAGGGTGGATGAGAGGGGCAGTGGGTGTGTTGTGGAAAGATGACAGGGTTGGTGGAAGTGCGACGGAGAGATGGGTTGTCCTTGAATAGTTTTTTGTGGAAATGTGTGGCGTGGAATTGTGAAGTGTGGAGTTGTATAGTGGAAGTATGTGGCATAGTGTGCTGTAGAATTATGTGGATAGTAATTACATTGTATTAAGGGTAACATCATTTTATAGTGTGGTGGTGCTTAGGTGGTTCTGCACTGGTGCTAAGGTGGTGCTGAGTGATACCGAGGTGGTGTTGTGCTTGTGCAGATGTGATACTGAGTGATACTAAGGTGGTGCTTAGTGATGCTTTGGTGGTGCTCAGGTGGTGCTGTGCCCGTGCTAAGGTGATCGTGAGTGAAGCTGAACTGGTGCTGCACTGGTGCCGAGGTGATGCTGCAATGGTGCTGAGGTGGTGTTGCGCTAATGCTGAAGTGGTGTTGCATTGGTGCTGAGTTGCTGCTGAGGTGGTGCTGCATTGGTGCTGAGGTGGTGCTGCGCTGGTACTGAGGTGGGGCAGTGCTGATGCTGTGGTGGAGCTGCATTGCTGCTGAGTTATTGGTGCACTGATACTAGGTGGTGCTGTGCTGATGCTGAAGTGGTGCTGTGATAGTGTTGCGTGATGCTCGGGAGATGCTGCGCTAGTGCTGAGGTGTTGCTGAGTGATGCTGTGGTGGCCCAGAGTGATACTGTGCTGGTTCACTGATGGTGAGGTGGTTCTGTGCTGGTGCTGCCGTGGTCCTTGAGGTGGTGGTGCTTTGGGGCTGAGATGGTACTGCACTGGGGCTATGTGACACAGAGGTGGTTACTGTGCTGGTGGTGCTGTGGTGGTGTTGTGATGGTGCTCAGGTGCTGCTGAGTAATGGTTAGGTGGTGCTGCTGAAGTGGTGGTGATTGGCGCTGACTGGTGCTGAAGTGGTGCTTGGATGATGATGATGATGATGTGGTGCTGCAGTGGTGCTGAGGAGGTGATGAACTGATGCACTGGTGCTGAGGTGTGGCTGAGGTGCTGCCGAGTGATGCTCAGGTGGTGCTGAGAGAAGCTGACTGGTGCTTAAGAGGTGCGGAGCAGATAATGAGGTGGTGCTGTGGTTAGTGCTAAGGTGGTGTTACACTGATGCTCTGGTGCTAAGGTGGTGCTGCGCTGATCAACAGCATGGCAAAGTTACCTTGATCTTGCACTTTCATAGGAGCCTAAAGTGCTGTTTTTAAAACTACGTTTTGAACTTTTTGATACCAGAGAGGGAACATTGAAATGTAAGAGTGTAAAAACAGTCTGTCACTATTGTTCCTAGCGCAGAATGGCATTTTATTCTCTGCGTTTGCCCGGCATTTATAATTAAAAGAAAACATTGTTTTGAGAGAAGAAAAATGAAAAAGGCTGCATGCCGATTTGCAAGGGTGTTCCAAACAGGTAATGCCAACCTTGTTGTATGCAAACAGAGACTGCACCTCGAATGTCTGCTCCACATTCCAATGCTAAACAGAACAATTGCAAATACTGTTGTCCTCAACTCTTCTTATTTTTCACAGCACATTCGGAGTTAAACCAAACATGGGTCCAAGAATTATAAATCAGTCTGAATAAATCAATATTTTATTTTGTCACTTGAAATACATTTGTCAATTAATTTATACCATTTATACTATTTTTAACTCCCTACAGTCACCATACAAAAACAATTTATACAATGAATAAAATACTACACACATTCCAGAACATTCATTACTTCCAAACAGTCAACACATTCCACACTCACACGTTCACTAGCAGACCCAAAAACAATGATCTATTTACATAAACAATTCAAAAATCCTTATATACAAAACCATAGAAAATGCGTTTTTCAATGCTTGTATTTTTATAAACAATACTAGATATTTTTAGATATCTTATGGTGCACAGATTAACGGTGTACGCGTTTCGAACTCCAAAATGGTTGGGGGTAGCTATTAGGTCAGTGGCTTGGCCTTACTGTTGGGAGCCCATGCCCAGTAGTGTTTTCTATGCTCCACATTCCAAGAATTCCTACATGATAAGGGAAGAGAAGGGGTTAGGAAGAAAGGAAGATTAGGTGACATAAGAGATCAGATATGGGCAAGGCGGGGGATGCAGATGGGGAAAGGAAGGTGGAGGAGGAGATGCTGGTACAGAAAGGAGAGAAGGCAAAAGGACAAATGGAGGGATATAAACTTGTAAGCAAATCTAGGACACTAGCTCACCATCATTGACACTGTGTAGCAAACACCAGTTAACACAGGAAAAGTTCTTCCAATGAGAAGCAAAGGAGTTGTTCATCTTTTTACAGAATTTTTAAAGAATAACAAAAAAATCATTGGGCTAGTGGCAGCTGAAACCCGAGCATGTTCAATATGGAAGGCAACATGCAAGTAAATATGTCTAGCCTATATAATGAGCAGCTGTTGTCTGAAGTACCCAAACTCCATCCACGATATTACATACAATTAAGAGTTCTAGTGTTACTGCAGCATGTGTCGTCATTGTCTTCGAGGATGTATATTTTACTTTGACGTCTTGTTAACCTCGCTTAAGAAGCTGGCAGCATGCAGGTCCTGGAATGGCATGCGAAAACCGAGCCCTCTCTCTCGCTTGCAACACATGAGAAATGGTGCTGTGGCACATATTAAACCATTCACCCCCTCCCTTTGGAAGGAACTCCAAAACAGAAAAAGAAGTTACTGCAAGTTTATGCTTCTGAAGAAGCGTGTGCAACACTGTGTCCTTTTCTAGAAGAGCAGAACCAAATGCACATGCAGAAAGCAGAGCTGCCTCTGTAAGCAGCACATGACAAAAATAAACATGATCCCACATGAAAAAGTAGTCCTGGTCAACCACAGGAGAAAATAAACTGCGCCATTAACTCCATAGTTTACCAGCTAACTGTATAAAAGCCAACCTGGGAGCTGCCATCGGAGAGAAAACAAAAGAATGTCAGACACATGGCAGGAACTGGGAGGGATAAATGCTGCAATAAAATGTAGGCAGCTACAGGTCTGGGCCCCATAGTGTAATATGAGGTTATAAACATAATACAATAGTCCCCCTCCCATAAGCAGATCAACAGAACAAGGTGTAATGATATTGAACTAAGTCCCTGCTCCTTGGAGGAAAAAGGAGGGAGAAAGAGGCAGGACCAGCCACTAGCAAGCAAAGATTTTTAAAGGACACTGAAACCAACCAATGAGAAGCCTGTGAATGGCGTTATGCCCACAGAGATGTACACTAAAGTATATAAGATGTCGTACGCTTACGATTCACCTAAAAATGGGAGAAATTGAGATTACACATTTGAAAATAGAGCGAAATATGTTACTCTGTTCCAATAGAAATCTAAGGAAACCCTTGTGCAATAACCAGTTTACTCACTGTTTTACCTGATGTCTAGCTGTAAAGTAATTTGAATAGGTCTGTCTATAAACTATAAGGGAACACTGACATACATGTACACTTAGGCGTGAAAAGGAGGCAGTGCTTAAGTAATACTTAAGCAATTGCATACTTATTCATTCACTAGCTACTTACACACATGTCCTTCTCCCCCATGCTTGTTTTGCACAGTCTCTATTCTATTTTTTCTGAATTTGTTTTTTACAACTGTGTGAAAAATCGCAAAATTCGCTGAAGTTCCTCAATTTTAAACACACATTTTACAGACGTAACAAAGATTCTGCATAGGTCTAGTGTGAATACACCCATCTTTTTATGATTTTCACATCAAGTGAACAAATATCACCATTCACCTTAGGCTTTGCAAAATGTGTAATTCTTTTTTTATTTAGCCCTTTGCTTGCTGTGTCAAAATAATTTCATACAATGTATGTCCCCCAAACTGTAAATAGTGTGGACCCGCTGTTGAACTTCTCCTCCCTTGATATAATGATTTGGGTGGAAGTTGGGTACTCTGAAATAAAAAAAAGGTAAAAAACTTCTTGATGTTTGTGAATGCCCAAGAAAATACAACGTTGTGAGTAGCAATCAGAATGTCAACTGCATTTCTCTGGCCACTTTTCTGATTCTTACCAGTCCAATCTCAATCTGCATATACATGTGCCTAATACATGCATAGCTTTGCTGGACTGGTAAGTATTTTCAGTGGACTCCTCTTTTAGCTGTACGTTTTAAGTTAACATTTGCGGCACCATTTTGTTTTCAGCCGCCATTTTGTATGATCATCGAAACTAACTTCTATCTCACTTTGTCTGCCTCAGCGAAAGCAGCCTCAATATTTTTTTTTGTATTCCTCTAAGGCTGAGCTTCGTTGTACTAATGAATACATTATTATACCATTGCATACATTTCTTGTTAGATAGGCCTGTTCTCATCCTAAGAGTGGTGGGCCCGGGCAGGAGTAACCTTTAAGTTGAGATAGCATGTGCCCAGTCCCAGGAGTGTAGCTCATCCTCCTGTGCCTCCGTTGTTCACCAGCTACAACTGGAAATTTCCAGTCTGGGTGAGTCTTTCGGGTATTGGAAATGTAAAATATCTGTTATCATGTTCGTGGTGGTCAGTCCCTCTGCAGCAATCTTAGGAGGCCGGTCAGACCGGATTCAACTCGAGTGCATACTAATAAAATAACTTGGTTTGTATTCTCAATTGTCTGACCAACTCTTCATTTGTATGGAAGGCTGAGAGGTGGTCGCGAGTGACCCGGGTGAGCCTAATCGGGTCACTTCCTTCAGCTTGCATACGTTACTTACATGTATGTCACAAATATATGTATACATTATGCGCTATAAAAAATAGGATCTTTCAGATGTGAAACATTCATTTCAATCAGTTGTAACAATGCAGTGTCTTTACCAAGCAGCCTTTACATCGCATGGTAAGTTGAGTTAAGGTATGTATATGTGTGTGTGTTAATATATATCTATACATATATATTCACAAAAAAACAAAGGTTACAGGGATGTCATAGTTAGGGTCAGATTTTACTCATACAAAACCAGAGAAAACGACTGGGTAATTGCATGTTGGCATTTGAAAATATGGTAATAGTAAGCATGAGTAAATGGCAGTCAGGGTAATTACGATGAATATTTGTGGTCTAAATAATGGAGAGAAAAGACAAAAACTGGCTGCATTGCTTCGATTCTGGAGAATTGACATAATTTGTCTACAGGAGACGCATGTGGCCGGCAAAGATAAATTTATGCTGGATCAAATGGGGTTTGAGGTTCTTGCTTATACAAGGCAGGAAGAGAGAAGTAAGGGAGTGGCGATCTTGGCCAGGAAAGGCACAGTAAAAAATTTTTTTTAAAAAGAGGATCAAGATGGGAGGTGGGTGGTGCTGGATCTAGAAACTATGGCTGGTAGATTCACACTTACTTCATTGTATGGGCCAACTGATGATGAACATGAGCTGATTGAATTTATGGATGGAGAATTAGCATTGTGGCCAGAACCTATGGTATGCTGTGGGGATTTTAACATCAATGGTTTGGATGGCCTAATTGACAGGAGTGGGGGTAGATACCGAGGGAGAAAAAAAAAGACATACAAAGCAGTACAAAATCTTGTGCGACATAATGCTCTGGTGGACATGTGGGCGGAAAAAAATCCAATAGGCACAGGAAGTACCTTCTATTCTGCCCCACACAAAACGATTGCGAGACTGGATTACTTCTTTATATCTAGTTCACTTGTAGGTGGGGCTACAATAGAACGTCTTCCAAGAATAATGTCAGACCATAATCCGTTGGTTCTAAGTATGTTAGTGGGTAAAAACAAGGATAGGTCAACAACCACATGGACATTTGAACGGGGGTTGTTGAAGGAGAAGGAATATATTACAAGGATGCAGGAATGGATAACACAATTCTGGGAAATAAATAGGTACTCGGCTTCAGCGGATATGGTATGGGACACTTTTAAAGCGGGAGTGAGGGGGGAGACGTTAAGTTATACATTGTTAAGAAATAAGAAGGAAAAGGATAAGATGGAAGAGAAGATTAGAGCTCTGATGGACTTAGAGGAGGGCCTAGTGGCTGCAATAGGTAGACAAGAACCTATTGAGCAGAGCCTGCTGGCTTTGGAAGTACAGAAGGCAGATGCAGGTGTCATATTGGCGCAGAAAACAGCAGGAAATTATCTAGCAAAAAAAGAAAAATGCTACGAATTTAACGAGAGGGTGGGACATCTCCTGGCAATTAGGACCAGACAAACACTAGCAGCAGGGGAGATAAAAGAAATTAAGGATAGTACAGGGACAATTGTCAATAAGGTAGAGGAGGTACAGGAAGTGTTTAGAAGGTTTTACGAGATCTTATACGAGCAAGACACAAATAATGCAAATTTAGAGACAGGGATTAGGGAATACCTATCACAGGCACCACAGGTGGGATTAAGCACGGAGGAGAGAGATAACCTAGATTTGCAGCTTACAATCCAGGAGGTAAGGGATGCAACATTCAGCCTTCCCTCTGGCAAAGCAACAGGTCAAGACCAGATACCTGCTGAGTTCTATAAGACCTTTTGGGATGTTTTAGCTAAGGATATGTGGACAATTTGCTGCATGGCACAGGGGGGTAGAATAGTCCCACAATCTTGGGCCGGTGCGGATATTATAGTAATACTTAAGAAGGACAAATCCCCAACGGAACCAGGCTCATATAGACCAATAACGTTACTAAACGCAGATGCAAAGATCTTTTCTAAATCACTGGCTAATAGGCTGAGCAAGGTTATAGAGGGGGTGGTATCCCCAGCACAACATGGCTTTATCCCAGGCAAAGGGACTACCCAACATACTAGGCAGATGATTACCATCTTAGATGCAGCAGAGGCTGCAGGAGACCCTATCGCGGCTATTTTTTTGGATGCCGAGAAGGCTTTGGACAGGGTCTCCTGGGACTATCTCTGGAAAGCCATGGAATGGGCAGGTATAGGCAATGGATATATAACAGCAATCCAGGCACTTTATAAACAACCCTTAGCCAGGATAAGAATTAATAAATCCTATACAAAGGCAGTACAGATTAGACGTGGGACTAGGCAGGGCTGTCCAGCCTCGCATTTACTATTTGCCATATATCTGGACCCGTTTTTAAGAAGGCTCATACATAATAAAAGGATCCCCCCAGTTAGACTACATGAGAAGGATTACAAATTATTCGCCTATGCGGATGATGTGGCTATTACAACACCAGCACCGGAGGGGGCTCTGACTGAAATAGAAAAAGAGGCAAGGAATTTCGGAGCGGTCTCAGGGTATCTAATAAATAGAGGAAAGACACAGGTTGTGCAGAATAGACACACAATATTTGAAGATACAAGAGTAGTCTCAGAAGCGATGTACTTGGGAGTCAGGGTGACCGCGGATTTAGAGAGCCTAATAGAGATTAACATGGAACCACTCTTAGGGAAGGTTAAAAGAAATATGGAGAGAGTCAACAATCTACAGTTGACACTAATGGGACGTATTAATTTTATTAAAATGGTTACTTTTCCAAAAATTTTATATATCTTTAGGGCAATCCCCTTATACTTCGATAGCACATGGTTTAATAGAATAGAATCAACAGTGAATAGACTAATTTGGGCACAGGGGCAGACACGCAGAGCATATCGATTTTTGACATTATCAAGAGAGAAGGGAGGTTGGGGGGCACCGGACTTCAGATTTTATTATTGGGCGGCGGTTCTCCAATATTCCAAAGGGCTATTAGGAGGAAGTTACCAGCAGGGTGAGAGATTGGGTCAAGAGAACGCTTACGAAGCAATCTTGGGAAAGGCGGCAGAGAATGCCTTAGTAACGACAGTGGATTTTACCTACTTTAAACACACGAGGTTTAAGACTTTGAGTGCTGTATATAAAATCTGGAGGACAATTAAGAAAAAGTTAGGATTAGGGAGGCACAATAGATACCTGAGGCTGTATACAAATAACGAGCTTCCTGCAGAGATCTTTAGGGATGCAGTCATGAAAGAGTGGGATGGCAGAGGGATTAAGAAATTAGGAGACTTGCTGGATGTAAAAGGAGGGTTCTTATTGTTCCAGGATATCCAAAACAAATTTAGAATATCAGGGAATAATTTTTTTAAATACTTACAAGTGAGGAGCTATTTTCAAACAAAACGGGGTGGGATAGCAGGATTGACAAATTGTAGGATAATGGACTATCTAGGGAGCAGTCTTCAATGTACGATTAGACAATTGTATGCAGAATTACAGGAATATAAAACAGATGATAGGGGTAAATATGGCAACAAATGGGTGGAACAAGTAAGGGCCCATCCTGAAGCTCTTCAAGCCTCATTAGACCTAGGCCGTACTGTCTTGTGTTCAGCAACGTTACAAACTCAACATTATAAGACAGTCTACTCGTTGTATCATACACCTGCTAGAATTGCCCAATGGGGTGGGACCACTGGTATAACTTGCCCACACTGTAACTCAACAAGCGCCAATATTACTCATATGTTTGCACAATGCCCACAACTTTATACTTTAAAATTGGCAATAGAGGAATTTCTAGAGAGATCTTTGGGGTTAAAGTCCAAATTAACGGATGAGCTGATAATGTTAGGTATTAGTATAGGAGATAATAATGGATATCCAGAATTTATGTTTATGGTTACGGCAGTCTTTAGGATTATTATCGCAAAAGCCTGGATTGATAAATCGGCACCGACATTTCAGACATGGATAGCAAGGTTACTCTCCACATATAATTTGGAGAAAGCTATCTATGATAGGAAAGGCAGAAGGTCTAGGGCACTGGGGGGTAGGATTTGGTTACCAATTGAGCAATGGAAGAATAAGGAGGACTAAAAAATATGCGTCTTCTTATGCTCCCTCCTGGGTTACCTTGTTGTTTTTTGTTTTTTTCTCTTCATGCATTTTTTTTTTTTAATTTATTTTTCTTTTGGGCGATGACTGTCAAACTGTATATGTATGTAAAATCTGTACTGTAAAGATGTACTGGAATTTTCAGAAAAACTGAAATGAAATAAAAATATATATATATATATATATACTTTCTCAGAATGAATTACTTTAGTTTAAATACTTTGCAAATAGGCAATAGACTTTTAAGTACAGTAGGTACAGTTGCTGTAATGTGCAACACAATTTCAGACACAATGCAACATTGAGCTCAATGTGAATTTCTAGTTAAATGCAATTAGTTACTTTTTGGATTACTTTTCTAACCACAAGACTAGATCCTAGATTCAGTCCTGGGATATCTCCTGTAAACAGTTGAGTAAAAACATTTTGGTTACAGTAGTGATTTTTAAGGAATATTATTGTATTTTAAAAGATGGCACTTAAAATCTTTTTCACATAGAATCACCAATGTTATCCTATGGGAGGAAATTCACTTATCAGGTAAGTAGTGTTAACGTTACTTTTTGTTACTCAGTGGTGGATCCTAGATGCAGCACGGGTGCATCTCCTGTAAACAGTCGAAAGAATGTGTTTAAGTCATACAGGCAGTTTTTAAGGAATAGTTTTAGTTTGTGAAAATAGACAGAAGCTTTTCTGGTGAAAATAACACAATGGATTCCTATGGAAGGAAATACAAGTTACTGGTAAGTACGATTAGAATTACTTTTCAGGATCAGTACTGGGCTCAAAGAAGCAGCACTGAGGTCACTCCTGATAACAGGTGAGTAAATCGGAATTCGTAGTTCTGCTGATTTTATAGGAATTTTTGTACGTTTCAAAAATCGACACAGAAACTTTTCTGGTGAAAACCACACAATGGATTCCTATAGGAGGAAATGCAAATTACTGTTAAGTACGCTTACAATTACTTTTCAGGGTCAGCGCTGGGCTAAAAGATGCAGCACTGGGTTCTCTCCTGATAACAGGTGAGTAAATAGGAATTCGTAGTTCGGCTGATTTTAGAGGAATATTTGTACGTTTCAAAAATCGACACATAGAAACTTTTCTGGTGAAACCACACAATGGATTCCTATGGAAGGAAATACAAGTTACTGGTAAGTTAACTTAGAAATACTTTTTCAAGGTCAGTGCTGGGCTAAAAGATGCAGCACTGGCTTCTCTCCTAATAACAGGTAAGTAAATCGGAATATGTAGTTCGGCTGATTTTAGAGGAATATTTGTACGTTTTAAAAATCGACACTTAGAAACTTTTCTGCTGAAAATCACACAATGGATTCCTAAGGAAGGAAATACAAGTTACTGGTAAGTATGCTTAGAATTACTTTTCAGGGTCAGTGCTGGGCTAAAAGATGCAGCACTGAGTTCTCTTCTGATAACAGGTGAGTAAATCGGAATTCGTAATTTGACTGATTTTAGAGGAATATTTGTACAATGGTGAAGGAAGGGGGCGGGGCCTGCGGTGACATGTGTGCAAACACGCCTGTGGCGCTTTTTAAGTTGGGGAATTAATTCCTCTTCAATGTCGCGGTCCCCTGGGGGCCAACTAGCCCACCAGGTACCTTCAGTATGTGCCAAGGAGCTGTTTTGCAGAGTGTTGTAAAAAGAGGGGGCGCGGCCTCTGAACACCTCTCCGCAATGCAGCTCCCTGGCGCATACTGGAGGTACCTGGTGGGCTAGTTGGCCCCCAGGGGACCTCTGGATTGAAGATGAATTAATTCCCCAACTTAAAATGTGCCACAGGGTGTGTTTGCACACATATCACCTCAGGTCCTGCCCCCTACCTTCACCACTGTGCAAACACGCCCATAGGTGCAATTTAAGTTGGGGGATACAGGGGCATATTATCAAGGGGGTTTATCTCCGCTTTTTTGGCTTTAAAAGCCAAGAAAGCGGAGATAAAATTGTCTCCCTATTACCTAGCTGTCGCTAACACCAGTTAGCGACAGCTAGTAGGAGATAGCGACCATCTTGGGCCCCACTTTGCATGTCAGAGAAATTTATCACTAATGACATGCAAAGTGGGCGTGCCAAGATGTTAGCGACTGGAAACAGTCGCTAACATCGCTATCTCCTATTACTAACTTTTGGAGATATTCGCGCTAAGCGCGAATATCTCCAAAAGCTAACACATGCCCTGAGCAGTTCTTAGCCATGTTATCCAATGGGAGGTGGATAACATGGCTAAGAGCATTAGCTCGGTAATGCCTGAATATCGCTGACTTTTCAGCGATATTCATGCATTGCGGCTGATTTTTATCGCATTTGCGATAAACCTTGGTAATACCAAGGTTTATCTGCGATAAAAATCGCCGCAGGTCGGCGATACATTTTTGTCTCTTACCAAGCAATAGCGATAATTATCGCTACTGCTTGGTAATATGCTCCTAAGTCCCTTGAATCCTGAGGTCCCCTGGCAGCCAACTAGCCCAACAGGTACCTCTAGTAAGTACCACAGAGCTGTGTTGCAGAGAGGTGTAAAAAGGGGCGTGGCCTCAGAACACCTCTCTGCAACACAGCCCACTGGCACATACTGGAGGTTCCTGGTGGGCTAGTTGGCCCCCAGGGACCCCCAGTATTCAAGGGAAGTTTGTTCCCCCTCTGCAAACGCATCAGGGGGCGCATTTGCATAGTGGTGCAAGGAAGGGGCGGGGCCTAGGGACGATCGTGTCTTTTTTTAAAGATTTTTTTTTGGGGGGCCCTGAGCAGGCCTAGGGGGTCAGGGTGTCTACCCTGCCCCCTTTTCGCTTTTGTGGTGTTTGTTTTGGATTTTCTGTGCCTCGGTGCTACGCGGCGGGTTCTACCGAGGCACGAGATGGCTGCCAACACTTTCTGATTTTGACTGTTGATTGCAAATCAGCATGCAGCTCGTGCACAGCAGGGTGCATGCAGGATGTGCTTTGGGTATACTGATAGATACGCGTATCCAGCGCACCCATAGATATATAAATGAATTTAACCTTCATTTTCTCAGGAACTACTGAACAGATTGACACCATATGAGCAAAAGGCACAAGTTGGTACTGAGGACTACCTTTCTGCCAACTTTGGTGTAATTCCGTTCAGCCGTTCGGGTTGTAGCCGTGTCTAAAGGTCCTATGGGAAATTGCAATGGGAAAACACGTTTTGGGACCCCCTTTTTTCTCGGCCCCCGCTTGACCAATCACCCCCAAACTGAAGATTCATCAATCGACGCCAAAGTTATTGCCAATAGAATGTTGCGGTTTTCCTATGGATAATAGGTCCTAACTATAACTACCTACTGACGACCGCCAGTAGGTAATATATTATTATTATTATTATTATTATTATTATTAAGCTTGTAAAGCGCCTGGTTACACTGTACTAGTGTGTCCCCGTGATATGGACTGCCACGTTAAGCCACTCAGCTGCTAATTCTGCTCACTCAAACATAACAGAACAGAGCCCGGCCCTAATCTTTAGGAAACAGGAATGTTTTCAGCTCTTTGCGGAACTTGAGCTCTGACTCCTCCGGCCGAAGCTCCAGAGGAATTCTGTTCCATTTTTGAGCAGCCAAGACACGAAAGGAATGTCCTCCCATTCTTACTCTACTGAACTTAGGTGCCAGCACCATCCCTGTCCCGCTAGATCTCAGTTGACGGGTCGGGCGGTACGGCGTGAGCAGGTTGTGAAGGTAAGTGGGTCCTTTCCTTTGTAGGATACGGTGACCAACACAGAGTGCTTTAAATGCCACACGTTCCCTAATTGGAAGCCAGTGCAGTGCTCTCTTGGAAGCGGCTCTTTTGGGCAGCATCAGAACCAGACGGGCCGCCGCATTTTGTACGCGCTGCAGCCTCTGAATACATTTAGCATTGGCTCCAAAATATAGGACGTTTCCATAGTCCAGCCTTGATGTTATTAGTGCATGGACCATGGTCCTCCTAGATGTCACAGGCAGATAGTCCAATGTCTTCCTAAGGACCCTCGGCATGCCAAAGCATGTGCCTGCCACTCGTTTGGTGTGGTACTCGAACGAGATCTTGTCATCGATCCACACCTCTAGGTTCCTCACTTGATTGCTGGGAATATGTAAAGGACCCAGCGCTGGTGGCCACCATGCTGAGGTCCACACTGACGGAGCCTTCCCTACAATCAAGACCTCTGTCTTGTTTCCATTCAGTTTGAGGCAGTTGTTGGCCATCCATGCCGCCAACTCCTACAACCATGAACTAAAATTAGCAGCTACCTGCTCCTTCGGCTGGGTCAAGGCCACCACTAGTTGCGTGTCATCTGCATATGACACGACTTACAGCCCAAATTTTATATATATATATATATATATATATTACCTACTGGCGGTCGCCAGTAGGTATATATAGTTAGGATTTTTTCTCTATGGGATTTTTGAAAATTCTATGTCTAATAACTTTGGCGTTTGTGGACGGAATTGGCTGAAATTTTCAGGAAAATGGAACATTTTGTTTCTGAGCAGCCCCTGAAAATTTGGGGGGGGTTCGTCAAGGGGGGGCCGAGAAAAAAGGGGGTCCCAAAACGCGTTTTTCCCATGTTAATTTCCATAGGGCGGTTGGCCTCACTTTTAGCCCGAACGGCTGAATGGATTTGCACGAAACTTGGCAAAATTGTAGGGACTGGTAGCCCGATGTGCCTTTGCTAGGTCTCAATATATGTGCTCCAGTGGATTTTGAGAAATTAACGTTCAAAAAAAGATATATATCTGTGACAGCGCTCCGGGCAGCGATCCGTTTCGCGTACTTTTCGCGTTACGGAGCTTTGCGAAGCGAAGCTGATTGGCTCTCCGGTGTCTGTAAACATTCCAAACAGTCCGTAGCGGCCGCCATCTTGTCTCTCGGTAGGATCGAGAGACAAGATGAGGCCAAAGCGAAGGGGCAAATGACCATAAGGGGGCATAGTAGATCCTCCCTGACCCCCTAGGTTTGATGTGGAGGCTTTAAAAGGGCCCCGCGGGCCAAAAAAAAACAAAAAAAAAAAACGTTTTTTTTCGTGGGGTGCGCGAAACTTGGCAAAATTGTAGGGACTGGTAGCCCGATGTGCCTTTTGCTAGGTCTCAATATATGTGCTCCAGTGGATTTTGAGAAATTAACGTTCAAAAAAAGATATATATCTGTGACAGCGCTCCGGGCAGCGATCCGTTTCGCGTACTTTTCGCGTTTCGGAGCTTTGCGAAGCGAAGCTGTTTGGCTCTCCGGTGTCTGTAAACATTCCAAACAGTCCGTAGCGGCCGCCATCTTGTCTCTCGGTAGGATCGAGAGACAAGAGGAGGCCAAAGCGAAGGGGCAAATGACCATAAGGGGGCATAGTAGATCCTCCCTGACCCCCTAGGTTTGATGTGGAGGCTTTAAAAGGGCCCCGCGGGGCAAAAAAAAAAAAAAAAAAATGTTTTTTTTCGTGGGGTGCGCCCGGTACACGTAACGGAAAGCGGACTGGGGAGCGTACTACAAGGAAACAAGAATGATTGACTTTTAACTTATTGTATGTTTATAGACTTTTTAAAAAAAAATTCTTTTTTTTTCTGCTGATTGACGTCTCGGCGTATCTCCACGGGATGCAGTCCCTACTATCTCGGCGTTTAAGCCCAGGGGGACCGGTAGTGTAGGAGAGATAACATCTGTTAACGTTCGATTCGAAGGAAATCAGGAAGTGTTGATAAACATTGTCTGCGCCATCTTGTCTTTTTTCAAATGCCACACTTTTGTCGTGCACGGCAGCCATTTTAGATGCCTTGACCAGACCCACTCTCTGCACGCTGTCGATCCTTAGCATGGCTCCCCACCCTCGCAAGCATCTCCCCCAGGCACTGGTCACCCCCGCTCTCTGTCTTATGCATGGGCAATAAACCTCCCCCCATCTGCGCTGTTCTTCCCTGAGAATCACACCCTGTGCCCGCTCGACACCTCCCTTTCGCCCTATTCACTACCGCACCCTCTGACACTCCTCTTCCTATGTGTCCCATTGTCCAGGCCGGTCCCAGGCTATCACCTAGCCCTGCAGATGTAGTTTATGGCTCCAGCTGTAAAGAATCACCCCTCTTCAAAGGAGTTACAGTAGATCAAGGCCCCCACCCGATGAGATCCGTCACACCACACGCGTTCCTACTATCTGAAAACCATCCTGTATTGTGATTAGGGAGGGGACCCAGCCTGAAGCGGAAGATTCCAGGGATGCCTCTTTGTACATCAAAGTTTTTACAATTATGTGTCACATTAAAAATATATAGCACTCCAACAAAGTAGTAGGATTATAAAACTTTAATAACTTATAAATATATACAACGCAACAAAAACAGTAAATACATTTAAACATTTTATGGAAAAAAGAAGCAACAATGGTCAGTAGCTGTGTTTTGTGCGAATAGTCCCAAGGCAGCACAACGTGCTGAGTTCTGGACGGCACCCAGGTGATGTTACCTGGGTGCCGCACTGGTTTTTGGTATCCTACAATGCAGCTCCGAAAAACGGCGTGGGGCGTCCCGGAGGGTGCGGGGGGAGGCCTCGTCAGTAGCGGTCTGTTGTGCGAATAGTCCCAAGGCAGCAGAACGCGCTGAGATGTGGATGGCACCCAGGTGATGTCCAGTAAGTTGCCGCACTGGTTTTGGTATCGTACAATGCAGCTCCGAAAAACGGCGTGGGGCGTCCCGGGGGAGGCCTTGTCAGTAGCGGTCTGTTGTGCGAATAGTCCCAAGGCAGCAGAACGCGCTGAGATGTGGATGGCACCCAGGTGATGTCCAGTAAGTTGCCGCACTGGTTTTGGTATCCTACAATGCTGCTCCGAATAACGGCGTGGGGCGCCCCGGGGGGGGGGGGGGGGTGAGGCGGCGTGAACGGGCCTCCCCAGGTGGAGGCTCGTCTGCTGTAGTGGGGCGCCCCTTTACCGTTTCAGTTGCCATTCCGCCCGCTTTTGGTACACTGTGCCAAAATCCGCCATTCAGCTGAGTTGCGCCCACTCTTGCGGTGCAGCGATAGGCGGCTGCCACGGGACCCTCAAAATGGCGGCAGGCTCTTTCCTTTTTGGGCCTGGTCCACTGAAATGGCCCTGGGACACCTTGGAACTCGGACGCTTGTCTGCTAGGTCTTGGACCCCATTCTCGAAAGCGTCCCATCAGCCTTGAAGATTCTACAAAAGTCTTGGGGGCCCCCGACTCCTGCAGGTTTCCGGTGGGGAGCGGCTGCCATGATTGCTCGCGGAATGACCACGACGGAGCCACGAGATGGTGGTGCTTTCATGCTGACGCCAGCTTCAGTCTGAAACATCCAGAAACAAGGTGGGGCTTTCATCGTTTCGGAAAAAAAAAATTTTAATCCAATGAAAAGTGTTATTTTAGGTCATATGATCAAGCCTTCCATCATTAGGAAACCAAAAGTAAAATGAACCAATGAAAAGTTTTATAAACAAGTCACATGACCTGTTATGCGGCATAGGGCTATAAAAAGCGTAGAAAATCCGTTGGCACGTGAGGCGTCGTCAGTAGCGGACCGATGTGCGAATAGGCCGAAGGCAGCACAACGCGCCAAGATCCGGATGGCACCGAGGTGGTGTCATAGTTGAGAGTTCTGAGCAGCGCTTGTAACATCCGGATGGCACCGAGGTGGTGTCCAGCAAGTTGCCGCACTGGTGTGGCCATCCTACAATGCTGCGCCGAAAGTCGGCGTGGGGCGCCCCGTTGGCCTGTGAGTTCGCGTCAGTCAGTGGGGGCTGTTTGAGGATCTGACTGCATTGGAAAGCAATGTGATGCTGTGCGTCACCCCCAAGATGGAGGTTCCTCGGCTGCAGTGGGGCGCCCCTTGGTGTTTCACTCGCTATGCAGCTGAGTTGCGTGCGCACTTGCAGCGAATAGGCCGAAGGCAGCACAACGCGCCGAGATCTGGATGGCACCGAGGTGGTGTCCAGCAAGTTGCCGCACTGGTGTGGCCATCCTACAATGCTGCGCCGAAAGTCGGCGTGGGGTGCCCCGTTGGCCTGTGAGGTGGCGTCAGTAGCGGACCGATGTGTGAATAGGCCGGAACCAGCACAAGGCGCCAAGATCCGGATGGCACCGAGGTGGTGTCATAGTTGAGAGTTCTGAGCAGCGCTTGTAACATTGTCTGAAGCTTATTTGCACCTGCTGCAACTTCATTATTGCCCTGGTGTAGCCTAAGATCGCCCATGACATAGGCGGCCGCCTCCCGGGGTCCGGCGGAACTTTTTTCCTTTTCCTTTGTGCATCTTGTCCCACAATCCATTTGACCTGAAGACACGACCAGGTCCCTGAATGTGTGCAGGGGGACGCTATTGATTGAATTAAAATGGCGGCTTCACACAAAGCTGACTCAAGCGTTGCTGCTGATGCTATACAGACAAAAACTGGTTTTCAGTTTGTACATTCTTCAGGATTTTTCCATCCAAGGCTGGTTGAGGGTTTGTAGAACAATGGCTTCAGATTTTCAACATACTACTCTTCAACATTCTTCCTAAATGTAACAATGTGAGACTCACTAGGAGAACGGTGTAGTGAGGGCCACAAACGGCTGTTTATCTTTCCTTTCAAAATGCTGCCAACAATATTTTCGGAATGGAAGACACCACAAGGCGCTGAGATTCGGTTGGCACCGAGGTGGTGTCCAGCAAGTTGCCGCACTGGTGTGGCCATCCTACAATGCTGCGCCGAAAGTCGGCGTGGGGTGCCCGAAGGGGGAGGGGGGGAGGCGGCGCAAACGAGCCTCTCCCGCTTCTCCATGTGGAGGCACTTCATCTGCAGTGGGGCGCCGAGATCCGGATGGCACCGAGGTGGTGTCTAGCAAGTTGCCGCACTGGTGTGGCCATCCTACAATGCTGTGCCGAAAGACGGCGTGGGGTGCCCGAAGGGGGGGGGAGGCGGCGCAAACAAGCCTCTCCCGCCTCTCCAGGTTGAGGCACTTCATCTGCAGTGGAGCGCCGTCTAGCTGAGTTTCGCCCGCTCTTGCTGCTACAGCGACAGGCGGCTGCAACAGGACTCTCAAAATGGCGGCCTATTCTTTGGATTTGGGCCTGGTCCACTAAAATGGCCCTGGGACACCTTAGAACTCGGACGCTCGAATTTTTTTTCCTTTCCTCTACATGCAAAAAAGGTAAATGCCCGGTACGTTACCTGCCTCATCTGCCACGATGTACTCTACAGAGGAACCGAAAAAAAATATAGTTATGGTAATTATACCATGCATCGTCATATGGAGAGGTGGCACCGATTAATTATAGTGGTGCACAAAAGAGAGATTTGGAGGACAACCCCCGACCTGCCAGTACATTCACCAAAGAAGTGGCACTGACAGCATCAGAGGCAAGGGAAACGGTCCCAAATATTCAGAAGAACTTTGGAAAGATTAAAATGACATGTTTAGATTGTGGCAAATTAATTTCATGTGGACAGATGAGTGTCACTCTAATAAATACAGCATATGAACATCATCATAGTCGATGGTTGGTGGAGACATTTTGACTATATCCTGGACCTGCCCTATTGATATTAAGTTCTGATGTGTTATTGATTACTGTACTATTGAAAGTTCGAATTAACGTCACCCATGGTACTTGCCCTCAAATGTATATCTAGATAATTTTATTGTAACTGGCCCTGTCGTATTTTAATTATAAAATGTACGTCCACCGATTCCGCAACTGTTAGACACGTTAGTTCTTGCAACCTAATGGCCCGCCCGTTACGTTCCTCTACAGTGTAAATGTCTCCTCATCATATACGATTACAGTTTGCTCCGTGGCCGACCCACGTGGTTATAGGCCCGTATTTGTATACTGACATTTTCACAATAAAGGTTTTTAAAAGAAAACATGGTAGTAGTATTTACATTGGTAAAGTTTTTAATAATAGTCACTGTTTTCGAATCAGTAAAAGGCAAGTGAAATAAAGCAGTCCAATTACATGAAGGGTAAAAGGTATAATACGCAGGAACGCAGTAAAGATAAATGGTCAAGGGCTGTTGTGTTTTCTACTCCTGCAACATAAAGTGATCGATAAGAATCTGATATTCAGGCGTATCGGCGACTAAGACAGCAGGCCGAGCCTCTTTTGCTCAACGGCTCCGTCATGGGACGAAGAAACGTCCTTTTTCTCGAAAAAGGAATATATTTTACTTGCAGGACAGTTGTAAATTTTCCGGGAAAGTACATTAGCCTGGAACATTATAACATATATGTTTAAGTAAAAATAATGTTCGAAAGTAATAAAAAGTGTAATTTTTAGGTCATATGACCAAGCCTTTCATCATTAGAATAAGAAAAGTAAAATGAACCAATGAAAAGTTTTATTAACAAGTCACATGACCTGTTATGCTTACGTTACGCGCTGCGCGCCGTGCCCCGGATCGCTTCCGGGAAGCTGCGCTTCGCGCATCGGAGCACTTCCGGATGCGCTAACGCGGCGCGTCATTTGACGCATTACGCGACAACGCAGGTCCAGAATATAGTCAAAATGTCTCCACCAACCAGCGGTCGGAACACAACCCCTTTCAGCAGGCTAAATAGTTCTGTTAAATGACAACAGAAGGGACAGGCAACAAGAACCATCAGTCAAAGAGAGGAGGGCAAGTTCTTCTCTACCGGGTCACGTTGGGGCGCTACCGGAACTGATCGAATTGGTAGTCTACAGTGTTTCTGGATGTTTCAGACTGAAGCTGGCACCACCATCTCGTAGCTCCGTCGTGGCCATTCCACGAGCAATCATGAGGGGTTGTTCCTAATGTTTCTATTTTAGCGAGGTCAAAAAGAGATCCCATTAGTGGCCTACTGATTTTGCTCGATTCCTTTTGTTTTTTTACACGATTTTTCACTATCTGCAAAGACTAAACAGAGTATTGCGACTCTGTGCTTGTTTGTAAATAGAGAATGAACCAAAGAGAACCAATTCTAAAACAGTAATTGCTTGGATAACAATCAATCAAATGGAGAGAGAAGCAGGCACGACGGATTACAACGGGGGCAAAGGCCTGCGTTAACTACCCTTCACTATCTGCAAAGAGAGAGTACTCGTAATAGAAATGAGGGGGGGGCAGCATTCAAAGCAGATCAGTGTGCATAAACACGAAAATGTTTTTACTTACCACGTACTTGACATTCGACAGCTTATGATATTTGCTATTAAAAAACCATTGAAATTCACTGAAAAAACCATAGGTTAGAGACCATATATAGTTAGGAATTAGCATTTAAAAAACCTTGAAAATTCACTGAAAAAACCATAGGTTATAGACCATATATAGTTAGGAATTAGCATTTAAAAAACCTTATTTTACTCACACAAAACCATTGAAATTCCATATATAGTTAGTTGCACTAACTATATATCGCGCACCCGCAATCCACTGCTGATGATGTCACATATTACATCATTCATGACATGGTCAGTGACATCACTGATGACATCACTGATGACATCTCAAATGACATCACTGATGACATCACTGATGACATCTCATTTGACATCATTCTTGTGCTAATACGATAAACCTCTTCAGACTCTAATGTAACCTTAGATACACTCAGTGTATACAGACACTCACACACTGTCACTCATCCATGGAGTTACTCACACACCTAGTCAGTCATGCAAAGAATCAATCACACTTCCATTTCCTCAACTATACAGTTATACACACCTTACTTATTCAAACATTTACTAACACATATTTACTCTCTTATACAATTCCTGATACAAGTTCACAATGATCCATACAGCCACTCACACATTCACTGGCTCTTATGCACAGTTATTTATATATGTCAACTCTCACATGTACTGTGTTTTACATATGTACTTACTTTGACATGTAGCACTGAGATATCCATTCACTCACCAATGCACTCATGCACACAGTCAACCACCCATACAGCTGTTTCCACATGCACTTTTGAACCCATACATCTAGTGAATCAACTGCTCACAGATCTATGCACATAGTCATACACCTCCCAGCCACCCACACACACACTCAGTCTCCCATACAAATACTTGAGAAACCAATCAATAACCCATATACTTACTCATATAGCTACTGATCAACACATGCAGCAGTTTACAGAACAACAAACATAATGATGCACAAATTAAGACAGTTCAGTCACTAACCCATGCACTCAGTGAGACATATTTAACCACTCACTCATACAGTCAGTCATGCACCTACTAAATCCTTCATCCAGACACTTTTACATCCACTCATTCTTCAATATGTAAGACATATTTTAACTTTACAGAAATACACAGTCACTGGATGTTGTCATCAGTGATGTCATTTGAGATGTCATCAGTGATGTCATCAGTGATGTCATTTGAGATGTCATCAGTGATGTCATCAGTGATGTCACTGACAATGTCATGAATGATGTAATATGTGACATCATCAGCAGTGGATTGCGGGTGCGCGATATATAGTTAGTGCAACTAACTATATATGGAATTTCAATGGTTTTGTATGAGTAAAATGTCCAGCTAACTATAACACCACTAAAACTTATAGTTTTTTGAGTGAATTTCAATGGTTTTTTAAATGCTAATACCTAACTATATATGACCTGAAACCTATGGTTTTTTCAGTGAATTTCCAAGGTTTTTTAAATGCTAATACCTAACTATATATGACCTGAAACCTATGGTTTTTTCATGCTAATTCTATTAGCGGATAACGTTTAAATATATTAATATCCTAGTGGGACCACCTGAGCAGCCCTAAGGGTTCAGGGTATTTCTACCCTGCCCCCTTTTTGTGTTCTACACGTTTGTTTTTCTGCTTTCTTGTGCCTAATTCCTAACTATATATGGCCTGAAACCTATGTTTTTTTCAGTGAATTTGCAAGGTTTTTTAAATGCTAATTCTATTAGCGGATAACGTTTTTATATATTCAGACGTTTTTTTAATGCTAATTCCTAACTATATAAGGCCTGAAACCTATGGTTTTTTCAGTGAATTTCAAAGGTTTTTTAAATGCTAATTCCTAACTATATAAGGCCTGAAACCTATGGTTTTTTCAGTGAATTTGCAAGGTTTTTTAAATGCTAATTCCTAACTATATAAGGCCTGAAACCTATGGTTTTTTCAGTGAATTTCAAAGGTTTTTTAAATGCTAATTCCTAACTATATATGGCCTGAAACCTATGGTTTTTTCAGTGAATTTCAAAGGTTTTTTAAATGCTAATTCTATTAGCGGATAACGTTTAAATATATTAATATCCTAGTGGGACCACCTGAGCACCCTAAGGGGTCAGGGTGTTTCTACCCTGCCCACTTTTTGTGTTCTACACGTTTGTTTTTCTGCTTTTTTGTGCCTCAGTCTATTAAGACCCAAGATGGATGCCAACACTTCCTGGTTAGAAGTGTTGACAGCCAATGAGCATGCAGCTTTCTCGGGAAGGCATGCTGATTGGCTGTCACTGTCTGTCAACACTAGCACAAGATAGATGCCAACACCTCCTGGTTAGAAGTGTTGACAGCCAATGACCATGCAGCTTTCTCGGGAAGGCAAGCTGATTGGCTGCCACTGTCTGTCAACACTCAAAACCAGGAAGTGTTGGCAGCCATCTTGTGCCTTGTTAGAACCAAGGCACAAGAAAGCAGTGAAACAAAGGTGTGAAACTCGCAAAGGGGCCAGAGTAGAATCACCCTGACCCCCTAGGCCTGCTCAGTTGGTCCCACAAAGACCACAAAGGCAAAACAATTTTTTTTTGTGTGTAAATGTCGGGGTACGCGTACCCCGCGATTTAAAAAAAAAATAAAAAAAATTTTGCCTTGGGGGTCCTTGTGGGACCCCCTGAGCAGGTCTAGGGGGTCGGGGTGCTTCTACCCTGCCCCTTTTTTGAGTTCTACACGTTTGTTTTTCTGCTTTCCTGTGCCTCAGTCTACCGAGGCACAAGATGGCTGCCAACAGTTTCTGTTTTGGCGTGTTGACAGACATTGGCAGCCAATCAGAATGCAGCTCGCGCTCTAGAGGTACGCGTACCGTACGCGCACGTACGCGTACCGTAAGCGTACCGGTAAGCTCACGGGTAAGCTGCTATAGATATATACATTTTTTTTAACCTAAATTACTCAAAATCCTCTGGAGCACATATCTTGAGACATAGCAAAGGCACATCGGGCTACCAGTCCCTACAATTTTGCCAAGTTTGGTGAAAATCCATTCAGCCGTTCGAGCTAAAACTGTGACAGACCGCCCTATGGAAATTAACATGGGGAAAACACGTTTTGAGACCCCCCTTTTATCTCTGCCCCCGCTTGACGAATCCCCCCCAAACTTTCAGGGAAGGAGCGGAGAGCCGCGAGGCAAAGTTGCTGAAAAGTTCAGGCTGATTCCTCAACCGGCGCCAAAGGTATTCCAAATAGAATGTTGCGATTTCCCTATGGAAATCGATCCTAACTATATATACCTACTGGCTATCGCCAGTAGGTAATATATATATACACATACATATATCTGTCCCCAGCAAGCTGCACAATATACAGATAGATAGATAGATAGATAGATAGATAGATAGATAGATAGATAGATAGATAGATAGACAGACAGACAGACAGACAGACAGACAGACAGACAGGCAGGCAATCAGGCAGGCAGGCAGGCAGACAGATTTATTTCTCTTACCTTATTTACACCTATCTGTGTGGTAAAGGCATGTGTTGTAAAGGCATATGCGTGGCAAAGGCATGCATTATAAAAATGTGTGGTAAAGGCATGCGTAGGAAAAGCATACATTGTAATGCTGTGCATGTGTGTTAAACGCATGCGTTGTAATGTCGTACAGCTTATCACATCTGGATAGCCCTCCACAACTCACCCTAAGCAGATGAGTAACCTCATCGATCTACAAATTGTAATAATAACATATAAAGTGCTTTATTTAGACAAACAGTGGTTGAAACAACTGATGAGATACTCCTTATCATGGGAGGATCTTTGTGAAGATGCAATGATTGTTTTTAAGTCTGTATCTACCTAATGTAAAAGTGTGGATTTAACTGGTCTTAATATCGTGATTACTTGCTCGAAGGTATCTTGTGCCTCAACACATAACCCCGTGTTTCTGTTTGTCCGTTTGACAGTTTTATACCCTCCTCCTACAGTAACTATGGCTCCTGTCAGCCTTCTACAATGTCTGAGTGAACGTGTTATATGACATAAATAACAATATGGAAATGCAAACTGGAAAATAAACTTTTGGAAACAAGCAATTGATTTACATTAACATTGGCTTTTATTTATTTTTTTAAAAAATAGGGTTACTACTAGCACTTTACAATTTTCTTCCACCTTCAAATTTCATATATTTCTTCATCTTCTATCACCCCATTTCTCATGCTTTTACTCCTGTCTTCAGTCTTCCTTAATTCCTTCCTTCCATCTCTTCTGCCTTCCTTGTTTCCCCTCACTCTTTCTTTCCCTTTCTTCCTTCCTTCCTTTCACCACATTTTCTTTGTTCTTCCTTCTTTACTTCCTGCTTTGATTGTCACTCCATACTCTTGAACTATGGACTGGATGAGGCTCTTGTTAACTTCCTGGCCTACCTCCATACTGATCTCAAGGCACAAGTTAGGGTTGGGATGGGTGGAGAAGTATCTGAACCTATCGACATTGGTAGGGGGTAAGACAGGGGTGCGTTTTAGCACCCCTGCTGTTTAATATTTATATTAATGGTCTAGCCAAAACCTTAAAACAAGTGACCAGTGATGTACCAATAATCCAGGGGCAACCGCTACCTGTTTTATTATACGCGGTCCTTATGGGCCGAACACCAAATGCCCTCCGCTTACTTGTTAAAAGTTTCGTCCAATACATGGAGGGCTTAGATCTGCGTGTAAATTTTTAAAATCTTTTATTATGCCATGTTGGCCCGGGAAACGAAAGCTCAACACTATACATATAGGGACAGATAAATTAGAATCTGTAACCACATTCCCATATTTAGGGCTGGTTTTCACGGGGAACGGCTCATGGAGTGGGCATTCGGCCTACGCCATGGGCAAGTTCTCGAAAGCCACCAATTCTATTTTGAGCTTGTCTCGTCCAAAGAGAATAGGTGCCACCAGAGCTATTTAAAAAAAAATTAAATTACAGTGCTTACCTGTAGCTACATACGGGGCTGAGATTTGGGGATTGGGAAAAAGTCCAAGTATCCAGCGAGAAGAAAGCCGATTTTGTAGGAAAATACTGGGCGCCCCAATCTCATCTTCCGAATTTATCTGTCATGAGGAATTAAACCTCCCCTATGTATGCGACTTCATTAGAACTAGACCAGCTCTATTCTGGATCAGGATCTGGAGGAATAACTCAGCTACCCTAACGCAAAATATTATAAAAGACTGTCTCAAATGTGACCATGGCCTGGCGATCCCCTGACTTGCGGGAGTTTTAAAAACATTGAGTGCCATGGACAAAGGAGATCTTTTCTCCGACCCAAGCAGGATTGAGCCCAAAGACAAAATTGAGGTCAAACAAGCACTGTATGCACTTTATAATTTTGAACGAATGGAAAGGGAAACCCTCAAATCAACTGTTGTGTTATATTGGGTATTCTGCACTTTATATAACCGGTGTTCCTGACGTGCTTAGTGACTACCTTTACTGGAGTATTATATGACTACTGGTACTCTACACCCAATGTAACCTACACCCTTTGTCACTTTTCCCTACCGACAGGGCACTGACTGCTACCTCATATTCTATCGGCTGCCCACCAGTGCCATAATGTTCATTGCTGTAATGCGTCTGCACCTATATTAGATCTAGTAATTCCATTAGTAGTTTAGTCCTAGTTGTATATTGTATATGTTATAAGTTGCACCTATAGCACTGTGATCCCTCACTCACGGATAGCTACCTCAACTATCTGGTTATCATTGTAAACTACTTTCACCTCACTTTATCACTATGATGCACTGATTATTACCTCATTTACACTGCTATCTACCTCAACTATATGGTTATTATTGTATACTACCTTCATCTCACTGTATCACTGAGTACCACCTCAACCATCTCGTCTACCTCATGCAAACTGCACCCAGCCACTCTCGACACCTGGACTACACCGCTGCTATTCCGTACATTATGTTGTGTCAATTTGGCTCCACCTAAATGGTTTGCTACCTCTCAAATATTGTACATTGTGTAAGCTGCATCTACGCACTGCCTGACCTTGGATTGCCTCGACTGCTACCTCTATTCTTTTTGCTACTTTTGACCACGCACTAACGTCACTCCTGTGCCCTTTAGCCCAACGGCTGACTGATTACTGTCGTCTCTTCTCCCACACCCATCCTTACAGCCACCCTAACATGGATCTCATCGGTAAGCACACATACAGAATCAACTACCCTCCCGCCCTCACCAAAAAAGCAGCTAAACGTTTTAAACATAGCTTCCTGAGATCGCACCCTGAAACACCCGTGGCTGACTCCTACTTCTCACCGGGCAATGGAGCCCGGAACACTGATTTCATCTTCCACACCTCACGCATAGCCCAATGGAGAAAAGCATTTCTAACCCTACTTACCGTCTCAGCCACCAGGAAAACAGCTCATGGCATAACCCTCTCAATCACACCTTCCCAACTCTTCCATGGCAGAACCACCATCACCATCTACAATAACGGGATTGTCCTAATTCAATCCTCGGACAAGAACCTGGAAATACTAGACAACCTGTTCCCCAAGTTCAAAGAACACCTCTCCAAGATGCGGACCACCACCCAGAACTCCACCTGCACTATCATCACCCCCGACGACGCAGCCCCAACCCACAACACTACTAACATAGCTCAGCGCCGGATCGATACGCACCTCACCTCCTCCCTCAGCACCCTAAACAATCACCCACCCGCTGTTACCACCCCACGCTCCCCAAGCGCAGTCACCAATCTCTCCCCTTCATACACTAGCCGCCCCTCTAACATCACCCCCACCTCGACCCCCACTCATACCCCCCCCAGCCCTCTCTCCCATGACATAACAACCCCCACCCACAACACCTCCTACCTAGATCAGCGCCAGAACGGCACGCGCAATGACAAATCCTACCCTTCGTTCCCCCCCATTCTCAATACCCAGGTGTGCACACCCCCTCCCATACCTCCTCGATACACCCACATTCTCGACTCCCCCACGCCCCCTTCCCCCCACGCTACACCCCCCATGAACGCTTCTGAATACGCCACTGTACGGAATTTATCTCCCCTCCCTCTCCCTCCCCCCCAAGGCAGATCCATCTCCTTCCCCAGCTCGCTCCCCACTCTCACTCACGACACCCCCACAGAACATACCGCCTTTCTTACCTTAACATCCCCCCCTCCTCCCACTCTCAGCCCCCACTACCCTCCTGCCACCCCCACTGTCCTCAGCCTTCACTCTCTCTTTAACTCACCTGCACCGTCTCCCACTGTTGACACCACTTATGTCTCACACTCTCCACCTACTCCACCAACACCCATCGTCCACAAATACGCCCACACCCCGAATAACATCCCACTCATTATCACCGCAGAACTCTTCAACAACGCCAGCATATCCCCCCCTCCGATACCCTGCCCGCTTTCTAGCCCACTACTCAACCACTCACCAATCACTCTCACCACCAACACCATCTCCATTACTCCTCTGGACCCGACCTTATCTACCCTCCAACAAGTCAAAGAGGATCTCCTACAAGTCAAAAAGGATGTCCACGACATCAAAGACCTCCTCCTCTCACGGCCCAGCCTACCTCCCACCATCCCACTACCCTACAAACGACGCACCCTCCCTACATACACTCGCCTCAAACGATCCCCGAGATGGGCGACTATCCCCGTTCGCAACAACTCCCACCGCCCCCGCCGTGTCCTCAACTCATTGTCTGACCGCGACCTATGCTCTCTCCTACACTCCTATGGCCCAGGTCCTGTAAAACACATATCCAACACACACATCCCCATACCCACAACTCACTCAAACCCTCTGAGGCTCCCAACCCATAGCAACAGAGGTTCAGTCCCTAGCAACCTCAGAAAAATCCCCCTCTCTCTAGAAGGTTCGACCACCCTTCTCACTCCCAAACTCAAATGCATCCTACTCAACTGCAGATCGGCCCAAAGACACTCCTCCGACATCGCTGATCTCGTCTCAGAAATGGAACTGGACCTAGCCATTCTGACGGAAACGTGGCTTACTGAAGCCTCTACCCCGATAATGGACATATTAGTCCCCCCCAATTATCACATCATTAGACTGGATAGGCCTGTCAAGACGGGCGGGGGAATTGCATGCATTTTTAGGAGCAACCTCTCCGTCACTAAAGCCGCCTCCCCCTCCCTCACCTCCTGTGAACTCCTCTGCCTCGATATCACCAGCGAGGGCAAACAAGTTTGTGCTTTACATCTCATCTATCACCCGCCTGGCGACAACCTCATATTCACCCAACAACTCATGGACACGATCACCTCCAATGCCGGTCGGCAGATCACCCAAATCTACTTGGGTGACTTTAACCTCCACTGGAATGATCAGAAAGACACAGAGGTGAACAGTCTCAAAACTTTCCTTAATGCGCTTGACCTCACCCAAATATGTGATAGACCAACACACGACAAAGGCGCAATACTCGATCTCATCATCGCCAAGGAGGACTCCACCAAACTGGAGGCGATCAAACCCTGTGACTGGTCAGATCACCACATTATCACCTTCTCTATTAACGAAAAAGTCAAACCTAACCCGGTTCAGCCCACCAAATCCAAAATCTGGAAAAGGGACATGAAGAGTCTTAACCCCACTACACTCCCTCCCCACCTCGACAATCTCCTCCTCCCCCCTCCAGGTGTCTCGGATGCCCAAACACTGACCGACCACTACCTTGACTCTATGAAATTAATAGTCAATGAAGTCGCTCCACTGCAACTGAAGAGAGTCTCCAACAAAATTTCTAACCCCTGGTACGATGGCAGACTCAATGACGACAAGCGCACTATGCGAATGGCAGAGCGTACCTGGAGATCTGACCCCTCATCACTGCATCTAAAGACGCTTAAAAAAAAGAGAAATGACTATTTCAGGAAAATAAAGCGCACAAAGTCGGACTTCTTTAGCCGTCTACTGGACCAAGCAAAAAACAGGCCAAGGAAACTGTTCGAACTAATCAAGACTCAAACAAAGGCACAACCCTTACAATCAAACAAAGCAACAAGCGACACCCCACACTGTGAAGCCTTCTCTGCTTTCTTTAAGCAAAAGACCGACAACATAAGAAATGACCTCGTCATGGATTTAAGCCGATTCCCCAATCACACCAGAATGTCCAACATTCAACCTAAAAACAATGCATCATGGCTGCACTTCGACAGCTACACGGAAGAAGATATATACAAACTACTCTGCACTCTGAAGCCCTCTAATCACCTCACAGACCCCCTACCTGCTAATGCAGTAAAAGACTTCACCCCCTTGCTCCTCCCTCTTTGGACCAAAATCATCAACAGCTCTCTTCAACAAGGTCTCATCCCAGACTCCCTCAAGGTGGGGCAAGTCACACCTATACTCAAGAAACCCACAGCTGATCTGTCTGACCTGAACAACTACCGGCCTATCACCAATATCCCCACCCTGGCCAAACTGCTGGAGAAATGTGTCCAACTCCAACTAACAAAACACATTGACCAATTTGACCTTCTCAACACTCACCAATCAGGCTTCCGAGCGAAACATAGCACGGAAACAGCTATGACACACATAATTGATGACGCCCTCCAAATCCTTGACCGCAATGATTCCTGTCTCCTCATCCTTCTTGACCTATCGTCAGCTTTTGACACGGTCAAACATGAGAACTTATTGGAGCTGCTAAGCACTAGAATGGGTCTCTCGGGAACTGTTCTCAAATGGTTTGCTTCTTTCCTTCATAACCGGTCGCAGAAGTTCAAGATCGACAATGTGCTATCTAAACCAGTGCCTGCAGACCTAGGTGTCCCACAAGGATCCTGCCTCTCCCCCACACTGTTCAACCTCGTCATGGAACCACTCGCCATCTTGCTCCAAGCATCCAATGTTCAATTCCATATGTACGCCGATGACACACAATTTTACCTAAAGCTACAATCCCCGGAAGATATCAAACTACTGAATTCCACACTTAGCAACACTCAATCCTGGCTGGCCGTTAATCACCTCAAACTAAATGCGCTGAAAACTGAGTTCCTACTCATCTCACCCCCGGCGAAAACTTCCACCACCCAAACGTGGCTCAATAACCTAACAGCACTCAATGTCCAACCTACTATCGTGGACTCAGCGAAATCCCTAGGCATCACAGTTGACGCCAAGCTCAACATGCAACAGCACGTTAGCATAGCCACAAAAGGGGCTAATTTCCAAATCAACACACTGAGGAAACTCAAACCCTTCCTCCCTGCCAAAGACTTCCAAACTGCTGTACAAGCTTTAGTCATCCCTCGCATAGACTACGGAATTGTGGCCCTCAGCGGACTCCCGCTATCCACAACAGCACCCCTAAGAGCCTCCCTGAACGCTGCCGCGAGACTCATTACTGGCTCAAGAAAACATTCGCATATTTCCCCAGACCTAAAATCTCTAAAATGGCTGCCTTTTGAAGCCAGAATTCAACTAAAAATTGCAATAATGACACACTCGGCGGTGCACCACAAAGCACCCAACTACCTCGCGCAAAAGCTGTCTATATCAGGAGGGTCGAGATCCAATCGTAGTACAAAAAATCTACTTCTGAAACCTAGTAGATTCCGGAAAGAAAAAACATACAAGCGCTCTTTCTCAGGAATGGCACCCAGGATCTGGAATGCGCTCCCTCCGGAAACGAGGCTTATCTCCTCCACTGCACTCTTCAAGAAAGAGGTGAAGAGAATCCTTCTGGCCAAGATCTCCTGAACATTACAGAGACTGGAACGGAGTCTCTGCATCGCGCTGTATCTCTGATCACCCTGCCCTTTGGCACTATCCTACTACCTAGAGGGGCACTACTACCCTACTCTCGTCCTATCGACCATTATATGCTACTCTTTGTTGGATCTATATTACTTGTTTACCTGACTGTATTTTGATAGGTTTTGATATGTTTCTGTACATTATTGTTATCCTCTATGTTTAGTGACTACTATATTACTCCCATTATCCTGTTTACCTGACTGTATTTTGATAGGTTTTGATATGTTTCTGTACATTATTGTTATCCTCTATGTTTAGTGACTAATATATTGCTCCCATTATCTTGTTCATTCCTGTTGCCCTTGCCCCTGTCTCTGTGAAGCGCTCTGATATCTGTAAGGATCTTGTTCGCGCTATATAAAACTTTGAATAAATAAATAAATAAATATGGGGAATTAATTATGTAGGAGACCACTTCCGCCCTACCTCACTTTACCCATGACCAATTGGGAGAGATCACTGCTCTTTCGCCTAAGAGCGGGCTCAGTGAAATTCCTACTGGGCTTTCCTTTGGGTTACCAACATACAACACAATATAATCCAGGTCCGTGTGATGGTATTAGCAAACAGAATGATTTGCACTTTCTATTTTTCTGTAAATTCTATTTAAAATATATCAAATGGTTTTTAACTCCTTATTTTAGAAAACAAAGACCCCTTTCATTGGGGGAGTCTTATATAATGTTGCTCTCCCTGGACACAGATGAACTAATTTTCCGCACTAGCACTTTTTTGAGACTTATAACACGCGTACGCAAAACGATGGAAAACCCCTAAAAATAGTCTTTTGAGAGATGTATTAGATTTTTAATAATTATGAACATTGTAATTCTGATTTGTTATGTAATTGAATTGTTTTAATGTGGTACTTTTATGAATTTTATGAAATTCGAATAAAGGTCTTTTGAACTTGAACTTGATTGTCACCCTTCTAATCTTCCCCTTTTTCCTTTCCATCGTTCTTCTCCATTTTCTTTTCTTTCTCCATCTCTTTCTTTCTTTTATCTTCTTTTCTTCTTCTCTTTCTTACGTTCCCTGTTTCTTATCTTCATACACTCTTTCCTTCTGCCTTTTTTTCTGTACTTCTTTGGCTTAGTCAATTGTTCCATCAATCCTACCCTTCTTTCATATTTGCTTTCAGCATTATAGGGCACATGCATCAAACTCCACATTTGCGATTACCAAACAGCGATTTGTAAGGAATCGCTATTTGGTCATCGCAAATGCCTATGCATGTCAGAATCGCTATAAAATATACGATTCCTTAACATTAGGTAATAGCGATTCTGCAATTGCAAATCGCTATTGGATAATGTGACTACATTGATTCCTATGAGCCTATAGGCCCATAGGAATGAATGGTAATGCTTCCGCAAATTGCGATTACCAAATTAGTAATTGCAAATGCAAATTCAAGGGTGCCCGGGGGCCTAAGGCCCCCCTGAAGCACCCCCAAAAAAAGGTAAGTGTGCACATGTGAAGCACACACATGCGCTAAGAGCATGCGTGCGCTACATGACACTTTGAAAAATGCATTTTTGTGCATTTTTCAAAGCATGCACAAATTACCATCAACTTGAAGTTGATGCTAATAAGCGTTTCCTAAATGCACAGTTCACAGTTAGGAAAGGCAACATGCATTGGCACAAAGGGATTAGCAAATTGAGATTCCCAATTTGCATTTGCAATTTAAGGAAACAAAATGTATTGCATTGCCGAAAAGGTACATGCATCAGAAAAGGCCATTTTACAATCGCAAACGGATGATTTTTGCTAATCGCACTGTTTGCGATCGCAAAATGGTTTGCTGCATGTGCCCCTCTGATCCTTTTATCATCTCTCAGACCGTTTCACCTCCTGCACCCTCTTCATCGTTCTTCCTCCCTCTTTATTTGTCTTACTTTTGTGTTTTATTTTCGTTATCTTTCTTTTCTCTATTCCTTCTTCCTCAGTTTCTTTTATTTATCCTTTCTTTTTCATTATATTTGTAGTCTTTTTCATTCTTTACCTTGTTCAATATATTGTATCTCTTATTTTTCCTCTCTTTCTATTGTTGTTTGATTCTTCAGTCCTTCGTTTACATCTTATTGCTTTCGTCTCCTCTTCTTTTCCCCCAACTGTCATACTTTTCTGGTCCTCACTTCTCCTTTTAAATTCCTCCCTTTGCACCTTTTGTTCATCCGTAAGATTTTATATTTATTTCTACATGTAAATATATTTATTTCTCCTTCCTCCTTCTTTCTCTTCCTCTGTTTCTATTTGCACTGTCTCTCTAATTGATATTTTCTATGCTAGCTTTTGAAGGTCATGCCTTTATAAAACAAGACCATGTTCCTATTTCCCTTCTGTTGAAGGCGTTCTCCGTGCACAGTATTACTCTGGCCTTTCCTCTGCGGCGTCACTGCTAACAGAATATTCACGAACCCCGAGTTGTAATTGCGTATTTAGAAAATAATATATGGAGGGATCACAAAACGAGGGGCGCTTAATTACCACCCAGACGATGTAAAGTTTTATTATTTTGTGGTGGATAAAATATGGCTGACTATCTGCTGAGAGTCGGGTCCATATGCAGGCTCAACGGACGCATTCAGTTAGGACAATGGCGCGGGAGAAAACAGCTGATACACAAAGGAACCGTCTAGACGCTCCCCCTTCAGGGATGACCAAATTTGGTATCCCCGTTCCCTGTGGGCTCGTAACATAATTGTTCTGGTGTCTGTGCTCATTCTCCCTGTCAAATACCATTCCAAAAACGCATCTATTTTATCAAATATAATAGACCCGACTGTGGTAAACTGTAAATGGCGTTTATAGACTTACGCCGGGAAAACCTTGTGCTAAACAGTGACAAGTACAAAGGCATTTTTTTACCCTCTTATTGCGCCTATTTTGAAACAAACTGTACGGTTTTCAGGAGTACGGCAGTGAGAATGTAAACTGCTGTCTTTAATACAGTAAAGGCCCACAGGTACCTGGTCAAAGACTGAGCTAATTTATTTTCCGAGTTGTTTTTGTTATCTTGTTTATTATTTAGCATAAAATAAATCGAGGGACGCAGGGTCTTTAGAGGTTTTTAAATTGCAAAAGTTGCATCCAGTTTAAGCAGGGCACAGCTCCCCGGCCCTCTTGGTATTTATAATTTTTCTCAACAATCAGATTACACACTTCTCCATTTAGTTGGCACTTTTGTTGGCGTTAGGTTCAAAGCCTATCTCTAAATCGTTTTTTTTTCTTACTGCAAGCTGTATAGCAGACAATTTGTTTTAGGATAAAACGGTCTGATTTATCTGTGCCAATACATTAAACAACAGAAGCACAGGAGTCAGAGACTCTCCAGCGACTGTGTGAAACTATAAATGCTGACGGGGATTGGAAGAGGTGCTTGGGAGTTTAGAGAAAAGTGGCGTGAAAACGCCTCAACTGTTATCGGCGCAGTTTTCATGGGGAATTCAAAACGCACTTTTCCGTTTAAGTTTGGTAAACATAGATATGGAATTTCATAGTTTAAAGCTACTTTTTGGAGTCAGCGTTTGAGAACTTTTTTTTAGCATGGACTGCTCCATAGAAAACAAAAGGTCTCAAATAGTTTAAAACCATATCCATTGACGCCAAGGGCCAAGGCAGATATGGAAAGAGATCTTCCAACGAGTATGCTTACTCATCAAATAAGATGAAAAAGAGTCCTGTGTTTTCAGAGAGGAAATATTTGAAATGCATCCCGACTCAGCCATGATTTCAGTAGTTGCAGTAATACAAAAAGCCTTTGGTCATAATGACATGCACTGATACTGAAGGTACTGTGCTCAGGATGCACAGTGCTGGGAGTCCTTTGTGGAGTATCTACAAGGCAGTCTCTGGAGTTACTGTGGGCAAGGGTATTGTGCACAAGTCATGAAAAAGGCCATTCCCTGTAGTCAATGCACACAGGGTGTATCCTCATGCCCTATTTGCATATAATGTGCGCAGTGGCAGTGAACACTGGGCATGGCGAAATGGTAAGCACTGTATGTGGTGCCCACAGGGCACAGTCATAGCTCATTCCCTATTGGCAATATGTCCATGAGTACTGTGTATGGTACGTGCTAGGCATTGCCACAAGCAATGCCCCACAGGTACTGCGGATCAAGGGGGAGATTTGCTAAGATTTTGCGCCATGCTTGCGTCCATTTTGTTTCCTCCCAATGTACTTTCCAGCGTTAAACTTGTTTAGCGCTGGAAATAACAGAAAAGTAATGCGAAAAAGCACACAGCACTGCTTCGCATTACTTTGCGCCATGGGGGAGTACCAAGGGTGGTGCATGGGCATTCCTATGCAACCACCCAAGGTTTCTGATGCTAAACCCAATTTCCTAAATAAAGTAGATTTAGAGTGAGAAAACTGTGCCCTTTTCAAGTAGGCGCAAGGAAGGAGAAATGCTTTCATTTCTCCTTCCTTTTCCAACTCTGCATGTAGAACTGAGACACAAGAAAACAGAAAAACTAAGGCGCAAATCAAGAAAAGGGGGCAGGGTAGAAACACCCTGACCCCCTAGGCCCACAAGGACCGCCAGGGCCCAAAAAAGCTTTTTTTTTTTAATTGTGGGATGCGCACTGGATCCGCAGATCTGGCTGCAAAATAAAAAAAACGCTTTGTTTAAATAAAGCCAGGACCCGGGGCAGAAAAAAATGTGTGGGGGGCCCAACCCCCCCCCCCACACTGCCCCGGGGACTGCCACCCCCAGGGCTTTGAATAAAGATTTGTGGGGGGGGGACACAGCCCCTCCGCAGCCCCGGGACCACCACCCCCCGGGGCTTTGATTTTTTACGTGGGGGGCATCCAAGCCCCCCCAAGCCCCGGATACTGCCACCCCCTGGGCTTTTATTAATGAATATGCAGGGGGAACACGGCCCCCGCGCTGCCCCGGTGACTGCCAGCCCCCGGGGCACTTATTTTCAAAATGATTCCTGTGTGGGTGGCTCGAGCTCCTCCACACGCCCCGGGGACCACCACCTCCCTGGGGCTCTAACTATTACAATTGGGGGGTCTCTGACGGACCCCCAAGCCCCGGGGACCACCGCCCCCTGGGGCTTTGCAAATGGAGGGAGGGGGGCCGCGCGGCCCCCTCCTGGAGTCCTTGATGGCCCTGGGGACCTCCACCCCCCAGGGCCGGCTCCTGCAGTGTTCCAGGGTGCCCACCCCTGGGACACTGCTGTTTGCAAACTCTGCTTTGCTTCATTGAAGAAAGAGCAGGGAAACCTGCTCTTGTTTCAATAAAGAAAAGCAGAATTGCTTTTCCATAAGGGAGCTGCATGTCAGCAGCTCACCTTGTGGAATAGCAATGCTGGCTCCCGCAGGACGCGGGGAGACAGCGGGACCGCGGGGGGATTGGTGACCCCCACCACGGTCCCCAACGGATAGGGCCGGTCCAGAGGAATGGGGAAACCCGGGCCAGAAGTGGCCCGGGAGGGGGGCCACGCAGCCCCCTCCCCTACAAATTAAAAAAATAAAGGCAGGCCGGCCCCTTGGGATGGGGTTCACAGGGCCATAATAGGCCTGATGAGGGGGACCACGCAGCCCCTTCCAAAAATAAAAATAAAAAAGCAAAGGCCAGGCACCAGGAGGGGGGCCACGCTGCCCCCCTCCCAAAGAAAAAATAAAGAAAAATAAAGGCCGGCCTCGGGGGATGGGGTCCCTAGGGCCAATAGAGGCCTTAAGAGGGGGGTCACGCAGCCCCCATCCATAGTGGAGAAGTGTGGCTCACTGGTTAGAGGAGGCAGACCTGGAAGCAGAGGTCAGCCCGGGACCAGGGTTAAATTCCCGGCTCGGCGGGGTCTTGAGTCCTAAAATGTCCATGGACTCGACAATTCTCGCTCCGGTGCCTACTCGATTCACGGGTTCACACTCTGCGACTCTGGGCAATAGCTTCCTTAATCTCCACAACGGGCCCTCGCGGCGGGATGCCTGGCTTTCACCTTGCGGATACCCTGCCGGGGTTATCTCACAGGGGAATACCAGGACGGGTTCCCTAAGCAAGCGCTTAGAAACCGCTTGGTGATTTGCACTATATAAATTCCTGTACATTCACATAATAAAAAAAAATATTTGACCATGCCCCGGGGGATGGGGTCGCCGGAATTGGCCACAAGAGGGGGTCCCATGCAGCCCCATTCCCTTAACATTTAAATTTTTTTTTAAATGGGGGTACGTCCCTGGGGGATGGGGTCTCCAGCGCCCATAAAATAGAAAAGGAAGGGGGGGGCTACACAGCCACCCTTCTTTAAAAAATAATTTAATTAATAAAGACCGGCATCGCGCCGGAGGCCCCGCCCACTCCCTGCAGCACTCTGCAAACACGTCCCCTGCGCGTTGTAAGATGGGAAGTAATTTCTCTTGAATACTGGGGGTCCCTGGGGGCCAACTAGCCCACCAGGAACCTCCAGTATGCGCCAGGGTGCTGCGTTGCAGAGAGGGGTTCAGAGACCACGCCCCTTTTTTACACCTCTCTGCAATACAGCTCTGTGGCGCTTAATGGAGGTAGCTGATGGACTAGTTGCACCCCAGGGACTCTCAGGATTCAAGGGGACTTTATCCCCGAACTAAAAACGCGCAACGGGGTGCGTTTTTGCTGGTGGTGAAGGGAGGGGGAGGGGCCTGAGGTGACTTGTGTGCAAAGACGCCCTGTGGTGCGTTTTAAGTTGGGGAATGAATTCCTCTTCAATCCTGAGGGTCCCTGGGGGCCAACTAGCTCACCACTTACCTCCAGTCAGTGCCTCTGCGCATTGTTGCAGAGAGATGGTCCAGGCAAAGCCCCTTTTTACATCTCTCTGCAACGCAGCTCTGTGGCGCTTACTGGAGATACCTGGTGGGCTAATTGGACCCCAAGGACCCTCAGGATTTGAGGGGACTCAATCCCCCAACTTAAAACGTACCATGGGGTATGTTTACACAGTGGTGAAGGGAGGGGCGGGGCCTGAGGTGACGTGTGCAAACACGCCATGTGGCGCGTTTAAAGTTGGGGAATGAATTCCCCTTCAATTCTGAGGGCCAACTTGCTCACCAGGTGCTTCCAGTAAGCGTCACTGCGCTGTGTTGCAAAGAGGTGCTCCGGGCCATGCCGCTTTTTACACCTCTCTGCAACGCAGCTCTGTGGCGCTTACTGGAGGTACCTGGTGGGCTAGTTGAACCCCAGGGACCGTCAGGATTCAAGGGGACTTAATCTCCCAACTTAAAACGGCCACAGGGCGTGTTTGCACACATGTCACCAGTCACCCCACCTCCCTTCACCACTGTGCAAACGCGCCCCGTAGCACGTTTTAAGAGGTAGTTTTAATCCCCCTGGCCTATTATGTACTAGGGCCTTACAGAGGAGGTCTTGCTCATCACAGGGGTACCCCAACGCTTAGTGTTCCCTTAGTGTATGTAGGTATTTTAACTGTATTCTAAGTGTGTTTTAGCATACCACTGCTCTAGGCCTGGTTAGTCAGAGTCAGTTACCAACAGTACCCATCTGAAAAAGTTGTGGGCACAGGATCAATTTGGAACAAGGCCTCTTTCTGATCCTCTGTTGGTTCTTTCTGCACATGTCTTGCTTCTTCCAGCACTTTTCTTCATCTTTGTAGACTTCTGTTGCTTCTTTCTGCATTTCCTTTGCTTCTTTCTGTGTGTTTTTTCTTCTTTCTTCACATGTCCTACCTCTGTAGGCATAGTTAGAAACTAGCATTCGAAAAACCTTTGAAATTCACTGAAAAAGCCATAGGTTTCAGGCAGGTTATAGTTATAAATTAACATTTAAAAAACTGTGGAAATTCACTGAAAAAAACCATAGGTTTTAGGCACGTTATAGTTAGAAATTAGCATTTAAAAAACCTTAGAAATTCACTGAAAGAATCATAGGTTTCAGGTGTGTTTTAGTTAGTTGGACATTTCACTCGTACAAAACCATAGAAATTCATCTGTTATAGTTAGTTCTGCTAACTATAACTCGTGCCCCCTCAATGCACTGTTGATGACGTCACATATTACATCACTTATGACATGGTCAGTGACATCACTGACGACATCTCAAATGACATCACTGATGACATCACTGATGACATTACTGATGACATCATACAAGTGATAAATTGATGCATCTTCTCACACCCTAATATAACATTTGATAAACCCACTCTAAATTACAGACTGCCATTCTCAAAAACATAGACACTCCAACAGCAATAACTACATACACACTCACTGATTCCTAGGTTTACACACACATCCACTCGCTCACCCGTACAGTCACTCAGTATAGGACTATCATATGCACTCATACACCTATATAAGCACTTGTACACCTATCTAAACACTCACACACCACCACTCATCCATAGAGGTACTCACACACCTAGTCAGTGCATCTGTGATGGACTGTATGGGTGGGTGAGTGTGTGTATGGGTGTGTTAGTGAGTGAATGTATATCTCAGTGGTACATGTGTGAGTAACTACATATGTGAAAGGCAGTATATATGTGTGTTGGAGTATATAAATGGCTATAAGTGAAAATGTGTGATTCTGAGAGTGGATGTATGGATGACTGTGTGCTTGTATTGGTGATTGTATAAGAGCGTAAGAATGTGCTAGTATTTGTATGAGTGATGGAGCAGGTGTGTGTATAACTGTATAGGTGCGTAAATGGCAGTGTTAAATTATTATTTGCATGACTGACTAGGTGTGTGAGTACCTCTATGGATGAGTGGTGGTGTGTGAGTGTTTATATAGGTGTAAAAGTGCTTATATAGGTGTATGAGTGCATATGATAGTCCTGTACTGAGTGACCATAAGTATGAGTGACTGTACGGGTGAGCGAGTGGATGTGTGTATAAACCTAGGAATCAGTGCGTGTGTATGTAGTTATTGCTGTTGGAGTGTCTATGTTTTTGAGAATGGCAGTCTGTAATTTAGAGTGGGTGTATCAAATGTTATATTAGGGTGTGAGAAGATGCATCAATTTATCACTTGGATGATGTCATCAGTGATGTCATTTGAGATGTCGTCAGTGATGTCATCAGTGATGTCACTGACCATGTCATGAGTGATGTAATATGTGATGTCATCACCAGTGCATTGCGGGGGCGCTAGTTATAGTTAGCAGAACTAACTATAACGGATTAAATTCTATGGTTTTGTACAAGTGAAATGTCCAACTAACTATAACACCCCTGAAACCTATGGTTTTTTCAGTGAAAATATATATATTATATAGGCCAACAATGACAAGTTAGATACATTTCTGTACGGGAAGAAGACTGCTGGAAATAATCTTTTACACACCCAGAGCTGTCATCCGACCAATCTGATCCAGAGTATTTCATTGGGAGAATTGCTTAGGGAAAAACGTAATTGTAGTACCCAGGAAGGATTCAATGAAGAAAAAAAACAGAATGATAGACCGGTTCCTCAAAAGAGGCTAGAGTCAAAATTGTATAATGAAAGCCTGTAATGAGGTTGATAAGAGAAATAGAGTCGACCTAGTGAAAACTTCCCCAGACCTCGAACCAGAGGTTACCAACAATGTTAGGTTCATTACAACCTACAATAAGAAAGCCAGGGAAGTAAGAAAATCATTGGGCACATTTTGGGAGGTTCCTAAAACTGACGCAGATTTAGACAAACGTTTGGATGAATACCCACAAATAACATATAGAAAGGCTAGGTCCCTCAGTGACATAATCTGTTCAACTCTAATTCCTCCCGATGTCACAAAAAATGCTGTACAAGGGTTCTATGTATGTGGCAGATGCAAGGCCTGTACATACAGCCACAACTGCAAATAGGTTACATTATACACTGAATATGATCCTTTTAAAATCAGTAAACAATTGTCATGCAATACGGAATATGTTGTATATGCCCTCAGGTGTCCCTGTAACAAATTTTACGTAGGGAGCACTATACATAAAGCTAAGAAGTGTATTTTGGAGCACCTGAGGGCTATTACACATAACGACAAACAGTATCCAATAGCTAGACATTTCTTTTCCCACCTTAATCAAAATACTAACTCCTATCATTTATTGTACCAGACAGCATTCCTAGGAGGGAAAGAGGAGGCGATGGAGTTAAAGAACTGCGACGCCTCGAATCTAGGATAATTATTAAATATCATACGATTCAACCAGTGGGCCATAACAGTGATGAGGTCTTATCTGTACATCTTGGTTGATAATTTTACTGTATTACAGGAGCAGATGTTACTGAAGCCGAAGTACAAAAAATGTTTTTAACATATGTTTTTAAGTTTACAAATGTCTTTACCCCATCTTGGTCTTTTAATAATTATTGATTGTAAAATCTGAACTAATGTCTTCTATTTTGTATTAATTTTGTATAGTATATTTGTTTACAGATTTCGGACATGCCTTGAGCAAGTGGAAAGCAAACTTGAGCACAATATCTGACTATTTACTAACCAAAATGATGGTTTTCTATTTTTTCTGTTTCATTATAGTTCAATGAACGAGTGTACTTGTTGCCTGAGATCAATATCAGGGGCATAGTATTCACATTAATGTATAATTGAGACATAGATCCAACATGATAGTCTAACGCATAAACTGTTCCCACCACTGTAACTTGACATCTTGAAATATAACGTGGAGCTGATCCTAAGACTATTCTATAATGATAAGATTATCAACGAATTCGGTTGATTAGACCTGGAACTATACGCTATACTTTCTTTAACTTGGTCTTTGCCCACTAGGGCTTGATATTTTTTGGACCCCTTTCGTATTATATTTTTATTTGCAATTTCTGGCATGCAAGTTTTAAGCCATGTAAAGGAAGTGACTTTTAAGTAAAGATGACTGCCTCCTTCAAAATCTGTGGTCATATGCCGGGAGTCTTACTTTCAACATTGCACTCAATATACAAATATTTCACTATCAGCAAAGGGCTGACACAGAAAGAAAATCCAGAAGAAAAAATCAGAAAAACGAACTCATTTAACATACCATGGATCTGAAAATTAGCATAGTGAAGCCATAACTACAAGTTATTGCAGCACTGATGACATTTTCCTATAGTGGACGAGGGGTAGTGATATAAAAATTAGAGTGTAATAATTCAATAATTTAATGAGTATATGCAGGTATTGCACAGCTTCTGACGTATCACACATATATTTCGGTGGGTTGTCTCCGGTCAACAGAGAATCATATACATTCACAGGGTTTGATGCAAAAGCATCGACTTAAGTCTCATCATTGTAAGGTCAATTAATTAATTTCTTGGAGCTTTGCAAAAATAGCGTGCTTTTGCAGCAGCAAGACTAATTTCATGTTTTTGGAGCTTTGAAAATTGTCAAATCAAATAAAGAAATGCCAGAGTACTCAGTAAACCAGCTATCCTTTGTCAAAGTTTGCATTGCTGCTCGTCAAGAGAAGTGCACTCATTGGTGACCTTCCTGGAAAGCCAACACTTGCCATTCGAATGTACACAGAGTAGCAGCAGCGAAATTCTCAAAGTCATAATCATTTTCATCTAAAAGAGGAATAGAGACCTGAGGGAGGGATATCTACCCAGCCAAACAGAGTCCTGAGGGAGGAATAACTACCCAGCCTAAGAGAGTCCTGAGGGAGGGATATATACCAAGCCTAAGAGAGTCCCGAGGGAGGGATATCTACCCAGGCTAAGAAACTCCCAATCAAGGGATATCTACCCAGCCAAACAGAGTCCTGAGGGAGGGATATCTACACAGCCAAACAATGTCCCGAAAGAGGAATAACTACCCAGCCTAAGAGAGTTCTGAGGGAGAGAGATCTACCCAGCCTAAGAGAGTACAGAGGGAGGGATATCTACCCAGCCTAAGAGAGTCCTGAGGGAGGGATATCTACCCAGCCAAACAGAGTCCTTAGGGAGGAATAACTACCCAGCCTAAGAGAGTCCTGAGGGGGGGATATCTACCCAGCCTAAGAGATTCCAGAGGGAGGAATAACTACCTAGCCTAAGAGAGTCCTCAGGGAGGGATAGCTACCCAGCCTAAGAGAGTCCTGAGGGAGGGATATCTACCCAGCCAAACAGAGACCTGAGGGAGGAGTAACTATCCAGCCTAAAAGAGTCCTGAGGGAGGGATATCTACTGAGCCTAAGAGAGTCCCGAGGGAGGGATTTCAACCCAGGCTAAGAAACTCCCAAGGGGGGATATCTACCCAGCCTAAGAGAGTCCTGAGGGAGGGATATCTACCCAGTCTAAGAGAGTCCCGAGGGAGAGATATCTACCCAGCCTAAGAGAGTCCTGAGGGAAGGATATCTACCCAGCCAAACAGAGTCCTGAGGGAGGAATAACTACCCAGCCTAAGAGAGTCCTGAGGGAGGGATATCTCCCCAGCCTAAGACAGTCCCGAGGGAGGCATGTCTACCCAGGCTAAGAAATTTCTGAGGGAGGGATATCTACCCAGGCTAAGAAACTTGAGAGGGAGGGATAACTACCCAGCCTAAGAGAGTCCTGAGGGAGGGATATCTACCCAGTCTAAGAGAGTCCTGAGGGAGGGATATCTGCCCAGCCAAACAGAGTCCTGACGGAGGAATAACTACCCACCCTAAGAGAGTCCTGAGGGAGGGATATCTACCCAGCCTAAGAGAGTCCCGAGGGAGGGATATCTGCCCAGCCTAAGAAAGTCCTGAGGGAGGGATATCTACCCAGCCTAATAGAATCCTGAGGGAGGGATATATACCCAGCCAAACAGAGTCCTGAGGGAGGGATATCTATCCAGGCTAAGACACTCCTGAGGGAGGGATATCTACCCAGCCTAAGAGAGTCCTGAGGGAGGGATATCTACCCAGCCTAAGAGAGTCCTGAGGGAGGGATATCTACCCAGCCCAAGAGAGTCCTGAGGGAGGAATATCTACCCAGACTAAGAGAGTCCTGGGGGAGGGATATCTACCCAGCCTAAGAGAGCCCTGAACAGAGTGTTCCTAGGGACCGAAGACCTTCCCTCTGCTAATATCTTTGCATCCTTCTCTAGACACATCCACTTTCATCATGTCTTAGGTCGGGCAGAATGTTACTGGGGCTGATCAGTTCTAGCCTGCCATAGCGCAGCACTCACTTTCCGCTGGGTTTCCATCTCCACAACATAGGCCAAGCATAGGCCAAGCATAGTCCACACACTGACGAGATAGCTCGCCCATGTCTCAAAACACCAATACATTGTCAGCTCAGTGCTGCATTCCCCCTTACTTCAATATGAACAATGCCAATAGTTGCCAAGTCAGCAACTGTACAAATAACCACAGAAACATGTGCAGAAGAAAACACCCAAATTCAGACACTGACTAGTAGCGTTCACTTCAATGCCATATTTTATTAACTCATTGAGACATTAGGGAAAGGAACTACATGCATTCAAATCACTCTTGGCCCTGCCTCGATGGTGGCAGCCCAGGTATAAACTGCTTGGCCATTTTGTAAATGTAAATGTAAATGTATTTCGATTTATAATAGCGCACGAATCACCCAGGGGTCTCAAGGCGCTTGCTTAGGGAACCCGTCCTGGTATTCCCCTGTGAGATATCCCGGCAGGGTATTCACAAGGTGAAAGCCAGGCATCCCGCCGCGAGGGGCCGTAGTGGAGATTAAGCAAGCTATTGCCCAGAGTCGCAGAGTGTGACCCCGTGAGTCGAGTAGGCACCGGAGCGAGAATTGTCGAGTCCGTGGAATTTTTGAGCCAGAGACCCGCCAAGACGGGGAATCGAACCCCGGTCCACGGCTGATCTCAGCTTCCGGGTCTGCCGCCTCTAACCACTGAGCCACGCTTCTCCACCGCTTTTTCCACTGAAAGGCAACACAAGCATCCCCAGGCAGTTTTCAGCCAAATCTGTCTTTGTAGGTGATGACCAACTTCAGACCATAGAGTACCACCAATTTGCATATGTTTATCCTTCTCCAAAACAGAAAAGAGAGCTGAACAAATGATGAAATAGTATGAAAACTGAAGTGGTACCAGTAGTTATGGTTACAATACATTAACACATTCCATGGTTTTGTTCTGCTCAGTCAGTCACTCCAAGTGTGACTACTATTTCCAGATTTGCATCTTGACACTCATTGTGCCAATCCGAAGGACTCAGATGGTCTATATGACTTGTGTTCACTTTTATAATGGACAGAGACCAGCAAATCAGGCTGCACTGTTTTGTTTTAGGGAGCGCCAAGTCATTTTCTTAACATAGTATTGGCAGTATGAGCAAAAACACAATGGAATTCCACCCATCACATTTTTTGTTCTTTCACAGTTTTCCTTAGTGTAGGGATATGAGACATGCATAGTTAAGGACAAAGCAAATGATGGCCTATCACGTCCAAGTATTTTAGAAAGGATATCAGTCTGATGAACCAAATTAAGAAATCCCACTGTTAGTAAAACAGAACATGGCAAAAGGGAAATAAGCCCCACAAAAGCATTGAATGAATTTTTTTTGGGGGGAATACCTCTTTTTCTGTTTGATAGTCTCGACAGCAGGTGCTTCTGCATGTGGTGATAATCAGTTTTGAGATGTGCATTTTAATATGTCTATCCTAATGCTAATATGCAGGGCTATGTGTGATGGCCAAGTATAGCAGAGCATATAGAGTCATACCTTTTTCACAGTTTATTTTAAGCATTGGCATATCATAGATGTATGAGCACACAACATATGGGATTCCATGGCTGTAAATTCAGATGGAGCACATGTAAGCAGTGCACAACGGTTTCTGCGACACAGGCTCCGAACAGGGATCAACTGCAATCACAGCAAGAGGGGCATCGATGGATTCTTTGGTATATCGTCATCTGGAAAATGGATGATCCCCGGGACTGGAGAAGGATTACACTTATGATACTTTTTCTAGATGTTTCTAGAAGCAAAGAGGTTGGTTTTCTAGACCCTTTCGCATGAAGGACTCTGTCAATGTGCCAATCCCAGTCAGAAACCCAAGTGTACTGCAACCAGTTCACAATCCACTGAGCAATATTTTAATGAGATGTGTTTCAGGTAATGATCAATCCCATGAGACATTACAAGAATAGTTTTTGGAAGCCCAAACCCTCTTTCATTATGAATTACGCACATTAGAACACAAGGGATACATTTTACAATTCTAAATCCTGGTCTAGTGCACATAATATGTAGTGGAACCACAAAGAAGTCAAATAAAATGACAGCAGCAGCCTTTACTAAAAGCATGAATAAAATGAACCACTCCAACATCATTGTTATTATAAATTTATAGCAATCCTACCATCGTTTCACCACTTGTAAGTGCTAATCTAATTCTAGTACAGTGGAAAATAAAATCTATTTCAAGTTTCAGAGATGATACACCCCTATATACCAGTTTGAACAATGTAGTTTATGTTTAATGCAATAGCAAGGTCAACTATTCTAATCTCACACGGTCAGTTGCACTGATAAGTCATCTAGCAAAAAGCTCAGTGCCTCTCATCCTGGTAGCCTTCCAATGGAACCGGAGGTATGATCCTGTAGAATGTATGACGTTACATCGCATACATTCACAACGCAGTAGTTTACATCACGTTTGTTACAACACAAGTCATTACAGCGACTTGTGCTAGAGTCGCTGGACTCAGGAATAGTATGATTTACTATTCCAACTCCAGTGTGTAGAACAGTAGAGAAGGTGTTGGAATAGTAAATCATACTATTCCTTAGTGTAGAGAGCCATCCAGTGCAAGTCATTGTAACGACTTGCGTTGCAATGACGCGTTGTAAAGCTATCGCGGTGTAACAACCGCATTGTAAAGGTCGTTCTCCGATCCTGTATGGCCTGTCCCAGTGTCGCATGGCATGATGATTCCCTTCCCCTCTACCCTTCACTCTCTGTTATCAATTTTATTATCATATTTCATTGTTGTTAAAATTCTTAGCAAAAACAATAACAGAAAGTATTTTCACTTATTTTAATTCTGAGAGACTATAGGGCATATTTACAAGCCCATATCGTCACGGGATTGCCACTCTTAGTGACGTTCCTTTGGCGATATGGGCTACTCCTTATTTACAAGGCAGCGTTAAGCCACTTAACGCGGCTTAAAGCTGCCTTGTAAATAAGGCCCCATTTCACGCTATACTTAGTGTGAAAAGAGCGGGCAATGGGTGTTGTGGTGGGCGTTCCCCTGCAACACACATTGATTTTGAGGCTGCTCCATTTTTACAAGGGCCATGTAAATATTGGGCAATCCCAAAATGAAGACCAGGGAAAACATGGTCTTAAACAGGCGCAACGAGGAGAAATGTTTAATTTCTCCTAGTTTTTGCTGTTTCTATCTGTGCTGCATTGTGCAGCACACATAGAAACAACAAAAGGCCCTTTATTGTTTATGTGCAGGAAGGTAAATCATAGTGAAAATATATTCACATATTCTTGATTATCACATTGCAAAATATAATAATATAAAGTAAATGTGAGTTGCATTAATGAGATCTATTAGTTATTGATTGATTAACTGGCACATGTAACTCAAACTAGGATTACCCAGAATGAAAAAGGCATAATATTTATAAGAGTTAGAAGGCCCTGAGTGAAGAATTTGACAAGTCTGTCAAGGTGGGGCCATTAACTGAGTGACAATGCTTCTTTGTATATTAGATATTGTGTCTATAAAGATATTTTGTATCCTGATGTTGAGTTTGTGGTTATACTGGAGACTCAACTTGTAAGGGTTTAAGGCAAGTCTAAATGACATGACGAGACCCTTGGGTTTTGTTCATTGTAAGTTTGATATTGGTGGGCACTGGGCAGGTTTTTCTTCCGCCTGAAAGAGGGAGGGTATTATTCCCAGATTGTGCCATTTTTGCTGTATCTTGGCTTTTTTGCTACCCTTCATTTATGCTTTCTCTTTATGTGAAGAAACACCGACATTTCCCCCTAAAGCTCCTGTCCTTCTGGTGCCTGCTGGTAATGCAGCCACATAGGCTATGTCATGCTAGCCTCTTTTGTATTTCCACTGACTGAACTAGAACGTTGAATTGTGTATACAGCCTAGCACTGGAAGCAACACACTTGTGCTTCCATTGGGCCCTGAAAGCAATGAATGTGCTGTCGTCAGTACTATCACCCTCCTTTTCTGGCACCAGGCTATTCCAAATAAATCAATGTAAATTGTTTCATTATTTTAATGTGTCTATGTGTCAATTTGTCATCAATATAGTTTCATCATTAAGGCTTTGGTGTGGACTTTTAGGCAAAGTTACACAATAACATAGGGAGGAGGGCAGAATTGGCTCCTGGAGGGAGTGCTGCCAGGGGGTGAGGCAGGGCAGCCGAGGAATAGGGTGGGGGGTAGAAAACTCTGGATTATGGCTGAACGGAGGTAAGTATACAAATAAATAAATAAAACAAATTTCATTGCGCGCGCTGCATCACATTTGGCGATGCAGCGTGCACAACGAAATACGTTTTATTGAATATGTACAGCCATCCCGCAGTCTTTCTCCCCGCAGGGAATCACAACGCGGTCGTTACAACGACCACATTGTGATTCCGCATACCAATACTCCACAAGCCGGAAGAACGACTTGCTATAATTTACTATTCCAACTCCAGTCTGTGCGGACACTAGGGAAGGTGTTGGATTTTAAATCCAACACCCCCCCCCGCAAGTCATTTTTCCGGCTTGCGGAGTAATGGTATGCGGAATCACAACGCGGTCGTTTGTTATGACCGCGTTGTGATTTCCTGCGGGGAGAAAGTTTCGGGGTAAACATTGTTTACCCATTTTATTTATTTGTATACTTACCTCAGTTCGGCCATAATCCGGAGTTTACTGATTTCCCCACCCTGCCCCTCCCCCGCCCTGCGTCACCGCCCGACAGCACTTTCATCCAGGAGCCGCTACTGGAGGAGGGTTGTGCTCAATATCATGTAAGAGAGGATTCTCGTGGAAGAAGATAGCTGGAAGAAAAGGCCAAAGTGCTCATAAGGAGAGATGCAATCAGTGGGAAGTGGATGTACGCTTGTGTGTAGTCCTCATCTGCTTGGATAGTCTGTGATCAAACGTTCACATTCCTCCCTTAGCAATTTGTGTGTAAAATTCAAGTACGCCCAGTGAAGGGGAGAGCAACACAGTGGATGGCTTGAGTAAAGAAAGAGAGTTAAGAAATGTACTTTGTCCTGCTAAGTAGGCAAGTCACCCTTGGGTTACATATTACTAGGTTATTACGGCTGAAATATTTACTGGACTGATAAAATATTCGGCATAGAATGTGGTCAGCCCTTGTATGCCGGTCAGCAAATGGTAGGGCACCAGAGTATTGAAAGCAAGTAATAGACTGACAGAAATATTGTACCCTAAATAATATTTACTAAAATATTGCCTCAATGGAGTTAATAAAAGAAAACCTGCACCCAGTGGGGCGATAATATTGCAAATCATATTTCTATCAGACATTGTTTTTGCTATTGGTATTCTGACAAACAACTTAGTAAAGAGCACCAAACCAAAGGTCAGAAGAGAAAGTTGGCATTTAAAGTATACAGCAGACTAAAGGGATTCATGAAGGGTGAGGCTTTAAGAGGGAGCAAGTGGGCATTTGGTGATTTAATTAATTGATAAAGCTGTAGGGGAGAGAATTTTAAATACGTAAAATTATACTTTCCATTGGTAAAGGCAAGCTTTAATCTCTCTAATAGGCCTCGGTGGCTTGTTGCATCTTTGACACTAAGGGTCACTTTAGGATCATTTTGCTAAGGTACAAAAATTAAATTATTAATAGAGGTGGGTGACTACCCACCTTAAGGAATAAACACCACCCCTGATAGTGAGATTCCTAAAGTCACTAAATTAATCCAAGTCCAACACCCTGGTAGCTATGGCAAGGAGCAGATAGGTTTCATTTAGGGCAATGTTTAAAATATTTATGCAGCACCAAAACAGTAATGATATGAAAATGAAAAACAATAAAAATCCCACTAAATTAAAAAAATAGAGTAAACCTTAAAAAACAAAATGACATCTAAATGACAAAATGCAATAAGAGGAACTAGAAATATATATATATTTTTAACTTTTAGGTAGAAATAGCGCAAAAAGCACAAAGCAACAATGGTAGTCAGTGGTCACTGTAGGCATGGACCTAGGCACAATTAGAAGTTGACCACGAAAGAGTGTGGGTTGACTACACCGATCAGGTTCATCTGTGTCACAGATATGTCCTTCTCACTTAGGACTTGATTTAGATTTTGGCGGGATTCCCGTTGTCTATCCATGGTGGTGGTTACAAGTACTCCATCAAACAGATGGAGTCCAGCATGCCACATTTAGATTTTGGCTGGTTGAATCGCCATCTGCATCAACAGACTGTTTTCCATTGCATAAGCGGTGCCTCTCTGCCGATGGGCAGGACTTCTCTGCCGGCTAACAGTACTCTGTTGCCGTGAGGCCAGTGGTTTTGCGCCAAGCCTATATAGCATGAGTTGTCTTAGCGGCGGATTCTTGACAGAGTAAGTCCCTGGTGGAGTGGAGAATGGTAAGTACTATTTATTAATGTGTCAATACACATATATGTTGTGTTTGCTTAAAAAATAAATGTAGGTAATGTGTTATGTCTCTTTTTTACATATTGCTTAGCACTCAAACAACACACATTCTATTGAATGCACGCCCACAGGCACCACAAGCACTACACCCACAAGCGCCACTACCACATAATTTTTTTAAAGTGTCAATACAGGTGTGTTCATTTTACCTTGATAAGTTGTAAAATGAACACTAATGCATTACACATTAGATAAAAAAATGCATGTAAAAATGCACAAGGCTAAAGCAATTGTCAATATATGATTCATAGTAAGACAAGTTTCAATGAAGATTACCTTAGATCCCAGTGATAACGGAGTTGATTAGCATCATGGTCAAGTAGAAGCAACAAATGAAGGACCTGGAAAATGGAGTTCAAGACTAAAACGGAAGTGGGTAACAAAAAATAGGTTACTTGTCTACTTTATTTCCTTTAATTCCGCCAACTCGAAGTAGGAGGGATCCCGCCAAGATCTAAATGAGGCCCTTAATCCTTTAAGTCCCAATCCCCCACAGGAGTACACTCCTCAAGTCCCCCAGGACCTGAGGGGAAGCACTTAGAGACTCATAGGGTGACGGGCAGAGGTCAACAGCAGTGTCCAGTACAGGTCCAGTTGCTACTGCTCAGCTGGGCAGTTGCAGGAAAGGACACTTGTAGCTTATTGTATCAATGTAGCTTGAATAAGAAGTCTGATTTATGATGCTTAGAGACCACTACTTTGTTCTGGATACACGAGGGAACAGGTCTTCCTCAGGTCCAGGAGTGTTTTGAAATGGGTGCCCGGAGGTGCCACATTTATTCCTGGCACTAGCTAGTTGGCTGGAATGCCTCCTGGACATGCCCTAACCAATGGTATAAAGGTTTCTGGGACCAACCCTAGCCCCTTTAGGCATTTTCAAGATAGCTAAATATTTCAGCCACACTAAATGTGGGCTCTGAGGAAATCCTAAAGAAGTGACCTCCTACATGTAACACCGAAATCCAGTTTGAGGAAGCTGCTGTACCCTCAATAAACCCAGAGACAGAATTCTGGTAAGACAAGAGCAGGATTTCTTCAGCAGCTGTCACTGTCAACTCACTTGAATCTGAGAATATTCGGGAACAAAGAGAGTCTGCCTAATCGCCTGTTGACCAATCCCTAACTCTTTTGAATATCACCACAAGTGCCAAGGGTTAATCCCCAGGAGAAAAGCGGAACTGAAAAAGAGAGAGGGAGAGGTTCCCACAATGCTCAGTTGCTCGGTGTTAGAAATTGGAGTCCTGGTTGATTGAGGTATGCACCCAAGTCAGGCAGGAGCCACCGCTCTAGTCAGAGTATGCTAAATGCACACTAAAAGATAACCTGTGCTCAACCTCTGGTAGTTTGGCACAAAGCAGTCAGGCTTATCTAAAGAAGCAATGTGTATTTGTGCAACACACACACACAGTAACAACATGAATACATCACAAAAGGACTCCACACAGGTTTAGAATAAGGTTATTGTATTCTGAAAAAAGCAATACCAAAATGACAAAAATCCAATATAAGAAGATGAGATATTTAATTTAAAGGTAATAAATGCAGTAAAGCACTTAGAAGCAAGCAGCGCTAAAAAGGTTACTTTAGGTCGCGCGGGACCGGGACAAAGTCAGAGTTTGTGCCAACCTGACGGAAGCGCGGGCCAGCTACAGGACCCATGCAGGCCCCGGTGAACAAAGTACTTTTCCTAACCACAAGTAACGAAATGCATTGAAGGTAATGCATTGGTCTGATTGATGCAGGCGGGTCGATGTACCACAGTCAAGCCTTGTGATCAGGACCTCGGATCGATGCTACATCGTTGTCGAACCTCACAGACAACTCGATGCGTCAAAGTCGAACCTCGCAGTCAAGACCTGCGTTGTTATTGAGCTGTGCTGTCTCTAGATCTGTACTGCCTTGGCGTAGAACGGCACTGTGTCTGTGTGATTGGCGCAGTGGTGATGATGCATCAATTTTGTAGAAAAACAGCTGCAAAACCCACTTCTGAGGCCCAGAACTTGGAGAAGACACCTCAGGCAATGGTAGGACCCAGAGAAGATCGAGATCAGCAGGATTGTGGTAAGTCTTTTGTGTGCCTGAGACTTCAGAAAACAGGAGGCAAGCCAGTAAGCCCTTGGAGATCACTTGGAGGGAAGACAGAGTCCAGCTCTCCTTCAGCTGAGTCAGGGAGCCGCAGGCAGCAGGGCAACTAGCAGAAAAGCTGTCTGGTTCGAAAAGCAGTCCAGTTGAGTCCTTTAAGTAGCACACCAGTCCTTCTGACAGAGGTTTAGGTCAAGATACTGAAGTGTCTAATTTTAGGAAGTCAGAGACCCAGTACTTAAACCCAAAAGTTCCTTTGATGTAGGGGGTGACTTCAAAGCAGCTCTCTGAAGTGCACAAGGATCCCTTTCAACCCCGTCCTGCCTGCCAGGCTATCTGTGGAGGGTAAATTAGTACTTTGTGTGTGAACAGGACACTACTTATTGAAGTGTAAGTGTCAGCCCCTCCCATTCCTCCCTGCCCAGTAAAACCTATCAGAATACAGATCAATGCAGACAGGCTGTAACACACAAAGAGCAGTAAGTGCAGAGAAATGTCTACTTTTTAAAAGTGGCATTTTTAAAAACAGTAATGTTAAATCCAACTTCACCAGTAAGGAGGATTTATCATTACTAATCCAAATATATGAAACATGAAAAAGCTACTCTTCTCTGTTCAGGAATTACAGCTTAAAGGTGTATTTTGAAATTCCCAATGCTAGCCTTTGAGAGGACTAGGCCTCACAGTAGCGAATAATGAAATAGGCTGTTTGTCTCTAACAGGACATGCAAAATATAAAGGTGCACGTTCTACCTTTAACTTACATAGCACCCTGCCCTTAGGGTTACTAAGGGCCTATCTTAGAGGAGACTTATATGTAACAAAAGGGGTGTCTAAGGCTTGGCAAGTAGTTTTAAATGCCAAGTCGAAATGGCAGTAAACTGCACACACAGGCACTGCAGTGGCAGGCCTGAGACAGGTTGAAAAAGGCCACTTCTATTGGTGGCACAATCCGTGCTACAGCCCACAAGTAGCATTTAACTTACAGACCCTGGGCAAATGGAATACCACCTTAAAAGTAAATTAAATAGGTTGATACACCAATTACACATGTGTTTAGGGAAGAAGCACATACACTTTAGCACTGTTTAGCAGTGGTAAAGTGTTCAGAGTCCTTAAGCCAACAAATAGAGTTCAGCAAGAAGGGGAGGAGGAAGGCAAAATGTTTCGGGTGACCCTTCAGAGAGATGGCCGGTTTCCAACACTTGGGTATTGTCTGTGCTCAGGGATGATTTGTATGACTGGTAACAGCTCACATAGATTGGTGTCTCCGACTTGATATACAATGCACACCTTTGTAAAACGTTCAGCAGTCTCCACAATTGAACAGCATTTTAGACAATGTTCCCTTAAATTAGGTCATTATTTACGAGTCTCAAGATTCCAAAAGGGGTTCGGGATAAAGACATCTCACAGTGTAAAAGTCAAAATAAAAGTCCAATCATTTCACAAAGGATTCCTTGTTGGAATCACAGGAAGAAGGTTTAATGCACTGACCTTTGTCACTTGCATTCAAAGTTCAGAGATAAATCACTTTTAATCTTTGTCTGTTTCTTTACAGGAGCAGAAGCCAATACTCCAGTAGTTCCGCAGGAATTGGAGCCAGAGACCACAGTGGAGCTGGGTGCAGGCAGCCAGGGAAGTAGACGACACCCTGAAACTAGAAACTGACCCGGGGAATGGAGAAAAGGGTGTGGTAGTTTGTGAGGACTGGAACCAATTATCATGGCAGAGTTGGGCAAGAGCAGCCTAGGAGGTGGCCACCGCCGTCGAGGACAGGAGCAGTGTAGGTAAGGGAAAAAAGGAGATGGACATGAGAAATACTGAGATTCCTGCACTGGGTCCTCTCTTGGGATATTTCTGAAAGTCAAGTAGATTCTGGCAGAAAGAGTGCAGTATCTGTAGGCAACACCCAATCCAAGATGGTTGCCAAGCTTGGGAGCATTGCTAGATCTCGGACAATACAACAAGAACAGCAAGAAAGGGACAGGAAGGAGGCATTTGCAAAGCACTACTAAGAGGACTGAAAGGGTCAGGTAAAACTAGAGACAGGAGGGTTACTAAAGACCAGTAAGGGAGGGAAAAAGGGGTGGTGTCAACCTAGATGGGGAGGGGAATACCACTTACAAGGGTTTTGCGGAAGAGAATAGTAAGTGCCAGAAGGGACTCAGAAGTGTTTGGCAAATGGCACAGGAGGAGTGGTGTGCGACAGCAGCCAGATATTGGAAACCCAAGAATAGTCTTGGCATCCTTTTCCCTTTTTTTCAGGTGCCCTCCAAGTATCATGTGTGACCTAGAAGAACCATCAAGCAGGATTTGATGCTCAAGCAGGAATTGACACTTTAATGTTAAAAATGATGCTCACAGCCCTCACCCTTCTGCTGAGCTGAAAGGAGTTATCCCTGCCCATCCAGTTAATTTGTCAATCCCAGTAACCTATTGTTCAGCTCCTGGGAGGAATCTCACAACTCAATCACATCTATTCAAAGGATAATCACTGGCTGGGAGCTAACAGAGGATTAAGTTAGTCTGTGACAGTTTAGGCAGGTAAGGGCTAATTTTAAAAAGTTAGTTTTCCCTAATATTTATAAAAAATCCTGCTTCACCATTAAACTTACATTTTAATAACTGTTAGAAATAGGTATTTAATTATTTATTGCGCTAGTCCCAATCCAGAGATACAGTGTTAGGATTTTAATTTGTACTCTGATTTTCTACATAGGGCAGTTAGGCCTAACACAGTGAAAAATACCTTTTGGGTGCTAGTCACTATCAGGACATGTTAACATTGCCTTCTTTTAAATACAATGCACCCTGCCTTGTGGGCTAAAAACCTACACAGGAGTGACTAATTCATTTTTAAAGGGGGAATTTTGACCTGTCAAAAGGGTTTATTTTGACAGACCGAATAGCAGTTTTTACAATGCTAAAGTCAGGCTACAATGGCAGGCCTGAAGAAATGTTTTCACTGCCACTGTTGTGGGTGGCACAATAGATGCTGAAGTCCTGTAGCGACATTTAACTTCCAGGCCCTGAGTACACTTTCTACCATATACTAGGGACTTAGAGGCAAGTTAAATATGTCAATGCCAATTTGACTATGTTTTAAATAAGGAGCACAGACACGTTACTACTGGCAGTAGCGGCTCCTCAAAGGGAGTATTGCATTGCAGTGGGTTGGGCCGGGGGAGGGGCAGGTTGGGGGGTAGTAAACTCCGGAATGCCGCCAAACGGAGTTGAGTAAAGTAATAATTAAATCAAATTAATTACAATGCGCGCTGCATCGCCGATTTGACGTTGAAACGCACGCAATGTAATTTTATTTATTTATTTATTTATTTATTCAACTCCGTTCGGCGGCATTCTGGAGTTTACTACCCACCACCCTACCCCTCCCCCGCCCCGTCCCACCGCCCCACAGTACTCCCTCGAGGAGTCACTAGTGAACACTGGTTAGCAAGGCTACAGGAGACAAAGTACTAAAGCCATCCAAAATACGGGTCCAGCATAGGGTGTAAAATCCGAGGTGACCTCGCAGAAAAGTCAGAATTCCTACCATGAACATGTACAAAACACTTAGACACCAGAAGCAGAATTTCCTCTGAGGGGCACGAGCAATTCTTTACTACATCCCAAATGAGGGCACACACTGATGTTCACACTAAAATTACATAAATGTGAATGCAAGGACATCTGAATTAAGCTGAACAGCAAAGGAGAAAGGAAGACCATCAATGCCTCCAGTTCTGTTGCTCAATGGATGTGCTTCTGCATAGCACACACTGAAAGAACATGGTGTCCCAAGCAAGCTGGAATGACACTCAGCACCCACAAAGGCGCAGTAATGGGCAGTTGTTTCCATCCACTTGTCACATTCAGACTTTATACAATTATTACCGCATATCAAACTTAAGAGCAACAGTCAGATCTAGATTAAACCACTGAAACTGTAGCCACATGGCACTGTCATATTGAACACGGAAGTTAAGGTACTGTCTAGGCTGGGCAGGAACGACCTTGTAACAGGTACCCATAAACCTCTCCACTGACTCTTTGTCACGGACCTAACCTGATTCAAGCCAGACAGCTGGCTGTTTAAATGCTTCAACAATTTGGGGACATAATATCTGGCCAACCGGATCACCTTGTATCAACCAATTAAAACTGTATTTTTGAAACTACCATTCTCTGAGGTACTTGTCCGATCTTTACGTATTAAAAAATGGGTTAAACCACCCATTTGTTGAGCTAACAAGTATAAAGCCTGCCCCAAGAGACCAACTGGTAGTGTGTAAAATACAATGTGATACATCAATGAAATCTGAAGCAAATCGCATCAACCTTATTTTCCTGGGAATCCCCTGGGATTCAATCAGCAAACAAAAATCATAAATTTGTACCTGAAAGGCCATCTCAGAAGGCTGTGCATTTATGACCTTCTGGTATTCACAACATATTCCAGATTACCCCTGGAAAACTATGCCAGGCCCTTCTTTCCAGGCACACTTCAGTTAACATTTTGTGAATTACTGGCTACATCTGTCTATTGATATTTCAACCTGCCTAATTGGACATAGTCTACAATTACACCGGCAGAAATGCCTGAAGTTTTGTGCAATTGCACAATTTCTTTATATTTTTTTCCGTTAGGAGAAAGTCCTTAGCCTACAACCATATGAATTTGAGCATGTTCCATTCCCGTTTACAACCAGAAAAATAATGTATTCCTTCCTCAACAGCAGTAAAACTCTGACCATTTCAGAGTGGGAAGGGGTAGGGAAGGAGTTTGTGAGTATGCAAAAAAGCCCATGTTTTGGGGTGATCACAAACTTTGAAGGCTGCCATGCCAGGCAATTCCCACTCATCTCCCCTTGAGTGGAATGTAATCCTGCCAAATAGTACACCATTGTGGGGTAACATTACACATCAGTAAAATGGTTTCCCACTGTAAAGACACCTTTTGTGAATGCCTTCCAGTAGGAAACCCAGCCATATGTGTCAGACGTACACGTGCAAGTGGCTTTGTAAATCATGCCCTTGCACAGCATTTCTTCTCATGGAAAAACAAACTGGCAGCTTTTCTTCCACTGGAAAAACATGCTGAAAGTGTTCAATGTCTTGAAGAGTTATTGTGACAGCTATTATTCTCCCGAAAAAAATATTCTGTTTTACAAGGAATACAGCAATTTCTTGTGACAAAATTAAATTGGCAAGCGACTATTACTAACTTCCTGCATTTTTTGTAGTGCAAAGTAAATGGCGTGATTATACTCTTTAATTTAGTTCGTTCTGAATTATATGTTTGTCGTGTGTTGAATTATATATTTGACAATATATGCTGTTAAATGCTTGTTTTTTTTCTAAAGATGTTTTTTTCCGAAAACGATCAGAGAGCCATCACTAATGCTTGCCTGTCGATTGATATAGGAGTGGCCTGGTGGCAAAGAACACCCAGTATGAGCGGAGCACACATTGGAACAATCCCATAGTGAAAACAGACTATTGAAAAAGAGACAGTCGCACGCGGCCATCCATTTGTGAAGCTGGTGACTGCCATGTGAAACTGGTTTGATGACTATAAAGTTTGACGTTTGTGCTTCCTCTCGCTTTCCAGACAATATTTTCAGCAACCCAATTGATGCTACTTATGGCACCAGAAAAAGGAAAGTGGGCAGCTGGGTTCCTAGTAGTTTCTATCAAGAAGCATCTGTGAGAAGAAAGGGCAGACAGACTTTGAAGGTGGAATGTTGGGCCTGTATTTAGAATTCAGCTGCCCGAAGGCCAAGTAAAATTTTCAGGGTATTAACTCTGGACTGGAGAAGTTAATAAGTGGGCTGAAGCTTGGCATTTGTGAATGCACTCCTGCTCTTTCCATTTAGGACTTTATTTTCAAAAGTGCCCCAGGCTGCGATATCTTAAGGATTGTGTTGGCCTTATGCAAGACATACTTTAGGGGCCATTGTATTTTATGTCCCATTTTCTGAAGTTTCAAGCTCTATGATGCTAAACAGTATTAAATAATAAGTAAAAGGTGGAGACAGATAAAATAGACAGGTTATACAGGGAAATTCTACTTTCCCAGGAGTCCCTTGGAAGGTTGGTGGCCCTTGGCAACTGCTCACTTCACCCATGCTTTGGAGTGTCTCCGGTCTGGGATGCTTGCATAGCCCCTTCTGCAATACAGACCACGCTCACACACATGTAGAATTATTGCAATCTCAAAGTGGGTCTCTTCATTTGCATAGGGACGTGGCTACCTGCAAATGAGGAAACACTTAGGGGGTCATTAGGATGACGAGCGGACTTAGTCCGCCCGCCATCCTATCGGGACTAGGGACCGCCCGCCATAAGGGCGGGGGTCCCGTGGATGGTATTAGGATGCGGCCGCCACAGTGGCGGCCGCATCCTGCATTTATAACATTGTGGCGGGCGGTGCTCTCTGCACCGCCCGCCACAATGCCATGAATGCATGTATGCATTTGCATACACAATGCGGCAGGCACCCCCAGGTGCCTACCGCATTGTCTATGCAAATGCAGGGGGGTACCACAGGTACCCCCCATGTACACCCCCACCCCTCCTTCACATTGGGGGCCCGCAGGGGGCCCCCAAAGTGAAGACCGCATGCCTTTCCGTGGCGGCATTGCCGCCACGGAAAAGCATTGAAAACTGCCCATCATAATATGGCTGGTGGTGTCTGATAGACACCGCCACCATATTATTCCTTTTCCGCCCCGGCCACAAGGCGACCGGGGCGGAAAAGCGGCAGACGGTCTTTCCGTCCGCCGAGGTCCCCCCCGCCATACTAATATGGCGGGGGGGAAAACGAGTGTGGTGATGTCGGGCGGATTGCCTCCGCCAGGCTGGCGGTGGCTACAGCCAGCCTGGGGGGGCAATGCGCCCGACATCAAAATGGGCCCCTTAGTCTCTGCACCTGTAACATATTATAGATACAGAGCCAAAGAGGCCACCAGGAGGTACTCTGACTGTGTGACACAAAGAGATGGTGCTCAGCCAGGCTCCCCTCTGAGGGTGTTCCTTGAAAGGGGCAATGAGATCCCATTGGGCCCTCAGAAATCCCACCTCAGGTGGGTGCGGGATCTTGACCCCCTTTTGCAGCATTGCTGGCTGCAAATGTGTAAGGTGGACTGACAGCTTCATGCTGCTGATCCTCCTTCCACAAATGTGCAACCCCTAGGATGGATGGAAGTTTGCACCTGTACTGGAGACAGCACACCTGACAGACACAGTTATAGGGGCACCAAGGCACAGACTATGGCAGGGTGACCTGACCGTAATAAAGGCTAGTGTTTTGTTCATATGGATCTGCAGTATCACAACCTGGAGATGGGACTGGGATTAAGGTTGTGTTTGGGTCGGAGACTTCCAAAAAATCCTTGTACCGGTTCAGTTTTTGAGTGCGACGAAAGCCTACTTGAAACAATGGGATAGGAATATCCCAGCAACGTACCATCAAGAAGTTACAATTAAATGCAGCTCTAAGGGGTTCCTTCTGTTTATAATCTCTACTATTCATGTTATAGACTACTTTCAAAGCCTACACTCTCTCTGTTGAAGACAGTACTACTCATGTTGTAGGCTTTGTTTTTTACAGTTATTGCTACACCTGCTGCAGGTTCTGCTTCTGACACTCGTGAAGCGTACACTCATTCTCCTCCTAGTGTTGCAGACTCTGCTGCTCCTGCTGCAGGCTCTGCTTCTGACACTCCTGAAGCGTACACTCATTCTCCTCCTAGTGTTGCAGACCCAGATACTCCTGCTGCAGGCTCTGCTTCTGACACTCGTGCTGTGTACACCCATTCTCCTCCTAGTGTTGCAGACTCTGATGCTCCTGCTGCAGGCTCTGCTTCTGACACTCCTGAAGCGTACACTCATTCCCCTCCTAGTGTTGCAGACTATGATGCTCCTGCTGCAGGCTCTGATTCTGACACTCGTGCTGTGTACACTCATTCTCCTCCTAGTGTTGCAGACTCTGCCGCTCCTGCTGCAGGATTTGCTTCTAACACTTGTGAAGCATACACACATTCTCCTCCTAGTGTTGCAGGCTCTGCCGCTCCTGCTGCAGGCTCTGCTTATGACACTCATGCTGCATACACTCATTCTCCTCCTAGTTTTGCAGACTCTGCTGCTCCTGCTGCAGGCTCTGCTTCTGACACTCCTGAAGCGTACACTCATTCTCCTCCTAGTGTTGCAGGATCTGCTGCTCCTGCTACAGGCTCTGCTTCTGACACTCGTGAAGCGTACACTCATTCTCCTAGTGCTGCAGGCTCTGCTGCTCCTGCTGCAGGCTCTGCTTCTGACACTCGTGAAGCATACACTCATTCTCCTCCTAGTGTTGCAGACTCTGCTGCTCCTGCTGCAGGCTCTGCTTCTGACACTCGTGAAGCGTACACTCATTCTCCTCCTAGTGTTGCAGGCTATGCTGCTCCTGCTGCAGGTTCTGCTTCTGACACTCATGAAGCATATACTCATTCCCCTTCTAGTGTTGCAGTCTTCTGCTCTTGCTGCAGGCTCTGCTTCTGACACTCGTGCTGCATACACTCATTCTCCTCCTAGTGTTGCAGACTCGGTTGCTCCTCCTGCAGGCTCTGCTCCTGACACTCGTGCTGCATACACTCATAGTAAGCGCACAAAGTGACATTCCCTCCTCCCCAAATTACATCACCTTACTGCCCCGCTACACCCAAGAACTCTCAGAATCAAGGTATGTGGTCACGGCGTAGCCTATTATTCACATCAAACCAAGTAATTCAGCACATGCCATTACCAGAGAAAAGCATCCTTCCTTGATATATAACCATTATTCACAGCTTCACTTTTCTCAGCATCAACATGTCAACGGCAGTAAGGAAAATAGGGACAACATTACACTTGGCCATACATTTGAACTTGGCCGTCTCGACCCACATCTTCCACTCAGCTGTGCACGTTGCGCCGTCAGGCCCCAACGCGCTGCAGCCAGCAGTTGCATTACTTGACAACCTGGGCACAGCATACCGCACCGGCCCACCGGGGTACCTGAACACAGCCAGCCTCCCCAAAATTCTAATCAGTCCGTACATTGTGGGTTAGGGCAGTAGAGTCCAGGACCACCGTCAGGTCCGTCCCTCCTCCCTGCCTACCCAGTGCACATGTGGAATCTACCCCCTCCTGAGTTCCATGGAATGGTTGCACTTCCATTGTTGTGCATCCCCCTTTGTTGTTAACTGTCAGTGCTCCACCACAGGGTGAGAAGCTCCCCAGCGTGCTCATCCTCCCCCCCTGACGCTGACTGTGTACTCTGCTGAACACATTGTGCCCGCAGGCCACAACTCCCAGAAACCACCCTTAAATAGCCTGCTAAGCTTTGTTTCTTCCTAACGGCATCAGTTTGCCCAGCCCTTCTTTATCCAGCCCCTCTTCTCAGGGCCAAACCCCGGAGGAGGCTCAGCCCCGTGGCACTACTAAGGGCACCCCTCCGCTAAGCGCGGGGGGCGCCTGCTCATTCTCCTCTTAGTGTTACAGACTCTGCTGCTTCTGTTGTAGGCTTGTTACTGCTACAGCCTATACTGCTCACTTATCTTTCCTTTTCAGCAACCCAAACCAGTTAGTCCAAATGGCATCACCAAGGCAATAATACAGTGATGCCTTTAGATATGTAACCAGGGTATGCTGCTCACAGAAACTAGAATCTTTAGAATGAGAACGAGAATCCAATTCTTTAAAAGAAAATGAAAGTATTGACAGAGATTTGCAAATCTAGCTGAACAAACTTTTATGTTTTAAAATCACAAACATTCCCAGTTGGATGTCTTGAAAGCTACGCCAAGTTCAGGATTCCAGGGGTACTACTAGGAAAGTCATGTGACACATCCTGTTCCCGCTGTACCACATTCTACGTAGCCTAGAGTTGCGCACAGGGGCAATGAATGCTGCTATGCAAATCCACACTGTTGTACTTTTTTTCTATAGGGAAAACATATTTTTCTTTTGAGACAGCCATTGCCCCATGCCCGCAGGAGACCAGTGCTGTACCATTCCTCTTCATTTCCCGTGAGTAACCCCAGCCGTGGGCTGCAGTCCTTTACAACCATGTCCAGGGTTGGAATGGGACCTATTTAGGAGTGTGAGTGCTCATACATGTAGGTGGGCATTCACAAATGTACAAGGCAAATGATGGACTTGTGGCAGACAAATCCATCATAGTAACACGTTTATGTCTGCCAGGAATGCTTTTGTGAATTTCTGGCAGCTGTAAATCAGATGTTTTCGGATAGAAGCTTACGTTAATGGCATGAAGTCCTTTTTAGAATAGGGCCCATGATTTGGTTTCATGACTCAAGATTGTCAGAACCTCTCTTATCCATTATCATTTTCTGAAACTCTGCTTAGCTGCAGCAACATAACAAAAACACCGGATTCTGAGCCAATGAAAGTCAGACAATCGTTAGAAGACTTTACGAATGTCATACCTGAACTGTTTGGTCCTTAAAGGAATTCTGGGATTTCGGAACTCAACCCATCAGTAAGTGTTCAGAACATTATATAAGCACATATCGACACACATTGAGTCATTGGAAAAACGGGGTCAGCAGTAATTAATGTCACTCACAATTGTATTACATTGGTTTTTATGCGTTTTCTTTAACTCTTTCAAGACCTACATTTCCCTATGAAAAGAATCTCGCGGTGACCTTGAGCGTTGTGCCGTCATAATTTCTATAATGTGGGAGATGTTGGTTCTGTTGGGTACAGAATGGATTATTGGTTTACTGAATAATAGCCAATAAAAACAATCAACAGTACTCCAACCTTTTAGTAATAATGAATGAAAAGGGAAAAAATAGAAAACAAAAGGAATGAATAAAAAAACACACCAGAATTAAATCAATTTAAAAAGTCTGTATTTAAGGAAAGATCCATATATTCTTAACATTGTATAGTGTTGAGATGACATTAGAAGGCTGTCAGAGTTCATGAACATACAATTAGTTCCAACGGTGCAAGTGATATGGTGAAAGAAGTGCAAAAAAAGTGCTAAAGGTGAACAAGATATGTACAGTGATATACGAATTGTTGAAATTGTTCATTCAAAGGACATCTATCCCTTGACACATAAAGCTCCGCACTGCTTGGGATTTTGAATTTCTATTTCATGTGGGGCGGAGAGAGTAGGGTCAGGCTTATCACAGGCACGTCGACGTTTCGACCTAATGAGGTGCGTGATTGGGTAATAGGCACGGCGGGTCTTCCTCAGGACAATGTGATACAAGGGACAGCCAGAATAAATTAAAGAAACGTATTCAGGGAATGGTCCACCATGGGTTGGATTCAAAGTAAGGTCATAGATGGTGATGAATCGCATCAATGGGACTGCATAGTTGTGTAGCTAACTGGCTATGCTCGGAAAATGAAAGGCCATCTATGACCTTACTTTGAGTCCAAACCACGTGGCGTGGTAAGAGAAATGACACGTAAACCACTTGTTGGAGTCAGCCCAGGATGGGCAGTGAAAGAGCGCCTTGATAAGCTATGTGGCTGCTGAATGCGGAGAGTCAATAATTCGTTCCGAAACAATGTGAGCTTAGTTTTGACACATGGCAAGGTTTGCCGAGACCGAATTCATGGGCCAGAATCAGTTGTGAAAGCATCTTTGTCCCAGCGCCCATCAGTCCGCAAGACCCCAGTGATTTAGTTTAGTGCACACTTCCCGTAAGTTGGCAGGGACACCGCCAGGAGATGACAGCGCCTTGAGATCCTTATGGGTGAGTAACCACACTCTATAACAACACTGAATGATTGATTGATTAAAAGGTCACCACAGGTTGCACAGACAGGATGAATCCCTTGGTGATCTCGCAGTAGGTAGTTCCATGCCTTGGAAGCTTCTTGGGTTATTCCCTTCTCACTGCACCACCCTGGCCACTAAATGGAGCGCTCTTTCAGAGATGATGTGGAGAGAGCAAAGAATGACCTTCCTTACAGTAGGGTCATGTGTCTGGGTAGTGGTAGTGATACCTCAATCTTAGGCAGGCTCTTTCCTTCCGGCAGCAGGTCCTCGTGCATTAACTTCATAGTTCCTGATGCTAGAAGGGCTCTAAGTGAATGTAGGTAGGCGCTCAGCTCCCAGGGCAGTCTACCTCATTTTTGCTCATATTCAAGCATCTGCAGGCTTTACGTAATCATACTTGCATACAAGGAAACCAGCATCCAGTCCCCTGGCTAATCCATTCTCTTGCCTAGATACAGGCTTACAGTAACCCATGTTAAAACATGATTCACTTTGAGTGAACCCATCTCAGCTGAGTCAAGTAACCTACTAACAAACCATATGATAACAAAGATATGGAGCATCTGCCAGATAATTTATGACACAAGACACCTGTGCGGGAAAACATATTAGGTTCTTCAGACATGGTAAAATCATAAGAAGAAAGGCTTAGGGCAGCCGTGACACAAACCTTTTATTCTTCAACCTGCCCGTGGTTCCAAACTAAGTAACGACAAGTTCTTATTTTTATATTGGATTTTTCAGTACATAACAGTTAATTATAAATATAAATATTATAATAATAAATAAGCCATATTCATGTAGAGAACTGTACTACCTCTCCACTAGTTGCCATAAAAAGAAAATGGGAAATTGGGTGTAACCCAAATAAGTGTGTGCACATACGTGCTGAATGATCATCACTGTAAAATATACTGTTTTGTAACCATCTTTTGTTGATATTTCTATGCGCCGTCTATTTCGCTGTTTCTTCAAATTTTTTCACGTATCACTAGTGCTGTTCACTTCCTGACCGAGCACGTATATGCACACACTTATTTGGGTTACACACACATGCATTGAAAATAGTGCTGATATAACTATTGATGTATATTAAGCTTATAAATACAGACCGCTGTATGTATTGAAAGAAAATCCTTGTTTGTCTCCCCTTTTTTTGGTGCTTCTGTAATTTACATGTTTTACTTTATAAATCTGTCTATTTAAATGTGGCCTGTTGAGACATTGTAGCTTGTTATAATTGACCTACTCTGATCTCAACTGGGTTCATGGGTCTACGCCTGTAGTCTTCCTTGTTACTGCTTGTCTATGACACTGCCCAGGTTGGTGAAGGCCCAAACTTCTTCCATTGCCTCACCTGTAAGAGTGACTGCAGTTGTTCTGGCCATTTTAACCTTCGGGATCTTGGCTTTTTCCCCTGTGGATGTTGAGGCCAAGTGTGCTGATGTGGCTGCCAATTTGTCGGTCTTCTCTTGCACCTCCCGATGGGTATAGCACAGAAGGGCGAGGACATCTGCAAAGTCCAGGTCATGGAGCAGCATCCCAGGTGTCCACTGGATTGTATTTCTTCTCATTGCTGTGGATATCTTCATGATCCAGTTTATGGCCAGCAGGAAGAGAAAAGGTAAGAGCAAAAAACCCTGGTGGACTCCAGTCCTCATTTTGAAGGATTCCGTGAGTTGGCCTCCATGAACTATTTTACAGGTTTTTCCCTTGTAAGAGCACCTGATAATTGTTATACGCTTATCTGGCACACTGCAGTGGCTGAAGACTTTCCAAAGGGTCTCTCTGGCCACGCTGTCAAATGCATCTCATAGTCAATAAAGTTGACATAGAGGGGGGAGTTTCATACCATTGACTGCTCAATGATGATGTGCAGTGTTGTAATCTAGTCTGTGCAGGATCTATCTTTGCAGAAGCCAGCTTGTTGGTCTCATAAGTGAGCGTCGACTTGTTCCTTCATTCGGTTCAGGATTAGTCGGTTTAACACTTTGCCTGGGGTTTATGGAAGAGTTATTTTATCCCTGTGTAGTTTGCACAGTTACTCAGGTAACCTCTCTTGGGAATCTTCATCAGATATTTCTCCTTCCAGTCTGATGGCACATTTCCATCTTTCCAGATACTTCCAAACATGGGTTAGAGCCTGTCTATTGATGTTTCACTGTCAGAGCTATTGGTTTTGTCCATTCTAGTTAGTTTTTTGCATTTTAATCACCGCATCATTCTAAATGAATCTTTTAAGGGAATGTGTGAAGGTTTTATGAATAAATGTTAATTTAGGACAAGCAAAGGTAACCATAACTTAACTTTACCAAAGTGTGTTTACAGTTATTTTTTTATGATATTCAGCTGCAAGCCCCCATCCCATCCCAACCAGCTTCACATTGTTTTAGGCTCTGGGTGCAGGGCTTGTCCTTAGACCAGGCTCTACCTCCAGATGCTGTGCCACCACAACCAGCTACAGATGACCTTTGTCCATGTGCAGCAAGCTCTTGGTGGAGGGTTCTGACGTCTGCTATGTGCAACAGACTCTGGTTATAGGGACTCACCTTTCTTAAGGGCCTGCATATAGCCCCTGTGCCACCAGAACTAATTGGGAAATGTCTTTGTTCATGTGCAGTGGGCTTTCTGTAGTCTCCACTCACCGAGACCAGGTGTACATGGCCAGATGTGGATTTTATTTATTATCCCTGAAAATCATTGTGAGCGTGATAAAAATAATTAATTTTAAAGTGTAACTAAAACATTTTTCAACAACTATATATGCTTTCCACCCCTCTGAGCACTTCTTTCACTGTCTCTACAGCCAAATAAAACTAATCATGACAACCGGCCCCTGAAGATGTTTTTTTGCATGCAAAAATTACACTTTCAACCACCGATCATAGCAATTCAAATTAAATTGACACAAATGGTAATTTTGCAACTGCATTCCGATTTTCAAGATATATCTACACTGATTGCCTCTTTTCAGCGCTTGTTAAAAATCTTGCAATGGACTAGGCTGCTTCAGTTTGTTAAGTGTGGTGAAAATATGTCACACTGTCTTTTCTTAGGTGGGGCACTTTTTAGGTCGAGCCTAGAGCAGCGTGCATGCGCTGCTCTGGCGAGACTTATAGCAAGGGGGCTTCAAAAAGCTCACCTCTCGTGCATGTGGCCTATTGCTTGCGGTTACCCGCACAGGCACCATCTGTTTTGAATTATCGTGCCCAGACGCGTTCACAATAATACAAGACAGATGGCCTGGTGCTCGCTCTCACGCGCACCACTCGAGGCACGCTGCATTCCTTGAATTCCTTGGTTTTTAACTTTCAGCGCGAGGCTACACATCCTGGCGCTTTCAATTTTGTTCGCGGCCTCTTGCTGTTATTGCGATCTCCCTTGCTCAGTCACTTCTAAGAGTGTGTGTTTGAATACTAAACTTCGTATTGACCGTCTGTAGGCTCAGGGGCTTTAATACCTGCCCATTACCACTAGACGATGTATTTTATAATACCCTTATTAAATTTCTTCTGCTGAGACCGTTTCACCTGGGGCTGCTGGCCTGCTTATTTGAGATCTGCACCTCGTCTTAAAAAAAATGACTTGGTGAATGTTTTAGTCATGAATTAGACATAAATATGTATGTATATATGTGTGGGACTATTAATACATGTTTCAGCGACACACCATTCCAAGCCTCTACGTTTCTTTTATGAATCCTATTTTCAAGATGTGATAGACCAAATGGTTACGTTGTACCACTCCAAGACTACAAGTCCGAGAATGCACTGATATGGTGACTGAGCATGACCCAGAAACAATTTGCGTTCTTGTACCATACAGTCAAATGATTCTCCCACACATCAATGTTTGTTGGACGTGCTGCTGCAATGAACACATTTAATTCATGTCATTTTATGGTGACAATTCAGTACTCTGAAGCTATTGGAACTATCGAGAACTTTACTCTGATACACTACAATATTTAGCATCAGTCATGGTCTATCTTTAGCGGAATGGACTAAAACCAATATCAGTCTGTCAAACTAACCAAAAGAAATTCTGATTCCTCTATTAAACCGTGCCTCGATTAATACACTTAGCACTCAAGTCTCAGCATCAGAAGTGAATAGTTCCAGTTTTAATTCAGCAGGTTTAAGAGCTGAGGTACATCTTCAAAGTATGTTTAAGAGAGTACATACTTCAATACCTTAGATCATGGACACTGTAACCAGTCCTTGGTTTTCTTATGACAACTCAATGCATGCTGGGTGTTCTACTCTTGGTGCACTTCCAGTTCAATAGTTAGACTGAAATACCGGAAATAAGAGACTTATAGGTGAAAAGCCCAGGACTGGCAGCAGTGTGTGTGATGACATGGAGCAAGGTGGCCACACTAGGTGTGAAAAGTATTCTACAGTGCCTTGTGTATTGTGCTGACAATCTCAAATTGGTCATAGATGCATCTCAACAGATAGCGAGATTACCTCAAGGCTACTGTATTGCATTCAACTAGCCCTGTGCTTAATTTGAGCTGGTGGTTGCCGGTGGGATGGTTATTTTAGACCAGCGCTTACCCAGAGCAAGAGATGAACAAGCATTGGCATAGCCAATAGGTCTTGCCTTTGGGACCTTATAAGTGTTTGACCATGCACCACTTAATGCTGTTGCACCAAGGATATTGTGCTGGATAATTAAACACTTATAAGGTCCCAGAGGCGAGACCTATTGGCTATGACAATGCTTGTTTCCCTGTGGGAATGAAAAGGGGCTAAAGCGCTTTTGGGGGCCCTGATCTCTTTTGCCCTGCATGATTGTTCTTCATTAAAGTCTGCAGAATCGAGTGGGTGGCCCTAATTCAAACTTTTGAAACGCTTAATCAAATGGTGTAACTACTATTCAAGATTTTAAAAATGCATTTCCTGTGAAGAGTGCATTGTAACTGGAGATATTGATAAATATGTAATATATATATATTAAAATTGTTATCATGTACCAAATACTTCCCTTTACAGGTGCCCAGTTGATTTAACTACATGAAACTGTGGTCAAGAGTTAAGACTCAAATAGACAGACGTCTTGGGAATTACCTCCGAATCATCAGGCCACATGCCCCTGGTGTAGATTTTCTACTTTGTTTTACATATGGTTTTACTCTAGTTAAACTAGTTAGTGCTAGCGATCTTCAGTCTCCACAGTTATGACACAAGACATCTGTTCTCAGCACTCTTGTACATTTCAACTTTAGGTATTGGGAAAAAGCGGATTATTGGATGAGGTGGATGGCAGTCCGCCACAAGCAATAATGCCACTATTCCTATTAGGTTCAGTAAAGATTTCAGTAACTTAAACCTGAGTGCAACCCCTGGTAGCTATGGCACAGAGCATACAGGCTTAACATTAGAAAAAGTGTAATGCATTTATTAGTACCAAAACAGCTAGAAGTCAAAGATACAACACAGTAAAAATCCCACTCCTGTGTATCAAAATAGAGAATGTTTTAATACCAAAACAACAACAAAAAATTAATGCTGACCGTGATGGAGCACAGGTTCGGATACAAGTACTAGGGTTTGGTGAAAAATTCTCTTCCGCCGGTGGAGTTTGCAAAGTTTTGCTCACTTCTGAATTCAGATTGGAAAGCGGAGGTCCACCAAAACTCTGCTAACTGCCATATAGAGGAGTATTTTATCATGTGCGGCTCACCAACGTTAAGCTGGTGAGTGCAAGTATGCGCAATTTCCAGGTACTAAAATGTCTCTCAGCGAGATTTCTCAACTTGGGCGGTCGAGGCAGGTCAGGACAATTTGCGTTGAGAAAGCTGCCACTTGAGTAGAAAATCTACTCAAGCAGGAAAAAGAAGCAGTACTGTCTGGTGCCGTTCGTGTTGATTTTACAGCATGGAACAAGGTTCCGCCGCCAAAAATCAATGTGAGGTGCTGAATTTCGCTTGCTTGAGGAACTCTGCAGAGTTTTTATGTAACTCTGCAGAATATTTCAGAGTGAAACTTTGCAAGACCCACCCTCCGCTAACAAGGACCAGGTCCATCCCAGTGGAAGAATTACCTTTTCAACCTTAACAGCCTTCAATTAAAGCAGAACGTGGGCTGGCGCCAAGAGAAGAGATTACACATCAACAGGCTCTGGCATCAAGATGGAGCCTCATAGAAACCTTTGGTTGAGATGGGAAAAGCTCTGCTAAGAGAAGTCCAGTTTTTAATGCCCTGGGGTCTTCAGCATCGATCAGGTTCTTGCTGATGGAGGCGTGGAGGGAGATGACGGATGGATGGAGTCTGATATTAAGCAAATAATGTTGCAACGGCTACAGCAAAGTCAGGCCCACCGATGATGCGCCCTTGGCAGATCAGCTGGCAGGTTGTTCCGGTCCCTCAATAGTTTTCCAGGCAAATGGTTTGTGGAAAGTTTCTAAATCCTACGTTTTAAGGTTGTGCAGGAAGAGTACACTCTGATACCAGCTAGGGGTTATAGGACCTCAGGAACAGTACTTTGGAGTCAGGACTCACTATGAGAGAAGCTATCAGCAGGGCCCAAGGCCTGTCCAGAGGAAAGTGGTTAGCTGCCTGTAGCATTACAGGAAGTCAGCCAACTGACCTCTAGAGTCAACTTCTTAATCCTTGGTACAACTGTGAGAAGGTCCAGCCCTTAGGGTTCTCCTCACAGGTCTCAACATCAGGTGCACTCCTTCTTGTGTCTTCCACAGGTCCACTGGTGCTCTGAAGAGGGTGTCCAGGGTTGCCACATTTATGACTGGTACTAGCCTGTAGGCGGGTGGGGAGTGACTCATGGCTCCTCCCTGACCAATACAGAAAAGGTTGCCAAGAGTATCCCTACCCACTTTTGGAGCTGTTCCTGCATGCCCTACTGCAAACAATCCCTCAGTACCCATCACTATCTAAATCAAACATGACAGAGCCTTTAGTCACTTGTGCAGAGCTCCCATACCCAACCTAAAAGGGTAAACAGGTAAATTAGCAACTTCTCCTCTGTGGTTATTCAAAACCGGGTCTGTAGGCATCTCCTCTCCAACTGGAATTTGTGCCTGGTTGGCAAGAGGGACAAAATAGGAAGCAGGCCCAGCAGTTAGTTACATCTGCCTCTGAAATGGCAGGCCTCTTTTAATACAATTGAGGTCCTGGGAACTGCCCAGATGGTCATCCTGTCAGAGGAATAGACCACTTCCCCACACCCAAGGCTTTTGTATCAGCTCTGGGAGCAGGTTCACACCTTATCAAGGAGTTATGCTATTCAGCTCCTCTGTGACAGTTGGAAGCTCATGCAAATGGACTTACAGAGCCTCGAGGCACGAAAATGGTGACTTTTTTAAATTACTTTTGTAAAATATTTAGTGCAAATCTGAGTTCACCAATGACATTGATTTGCAATAAATATTTTTTAAAAATCCAAGAATTAACTTTTTTGTTGGCTCCTGTACAGATATATTTTTTATTGCATTTCAATATTATTTACCAATACTATGAAACAGCTTACCCTGCTTCATTGAAAATAACGTTTGGGGCCTTGTCACTGTAAAAACATATCTTTCATTAAAACATGTCCTAATGTTGAATGCCAGGTGCATGGTCTTACTGGCCATTAAGGACTACGTATGGGTGTCTTATTAATATTTAAAAGAAGGGGTTGAGGTCTCTCGGAAGGGTTTTTCTGACAGGTTGAATTTGCAGTTAGAATGCGTACAGGCACAGGCCTGCAGTCATGTTTACATTGTTACTGTGGTGGGTGGTGCAATAGGTGCTGCAGTCCACTTGTGACATTTAACTTGGATGCCCTGGGTAAACCTTGGTACCAAGTACTAAGGGTTTACAGGTAACTTCAATATGCCAGTCAGGGGTATACCAATTTCAACATGTTTTAAGTGTCAGCCAGCGGGCCAAAGGTTAGAAGAGTCCCTGTGCACAGAGGCAAATACAAACTCAGCAGCATCAGTGAACAAAATGGGGGTGATCATGCATAAAGAGGCCTTTTCCTAATGAGCTGTGTTAACATGTTGATAGTGGTGCTATTAAAGAGACCCATTGACATTCAGTTCTCTAAAGATGCAATTTGGTTATTGATATGTGGGCTGTCTTACACATTCTCCAAACAGCATTAATCAGGAAGAGCACAAAGGTGAAGAATTGCAAGTGGCAATGAAAGAGGAAGAACCTTTAGGCAGCTACCTTGAGTATAAATTGCTGATCCTTGCCTCATATGTCCCCCATGAAAATGTCTTAATATTCATACAGAGATTTTGAGAGGCAATCAAATGTTTCACACAATCCGGTTTCAGGAATTCAAGTTTGTTTAAAAATTCCCAAATTTAACCTGGCAGAAATTAAGACTGACAGAAGTACTTTTGAGCACGTTGCATGCTGCCATAAAGGCACATCGGTCTTTTGTAGATTAGAACTTCTGAGTGTTGGGGGCGTGGCTTGCACCCGACTGTGACGGCGGCTCCTCCGTGATGCTCCGGGGCGGCTGGCGGATGGACGGAGCGAGCGGTCTCTTCAACCTCACGGACAGCCTCGTATTTGATAGACGGGCTGTGTGAGGACATGGGGCACTGAATGTTACCTCCGTGGTAACCCGAACCTGCTGCAACTCCAAGCTTCAGGCGAAGATCTCCTGTGACGCGGCTTCCCGGGATTAAGGCCGCCATTTTGTGGTATTGATGCCGCGGACGGAGGTAAATCTCCTAGCGGCGTTTTAGACGCAATAAACACCTAAAGGCCTGCTTTTTCTTTCACGCGCTCCACAGGGATCTATATATTTTATCACAAGCATTTTCAGTGGACAATGATTTTTCTGCAGCATTATTTAGACAAGCCTATTATGACACGAAGTGCCTTTTGATATTTTGACGCTATTTTGTGACTTCTTTCTCTGTGCCCTCTACATTTTTGGCGTTATTCTCTCTTTGGGCTTCTACTTCCCTCAATTGACTGCCCTATTTTTTTTACCAATTTCCTCCTCTTTGATTGCACTGTAATACTACAACACTGCCCTTTGCCATTTGAACATTTTCAGCACATGGCTTTCCCTGGATTGTCATTGCATTGGACTGCTGCATAGTTTGTTTTTCTGTCTATATTTCTTTTAGGCTCATTTTTCTGCCATGCTTTATTCTGCTTTTCATTTGAGACAGCACTATTACTAATTTATTCCTTTTAGCCACAAATTTTGTATATTCTACTGATATGGTCTCTAAAGGTACTGTTATGCTGTTAATTTACTGAGCCTTACTCTTGCCAATGGATATGTTTTTTGTGCTTAGATTTAGTATCCTTTTCACTATCCTCATATGACTCTTATTTACTTTTTTGTTGTATACTGTCTTGGATAAGGAAGACAAGAGAAAAAAAACAACTAACTTACTGCATTTTACTGATACAATTCCCCGTTTCAGGCTTATGGGAAGATTGTCTAAAGCTTCCTCAATACCTCAACCTTCACCTCGCAGATTTTTGATACGTACCAGTTCTCGCTTTGACTGTTTATACATGGAGACCTCGGATTCCTCACCTAAGGGTGCTGCAGCGCCTCCTAATACCTACAGTTTAGCTGTCACCAAAGCTTCCTCAAAGCGGCTAAAAAAGGACCCTCCTTCTTCGCCTAAACAATCGACCTCTGTCACAATGGACTTATTACTCGATGAGATTAGAGCGTTGAAACCATTCATAGAGGAAACTAATTCCACTCTTCAGATGCTTTCTGACAAATGGTCTACCATAGACCAACGGGTCACTGTGTTGGAGCGAAGAGTTGAATCCATCTCCTCCTCTACCTCCAAAGTGGATTCTATTTCTTCTCAAGTTTCTCTACCCCACAAACAGATTGAAAATTTAGAGAACAGAAATAGACGTAACAATTTTCGTATTTATGGTCTTCATGAAAATTCGGAGAGGTCGGGTCCGCCTGCCTTCTTCAAAACATTTCTTCCAACTCTTCTTAAGCTACCTGAAGGTACTACTTTGAACATTCAAAGAGCACACCGTTTGGGTCCTCCATCACGTCCAACTTCTACTTCATCAGCGCACAAACCAAGAGGAGTGATCTTGTACTTTCTTGAATATACTGACTTACTGCTGGTCCTGTCAGCTGCTAGAGCGCTGAATTGCATAGTTTGGTCAAGGAAATCTCTGTTTGTTTCTCAGGATTATGCTAAGTCAAGTACGGATCGACGTAAAGAGTTTCTGTCCTTGAGGCCGCAATTACGTTCAATTAATGCAAGATATGGCCTTTTTGATCCATGTGTGTTCAAGGTGACTATCAACAACAGAACCACAACTTATGAGGATCCACTTAAGTTAAAGAGTTTTCTTTACTCCTTTCACGCTGACACAATGGAAACTGCTTCATCAGTGAACTCTCTGTAGGCAATATACCTTATGTAGTGGCAATTGTTTTTTCTTATCTATCTGCTCTATTGCATCAGTTCTTACTTTATATGTTCTAAGTTATGAGGTTATTATATACAGGATAACCATTTTACATGGTTAATCTTCATTACTCTATCTGCTTAATTTTCATTTTTTGTCTCAACAGGCTGTATTTCCGTGCTCCCCTCTTCCCTTCAGTTTTGAAGTTTGTTCGTTCGTTCCGTTCTCCTTCCTGCCTCCCCTGTGGGTCCTGGACGTGTCATTGTTCAGTGTGCCCTTCCATCCCTCCACCTCCCGTATGTTCTGGAATTTATGTAAGTTCCTTCTTTCATCTATTTATTCTCTTTTTCTTACTATCTCTCTCCTTCTTTTCTTCTTTTTTCTTTTACTTGATGTACCTGCCCATCCATTTACCTCTTTTTACTCTTCCTTTCTCCATCATGGCTTATCACTCCATCTATCCCTTTTCTTTTCTTGTTCTTACTTCTTCATATCTTTTTCTCAAATCAAGTTCAGTTGGTTGGTTGTTCATTGTATTTTAATCGCTTTGAAATGTTTATTCATTGGAATTTATCATATTATTGTAATTTTACTCTATGCCCTTAAAAATTATTTAATGGAATGTCATAGGTTTACATTCGCCCATTAAGCGCCAGCGAGTTTTGACACACTTGGCTAAATTAGACACAGATATCACATGCATACAAGAATCCCATTTAACAGATGAGAAATCTGCAAAATTGAAGAGAGGTTGGGTGGGAGAGATTTTGTTCTCCTCAGGTGATGGTAAACGCAATGGAGTCATTATTCTTTTTCGTAAATCCCTGTCTCTTAAAATCCTATCACATTGTCAGGACCAATTAGGAAGATGGGTTTTTGTTAATTTTTTGTTGGACAATATACCAGTTTCTTTACTGAATATTTATGCTCCTACAATTGGCGACCCTTCCTTCTGGTCCTCTCTCTCCCAACAAATTACACATTGCTATGATGATAATTTTATTCTTGCAGGTGACTGTAATGATGTTTTTGGCCCCTTTTTAGATCGTAACTCAATGATTCCATTTTCTTCTCACAAATCCCATAATTCCTTTATACAAACCATGAAACATCACAAACTCATTGACGCATGGAGACTCTGCCACCCCACGTTAAGGGAATATTCCTTCTACTCACCAGCATATCACACCCAGTCCCGCCTAGATTATATTTTTGTTTCTCATATTTCCCAATCATTCGTTCGATCAGATATTGGCTCCATTTTGATCTCAGATCACGCTCCTGTTACCATAACCCTTGATGTCTTACATAAACTCAATTCCCCTCGCAAATGGCGTTTTAATAATGCTCTCCTTCTATATCCTGTCTTTTCTTCCTCCTTCACTTCCTTTTTTAAAGAGTATTTTACTCTTAATCACACAGGCGATTTATCCTATCACACAATTTGGGACACATTTAAAGCCTCAGCTAGAGACTTTATTATTCGTTTTGTTTCCAACAAGGGTAAAATAGCACGCCAAAAAACCAATGATCTTCTTGCTAAAATTAAACATTTGGAACATTCCTATTACTCCTCCAAATCGAAGGATTGTTTATCTGAATTCTTAAGAATCCAATTTCAATTTAACCAAGACACCACCAACAATGCATCTAACTATCTATTAAAATCGAGCGCAAAATTTTACGGCGGCCAAAATAAAGCTGGAAAATTACTAGCTAACTATCTAAAAACCAAACAGAATAAGCTCAATTTAGAATCTATTTATAGCTCTGACAATTCATAAAAATTTAATGACGATGATATCTTGAATTAATTTTTTCACTTCTACAAAACACTACATATTTCTGAAACTTTGTCGTCTGATAATTCCATCCTTCAATTCCTTTCTACAATTCATCCCCCATCTGACCCTCGACCGGATGTGTCTTCTTTAGAACTGGAGATTACCGAAAAAGAACTTCATGCTGCTCTTAACATCCTTAAAAAAAGATAAAGCCCCGGGACCAGATGGTTTTACGGTAGAATGTTTTACTCATTTTGCCTCTTTATTGATCCCTAAATTGCATGCCCTTATTCTTTTCTTTTTAACAGCTGGAGGTTCCACTGGTTCTTTTTCAGATGCCTTTATATGTCTCATTCCTAAAGACGGCAAAGACTCTCAACATTGCAAAAATTACCGACCTTTTTCTTTGGTTAAGGTAGACTATAAATTCTTTATAAGAAAAGGCCTTGGCGTTGCGCTTAGAATCCCAATTACCAGAGCTTTTAGGTTCCGAACAATCTGGCTTCATTAAGGGAAGACTTATTGCGGATAATACACGTTTATTTTTCGATTTCCTTTCTAAGACTTCACACATATCTCATCCTCTGGCTGCCATTGCCTTGGACGCAGAGAAGGCATTCGACAGAGTTGAATGGCCTTATCTCTTCAGTGTACTTAAATGATTCCCAAAATTTTTGCTTTAATTTCTATCCTGTACTCTAACCCAAAGGCCGCTGTCACTGCTAATGGGAGCGTTTCTTCCTATTTTACTCTTGCAAGGGGTGTTAGACAGGGATGTCCTCTCTCCCCATTCCTTTTTAATATTGCTCTAGAGCCTTTTTTACTTAAAATCTGTCAAAACACAGATTTACATGGCTTTACTTTCCAAGACAAAACAACTAATTTCCTTTTCCAAAATCTTTGGGGGGTGGAAAATCCTTACAGATCACTAATTTATATAGCGACCAACATTGCAAAAATTACCGACCTTTTTCTTTGGTTAAGGTAGACTATAAATTCTTTTTAAAAAAAGGCCTTGGCGTTGCGCTTAGAATCCCAATTACCAGAGCTTTTAGGTTCCGAACAATCTGGCTTCATTAAGGGAAGACTTATTGCGGATAATACACGTTTATTTTTCGATTTCCTTTCTAAGACTTCACACATATCTCATCCTCTGGCTGCCATTGCCTTGGACGCAGAGAAGGCATTCGACAGAGTTGAATGGCCTTATCTCTTCAGTGTACTTAAATGGTTTGGCTTTGGCCCCAAAATTTTTGCTTTAATTTCTATCCTGTACTCTAACCCAAAGGTCGCTGTCACTGCTAATGGGAGCGTTTCTTCCTATTTCACTCTTGCAAGGGGGTTAGACAGGGATGTCATCTCTCCCCATTCCTTTTTAATATTGCTCTAGAGCCTTTTTTACTTAAAATCTGTCAAAACACAGATTTACATGGCTTTACTTTCCAAGACAAAACAACTAATTTCCTTTTCCAAAATCTTTGGGGGTGGAAATCCTTACAGATCACTAATTTATATAGCGACCAGCCTATGGGTGTGAGAAAAAATCTTTACACAGGTAACCAAATTTACAGAACTACTTTTGTCAAATTACAATTGTTAGACAAGGGCACACTTTCACACATGAGCTTCGATATGTATTATTTATTAATAATCTTGTTAAAATATCAGTACAGTACGGAAGTCACTTTATACAATTTAAAACAAATGATCACAATATTTAAAAACATAATTGATGAGAACTTTCAAATTCACAATTTAAAAAAAAAAAATTTTTCTTTGCAATACTACATTTATTAGCAAACAAACAAATTGTCAACATGGCGTTTCAGTGATCTACACAATCTGCACCTTCTTCAGGACATTGTTGTTCATTACAAACACATCTAGAAAGGTATACAATAACAATTAGTTAAATCAATGAACCTGCTCATATTTTCTCCTATCTTAAGTGTTAAAAATGTATATACTCTCTGTATGACAATCTCTGACTGTTTATTTGGATATATATTTATTCTTTCCCTCTTATTTGGTAACCTGTGGTAAATAAATAAATAATACCCTATTTTTGACTAGACATATATCATAACAGATAGCTCAATAAATAAGAGTCAAGATTCGAGGTAGTAGGAGTTTTGCAGGTTTAATACAGCATAAGGACAGGAACAGGACAACCAGCTGCTGGGGCTCGGTCTGGGATGAGCGCGCTGACCTTTAATAACAATACATGAGCATATATACATAACGTGAACACATAGCATTACATTGCAGTAGGCGTAGCAGTGGGTGGAGCAGAAGGCGTGACGCGTAGCAGTCGCGAAAGATAAGGGCGAAAGTAGGTGTAACTGGGCGTATACATAGACATGTGGTGCAGACGTAACAGAATATGTCATAAATGGGGCGGAAACCATGGAGGGGGCTACCTGAGGAGCCGGGACCTCTAACCTAGTGGTGCGCGCAAACTGGCAATGACGTATTACTAGGAGAAGCTGGGGGCTATGAACTCTGTGCTAGGAGCAGAGACTGAAGTCTGGAGAGTCAGGGCGACATGTACCTAAACAGTATCTAGTATCTGATGTTTAGAGAACATGTTGATAGGAACTAGAAGTCATAAGGGGAAAGGCTAACTTGATTCTAAGACTGGACCATGTATTATTCTACATGTAGTGCGTGATGAAGAATATTAAATGACCATTAAATGCAGTATTTCTCTAACGTGGAGACGTGAAGGCTAGACAATGACGGAAACTATTGATGCAGTTCAGTAGCTTAGGAATGCAGAGAAGGAGGACTGAACTGATAACTGGAACTATAACATACTCTTGGCAGACTCAGAGGCAGAGCCAGGCTGGACCGGGCACTGAGAGGCAGGAAGTAAGTGAAGGGTCGAGGATACAGGTGGGGGCTGTATCCCTCCTCAGCGAGGCTTCAGGAGACAGGAGCTGAATCTAGTGTCCAGGCCCTTTTGAGGCCTAGAAACGGGGACTTTCAATGAAATAACGTGCACACTGAGAAACGTGGCAACGTAGCTTTACATAGGCCTGATATTCGTATTATTCACGAGGACTGGAAACTGGCATACTAGAGGGGGACACAACTGTAATTGCGTCATTAATCAGACATGGGGAATGCATATGCATATTTAATCATGCACACATAACATATGATGGATGACACGTAGAGACACAGAACATGACAAAAATTTACTTTTCCACATTCCCTCCTTGTCACTACGTTTCCATCAGGAAACATCAATATTCATGATACCATCTATCATTTCATACAGTATCATTTGCTCATCTCGAATTCTCCTGGAACGGGATTTAGAACGGGGCTTGGGACTAGGAATACAAGAGGTAGCACAAATGCCGCAAATCGCAGGGCCACATTGTATACAGAGACAGCAGCTGAATATGATCGCTACTGCAATACCTAGAAAAGACAAGACTTTCCATCCCCATGCGGAAATTATATTCCAGAACCAACCGGACCATGTCCAGGTGCCTGGATCTTGGTGTATCAGATGGGCAATTTTATGGAGTCTGGTTATAGCTGAATAAACAGACGGCGCGTTATTTGGAATGAAAATGCAGCAACTAGATCCGATGACTCTACAGGCCCCGCCCCTATCGGCCAGTATGACGTCAAGGACGAGACGATTTTGCAAAACGACAAATCTCATAGCAGATTGCTCTTCGGTTAGGTTACCTAGAGCAGAGGCAGTCTCATTTACTACAGCTTCAAGGGTTCTGGTTAACCTACGGATTAGCTTACTATTCTGGATAGGTCCTATAAAGAAAAAGAAACCTCTATTGAAATCTGTATACTGTTCTAGAGCAGTTTCAGTATAATCGACAATTGGGGACTCGATCTCCCTTCTATGTCTAATGTGTACTAGATGTGTGTTTCTATGATAATCAGATGGGGCTAGAAAAACTGGTGGCAGTAGGAAGGCAATGTAACAGGTTCCCTCCCAATCGAGGGGCAGACGAACATATGCAGTTTGACCACAAATAAAATAGGAATGACGTGAAGCTTTAAAGATAGATTTCCCACTGTCACTATACTTGACAATAGTAGTACAATCACTATGTCCTACATGTACGGAACCATTATTTCGGACACATAATTCGCCTTTGACTGGTAGTACTGAAATAGCAGGTAAGTCTGGAGTAGTATCAGACTGAACATTCAAGACCATGAAATTCGACGAATAATTACCTAAATTATACACTTCATTTTCTAGATCTAAACCTGTTCTGTGGGGGAGACCTTGCTTGTCTGGGAAACATGTACTGTTAAGAAAAAACATATCTGTTGAGGATGACGTTAACGTGGACCATGCTCCACACGAACCATTATGTGAAAATGGATAAGGAAAAAGTGGCAGAACTCCCTTCGGTGTCTGGAAAGGGGGGAGTCGACCACACACCCAACAATTAGTGGCATTGCTGGACTGGTGTGAGTAATGTAACATGCGGATAAATGAGTTATTACGCATAGCGAGGCGGTAGGACAGCTCGTGAGGAGGCAGATCACTAAACGTGTGCTCTACTGTAGCATTAGCAGACTTATTTACATGTGAAACTGGGAAACATAGGTAAAATGCATAACTGGTGCAGGAAATCATAATGCTGAGAAATAATATGAAACATAGAAAAACGATACATCGGATTGAGTTTTGACTGACTCTCTCACTATGGGGGTCTATTTTATACATGTCAGAAACAGTCTAACCGTTTCACCTAGGGGAGGACTTAGACAATCAAACTGACTGACTTAATTTACTAGACCGTAGTTTCTGTTTATACTCCTGCTGTGGAGTTTTCTCTAACAGGGGAGGTTTTGAATCAATGTCATTTGCGGGACAGTCCTTGAGAACAATGCTTTGGCAATCCTTTGAATCCTGGGAAATGTTCTTTAAGACGGGTTTCAGTCCATTAAAAAGTTTAACATGAGAAAGGTGCACCCAGCCCTTGCGTCCTTCCAACTTCACGGCTGTACGGGTGGTGAGGAGGACCTGTCGGGGCTCTTTCCAACGAGGCTCCAGCGGACTTGATCTGTCAAAGTTGCGGACCATCACCATGGATCCTGGGACGATTTCATGCGGTGCCACCTCGGTATTGTCTGGAAATGCGGCGGCAACCTGTGAACGACATGAGTTGAGGGCAGACATCAAGGAAGCTAGGTAATCTGTCAGCATATTACTTGAAACATCGGTAATACTTCGGGGTCTAGGAGTACCCCACATGTTAGGGGGGCGGCCGAAAACGACCTCATACGGGGACAGACCTGATCTGGAATGTGCGACCATGCGCATATAAAATAAAGCGACTGGCAGAGCTACTAGCCAGTCCACACCTTTTTCTTTACACACTTTTGCAATACGGATTTTTAGAGTCTGATTATGTCTCTCGACGAGACCGGCTGCTTCAGGATGGCGTACACAATGGAACTTCCACTGGTACCCTAACAAAAGGGAAACGTGCTTCATTAACTCTGAGGAGAATGGCTGGCCGTTATCAGAATATACGACTCTAGGGAGTCCATAACGAGGGAAGAATTCACGAACCAACTGCTTGGCAGTGGTCGCGGCTGTGTAATCTGGGACTGGATATGCTTCTGTCCACCTGGACAAAGCGCATACAACTACAAGGACATACTTGAAACCTCGACATCGCTCCATCTGAATATAATCCATCTGGAGGACTTCAAAAGGGTGGTCAGGGGGCTGGAAACCACCTTGTTCCACCGGGACACTTTTACCTGGATTAAACTGACAACATATCATACAGGTACGGACTTTCTGCTTGGCTGCAGCTCGTAAATGCTTGTTGAACCAAATGTTCTGGATACTGTCTAACATAGCTTTTTCCCCTAAATGTGCTGGACTATGTGCGGTATTAATAATGACTTGAACCATAGAGTCGGGGAGAAACCATGTGGCTCTACCCTTCGTTAACCATCCTTGATCTGTCTGGACCCCTCCTTGTTCGGACCATTTCTTGATTTCATCGGGAGTAGCATGTAACTGGATATCTATGACATCTTGAGTAGGGTCCTTAACTGTCATACATGTAATCGGATCTGGAGTGTGTGTCATGTTAACTGGAATGTCTGGAGTCTGTGCTGTAAGCTTGGCTGTGCGATCTGCTAGATCGTTACCCTGGGAAATAATGTCAGTGACCTTCGTGTGTGCCTTGCACTTCATGATAGCAATGGATGTCGGTAAATGTATTGCATCTAATAGAGCTTGGATAAGGAGACCATGCTGAATCTTGGTTCCATGAGAAGTCATGAAACCTCTCTCCTGCCAGAGCACTCCAAAGTCGTGTACGACTCCAAATGCGTAGCGTGAATCTGTGTAAACATTAACTTTCAAGTTCTTGGCGTGTATGCAGGCTTGTGTCAGAGCAACTAGCTCTGCTGCTTGAGCGGACAGAGTGTCAATACGGTGTGTCTCAATAACTTCAGTGTCAGTAGTCACTGCATACGCGGCGACTAGTTCTCCTGTACTTGTTCTCATACATGAACCGTCCACATAAAGTGTCAGGTCGGGATCTGGTAACGGAGTATCTTTCAGATCTTGTCTTGGCTTTGTCGTAATGTTAACTACTTCCACACAGTCATGTGGGTCAGGATTTGAAGTAACTGATGGTAACAGTGTAGCAGGATTCAGGACGTTGCAGCGTCTGATTTCTATGTGTGGCTGGAACAGTGTCAATTCATAACCTGTTAGACGTGCAATTGTCAAGTGCTGAGTTTGTGTTCGGTTTAAAAGAACTTCCACGGAGTGTGGAACTTGTACTGTCAAGGTATGTCCTAAAACTATGGAATCACTTTGTCTGATAGCTAGTGCTGTGGCTGCAACTGACTTGAGGCACGCAGGCAGAGCCTGGGCTACAGGATCTAATGTGCTAGAAAAATAAGCACACGGCTTGTATTGTCCTGCTTGATCTTGTGTGAGAACAGATAATGCTGTACCTTCACGTTCAGTGACGAAAAGTGTAAAAGGCTTACTGTAGTTCGGTGTAGCTAGAACTGGAGCTTGGCATAAAGCTTTCTTTAACTCATTGAAACTAAGTGTATGTTCAGATGTCCAAGGGAGAACAGTCGATGCGGCTGCCTCCTGTGTCGTTAACTGTATCAGTGGTTTGGCTAGAAATGCATACTGAGGAATCCATTGTCTACAATAAGAAGTAAGGCCGATAAAGGCACGTACCTCCTTCTGGGTCTTGGGCTGAGGAAGACTCGCTATTAACTGGATACGGTCTGGTGTCAACTGCCTACCCCTCTTGGACAGCAAGTGTCCTAAGTATACCACTTGCTGAACACAGAATTGAAGCTTCGAAGGGGACACCTTGTGCCCCATCTCGGCTAGAAAATACAAGACTGTAAGGGATGCTTGCTCGCAAGCACGTTCAGAACGGGCTGTGATCAGTAGATCATCGACATACTGGAGCAGGGCAGTGTCAGTAGGCATGTGAATGTTGTCTAGTTGTCTCTTGAGTGCTTGACTGTAAATACTAGGACTTTCTGTGAAACCTTGAGGAGCGCGTGTGAACATATAGCTCCTTCCATTTAAACAAAATCCGAAAAGGAACTGGCTGTCTGGATGAATAGGGACACTGAAAAATGCGTTCTTGAGGTCTATTACTGTAAAGAACATGGCTTCGGAATCAATGGCCGTCAATAGGGAAGAGATGTCTGGGACAACTGGGTACTGCGGAATAATACATTTATTAAGCTCTCGTAGGTCGATCACTAATCGATATACTGGGGGTGCATTTGGATCAGTACGTTTCATAACTGGAATGATCGGAGAATTACATACGTTGGAGTCAGTTTCTACAACTACTCCTTGAGCGATGAGCTCGTCAATAATTTTGGATAAGGCTGCTACAGCCTCAGGTGGCAATCTGTACTGTCTGATTCGTGGTAACACTACACCTGGCTTGAGAGTCACACGATAAGGTGTGATTTGCATATAACCTACATCAGTTGGACCTCGCGCCCATAGATGCTGCGGAACATTAGACAATCTGGGATCAAAATCACGTAAAACATAGTGACCCTTAAAGTCACGTAGGAACAATCGTATTCCCTCTGGGGAACAACATATAACTGCACCTAACTCTTTCAGTGTTTTAATGCCTAATAGATTTTCTGGACATGACTTAGTAAGTAACAGATCAGTAGTACGGGACAATGGACCTACTTCTAGAGTAACTGGCTTTGAAATCTCATTTACGATAGGTTTTCCTGAAAATCCAAGGGAAATATTTCTTGAGCCTGAGAGCGGAGCCCCTGGAACTTCGGCGTGACTAATTGTGGTCCTACTTGCCCCTGTATCAATCAAAAACTTTCTGTCTTTCCCTAATACTTGACTGTGAACATAGGGACCTTCTTGATCTACAGGTATCTCGATGAGAGGCAAGCCTACCTCCCTCTCTAGGCTGTTTCATGAATACTGCTGGTACTCTGGATACTCAGACTGTGCATACTGGTACATCTGCGATGTAACATGCTGTGTTGCAGCAATAGGCTGCGGTGCTGTAACTGTCTGTGGTGCATTCTGTGGCTGAGGAATCTGTGAAACTTGTTCTTGTCTAGGCGGACGTGGTCTTTCTTTAGTCTTACCAGTAGCTATGTTGTGTTTCAGAACTGCACACTCATTTATAAAATGACCTGGCTGTTTACAATAATTGCAATTCCCTTTAACAGGAGCTGCAGGATGACTGGCTTGATTCGGACCCCTATTCTGACTGTCTTGAGGAACAGATTGTGCAACTAGTACTTTCATTTTCGTGTCTTTCATACGTTTTCTCTCGTGTTCTTGTTCTTCTCTGATTCTATTCTGGTGGTACTGAAGCATTTGCAACATCTGGGACGGGGTATTAGCTTGCCAGGTACTTTCGACTTTTAAAACTCGATTTTTAATTTGTGGGCTTGAATTCTCGACTAATTTAGTAACAAAAAGGTGAGGGTATGACTCACTACTTGTCTTGAGGCCACTATTGATGCTGAAACATTTTTCAAACCTAGAATAAAAATCACTAATATCCTCCTCTTGCTTCTGTTTACAGGCTGAGATTGCATCCCAGTCTTCTTTTCTAGTTGTCAATAATCTGGGTAAAACTTGAATCAATAATTCTGGTAATTCTTTACATTTATCTCCAAGACCAGTACCTGGTACTCGTGCCTTGTCTTCAGCTTCTAGAACTGCCCAATCTATCTTTTTCTCTCCCACCTCCCATTCTTTTTCCTTTAGCTTTTCATACACCCCTGCGGGCAACAGGACCTTTAACATTTTAATGATATCTGGGTAAGTGTATTCTCCCATACGGAGCATGTCTTTTAATTCTCTATGGAACCCTGCTGGATCTTTGTCATGACAGGGAATTAATTTCTTCATCTCGAGGAGTTCCATCTTTGTTATTGGAGTGTAAACAAACACTCGTTGCATTTCACCGTCCTCTGTCTTAACTGGATGTACTTCTCGTAACGGGTTCTGTCTGTCTATGTAAAATGGTTTACTTTCTGGGGGTGAGACATGAACAAAATGCGGGTTCAGAAACGTTCTATATTTGTGGCGCTGCTCTAGAATGACACTAATTAAATCGGTACCTAGACCTCTCCATCTATACTGGAGTAACTCGTTCAGGATATCGTGTAACGGACCTGAATCAGAGTGCTGACCCTCATACAGAGTAATGAGGTGCTGGATCATATACATACCCACCAGTCGCTGCTCGGCTGGGGGCAATTTCAGAAACATTTGTGCCACTATTTCGTCTGGAAAAGTGGTAGAATCAGTAATCCATCGGACTGCTGATCGGGCTAGTTCCTGTTCATGCATGGTACTTAATTTACTGTAACCGATTCGTGATTGTAGAATGTGATCGGTAGCTTGGAACACTTGTTCTAGGGAACCTTGTTCTGGTGCTGAATGATGGAAAATAGACTTGTGTTCTAGGCGTAAATGGCGATCTGGAAATCCAGATTTTCCTACATACGCTATTCTGGCGGGATTCTCGTCCTCTACCTCTTCAGTATCAGAGTTACTTTCTTTCTCGCTTACTTGTGCTGCTTTACGTTGTTCGTGTATCTTTATTATTTCTCTACGGATTTTCTTGTACATACTCTCCATGGCACTAATGGTATTGTGCTTACCCTCGGCTATATTATCACTCCACTTTGTCAGGGTTTTCATTTCGGCCGGATCTTTAGACGGGTAATCTTGTTCTCTTATTAGACAGTTAATAAAAAACTTTAATATCATACGCTGGATCTCAGCTTTCCTTTGAGACATGGCATCACTAATACTTTCTGGATCATCCCCTGTACGGATGAAACGATATATTCTGTCTAGATCTTCTTTCATATTGGGTAGGGTGACTAGATACTCGGTCACCCTCCTTACGCGTACTGAATATAAAACCATATTATTCTCGCCTGGGACTGGGTCATAGGCACATTCGCCAAGGGCTTGCCTGATTTCTGCAACAGACTTATTACTCTTGGGAGTACGCTGTGATGCTTGAGCATGTAATTCGAGTGCTGATAAACGCTTGCGTGGCGGCGGGGTTTGAGGAGGACCTCCTCCTGCGGCCCCTAGACTAGAATCGTCGACTGATATTCTTCGTGGCGGAGCGGGAAATTGAAATGCTGGCTGGACCGGGGGTACCGTAGCAGGTACTGCATGGGGTGCCCCGGTGTCTGGAGGAGCAGGATGTGCCTGATTTACTGGGACTGGCGGAGCGCGAACAGGATCTGCATATTCAGGGACTGTGTCGTCCAGATAGGACGAAATGAAAATATCAGCTGCGGTCTGTTTGTGACGTAGCTTGGTCGGAACTAATGGTGGCGGGAAATTACTGGATGCCTCTGGGGTCGCTTTTGGCAAGCCCTCGGCAAGAAGAGGGTACATACCCTTAATAAGGGCATGCCTCTGTCTGTCTGACTGTTCGGCTTTGACTTGTTCACCTATCTCGATTAATTCTTTTTCTTGGGCTCGCTCTAAGGATTCTCTACTTAATTCTGACTTTCTGATTTCTTTTTCGGTTCTTTTATGAGCTTCTTTGCGCCATAACTCGATGGCATCTTTCTGTGACTGTCTGGCTTTCTTTTTCCATAATGCCTCTTCTACTCGCATGATGCACTCAGCATCCCATGTACCCGATACGGGCCATCTATACTTTTCTTCTAACTGTTTGGTATACTCTACCCATAAATCTAGATACAATATGGCACTTATGCCATGCTTCTGATACATAAAGTGACCTGGACTGTCCCTGGGCGGGACGGGAACTGCTGCTTCCAGCAGACCCTTTCTAGTTTTTAACTGACGTAACTTGGAAAATATGGGCATGACTGAACTGTAATCTAGACACAATACAATACACAATGAACACAATACTTATTCCCCATTCATACCACGACATTAAAATACATGAAAAACATTTAAAATAATCAGTTCGAACAGAATACTACCTGGAAATATTGAGAACAGAACACATAAATTTTCTCGAGAACAGAAACTGACTAGAACAGAAACTAGATGCACTGCTGAAACAGTACGAAACTTACCGGTCTCATAAAGAGACACGTCAGGACCCGCATCCACCGAAGTGGACACTTCGTTTGTGGGACTGTGTACCACCAACCCACAGACCAGAGTCAATTAAATGGACCCTGTCTAGATACCACCCCAGTAACGGTACTCACCGGGCAGCAAGAACGGAAGGCCTCAGACTGGACTGGACTGCTACGACGACGGACGACGAACTTCGGACTTCGGACTTCAGTTACGGGTGGACCTCCGGATACCTCGGACCTTGGACTCTTGGCTTGGGCTCTGGTCGGGACTCGCCGCGTTCCTCCACCGTCTCGTCTGGATGCTGGACCGCCTCCTCCGTCTCCTCCGTGGGCCTGAGGGATACTTGAGCAGAAATATCTGCCACTGCGCAGAAGAGTTCCGTCACGACTGCAGAGGGTCAGGGGGTCGGCGTGGCTTCACCGACGCGTGGGGAAAGGGCAAGTCCCTATTCGGGCGCCATTATGTGGTAAATAAATAAATAATACCCTATTTTTGACTAGACATATATCATAACAGATAGCTCAATAAATAAGAGTCAAGATTCGAGGTAGTAGGAGTTTTGCAGGTTTAATACAGCATAAGGACAGGAACAGGACAACCTGCATAGGAATAGGATGGCAGGGCCCAGCAGCTGCTGGGGCTCGGTCTGGGATGAGCGCGCTGACCTTTAATAACAATACATGAGCATATATACATAACGTGAACACATAGCATTACATTGCAGTAGGCGTAGCAGTGGGTGGAGCAGAAGGCGTGACGCGTAGCAGTCGCGAAAGATAAGGGCGAAAGTAGGTGTAACTGGGCGTATACATAGACATGTGGTGCAGACGTAACAGAATATGTCATAAATGGGGCGGAAACCATGGAGGGGGCTACCTGAGGAGCCGGGACCTCTAACCTAGTGGTGCGCGCAAACTGGCAATGACGTATTACTAGGAGAAGCTGGGGGCTATGAACTCTGTGCTAGGAGCAGAGACTGAAGTCTGGAGAGTCAGGGCGACATGTACCTAAACAGTATCTAGTATCTGATGTTTAGAGAACATGTTGATAGGAACTAGAAGTCATAAGGGGAAAGGCTAACTTGATTCTAAGACTGGACCATGTATTATTCTACATGTAGTGCGTGATGAAGAATATTAAATGACCATTAAATGCAGTATTTCTCTAACGTGGAGACGTGAAGGCTAGACAATGACGGAAACTATTGATGCAGTTCAGTAGCTTAGGAATGCAGAGAAGGAGGACTGAACTGATAACTGGAACTATAACATACTCTTGGCAGACTCAGAGGCAGAGCCAGGCTGGACCGGGCACTGAGAGGCAGGAAGTAAGTGAAGGGTCGAGGATACAGGTGGGGGCTGTATCCCTCCTCAGCGAGGCTTCAGGAGACAGGAGCTGAATCTAGTGTCCAGGCCCTTTTGAGGCCTAGAAACGGGGACTTTCAATGAAATAACGTGCACACTGAGAAACGTGGCAACGTAGCTTTTAGATAGGCTTGATATTCGTATTATTCACGAGGACTGGAAACTGGCATACTAGAGGGGGACACAACTGTAATTGCGTCATTAATCAGACATGGGGAATGCATATGCATATTTAATCATGCACACATAACATATGATGGATGACACGTAGAGACACAGAACATGACAAAAATTTACTTTTCCACAAACCCATCAAGAAATTCTCACGAATCTATTTGTAAAACAGTTCTTATTTTGTTAATTTTGGAACAGTTCAAAAATGAAATGTCTCATACCTATTGGGTCTGCACGGAACCTCCAATAGTCTGTGCGAATAAAAACTTGGGAGCTTTCAGATAAATCAAGCTGTATTGCGAAGGAAAGAAAGACCATTTACTCTGCCCTTCGTCTTTATCATGATCAAACCCTCAATTTATTCAAATGTTTCTTACCTAGGAAATATTTCCTTCCTGGCAAGTTTGTTCTGGTATCCAGGCGTATTATTTTCCTGTATTATTTTACTGCAGGAAGATAAGATGCCATTAGGAATTTTAATCCTTTCTGTATTGTTCCTGCCATATATCATATAAGATAAACAATTAACTTAAAACATAGTCTTGAACCTTCTCCTGAGTTATTTATGGAGAGGCGGTATATTCTCCTATTTAAGGGAAATCATTATTATACAATATTCTTCTTTTTATTGCTTGTTTCATATTTCCTAATGCCCCAAATCCCGCTTATTCTTACCGCTATTAATCTTTTAGAGAGTGTGGGGAGGACGTATTTCCACTAGAGATCATGTATTCCCTCTTTTAAATCTAATATAAATAAGGAAATAAAGTCACTTATTGAGTCTTATTTTTGTGATCCTGTTCACCTAATTTACCAATCAATAGGAGTCTTCTTACCTTAGGTATTTCCCAAAAGTTTTTTCTATGGGGTCTTCTCTGTCATTACTTCCTTCTATTAGAGCAATGCCACTGGTTTGGAATTTTAAAATTGTTCCAAACTATAAAATAACAGGTATAGCCCATTCGTTTCTATTCCCAAGGGTTCAAGTTTACCCTAAAAAGTACAGTCCTCCCTCTTGTACTAACTTGTAGATAGACGAGACCAGATCGACGTCCTCCCTTCTCCCTTCTCTTTCTGCAAGTGAGTTTAGGGGAGGTCTGCCTTCCTTTTTATGGTGAGTTTAATTGACAATCAAACACTTAATTGACTATCGTTAAGACTGATGGTTTAGTGTGGTTTGAACTAATCCAGTTTACACGGCCGCCATCTTGTAGTGGGTTTAAACAAGCCTGTGTATAGTCCTATTTGTATCGATCTTTTATTTGGCTAAGATATTGTTCTACACAGGGGTGTTTTATCTTTACTCCAATGCTATGGAAAGTAATTAGTCTTTATCTAGATTTTAGCGGTCCATTTTGATTCTTCCTTTAATATTTTTGTAATATATAGCCTAATTCTATCTTTGCACCTTCCAATGTTTTCTCTATTGCCAACTCAAGACTGTAAACTGTAAGCTTGTATTTTATTAAATATCGGTCTGGCCGCGCATTCTTTTAAGCGCCATTTTCAAGTAGTGAATTGCTCTCAACATTGTTTCCTATGGTCCATTTTCTATGGCGCCATTCTCTATGTTCGATGATCGCCCGGTTGTCAGCGGCGCCATCTTGGAATGGGATATGCCCTCAGTTCTATACCTTATAGTCCCTATTCTCTTGCCATTTTCGGTATTTATTTTTCTATCTTTTAGTCCTCAAATAATGTGTAACCGGAATCCATATTTATACATTCCAGTGTTGTATTAATTTCAAGCATATTATATATTCGTTTTTTTCAAAAATCGCGTATTTCAATCAGCGCTATTTTAAAATAGCGAATTTCATTCAACATCATTTCCTGTGGTCCATTTTCTTTGGCACCGTTTTGGTTTTTACATTCAACCTTATTCCTCAAACTCACGAATACCACGTATTCGCGAGAGTTCCATTTTGGAATGGGAGATAGCCTTCAGTTTTGTGCCTTATAGTCCATTTTCTATCGCACTACAGCTAAATTATCATTCTGCGCGCTATTTGTAATTAGAGTTTTTTCAAATACCACCGTTTGATTACCTATTTCACTGTATGTTCATTCTTAATGGTACCTTGCGCTTAATGTCTTTTCTATTTGGTTATCTCTAGACACGTCCCATATATCCACTTATATCAAAATAAGTCACACAAGTCAAATTATATTGCTGATTTCACCCCTTCCTTATTTATAATTTATTTAATCTGGGGGTAAATCATGTGTGTTGGGCTCTATTTGTTATATGTTCCTTATTTGGTATATGTTTATCTATGGATAGATCACGTGTGTTAGGATCTAATGTTCATTTCACCCTTACATTGTTTGCTTCATAATTTGGTTATATGCAATCATTAACGTTTATAACTGGGAATTTTATATCACAGTATTCTTTCCCACTCTTCTCTATTATTCAGGCCTGTTCTATATGTATTAAATCAGGACATATGGTATTGCTCTCTTTTCTTCCTTTTAGTCGTTAAGTCTCCTCCTCTTTTGTTTAAGCTGACTACTTTATTATGCACCACTTAAGGTCCTCCAACTGGTGTCCTTTCTCTTGCCAGTAGGTTACCAAAGGTGCATTTAGTTTGTTTGTACGGATCGCAGATCTGTGTTAATTCAATCTAAGTCTTATTTCTCTTTGGGTTTCGCCAATGTAGGCCTTTTCGCAGGGACATTTTATCATATATATCACGTTTTGCGTCCTGCAATTGAGGAACATTTTGTGAACATGAGTTATTTTGCCATATTTCACTATTGGTCCTTTTATCATAGAGCTACAATTTTTGCAATTTCCACAAGGGAAATTTCCCATTGGTGAAGTTCCATCAATGGTACTGATCTGATTCCTTTGATTTTTGTCAGGGTATGTGTGTACTAGACTGTTTTTAATTGTCTTGTTCCGCCTGAACGCAAATATTGGTTTCGGTAACGGGGCTCCTTCTGTGTCATCTATTAATTTCCAATTACTATTGATTAAGTTATTAACCTTATTGGAGATATTTGAAAAATTTGTTACACATACAATCGGTTTATCCCGTTTTTCTTGTGTGTTTTTGGGTTCAAATAAACTGTCTCTATTGTAATATTTTGCGCGTTTGTACGCCTTCTTTATCATTTGCTTAGGGTATCCTCTCTCTAAGAATTTCCTAGTTAAAACTTTAGCATGTTTTTCATATTCATTTTTTGTAGTGCAATTGCGTCACACCCTTAAAAATTGACCGAATGGAATATTATTTTTTTGCCTTGCTGGATGGTAGCTTGCAAAATGTAACATTGCTATAGGAAGATGTAAACCTCAATTTCTCATCCCCTAAATTGATCCATTCAATAAAGGAAAGCAAGTTCTCCTCATTACCTTGCCATATAAAAAACACGTCGTCTATAAAACGTGACCATTTGGATATATTTTCAAAAAAAGGTGCTAATTGGTTAAAAATTTGCTTTTCCTCAAAGTCTGCTACATATAAACAGGCTAGACTGGGCGCACAGTTAGCCCCCATGCTGGTGCCCTTTGTCTACTTATACATGTCCTCCTTGAATAAAAATATATTATTTTTGAGGATTATCTCAACACAATCCACTATGAAAGTGGAGTGGTCAGATAGGTCCTCATTTTCATTTTGTAAAAGTCTTCTTATCATGCTTATGGTATCGTCTTGTGGAATATTTGTCTAGAGTGCCTCTATATTTAAAGTTACGAGCCACTGATTATGTTGATTGAATTCTATATTCTCTACTTTGCTGATCATATCGGTTGTGTCCTTTATATATGCACGTTGTTCTGTGACTAAAGGTTGTATAAATGTATCAACATACTGGCTTAATGGTTCTGTTAAAGAATTCAAGCTCGAAACAATGGGGCGCATGGGCGGATCATTAATATTTTTTTGCATTTTAGGTAAACCGTAAATAGCTGGTATGGTAGGCATTTCATTGTTTAAAAAATTGTATTCTTCATGATTGATGACACCATCCTCTTTAGCTAATGTCAACAGATTTTTTATGCGTTTACCTAAATCTAGCCATTCTTGTCTATTTGATTTAGAATAATGCATAGGATTTGAGAGAAGGTGGTTGATCCTTGTTTCATAGTCAGAAGTGTCTAGTACAACGATACTATCACCTTTATCACCCGGTTTTATTGTGATCTCTCTACATTGTTCTAGAGTTTTTTAAAGCTATTTTCTCTTTGGATGTTAAATTATTCTGAATCCATGTTTTGTGGCTAAGTATATCTTCCACACCTTTCTCTATAACTTTTTCAAAGATTTCAATATTTTTACTAACCATTGAGCTAAGGGGAGTCCATACTGATTTTGGGCGTAGGCCTGATTTATTGCTAGTGGGGGCTTTCTCTTTCCCTTCAAAGTATTTTTGCAAACTTATTTTTCTAAAAAAAAAATTGCAAATCTCTTTCTAACAAAAAATTTTCAGGGGGTCCTGCTATTGCGAAGCCTAATCCCTTTTCTAATACGCAGATTTCATCCTGTGTCAGGTCTCTTTTGGATAAGTTTATTATTGGTGCGTTAGTGTTCAAATCTAATCCCAGGTTTTTTGGCTTCGGGTCTTCATGTATGGACGTTGTTGGCCTTGGTTTATTGGGTAAAATCCCCTTCCTCTCCCCCGTCCCCGTGTATTTGGGTTCTGGTTTAAGTCGCTTTTCCGCCGGTCTAAAAAAGAGAAACTGTCTCTGCTCTGTTTTTGGGGAATCTCTCTTTCTTTTCCAGTCTGATTTTCCAGTACTGTTTCACTTTCTGAATCAGTACTAGTATAAGATGTGTCAGAAAACGTCACACCCTTTCTGGGCCACTACGTTTGTTGGATTGCCAGTTAGTTTTCGGCGTCCACTCTTCTCTTTGTTTGTCAAAATAATCTTTTTGCAGATATGGATATGTTGTCTCGGGTTTGTACTGACTCAAATCTTTTCTACATTTATTGCTCTTTTTGTTGACCAAATAGTCTTTATATCCATTAAGGTCTCCCTGAATTTCTGCTAGTTTTCATTTTGCATCATCAAACGATGTGTTGTCTTTTAGCTTTTGTTCTCATCTAACTCGCGTTTTTCAATAATTAATGTTGCTTGTGCTGTCTCTATTGTCAATAATAACCATTCTCTACTGCACCTGTTGGCAATAAATGTCCATGTTTCTATGAACTTATCATTTTTAACAAAGAAACTGGGTTAATTTTTAACCTGTAGACCCTTTGGGATCATCCCCTTCTTGCAGTATTCGACTAGGAAGTCGGCAAGCAATCCGGTTCTGATCACTTTTTTCTTTAAATTCCAGTGTTCTTTCCACTGTTCTTCATTGTTGTCTGTTAGGGTTATAGTATTGATGGTTTAGCAGGGCCAATAATTATTTTATTAAAATGATCTTCAGAGAAGCCGAAAATTTTAAACGTGCCCACTTTTCCTTTGGACAATTGCGTCTGTTTGACGCCTCACTCGTAGGGTGAGATAGAGAACAAATTCTCCCCAGTTGAAAAACTGTGCTTGAATCACTAGTATAGAGGGATGTACCCTTTTACTGGAAAAGGAATGGGTCACAAATGCAAAACAACAAATTTCTTTTTCCAAACTTTGGGGGGTGGAAAATCCTTACAGATCGCTAATTTATATGGCGACCAGCCTATGGGTGTGAGAAAAAATCTTTACACAGGTTACCAAATTTACAGAACTACTTTTGTCAAATAACAATTGTTAGACAAGGGCACACTTTCCAAGACTCCACAATTAAAATGGCAGCCTATGCTGATGATGTTCTTTTGTTTCTATCAAATCCCCAAACTTCCTTACCTGCTTTTCTGACCGAAGTTGATTCTTTTGCATCGGTGTCTGGCTACAAATTAAATAAAGATAAATGTGAAATCCTGCCTTTGACGAAATATACGTTTAGTGCCGATTTCACTATCTCCAGTTTCTCTTGGAGCCCCCCCTCCATTAAATATTAAGTTTGCATTTCTCCCCTTCTATTCTGGGAACAGTGTCACGCTGTATGGACAAATGTATTGATCGGTTGTCCTCCTCTACGGCAAAATGGCATCCTTTGTATTTATCCTGGTGGGGTCGCTTGGACACCATCAACATGATGCTTTCTCCCATTGTTCTGTACACAGTTTCCAACATTCCGGTCCCAATTCCCCTTAAATACTTTTAAAAAATGAATTCTATCTTATCGGCTTTTCTTTGGGGCAACAAGAAATCACGTATGTCTACTCGCAAACTGACTCGCCCTAAATCAGAAGGAGGAACAAACTTTCCGGACTTTCCTCTTTATCATAAGTCTTTCTTATTAGCCCAATCTTCACGTTGGCTCGTAGACTCTTCTGCAAGTTGCCCTCTTTGGACTAAGCTCGAACTCATTTTTTATCTCCCCCTTTTCCTTTTCTGAATACCTATCATTTACGCGTAAGCTGCAATATGTTTCCCTCATGTCCTTTTATGAATTCCCTATTTGGCATAACACATACATTTTAATTAACAACAAACCCTTTTTTTGGAAATCTTGGCATTCCCAGGGTATTCTATGGGTTCATCAATTATATTGTCAGAATTTACTTATGCCCTTTGCTCAGGCGAGTGTTACTTTAGGTCTCCCTTCTTCCTTTCACATCAAATACTCCTCTGTGACGCAAGCCATTCAATATGCCTATACACAATATACATTGGCCCCTCCAGACACACTTCTTGTTCCTCCGCAAGTAGACACTTTACGCACTCTACTACTACATGGCTCTAAGGCCTCTATTATTTACAAATGTTTACATTCCCCATCAATTCCACGGGACAAAACTAAAATAGAACTATCCTGGGAAAAGGATCTGGATATATCCTGGACTGTGGATTTCTGGAATAAAATATAGCTTAAACGTAGGAAATCGTCTAGGGCTGCTAACACAACACAAACTCTTTTCTTCATATAGAATAGACTCCTACTCACTCCTTCCAATCTACATACATATTGCTCCACCACCTCACATGCCTGCTGGTCTTGCTCATTACCACACGCTGATCTACTTCATATGTTGTTTACATGCAAATTTGTTCGCCATTTTTGGGATCAGGTTTGGTCACAAATTAATTCCATTTTTTATTCCGAGCATTCCTTTTCTACCCTGCATATTTTTTTGGGTAGCCTATCTCCTATTTGGGAACATACTCACATGAATGTAAGAATTATTGATCTATTGTTAGCAGTGGACTTCCAACAAATCACCAAAAATGTGAAAGATTTTACTAAACGTTCGTATCAAGCTTGGTGGTATGCTATTTGCTACAATCATAGATTAGACACTACTTTTGTATTTTCACAGCATTTAGCTCCCAAACGATTAGATTTGTGGGAACCGGTTATACTTTTCATTGATAATAGTGCCAGGCGCTTTTCCTCATCCACCCTTCTGCAACATGAAGTACCTAAACCTCCATGACTTCCTTCTTTGTTTATATATAACTTTCTTTATAATTTTCATGCATTATAACATTTTACCTGCTTTGTCATAATCCCTTTCTCATTTTTTGCTATGATTCATGATTAAATTGCTGTCATTGTTTTAATTGCTATTAGAATACTTTTCTATTAATTATATGCCTTCCAATCTAACTGATGTATTACCTATATTTTCATTATTTTTCTTGTTTTTACATTATTGTGTACCAATGTGTTACTTAATCTTAATAAACATCTTTTTGAACTAAAAAAAAAAAAAGAACTTCTGAGTGTTTCCAGCATTAGACAAGGCTTTAGTGGTAGAGGCAAGAAGTATCAACATTTACCCAAGCATTACAATTATAAACTGTTAGAACTATTCCAAGCTAGGCAGTTCAACATAAACAATTTGCGGGCTGGACATTGGAGCAAAAATTCCTTTTCCTTGTTTCTATATTTTCTATTTGACTTCATTTTCGTCTCCGTGTTAAAAAGTTCCTTATAATGCTATTTAAATGTGCAGCTATGTGTTACTTTACCTCTTTTGTAGATATGGTTGCCACACCTAGACTAAACTTACAAAATTCTAAATTTAAAGTACATTTCTCCAGGTAAGCAGCACACTAGGGCACATTATGTCAAATCTTATTGTGGCGCCTAAGGACACCCTAGGACATTCACTAAGTAGTCTCCTTCTGTGCACTCTGTCCCTTCTAACAATTTAGTTTATTGGTTCATCAGTAGAAACAATCTATCACATAAGTCTGAGCAACCAGGACATCTTCTCATCCAAATCTGGATTAACATTGAAATTGTGGGAGACATGGACTCAGTTTGTAACTATGGAACTTCTGGAGCAGCCCAATAGTCTGTACTATTTTGGATCTGGCTCACACTATTCAGACATACAAGTAATTATTGGCCCTGATGTTGCTGGAACCTACAATAAACCCTTTGAAACCCTTATAAGTATTGAGAGTTAAAATAGTACCATCTGACTTTGCCAAAACTGGTAATATAAATGAACTGTACACATTTAAAAAGAGTCGCAATTCTACATAGAATTATGATAGATTTCCCTCCCAATATGTTTAGTGTTAACAAATCGCCTGAAAATAATCCATTGAGAAACTAAATGTTGCGGAGGAAAGATGGCGTCCGCACTCTTGGACGTGTGAGCTGGCTGCTCCTGGGAGCTCACACCCGCAAGTTATTGAAATGCGGTTTTGGCGGAAAGTTATGGTAGCAGAGTAGAGTCACTCCCGGGGCTGTATCCTTACGGGTTTGCCTGAATACTGGTCTTCAAGGCATGCTCAGCGTTGCAGCGGCAGTGATTTCCGCAAGGCTGCACTGCTTGCAATCGAACTATGAAAAGGGCTTCGATGAACCGGTGCTGGGTTCGCTGCTCGACCCTGAGAACCTATGGAAGCCGGAGAGGGGAGGATCCCTTGGCGGTAACGATGCCTCCCAAGACTGAGAGAGGGAAGGCTCACCCACAGATAGGTGGAACTGGAATTGGGGGACTCAAGACTCTGGGCAGCGCAGCGCCCCCACCAGTTCTAGAAACTCCAAAGTCGATTTTGCCACTAAGGAACAAAAGGTGGTAAAAAATGCTGGTAAGCAAATTATCCCTGTGCTGTTTTCTGCTGGTAAAGATAAAGTGAAAGGCACGCATTCCCTCCAGGCAGATATGTTAGAAAAACAATGTGGGGTTGACAAAGACATGGCCCTCAATGGAAACGCTAGTTTTAATGATGGACCCCCATCTCTATCTACTCATGTTACCAAGGAAATTTTAGGAGCAGGTGGTATACAGAATATACAGGCCTTACAGGACATTCCACGCTGTCTCTCTACCTCTGAGAATGCCCCTAACATCGACTCTCCGGAGTCAAGCTACATTTTAAAACTGCCAATGGTCAATATCCAAGGGTAACGTGATTTGGGGGTGAAGGTAGATAATTTAAGATTTAAATCTCAACTGAAGGAGATAGAATATGTGGATTATTTTTACTCTTTATCAGATCAATCAATCTCATCAAGTCATGACTTGGAGTCTATATTTAAGGCTCAGGTTGATGGTGGTTGTGACCATAGTATCACACACCTACAGGATACAGGTGATTTATCAGATGATGGCCCTTGAACAGTTCATAAAAAGCAGGATTATAGAGCTGGTGATAAGCTGCCTGATGGTGGCAACGGGGGCAACGCTAATGGTGGTATGACTCTACAGTGGGACTATTCTCGTTCAAGTGTCATTGGCACTGATAAGGAGAATAGTGATCGACCTGATAAAGAAAGCATACCCAAGCCATCTGAAGATATTTCGCTAACCCTGATCTACCAATCCATTATGTCTCATAGAGAGAAGACACCGGTAGAGAGTCAGAGAGTGCAGAATTAATGTCAGAACTTACAGAACTTAGTGTGACACATAGATAAAACCTGTACTGAGTTTACATCCAGATTTAATGAAGCAGAAGCTCGCATTTCATGTCTTGAAGATGAACTGGTAGCACAGAAAGCCTTGACTGAATCTCTGGGGTCTATGAAACATGACACACAATGGAAACTAGCCGACTTGGAGAATAATCTTAGAGTCTTGCAGATTCCTGAGGGCCGGGAAGGACAGGATCCTCGCAAGTTTATTATTGACTTGTTTAAAGAGGCCTTCCCTGAGTTAACTAAGTGGGATTGGCAGAGAGAAATAGAGAGAGCACATTGTTTTCCGTTTGTTCACCGCCCCAGAGCTGGTCAAACCTTAGATAGACCTAGAGCATTTTTTAAATGTTTTAATTCCTTCTTGGCTAGAGAAGATGTATATCAGTTGGCTCGACCGGATAAAAAAAGGTCTGGGAAAGATTTTTGAGTTTTTTGTGAGACCTGACTTCTCTAACTTTAGTGTTGAAAAGTTCTGGCAGCTACGGCAGCTTATTCCTACATTTCAGGCCAAAGGGAAACAAGTATTTTTATTAAACCCAGCCAAGCTGAAAGTCGTTCATAAATATCACACTCGATTTTTCACTTCAGAGGTTCTGGCAAAAGAGTTTTTATATTCTTTGTAAAGTGGGTCTCTCTGCTTTAGGCTTTTTTGGGTGCATTTATTGGTAGGGATAAAGCCAATTTATTTTGCTTATGGACCTGAAATGGACTATCTTCTTCCTCAATTTTTCCTGTTTCCCAATCCATGTGGGTCTTTTGACCTGGAACTTTTGCTCATGTGTATAAAATGAATTTGAGTATAGATGTAATATATATAAGGTTACTATATTGTCTTATTGTTGGTTTTTGTCACATGGGACAGGGGGTATATGCGGGGGGGAGCACCCGGGGGACGGGAGCTTGTCATCAAAAGGACCATGGGTCCTGAAGCCTCTTTGAAGGGTTGGGGTAGGTGGTGTTGGGTGGGTTGGGGGTGTCTGGGATAGGCAGGGGTGGTTGGGGAGGGCTAGGGGGTTCAATGGGGGTAAAAACGAAACAATAATCCACAGTATCGCTAAATATTTGATTTTCATTGATCTCATGTTTTTTTCTAGGTGTACGACTAAGGCTCGCTACTTTTTTTCTCTAATGGTTAGAACGGGACTTCGAATTTGCTCTCTAAATGCATGGTGTCTTAACAATTATAACAAGAGACAAAGAGTCGCTGCAGAACTTCACGTGATTCCGCCTGATTTAATATGTATAAAAGAAACACATGTACCGTGGGGGAAACGGAAAATGCTTTCAGATTTGGGTTTTGTATTACTGGCCACTTCACAACGAGCCTCAACGAAGCGGGGGTGGCGGTCCTAGCCAAACGGGCTATGCAGACATCGGGGCGAATGTTAGTAAACAAATTGGGACGGTGGGCAATTGACCAATGTAGTTTAGGGGAAGTAAAGTTTACACTGTGTACTGTTCCAATTTTTACGAAGCTATGGTCTTGGAATAATTGAATTAAGAACTTGCACTCTGACCTACTCTTCTGGTATTATGTGGGGATTTTAATACTAGTTTGACTAATAAGGAAGTTCAATTTGGTACACAAGGGTATAAAGGAAGGAAACGCCGGGTGTTTACGGCATTGTATCACCTATAATGGATCATGGTCTGGTGGATGCCTGGGATTTTCTCTGTGCGCCCGTGGCTGGGTTCACTTTTCATTCCCACCCCCATCAGAAGCTAGTACGCCTTGAATATTTTTTTAATATCCCCTGCATTACTCACTGGAGCAGGGATATGTGTATTTCCGAGTGTTACACCAGTAGTTTTGAAGATTCCCTCATTGGGTTTAGTTAGAACCTCAAGAGTTTTTTCTTTTAATAGGAAGCTTCTGCTCGATAATGCTTTTAAGGACTACATGAAGATGTGGATTAAGGATTTTTCTCAAAATAATGGGATACTTTTAAAGCCTGCTTTAGAGGGGAGGTCCTGAGTTATGGTATGTATCATCAAAAGAAAGCAAAATTAGAAGTACAGGAATTGTATACTAAACTGAAAACAGCAGAAGAAAGGCTTGCCAAAGGGATATCGCTCCTTAACAACATTGTCGATCTACAAACCAATGCAGCTAGATGTCGGGCTAATATCAATCTTTTAAGGAATAAGGAAAATGCCCTTAAATATCTAGTCTATAAAAAAGAATGTCATGAGTACGGTGAGGCGGTAGGTCGCTGTCTAACTCAAAGGTTACGCTCGAAGGAGGCCTCCCATAGAATAGCCAGTTTAAAAAATGCATCAGGAAATATGATCCATGATCCCCAGGAGATGATTAGCACTTTTCATAGGTTTTACACAGATTTATATACAGAACAGAAGCTGGGAGACCATACAAGTAATTTTTGGCTTCAACATGTTTTTGAGCAGGTAGATCAGGAGGAGGTAGAGCTGTTGGACAGCCCTATCACTATGGAGGAGTTAGAGATGGCTATTATTAGCATGACGATTAGTAAGGCTGTGGGCCAGACAAGCTTAATTTATAGGGCCTTCTTTCAGGATATTAAAGCAGACATGCTGGCCACCTTTTAAGCAGTACACACGGGGGGGCACCACAATCTTCGCTTTTGCAGCGTCCAGCAGCACCGCCACTGCGGCAAGTTCCGGCTTAAGTAGATGGAGAACCGCAAACAAAGCTCTCAAATTATGTGTCGTGGAGCGGAGGGGGACAAAACCGGACTGATCCGGCAGCACCATAACGGGCAATATCAAACGCAGTCCTGTTGCCAGCACTTTGGCGAGGATCTTTACATCCGTATTCATCAGGGACAGAGGTCGATAGGACTCACATCGATCCTGTGGCTAGCCTGGCTTTGGAAGGGCCACCAGTAGGGCCTCTCACATCGTCGCTGGAAGCTGTCCCTAAGGTCTCTTCCAGTACTGTCGCCAGGTGGAGCAAAAGTAAGTTCACATACTCCTTATAAAATTCAGACAGTAAGCCATCAGTGCCCGCCGCTTTACCGTTCGGCAGAGCCGCAATCGCATCCCTGAGCTCCCCCTCCTCTTGTTGCCCCTTTGACAGCCAGACCAACGCGATGTCTTCCAAATATTGCGCTATCTCATCCTCCCCAGCCGTCTCTCTATGCCCATACATTCGCTCGTAATATTGCACAAAACAATTTAATATACCATCCGCATTCGTCATATTAGCATCCCCATCTTTAATTTCCTGTACTCCGCAGTGCTTGGCCCAGGGTTCCTTAATTCTATCTGCCAGCCCACACCCCGGACGTCCTCCCTCACCATAATACCGTGCCCTAGTGCGCTTAGATATAAATTTGACCTCCTGCTCAGCCAATTCGTTATACTCAGTAACCTTCGACCGTATTTCAGCCAACAGAGATTCCGCCGGTTGCAACTCATGTTGCCGTTCCAGGCATAACAGCTCACGCTCCAGTTTGTCCATGGAGTCCCTCAACGATTTGAGCACACCAGATTGCATACCAATACACGCCCCGCGCACCGTCACCTTGAAGGCCTCCCAGACAGTACCCATGTCATCTACAGAGCCAACGTTCCTGACAAAATAGTCCTCGATTATTTCCCTCAAGCCTTCACGCAACACCTGGTCCGATAAAGCCCCAGGTGGCAAGCGCCACGAAAAAGGCGCAGGTGCATGGGATGGTAACCACACCTCCATAAGCACAGGTGCATGATCCGACAACGTGCGAGGCAAATGTTCCACCCTCATCATCCAATCGCTAACATCTTTCGTCACAAGCCAATAATTCAAACGTGACCAGGTATCATGCGCTGACGTGTAACAGGTACCCTCTTTCGCTCCCTGATGTCCCAGACGCCACACATCCACCAAGCCAAGTCCACTCATACCATCCCGCACCGCTCCAACCGCTCTCTTAGCCGTGTAGTGTCGGTCGTCCTTTCTATCCAGTGCACTATCTAACGTCACATTCATATCTCCGCCACACACAATTGCTGAGGGAGATAGAGCATACACTTTGTTCCATAAGGCGAGATAAAACTCAGGGTCATCAATATTCGGACCATAGACATTGACCATTGTGATTAGCGTACCACACAGTTTTCCATGCAAAATAATATAGCGACCTTCTTTATCAATATCCTCGTGAAGCGTCACAAATGGTATGTTCTTCTTAATCAGTATCATGACTCCACAAGCATATGAGGAATCTGTTGTCGCCAATCTAGTACCCGCCCACTGTCTGGCCACTGTCTCCGCTGCCCGTCCCCGAAAGTGCGTCTCCTGAAGGAAGACCACCTGCACTCCATGCCTGTTCAAGTATACCAGTACCTGCCTGGTCTTTTGTGGCCGGTTCAGCCACCGCACATTCCAGGTGATCCAAGTAACCTTGCCTCCCTTATCCGTATGACCCTCCAGTAGTTAGATCCTTAGACATATCCATCGAGCCCACCTCCCAGTACCAACCGCTGAGCTCACCACAACAAACCAAGTAGGTACATGCGGTAACCCCCCCCCGAGGTCCAAAAAGTATGTCAGCCAATAGGCCCCAATCCCACAGTCCACCCCTCCTGACCCCCTACCCACTTCTGCTGTAGATCCGAACCAACCCTGAAATCCCCCGACCTCCCCACCAACCCCCCACCCACTTCAGCTCCCCCAACCTGCCAAAGCCGTCTCCCACCCCCCAAACTCCCCATCCCCGACCCAACATCAAATAGATTGCGGGGTACTCCCATATGTGGGGGCGAAGAGGCGTTAAACTCCCGTTAATGGAAAAACGGGAGGTGAACAAGCCACAAGTATGGACAACCCACCTCTACCACCATTGATCTGCGTCCCGCCGCTGCAGTATCTTCTAAACCTCACAAACGGAGGGGTAGGGCGCCAAGCATATATCAACACAGTACCATTGCAATCTCACAGAAGCATAATATCACAATGTCAAATGTTGGTTCTCAGAAGGCATTAACCCAACAGTGCTCACGTTCTGCAATACCATCACACCGTCACATAAGTATTATATCACACTCTCAACCTGAGGATCACATAAGAAATCAACCCCAACAGTGCATAAGTTCCGCAATACTATCAGAAGTGCACATAAGCATAATATCACAATTTCCAACTTTGAGTCTTACTAGGCCGCCACCCCAACAGTACATAAGCCTCGTAATGTTCCAACGCAATCAGGGCCAATAGTACAGTGAAGGAAAGCAGTCCCAACTTGTGAAGACTCCGGAGAACATCAAATCGAGCATCAGGTAATTCGGCATGCTCAGGATTTCGTTCAGTTTCCTTCATTCAGTTCCTCATTTCCCTCCTGCGCCATAGCAGAGTCACGCTTGCGCTTCTTCTGTTTCTTAGCATAATCCATGGCAGCTTTCGATGATGTGAAAATTTTATTATCCGAAGGTGCTCCTATCCGCAGCCGAGCAGGATACAACATGGCATACGGTATGTCCTCTGCCCGGAGGAGTTGTTTCACCCCATTGAATTCTTTCCGCGCTGTTTGCGCAGCCACAGTAAAATCAGGAAAAAACTCCAATTTGCTACCTTGATATTCTATGGTGCCCTTTTCTCGTACCAAGCGTAGCAGTACATCTCTGTCTCTGTAATTTAGAATGCGAGCAATGATGGGGCGGGGCGGCACACCAGGCACTGGTCTTTTCGCTAAGGAGCGGTGCGCACGTTCAACAATGAACACTTGGGACAGTTGGTCGGACCCAAATAATTCCACAAATAAGCGCTCCATAAAGTCTTCCATCCTGCCAACATTCGTGGACTCCGGCAGCCCCGTGACGCGGATGTTGTTGCGTCGGGACCGCTCTTCCAACTCCTCATTTTTAGCCTGGATAACTGCCAACACCCGCTCCATATTGAATACTTTATCAGTCACTGTGGTGAGACCATCCTCCGTAGCTGACACCCTCTGCTCCACTTCACCCATCCTCTCATTCTGCCTGTCAAATTGCGTGGACATGTGATCTAGTCTGTGGTTCACTGCCTCCATGGTTCCCTCAATGGACTGCAATGATTTTTGCATAGCTATGAGTGTGGCCTCCAAATTCGGCGCTCCCCCCCCCGATGCTCCCGCCGTCTCAGCATCAGATGGAGCTTGTGAAGAGGACACTGCAGTCTTGCGCGTATCAAAGTTGATCTTCGGTTGGTTCCGCTCAGGTCTGCCCATGTCGCCAACAGTCAAGCAAAACAAAAGCCAAATATAATCGGGTCCCTGTAATGGCGACAGAGCTGGCAGTTGAATGCCAATGCCAAACAGTTAGGTACCCAGCGCCACGTGCAGGAATGTTATATCATAAGGAGAGAAATGGCACACTTCCAGAGCTAGTTACTTGGATCCAGAATTAGCAGTCTTTCCAGGTGCCCCTTAATAGCGAAATTCCATACGCCGAGTAGGCACTCTCTCAGGCTAACCGATGTCAACCGGGATTAGGCCACAATGTCCTTCGCTGCTCCCAGCCGCCCGGCCCCCAGTCACAGGCAATATTAAAAAAATGCAGCTCTTCAATGGGCGCCTCAACTCAGCCGCCAGCGAGCGCCCCGATTGCAAGGGGGGCCGCAGTCTCCCAGCTGCCCGGAGCCAACCGCTCCGGACTGCCCTCCGCCCCCGCTGAACGCAGCTCGCGCGGCCCAGCCCAGCGCCGCCTCCGCAGCCCCGGCCTCCCCTAGGCCGCTGCCCCACTCACTGCTACCAGCCCAGGCGGACGCCGCAGCCCGTCACGATCAGCCGGCACAGTCCCGCAGGGCAGAGCCGCCACACGCTGTCACGACCTCCTCCGGCTCCGCTCCAGCAAGAACGGCAGCACCCTCACGCCTCCGGGGCACAGCTCCACACGCCGCCGGGCCGCTCTTTCCACGCCAGGCTCCAGGCAGGTTTGGCAGACACAGGCCAGCTCCGGACGCCACGCGGCAGAGATCACTTCGGGGGAACTACGTACCAATATCCGCAACTAGAGGGCTCCGACGACCGGGAATGGCTCGAATCAGTGCCGCAGGTTGTCAGGTACAAGCTGCCATCGAAAAATTAGGTGGTAGAAGCAGGATGTGGTGGATATTAGACGGATGTGTGCTCAGTCTGGCAAAGCCTCATATAAGTGCGCCCATGCCTTGAGCTACTTGACGTCTACCTAAAAGGTACCAACAGCACTGGGATAGGTCCACTGGTAACGTTATGAGAAGTTACACATCTTCCAATGATGCAGAATTTAGGTATATTTCGATATAACTCTGGAAATACTATAAGTATTCTACAGACCAGCGAGAATTCGCCAAAACATGTTTAATTGTTATGTTGTCATTTTCTACTTGGCAAACAGGGAAATACATGTTTTAGAATGTTTTCATTTAACCCCTCCCATGCTAGCCACGGTGGCCGTGTGCTCATGACGAACTGAGCTCGTCATAACGGTCAGAACTCTCGCTCGCGAGGCTAATTCCCCTGCTGTGCTGAACGTTCTGAAGAAACGGGTGTGGCTGTGACGAGCTCAGCTCGTCATGTGCACACGGCCACCGTGGCTCATGACGAGCTTAGCTCGTCATGAGCACTGGGGCGCTGTGTGCGCCCCCTGCCCCCCAGCACAGCGGGGGAATTAGCCCCGCAGGCAAGTGGTTAACTTAGCCAGCATCTCTGGTCCAGTCCAGTCTCTCAGTTTCAATTATTAATCCTTAGAACTTTTAGATCAAGCATTGCTTGAGTAACAAGAAGGGTGGGTAATTTGGCATGACCAAAAAGGAGTTTCTATTTGTTTGTAGATCCGAAGCTTGGTCTCATTGAACGCTCTTGTGCCTCTATTCCATGCTGCCTTTCCTTTTGAACTGGGTAAGGAGCCAAGCTCTGCTAGTGCCAAGCATAATTCTTAGGGGCCCATTAGGATGGCGGGCAAATCGCCCCGCCAGGCCGGCGGTAGCCATATTAGTATGGCTGGGAGGTCCACGGCGGACGCAAAGACTGTCCACCGCCTTTCCACCCCGGTCGCCTTGCGATGTGTCTGTGCCCTATAGACTCCGGGGGAGGGTGTGGGGTGCACATGGGGGGTACCTGTGGTACCCCCCAGCAGTTCCATGCACAGCATGGCAGGCACCGCGCGGTGCCTGCCATGCTGTGCATGGAAGTGCACTGAATGCCTTCCTGCGATTGTGGCGTGCGGTGCTGAGTGCACCGCCCGCCACAATGGTAGGAATCCTGGTTGTGCCGGCCACTGTGGCGGGCGCATCCTAATGCCATGCACGGGACCCTTGCCCTTATGGTGGGCGGTCCCTAGTACCGTGAGGATGGCAGGCGGGCAAAGTCCGCCCGCCATCCTAATGGGGCCTTAGTGTCTCAATTTGTCCAGAGTAATGAGGATGTAGCTTAACATAGAACCTTTGACAACCAAGAGCTGATCCAATTTTTGTTCCGGAGACTATAGCAGCAAATAAAAGAGCATGGGTTCTTTGCACCAACATGCCCTCTCTATTTCTCTCTAGAAAAAAATCAGATGAAGTTAAATAAGGCAGAAAAAAAACCATTGTTCATTAATTGGAAAACAATTGCTTCTTAACCCTAGTAAGAACTGTCCATTTATTGACGCTAAAACTTTGCAGGCTACAATTGCTTTCCAAACTCAGACTGGTGCATCAGCTTCCAAAGACTAAGGGCCCAATGACGAGTTTCGGTGGTGCGGCTGATAGTAAGTAATAGTTTATTGTCTGGTCAATTAAAACCTTTACAATTTCTCTTAATTGAAAGTGGCAAAAATTACAGCAGCAAGGTTCATGATTTAAAACTTCTCAGTGGTGCGAGTGCGGGTGGTGCACCACTGCTGCGCACTGTACCACAGAGACCCACCGCTGCTTGCCAGATTACAAGGTTTTTGTAGTATGGCAGGCGGGCGGCCTGGTAGTCTCTTGGCAGTGCTGGTTTAAAGGTTCATTGTGAGCCTGAGACAGCAGTGCTGTGGGACCGCCAGTACACGTTCCTGCACAGGAAGAAATGCATCATGCCATGTATTTCTTCCTGTGCAGGAACTGTGGGTGCAGAAATACAGGGGGCACAACATGTGTCCCCCTGAATGCACCCCTGTGCACAGGGGCCCTCAGACCACCGCGGAACTTCCAGAGAATGGGGGTTCCCTGGCGGCTGCGGCAGAGAAATGGCAGTCTGACCGCCAAAGCCATAATAGTGCAGTCGGACTGCGGGTGTGGCGGTGGCTGGACCATCACCACCGCTCAATCACAAGTCTGGCGGTTGAGGACCGCCAGCCTCGTAATCAGGCCTTAAGGGCGTGGAAACTAATTATTCGAAGGCAGCTGTGATTAGGTAACTCATAGTCACCTCCAGCCAATGAATCCCTGCTCTTACACTGGCACATCAATAATGCCATCAGAGCTAAGATATTTGGTATACATTCCTTCATGCAGTCCTATACAGAAGTGGTAACAAGAAGTCCTGCTTCTTTAGATAGGTTGATAGCGGTTCTATAGTCAAATCTGACAAGGAAACCCAAATGATGGAGTTTATTGCAGGCACTCTAATTGACACATCTGTCTTTAATCTGACGCCTAAACTCTCATAATATTTGGAGTGTGAATGGTTTCTAATAGGCATTAAAGGTGATGAAGGTCCAGTCTGAAATATATCCCCTCAGATGATGTTGTCAACTTTAATCATGCCCCATATATCATACACTTCCTGTCCACAAGGGGTGAAACTATTGGTTTAAATCCTATACTACCCATCAAACTGACCTATGGTTTGGGTGGTACCCATAGCCTTGTTTTTAACAGGAGTATGTCTCCATGGGTAATCATGAAGTTTTAAATTGAATAACAATTTTGAAATTGCTTTCAGCTCACCCACATCTGAAACTTCTAACCACTAAGGATATTAGAGCAGCGGTTTTCAAAGCGTTAAGGCAAGGGGCCCTAGAAGAGTTGCAAATAATTTCTTAGGTGACCAGTGACACAGCTAATCCCATATTTAATAAATGAATGCCATGTGGCAAATGGGGAACTGATTTTATCAGATTTGTCCTAGAGTCAAAAAAATGTTATGAGCTAGGCCGGGTGTTCCAACTGATCTAAATAAAATGGTAATGTCTAATAGGGTAGGAGAAATTTCCTATAGGGAAGGTGGGGTATCCCATTCTAACTTTGTTGAATCTGGGGGGCATGGCCAAGCAATATGGCTGACAGGGCATGATCACCTGAGCTCCCCGGCTGTCCATTATTTAATCAACACTAATCCTACAAACTCCAGATAGTAGCACAAGAAAATATTCAGTCCTAGAGAAGCTGAATGTGTGCAGTACCAGAATCATGCCGTACCATGCTGAGAATCTGACGCTGAGTACCCCAACCTGCGTGTGGGGAGCGGCCAGGGCCTGAGACTTGGATGAGGCCTGCACTGCACGGCATGGGCATGGCATTATGTTGCGGCCGCTGGTAGTGGGCAAAGATTGATGCCGGGCCCTCACAGAAGGCCTGAACAAAGGTGGGAGACCCTAAGGACCGACTGATTGACCCCGTGACTACCCTGGGAATTGGCTGGTGCTGGACAGTGAGGTGAGTACTAAACACCAAAGACAATGCCAGTACTGATTATCATGCATTCACTCATTCACAAACATGATCACACAAATCAATTGCTATGATCAAATACATTTATTTCAAGAATCAATTCTCAATAAAATATTTTCTTTGTTTATAAGAGATTTTTGATAGAATTTTGTAAGTTCATTGATTTTGTGATATACACAGGGATCACAAAATTACGAATTTCAACAATGGGTTGAGCTAAAAACTGTCTGTGTTTTGTTTTGAATATGTATTTATTCAAAGCAAAACACAGACAGTTTTTAGCTCAAGTTCTGTGCAGTTTAAACTGCAATATTATCATAAATGACTCTGACACCTACCTACCTATGGGAATTTTTACATATTTTAACAGGGGCAATAACCAAATAGTGACCCTACTGAGCTCATAGGCAATTCTTTAAAAACTTCCTGAAAACAATCAGTTACGGGCAACAGTGGCAGGGCATATGTAGAACACTTATTTGGCCCAAAAGAAAGGCTGTCAACGCGTTTCAAACCCTGAAATGGCACTGTGGTGAAGTTCCCCCATAGAGGAGCGAGGTCGGCCTTCCTTGACGGCCCTGGGTGTTGTGGCCTGTCAGTTTCTCAATAAATAACAACAAAACTTCTCCTAATTCAATTATTTGAAATACGGAAATTTGTCCATGATATCATTACAAATGTTCAACAGACCAATGGTTTTCATTTTTTATTATTCAAAAGTATAAAAGTGTAATGGATAGGTCATATTTTTCTTTTTAAACACATATATTTTTTCCATCATATAAAAATACAAACAAACACAGAGACATGTATAATGAATGCTTAACACATCAAATGTTGAAAAGCACCACCCACAACCCTATGAACAATAAACATATTATATATAAAATAATTAATAAGACATGAGAAAAACTTAACAATTATCAAAACAAGTGAACAGATGAATACTGGACAATAGACAATAGTAACAAAGGAAAATAACATAAACACACAAAAACAAAGCTCAATATTATACACGAACAATTAAGCCATTCATAATACATATTTCAAAGTAAAAAGTGCTGATGCACGTTTCGGAAGTAACTAGTAGATGGAAAATTCCTTCATCAGGGCGCTGTGAGTACAAGTAGATCTGTGGCCAAGGGCCATCTGTAGAAAATGTACTATTTCTAAATTTGATTTGCAGCGTACTCAATATCAACAAATGCCACCAATGGTTTGTTAGAAATATGTTTCAAATGTCTCTGCAGATTAGGCTGTAGAACTGACTCTTCTTGTTACGAGACTGAGCATCACTGCCCATACAAGTAATGGTTCAATGGGGCCAATCAGAATGGAATGCGATGGCAAAAAAAAGGTGCCCACGGGCACATAACGCGTCAAAGTGAGGCTTGGCTAATGAATCCAAATGTCCCGTCTGCGCTTTTTCCTTTGAAATATGTATTATCAATGACTTAATTGTTCTTGTATAATATTGAGCTTTGTTTTTGTGTGTTTATGGTTTTTCCTTTGTTACTATTGTTTATTGTCCATTATTCATCTGTTCACTTATTTTGATAATTGTCAAGTTGTGGGTGATGCTCTTCAACATTTGTGGCCAGATGTAGGAAGCCTAAAACCGGTCGGTAACGGCCGAAATTACCGAATTTCGGCCGTTACCGACCGGTATTAGACTTTTCAGATGTAGGAGGCCACATTTCAGTATTCGGTAATTTACCAAATCAGTAATTAAGAAATCGGTAAATTACCGAATTCTTAAAATACCGATTCGGTAAATTACCGAATCCTGAAATGTAGGGAGCACTCAAGTGAGTGATTCTTACCTTTAAGGATTCGTTATTTACCACCAACTATTAGTTGGTGGTGGTAAATGACAAATTCCTTTTAAAAAGCAATTTTTTGCTTTTTATTCAGTGCCATGTGGCAGACATACATGCCCTTAGGGCATGTGTGTGTGCCACATGTGTACCCATGCACTATTCAGGGGTGCAACAGGGTGTCAATGTGACACCCCGCCACCCTTGAAAGGGTTCCCCCATTACGGATTCGGTATTTACCGAATTGGTATTTACCGAATCGGTAATTCCCATTCATTCCTATGGGCCTAGGAATGAATGGGAATTACTGAATCGGTATTTACCAATTCGGTAAATACCGAATCGGTAAATACCGATTCTTAGTTACCGAATCTTACCGATTCAGTAATTTTTACCGAAAAATTATCTGCATCCCATTTACCTATTCTTAAATACCGAATCGGTAAAATTCGGTATTTAAGAAAAGGTAAATTGAGATTACCTACATCTGGCCCTTGATGTGTTAAGCATTCATTATACATGTCTCTGTGTTTGTTTGTATTTTTATATAATCGAAAATAATATACGTGTTTATAAAAAAGAATAATATAATCTATCCATTACACTTTTATACTTTTGAATAATAAAAATTGAAAACCATTGGTCTGTTGGACATTTGGAATGATATCATGGACATATTGCTGTATTTCAAATAATTGATTTTGAGAATTTTTGTTGTTATTTATCCTGTTTTTCCCTGCTCTCTTCTCCATACTCATTCAACTCTATCAGGGACCCTCTAGTTTTCTTTACTGGCAGTTGCCCGAACCTGGAGATTCTGCAAGAGGAGTTGACATAGCTTTGATCCCCTGCCGCACAGGTGGTAGGAGATTCCTGCTTCGTCTGTGAGCTGGAGGTTGGGGGACCGACCTTCTCATCGCACTATGTTCAAGGACAATCCAGCTCACTCAAATTCAGCAAACACCACAACCCAATATACCACACCGCGCCACCCCACTCAAAGAATAATGCGGCAAATGGGTCCGAGTGATGTGGGCGATACACCGGAGGGTGGTGCAGAGCCATCCCAAGCAGAATTACTGGCAGCGATTTGTTGCGGGCGAACCTATGGAAAGTCAAAGACAAAGTCACAATCGCTAAGTGTAACATCATAGACCTGCAGAAGGAGGTTGTCACCCTCAAACATCAAATTGCCCAGATGACCACAGTCACAAAAGAACTGGAACAGCGAGCAGATGTTGCGGAGGGCAACCCCTCTAGGGTTTCCAAAGAGGGCGGAGGGGGAGGCTCCATTGAAAGGTTCCTTGAGGATTGGGTGCACACTGAACTCCACCCACTGGGAGTCTCCAGTGTCTTTGTAGTGGAAAGAGCATACAGAACACTTATGCCACCACCAGGGTCCTCTCCGAGGGTCAATATAGCCAAAATCCTCAACTATCACGATAAGTACTGCATCCCACGAGCGGCCAACCTCATTCTTTGGCAACAGTAAGATAACCTTTTATCCGGACAACACTAAGAAGGTGCAAGAGCAGTACAAGTCCTTTCTTCAAGTCAAACAAAAACTGAGGTTCCTTCAACTTCAGTATATGCTACTGTACCTGGTGAAACTGAAGGTCCTAGTTCAAGGTAAGGCACATTTCTTTGACAGTCCAGAGAAGGTGTTGAAATGGTTAGAAATCCGAGGTGATGCGATGCCACCACACTCTGGACACAGCCAAAAGCAAACCTGAGGCATCCACGCCAAGGGGTGTCTCGTTGCCACAACCTGGCCAGGGATAAGCCCAACACCACCCCACTGGGAGATCGGAGGGTCACAGTATGTGAGGGTGGCACCATGCAGCCGAGCGCAGTGGAGACACAGGGGATTGTGAAGGATGTTGACATGCTGCCAGTGGCTGATGGAACTGACACTGAAGCCCCAAGGCCCACACTGGACTTTGTGCCTGACTCCCTGGTTGCCCCGGAGGTGGGAGTGGCGATGTCTGAGTGGGAAAGTGGATACCAGTATCCTTCTAATGGTAAACCAGTGTGCCTGGCAAATGACCGGGATATGAGCGTTGGCTGGGGTGATGGCGCAGAGTGTGACTGTAACGTATGCTTGTGGGATGCCTGACTTCATTGTGCTACCCACTGGGTCGAGATATCAAGCAGATTTGAATTGGGTAGGACATGGGTGAGTGCAGATAGGGCAAGCTCTGAGAAGACCGGGAAAAGTACTGCTTCAATTGAAGCACAATGACTGGATTGGGAGCTGATCTGTAAGTGAGTTAGCCATTACCTGTTGGATTGGCTAGGATGTTGTGCAAGTCCGGTAACATATGTGGGGTGGGCATCAATAGTCGCAAAGTTGAACTATGTTTGTGCATGTGTTTTTTAATATATTGTACATTAATAGTTCAACGTTTGCAGCAGTCAGTGGGAGCTACCACATAGTGGAGAGGAGGGAGGCTACTACTTGCCGCCACAAACTGAAGGGGGCTGACCTTAGACTCCTGACATGGAAGCTCAGAGGATTAGGAACATACACCAAGCAGTACAGGGTGCTAACTTTTTTAAACGGCACAACATCACCATAGCATGCCTACAGGAAACACACCTGGAAGATGCAGGTGCCACACGTCTGGCCAAGAAGTGGCGGGACAAGTATTTCACTCCTCTTACTCAACACAGGCCAGGGGCACACTAATCTAGGTTTCACCGGTTGTCCCGTTCTCCCTGACGTATATGAAGGCTGATGTGAGTGATCGTTTCTCTTGCTGTGGGGGTCCTTGGATGGAAGTGACCTGACCATAATGAACACCTATGCCCCGAACAATGAAGACAACGTTTTTTCACAATATTCAAGACCTTTTAACACACGACGGAGGCATGCCACTCCTGTGGCTATATGACTTAAACTGCATACTGAACGCTGACCTGGACAGGACGCCCGCTAGGACGGGTACCAAACCTTTAATAACCACTTCGCTTCATGAGATGATGCGAAACATGGGCATTGAAGATATGGAGCCTCGGAGTGAGGCGCATGCTGCGACTGTTGCAGGTTTCGTTTGTTAGGAATCGCGCTCTGGACAAAGTCAAGGAGGTAAATATCTATCAGAGACACCACACATTTATTTGTAACATTTTGGAAATCGCAATGCAACGCTTTGCATAACAATATGGATAATATATCAACCCGCTATACTGGGTTTATAGGGTAGATGCTAAAATGGTTGGTTAATAAAGGTGCACGGATCATAATATGAAATATACTGGGGACTTACAATTCACCTTTACGCTATAGGCTCTTTTCATAATGTTACTCTGTGTTTACGCAAATAGACATATATGGGCTGGTGAATTGTAATCATTTCTTTATGTATAGATGTGGTCATGGATTGGAACACGAGACAGTGGTTCATTGTGACACTTTGACTTTGTGACACTAATGCTGTCACAGAGGAACGCACCCACTGGAGTTTGAGTGCTCAACTGCTAGGAGGATTTAGAAGTTAAAATAATTGTAAGTTGGGGCACTCTGAAGGGCTATGGTGGTTGTTCACATTTTTGCACTGGGCCTCTGAGCCCATGAAATAATCATAATGTATGAGATATGATTTTTATATTTTCTGCAGGGTACGTTGGACATTGTCTTTTTTGCGTTCTATGAAAAGGATCTTTGATAATACCAGAGGATCGAGTTTTTGGGTAAGACCCTGGAAGGCAAGCGTGGGTTTTTTCACTTTTTTCACTTCTTTACATAGGTATGGTGTGTTTCACAGATGTTTTCAACACTGGGTACTTTTTTTTTTTTGCACACCTCTCCTTTTTGCCTTGATTTGTGCAACGCAGCAGAAAAGCTGCAACGCCTTATAATATCAAGCTACAAACTGTGATTGCATAAATTACATTCTTGCCGTGTCATTTTTAACTCCTCTCACAATTATTCTCTCTCTTTCTCCTCTTCTTGCTTTTACTCTCTCTTCTTCTCGATGGTTCTTCTGTTAACATTTCCTTACTGTAGGTTTTGCTTTTAGAATGTATGGCTTATGAACATTTACTATGCGTGTTTTGGTTACCCCTTTGGGGTTTTACTAAGTGCTGTTTCTGTTTTTCTTCTTTTTCCTCTCTATCACTTTCTTTTCCATGATGGACGTGTGGCCTGTTCTAGATTGGTTTATATATTTTTCATTAAGTTACAGTTTTAGTTCAAAGTAAATTTTGTTAAAAGTATTTGATTTAATGTTACGTTCCTTAGCCAATGCTTCTCTATTTTAAACTGTCATATGAAAACAGATTTTTTTTACATATATTGTATTCGGTATTCATTGAAAACAAATGGCTATGGTCTTGAACAAATTGGTACTGTGTTAAGAAAAACTGTTTTCCAAAGACTGAATTTAACGTGGTGCTTGTAAGTTTATGTATTATGTACTTTTTGTAAACAGTTACATATTGATGTTTTTTTATTTGTTTTATGTATGTTCTTTATGGTTGCAGGCCAGATAAAGCAAGGTGAAACGTGTTGGCCGCGCTGTTTGAAACCACAATAAAGAAAATACTACTTCTACAACAAAGATCTACGAGTTATATCTAAAATTGCATGTCAATGCGGTTGTTGACACGCAAATGTGTGTAAAAACGCATCTTAATATGGATAGGGTCCTTGATGTCCCGCAGAAGTCAATGGACTTCTGGATCACAGTACTGCTATCACTGATGGGCAGACTGTATAATCTGAAGAACTCGCTGTGTCCCATACCCAAGAAGGTATTTAAGCAGCTGAACTCTGTTCTTATTTCACTATTGTGTGCTGGTCGTCGCAGTAGGCTGGCCACGACCACATTGACCCAACAATATGAAGAAATAGTCTTGGAGGTGCTGAGACTTGACCTGTATTATTATGCTACACACCCACAAGATGTGGCTAGATTGTTGAAAAGGATAACAACTGAGAGAAGCCCCCTCTGGCAGGGTCAGAAGCTGGAGATCGACCACCTGTGGAGCTAATGGAAGGAGCCAGAGTTGCCAGGGATGCTATTCGTCAGACAGCGCAAATATGGCAACACTTCATTGAAGTGGTCCTGAAGCGCGCCCCTTTACACCCTGAATTCTTGATGTGGATGTTGGTCGAGCAAATGATGGAAAATATGTCTTTTCAGACTTGGAGGGATGGTGGTTGGACTTCACATTTGGGCCTAGGCACTTCTTACACCATGCTGGACTAACTGAGGTGGCCAAATTTACCTGACCCACATATCCCGCCGCATTCAAGTCCACGGGTATGTTGAACGTCTTACTGTCCTGTGGTGCAGGTCGACACTTGAACACACTTCTATATAGGGCGATGAGGGCGGACGTGGCCGGTACTACCCTTCGTGCATGTGCTGCATGGGATATGGACCTAGATTCCCTGTTAGATGCCAGGTCTTTCAGATATTTGGCTGCTAAGCAGTGGAATGATCTGCCATCAGAGCTACGTTTGGAGCCTTCGGAATCCATTTTTAGAAGGAAACTCAAGACTCACCTATTTGGAAGGTAGGCGGCTGTGATGGCTGCTTGGACTGCTTACCCCACTTACCATAGCGCGGGGACACGCCGGTGCGCGTAACCAGGCGCTCTACAAATTTCCCAAATAATAATAGTACCAGGGAATGTCCTGGCACTTGTGGACTCACACATACAATATCTTGCAATGCCTGCTTTACACTGCTACACTACAACTTCCGCCACGGGACTCATATTACTCCTAGTAGCCTTCATCGCATATCCAACACCCGACAGGACAGTTGCCCGTGCTGCAATGCTAGTGCGGTCGACTTCCTGCACCTGGTATGGCAATGCAGGACGGTGCATGACTACTGGGCACAGGTGGTGACAGACTTTAAGAGGACCACTCATTTACAAATTGAATGCACAGGGCTACAGTATTGGGCTATTTTAAGAGACCAAAGGGTCATAAGATGGCCTATAAATTCCTGCAAATGGTGATAGTAGTGGCCCGATGTACAGTAGTTATCACCTGGATGGGCCAGCGCACACTAGGGGGACCAGACGTCCCGGTTTCCCCCGGACGGTCCCAGTTGTTGGTGAAGTGTCCCGGTGTCCCGACACTTTCCTCCAAAATGCATAAATGTCCCGTTTTTTTCGATAATGGCTGGGTTGAGCATAAAAACATCCCGGTTTTGAGTAGTGAGTGAGTTGAGCAGACGCACTGGTATTAAAAAGATGTGGGTATGCTCACTTCTCACTTCTGGAGAAGTTACTGCGTGACTGTTCTCCAGGTGAGGTTGTTGTGGGAAGGGAAATCCTTTAAAGAGATACATTTTCTCTCAGGATTTCCCTTTTCTTTCTATAAGGCAGCAAGAATTGCTTTTAAGTTCATACGTTGCTCGAGTCTTGTGATGGTTTGTAGGCTGGGAGCTTACATCTGTGGCTGCTGATGGATCCTGGCTGGAGCAGCTCTGATATGGAGGCAGGGTCCTGACTTGCTGGAGCTGGCAGGGCTTGGGAGGGGCCATGCAACGTTGGTTCCCATCAAAGCCCCTTTTGCTTCTGGCTGCTGCTTAACTCTGCTGCAGTCCACACGCTCGCTTTAAAGGCAGAGCAGGTTCACACTGGTGACTGGCTGGTCAGGTAGCAACCTCTGACTCCAGTGAGCAGAGCAGGGTCGTGCTTGTGTTTCGGACATGCTGTTGCCCCAATTACTGGCACAATGACATTCTTGCTGTGTTGTTTCCACCCCACTCTAAAAAAAATCCGCCCTTTGGTTTAAACTTTCTTGGGCACCAGTCCGATTTGGATGGGGTCTCTACGGTTGCCATCTTTCCCAGAGACAAATATCAGCAATTTTATTTTACATTTACTTTAGGCAAAAAATACCTGCTATATTTGAACATTGCCTTGCTGTGTTTATTTACTTTACTTAGCCATCAGGTGTCAAAAAAATATGGTGATACAAAGAAAGAAAATGCAACCATACATAGGAACTTGCACACACCAGCAGGAGTGGATCCCTCTGGGCTACATGAATAGGTCAAAGCAGCTCTGCTTTTTGAAGACTATCTGTTTTCTTTTTTTTTTAAACAAAGATGCTGCAGGGGGCTTACATGAAGGTTGGATGTGTCACAGAGGCTTCTTCAGCTGCTAGTGTTGGTTTTGCGCTGTACACAGAGACCACATATAAAGCTGGCTTCAACCGGATCACTGACATAATATCGAGGGACATAATATCGACTATAAAAAATATCGGCAACAAAATATCGACAGACAGAATATCGACTTTGTATCTACAAACAGGTAAGTACAAAAATATCGAGTAAAAAATATCGTTTACAAAAATATAGTTTATAAAAATATCGACTTTATTAAAAACAATGTTACATTAAATTAATATTAAAAATTAATTACTAAAAATATACTTAAAATACTTAAATTACCTTATAATAATTAAATATTTAATGAAAGTTATAAAAAAAATTACAATCATATTTGTTAAAACATATATATATAGTAACATAATATAATTAAATATATCCAATATTATTACCGTAGGATAGTGGAAGTGTAAAAATTACTATTCCTACTCCAGAGAGTGCAACAGTAGGGAAAGCATTGGATAGCGTAGGGGTAAAAATTACTATTCCCACTCCAAAGAGTGCAACTGTAGGGAAAGCGTTGGATAGCGTAGGGGTAAAAATTACTATTCCCACTCCAAAGAGTGCAACAGTAGGGAAAGCATTGGATAGCGTAGAGGTAAAAATTACTATTCCCACTCCAGTGGGTGCAACAGTAGGGAAAGCGTTGGATAGCGTAGGGGTAAAAATTACTATTCCCACTCCAGAGAGTGCAACAGTAGAGAAAGCATTGGATAGCGTAGGGGTAAAAATTACTATCCCCACTCCAGTGAGTTCAACAGTAGAGAAAGCGTTGGATAGCGTAGGGGTAAAAATTACTATTCCATTCCAGTGGGTGCAACAGTAGGGAAAGCGTTGGATAGCGTAGGGGTAAAAATTACTATTCCACTCCAGTGGGTGCAACAGTAGGGAAAGCGTAGGATAGCTTAGGGGTAAAAATTACTATTCCAACTCCAAAGAGTGCAACAGTAGGGAAAGCGTTGGATAGCGTAGGGGTAAAAATTACTATTCCCACTCCAGTGGGTGCAACAGTAGGGAAAGCGTTGGATAGCGTAGGGGTAAAAATTACTATTCCCACTCCAAAGAGTGCAACAGTAGGGAAAGAGTTGGATAGCGTAGTGGTAAAAATTACTATTCCCACTCCAAAGAGTGCAACAGTAGGGAAAGCGTTGGATAGCGTAGGGGTTAAAATTACTATTCCCACTCCAGTGAGTGCAACAGTAGGGAAAGCGTTGGATAGTGTAGGGGTAAAAATTACTATTCCCACTCCAGTGAGTGCAACAGTAGGGAAAGCGTTGGATAGCGTAGGGGTAAAAATTACTATTCCCACTCCAGTGGGTGCAACAGTAGGGAAAGCGTTGGATAGCGTAGGGGTAAAAATTACTATTCCCACTCCAAAGAGTGCAACAGTAGGGAAAGCGTTGGATAGCGTAGAGGTAAAAATTACTATTCCCACTCCAGTGGGTGCAACAGTAGGGAAAGCGTTGGATAGCGTAGGGGTAAAAATTACTATTCCCACTCCAGAGAGTGCAACAGTAGGGAAAGTAAATACTTCTTATATTATTTAAAAACAGTATCAATTAATATCTATAAAAAATTAATTAAAATTAATTACCAATTTAATATAATGTAATAATTCATCAATTAAAATTACAAATTACAATTACTTTTTACTATTAGTTACCTATTCAAATTAATTACAAATTAACACTTATTTAATTAACAATTAAAAATTAATTAACAATTAATTCAAATTAAAAACAATTAAATAAATTGAATTAATTATGAATAAATTACTTCCCACCCTATTCCCCTATAAACTCACAACCCGCTACAGAAAATAAATTAGTAAAATTAACATAATTAGCAATTAATCAATTAAAATAAATTAATTGGCAAATAAAATGTAATTAATTACCCTTAAAAAATTAATTAACAATTATTTCTAAAAAAATAACAATAAATATTTTTACACATTTAATTAATTATAAATAAATTACTTCCCACCCAATTCCCCTATAAACCCACAAACCGCTACAGAAAATAAATTAGTAAAATTAACATAATTAGCAATTAATCAATTAATTAAAATTAATTGCCAATTAAAATTTAATTAATTACCAAATATAAATTAATTTACAATTAATTAAAAGTGATTACCAATAAATAAATTTACATGTTTAATTAATTATACTTAAATTACTTCCCACCCTATTCCCCTATAACACCACAACACGCTACAGAATTCATTTACGCAAAAATTAAAAGAACAAAATTCATTAATTAAAATGAATTATAACATAAATACACACTTTTCACACATATAATAACATAACAAACACTAAAAAAATTCGATATTATTAAAAATTCGATAATTTTAATAACCTATATTATATTCTTCGATATTTTAACTTTCTATATTTTTAACATTCGATATTACATTACTTACCTTCAAAACGATATTTTTGAGGTCTATATTCTGTCCATTCGATATTTTGTCCAGCCTATATTTTGTACTCGATATTATGTCCATTCGATATTTTGTAGTCGATATTATGTCTGTTTACCCTTCAACCGTCACCTCGTGATGTGGCATTCCACTTGCCACAAAATGTAGTGCTTCGCTGCCACATAATTCCAGTGGCCCTTCATCTTATATAGAAACCAATAATTAAACAAGCATGTTAATCAGTACGTAGTAAATATTACAAAAGATATGGGCTACAAGGTATAGGAGTCACGTCATCCATACTGCCGGCAATTATATGTTAAGGGTGTCTGGCCTAGAGAAACAAAGGTGCTGGTTTGCTGCGTTTTCACACAGAGCAGTATCCAAAGTTACTGTGGTGTATGAAATGGAGACAGTACAACAGGACCATACCTCTGAGATAAGGCTCTGTTGCTCTATCCCTAGCGGTGGAACACATTAGGCTGCCTTGCACCAGGGCACGCACCTTTGCGCTACAGTGCAAGTGTGTGCTTATGAAGCATAAGTTTTGTATTGGAAGGGTCTCCCGTTCAGTACAAAATATTATGCTTTGACAAAGTAAAATACTTTTCCCACTGGGGATTACCATCAAAATCCATGGGTGATTGCATTGGACCCCCATGTACACCCCCTTGATGCAAAGTAGTGTTTACCGCCATTTTACTTTATGGATACTTCCAATGCCAATCAGGATTCGCAATGGAAAGTAAAACCCAAGGCAACTGTTTGCGCTGCGTTTGCGTCACTTTTGTGACAAAGTTTACTGTCAATAAAAACCTCTCATTTGTCTTTTCATCTGTGTCTGCGGAGGGGGCTGTCATTGTAGTACTTTTCTATGTCTACGACAGCTGTCAAATAGTCCTACTTTTATGTCGAAGGTTGCTGCAAACTGTAGTCCTACTTCTATGTACATGACCTGACCTGAATTTTTGTTTTGAAAATCTGGTCACCTTAGCGCACACCCACAGTCGAGCAATGGTACAGGATCTTGCACGAGTGGGCATACCGAAGGACGTGCACATGAAGTCGAGTGGGAATGACGAAAAATTGAATGACGACCTCCAGGTATGGTGGGATGTGTGTCATACGTTTCTAGAGCTGAGTTCGTCATGACCACGCCCGTTCCAATGGAACGCTCAGCACAGCAGGGGAATCCGCCCAGCATGCGAGCGTTCCATTTAACGGGCGCGGTCATGACGAGCCCAGCTCGTCATGAGCACCGTAGCGCTGTGGCTCATGACGAGATGAACTCGTCATGAGCACAGCAGGGGTTAAAAAAACAACTTTGTTGAATCTTATCTGTCAATTTGTTCTTAGATCGTGGCCTGGTTCAGAAGGATACTAAGTGAACCTGTTTCGTTAGGCTCCATTGCAAGTTTTGATCTGATATGTGTTCATTAGAGAAAATCAAAACAGTTTAGTTGTTGCTTCTTGTTAGCACAAGCAAAGGCGTGCAACTGAGGGCTTAACGTTGAACTTGGGTTCTGTCCCAATGAAACAGAACTGTTAAATTGGGTGGACAAAGGCTAGCTACGGAAAAATAGCAAACTGGGGTAAACCTCAAACATTACTTCGTACCTTAAGATTCTCTACAGAGCCACGGGAGTACAAGTACAATTGAATTCGACAATAATTCGGATTTTTGAATAGGACTTATACGAAGCAAAGTCTGAAGCAGAGGTGCATGCTATTTTCCCGGTTCTTTAGTTTTTATCAAAAAAGACCTTAGCAAGAAATATGGAAAGCAGCACCCTTTCCGCCAAAGCACTGCCTAAAACCTTTTTCCAAGTTAGGAAATGCAGACAATACCATTATGATTTTGAATGGTACTAGAGTGTTCATAGACAGTCATTGAAAGGACCTAAATACAATAGTGGGGAATGTCCCCAAAACCAAAATAGTACATTTGTTTGGCCAACAATGCAGTAAAGACAGCATGTGGCACCTTAATTACACTGATTGATTGTCCACCCTCCTAAAACCATCTTGTGCTTTGGTTTGAGGCTCGCTGCAGACATCAATTCCAATTTCCTCTTCCCTGCCTCCTTGGTTTACACACCGAAGAGCTTTTACCTAAGTCCTTACACTCGCCCTATTATTTTTGTAGTCAGTGCAAAATATATGTCCTCCTTAGTTTGTGGCGTGTACAGCCACCCAAAAAAAGCCACACTGGCTGAATCAAATGCAATTGAACTGTTTCCGCTCAGTATTTGGGTATTCATCAGCAATGAGGGTCGCAGCTTTCAGTTTTGCCCTCCGCGGCAAACACAGTCCTTTGAGGCTCAATTCATAAAGACTTGTCATAGAACATGGAGGACATACCTGAGCCTTTTAATGAGTTAAACTAAGAAGGGATGAGTGTGCAACCCGCTTGAATGGGCAGCTCCTGCTATCACTTTTGGATGTCGCCCTGAAATATTTTTAAATGACTAAAGTTTGGAGCAATTTTATCCTGTATGGGCAACTGAAAGAGGAGCGAAAGTCAACGGTGACCCATAAGTGTTAAGAGGCTACTATCCATGATTTTTCAGTTAAAAACATTTTGGATACACCGTTGACATTTGTATAATGTGGAAGCCACAGGGGTACTTTTATGAATAACTCTTATCTCACATAAGAGATTGAAGATTTCTCCTAATGATTTGACTAAATCCTAACTCCTTTGGTGAGGCTAACTCGGTTCTAAAGTAAACGGTCAGTTGTGAGGCTATTGAAAACAGATACTTTTGCACATTATATTTTCTTGCCTGGTCATGTCAAAAACGATATTTAATGAGCACTGGCAAAGCAAATACGTTTGGCATTGGCACTCATGAAATTATTTTACACTTTTTTGTATTTTGTAAACTTATGCAATATAAAAAGATAGTTCGACAAAATGTATAAACAAATAATAGAGTAGCCCAGCTTCTCACACAGCCAGCTGTGGTACTGACATGCACTCCATTTCAGCGGATGTGCATAGCAGGCAAAATACCATCATCCCTCACAGTGCAAGACAGCCAGCGGATGAAGTGGGCTGACCCTCTGCCCTCACACTGTGTGTGAAAGACTCTTAAACTGATCGATCTATGAAGAGGGCTGATGCCTCTTGGGAAACATGAGGCTGGTGAGACTGGGGCAGTTTCGAAACCAGAACCCAAAGAGTGGCCTGTGTTCCAGCTGAGATGCACTTTGTCCAGTCAGAGTGGAAGAGATCTTCAATTGGCATGTGAGATTGTGAAATACCATCTACAATTGTAGAATTGAACATACAACAATACAATTGTTGCTGTACAAACAGTTGCTGGCATTAACTTTTAATTTAGCTTCTGTACCATACAGCCCTGCTCTCTTATTTTATATTTAATATTGGATTGAAATGGTGTCATATTCATTGAAGGGATTCGTTCTTTAACCCCTTGTATTGTCATGTATTTTTTTAATCATAAGCTTATTTTGCTTTTGTGTTCTTAGCTAATGTGGTGCTGTTTTAATTAATCTTGGGCATGGATTTATGGCTTAGGAAATGCAGGACATCCGCCATAATGCTTTGGAGGTCTGCCCAACACATCCCTCATGCCAGCAATAACGTGAATTTCGGTTTAGTATCAAAAATGAAAATGTTTTTAATAATAGTTTTCCTTTATGACCAAATAGATCACTGGTGGATGAAGATGTTTTTTTGGATTTCTGCATTTAGATGTTTCCATAGATCACGTGCTGTCCGTCCTCCAGGATTGCATACTGTCAGATTTCCAGAATACCAAATGAGCATGCAGGTAAGTCCTGCTTATATCCCTTTCATCTAAATGTAACTCATCATTATTTATTGTAGAAATTCTGAATCTGTGGCTGGATTCACAAAACAAAAATGATGGCTATGCTTTAGGGTTCGCAGATCGAGCACATGGTCAGAGTGGGAGGAAGCAGATCAGGGCAAAGACTGCCCCAGTTGTGGTACCAACTCCATGCCACCATGATGTATGTTCCGTCCTGGCGCCGGCTCCCAGCACGTTAACTTTGAGAAGAAGGTACCTAAGCCCACAAACAAGTTTATTAAGACAATGATATGTTAACAGTAAAAGTCTTCTGAAACTTGCCAGTACTTGTTTATGGGCCTGGGTACCTTGTTTTCACTGGATTCACCATGCGAGGATCGTCAGCGAGTACCAATGTGAGAGCTAGTTCGAGATGTCGGGCTCATTCCCAAAATTGCAAATGTAAATTTGAATTGCCCTATCATCAAATTTCTTTATTTCGGTTTAGCAAACCAAAAAAGAAGCGACCATAGGGATCATAAATTCCATTTACAATTAAAAGAGCGTATTGGTAAACAATGTGCAAATGAGAAATAAAAGCGCTCAAGTTGACATTAAAAGGATGCTAATAATGTCAGGTGAAGTATGCCAGCAAGGGATTTCACGTAGGGTACTACCTAATGTAATTGCTACAAGAAAATATATTCATATTCTGAGAATACGATATTCCTGTGTTTTTTCGCTTTTTTGATTTTGCAGTTTTATTTCACTGCGCATTCATTGCAGAATTGTTGTAATTTGTTACATTTCTAGTTCAAGATTTTCTGTAACTGAACTTTATTAATCTTATCAACACAAGTCATTTCGAATCCGATTGTTTAAGTGAAATCCCTTGCTGGCACACTTCACCTGACATTATTGACATTGCCCAAGACTCCAAGGGTATACTGGGTATCCCCATGTAACCTTTTCATCATTAAAAGGATGCAGCATCATATAAGTAAAACAATATCCACAGAGGTCATGACGTGGGTCTCACTAACATAATTATGTGGCAAAAGTGCAAGTGCATCATTAATATATATACAACTCAATTTCCAAATTGATACCCTGCGCATGAAACCCTTAATCAAAAAGGCAAGGTGCCAAGACTAATTATAGAAACCTGGATAAAATGCATAAAATTGAATCTTAAAACAATTTTAAAAATGTAAAAAGCAGCTCTATTTGATCAGAACAATCTTGATTGGCCGGCACAACCTATTTTATCTATTCATGCCAGTTATCCTTATGGGTTGTGCCCTCCTTCTGATTGCCCATGAGTGGCCTAGAAATTTTGAAGTAGCACATGCGAAAAGAGGTCTTTTTAGTATCCGTAGGGCTTCTTTAGAGCTCTGGATCCTTAATTGTCTGCACACAGGACCTAACCATTTGCTTCTTGGCGTTGCGTATGCTTTACAGGCAAAAAGTACATGGCCAATGGATTCAAGTGGACATGAACAAGAAGGGCAGCCCTTGGGATGAGATCTGCTACTCTGCCAGGAGCTAATAAAAGCATTAATTGGTAAGCTGCCATGTCTAAACTGTGTGTACAGCTTCATGTCAGCTGGGACCTTAATAATATCAAAGTAGCTTTCTAGGTGACAATTAGGTTAGAGATCGATGAAAGCGTTTGTTAGGCTGCCAAGATCATTTTTCCAAAAGTTGTTCTCATCGACCCCAGCCCAATACAAAAGTTTAACATGGCTTCTTGAGTATGAGGGTGATTGACTGATGGCCTGGGTTGGTAAGCCAATGTTAGACAGTAAGGCATTTTTCTTGCTTAATCCAGCCAATTTTATTTGCGGTGTCCAAATTTGAGACCTCGCAAAAAGCGGCTGCATAGTGTGCCAGATCAGGTGTGGAGGCCAATCTATGCCAAAATAACAGTGGGCGAAGCCTCGCAAGATTGTTAATGGACTCAATACCCAGATCAAGCTTAAGAGAGAGAAGAGGTGTGCTTAAAGGGAGGGATATCGGGTTCTTAAGGAACTTGTTTTCCACAGCTGCAAGCTCATTAGAAGATGCTATCCCCCACAGCTCTGCCCCATAAAGGGCACTGGTCACACCCTTGCAATTGTACAATTTGAGAGCAGGGACTACGGGCCTGGGATACGACAAGTGATGCTCCCTACTCAGTGCCCCAGTGAGCTGAGTGAACTTTAGGGAGACCTTCTCTAAATGTCTCTTCCAGGCCATTCCCTCCGAAAGTCTAATGCCCAAGTAATCAAATGAACTAACCCTCTTCAGTGGGACATTGTTCAAGAGTATATTTTCCTTAGAAGATTTATGCGGGTTGAGCATCATTAGCTTGGTTTTGGAGGTATTGATAACCAAGCCCCTCTCCTCACAAAATGCCTTAATATGGTTTAAACGTTTTTGGAGACCCATGGGAGTTTTGGAGATCAATAGGGTATCATCAGCGAATAGCAGTGTGGCGATTTTTTGGTTCACCAGAGTTGTTGCATCAGCTGGTAAAGAACACAAAAGATCTGCCACCTGGTTGACATACAGGGAAAAAAGGGTTGGAGCTAGTACACATCCCTGGTGAACCACCCATCGGATCTTAATAGGCAGGTCCCTGGTTTCCCCATTTCACCCGGGCATAATTCCCATCGTGTAGCCTAACTAATATTTCCAAGATCTCCAAGGGCATTCCCATATCCCTAAGCACCCGCCATAATGAGTCTCTAGGCACAAGGTCGAATGCAGTTTTTAAGTCAATGAAGGCAAGGTATAGGCTTCCCTTGCCCAGGACAACAACCTTCCAATATATCATCACTAAGCAAAAAGCTTGATCCATTGTGCCAGTCCTCCACCCTATCAAATAGACTGTTTTGTGAATGAAAAAAACATTCTTGCTAGTGTCTGGTGGCTTATTAGACTAATGTGTCCACTGGAGGGGCCTGTGCTCAACCTCCTCGTCACAAGTTCAAATCCTGGTGGGTCCTTTCAGCCTTTCATCCTTCTGAGGTCAAATGAGTACTATTCAGTTGGGTAACACTAAACATCTGTTATTCAGCGCCAAGATACCCTTGGGGGAACATGTGCTTTACAAATACACATGTTATGTTATGTTAAAAGTTGGTTCTACGCTCATGAAAGGAGTTACTCAAAGATGTTATTGTGAATACATTTACGAGCCGGGACTTGAATTGGGTGGGCAATGGGGAGACTTATTCCTGTCAATGGCAGAAGTCAATATAAAGATGAAAAAGAACTATTCCCAAAAATGGTAGGAGAGTAGAAGAAGAGCTTCTCCCCAAGAAAAAAGGTCCCCATGGGAAAAATATATAAAAACAGAGCATTTGCACTTTCACTTGCTCTTATTTTTGCATGCATATTTATATGCGTGCCTATTCCTGAATGTGAAAATGGAATTTACAAATCTACAGGAACGGCCCATGCAGGTAAGAGCGGGGGAGCCGGGTGGGCGGGAGTCGACAGACGACGGCGAGGAAAAATTAATTATTGACGCCCCCCGCCCCACCCACCCGGTTCAACCGCTCTTACCTGCACGGGCCACTCCTGCAAACATTTCCAGAAAGTGCCTAGAAACCTGCAACTGTAAACTCTTTTGTGGATTCCAGAAAGTATAATATTAGCACTCATGAAAGGTCAGAAACCTGTGGGTGCAGAGCTCCACATTTTTACTTAAATCAGTCCTGCTAAGGTTATGCCCCTAATTGTAACAGCCAGGGCTTTGCTAACCCTCTCTGCTTAGTAGAGATTTCAGGGCAAATATTGTTCATTTACAAATTTCTCATCTAGTAGGGGTTCAATGGTGTTATTTATGCAGAAATGTTTGAGGATAGAAAAAATCTAGGGGCCTCATTTACGAAAGACTTGCGCCACCGGTGCGTCACTTTTTCCCATTTTAAAAAGTGACGCACCGGCAGCGCAAGGCTTTCATAAATAAGGCCCCATGTTTCTACTAACAGATGCATAGAAAGGAGCTCGAGCATATGGAAGATTAAAATGCAATATGTTGCCAGTCTATGAACAAGGGGTGGGCGTAACTCCCGTAAATCTTTGTAGCATAATTGCACAGAATTACCTAAAAAATTCTCATGTAATTATGCGGAATTACATGAGAAGACTAGTTCTGCAGTTAGCACTATTTTCATAGTGCAAAATGCACTCTCGGGTGCAAAATGAATGTGAAGATGCATTTTGCGATTAGAAATAGCTCTAAATGCAACAAAACATGATTAGCAACTCATGCAACCACTTTTCCCCCCAAATTAATCTTAATTACGGGAGCGGGCGTATTTGCATTATTACCGATAATTCCGCATCAAAGAGCAATGCGGAATAACCTAAATGGCTCCTATCACTCAAGTGTAATTAAGATGACTCCCAGGCTTACTATGAAAAAAAAAAACAGCCCTGGCAAAAAGCTTTAAACCAGTCCCTTACTGCTTTGTGGAAATAAGTTTAGGATGAAAACCTGTCTCTGTTGATAGTGCTTGTGTATTTGTAACTGGTTTTCTCTCCCATATATTTTTTAGGAAATAATTGGTGCAAACAGTGGACATAAAGGCACGGTTTTCACATGTGTTGCTGAACCCATTCAGAGATGGAAATTTCTTTTTTTCACTTTGTTTTTTTTTGCAGATTTATATAGCGGGAACTCGACCAGAAGGTGTTGAAGCGCTTTACATGAGCACCAGTTACATTACACAAGGACACACATGGTCTCATATAATGTATAATCACAAATAGTTTTAGCTTTGTAAGATCTATGTAGTCAGTCATTAAATAAGGGCAATCTTCCTGTTCTATGACCAATACATTGCTCAATCTCCTAATAAAAAGTATTTTTATGCAATCCATATAATCCTGTTACACTAAACAATGTGAATAACACGTTTGTAAACTTATTAGCTCGTACGTTGAAATACTACTCAATATCTTCGTCAACAATAACCAGCCAAGTTTAAAAGGCCAGTTTATATCAGAATATCTGGGCATAAATGGTTAACAGAGCTTGATACTTTCATGAAAAATATGATTACACTGTTGCTGTCAGCTCTGAATCCTAGTTGCAATAACTGCCTTATTGGTGGTAATTTGCAGATCTAGAAACTAACAAATAATAAACCAATATTTTATAAATGGCAAATGTGGAAACAGATTTGTCTAACATTAAATATATTACTGCTTATTTCTAATTATTACCTGAAAAGTAATTATAGTATAACCTTTAAGATAACGAAATTAAACATGCGTTCGTAATGCTGCCTTCTTTGCCATTTCATGAATTGGTTTAAGTAGTGAGAAACAAACATCATTCTTCCTTAAACTTTTAAATCCAATACATTTACAATTCACCGATATTTGTCAAGGTAAACAGGGATCACAGTACTGGTTACTTTATGTAGAAAGGGAAACCATGTGAAATATCACAGAAATATGTCTGACAGCCAGAATATTGGGAATTGGTTTTCCTAGATATTAGAAATTATTTCTTTTGCTGCACTGGAAAAAGATCCTGCATAATCCTTTCTTACATCATCTGTGTTATTTAACAATTTCTTCGTGAATATATCTTGAGGTAATATGGCTTCTCTACATAAACAATCTCAGGAGGCCTGGAAGTATTAGCATAGAACAGTGGATGTACTGGCTTCACCAGCAGAACCAATTTGCATGACATGAGCATAATTCACTACCTGGTCAGGTCAGGCGGTGAAGTACTCTCACATTTAAAACCATCTATAATATGCTCTTAAATGTAGCCAGGGGCAGGGCCCATCTGACTATGAGAGTTATTTAGGCCCATCAGCCCCAAGGGTGGACAAATACTTGCCTGTCTCTGCCAGCTGCTTACAAGAATGGCACTGCGTCAACTTTTTTTTATCTCAAGAAGTATCCTTTACCCAACTACTGGTCTTCTACCCATCCCGACTGAGCAATGTCTATTTCAACATTTCAGACACCAAAATAAGTGCATATTCTTTCTTTTCAGATTGTACTTATAATGTTGGGTTGCCTTTTTGTTAACGTTTAATGATTTTTGGAATATGCAAAGAAAAGGTATATGAAGAAAAAAATACAATCTCTTTTAGGGAAAAGATCACTACAGTATGGAAAACAATTAAATCGTCTTCAGAAGAAACATGGCCTTATGATCTATTCCAACACAATATAAAGGCACTACAGATTCATGTAGTTCATTTTGCAGATTATCAGGAACTGTCCTTGTGCGCTTTCAAGTGACCAATGACTCAGTTCTTGCTATATCAGTGATCCTCTACTATTTTGAATAATGTTTATATGTTTATGTACCATGATCTCTGGAAGTGCATTCTCTCTGGAAGTTATTGCATATCTTACTCACTCTTGGGCACTTCTTAACCAGCCTCTTTTAGTAAACCCATTTTCCCCCTTCTCTGTCTTTCACAGTTTTGATCATGCATTCTGTTTCCCGTTTATGCAGAAGCTGGATTTGCACAAGATCAAATATTATTTGCAAGCCAATTACATTTGAATTTTTTTAATTTTCATGTAACGCATTTTGCATAGTATTTGACTCACGTGTTATTAAGTGTTACATTTAATCGAATGTACATATTGAGTTGTGTACTTGCTCTAGTCAGTGGGTTTTGCCACTCTTATGACCTGCACTGACCAGATTTAACTGTCTATTGGGTTTCTGATAGATACCTACTTTGTGGTGGATTATATGTTGTGTAGACATCAAATATTTTTTAAAATATATTACAATTCCGTTCACCAAAACGTTCTGTGGAGAGGGGTGTTTATTTAAAATATATTTTGGTAATACAAATTGTTAGAGCAGGATATTATCCAAGTCTCAGGAATTTTACATTGGATAACGACACACCATGACACCTACATTTGGTTATAATCGTTTCTAAATTCTAAAAGAATGTCACCTCGTGAAATGTGAAATAAATTTAGAAAACCAGTAATAAAGGATTGTTAAATGTCAAGACCAAACAACTAACGTCAAAAGCACATATCTTAGATACAACACAACATTATGGCATTTCCATCGTCTTTGCTGGTGTTTTTACTTATTTGCATTTTTGGCCTGTTTTATTATTACACTCAGTGAATGCAACATTTGAAAATTCATTGTCCATGATTTTGAGAGGCTTTGATACACAACAATCAACATGCTTCAGAGTTGGACGAGCTACTAAACTCTGGAGTGCTTTTTGCCTTGTCCCACATTCTTCTGTGCAATTATTAACATATTCAACTTTAAAGGCGATGTCAGACTGACCGGGCTATAAAAACGATTAACACAGTTGGGAGCAATAATCCATTTCTTACAAAATATGTACAGCGGTTTCTGCACACTGCTCTAAAACTGAGCCCAGACCTTATTTATTTTTTAATAGCATGCTTTGTTTCAAAGGTGCAATGTGGACGCGATATGTGCGCATAGTGCCATGATCAGTATAAAATAAAAGTCTGTTTTTTACATAACTCTCCCGGAGTGATGATCTGATAGTTTGAACAAGTTTAGTCATAAATAGTGTTCATGCAGATGTGCAAAGTATAACCCAGTACATATGACCAATGTTCAGTGTGAGGTGAGGCCCCTGACTGACAAGACTGACAAGATAGAAAGCCTCCAGTGGGTCATGATGCCCCTCCCCATCCTCAGCAACTTTAATAAATAGTATATTACAGCCTGTGTCTCTGTCTGCACACATAACTTAATCCAAGTATTTACAAGGGTTAAATTCTTCTTCGTACATAGCTTAATCCAAGTATTTAAAAAAAATGATACAAGGGTTACATTCTTCTTCATACATAGCTTAATCCAAGTATTTAAAAAAAATTATACAAGTGTTAAATTCTTCTTCATACATAGCTTAATCCAAGTATTTAAAGGGTTAAATTCATGCAATTGAGCAAAATCACAAAGGTAAGGCATCGTGACTATGAGCAGATTTGTTTCCCTGTGCAAATTGATTGTAATGTGCAATCTATGAGGTAGCAACAGTGTTTTTCTCATGTCAGTTTTGCTATTCTGGGATAAGAACTGTGATAACAACATGGAGACTTGTGCACTGTAGTAATAAATGTGTGAATGTGTGCTAAGTAGTCGCCTGTAATGATATGTGCTATTGGATCACATGTTGTGTTATTAACACAGTAGAGTGCTACTGGTTTGAGAAAACCACGGTTAATGCCTCACAGGCACCATTCTAGAATAACTTCACAGAGGCAAACCACTGGGGCCATACTGGCAAGGCCTCTGTAGTGTGACCATCTCAATGCACTGATTTAACCCATAGTGTTCAGGTTATGGTTAAACGCCTTAGCTTATATCTACTGCACATGAAAAAACAGTATGGCGTAAACTATACCTGAAGTAATGATGAGTGCAATATGCTGTTTATTACATAGCTAAGAGAAAGGGGGGGGGGGCGAAAGGGACAGCATGACCCCCTTCTGGTTTTGTCTCTCATTAGTCATGGCTCTAGCCACACTCAATAATGACAATAAAAAGCAGATTGCACTCTGGGCGTACACTCACGCCACAGCAGTAAAAATACATGTAGCCCAACAATAACAAGTTATTTAGAGCAACTGTAGTAATAGATGCATAGTCACACATAGTTTACTACAGTGCAAACTGCCAAATAAAGTTCATTGACTCAGTAAAAAAAATTACATGAGAAAAATACTTTTTCCTGCCAACAGATTACATGTAACAATAGCATTACACTTGGAACAGCTCTACTAATAGTCATAATTTCTCTTCAGTGTGATTTTATTATGTTCCACAATGTAACCCATTGCATCCTGGTTTGGGTAAAAATAACTTCTGTTAAAATAAATACACATGGAAAAATGTGGCGGCATATACACATGTATGTAGGTGCGTAGAGTATAATATGCTATTTATGACCATTGTTGAGGGAGGAGAGTGACATCATGAATCACTCTATGCTTGTCAAGGGCCGGACTGGCATAGCGGGCATCGGCGGTTGCCCGGGAGGCCGGAAGTGTGGAGGTCAGTTTTATTACCGGGAGCAGGTTTTGCATATTATTGGCCCCAGTAACGGAAGCAACAGTGTTGGGGTCGGTTTTGGTAAGCAGCAGCACTTTGCGCTTGAGCGTGCCCCGGCCCCCGGGATGGGGGCCAGTGTCTGACAAAATTGCCAGGGCTGCTTGGAGTTGCCAGTCCAGCCCTGTGCTTGTCTCTCGTGAATCATAGCCCCCATTGGTAATAAATAGCATATTACACTCTGTGCATCTCTCTCTATATATATAAAATACCCACGCACAGTGATTGATGTGTAAGCCCCATTTTATACGAACCACTCCTTTCCTCAAATTTAAATTTGGTTATTTTCTTCATTCAGGCTATGAAGAATTTTCCCGACCTCTGATGTGTACTAGCAGAAATATATGTTTTCCTGTTATGTTTCCTTTCGAACAGCTTATGTGCGTTTTATTTTACAAAAAAAAATGCTGCCTGCGTCATAAATATCAATAAAATGTCCCAATGCCCGGGAAGGCTCTGTTTTCCTTCGCAGGGTGTGCATGTGTCTGTTTGTCTGGTTATTTGGTATCTAGGGGCCTTTTAAACTGTTTTCCGCTGCTCCTGTGCTCGTTATTGTTTTGTGTGGGTAAATAGTCTGGCAGCCCAGGTTCACGTTGGAGTGCATGGCGGGCCGGCGCGGTTTGTGGGAACCTCTGGTGCGCGCGGCAGTTCACGGGGGTTTGTCTGCAGCTGCCCCTCTCACAGCCTGAATAGAAGTGGGGACTGGGAGGAGGGGGTTCAAGACCGTGAATACTTTGCCAATGAGAGATGAGGCATATTGAAAACTATATTAAATTACCCTGATTAACAATTTAGCCACGAACAGGGGAGCTTTGCGAGGCCTCCATAGGCAGAACTGGGGGGCTATTCATCGCAGCAGCTAAGAGGTCGAAAGGTTGCTGAAGTTCACAGGCTCCGGGCCTTTGTTATGCTAACGGGACCATCTCAAATCAGCTGCCTGGTCGAGTGTGAAATATAAATGATTCCTTGAGAACTACCAATAAGTTGTCACTCTTTCTCTCCAAATACCAGGACAGGCCGCTAATTTTACCAAACCCCCTTCCTCTCCCACGAGGCCATCTTAAATGAATGAGGCTCTTTGTTGCTACAAGGGCGGGATGTGTTTTCTATTAGCGGGCCGAATGCATATTGGTTTAGTGTATTTGGGGAAAAATCTGTAATATGACAGTGCTTGGTTTTATTTTTAGGCGTAAAAAGCTTGAGGGTTGGGGGAGGGCTAGAAAGGGAAAAAGACTTGAGGGTGGTGGGGGCAAGAAAATGAAACAGACTTGAGGGTTGTGGGTAGGGCTAAAAAGTGTAACTATATGTTTCGAGACACTTCGAAACTAGAGAACGTGAGTGAGTATGTCCTTAAGAAAAGAGAGATCTCTTCACCCCCTCGAAGCAGGAGTTGTCCCTCGCTGTCAGTCCCACTACTCACACACCCGCCCAAACTAGCAGAGCCAGGCCTCCCTCGTCATATCAAAAACTCTTGCCTCACATTCTCATAAACTGACATCACTTCCTGGCGCGAGGGGCTCATTTATGTGGGTTGAATGGCGCGCGCACATGCTGGAGCGCGAGGCCGTCTTTACAACGAGAATAACAGGCCCCTCTCACGCACCAACACACGCGTACGCACACAGAACAATAAACACGCATGCACCGCCAAACTGGTGGATGACTGAGTCTTAGTTTTCAGAAAATAAATATCCAGCATTTCTGTCAATACAAGTCTACGGAATTCCTTGTCAATTCACAAAGTAAAGGGGTTCAATGTTGGAGGACAGTGTGAATCAGAAAGAAGCAAACATAGTATAACTCCTACCAGCCTGCATGCCAGAAATAACCTGCTCCAATCACACTATTCATATGTGCACCCACATCCACACATACAAACAGAATGATAAACACACAAGTAAACAAAAACTGCAAAGAATCACAAACACATATGTGCACATGCACAAAAACACATACACACCAGACAGGCACCGCCAAAAGCATACTTTCAGACTCAAACAAGGGGAGTAACAGCTTTTCTAATATAACACGTGTAGACCCCTGCAAACACACGTAGAGGAATAGACACAGGAAAACACATGTGTGCACACATCTATATTTAGAGACTACAACACATCTAAAGAAAGACACACATTTAGACCAAAACACATATACACAGAAAGAGGCTGGTACACCCAGAAAGACACACAGATACATATAAAACGTACATGCACCTACATACACGCCCACGCAGTAACACACGCTGTACAATTAAAGTAAGAAAAATACCAATTCATTATAAGAGAGAGAGGCGAACGTTCACGTACAGGCACATACACATGTGCGCTTAAATTAACTCGCACTTATACAGGAGAGTTCACCCACACCATGTCCTGTACCATCGAGAAGGCCAGAGCAAAAACTGCCTTTTACCAGCCTAAGTAAAAACACTTTCTAATGAAAAAAAAGTGTCCCAAAGCTCCAATGTATGAATTGGCTAATGCACGTCATCATGTGGTACAAGGCAATTCACAAATACAGGTCCGGAATTCTTGAAGAAAGCCTTTCTGGCCTACACGCCCATCATATCTCAGCGGTGCTAAACTCCTGGTCCTCCCTAGAACCAAAAAAGCCAACTGGGGCGACATAAGCTTCATAGTCACCACATCCAAACTTTGGAGTTCTCTTCCTGTGCACATTAAAGCTAGTTCCGCGCTGCTTTCATATAGAAAACAAATAAAAACGTGGCTTTTCAAGCAATAGGCTTTCTCTCACCAGCCATTACCTACACTTCCGAACACATAGCGCCTAGACACCTACGGGTATTTGTGCGCTTTACACCTTGTTAAAATTAATAAATAAATAAATGTGGAGTGACACTGCTATTGTAGGGATGTTGTGGTTGATTTTAGGGCAATAGTCCGCCACAGGGCAGAGCGTGTAACTGTGGTGGGGCAGCAACGCGAGTTAACGTGGAAACCGAGGCTGTCCTGTTAGTGCGTGGATAACATTTGGGTTGGTATATGGGGGCAAGAGACCCCTTGCCCCACCTAGCAAAATGGGGGTAATGCATGACATCTATAAAGCAAGCGCCTCGTGGGCACACGTCACCAGGACACTCATTCCGTTTACAAACATAGGAAAGCTGTTTCCGTTTGCAATGAAATTAATGTTCTGCACCCATTCAATGCACCTTTCTGCTTTTATCCTCTTTGTGACTAAGAACCCGAAACACACTCACCCTGACAATGCAATGTACACACTGGCACAAGAGACAATGCACGCGCGCACACACACAATTACACACACACACACACACACACAAGCACGCACCGATACAAGATAATGCACACACTGGCACAGTGGTAAGCACACCGCGATACCAGAGCGTGCACACTGACACACGAAAGCTTGCACACTGAAAGATGAACACGCTGCCATAATGACCCTCAACCCCATGCAAGAGCCTACACACTATGATATGAGATATTATCACACGCCCTGACACACGAGCATGCATGCTCCAGCATAAAAGTATGCATGTTCTAATACAAGGCCACACACCCTGACACAAGGACGTGTACCCAATGGGATGAGAGCACACACACACAGTCCAGAGCACACACACTCTGACATATCATACACACACTCTGACACGAGGAGAGGACACGGTGTCAGAAGAGTACACCAGTGACACATGATCACCGAGCCATAAGCACACGTGGACATACAATAGTATGCTCACTGACGCAACAGCGTATACACACTGAAACAAGAACACACACACGCTGTCATAAGAACACATACATAGCCAAAAGCAAAATCATACACACTAGGACATAACCCCGAACACCCGGACACACGAGCATACATAATGTAGCACAAAAGCAGCAGACATGCTGTGATACAAGAGCACACACGCATTCTAACACAAGAATGCATACACGGACCACAGAACACCCAGGCCAGAGCACACGCAGCCTGGCATAATAGTATACACACACCCTGTCACAGGAGCAGCACGCACACAGGCACCCGAGCATACCTATACACTGACATAATAGTGTCCACACACATATTTGAACAATAGCACACCCACTGGCACATTCACACGACAAACGAAAACCCACACACTGGCATACGACCGTACACAATGTGACACCAGATCACTCTGACACATAAACGTATAGACGGTAATACAAAAGCACATAAAACACTGACACAACAGCACATTAATACAGATACGTGGGTACACACTCGTATACAAGAGAAAACAACCTCTGCCACAAGAGAATACAGACACTACAAGATCATACACACAATCGAAACGAGTGCACATTGACACTAAAGAATAAACAAACTTACAAGCCCAACTGTACGATGACACAGGTGCATTCAATGTGTTACAAAAACACATGCAATACTGCCGTAAGAGAATACACATATTGACAAACGAGCATAAAAGCACTGACACAAGACTATGCACACACATGGACACAAGACCATACACATCCTGACACAGGAGAGCACACAGGTGCACACACTAACACAAGAGAACACTCAGAGGCACGAGAGCATACACATCCTGACACAGGAGAGCACACAAGTGCACACACTAACACAAGAGCACACTCAGAGGCACGAGAGCATACACATCCTGACACAGGAGAGCACACAAGTGCACACACTAACACAAGAGCACACTCAGAGGCACGAGAGCATACACATCCTGACACAGGAGAGCACACAAGTGCAAACACTAACACAAGAGCACACTCGGAGGCACAAGAACATGCACATCGTGACACAGGAGAACACACAGGTGTACCACTAACACAAGAGCACACTCAGAGGCACGAGAGCATATAGATCCTGACACAGGAGAGCACACAAGTGCACACACTAACACAAGAGCACACTCAGAGGCACGAGAGCATACACATCCTGACACAGGAGAGCAGACAAGTGCAAACACTAACACAAGAGCACACTCAGAGGCACGAGAGCATACAGATCCTGACACAGGAGAGCACACAGGTGCATACACTAACACATGAGCACACTCAGAGGCACAAGAACATACACATCGTGACACAGGAGAACACACAGGTGTACCACTAACACAAGAGCACACTCGGAGGCACGAGAGCATACACATCGTGACACAGGAGAGCACACAAGTGCACACACTAACACAAGAGCACACTCAGAGGCACGAGAGCATACACATCCTGACACAGGAGAGCACACAAGTGCAAACACTAACACAAGAGCACACTCAGAGGCACGAGAGCATACAGATCCTGACACAGGAGAGCACACAAGTGCACACACTAACACAAGAGCACACTCAGAGGCACGAGAGCATACACATCCTGACACAGGAGAGCACACAAGTGCAAACACTAACACAAGAGCACACTCAGAGGCACGAGACCATACACATGCTGCACAGGAGAGCACACGGGTGCACACACTAACACAAGAGCACACTCAGAGGCACAAGAGCATACACATCCTGACACAGGGGAGCACACAAGTGCAAACACTAACACAAGAGCACACTCAGAGGAGCGAGAGCATACACATCCTAACACAGGAGAGCACACAAGTGCAAACACTAACACAAGAGCACACTCAGAGGCACCGAACATACACATCGTGACACAGGAGAACACACAGGTGTACCACTAACACAAGAGCACACTTAGAGGCACGAGAGCATACACATCCTGACACAGGAGAGCAGACAAGTGCAAACACTAACACAAGAGCGCACTCAGAGGCACGAGAGCATACACATCCTGACACAGGAGAGCACACAAGTGCAAACACTAACACAAGAGCACACTCAGAGGCACCGGAACATACACATCGTGACACAGGAGAACACACAGGTGTACCACTAACACAAGAGCACACTTAGAGGCACGAGAGCATACACATCCTGACACAGGAGAGCAGACAAGTGCAAACACTAACACAAGAGCGCACTCAGAGGCACAAGAACATACACATCGTGACACAGGAGAACACACAGGTGTACCACTGACACAAGAGCACACTCAGAGGCACAAGAGCATACACATCCTGACACAGGAGAGCAGACAAGTGCAAACATTAACACAAAAGCGCACTCAGAGGCACAAGAGCATACACACCGTGACACAGGAGAACACACAGGTGTACCACTAACACAAGAGCACACTCAGAGGCACAAGAGCGTACACATCCTGACACAGGAGAGCACACAGGTGCACACACTAACACCAGAGCACACTCAGAGGCACGAGAGCATACACATCCTAACACAGGAGAGCACACAAGTGCAAACACTAACACAAGAACACACTCAGAGGCACCGGAACATACACATCGTGACACAGGAGAACACACAGGTGTACCACTAACACAAGAGCATACTTATAGGCACGAGAGCATACACATCCTGACACAGGAGAGCACACAGGTACACACACTAACACAAGAGCACACTCAGAGGCACGAGAGCATACAGATCCTGACACAGGAGAGCACACAAGTGCACACACTAACACAAGAGCACACTCAGAGGCACGAGAGCATACACATCCTGACACAGGAGAGCACACAAGTGCAAACACTAACACAAGAGCACACTCAGAGGCACAAGAACATACACATCGTGACACAGGAGAACACACAGGTGTACCATTAACACAAGAGCACACTCAGAGGCACAAGAGCATACACATCGTGACACAGGAGAACACACAGGTATACCACTAACACAAGAGCACACTCAGAGGCACAAGAGCATACACATCCTGACACAGGAGAGCACACAAGGGCAAACACTAACACGTGAGCGGACTCAGAGGCACGAGAGCATACACATCCTGACACAGGAGAGCACACAAGTGCAAACACTAACACGGGAGCGGACTCAGAGGCACGAGAGCATACACACCGTGACACAGGAGAACACACAGGTGTACCACTAACACAAGAGCACACTCAGATGCACAAGAGCATACACACGTTGACACAAAAGCACACGCACTGATCCACTATCAGAAGAGCTGCTTACACATGCAGTCACAAAAGCACAGACAGTCACAGACAAACTGACATTCGTGTGTAGGCACAATATGACACAAAAGGGCAGACAGTGACGCTGGGGCACAAAAATATTGATTCGAGAGCGCCTGCACACTCAGACCAACGAGCACACAAGCACTAACAAAAAAGCCTTCACAATGTGACGTGAGACAAACGTGCTAACACAAGAGTACACGCACACTGTGATTCAGAGGCGACAGGAATGCATAAGTGGACCCATAAACACAAAAGCTTGCGCACACACCCAGTCAAAGGTTTGCGCACACAGAACAAAGTGTAACAACACCGACACAAGAGTGTACAGGCACACCCGCACCGACTCCACGGTACTCCGTGACACAAGAGGGTGCACACACTGAGAAAAAGAACACATATACTCTAGAGCACCTAGGGTAACACAAAACGTAAGCACACTAGCGCGACTGAGAGCACACGCACCAATGTGTGCACACATTCATTTACACAGAGTGCACACAAGCGTTCATCGGAGCACACATACAGACAGGGGCACACAGACGGACAGGAAGAACGACAGAGCTGCTAACTTCGCGGACTGGGCTGTTTTGTGAGGACAGCACCGAACCCTGCTCTCCCCACAGCCCGGTCCTCACAGGTGCCCCGCTCCGCGTTAGAGGACGGCGCTTCTTGGCTTTTACTAGGCGCTTTGGAGTGAGAGGCAGAGGCGGGGGGGGGTGGGGGGGGGGGGGGGGGGGAATGCAGAACTATGGAAACCCTGACAGGAAGGAAAGTGCAGTGGGAAGAACAAACATTCCCCTGGACAGATTTCTGTCCGTGTAGAGGTAGGGAAAAGAAAGAAGCGAAATGAAAGGGAAAGACAGACACATTCTACTGACTGCTTTTTGAAGGTCCGACATAAAGGAATTGTGTTTACACCGCAGCTACGTTAAGTACAGCTGCTAAGTGATCGACAGCGCAACTACCCTCAACACACGCCTCGCCAAAAAACAATCCCTGCACTCTTTTTCCAAAGTGAACAAAACAACCTATTGGGAACACTGAAATAACTCTGTTTTATTTAATTATTCATTTTTTGCTATCCTCATAGAACACGCTAATAGCTTCCCGGATATTTGCATAAAAGGGTATTCTCTTTACATTGGAAGCAAAAGGTGGATTTCATTTTGTATCATTTCAAATTATGACAGACGCATCAACGCCGGAATTCTTGAGATTCACATCGCCGTTTTTATAACCCGGATTACACCATGTGGTTTTTTTCTATTTTTTATTTTGCACCCCAAACGTTCGGTCCGGGTGGTTCATTTTCTCCCTGAGCGCGGGCAATAAGCTTTGACGTTGAGAGTAGGTGCTGTGTGAGCCCTAGGGCCCCAAAGCGCGTGCACGTTATTTTCGAGCCCGTGGCCGGGCGCGCCCACTGTCTCTATGCTCTCCTTCGCACAGGTACAACTCTCACACAATTTACGAACCGCAGTAAAGAATTGTAAAAGCCGACCTTAAACCAGCTTCGTGTTGATGGAGAGCTCTGGTCTCAACCCCTCCATAGACACAAGGCACCTGTTCAACCAGAAATATAAAACTCGTTGAACTTGACGGGTGCATGTCTGTCAAAAATATTTGAAACATTCTTGAAACCGCTTAACCGTCAATTAATCCCCCTATCGCATGCATATGTTTGTAAATCATATAGCGGTAGAGAGTCCAGTTGCACAATCGAGTGTGTATTTTCATTTAATTCCCCCTTTGAGGGTTTTAGAGCGAAGGTGTTGACGCAGTTTTTCAGACTTTTTCTTTTCAACCAGTTAATGCAGTCATGTAAAACGATTTATCTTTTTATCGTGTAATTCTGTATATTTTATTTACTAATGTTCATGCCCAGTACTTGGCATGCCGCTATTTTATGTGATACGTCTATGCAATGACTAACCACAGACTAATTTGGGTGACTTGTAGAAGAGAACCTAGGTCTGTTTATTATAACTCGTGAAACTGAAACAATGTTTAGTTTTGAGATCAGAATTGAAAAGAACATACAGGTACAATTCAGTAAAACTCGAAGTTTCCTATCTCTGAGCAGCATGCACAAGAGCACACTGTTTGTTGAAGTTGGAAGGCGCAACTCTCAAGTTAAAGGCATTGCGCCAGGGCCGCACGGTCTGCGGGTTGCTCACTTATGCTGTTTTTGTTTTACGTAGATCTCGAGCAGTGAAGGGAACCAAGGACAGGTGCGTAGGTTAACTGTAATTCGAAGAATATTTCATATGCCATTCCAATACAAAAAATCGCATCTCTGCTAATTCATATTTTGCTTTAAATGGGCTGTTTACTACTTCTATTTTTAAAGCAGATACACGTGAAGACGTCAGGGTCTCGTTAAATTAGAGCTGTATTTAATAACATTTGGCAATGTTCCAGGCGTGCCTCTGGAGCAATACATGGTACGAATGCGCAATACAGATATTTGGTGTGTGCCCGCTCTGTGCACGACGCAAGTCTTACACTTAACCACTGTACACGGCCTTGACGTGGCTCGAGAGGCTCGAGTGGCATAAATCCACAATATAGGAGAAATCCGAGCCCGAACGTGGTGTGAAGGGCCACGAAGCAACTAAGCATTAAAGGGCGATGATAAATCATCACGTGTGACAACTGACGAGAACATGTTTAAGATTCTACTTGGCTGGAAATCTGCAGCTGATCATAATGATGTCATGTTTGTGACTCACAATCCATAATTCGCCGATATGAAGTCATAGATGTGAATTGCAGGTTGTCAACCCACTGATGCTTGTGTAATAACAGCGACCAATCAGGTGATAACAAGAATGTTGGCAACATATAAAGCCCACTGCTACCGGTTGGAAGAACTACGTTCCTGCACGAACAGAGCTTAGGCTGGCGATGCAAAAACACAGCAACTGGTCGCCTACTCTGTCGTGAGCAGAACACTACCCTGTTGCTGTCCACAGCCCCGCTCCCTGACTGCTTCTCGGGCTCAGGGTAAGTGATTTCTTGAAACGCTTGGTCCCCAGCAGTAAGACACCCTGTCAGACGTAAACACCTGCAGCAGTCGGCCATCTTGGATCTTCGCCCTACTGTTCCATTCAGAAACATTCCTATGGGCTGCATGGCCCTGCTGTCACATTCATAGTTAAGATGAATACAGGTAAACATAAAAGGGTGCCTTTTCAAACAAAAACAAAAAAATGAAAGTTTTTTTTCCCTAATGACACCATACATTTCTGGATACCTAAGTTCAACATATATTTCTGAGTGTAAAACTATGACCTTAAAATGTACATATTTAAAAAGTAACAATGGCTATATTTTGGCACTGCAAGTAGTTCGACTTGAAGCTTATTTAATGAGGGTATGGGTCACTGATTTCATGCCGTCGCTCGTGTAGGGCAGTCCCCAAATAAATGCTCTCCACCAAGGGCTTGCAGGAGTCGCCCTGGGGTGTTGTGGTTAACCCCTCGGTAACATCTAATCAATGCCAGGACGCGGGTTGGTCGAAAAAAATCACCCACTTCAAGAGGAACCATAATCACCCCTTCACCCACCAGCCCCCCGGGGACCAGCTCTCCATACAAGTTAACAAGCAGGAGCTGATAAGATAACATTTATAAGAGGTCAGGGGTCAAATACCAGTCAAAGGCTTTTAACCTCCGGGGTCATAAACCGGAGCTGGTAAAGAGCAGCCCCAGTTATTTATGGGAAATAAACACAGCGAAGGACAACATGACGAACCAGCGTGGAATTTATAATTCCCCCACAAAGCCCGTATGATACAAATGATTCCCTCTGACCTGACATCACGTCAAGCCCCTCACACTAATTAACTCAAAAGTAAACAACTGTATTGAATTGGTATTGATAAAGCGCCTTCCATTTCCCTTACGGGGCCTAGAACGCAAACAATGATGCCCAAATCGCAGCTTTATGTGTATTGAAGACGTGGCGCGAGCGCGTGCGTGCGTACACGTGTGAAGAACACGCCAGGTAGTCTATAATGCACATATGCACAACAATAGTTGCTGTAAAGCCAGTATATCGAGGCAAAGACATAATCGACAATTAAGGGTTTTATCTGACCTAAAGCCTGTCAACTGTAGTTAATTTTATTAAACGTTTGTTGTTTAAAAAGCCTGTGATATAAAATATACATTACGGTAACTTATTATGGTCAAATAATGTCATGGCTGGGATCTGGTGATATTAACAAACAACCAGACTTTTGCTTAATGGTCTCAACATCAGAACCATCAAAGGCATTAAAAAACACACAGACACTGCAAGCGTATATCTGTGTGAACGTGTTTGTGTGTGTGTGCACAGGGATTGTCAAACGTACGTACACATAAATACTCGCATATAAAACATTTACGTGCAATAACTTTACATTCAGCACAAAGGCATGAACATTATCAGACAACAGATTGACGAAGGACGGCTGGTTTATTTGCTTCCAATTACAATGTGTCTGGTGTGAGCGGGGAAGGCATGATTTAGAACTAGGGGGGAAAACTTTAAAAATGCTTATAAAATAATGCGGGCGTTCCGGTGCGTTATTATGGTAATGGTGTTCGCGCCGTGGATCAGTCTAGACGTCTGAATAATAAGGATTCGTCGCCTGGTGCGTCTGAAGGCACGTCCGGGGCCAGTGGGTGCTCTCGTCTCCCGTGATGGGCTCACAGAGGCACTGCCTGGCAGCAGGCAGACCTGGGGCACGCAGACGAGGTCAGGCCACTGCAGCCGGGCCATGGAGCCCTCAGCAAATATGCACGAATATACTGGGAGGTTCGCAGTGTAGCACTGCGCACAGGCATCAGGGGAAGCACTCGCGCCTTGCAGCAGGCATGTCACAAAATACACGAAATACTCAGAGATGCAACGCCAGCAGGCCTCTGTGCCTGCAGCAGACACACACCAGACAGTGAAGGGATCACGCACGCAGCGCCGAGCTACGGACGGCAGCAGGTCCTTGCACCCTGCAGCAGAAATGCCAACGGCGCACAGTGAGGTGCTCAGAGACCCAAGGCTAGCCAAGGGCATCAGGTCCCCGCGCCTTGCACCATACATATCAGATACACAGTGAGGCAGAGGCCTTCTCAAGCACACAGCAATGCGCACATACGTCATACAGTGCAGTGCAACAGGTCGCTGCACTCGTCGGCAGACAGGTCACATATATTTAGAGCGAGCTTCTAATCCAAGGCCTCCCTATCCTGGCTACAACCATTCATGCAGTTCTTCCAAGAGGCTGCGTCTTTTTGGCGCGCTTTTCTCAACACTGCCAGACGCCCAGTCAGGGTGGCCATGGACGCACTCACCTTTATCTGCACCCGCAGCCCGGGCAGTCCTATATCCCGTCACGGGCGAACCCAGAGCGGCGTACCCACTACCCGCCGACTCCGTCCCGTTAGCGTTTAGCATCACAAAAACAAGCAGCCATAATCAGCATGCTGATTGCATCCCCTACTAACAAATAATTTACAACTGCGAGCAGCGCATTCGATTAAAAGCTCATTAAACCCCCTGCTCTCCAATGGGAGGGTAAGACGCAGGCACGCAGGCCTTTGTTCGAAATTATCACGTCTTCCATTTTTAATGTGTACTGTTACCAAACACATACCAGCGCATGTTGTCTCTGTTATGATTGTCATTTGCATTTCAAAATGTAAGGAATTCACGATTTGGAGACGACGCTGTTTAACGGGAGCACGGTGCTCCTCACCAGAAAGAGTGCTGCAGAATGGCGGCGACAGGATGCAATGAAGACGAAACAACGCGATTTCATTATAGTATGAATGGGAGGATACTGTGATCTACAGGGGCGTAGCTAAATTTGGCGCAGCACGTGCAGTTGCACCGGAGCCCAGAGACCTGAGAGGCTCATTGAACCCCGAGAATTCCTGCAATTTACTACTGCAACCGCAGATCAAGAACCGTTTCCATGCTTGCACCAGGGCCCAGGCCTTCCTTGCTAGCTACTGTTGATATGTGACTAAAACGAATCGAACTCTGGAGAGACCCGCCATATTAAGAAACACGTATGCACGGTTAAAACGTGTGAACATAGTGCAGCAGCGAGAAAGGAAATATCACACCTCAGAAAAACATGAGGCTGAGTGCGTATGTGCGTGAAAAAGGAAGGAGGTCCGTGTGTAAGAGACAAGTGGGAAAAAAAAGAACAGAGAATTAGAGTGTGTGTGTAAGAGCCAGACGGAAAGGAAGCAGTGTCCCAGGTCTGTGCTTGTTAGAGCCCGGACCTCCCAGCATGCTCCCCACCCGCCAAGACAGTTGGTACGACCCACCATCAAATACATACCTCAGAGAAAGGGTGGGTGTAAAACGGCCATGTTTAATTAGCAACATTTCATAAACATGACTAAACAATACATATTAAAAATGGATAAGATCAATACAATTTTTAATATTGACATTCAAAGTTCTTAGTTATCCCCTTCGCTGCGGGGGTTAATTTCCCGCTGTGCTGGGGGGAGGGGGCGCGCACGGCGACCGCATGCTCATGACGAGCTGAGCTCGTCATGAGGCACGGCGCTCCTGTGCTCATAACGAGCTCAGCTCGTCACAGGTGCATTACCTGCCGTGGACCGCTCAGCACAGCAGGGGAATTATCCCCGCATTCGAGCGTTCCACGGCTCATGACGAGCTGAGCTCGTCATGAGCACCGGAGCGCCGTGGCTCATGACGAGCTCAGCTCGTCATGAGCATGGAAGAGGTTATACTAGATACTTTTTCCCCCAGCACTAAGGGGCCCTCTGACCCGCCCCATCACATCTGAGCACCCCACGCAAGGCGCAACCCACCTGCGTCCTTGAGTGATGGGCCCCTGCCCTCTGGTCCTTGTCCGCCATATCCGGGGCCCACCCCTCGCCCACCAGACTGCCCAGGATCCCAGGAGGCTCGTAACCTGGCGCCCTTGCCTCCCCAGCCGGTGGGCCCATTCTCAGTGTGGAGAGCTTACCGTCTCTCCCCTCAGTTCTGGCCTAGGGAGTACGCAAAGGAGGACTCCCGTTCACTCTGTAAGTCCATGTCAATGTTCAACGGTCTCTTTACCGCAAACGCCCCCTTCAAACTACTGATCAAAGGGACGGGTGGGTGGGAGTCAAACTAAATAGGTGCGGTGTGGTGTCCGCATGTCCGGCGCAGGAGAGGAAAGAGACCGGGGCCACGACTCCCAGAGCCTAAATAGGCCTGAGTCTCCGCCCTCTCCCGCACCGGATGCGCATCTCCCCCGACCTGGAAATGGACCCCTACTCCCTACTCTCCCAAGGGCGCGGCGAGGAGCAGGGAGACCGGGCCCTATGTGCGCGCTCGTCGAGCCTCGCGCTTGGCATAGAGCCCAGACCTCCCAGCATGCTCCCCACCCGCCAAGACAGTTGGTACGACTCACCATCAAATTCATACCTCAGAGAAAGGGTGGGCGTAAAACGGCCATGTTTAATACTCTGCCCCTCCACATCTGAGCACCCCACGCAAGGCGCAACCCACCTGCGTCCTTGAGTGATGGGCCCCTGCCCTCTGATCCTTGTCCGCCCACCCCTCGCTGACCAGGCTGCCCAGGATCCCAGGAGGCTCGTAACCTGGCACCCTTGCCTCCCCAGCCGGTGGGCCCATTCACAGTACGGAGACTTACCGTCAGTGCTGGCCTAGGGAGTACGCAAAGGAGGACTCCCGTTCACTCTGTAAGTCCATGTCAATGTTCTACGGTCTCTTTACCGCCACAATGGTGACCCGGGCCCCCAGGTCCATCACCCTCCCCACCACCACATAAGTTCTGCACAAGAACCATATGCCTCCGATCCATATATCTTTGCCAAAGTCTGATAGATGCCCATCATCTTGGTACACATTCGATCTCCCTTGATCATCCGGTGTGAGAAGTGACACAAGTGGCCCTTCACTGAGCACAACTTGGCCAATCCCCCAATGAGCCGCCGAACTGCAATCTCAGATCTCCGGTGATCCTTTCGGTGTGGGGAATGACCCAAGCGGCCCTTCACTGAGTACGACTTGGATTGCCGAAGCCTTCAAGGCTCTGGATCGTACTCCGGAACCCTCAGACCGGCGTGGCATCATGCAGCACCAAGCTGCCGCTTTCGCATGCCCTTGACGCCCTGCCAAAAGAACTCCGTGCCGTTCAAGCCTAGTGGCTTCCTCACTCGCCGCTGCTGACATCGCCCTGTGGCGTGCCACCCGGGAGAGTGCCCCAGTACCCCTACCACCTTGGCAGGGCACACTAATGAACAGGAGAGAAATGGAAAAGTCAGGCATAGTCATGACAAAATTGCGAGCATCATTTAACAGCCACCCAGGCTTGATATGCAGGTGAAACAAGCCGACCACCAGCATCCCACTTTCCTCGCAGTGTCAGGCGATGAGCCCTCCCTTGCCGCTAAAGCTGCCGCCCCAATTCTAAAAGAATCAACTGAGGCCGTCGGCTCTTTAGTGCAAAATGTTTGGCCCCCTCACATGGAGCACCTGCTGCAGTACAGAGATACCAGTAGGGCACTCAGGACCCTCCAACGTCAGGGACTAGCTTGTGTAACTCAAGCACAAGACATGTACTGTTACCATCATAATACTGGTTATAAAGTACAATGTATATACGAACAGTATTATAAAGTAGTACTGGAAAGCATTCTATGGTTTCCAAGCCATCAGTTGCTCGAAACATCTAAAATACATTCCATGCTAAAAGATGGCTCAAAATACTCAACCGGTGCTTCTGAAATATGACTACCCCGGTGTACCTAACCTAAGTCTAGTACGAGGGAAGGAGTAAGTGAGGAGTAGCTTAAGTTTACTGAAAAAACGACTGTAATAGAAGGGTCAAGGGGACAATATTTACCGACCTCTCAAGTCCACACCCCCACCTGAATCATTAATAACAACAAAGAAAAACTTGGAGGTCTATTAGATGAAGGAGAAGTGACCACGAGACACTGACACACACCTATATCACGACTAACGGTGAGGGTCCATCAGTGATGAAAGAGTCCTATCAGCCCACCCATTTGGCGGAACCTCGTCATCTAGGACCTTATCAGCAGGTGCTCATATGGCCAAGCTCCAATGTACTTGCTTGTGCCAACAGTTCCCATGCTGAAAGAAGATGAGTCCTCACTGCGAGTGGTACTGATAGGGTGCAGTGCTCAAAAGAAAGTGCGTGGTTAAAATGGCGGTCAAGGTAGAAAAAATATTTTTTATTGGTCTCTCCCTGGACGTCAGATTAAAACAGATGTGGCAACAGTGTGACAATATCACTGTCAGGTAAGCATCTAAGAATTAGGCCAACATGTTTCTGCCTTTGGTGTATAGTTTTACAGGCATTCGTCAGGGCCAAGCTGTGAAAACGGCTACTGCAACATCTATTGTGTTCACTATATAGAAAAATTAGGAAATCAAAACAAACTATATGGCACGGTTGTTATGGTAAGTTGAGTCATGTGGCTGGGTAAGCCACCCTACCGTATCTGGTAGATCAACCATGCAGAGACCAATCCTTTCCTACGGAAAATGAAGAAAGAAAAAGCTGATATTGCATATATTGTACAAACTTTTGAATCAAAAAGGTGTGGAGGTCAAGTTCACGTGGTGTTAATACACTTCTAGCGACAGCTCAATGAGAGCCAGTCAAAAACATGACTTAGATGAAGTCAAAATCAGGTAATCTGAAAAATATAATATTTAAAGAGAAGAACAACTCACCCAGCACTGTGTGGGAGTCAAGCCTCACCTCACCCGGTAACGGCTCGGATAGAGAGGCCCCGCTCTGTGAAACATACGGAGAAAGACAATTTCAACATTTGATAAATGTCAGACTCAGTGTATGTAATGATATCTGAAGACAATCATAAAACTTGGTTTTTAATTTGCAGGCTCCATGTCCCAACTCTACGAAGGCATAAAGAAGGTGGGGTCGCCCTCGACTATGGTATATGATGTTCATTACCTCGGATCATCATGCCTTCAAACGAGTGCCATATAGTTTGTTTTGATTTCCTAATTTTTCTATAAAGTGAACACAATAGATGTTGCAGTAGCCGTTTTCACAGCTTGGCCCTGACGAATGCCTGTAAAACTATACACCAAAGGCAGAAACATGTTGGCCTAATTCTTAGATGCTTACCTGACAGTGATATTGTCACACTGTTGCCACATCTGTTTTAATCTGACGTCCAGGGAGATACCAATAAAAAATATTTTTTCTACCTTGACCGCCATTTTAACCACGCACTTTCTTTTGAGCACTGCACCCTATCAGTACCACTCGCAGTGAGGACTCATCTTCTTTCAGCATGGGAACTGTTGGCACCAAGCAAGTACATTGGAGCTTGGCCATATGAGCACCTGCTGATAAGGTCCTAGATGACGAGGTTCCGCCAAATGGGTGGGCTGATAGGACTCTTTCATCACTGATGGACCCTCACCGTTAGTCGTGATATCGGTGTGTGTCAGTTTCTCGTGGTCACTTCTCCTTCATCTAATAGACCTCCAAGTTTTTCTTTGTTGTTATTAGTAGCTTAAGTTTAGTCATTCTCTGCCAAGAGTCTATCCACAAATTCTCTACTGGTTTAATCAGCTCCGTACCCTCGGTTTAGAATGAAGGAGGTCTTGTATCTCTCTTTCGGAACTTGATTCCCCAGCCACCCCCAAGGGTAAACTGGGAAAAACTGGCGCTGTATTTGTTGGCCGGAGAAAAGACAGCATCTCTCAGTGCGTCAGCTGGAGGGTCGGCTTCCCTCAGGACTTGAGACTGCAAGGCGTCGGGCAAGTAGTTAGTCGATCTGCTCCAAACCACCGTGTGTTTGTCTGGATAAATCTGGGCATATTTATACTATGAAGGCGCCGAGTTGGACCAGTGATTGGACTTAATAACATCGTATAAGGACTCAATTCTTAGAAAACTCCATGGTTTCCTAGATAACTTAGCATACAGGCAAGGGGAAGTCACGAGCTGCTGAAGGCAGGTTTCTCTAAGAAACCGTTGTTGATTCCTGGAACTTAGTGGAAGTAGCCATGCCGTATTTGGTCTGCATAGGCTCAGTCCGAATAATGTAATGATTTCTATGTCAATATAAGGTTATGATACTCTATACCTATATACGGGCATGAATCGGGAAAGCTACTCTAGGGTCCTAGATTCATTTACAATACTAGTACGTTCCTCATATCTTGTGGCCCCCCCCTCTGGGATGGGTGGGCATCCGCCCCCCTTCAAAACATCCTGGGTCGGTGCCATCTACCCCTGTGCCCCGTCGACTTGTGTCCAGTGACTATCTAGCAAACACAAATCACTCTCTTCGGCTGAAAAAGAGACTAAAACCATACGAGAGACGGGCCACATCTTAGTGTAGTAAGTGCACTGTTAAACTAGAGGGAGGAATTCTAGCCAGGCCCCGGGTATTGAACCAGGCAATGAACCCATGAAAACTCAGATCCTGGATTAAGCTCGAGTAGGTACAGAAAATACAGGACACAAAAGAGATAGGGCTTAGTGCCAAGAAATTAGATGCTGCTTAGATGGATGAAGCAATACACTTTACCTAGCCCTAATTATCCGAAGAAGGGCACACGACCGACTGATGTTCAGAAGGTGAGATCCAGACATCGTTTGAACATAAACCTGTTGCGCATAAGGCACCCTTTTAAGACAGTATGTTAAATGTCCGTCCGTGCTGCCACCGGAGCGCTGGCGACACAGGAACGCCTGGCAGCCCCCGGCATAAGGCGCCTCTGACCCATGAAAGAAAGGGACTCGGCCTGCTCCATGCCCGCATGCATACATGCGTACGACCGCCATCGCCCCCCTAGCAGCAGATGGTGCGAATAAGCCCAGACCTGAGCGCAGTGCCGGCTGCTACCCCATACCATAGTGGGCCTTGCTAAGCGGGTCCCTGGAGCAGTAAATACCCTGTCAACATCACCTGTACTGGGAAGAAAAACAGACTACCGCAAATCGCAGTGAACAATTCAGCTAGCACCTATCAATAAGCACACTGCTAATAATAATATCGCCGTCCGCAGTAAACGGTGATACCGCTGGCGGCACTGAGCCGTAAATTCCCTCCTGAGAGACTGCAAGTACTACAGGCCATGCGCAGTACACAGTATGGAACCTGCCCCCCACTGAACACTAAATATAGCGCCAATACTGCTAGCACCCAGCAATAAACACATTGCTAATGCGTTTACTGGTAATACTGATACCGCTAGTTCTGAGCAGCATACACACTACTATTGCAGCCTGCCCTCCCGAGTAACAAGAATGCTAATACTTCTAGCCCTGAGCAGTAACTGCACCGTTCATACTGTGAGCAAATACTACTAGCTCTAAGCAGCAGGTAAGCTGCTGACACTGGCAGAAACAAGACTCGCAACGCTGCGCCCACCGGCAAGCATCACTCATTTACTGCTAAGTCTGTTCAGTCAGCACATCAACGCGCAGTAAACACACACCGTGATAAAATTGCCAGCACCGAGCAGTAGACGTATTGCTGCTAGAGCACCCGAGCCGTAACCACAGCTCTAGAACTGCCTGCATCGAGCAGTAAGCACACTGCCTTTCCTGGCAGTATACACGCTGCCAATCCGGTCAGCCCTGAGCAAAATAATTACGAATGTTGGTTAAACTGAGCAGTACCATGCTGCTGATGCTGCCGCCCGTGGGCAACGAACACACATTAACCATACTGTCAGCCCTGAGCAGTCACATCCTGCTGATACTGACTGTATCGGAAACCGTACCTAATGCCGCTGGGACCAAACAAAAATTCACTGCTAGAACTACCGCGAGGACCAAGCAGTACACTGTTTAAATTGCATGCCCCATGAATTACGCACTGCTAATACCTCCACCATTGAGCTGTAATGACACCGCTAATACCAACGCCCTTGAGCCGTGAACACACTTCTGATACAGCAACAAGTACACTGTTTAAATTGCATGCCCTGTGCTTTGAACACACCGCGAATATCAATGGGCAGCGAACGCACCTTGATTATACTGTCAGCCCTGAGCAGTAACATCCTGCTGATACCGACTGCATCAGAAACCATACCTAATGCTGCTGGCCCCAAGCAGAAAAAACACTGCTAGAACTACCAAGAGGACCAAGCAGTACACTGTTTAAAATGCATGCCCCGTGAATTAAACACACTGCTAATACCTCCACCATTGATCAGTAAAGACACCGCTAATCCCAACGCCCTTGAGCCGTGAACACACCTCTGATACAGCAACAAGCCATAAACATTTCACAAATGATTGTGCCAAGCGCGAGGAATGAAATAACATTTACGCATCCTCCGCCAGGATTGCCTAATATGGATCGCCAGTGACTTATGCAAGCACCGCCAGACTAGCCCCCCCGCGAGCACACAGGAGCGCCATTTCAAGATATGATCAGAACCTTTACTGAGTCCCCGGCATCCACACACTTACACCTTCTAGCGTGTCCACCCCGTGATAAACATACTCGTTCACACAGCTGCCTGCTCGAATTCTGCCCACCCATTGACCTGCGCAATCAGGCCGCTGCGTGATGGACGCGTAAAACTGCCCTGTTGCTGGTATAACGGCCAGGCACGCGTCACCGGATCGGCCTAGACCAGTGCGACGGGTATCCACCCTCTGTCTCACTCGTAACTGCCAGAAGCATCTCTTGACTGGCATAATTACTCTCACGCTCATAGCTCACATGCACCTGGCCCCCGTCTCGGCCGCACCAGCTTAACCTTCCTAACCTCAATCATTCCTTTCCCTCCGGAACCACAGTTCACTCATCCGTATTAGCAAAATCTCATCCTTTCTCACTTAAAAGGTGGTATTAATTATCCCGCAAACTCGCTCCAAAGCCCCTGATCCCCAAAGACGCGGGACACTGCGGGCAGCCGCAGGCCACGGGAGACACCCCAAGCCCGCGGCTTCTTACCAACAGCCCCTCACCGCCTCCCACGGCTGCCCACAGCTCCCCGGGACACCCGACACCTCACCTGCCGATCTGGCTCCTGATATAAGGCTGCTGCCGCTCTCCATTGCCACGGGGTCCAAAACCGCGCCCATCACGTTGGCCGTCGCGTGGTCCGAGATCGCAGGTCCGGACCAGGATCCAGTGAGCAATTAACATTAGTATTTAACTTACAGTAACACTAAGTCAAACTAAATAGGTGCGGTGTGGTGTCCGCACGTCCGGCGCAGGAGAGCAAAGAGACCGGGGCCACAACTCCCAGAGCCTAGATAGGCCTGAGTCTCCGCCCTCTCCCGCACCGGATGCGCATCACCCCCGACCCGGAAATGGACCCCGGCCGGTCGCCCACCGGGAGAGCCGGTCACCTACTCTCCCAAGGGCGTGGCGAGGAGCCGGGAGGCCGGGCCCTAAGTGCGCGCTCGTCGAGCCTCGCGCTTGGCAGAGGCGGTGGAGGGACGGAGAACGTGTCTTTGTCTCGGGTATGTATCTGTGTTTAAGAGAGAGAAGAAGGGAGAGGAATTCGTATGTTTGTGTGTAAGAGAAATGGAGGGGTGAGGGTGAGACACGGATGTTTGTATGTTCAGAATGGATTGAACACGTGAGTCTTTCTGTGTGGCGGCACCTAAGTGGTGTGCATCTGTATTGCTTGTGTTAAGGCCGGGTTCCAGATTTTAACATGGAACCCTTGGTCGATGTATCTTTATTACCTGCTGAGAAGTGTAAAGGGGAGACATAACTCATTTTAGGCAATCCAACAGTCCGTAGTAACTATGACCCGAAAGATCACAGACTCCGAACTCCAGTTTAGGGTGTTTATTACAAGGCCAAAAGCAACTGAATATACAAGCACCTCAAGACGAGGTTGTAAAAATACATGGGAACTAATACAAAGCCATATCTACGGGTTAGCTTGATCTGATGAATCATGTAAAGAATGAAAAGTTCCAAAAATAAAACACAAGCAAGAACAACTCCAATACCTAAGTCGGACTTCATCTGTGGCTGAAAAGTGAAAGCATTAGACTATCCCTACTCTGATTCTAAAGTGACATCTTAGCACCCCCTAGGCAAGAACAGTTAAAGGTGTCAGCTTGCTGAAGACTTCCTAAGAAGTACATTCACCGTGTGAATCAGATAGCCAAAGCTCTAGAGCTCGTTCTAAGATGCTTCTTCCAGATCGATCCTCTGACCCCTTCCCCTAACTCATCCTGTCTCCTTCTGCCTCTCCTCCCTAGGGGCACCTTCCCTAATACAAAATGCAAAGATGTAAAACACGCCCACAGATCACCTCATCTCAACAGACACATCTCCTAGGTAGTTTTCCACAGTCTTCCACACTCCTTCCAGTGTTCAGCTTGATGACCTTGATTCCCAAGTCTCCTCGGTGAGAAAGAACACCGACTCCCAATTATCGACTCTTCTCCTCCATGCCTAACTCCTAAAACAAAGAGCGTTAGTTTAACTAACAAAGGCAGCGTCTTCCACCTGCAACCGAAAACATGAGAACAGAACATCCTTGCATACACATGAAATTCACTGACCACCTCTAAATGCGAGAGCTTACCAGGGAAATACGTTTCCAGGCCTACACAATTCAGCCAACATAAGAATAAATGAATATGCCTTTCATATCCACAACGTGAACATTTCATTTAGGCCTTTACACATCAATTATACACACATGTTAATAAAGGTTTGCTTTGCAAACACCTAAAATTATTACACATTAAACACAACTCGTCACCTCCACATGCAATCTTCATCATGGTGCACGTTTAAATAAAAAATGCACTACATTACACACACACTTTATATTAGGAAAATGCAATATACTAAAGGTCACTCTTTCCAAATATAGATGCTATTTCATTTCACTTTTGCTTGGCACAAACACTTTTCTATCGATTTAACATCACATCATTATTACAACACGTTTTCTAATAACCACATGTTAATACAACACAGGAATATATGCGGGTGCGGACTATTTATGATTATGATGCACCCCTACAATTTTAGAGCACCATTGCGTTCCATCAGTTCCCCCCTCTGATGACAAGTGTCATCACAACATATCACACTCCCTGGAGAAAGAACCGACCTAAACAGAGCTTGTAGCCATCCTTACCTTTCGGAACTTCTCTAGGCTATTAATATTCTCAAAATGACTGTCCTGCAGTCTCTCCATCCTTCGCTCTTGCTCTCAAAAAGATCTTTCAACTTGATTTGCCTTATGCCTCTTGTAAATCCTCACTAGTCCCCACAACATAATCACACAAACCACCACTATAATGATAGGCTTCAATATGTAACCGAGAATTCCCTTTTTAAGGGACACAAACCAACTCCCTACTTTACCAAATCCTTTTTCCACCTCATCCCAACTTCCTCCCGTGGCTAAGTCATGCACTTCATGATGTATCTCAGTGATATTACTTATATACCTCTTCAGATCTTTACTGTTGGCAGGTATATAAGTGCAGCACTGTTAGACTTTCAGCATTTTACAGACTCCACCGTCTTTTGTCAGCATAACATCTAAAGCAAGACGGTTCTGTATCACCATAGCTCTTATTGACACCATCTCTCCATCTACAAGCAACATTGATTGAGCTGTGTTTGCTGACAATTTGTCCACAATGGTTGACAACTTTCTAATCTTGATATCATTCAGCACTACTACCAAACCTGGTATCAATGCTCCAAAAACATCTCCTACAATTTCACCTGCTCTTGCACCACCTCGCTCCCCTCTAGGATATAATCCACCTTCCAAACGGTCCAAATCCTCCACATGATAAATCTTAGGAAACACTACTGCCACATAGCACGAATTATACCAATTCAATGACAATCGCACATAGGCATTTTTTCCACACACAAAATACACCTTTGGCACCACTTGTACTGCATCTTGTAAAAACATCTTCACTTTAGCCTCAATGGTGAAAGTATGATCAAACGCACTCTCTCCCATAAAGACCTTATCATAATATTTTTGAACTTGTCTCACACACAACTTTCCTCTCTGCTCGAAATCCAACGCAATTGGACCACTACTCAGTTTTGCTTTATGCGCTAACTCTTCTTTGGTCCACTCAACTTTGCTTTCCTTGTTGTAATGATTTCCTGTTAATTGTCTATGCTTATCTTCTACTTGATCTATAAACTTCTTCTCTACATCTGTTAATGAGCATGTAAGGTTGTGACGGTGTGCATAAGCTGTATCTAAAGTTACAGTAGGTATGAAATACTTTCTAATTCTAATTATATAGTTGGAAAAATAATACTCATAATGACCTTTATCATACAACATACTAAGCAATGGACTACACGTAATATCAGACGTCAAAGGGAGATGATGGTAATGAATACCTTCCTCCACAGACACAGGCAATTGCATACACACATAACAGTCTCTCACATCTGTCGTATTCGCATATTCATTTAGCAGCTTTGTATATGCATTAAGCGTATAATCATCCCTAGACAAATCTGCATGCAACATGCAACTAGGTTGATCAAGCATAGCTTTTTCAGCTCCTGCAATACCCTCTTTTGTGCTAGAAGTAGTAGGTGTGGATGTCCTTTGTACTCCCACCTCCGCAACTTCTGCATTGTGTGAAATGTTTACAGATACAATAATAACTACTGCTATTACAACTATCACTCCTACAACAAGTGTACCTATCACACACTTAGACCTACGGTTAGAATTTCCAGGGTTCCATCTTTAGCTTGTCGATTTAGTTCAGCAAGAGGATACACTAAAAGTCTCTTCTTCACCTCAGATTGCTATTCAACCAGTTCAAACACAGTCCATTGAAGTGCTGGAAATTCTCTCGCAGTTCGTATCTCAGATTTTTATTTACACCGTTCAAAAAGACTTCCTTAGCCCTCTTTTTTCTTCTACAGAAAGATCCCTAAATGTATTCTTCTTCCACTCGGAATTAGGCTATCTTCTTTGAAACATTTATTTACAGTTCACAGTTCACTCACAGTCTCCTATAAGCTCAGAACCAATTTTAATTAGTACATTCTGTAAAATCTCAAGACAAACAGCTGTGATCTCCTGAGCTGGGGGCTGATATCCAAAAGTCAGAAAGGACAATTCCTGAAGGATCAGAGTTCACACTCTGCTCAATATCGGAGGTCTCAGAACAGTTATTGTCGGCACTCCTTCTATTTCCAGTCCAATAACTATTAATCCCCCATCGATTTTCAACTTGGGCGTTCTGCTGATCACCACTACTCCCGGCATCAGTGATCATTTAAGTCCACTCCGGGGCAGCGTATCTTTGGCAAGGCACTCTTACTCTCCTCGACCTTCTTGGGCCTTCTTGAGCTTGCTCTACTTCACTCAGTACTGATTCAGATGTCTCCGATACAGGAGCAAGATCTCTCTCAGGAGCTAGTCTCAGATTTAGCCTTCTTGGTCTCCCAGGCCACTTTCTTCTGCAATATCAGCTTTTCTCCTCAGCCTGACCCCTATGTGCACCAGTTCCGGCTGAATCTGACTCTACACCATTCGCAACTATACCTTTACCCACAGAGTCAATACCTGGGTCTTGTGTAGCATGACCCTCCTCAGCTTGTTCTGTTGGAGCACCAGCTACATCAGTAACCCCCAGAGCTTGGCTTGTCCTCTCGAGTGGCCTTGCTTCCACACCCGGATTATCTTCTACGTAGAGCTGTTTCTTCCAGGGGTTCTGAAACTCTGCGAGTATGGGAGGCATGAATCCAGTTCGGCAAACCTCCGCACTTCACCGCTGTATTTGTTACCAAAATCACTTGGCATGGGCCTCTCCAATGGGCATCAAGGCAACTCTTCCTCACATGCTTGCAAACTTGCACCCATTCGCCTGGACACAAGTCGTGGCAGAGGTCCCTCAAGGTTGGGGCAGCTGCAGCTTCTACCTGGTGAGACACAGAATGGACCATGTCAGCCAGTTCCTTGCAATAATCAAGGATCAAATCATCTGTGATGTTTATCAAGGCTGTGGATGGCACTGCTGGTAACCACATAGGCCTCCCTATTAGTATTTCATGTGATGAAAGGCCAGTTCTCCTATCGGGGTTACTAAGAACACTCATCAACACCAGTGGCACTGCATCAGGCCATTTCGAAGACATAGGCAACACACTTTTGCCATCCTCATCTTCAGAGTCCAATTAATCTGTCCACGATACCAGAAGCCTCTGGTCGATAGCTACAATGCACAATAACTTCATGATTTCACTATGGAAGTGTGTTCCTCTATCCAACTCCAATTCAGTTGGAAAACCGAACCATGGAATTTACTCCCTAAGCAACAATTTTGCTACTGTGAGACTATCACATCTTCTTGTGGGATACGCTACCACCCACTATGAGAAAACACACACCACTACCAGAATGTACCTCAAGCCATTGCACCTAGGCATTTCTATGGAATCCAGCTGTATTCTGTTGAGAGGACCTCCAGACCTCCCAATGTGACTAAATGCAACCACAGTTTTCTTTCTAGCATTCATTTGTTGACACGTAACACACCTATGACACATTGCTTCGGCAATAGCACGGAACCGTGGATTGTACAACGTTTGTCTGAACACTCGCACCACAGCATCCCTTCCAAGGTGCACTGCTCCATAGATTTGTCGTGCCATAGGACTTAATAAATCATCTGGTAACACTGCTCGTCCATAACTCAAAACCCAAATGCCATCATCTCTTTTCTCACATCCTGCTCTATTCCACACAGCCTCTTCCTCTTCTGAAGCCTCTCCCTGCAGACACTTGAGCTCATCCCAGGTGTCTGCCATGGCTAACATCATGCTGAGCTCGGTTCTTTCTGGGCTTCCTCCAGTATAATCTCCAGTAAAAATGCACACTTGTTCAGCTAAAAAACATGCAACTTTGTCTGCATATCTATTTCCCAGAGATACAAAGTCATTTCCCCTCCCATGGGCTGCACATCTTACCAACACCTATTTCTCGTGGACGCTGCAAAGCTTCTAACAATTGTCTCACATATTCCCCATTTTTTATGGGAGATCCTGATGACGTCAGAAATCCTCTCTGTGACCATAGCTGTCCAAAGTCATGAATCAACCGAACCCGTACTGACTGTCGGTGTAGACAGTGACTCGGATGTGATCAGCAACCAAACAAGCATGAGTCAAAGCAATGAATTCAGCTACTTGTGCGGAGTGTACTCCCTGTAAACAAGCAGCTTCTACAACTCCAGAAATGGTACATACAGCAAATGCTGCTCTCAAGTGACCCACATTGTCTCTTAAGCACGAACCATCTACAAAAAAGATTTAATCCGACTCAGGTAGAGGTTCATCAGCAATGTCAGGCCTCGGTTTGGTGCAAAGTTCAGTCACATCGAGGCAGTCATGGTTCTCACAAACATCATCATCAACACTTGGCAAAGGCATCAAAGTAGCAGGGTTCATAACAGAACACTTTTCAGAGTCACATTCTCCGAGGCAAGTATAACTTGTTCATAGTATGTGAGTCTGTTGTTCATCAGGAGTTGTGTCTTAGTCTCGTCATCAAGAGCTCAACCGAATGTGGGACAAAAACTGTAAGTGGATGACCCATAACAATGCAATCACTTCTTTCAATGCTGACACTGGTTGCAGCAACAGATTTGAGACATCTGAGCAACAGTGAAGCTACTGGATCTAAAGTAGCTGAGAAGTAGGCAACAGGTCTACGGACACCTCCATGACTTTAAATTAGGACTGACAAAGCACAACCTTCCCTCTCATGGCAGAACAGTGAAACAGATTTGTTGTAATCTGGCATCCCTCGAGCTGGAGCGTGACACAAGCCCTCTCTCAACGCCAAGAAATTAACCAGACAGTCATGATCCCAAGGTACTGAATCGCTCACATCCTTGTGCGTCAGCCTCTGTAAAGGCTTTGCCTTCAAGGAAAAGTTGGGGATCCATTGGCGACAGTATCTAACCATTCCCAGAAATACCCTAACCTCCTTCTGAGTGGTAGGCACAGTCATACTCATAATCACCTCAATTCGATCTGGTGACACCTTCTTTTTGCCTTTCTCGATTCAGTGACCCAAATTCAGAACTTCAGTCAAACAATACTACAACTTGTTTTGGGACACCTTGTGTCCATTCTCTGCTAGGTGATTCATTAAAGCAACAGTATCAATCCTGCAAGCATCCTCAGTCTCAGATGCAATCAAAAGATCATTAATGTACTGCACGAGAACTGAATTCTTTGGCAGTACGGGACTCTCAAGATTCTTCTTCCAAAGCTGATTAAAAATCAACGGGCTCTCTATGTACCCTTGAAGGATACGACACCATGTTAACACATGATCTTCCAGATGCAAAGCAAATAAAAATTGGCTATCCTCATGTAATGGTATCAAAATGAATGCCTGACACTAATCAATCACAGTGAACCATTCAGCTTTGCTTGGGATCTGGAATAGTATCACTGATGGATTCAGTACTACAGGACAACATGGAACCACAATTCTATTGACCTTTCGCAGGTCCTGCACGATTCTATACTTCCCACATGGTTTTTGCAATCCCATAATGGGCGAGTTAAATGGGCTTCCCATTATTTCCTTCAAAATTCCCTGTTAGATCATAGACTCAATTACAGGCTTGATTCCGGCAACCGTTTCCTGTGACAGATTATACTGAGGTATTCTTGGAAACTCGGCATTTGGTTTAACTCAGATCTTAACTGGCTCAACTCCCTTGATCAATCCTATCTCTTCCCCTGTGAAATCCCATATGTCCAGAGAGACAGGGTCCCTCAGGTCGAGTGGGAGTTCCTCAACTGTCAACTTGGGGAATATCTCTGTACACAGATTCTGATTTGCCACTTTAAATGTAGCATCAACATCATTAATCTGCAGTTCCACTCCCTTGCGCATGCAATAGATAGTGCAGTTCAATTTACACAAAGATCACAACCGAACAAACAGACTGGACTTTAGTCACATACCACAAATTGATGTTGATTGTGAAAGGTTCCTATTCTCACAGGTATTGCTTCAGTCAATGGATTAGTCATTCTCTTATTCGCCACTACAACAACTGATTGATTATCCCGAAAGGGGTAAGTTGGGAACTACTGCAGAACTCAAGTGGAATAGGTAGCACCAGTAGCAACCAAAAAGGTGGTAGGATGACCATCAACATCCACCTCTACATACGGTCGTCTTTGGTCTACCTCCAAGACAGCTCCAAGGGTACAGTCTTCCTTTCCCCTCAGACACCGTCGTTGCAACGGGCTCTGTATCAAATTCATCCAAGGTCTCGATACAGGGCATCTGTTGGTATGTTTGATTTCCCTGTGGGATTTTTGGTGGCTGGGGAACTTGTAACTGTGGACCTATTGTCCCCCCTTGTACAGATCTGGGTCTCGTCATTGTAATGATGACCTCAGGTGTCTGCACCACTTCCTCCTCTTGAATCTGATTAGCTGTATTCGATCTGCACTCGCGCTTCCAATGCCCGATCTTGTGACAATCATGACATGCAGTGGGAAATGCTTTTTTAAGGTTTATTTTAGCAGTACCACAGAGCTCTTCAGTTTTTAATTGTCACGGTGAATTGGGGATTCCATATATTCCAGATGTAATTAAAATGCAACCTATTTTACTGTGTCATCGAGTCTGGACCTCTACCAGTACAGGGTTGAATAGGGATATTATCAAGGACTCCATGAAATTGGATGCTAATAAAATTTCCTGGCAGAATTATGTTAAACATTTTTTAATGGATTTGGGCAGACCCGATTTTTATATTTCTCCAGAAACCTTGAATTCTATCTCAAGGAATGAGTTTAAACTATTATGTATGACACATTTAGAGTCCTTAAGAGCTGCGTTAGAACTGAATAAATGTACGGTGATCCAGCATCAATTGACTCTGGTCACCCAATGTATTCAACCTTATCTAGAATGGTGCACGGTAGGGTACGATAGATTTGTCCTTACAAGGTTTAGGTTCGACAGTTTTCATCGTCTGGTTACTTATCCAGTCGTCAATGATTGGTCCAGAGATCTTTGTCATTGCCCATGCGACAACATATCATTTCAATCAACAATACATGTGATTTTATTTTGTAAATTCTATTTAAATGAAAGAGCAAGAAGGATCCTGCCATTTTTGAAGCAGGGGGGATGGAGGCAATGTCATCCAGCGTTCTTATATTTACAACTATTGGAAAATGTTCTTTGTAGAGGTATTATGACTGGATTTTTGAAAAGTACAGTGAGGAAAAGAAAAAGCATAACTGGATCGAACTTATACTGAAAAGTGCTCTGTCGGTTTAGTGGAATTTGTATATTGAATTTTGCTTTTATTGCATGAATTGTATTTATTGTCTGCTTTTATGATTTTAAAAGATGTCTAAAATCGAATAAAGTATTCTGATCTGATCTGACATGCAGTGGTTTTCTTAAGCATGGCAACATCTACTCCTGTCTTAGGGTCTATGGGTTTCCCTCTTCCCTGACCTGATGCATTCTGGGTCCCTCCTTGTTTGTTTCCCTATCTTCTTCCTAACATTCTTCCGCTTGACTGTGACTGATCTTCCTTTTCTGCATTCTGCATTTGGACCAGCATCAGCTTATCCTTGAGTTTCTTATGCTTCGATTCCACGTCATCACTACAGTACCTGGCATACCGTAGAATCTTGTCTGCCAATTTATTCTGCCAGCAGATCAAATGCTGTTGAATCATAAAGCTAACCTCTGGTCTTTATCCTAAAACAAATTTAGAGAGAAAATGTCCCATATCCTTTGGGTCGAGAGTATCCAACCCGCTGTACTGCTTGAAGGCTTGCAAGAGCCTCTCATAATAGGCATGTACAGTCTCTTTTGGCCCCTGAACAGTTCTGTCTATCTTAACCTAATCAAAATCTTGTGGCGAAATCTTGGATTGCAACCAGGTGATTACCTGCTCATACATTTTCATAACCAGAGGGAAAGGACCATGTGTAACAGAATCTTGTTCAGGTTCCGAAGATGGCAGTCAACAGCAATTTTACAAACTGGCCACAAATCACTTGGTTCCACAATATCAAACAACGTATTCAAATCAATCCACAGCACCTTTGAAATTTTGACAAATCGATCAACTTGTTTATACCACTCAATGGGTTGTTCCCTAAGCCGAGAAAAATCATTGGTAAACGCCACCAAATCACCTCTACTCCAAGGCACATGCACATACCCTCCACTTGGTACCTCTCACAATGGATTAGCCTCTACTCCTATTGTCTGTTCTCCTGGGGGTAGTGTTTCTCCAATGCTCTTCTTGGCACTCAAAGTCAAAAGTCAAAAGTCAAAAAGTTTTATTTGCATAATTAGTTAAAATTGTTACAAAATTCACGTAATAAAAAAGCAATACAAAATGTATTAAAATACTAAAGTTATTGTCTCTCGACCTCTATTTTGTTGGGGGCAGGGCTTGTAAAATCCAGGGGTTAGAGTGACCCTGTTTGCCCGCCAACTGGAAGGTCCTCCTGTTCTGTTAGTTCTAAGTGTTTTCTTGCTTCTGCCAAGAATTTAACTCCACGGCATGCTAGAATTATGGAGGAGCCTCCAAGCCAGCTTGTGACTGCGTGTCTGCAAGATCGAATGTTTAGCGCATTGAAGATGGGTTTCAATAAGAGTCGTCTCTGACTTGTCAGGGACGGACATATGCAGAAAAGGTGGGCAAGGGTTTCGATTTTATACCCGCAAAGGCGACATTGTTTCATCTGGTATGATGGTTTCCAAGCCGGTAGTAAATCCTTTGTAAAGTGCATCCCCATCCAATAGGCTATAAAAGCCTTTTTTAGATGACCACTGAAGTGGGATGTTAGATATGCGTGTATTTTTGGGGTTGTAAAGGAGTTCATGATGGTCCAGGCATGCCGACGTTTTGCCAATAGCTCTTTATCCTCCAAAAAGGATTTCCGTTTTGCTGCCGAGTTGGCTAATTTTCTTAGACTTGCTTTGTCGGTCCGGGATTTCCAGACGGCTTCCAGCTCTAACTTTTCCATGCAGAATGTCAGATACTTTCCCCAATTGTTCGCGGTTTCAGTTTCCCCCCGTTTTTTAATTTCCTCCCATCTTAGCCAGTCCAATGTATCTGGATCTGCAGATCTAAGTTTGTAACAGAATTTCACGAAGCCGCTCATGCTCCGGAACTTCTGATTTTGCAATCCAAATTCGAGCCTGACTTGTGAGGCTGAGGCGGATTTTGGCAGATTGAAGACCGCTTTGTAAATTTTAATCTGTAGATCATTCAAAAGTTCCACCTCCTTGCCACACCACGTGACTAGACATAAGATAGAGTGGGCATAATCTGCACTGCCATTGCTTTTAAAAGATGGTTATAGTTGGGGCAATCCATTTTTTCCTTTAGAGAGCGATACGCGAAAATTAAAGATTGTACTTTTGCTTTTAGTGCTGTTTTGTGATCCTTGTAATTTGCTCCTTTTGTGATTGTGATTCCCAAGTACTTATAGTGCTCTTGTTCTTTCACTGGTGCCCCTTGGGCCATCCATTTGTACTTTAAATGTTGCCGGTCAACTAGACGGACCACTTTGGTTTTCTCTTTGTTAAGTTCTAGGCTTTCCCATTCTAAATACAAAGTTAATTTATTAATGACTCTTTGTAAGCCGATTGGAGTCTTGCTCCATAATACAATATCATCGGCATATTGTAGGTAGTGTATTGGATTGTTTGCCAAAGATGGAGGATGGCTATCTGCTGATTCGATTGCGCTTGTGAGGTCGGAGAGAAAAAGATTAAAAAGGGTGGGGGCTAATACGCAACCTTGCTTTAGGCCTTGGTGCGTTTGGATGCTACTAGTCGTACTGCCTCCATTTCCCAACTTCACTCTTACCCAAGTGCGGTGATGTAGGGCTTTGATGGCTCTTAAAAGTTGGTATGGCATCCCCCAGCTCTCTAATTTGCTCCACAAGCGCTCTCTGTTCACCCGATCGAAGGCAGACCTGAAACAGGCGTACAAGCAGGTGCCCTTTGCTATCGCTTGGTCCGTTAGGATAGACAGGCAAGTTAGGTTGGTTGTTGTTCCCATTCCTTGCCTGAATCCTGTTTGAAATTTTGACATAATCTTTGTTTCTGATATCCAGGCTTGTAATTCGAGTAGAATGCAGGAGGCGTAGAGTTTGGCCTCCATGTCTAATAGTGATATCAGTCTGAAATTTGAGGGGTTGCGGTGATCGCCATGCTTAAAAATTGGGTGGATAATACTTCCTTTCCAGGAGGCGGGTAACTCTGCTAGATTGTATATTTGGTTGAACAGAGGCATTAGGGTCTCTGCCCACGGTTCCGGGTCGTACTTGAAGATCGCGTTCGGCAGCCCGTTTGGTCCTGCTGCACCCTCTGACTTTAATCTTGAAATTATAGTCCTCAATTCATTTTTGGTGATTAGGTCATCTGGGTCTGTTGGCCCCTTCAGAGGAGTTTCCTGCTCGGATTTCCTAAATTCCTTATTCATCACTCCTTTTGGTTCCTCCATATTGACCTTAGCTACCCCTAAATCTTTAACGTGGCCTGAATCTGTGTTGCTGTATAGAGTTTACACATGTCTGATCCAGGTTTCTGCTCCAACCCGGCTTCTTGTTGGAGTTTTACCCCTTGGTTAAGCTCATTTATGATACCCCAGAAGACCCGGCTATTAGGATGTTTTCCCGCAATTAACAGTTTGTTCCATATACTTTCTTTATATGAGTACTTTGCGGCCCTAAGTGCCTTCCTGTAGGTGTTCCTGGCTCCCGTCAGATTAGATTTGTTTGCCACTGACCCCGACATTTTTTGGCTTGCGAGGGCTCGGACCTCCTTGGCGACCTTTCTTTTTTTAGCTCTTAAGTCCATGTTGAACCAAGGCTCCTTCTTGGTGTTGAGGTTACTGTGGTTCCCTGACCTTGCTGGGAACTTTTGCTGCAGGACCTGAATCGTTTGCTCCCAATTGGGTACTAGGTCCTCCTCCTTTTGGGTTCCAAGGTTGGCCATTTGGGCTTTAAGTAAGGCGGTGATTTTGCCCAACCCCTCTCCATGCCATTTTAATTTTCTCAGATTGAACTTTGATGCATGATGCAGAAGGGGGGTCGTTGTTGGCGCCGTACTTGGTGCAATGTTCAAAGTTAGTATTTGTGGGAAATGGTCACTTTCTGCTCGATGTTCTATGCCAAATGATTTAATGCTGGAGATTAACTCGACACTTACTATAGAGTAGTCAATTATTGAATGGACCTTGCCGCTCAAATATGTGACAGCTGCCGGCATATCCCCCTTTATGTTGCCATTCAGGATTGCCAGTCCATATTCGTTTAATGTGGATGCAAAATTTTTTGCGCTACTATTTCCCGTCATCTTCACCTTTGCCTTGTTTTGGTCAATGAGGGCGTTGCTGAAGTCCCCGGAAATAACCAGTGGGTATTGCGAGTAGGTCCTTTTCATGGCCTTGATAAGTGACAACACGTCGCGTGTTTTTCTGATTGTGACTTTTTGTCAGAATGGATGTAAACATTAAATATGAACATTTTCCATGGTTCGATCCCCGATGACGAGGCTTCGGTGATTCTAATCACTTGGGCCCACTTCAGGCCCACATCCTCAGATACCCAGTTATATTTGTTGGTTACGTAAGTTGATAACCCGCCACGGGGATGACCGTGCATGGAGAGGCATTCTGCATATATTTTATGTTCTTTGAAACCTTGGACTGGGGTTGATTGCAATTTCCAAGACTCCTGGATCAAAATTATGTCTTGTCGTTGGAAGAAGACTCCGGTTTCATAATCGTGGGCCATTTCTCGAAAGCCATGCACGTTCCACGAACAAATTGAGACAGTTGATTTCATTGTTTGATTCTGGGGGAGCATTTCATTCCGCTGGGTTACGGAGGAGTTTGGGTCTGGGTTAGGTAGCTTTGTTGCACAGGACGTTGGGTATCCAAGACCAATCCGTTCTGTCAGCATGATGGAGACCATTTGTTTGTAATTTGTGACTTTCGCTTGACGGCTCTGGCGTGGATGCCCGGGCGCCGCGTAGACAAGAGGTGTGTTGACCTCTACTCCCTTTTCCCTTGTCTTGGACACATATGTTTGGTTGTAAGGGATAGGGGTACCTTGGACGCTTGTGTCGCATTATGGATATTCCCCATGATTCAAACAGAGGTCTTGCAAGGTATATCCTTCCTACCAGGTCCTTTGAGGCCCAAGTTGTAACTGTTTCTTCAATGGCCGCATAGTTTACGTTTTGTTGGAATTCAACGGAGTTGAGATCCAGGGAAGTAATTTCTTTTAGAGCCGATATTTCATTAAACAGTTTTAACAAATTGCCTCGATTCAAAAAGTCCTGCGGCCCCCTAGTTGGATATTCGGGGATAAAAGTTAGCTTTAAGTCAGACGGCTCTGGGTGATTGCTTGGCTCCTTTTGCGTTGTACCTGCTTTGCAAGATGGCGGGTTATAAGGTTGCATTCTCTCGTGAACAGGGAGGATTAATTGTTGTTCTTGCGCTTTCTGTACTACCTCAATTGAGTTTTTTTTGGGGGGGTTTGAGCTGTGTTGATTAACTTCATTTGGGACGTACTTTGCTCCCTTCGTAATAACGAACATTTACGTTCCTTTACCAGGTCAGTAATTTGCATGGGGGTTGACACAGTTTGAAATTCAAGAACTGCTGCTGGGCCATGAAGTTCATGTGCATCTCTTTCAAATATTGTAGGTGGTTGTTGCTCAATAATAATTTTTGTACCGGGATTACGGCCCTCTTTAAAAGGGCATTTAGGATACAAACTGTTTTTTGCCAGGGCTGTTGTCAGCTCATGTTGCTCACAGCCTCCCTGTTTGACCACTTGTTTTGGCTTCGTTTGTTCTCTTCCCGGCTCTTGCGCTTGTGGTTGCTGATTAGATGTTGTGACCATTTGTCTGTTTTCCCCTGTGGTTGGGGATTTGGTTAATTTGGCTCCTGACCTGGGGCCTTCGCCCCTGAATATGAGTGATGTGTTTAGGTGGTCGAATTGGTCTTTCGGAATTTCCTCACCCACTGACGACCCATTCAAAAGATTGGATTTGTTTTCATGGTGAATATTGGTGTTAAAAATGGGGAAGATTTTGCCCGGTTCTGCGTTTAGTTGGTTCTTGTACTTGAGCCTGGCCTTCCTTGCCCTTTTCCTTTGTCTCTTTGTTGGATTGTCCTCAAATGTGGGTTGTTGGGTAAGTTCAATTTCTTCGATGTCTGAGACTGTTTTATCTTGCCCGCATTCCTTTGATAATTGTACTTGATCCATTATTTGTTTGCTTCTTTTTGGGCAGTTTATGAGCTTTCTCTTGAGTGTTTGTGGTTTCTCCGGGGTAGGATTAGTTTCTGTCGTCTGGCTGTGACCACAAGATTGTTTTACCTCCCCTAGAATGTCCATCAAAATGGCTGGGAGGCTTGCCAACTTTTCAATGGTGCTTTCACATCCACAGTTTCGTTGTTGATTACTCCAGCTGGTTTTTGGCTCTGATTTCCCCTGAGTTGTCAGAAGCAATGAAAGGGAGTCCAGTTTTGCATTTATACTCGAAATGTGCCCAGCCACCAAAGTAATAAGGTCGATCTGGTCTTCCATTTTTTTAGATTGGTAGTTCAGCACTCTTATTGCTTGCTCTAGAGTGCTTAACAAAGATTGGGTCCATGACGTGGCCGGCTCGACATTTAGGATTTTACTTGGGTCCTTGGGCTCTAAGTCCGACGAGCTCCCCGATGAAATTGTGATTGGGTCAGTATGGGAGAGGTGTAGTTGGTTTGCCTGCATAATGATGCTGTCATTTATGCATCCTTTTTGTTGGTCTCTTTTTGGCTCTAGGCCGCGCGGGGGGGAGACCAGCATACCCGGACTCAGATGTCGGTCATCAAAACCGTATTCTACTCGTGGCACTCTTCCTTGTGAGTCAATGTACTTTGTAATTCTCTCAGAAAGTTCCTCGAGTTCAGAGTTGTTTGATAGGAAGAGAGGCTTTAACCATGGGTCTCCTTCTTGCCCGGGTAAGATGGATTGATTTTTATGATCTGTGTTAACCTCCTGCTTGCCCTTGCTTGCTGTTCCGTGGTCGCTATTTTCTGGTGGCTCCGCGATTGTCTCACTTTTATCCTGGCTTAGCCTGTTGACCGTCTCGATACAATTATCTGCAGTGTCTTTTCGGCTCTACCTCCCTCAATTTCATTTGTGGCTGCAGGAGTATTGGGACCGTGCACCTGGGCGGTGACTAACTCTAGTTTGCCTTGGCGAAAGGGACCTGAACGCGATGGAGGGGATACATGCCCTATGTCGCTGCATGACATGTTCTGCAGATTATTGGCCCATGGGGAGGGTGCATTCAATGGCGCGATGGGGCTTGGTAACTTTCAAGCCTCCGCAGTCTGTGCGTAAATCGCCGCCATTGGGTCCTTAAGATAAAAGAATTTTAGGAGTCCGGATTTCCTTCTGGGATCTGGTTTTAACTCAGGGGTTGGTGCCGATACCAACCTCTCCCTGGGATTTAATTCGGGCCCTATTCCCGATGGCATTTTAGGTTCCGTAGTTATCTTTCTTGGTGTTTTTTTGGATTTTTTGCTTTCTACAGGTTGTCGCGTTTTCCTTCGATCTCATTTCCCCCGTCGGGACCTCACGATCCTTTTGACCCTGTCGGGGGATCTGGTCGTGTTTGTTGGTAGCTGTTTCGGCGGGGACTTGTCGGGGTCGGTGGGGGTATAGACGAGTGCGCAGATAAGTAAATGGCCCGGCCTGGCTGGTTGGATACATGAGTAAGGGTGCAGTCGGTCGTGCAAGTCATTCAGCCCGTCCTTCAGGGGTTTTCTGTCTCCAGATCCTCCCCCTCGATCTTTTTTTCGGGGAGTGTAATTTTATCTGGCGGTTTCTACAGTGTTGAGTTGCAGCGGATTCCACGCTGGGTGCAATGGACATCTAAAGGATTACGGTGCTTGCTTGCCTCTCCTTACTGCACTGCTTTACGCTGCTTTCCTTGGCTCGGTACGCAGGCTCTCTCGGGCTCTCTCGGGCACCCGAAGCCCTGGGTCCTCTAGTACTCTTGTACACTCTCTCTCTGGCGGTTTTACCCCCGTCTCCTGGCACCTGGCTCCTTGTTCTCCTGGCTCCCCGTTCTCCTGGCTCCCGGCGGGCATCAAACCCTTGCTTCCTCCGCTCACCGCCGCGTCCCTTCTCCTCTTTTGCGGTAGCGTGTGTCGTGTGGGACCCACTGGGTGGCTGTTCAGACTGCCCTGCCTCGTGGCAACGCAGCCGCAGGGCGTGGGTCTCCTGCCCGTTATGCTGCTTCTTCTGCGCTACTTATTCCGCCCTGCCCAAAGGCCCATTCGCCCGGTCCGCACAGCAGCACCTGACACCGAGCAAATGGGGGCGCTGAGGAGGCAGTAGACAGATGGGAATGGTGGGAATGGGAGTGGTTGCGGGTGTGGCACTCCCGCAGCTCTCAGCCACCTCGGCAACAGGCTAGGGGCTGCGCTGTGTTGCAGTGCTTTTTTCACCGGTAGCGGCAGCGTCAGCTGGCACCCGACATCAGCTGACGCCCAGCGTCTCTCCTTGCTGCGGTCTCTGTGCTCCGCGGTCCGCGGTTCCCCCGCCTCGCCTGCCTCCCTGGCCTCGGTGCAGGCGGCTGCGGCTTTGGATTTGGTGGGTTTGTTGGACAGACTTGGTTTTTTTTCTCTTTTCTTTTCGGGTGCCTCAGCAAGCAGCCTCGGCTAGCACCCGGCGTCTCCTCCTCCGGCAACAGTCTCCGCTGTCCGCGTCTCAGCTTGCTCCTCCTCTTCCGGCGTCACTGTCACTGCATCTTGGCACTCTTGTTCTTTGTGTAACAAATTAGAGGGGAGGTGGATCTCATACAAGATCCATGGGCTCAAATTACCATTCAAGGAACCTCAGAATGGAAGGTCCAGCCGCAGTTAGAGCCCAAAGGGACAAGGTTAAGCAAAGGTAGACTCGGCTGTTCCTGTAGGTTAGATGAAAGAAAAGGTTAAAGGTAAGGTGACGGTCACGAGGAGGGATAAGGTAGTGCTCTATGGAGTGCTACCCTGGGTATCCAATATGTTGGTATTAATGGCCTCACACACCCTTGCGAGTGTCATGCTTCATCATTGGCGGTTGCTCCTCGTTGGGCAGGCGGTGCAATGCCCAACGGGCTCACCTCTACGAGGGGCTCTTTAACGGAGATCTTTTTACCAACTGCCTAAGGGTGAAGTGCGAGTGAGGGGCCGGAGGGGAACAGATAGTGTAAATAAGTGAGTTAAAACGTGGCACAAGGTACCGGAGAGCAATTTATTCTGGTGGTCCCTTGCCACAAGTAAAATCAGTGAGTAGCCTATGATCGCTGGAAAATTAAGATTCCACGTAACGATCCAGAACTACAGTACATATCATGAGGTCAACATGTTTCTCGCCTATGCACACTAGCGGCGATTCTTCAGGACCTAATGGTTACATCTATCTAAAAGTGAGACATGACCTTTTAAAGTATCAGTTCAAAAATAGTTGTACTACCTGTATGGGACAGCTCTTGCCTAGAGAGACAAAGGAAATTATTACCATAATATAGTTACAACAAATCCCTTCAAGTGACCGTGAATGAGTCGTGCTGTGGTGGGTGCCGTGACATAAAGATAGTGACATACCAGTGGTAAATTCGTGACCAGTATCTGGTGACTCCATATCACACTGCTACTTGACACAGCACTACTAAGTAAAATAGAGGTTTAAAAACAGCAGTTAAGATACAGGCGTCCGTCCTTAACCTATAGTGCAGTTCTCATATGTACTCACCTATAGGTCAAGGTGTCTAGGTGTCAACAGTACCCGGTAGGATTTACATCAAGGGGAAAGAACCATAGGGGTTTATGGCTAAAAAGAGGGGGAGGAAAACAAGCACAACAGCAAATGGTATAAGACATTATACATAAATCATGTTAACACACTGTAGCTTAATGGTGTTGTGAGGGATGTTAATAATCAGCTCTGATTAGGCAGCCCTCCTCAGTCTCAGTGTTGTGCTTTATTGTCAGGCTCCACATCGGGTACTGATTCAAAAAAGCATATTGAGATACATACTACATAAGGCTATGAAGGTTTCGTATTACTAAGAATACGAGGTGGTGCTTGAAATGTGCTTTAGTCGAGATGCAGCGAGTAACTGCGGCAATTGTCAAAGGAGGTATGAAGCGTTGCGACGCAGCGTGTAACTGCAGCGTTTCTTTAAGGGAGACACGGAGAGCTAGTCAAGTTATTGTTAAATAATCGGGTCGCTGGGGTGAGCGTATCGGTTAGTCAGGAATTATCAAAACCTAACGCGCTGAGTTTACCAGCGCGGCGCTCTTAGCAAGTAAGGAGGATTGCCCGGTGTGTTATCAGAACCCAGGGTGGGTGCGCGTCAGCATAGTGGGCGTGTAGCAACCTAGCGCGCTTGGGTAGCGAGTACGGTGCTCAATTCAAGTTGTTAGTGCGCGCGGGACTCCAATAGGATTACCCATAGGATTGGGGATTGTTAAAAGGAGCAAGCACTTACTTCTTTAAGCCTTGGTCAGCGCAGTCTGCCTACCCATCTCTACCGGGATCGGGATAGTGCCGAGTCCTCGGGTGGGAATCTGTTTAGGAGGTTTGTTGGGGGCGTGGTCAGTGGAGACTTCCCCTTCCAGGTCATGTGGAAGCCTAAGTTACTGCGGGGGCCATCTTGGAAGGGACCCAGCCGCATAGAATTCGATACAATGTCAGGGTGGTAGGGTTAGGAGTGAGGCTATATATGTGTTCCTTTACATGCGTTTGGTCTTGATATTAAATGCAATGCAGCATGTATACCCACATATAGTCAATTGATGTATTGGGCTAATATAATAGTTGTTTATTCATAGTGCGCTCCAAGGAATGTCCTCGTTTAGTCCCCGCCTGTCTGAGGACAGCCTGTGCACCCACCTCTGTTCCTTCTGGAAAAGGTTCTGTCTGGATTTGTTACTCGGTGTGTCTATAACAAGCCATCTCAGCGAATCGGCAGTATGGTTATGATCTATAAAGTGCCTACACATCTTCGTATTGGTTTTTTTGCAACGGAAATTGCTTCTGTGTTCAGAGATGCGGATCTTGATTGGGCGAGTGGTCATGCCCACATATAAAAGATCACAGGGGCATCTGAGCAGGTAGATGCAATTAGAGGTATTGCAATTGGTATAGCACCGGAGTTCCCACAGGAATGTCTCAGTAAGCTGAATAGACTTGATAATACTAGTAAAGGGGCATACACTACAAGACCCACATGTGTAGTGGCCTTTCACTGGTGGAAGTTGCCAGAGTGTACTTTGTCTGTTGGTCTCTACCTGTTTAGGTCTCGTGTGAACCAAGATGTCTTTGACATTTTTGGACCTTTTGAAGGCAAACCTTGGAGTCGGAAGGTTCAGATCTCCTGTGTTGAGAATCTGCCATTGTCTCTTTATTATTTTCTTTATTTCAGTAGAGGCTGGAGAAAAGGTTGTAACACAGGTCAAGAGATCTTTGTCTTGGGGAGTTGGAGTGTTGTGTTCCAAGAGAGCCCCCCTGTGGTTGTTCTTAGCCCGTTTTTGTGCTCTATAGATCTCCCTAGCTGGGTACCCTCTCTCTCGCAGATTCCGTGATAAAATTCTGGATTCATTGGTGTAATCTGTGAGACGGGTACAAATTCGTCTGACCCGCAGGAATGGACCAAAGGGAAGGTTAAGCCTCAGGGCTTTAGGGTGGTGACTCGTGAACAGGAGTAAACTATTTCGATCTGTAGGTTTTCGATACATGGTGGTGTCAATCTTACCCTCCACCAGTCTGATCGTCAGGTCCAAAAATGCTATCTTAGAGTTGGAGGCAGTGATGGTAAAGGTAAGGTAGTTGTTTAGGGTATTCAACCAGTTGAAGAACTCTAAGTAGATGTCCTCAGTCCCTTTCCAGAGAATAAGGATATCATCAATGAACCGTTTCCAAAGTAGGATGTTGGTATGATAGGGGTTCATGGATTCATTGATATGTCTCTCCTCAAAATCTGCCATGTAGAGGCAGGCCACCGAGGGAGCAAAAGTACTGCCCATAGATGTTCCCTGGGTTTGGTGGTAATGTTGCCCTTTAAACTCGAAGAAATTTTCTGTCAGGGCAAGGTCCGCACACTCCATGATAAAGGAGGGCGGTGTCGGGGAGGTCCATTCTTCAGTATTAAGTATGCCCTCAATCACCCCGAGTGTGGCCCTCTGTGGGATGTTTGTGTAGAGGGCCTCCACATCAAGGGTGATCAAGAAGTCGATTTGAACATCTTTTTGTAGGTTGTCAAGGAGGAGGAGAACGTCCTTAGTGTCTTGGACGTAGGACGGGATTCTCTTCACTAGAGGTTGCAAAAAGTGATCGCAAAATTGCGAAAGAGGTTCTAACACAGAGCCTATGCCTGACACTATTGGGCGTCCCGGTACTGGGGTGGTCCCCTCGTGACCGTCACCTTACCTTTAACCTTTTCTTTCATCTAACCTACAGGAACAGCCGAGTCTACCTTTGCTTAACTCTTGTTCTTTGACCATCTTGCCTCCAATTTGTCAAGCATGCTTCATGCATGTATCCCTACAATCAATTCTCGAATATGTGTTCAATCAATTAATCAATCAGTACATTTGTAGAGCGCACTACTCACCCGTGAGGGTCTCAAGGCACTGGCGGGTAGGGGTGGAATAGCCAGGTCTTGAGAAGCCTCCTGATGGTTAGTAGGTTCTGGGTCTGCCGTAGGAGGATGGGGATGGTGTTCCAGGTCTTGGCAGCGAGGTGGGAGAGCGATCTGCACCAAGAAGTGTTGTCATGGAATGCATCTCCACAGCATTGACAAACATTTTTTTCGAATACGAAGACAAACTGTACCTTCAAAGTCATGGGACCAACATGGGCAGCACTTTTGCGCCGAGCCTTGCCGGACTCTACGTCCACCATCTAGAGTCCACGAAAATCCTCCACCAAAACAACCCTTTCAGAAATAAGATCTTGACATGGAAGAGGTACATAGATGACGTGCTGGTCATCTGGCAGTGGGATTCACATTCAGTGACAGAATTCCTCATGTGGCTGAATGAACAGGACAAATTTGTAAAGTTCAACAAACAGTATCCAGTGAGACAATGGTTTTTCTAGATTTAAACATCTATAGCAAGGATGGCTTCCTCCAAACCATGACGCACTTCAAACCTACAGCAAGGAACTGTCTGTTATGATTCGACAGCTTTCACCCTCGGCACCTCCGAGAGAACCTTCCGTATGGCCAATTTCTGCGACTGCGCCATAACTGCAGTGACGTAGGCCAATACAAAGTACAAGCAGCCGATTTAAAAACCAAACTACAACGGAGAGAGTACCCTGACAGAATCATAAACTCTGGCATGTAGAGAGCTCGCCACAACAATCACGAGGTCCTACTAGAGGACAGGATCAACAACGAAAGGAACAAAAACAGACCAGTCTGTGTGACTACATACTGTACCCATTCTAATGAGGTATCAAAGTTGATTAACAAACAGTGGCGCATTTTAACTAGTGTTGATCTTGACTTTGAGAGACCTCTTTTCGCCCACAGACGGGGAAAAAATCTAAAAGACATTCTAGTGCATACCAGACCACAGAAAAAACACCAACAACAAACCACACTACAAGGGATACAGGGCCACCACCCATGTGGCAACTGTAGCAGTTGCCACCTCACCAAGAAAAGTCAAGAACTGACCTTTAGGAATGGTAGCAAATGGGAACAACGCAGATTCACCAACTGCAACAGTACGAATGTAGTGTACCTGATAACATGTCCCTGTGGCCTCGAGTACATCGGAATGACCACCAGAGCAGCTAAAATAAGAATAAATGAACACAAAAACAATATTAGGTGCAAAAAGAGCACCACGAAAATGGCAGCTCACTTTCTGCAGGCTGAACATTGCGTCAATGACCTCAACTGGACAATAGTTGAACAACTGCAATCTGAAGTAGGATTATTCGAGAAGGAACAGAGATGGGTGTTCCGCCTAGGTACAAACAAGAATGGCCTCAACGGCGAAATTCCTTTGGGGCAATTACGCTAAACCCCCTTGACCGCCATTCCTTTCAACACACTGCAGCTCGCAGCATAATGAATCTACAACCTCCGTGGGCAGCAAGAACCCCTTTCCACTGGTTTGCCAACCACATCATAATACCCCAGTGGCTATTACACCCCCACACCCCTAAAATGTTTATAGATTACTTGACTAATACTCAAGACTTCACTTTGTTAAAATCGTATTTTATCATCGTTCTTTATCATGTCTGAACTTTTGGTAATACGAGTAAGTTCTTTCCTAAAACTGTGTGCATTAAATCACATTAGTTGTAAGAGTAAATTCACACGCCAAACCCTTATGTTTTAAACCAACTGCCCTTGGAGCGCGAATACCGCAAATAAAGACGTCCCACTACAACAACCGCGCATGCGCACCCAGAATATTCCGGCTTGGCGCAAGCGCCGATGCACCATCACTTGAAACAGCAATCGCGCATGCGCGTAGAGGAATCCACAGCTCCTCACTACGCATGGGGCAAAAACAATCACCGGCATGCCCATGTTTGGGCACGATGCCGGACCCTTCTGCCTTCGTATTACCGATAGATTGGCAATCAACTACAGTCTTCAGGTATATAAAGGGCGCTGCCCACTCAGGAACCCAATTCCAGCAGAGCCGGGTCGAGGGGAGGGAGACATGCCCGACTTTCAGTGATCGTGAGTAACTAACCGGCAAGGAGGATGGTATCAGCATAACCCTGGAAGTTAAAACCCTGAGCCCGAATCCTTGTTTGCCCACAGGTTGCATAATGGCCCGATTGAACCCCCAAGAACGCTAGGAGGCTCATGAGGTTTATCAAGCTCAGGACAATAAGTAAGAACCAGCAAAGTAAACCTCAAATATTCATTGACCCTCACTAAAAACCATAAACTATGGAAGAAAGTTAATATAGAAGCGTGTGCTTTTTGTTCTGTGTGTTGTTTGTCCTGTCCTTGTTCCTTTTTTTACAGGGGGCACGATCACTAATAGCATGGCAAACTTTGTCTAGATATCGGCTTCCCATCACTTTGCTGTGGACACTTTACCAGGAGAACCGTGAATAGTTTTGTGAATAATAATTACAATGCATTATTCCCTCCTTTTTCCTTACAGCAACGCCAACTGGGCGAGAAACTAAGAATACTTTGTGAATTAGGAACAAATAGTCCCTTGATTTCACTTTTTTGTATAATACACTTTTATCCCATGTGAGTAAGGCGGGGATTTGTGCAACCCCGTCCTGAAGAAGGAGTTTTAGACTCCGAAACATGTCGACGCACTAGCGAGGTTAATGGACATCACTATACATTAGTAACCTCACACCACACCGATTTTAATAATACCAGCCGGGGACATATTTAAATTTTTTTCTTTACCCCACGGCCAGGTATTTTTTAATAATCACGTATCACTTTCCAAACCCCACTACTCACCTAAAATCACCACCCTACACACACCACACATAGGGGCCGATTAGGATGGCGGTTTTTCCGCATCCTCCGGGCCGGCGGAAGTGTCCGCCGGCCTGGAGGATGCGGAAAAACCGCGGCGGAGACTCCAAAGACCCACCGCCAAATTAGGATGGCTGGTGGGTCTGGAATTCCGTCCGCCGCTTTTCCGCCGCGGTCGGCGGAAAAGCTATAACATGGCAGGCGGTGTCTATGAGACACCGTCCGCCATATTATGATGTTGGTGTAAATATGCTTTTCCACGGCGGCTTTTCCGCCATGGAAAAGCATACGGACATTCACTTTGGGGGCCCGTTGCGGGCCCCCTGGGTGAATGGGGGGTGGGGGGTGCACATGGGGGTACCTATGGTACCCCCCTGCATTTGCGTACACAAAGCAGCAGGCACCGTGCGGTGCCTGCCGCTTTGTGCATGTAAATGCAACACATGCATTTTTAACATTGCGGCGGGTGCAGCTTGAAGCTGCACCCGCCGCAATGTAAAAAATAGAGGATGTGACCGCCACCCTGGCGGTCACATCCTAATTGCCATGGAGGGACCGCCGCTGCCCATGCGGACGGTCCCTCCTACTCAGGGGTGGCGGACGGACGCAAGTCCGTCCGCCATCCTAATCGGCCCCATAGTCTGTGTATAAGTGCTCCCACGTAGCCGTAGGTAGTAGCACGCCGCATCCCGTGGAGGGGTGCGAAGACCCCGATGATGAAGCATGACCCCAAGGGTCCTTTTGGTGTGTGAGGGGTATTTTAAAAACACTGAGTGCTCCCCACCATTGTAGGGGCCACTGTAATTTAGTGGATTCTGTTTTGTTTATGAAAGAATGTAGATGTTGAACAGTGTCAGGCTTAGGGATGATCCTTGGGGTACGCCGCAGATGATCTTGGAGGCTTTGGAACGGAAAGGCGGGAGGTGGATGCTCTGTGTTCTGCCGGCGAGGAAGGAGGTGGTCCATTCCAGAGAAAAAACAGCAATGGACCGCACACCGCTGGCCCCTGCTCCGGGTCACCCCTAAGCACTCTGGTATGTGCAGTGCCTGAAGTTCGAAGACTTACTGAAAGTTCGTAAGTGGTTCACCTATGTAGGTGCAAGTAGATACTTGTTATTCCCCCGATCTCTAGACCCGGGACATGGCCCGGGTTTCGGGATATCTTCCCTCATCAGTAGAGAAAGTCAATAGGGGTGGAAGAGAAGGCGGCCTCGTAACCGTCACGGGCCTCGTTGCCCAGCACGCAGGTACGTCGTCCAGAAGCTCATCAGCTTGGGAGGCTTAGGGGTGACCCGGAGGAGTGGCTAGCGGTGTGCGGTCCATTGCTGTTTTTTGGTCCATTCCAGAGCCTTGTTTCGGATCCTGTCACTCTTTCAGACCTATCACCCTTTACTCTTCTAGTTCCTGATCACTGTAATTTAACCTGTGATTTCCCTGTAACATCTTCGTTTTGGACAAATCTACATCATACTTCTGTGCCAACTCTGTCAATTTCTCATGTACTTTCCTCGCCTTGCGAGTTACATCCTTCATCACAAACAGCAATTCATCGGGCTCATAGAGTTTCACCCTTTCCAAAGGCAAATTTCCACTGATTATTTCCTCTACTTCTGCCTTTAACCTCACCACATACAACACTTTAGCCTTCATAGCAGCTTACATCGTTCCTCGACTTGACGCACTACTCGACTCTCTACTCTCACTACACTGATCTCCCCGCTGATTTCCTTCCATTATGTTCCGTGAGACAGATTGACTACCCGAAACTCCTTGACCATTGTCACCTCCCGACATCCTTCCACTAAGACCTCTCGCTGGGGGTTCCCACATCCTCGAGTCAGAGCGTTAATTGGGCAAGGACCCTGTCCTTGCTGCTTTCTGCTCCACCTGTCCTCTAGAAAAATCTGCAGTGGCTGTCAAAGGTGTACTCGACTCTATGGGCCTCGAAGGGTGACCGCTTCCACTCATTGTACCATTCCCTCTAGAACCAATAGTTTCTCCCCTTGCTGATTGTATTAGGCTCCTGCTTTCTGCTTGATCTGGATCATATACGATCACTATGGGACCGATGGTGACCGGCACTGTAAGAGCTTCAGGTAATCTCATTACAATATTATCCTTCGCTTCCGTTCCCCTCAGTGGTTGTGTCCCCAATCTCTCTGTTCCTGCTGAAATCCTTCCTCTTACTCCTGCACTAGAGCTTGTCTGTGGCTCCCAAATTTCCTTTGTACAAGCTCTTATTCCCTCTTCTGAACTTGGGTTATATGGGTGTGGATGCTCTGCTAGTAACCTTTCTAATAAACTGTCATCTGTGTCACTATCATCTTCCTCTTCTCTTCTCTATTGAGCATCTCCCACCTTTACCAATAGAGAAAACAGCCGGTCTCCCTCAATGGTATCTACCCTTAATCTTTTCACCAATGCGTCCCATCGCGCATCTTGAAACACCCTGATTGACTTCTTCACCCTTTCCTGACTTCGATCTCTTTTTCTTGCATGCACTGCTCTCATCCATGCATCTAGCGCTTCGAACTGGGTTGGTCTGGGTAAAGGTCATAACACAGTCATCACTGCCTTCAAGTAATACAGCACATCAAATCTGAATGTACCATAATGTGGGAAAGCCAAATCTCCCTCCTTTTAAGTAATCTTTTGCCAATTTTGAAGCCAAATTATAGTATGGAGCCCTAAGTTCGTAGCCATGTAATGAGCTGAGGTATACTTGGGCGGTGCTTCTTCCCCCACAAGAGTTACCAATCTTCTATCTCCCCTACAAAGATCTTGCAATATCTTAAAACATTTCATGATGAAATCAACTCTTTTACCCACAATGTTTTCGTTCCACTTCCTGATGTCAATCCACCAATACCAGCGCATCTTTACACCAACCAACCTATCACAGTGCGGCACACTTCAACGTCACTCTTCCTCCTCACTCAGCAGTTCCCCTCCTTCACAATCCGTCTCTAACACTCTCGCACGTCTCACTCATACAGCAAGTAACTGTCTGTCCACCATACGACCGGACAATCACTTGATCGACTGTCTGTCCACCATGCGACCGGACAGTCACTCGTACTTGTCTACCTCAATCTGACAATTGTCTGTCCGCGAAACAACCGAACAACTGCCCTCGACCATCTGCCCACGAAAGGCCGGACAGTCACATAAATAATTGTAAGGATCCAAGCACTCGATTTCACACACACAGTAACCCACGACCTGCGTTGGTTACTCAAGCACTCACACTCTCGTTTCCTATCTTGAGTGAGTTTGTTGATGACGTCTCACGACTCCCACAATCAATGGTTAGACAATTACAACTCTGGGTGTCTTCTACACCACAATCTATCTAGCCCGGGATCTTAGGCTAATCTTTGAGCCTGACATCAAAAATCACATGGAACAGGTGCACTCACAGTCTGAAACCACAATTACTCGACCGGAATCTAAGAAACATACATCCCTATTTATACTCACTCCACCACGAACTGCTGTTCCCGCCACACCGTCACTCTCCCACGGTCTCCACCAAGCGCCATCGTCCTCCTCTCTCGATCCTCTGGATAACCATCTCTTGGGCTTTATGGGGTTTTAACTAACCTTTCCCTAGCTTCTCCCCTTACTACGGAGGTAAACGTCCTCTCGCTACCAATTGTTAAGGCTGGTTCCCTTGACCAAATTTTAACAAGGAACCCTAGATCGATGTATCTTTATTACGTGCTGAAAAGTGTAAAGGGGAGAAATAACTCATTTTAGGCAATTCAACAGTCCATAGTAACTGTGACTCGAAAGATCACAGACTCCGAACTCCAGTTTAGGGGGTTTATTACGAGGCCAAAATTAAATGAATATACAAGCACCTCAAGACGAGGTTGTAAAAATACATGGTAACTAATGCAAAGCCAAGCAAGAACGGCTCCAATATCTAAGTCGGACTTCATCTGGGGCTGAAAAGCATTAGACAATCCCTACTCTGTTTCTAAAGTGACATCCCTACTTAGCATCCCCTAGGCAAGATCAGTTAAAGGTGTCAGCTTGGTGAAGACTTCCTAAGAAGTACATTCACCGTGTGAATCAGGTAGCCAAAGCTACAAAGCTTATTCTAAGATGCTCCTTCCAGATCGATCCTCTGACCACCTCCCCTAACTCATCCTGTCTCCTTCTGCCTCTCTGACACTCTCTACCTCTCCTCCCTCGAGGCACTTTCCCTAATACAAAATGCAAAGATTTAAAACATGCCAACAGATCACGTCACCTCAATGGACACCAATCCTAGGTAGTTTTCCACCGTCTTCCACACTCCTTCCAGTGCTCAGCTGGATGACCTTGATTCAAAAGCCTCCTCGGTGAGAAAGACACAGACTCCCAATTATCGACATTCCATTTACAAAGTAACTCTTCTCCTCAATGCCCAACTCCTATAACAAAAAGCATTAGTTTAACTAACAAAGGCAGCTTCTTCCACCTGCAAATGAAAACGTGAGAACAGAACATCCTTGCATGCACATGTAATTTCCTGACCACCTCCAAATATGAGAGCTTATCAGGGAAATTTAATTATCAGGCCTACACAATTAGGCCAACATAAGAATAAATGAATAGGCCTTTCATATACACAACGTAAACATTTCATTTACCCCTTAACACATCAATTATACACACATGTTAATAATGCTTTGCTTTGCAAACATCTAAAACTATCACGGTTTAAATCAAAAAAGCACTACATTACACATGAGCTTTATATTAGGCAATGCAATATACTAAAGGTTGCTCTTTCCAAACATAGATGCTATTTCATTTCTCTTGCATGGCACAAACACTTTTCTATCGATTTAACATCACATCATTCTTACAACCCGTTTTCTAATAACCACATGTTAATCCAACATAGTAATATATGCGGGTGCGGACTCGTCATGATTATGATGCACGCCTACAATTTTAGAGCACCATCGCGCTCCATCACTTGTGTCTCTTTATGAGTAGGTATATATGAGCATGTATGTATGATTTTATTCTGAGGGACTGTCTCCCTGGCAATGTCTTTATCCCAGCATGCATGGGCTGCTGACTTCATGTAAGTTTAGGTAAAATGGTGACTGAAACTTCTAGAACAGTACCCCTCCCAAGTCGGGCAAGGGAAGAAACCATGGACAAGAGTACCCACCATTGACCTAAGGTTGTGAAAGAAATGTTGTCTGCGCAAGGGAACCAAGGGAGTGCACTTCTTTATAAGGAATGACTAGGAATGCTCTGGGATGACAGCTATCTTTGTAAAGATAGCCCCGGTGTTACACGAGGCCGCAAATGCTCCCTGCCTGCCCTCCAGGGCATGTGTTCTAAATATCCCACCCAAGTCTTGATTGAGTAGAGGTTGCCCTGCCCGTGTTTCTACAAATGAGACATAAGCATGGGAGGCCCTTCCATATATCCCCCGTGTCTTGGGGGCTAAATTAGCTGAAATGAGTTTGGGCCGGACTGGGCACTAAACTTCGCTGGTGTTCAGAAAAGGGGGTGGCCGCGTTTGCTGCCATGAAACAAAGCTACTGGAATTCCAGAAACACAAAACATGATAAGGTATTGGTTGCATTATTTAAAACACCAGGGACATGTTTAGCTTGAAAAACAACATTGTTCTTCAAACAAATCAAAACAGTTCTGTTGAGTAGTCTCAATACCATCTTGCTCTTCCCATGATGTAAATTAATGGACTCCACTGCGGGCTTACGGTCTGACCAGAATATGACAGAATGATTGTGCAAATGCTTTGCCCATCTATGAAGAGCCACCAAAATGGAAAATATCTAAAGGGAGGTGACTTTCCCGACCAAAGCACATTCAAACTACTGCTGAGTTCATGATTGATCACACATTCCACCCCTAACTTGTTGCTTAAATCAGTGCTGCCTGCTGTATCTGAAAAAAGACTAAAGCCCAGACTGTACTGGGCCGAAGCTGGCCTAACAATTGTTCTTTGAAGGTCTGAAGAAAAGACAACCAGAATCTAATATTTTGCTTTACCTCCGCAGATTGGCGAGTCCAATGGTGTTTCTCCCTCAATCCTGACTTTGTTTGAGCGATGGACTTCGAAAAGAAGCACCCATTGGAATGAACCTCAGGATAAAATTAAGTTGTCCAATTAGAATCTGCAGTTGCTGCAATGTCACCTTCTTTTCCATTAGACAAGCTTCAATGAATCCCTAAAGGCCTGTAGCTTACACTGCGGATGCCGGCCTTTCCTAACCTGTGAGTCAATCTCAATTTCCAAAATTATTAGGTGTGTGTCCGGCTCAGAGATTTTGGTCCGCTGCTAGTGAATCCCAAACCTTGCTCATAAGTTTCATGAATGAGTCTAATGAGCCTGCACAGTTGTTGGAGTGGTTAGGGCCCAAAAACAATAAATCATAGACAGAGTATGACCATATTTATCATTGAAACTTGTCTAAAAACCTATTCCAAGAAAGAGCTGAGCTGTTCAAAATAGGGACAAGACACTGAGCACTTCATGGAAATGCATTGGACATAGAAAAAATGTCCACAAACTGGAATCCCAAGAGTTGGAAGTCCTCTGGATGTACAGAGAGTAGACAAAAAGCACACTCAACGTCCTCCTTAGCAGTAGGAGCCCTTTTAACTAAAGACCTCAGTTTTGATAGTGCCTAATGTGAAGAGGCATTTTACTGAACACAGTGCCGGATCTATACAGTGATTAACTAAGCCACCATTGGGAACAGAATGGTTGTGTATGAGCATAAATTCGCAAACTTCCTTCTTGGAAACAAAAAGTGAGAGTAAACAGCATCCTTTAAAGGGGTACTCCTGAACGGGCCCCCTACTTTATCTAAGCCTCTCTTTTTCTCAATTTTCTTGCAATCCACATCTGTATTGAGTACTATAGAGGATTGGTTCTTACAAAACCTATTGACTAATACACCTGCAACTGGGATTCAGAAACCATTGTGAAAGCCACAGCATAGTTTCCTGGTAAATATGAGTTTAACGAAATGCTTCAAACCCTGTAATGAACCTCCTACAACCAGATCTGGCAGCAACTCACTTTTGTCCTCCCAGGTCTTTTGATTTCTTAAAGCAGTTGAATAATCAGTGCCTAGGGAGGAGTCAGAGGAACATGGCGGCTGGCTGACGCCGGCTGTGGGAGCTCCGTGTCTGACGAGGGAGAGCCTTGCTAGCGCTGTGAATATCCAAGGATGGATGTCTTTCCGATAGACGGTGAGAGTGCGGATTATGCCGTTTCGCTAATGTAAGGCGGTCTTTTTGAATTTTTTCTTTTTTGCCTTTTCCTATCTTTCCCTCTATTGCCTGCGGCGGGTTGCCGAGCCCCGAGAGCGGAGACCTGAGGCTGCGGGCTATAGGACCCTGCAGGACCCTGCAGGACCTCGGGGAGAGCTGGATGGGAGTGGAGGTTGACGCAGCGGAGCTGGAGGCGGGAGATGAGCTGCGAGCACGGAACGCTGGGGAAACAGGCTGCGGACGCCGGGCGAGACACCCCCCTGTATTAAAGCCCACTCCCTCACTGAAGTCCTTATTTAAAATAATGGAGCAGGTGACTGCCTCTAAGGGACGGTCGGTACCCTCTAATACCAGTACAGACAATGTCAATCCTCCAAAGGTAGCTAAGCAGGTAGCCCTCCCTTCTACCGCCACCGCCCATGCCCATATCCCGGTAGAAAATAGCTATTCTCCACTACTGTCTGAGCCAGAAACTGATTTAGAGGCAGGTCAATTAATTTCCCCCCACGAGGAGGTGGAAGCTTTGCCATCCCAAGTTCCCTTAAGCCCTCAGCCCGAAGTTAGACCTCAAGATGACAATATCACGATGGGCAGTGGTCATATACAGCTTGGGTTACTTCTCCAATCCCTTCGAGAGGATTTGCTCTATAAATTTGAAATTTCGGAAGGGAACCAGAAGGAAATAACTGAGAAATGTACCAGCCTTGAAACAAACTAGATGACATCTGCAATCTTACGGAGGCGCTGGAAGGGAAAGTTGCCACTCTATCGGAAGCATCTCAAGCTCATACAAGAGACATAGCTGATTTAAAAGCTCAGAATAGGTTGCTGCAACTAGATATGGAGCGACTGGAGATTCACGCTAGGAGGAATAATTTGAAATTTCTTAAAATACCTGAAGGGGCAGAAAATGGCGATGTAAAGTCTTTTATATGTAAGCTCCTCAGAGAAGGGGTGCTAAAAGTCACACCAGATATTGACCTTGAAGGCGAAATCCAGAGGGCACATAGTGACCCATTTAGACAGCACCCAGATAGAAAAGCTCCTAGGAAGATCTTAGTCAAGGGGAACATCCTTTACAACGCAACTTTTACCACAAAGTACCTTTATGACGCAACCATTACAACGCAACCTTTACAACGTCTTGCGTTGGGGGGCGCTCTAGGATAGAGAATAGTTTCCAACACCTTCCCTACTATCCACGGGGACTGGAGTTGGAATAGTAAATTAAACTATTCACTATCCAGCGCCCATCAACGCAAGTCGTTGTAACGACTTGCGTTGTAAAACTTGCTTCGTAAAGGCATGCGTTGTAATAGCATGCGTTGTAACGTCATACATCCCTTAGTCAATTTCCATACATACTCGGTAAAGGAACGGATCTTAGGTAGGGCACTCACGGACACATCTCTCCAGATAAACTCTAAGAAATAACTCATCAGTTCGGATGTAGGCAGAGTTACAGCACAGAGGCAGTGGGAGCTGGGGTCACGAATGCCCGACTTTAAGGAGCTAGGGAGCGCAAGTTTTGATGCAATTCCCTCCGCTTTGAAAGTGGTATCTTCATAGATAAAATGAAAGAAACACAGCGCTAGAATATCCCCTCCCCACTTCCTAAAGGTATAAGGTATATAGGAGTGTAGCTCAAGCGAGATAGGACAGACACATTGTTAGTATATTGTTAGTACCTCCTCACCACTAGTGTACGATGGAAAGTCAGGGTTTTTGGTGGGGTCTCGGGGAGAGTCAGAGTGATAGTAGACAGAAGACACCTAGGGGGAAACCTAAAATTGGAAAAAAAACATCCATATGTAAGATAATATAAAAAAAATATATATATTTTTTTGTAAAGGAGATAAATTGCTCTCTCACTTATAGTATATAGTTTAAGGTTCAAAGGATAGGCACAGATTTTCTTTTAATTTTGACACATAGAGGCATCCCAGGTTGGAACGGAGGATTCCCAACAGGCGACAAGATCGCCAGAGGTCATAGGGGGGGGTTCCTCAAGGGAGGTGGGAGGATGCAAGGGGGATGGGATTAGAAAAGAGAAAAAGTATTCCTCATATCACCATGGAAAGAATTAACGATACGGTGTGTCTATCTAGTGGGAAAAGAATAGAATGTAGCAGCAAGTCCTTTTTTTTTTTTTTTTGCAAAACATCCTCTTAGATGACCAGTGTATTTAACAAAATAAAATTATAAGCTGGAACGTAAATGGCTTAAGGGATAGCAGGAAACACTCTAGAATCTGTGAATTTTTGAATAAGTCTGGGGCCCATATATGCCTGCTCGAGGAAACGCATTTAGAACCACAAGAGTGCAGAGCAGCCTTTGGCAAGTATAGGTGGGTCCAGGACCTTCTCTGCTCAAACCAGAGTGGAAACACTAGAGGAGTGGCTATAATCATTCGAGTAAATGCCGGGATTAGGGTAGAAGGGTTCGAAACTGACCATTCAGGCAGATGGCTGACTGCATTTTTAGCAGGCGAGGGCTTACAGTTGGCATGTGCAGTCTACTATGGGCCTAATGTGGATTCACCTGGGGCTTTGTTGAGCTTAAAAGCCAGTCTTCTGCCTTGGCAATACCTATTATAATAGGAGGAGATTTCAATTTGGTTCTGGATGCAATGCTGGATCGTACTTCCAGGGCTAAAATCGCCCCCCTCGCAAATCACAAACTGAGCTTAAAAATATCATGAAAGATTTCAATCTGTTAGATATTTGGAGGGTGAAGCATAGTAATATAAGTGATTTCCACTTTTTCAGTCGTAGGTATAGACATCATTCTAGAATCGACTTCTTTTTATTAGATCAGGTGCTCTTTTCAGCAGTAGATACTGTATTATATATCCCAGCTTTACTTTCCGATCACTCTGTGGTAGAATTAAAAATTAGGCTCAAACAAGGGAAACAATTGAGGAGGAGGACTGTAGACAGATCTTTACTCCAAAAAGAGGAGATAAAAAATGATGTGGAGCAGCAGGTAGGGGAGTATTTCAGGCTAAATTGTGGTTCCACGACTGATCAAGTCGTATGGGAGGCCTTTAAGGCCTTTATAAGGGGATCCCTGAGCTCATTAATGAGTTGGAGAAATAAAATCAGAAGAAGGGCAGAAGAAGAATCTCTTAATAAGATCAAACAAACAGAACAGCGGCTCCAAAGGGCATCTCAGGACAAGCAGACCAACCTGCTCTCAATACAGGGTGAGCTAGACTCCCCACGGGCGGAATATCAGGCCACACTAGATAAAACACTTATGGATAGATGGGAGGCAAGCAAATTGCACAATTTCTCTCATGGGGAAAAGTGTGGACGTCTTCTCGCCTGGAAGGCTAGGACAGACAGGGCCGGAATCAGATTAAGGGCCTGTCCGTGCGTAACACCGGGGTCACCACCTACGATGACGACCAGATCCAAGAAGAGGTTAAACTATTCATGCAGAATTTATACACAGAAGAGAATAGTTTTCCTTCTCAAAGAGCAGATGTTTGGTTAAACCAGCTCGGGCTGCCTCAGTTAGCAGAGTCTGATAGAGTACTCCTGTCCTCACCGATAAGAAAAGGTGAAGTCCGAAATCAGATTAAAAAGATGGCCAAGGGGAAAGCGGCTGGCCCAGATGGGCTCCCAATAGAACTATATCTGATAGGTTTAGATAAGGTAGTTTCGGTTTTAACAAATCTATTTAATAAAATATATCTTTCAGGTGAGACCACTCCTCAAACTTGGTCGGAGGCTACTGTCACTCTGATCCTGAAACCAAATAAAGACCCTTTAACAATCGAGTCTTATAGGCCAATCTCGTTGCTAAACACTGACTATAAGATCTTTGCAGGGGTTTTGGCAACGAGATTGGCCAGAGTCAGAAAAACTATAGTACATCAGGATCAGAGAGGCTTCATCCCAGGCAGGCAGTTAAATGAACTAACTTTTCAAGTTATAGCCGCCATTGATGTTGCCACAGATAAGAAACTTCCATTGACTTTAGTAGCTATGAATGCCGCTAAGGCTTTTGACCAAGTAAATTGGTCATATTTATGGTTGGCATTATCTGGTTTTGAACTCCCGGAAAATTTTATAGCATCAATCAGGTCTTTATACTCTAGCCATCGAGCAAAAATTCTCGTAAATGGGCTCCTCACGGACTGGATTTCAATATCCCGTGGAACAAGGCAAGGGTGCCCCCTATCCCCCTTTTGTTTAATCTATATATATAACCCTTTGTTTGCTAGTTAAGATCAGACCCTTTGATTAAACCTTTTAAAATCGCAGATCTGGGTTTAAAATTTGCCCTATATGCAGATGATCTGCTCATGTTCACCTCCAACCCGGATGAAGCCATCCCTAGACTATTCGAGCAAGCAGAGGCCTTCGGGGAAATCTCGGGGTATAAAATTAATAAAGACAAAACCGAGATTATGCAGTGGAACAGGGAGGTGGTGACCCCAGGAGTTAAACCACGAATGAGATATCTGGGCATCCATTTGGCCCAAAATATTACTGAGATATCCAAATTAAATCTAACAAGAATCCATAAGGACGTTTGTGGCTTATTGCAACGATGGTCAGGTCTCCAGCTAAACATCTTTGGGAGGAGAAATCTTATCAAAATGATAATTTTACCAAAAATTACTTTTCTTATCAATTCAATCCCATTAATTTGTAAAGTATCGGATATTGCTAAACTACAGGGAAAAATTGGCTCCTTTATCTGGAACACAAAGACACCAAGAATCTCTTGGAAAAAACTAGGAAGAAGTTTAAAAAGAGGAGGGTTAGCACTACCAGACCTACTTATCTATTGTCACTCTTTTCACCTAAAAAAGTTTAGACTTCTGGCAGATAAGGCGGATGCTTCCTCCTTAGGTCTTTTGTTTCAGGCATTATTACATGGTATACCACAAGGGCAAGAACATTTTCTTTTTAAATATGGTGACCCAAAGTTCTACAAGAAGGTGAGACTTAAGATCTTGGGTACGGCATTAACAAATTGGGTATACATTAGAAAAAGGTTTGGAATTCCATATTACGCACCCCAGGCTCCTATATGGGATTGTCCAGGGATGCCAGATTGTCTCAACGATCAGCTATCTTGCCCCCTTAGATTGGCAGGACCATGCTGGCGGGACCTGTAAAATAATTCAAAACCTTTGGACTGGGAGTCCCTATCTAGCTTGACTGGCGGGACCCTCACCCGGTTTAAATACTACCAATTGTCAGGGTGGTGGGCAACTACTCGTTGGGACTTCAATACATCTAACCCAAAGTTTGATTCAGTATTAAGGAAAGGTGGTTGGAAGAAGGAGGTATTTTTTTGGTACTGGGCCTTGATTGAGGCAGAGGGGGTGACGGGGCCTGAGCTCCAAAAATTGTGGGGGAGTTCTATTGGTTTAAATTACAACAACATAATTGATCAATGGGGGGACTCCTTCACTATGCTGCACGCAGTGGTCAAATCTGCCCCTCTCAAGAGAAACCACCTTTTCACTATGCATAGAGCCTATATAACACCGAAAAAACTAGTTAAGATTACTGGCTTAGAACACTATTGCCCCAGGTGTAAACAACAAGCAGCTGATGACTTCCACATGTTTGTAGATTGTCCAATGATAATAAGCTTCTGGACCAAAGTACTGGAATTCTTGGCTGATGTACTACGCACACAATTGGAGATCTCCCCGGAGACTATCTTGTTTGGGATAGACACAAATTATCATCTTAATAATATGGCGTCTAATTTTTTTTATTTTTTTTTTCATCATCCTGGCAAGACGAGAAATGTGTAGGGCCTGGAAAGATGTTAATGCCCCTAATTTCACAGAGTGCCTGAAACATGTCATCTTCACAAGTGAAAGCGATATAGCTTGTGATAGTACTAGCTATGATAAGGTCTGGGCGGCCCTGGTGGCTTGGCGAAACAGATGACGGTATTCCAATGATTTCACCTGGGCACTGTTGGTTATTTTTCTTCAAAGTAACCCAGGGTCACCAAGATAGTGTGAAATCGAGTGGATTATGAAAACAGTTGCTGCTAGAGGGTCATATCTCCTCCTCTCTCTCTATGAGTCTCAAACATCAGAACCGGCACATCTTGAGTAGAGGGGAGTAGTTGGGATTTCCCATCTAGAACGCCTAAAAGGGTATATGAGGAATACACCAAAAACAAAACAAAAAAAGAATAATCAGTGCCTGACAGTCCTACATAATGATTAGGTATATTTGAATTTGTAGGTGATGGTTGGCCATACACAGATTGTTTTTATTGAAGTATGCACCTTTCTTGTCCAAGGAGCAAGTACCTGTATGTGCACCTTGCCTCTTGCTTCCACACCCTCATCTTTTTTGTCTTTATCCCCTGTGGCTACTGGTGGGATCACAGATACTGCGGGTGGTTCCGGAGTAATAGCTTCTGGGTTGGTCGGATTTAGCTTTTGTATGGTTACTACTGCCTCGGGTAAAGCTGCATACTGCCCTTCTCCCTTCGGAATGACATTGCTAATCTAGTTCTATTGTTTCCCTGCAGATGTCAAGTCCATAAAACTCTTGGAGGCAACTAGTGACTCCCCTCGCTATCCGTGAGGTTAACCTCATTGACTCCTACTCTTGAAAGGCATGGTAAAACCTGGGCAAAATTTGATACTAGGTTCACATTCACATCCTTAGTTGCCACTTTGGGCCTATTTGCCCTACATACTTTGACCAGGTTCAGCTGCCTGTTCCTCAATCACGATTACTGGACCTGGGTTAAGTTGTCCTCCCCCATGTTGGAAGGCAAGGCAGTTGCTGCTGCTGCTGCAATGGGCTCAGGAGGCAGACTCTTACCTCCTGTTGACCTGAGTTTTTTTGGTCACTCAGGTATGGAAGGCAATCACTCAGGTGTGGGGTGGGCCTTACCGAGCCCACCGGTGCAGGGGTTCACCCTTCTTTTCGCACTGGTCCTTAGACTGTCAAAATAGAAATTGGCACAGAATCTGTAAATATTAAACAAATAGTTTAGTAAACCTCATGAGTGGAACTACGTCTACACACAACCCTCAGGCAATGTATGAGGCAGAATATGGAATAGAGAGACCATGGTGCTTATATATGGTGATAGTTGCAGAGTAAGCATGGAAGCTCAGAAAGAGTCAGTACAAGTGTACACACAAATAGTCATCTATACATATAAGGAGACATGAGAATCGCTTAGTCAACAAAGTTGGAGGAGCTACACAACTGCTGACATTAGTTAAAATAGCATGACAGTTAAGTTTGTAACAGGTGCATTCCAACAGCTACAAATCTTTCTGAGCATGCGCAAATCTCTAGCTCAGTGCTGAAAGAGTCAACTATACATGATGACTTAAGCAAAATACAAGGGCAGGTAACAGTAAGGACGGGAAAAGCACATGGCGAGCACATGGCTAACTAAAATAGCTGCCACAAACAAAATGGCTTAAGCTCATGCTAATAGCGATCTCTGCCAGTTTCCACACAGTTATGGAAGGAAATTCAGCTTATGGGGGAAGCCATGCCCTTCACGGCCATTCCTCTAGAAGGACTGGAGTTGGAAATGGCCGTATAAGAGCACTGGTCTTCCCTAGAGTACTAACATGCCCTGTTTTGGCCCCCATATTGTAGGCCGCAATCAGGCCAGCAACTCCTGCATAAAATCCAAGTGGCACATAACTAAGGCTATGTCTATATCTCTCCCCCAGCCTTCCTTGTAACTTGTTTGGGAGGTGTGATGTTTACAAAGTTCCTGTAACCAAAGAGAAACTCATAAAATCAATCAATCTATCAGGGTTGGTAAAGAGCGCTACTCACCCGTGAGGGTCTCAAGGCACTGGGGGAGGGAAGGTAGGGCTGCTCCTGTCAGTCAAAAAGCCAGGTCTTGAGAGCCCGTCTGAAGGTGTGCAGGGTTGGCGAACATCTCATTTCTACTGGGAGAGTGTTCCATTCTGTGGCTGCGGTGTAGGAGAAAGCTCTCCCTCCAGCTCTGCTTCTGTGGATGCGGGGGACCTCTGCCAGGGCGAAGTCGGCTGAACGGAGGTTCCTCTTGGGTGCGTGGAAACTCATTCAGTTGTTGAGGTATTTGGGTCCGATGTTGTTGAGGGATTTGTAGGCATGTGTGAGTAGTTTGTAGGTGACCCTCTTCTCGACGGGGGGCCAGTGAAGTTCGCACAGGTGTAGAGTCATATGTTCGTGGCGCGGTATCCCTAGGATGAGCCTGGCGGACGTGTTTTGGATGGTTTGGAGTTTGCATAGTAGGAATTTGTTGATTCTGGCGTAGAAGGCCCTGCCGTAGTCGAGCCTGCTGGTGATGAGTGTGTGGGGGATGGTCTGGTCTTTCTGCAGTCTGGGGGATCCACTTGAAGGTCTTTCGTAGGACCCAGAGGCAGTTGAAACTGGTTGAGGAGATAGCATTGATTTGGAGGTTCATGGAGAGGGAGCAGTCGAGGATTATGCCGAGGTTCCGAGCGTGGTCCGTCAGGGTGGGTTGGGGACCGAGGGCGGGAGGCCACCAGGAGTCACTCCAGGCGGAGGGGCGGGGTCCTTCCTGGAAGCTGAGTCTAGTGTCTTCTGGGTTGTTGGTGAGGAAGAGGATAAGCTGGGTGTCGTCAGCGTAGAACACGATGCTGAGTCCGTGCTGCCTGACAATGGCGGCGATGGGGGCCATTTAGATGTTGAATAGAGTCGGGCTCAGAGAAGATCCTTGGGAAACTCCGCAGATGATGTCGGTGGGTCCGGAGAGGAAGGGGGGAGCGTGACCCTCTGTGTTCTGCCGGAGAGGAAGGATCGGATCCAGTTGAGGGCCATGAATTTCCGCGTTGTGGAGCCTGGTGGTTAGTGTGCGGTGTGAGATGGTGTTGAACGCTGCGGAGAGGTCCAGGAGGTTGAGGGCTGCGTTGTGGCCCTGGTCAAGCAGCATGCGGATGTCGACGGTGGCGGCGAACAGGGCTGTCTTGGTGCTGTAGTTGCTGCGGAAACCGGATTGGGAGGGGTCCAGGATGCAGTTATCTTCGATGAAGGTTGTCAGTTGGGCGTTCACAAGCCTTTCTGTGACTTTTGCTGCAAAGGGGAGGAGGGAGATGGGTCGGTAGTTCTTGAGGTCAGTCAGGTCGGCCGCTGGTTCTTTGAGGAGGGGCTTTACTTATGCGCGTTTCCGGTCCATGGGGCAGGTGCCGGAGGCTAGGGAGTAGTTGATGGTGTGGGATAGCTCGGGAGCGATGGCCGTGGAGGCTCTGTGGAAGATGTGCAGTGGGCATGGGTCTGTGGGGGCTCCTGAGTGAGTTTTCTTCATGGTGGTGGTGATAAGTTCTATGGATGGGGGGTTCCAGGTGGTGATGGTTGGCGTGACGGTGGTAGTGGGTGGAGGGGTGAAGGCATTTGTTAGTTCATTGAAGTTGTCGTAAAGGGTCATGATCTTCTGGTGGAAGTAGGCGCTGAGCTTGTTACAGAGATCTTGGGAGGGTGTGATGTCAGAGGCTTTGCATGAGGGTTTGTTGACATGCTTGATGACGTGGAAGAGTTCCCTTGTGTTGGCTGCGTTGGTGTTGATTTTTTCCCTGATGAAGGATCTTTTGGTGTCCCTTATCAGCTGGTGGTAGTTCCTAATGGCGATTTTGTGGTCAGTGTGGGCTTCAGTGGTGTTCTGGTTCCTCCACGTTTTTTCGAGGCATCTGCAGGTGCGTCTGGTCTCAAGGAGTTCGGTGGTGAACAAGGCAGCCTTTGGAGGGTGTTTAGTGGTTGTCTACTAGAAAGGGGCTAGTGTATCAGCACAGCCAGCGATCCACCGGTGGAGTTCCTTGGCTGCGGCGTCAGTGTTGGCGGTGGCTGAGGGGGGGTAATGGAGGAAGGTGGCGGCAAAAAGGTCTTTGGTGACCTTACTCCAGTTCCGTTGAGGCGGGCGTGGGGCTGGTTTGTGTGCGGTGCTGGATGTGAAAGTGAAATGGATGCAGTGGTGGTCTGTCCAGGAGGGCCGGGTGGTGTGGGTAAACTGGATGTTCGACCCTTCCCCGAAGATGGGGTCCAGTGTGTGTCCTGCAATGTAGGTGGGTGTATTTACCAGTTGATTAAGTCCCAGGTTGGCGAGATTCTCAAGGAGCGCATTGGAATCGGGGTCCTGGCAGTTCTCGAGGTGGAAATTTAGATCTCCGAGCAGGTCTGTGGAGGTGATGGCGTGGGATGCGGCGCGTCCTATGATGGTGGTAGTGGGCTGAGCGCGAGGTCCTGGTGGTCTGTAGATGAGTGTGCCCCGTAGCGTTGTCCTGGGGTTGGTGTGGATCTGGAAGTGGAGATGTTCTATGTTGGGAAGAGTGCTGCTTGGGCTGGAGGTGGAGAGTTGAAGGGAGGTTTTGTGTGGGATGGGGAGGCCTCCCCCGGGCGGTTTGGCCAGTCTATCATCTGGAACTTGTAGCCGTCCGGTATAGCTGTGGCGATGTCTGGTGCGGAGCTGGCGTTAGTCCAGGTCTCAGTGAGGAAGGTGACGTCAGGGGCGAGAGTGTCGAGTAAGTCACATATCTCTATGGCGTGGTGGTGAAGGGATCGTACGTTGAGAAGGATGCAATTAATGGTGTCGGTGGGTTTGGCGGCAGGCGTACTTTGATTGCTATGGGTGTAGCATTCATGGAGAAGGTGCTCCGGCAGAGAACGCACGAGAAGGCTCCTTGAGTGTTGTCGGGTGAGGCTCACCGCAGTATGGGAGGTGCCTGGGCTTGAGCATGAGGAGGCTAGCGAAGGTGTAGCGGTGGAGGCCTGGGGAACCAGGGTTACTGGTGCTTGGTGCGGTCCAGGCGCGGACAGGCGCAGATGGGCTTGCCTTAGGCGCGCCTTCGGTGCGCCCGCTGCGCGTGTCCTCAGCACGACCGCACATCGGTCGCCTTATGAAGGGGAGGGAGGCGGGATTCGAGGAGGAGGCGGGAGTGAGGCTGGTCGGGGGTGGTGTGAGAGAGGAGAGGAGCATCGAGCGCTGAAGGCGGAAGCGCTTTAAGGCAAAGAATGAATGAAGTCAGAAGCAGGCACCTGAAATAAAAAGACACAAAATACACAAACAAAGACAGTCACACAGTGCTGGCAGGGGGCGAAAGTAAATGCACACAATCACCTGCGGCAGAGTCGGGCGCAAGGTTCGAACTCTGCTGCTGGGGCTGCTGGCGCCAATGAGACACTAACGGAGCTGCCGGGGAGAGTGCTGCCCCGACCCGGGTCAAGGTGGACACACGCACTCCCCCGCAGTCGCCATAATGTAGGGGAGGGAGGCGGGATTCGAGGAGGAGGCGGGAGAGAGGCTGGTCGGGGGCGGGGCTGAGAGGGGAGGGGGCGTCGAGCACTGAAGGCGGAAGCGCTTTAAGGCAAAGAATGAATGAAGTCAGAAGCGGACACCTGAAATAAAAAGACACAAAATACACAACCACAGACAGTCACACAGTGCTGGCAGGGAGCAATAGTAAATGCACACAATCACCTGTTGGGCTCGAACTCTGCTGCCGGGGAGAGTGCTGCCTCGACCGAGGTCAAGGTCAAGAGTAGTTAAGAGTAGCACAATAAAATAACTTTTTAGCCATATTGTCACTTTAATAAATACACAGGTCCTACCATTAATAGCAACAGACCCAAAATTACACTGGTCGTATAATTAAAGGCAACATACTGCCTGAAAAACTCACCACTTCTCAAATCAGGAATAGTAGCACATAAATTGAAGTGCAAATTGTAATGTCCTGACAGGAGTCCTACCTGGGCCCTCCCCTTCTGAGAGTGAAGAGCTGCCTATTATTGAAAACAGGCTCAGCTAAAAATAAATGAGGGAACAAACAGCAATTATAAATCTCAAAAACAACAGACTTCTCTGCAACCTTTCAAAGCCACACCTTTTTGCTTATAATTTTGCCCAGGCAACACTAAACAAACTGGAGGGCTGGGGTTGCTGCACCTGACTCTCCCACCCCAGTCTCCTCACTTGTATACAGTGGTGGCCACCAGTAACAAAGGTTGGTGAGGCAGGTGGGGGAGCACGGGGGAGGATTAATAATAATTGTAAAAAGTACCTGACGCCACTGGCCACCTCCTGCGTTACGTTGCTCCTGCTGGCCAATTCCTAGGTCCAGCATCCCCTGGGACAGACTCCCACCCAATCCCTATGCTGGAGAGCAGAGCGGGGATTGGTCTGAGCGGGCGGAAAAGATGCCCTGCTCAGAACAGGGAGTCTGTGGGAGTTTCTCCAGCCCGGCGGCTGAATGCAGCCCGGCAAGAAAAACCTAACTGCACATGTGTGTTTTGGTTAGCCAGAGATTTCCGACCATGAACACATGAGCACTTAGGGACTAGGGAGTGCACAAGCATTCCCCCTCCCATGCCCCAACCCTCCATGCAGAAGCTGGCAAACAAAAAATAAAACAATGCTAGAGCATTGTTTCATTTTTACTTTGCTGTCTCTGCGCCAGGCAGGAGGGCGATCTCCTCCGCCATTGTGGAGAGACCACCACGGCTTGTAACATGCGCCTACCTACTATCAGCAATGGTGCAGCCCTGAGACCCTCAGGGAAAACAAAGGCCTCTTGTCTGGGAGTAACTGTAAATCCTGCCACTGCAGACCAGGAGACGGACTGCACCTGGGAGGTTTGGAGCACTCCGAAAGGTAGACATCGTTCCTTGCCAAGACAAAAAGAACAGGACTACACAAAAATGACGGTGGGATGCTGGGGGTCTAGCTAAAGCTGCAGGGGCACCAAGTTGAGAAGAGGGAAATGTCCTATAGCAACCAGCATAAATGCTGGCTAGCCCCTGCAGCTTCCATACTCCAATCAAAAAGGGTGGGACATATAGCAATTCTTTTGCTCCTTATCATCACCAAGCTAACCCTAGAGTAAGAGGCAGTAAAAACGTAAAAATGCCCCCACTTGCCATCGGAGCTGACTCCCATGGAAAGGGAGTTTTTTTTTTAATTTTCAAAAAGAAAATCCCACTTATGAAATTTAGAAAAAAAAATAAGTTTGAGGGACTGCTCCTTCATGTTGATGGAGTAATTCAAGCAAACTTGAAAAAGCACTGACAGGAACTGTTGTAATGGCAGTTCCTGACAATGATACAGAAATGGCCACTGGCTTGGCATTCACCTCTAAATTTGGCAGGCAGTTACTCCGTCAAGGCAACTGAATAATTTACTGCTTGTTCTGATGGAGAAAACTCTGTCCGCCAACCATAAATCGGGCTGTGAGTTATGTAATGTAATGTATTTGAAATGTTAGATTTTTTTTAAAAACAAGATTTTGTTTCCTTGATAACTTAAACTTTTTCAAATATTTTTTATTAATTTAAATAATTGAATGTAATTAATTATACAATATGTATTGTTATAGTTTATTTGGTCCAAATAACAACTTTTGAGAGTCGGCAAGATGGCCGCTGGCAGACCGTAGGAGAGCAGTCGCGCTGCCTCTCTCCTCCAGGATATGATAATAGAAGCTGATGCCGAAGTGTGCTGAGTATGCTGGCTGTTTCGGACTGGCTCCGATCAGTTGGAGGCAGGGTCGGCACCAAACTAGCGAGTCCCCATGACGGATTACTGTGGCAAGAATCGTGAAGGCTCACCTCTTCCAGCGCGTGGGCTACCTGATGTCCAGAATGGCCCCGAGAGGAGCGAAACCCAAGGAGACTAAGGAAAAGGAAAAAGAATTGAAAGAATCCGCAGCAGTGTCTGCAGCAGCGGTAACACCCGTGACAGCAGTTACCCCGAACTTACACGGCGCAGCCCTAGCAAAGAAGCCAGAAGCAGCAGCTGCCAAAAACTTGGGTATCGTGGAAGAGCAGACCAGGCATTGTGCGGGAGAAAGAGAGACGCCCAGTGATGCAACAAAAAAGAGCACCAAGAGTCGTCAGGTTGGTGGCGTGAAAGGCAAAGACAAAGACAAAGGCTCTGAGCTACGGCAACCTACCCTGCACGAGGTTTTCTCCGCTGCATCCATAGGGTTAGCCTTTCCAGTGAGGGATGGGAACACAGATGAAACTGGACGACCTACGGCACCTGAGCAGACTCCCCGCAGCATTGATTCCTTGGCAAGGCAGAACAAGCCGAGTGTGGAGGAGGTGGGTGAAGTCGGGAGTTCAGTACAGCAGACCCAGGAAGCAGACGACAAAGCTGAATGGAGGGGCGGTGGGAGAGGAATCCCCCTGCCAGAACCAGAGGAGGCATCCGCTCTGGTCAGCAGCGGCAGTCAGCGGAATGAGGCAGAGACTCCAGAGGCCCCAGAAGCGGACGTGGAGGATGGTTTACTCACAGTCACAGATGTCACTGAAGTCGACAACAGCCAGCAACTCCTGGCCCCACCTTTAGTATTGTCGGCTGCCCAGGTAGGAGTGCAGGTGATGGAATGCGAGATGGGACAAACTCTGGGGGCTCTTGACATTATCCAGAAGGTCCACTTAGGATCTGGGCAGGGATTGGGAATACCTATGGCAGGCTCGGACACTGTAAAAGGAGGGGGAAGAACATAAGCCTCACAGACAGGTTAAATCGTGCCAGGAGGGATGGGATTAAGGCATCTCTGATTTTAGCAGATGCGGCAGGGCTCGATAGATCTAAGCAACTCCAGGAGGCTGCTATTCCACACTCGGTTCCTGGGTCCCCCAGTGATGAGTGCTTTTTCTCTCTCAACGATGATACTGGTTCTTCACCATCAAGTGGGGAGACCTCGACAGGTGATTTAGACCTCGACTCCAACTCTGATCGCTATACCGAGGAAGGAATCTCAGTTCAAAAGGCGCCTGGTACCAAGGGGGCAAGGCAGCAGAGGGAAAGCACCCGGGCCAAACAAAAATCGAGAGGTAACCCATCTCAGGGGGAGGTAGTCAAAAAACTCAACTGGGACTACTCCGCAACATCTCAATTGTATCAAGAAAGCGGAAGCTCAGATGCGCAGCAGCATTCTGCGGCCACATTGCATCCTCCAATTATAGACGTATTGTTCAGTACCCTTAAGCAAATGCAAGGGGAGGCCAGGACAGAAACAAGAAGGACCAGACAAGCGTCTAAAAAAATACAAGGATTGCTAAGAAAGATGAACAAAATGTTTATGGACATGGCAGGCAGAGTCACCCAGGTGGAAGAACGGACTGGGAAACTCAAGGATAACGTCTCCAAATGGCAATAGTTCAAGGAGATGCAGGAAAAACTTTCAGAAGATCTGCAATGGGAGCTGGAAGAATTCGAGAATCGCCAAAGGCGCAATAACGTTAGACTTTTGGGGATCGCTGAGGGGGCGGAGGGGCAAGATATCCGCTCTTTCGTGGTTGCCTTACTTAAGGGTGCCTTTCCTGAGTTATCAGCATGGAGTTGGGAAAGTGAGATTCAACGGGTGCATAGATTCCCTCTGACCCAGAGGAAGGCTTATGCAGCAGCATCAAATATCAAACCAAGGGCGATTCTTGTCTACATAGGGAATTACCTCCTTGGACAGGAGATTATGGACAGGGCAAGACCAGAGGCTAAGAGTTCGGCTGAGGGTATAACATTCTTTGCCCGCCCAGACTTCTGCCACCCAACAGTGGAGAGAAGGTGGCGATTGAGGCAAATGATCCCGGCTTTTCGATCTTTGGGCCACAAGGTTTTCTTGCTATTTCCGTCACGCTTGAAAGTGCTTGTGAATGGACAAGTAAGAATATTTTTTTCAGAGATAAAGGCCCAGGCATACTTGATGGAGTTAAAGGAAAGGAAGGCGCAAAACAAGGGGGCTACTGACGGAACATAGTAGTTAATCTAAAAGTAGTATTTATATTAGGCCAGGGGTCCAGTTCTTGAAACTCAGCAAAGTGGTGTATTAGTTACAAGCACCGGTCATCAGCACAAAGGCACTAAGCTGGAATATAATAAGGTGGGGAAGGCAGCGCGCTACAATGAGGGCACACAGCAGCTGCATATAGGTCATGACTGACCTATTTGCCCGTAAGAGGGGGGCTCTGAGGGAGGGGTTCTGAGGGTGGGGGAGTAGGAGGTGCGGGGGGAGAGGGGGACAGGGCACAGCACAGCCGGGCACTCTTGGTTACATAGGCACTACACACTAAGGAACACACAGAACAGAGAGTAGCAAGGGAGGGGAACATCATTTACGACGCGGTTTTTACACCGCAGTGCCTTTACCCTGCAGCTATTACAACGCAAGTCGTTACTACGACTTGCACTGGATGACGCTGTGGGATAATGAATCTTGCAATTTTATATTCCAACACCTTCCCTACTGTTACGGGGACTGGTGTTGGAATATAAAATTATAAGATTCCTAAATCCACGCCCTCCAACGCAAGTCGTTGTAACGACTTGCATTGTAAGACTTCCGTGGTAAAGGCATGCGTTGTTACAACATGCATTGTAACAACGTACATCCAGCAGGTGACACTGTAGGTTTTGAACACAATAGTAGAAATCCGTTTGTTGGCAGGGATGACTGGTCAGGATTTCCATTAGATGTAACCTGATGCATACACGAATAACTACCATTAATGTATGTGGATTGAATGAACGGCTTAAAAGGCAGCGAGACGCAGCGATTCTTAGAGCCTCAAAGGCAGACTTTTTGCTCCTACAGGAGACTCACATTGAAGGAAACAAGGGGTTTCTGTTGGAGCAATTGGGTTATGAAGTGTTGGCTTCCTCAAAGCAGGGGGCCAAAACCAGAGGTGTCGCAATATTTTCTAAACACAAGGATGTCCCAGTGAGGAGGAAACTTGGGATGCCTTCAAGGCAGGAGTCCTTGGCGAAACCTTGAGTTTTAGCCTATTTAGACGAAGGCAGGAGAAGGCAAGAACAACTAAGTTGACTAAAACTTTGGTGGAGGCTGAAGCGGAGCTGGTGGTACTCTCTTCTGCTGGCACACCTTCAGAAGACATTTTGTTCAAGGTGGCGGGGGCGAAGGCAGCGGCTGAGGATAGTATTGCTAGCAAGGTAACAGTAACTTAAGCAGCAAGGAAGGAGCACTGTTATGAATGCAGCGAACGGGTCGGCCACACCTTAGCAGCTCGAACAAAGCAAAAATCGGCACTTGGGGAGATTAAGGGGATTATGGATAGCTCTGGCAACCTGATAACGGATACGAGTGGGATCTGTGAGGTGTTTAGACAATTTTACACTAAGCTATACAACGAAAAGCAACTAAAGGACCCTTTGGAAATCCAGGCTTATTTGGCAGGTATTCCTTCCCCATCTCTACTGCAAGAGCACAGAGAAGAGCTGGACTCGTCTATGGTCGACGAAGAAATTATGGCCGCCCTGGCGGGCTTGCAAGTAGGCAAAGCCGCAGGACCGGACCAGATCCCTATTGAGTTCTATAAAACTTTTCAGGCAGGAATTGCTAAGGATTTGATTGAAACATTGAAACAGGCCCAAAAGGGTTGTTCCATTCCATACTCAAAAAGGGGAAATCTCCGACAGACCCTGAGTCTTATAGGCCAATAACACTAATGAATGCAGACGCAAAGATCTTTTCTAAAGTCTTGGCCTCTAGACTCTCAAAGGTGATAGGCACGTTGGTTAGCAAAATACAGCACAGATTTATCCTCGGAAGAGGGACGACCCAGCATATCCGTAGGGTTATCACCTTATTCGACGCCGCAGAGGTCTCAGGAGATCCGATGTCTGTCATGTTGCTGGATACTGAGAAAGCATTTGACCGGGTCTCCTGGGACTATCTTTGGGCCGCAGTAAGATGGGCAGGTATCGGTAATGGGTTCATACAGGCTATCCAGGCGCTATATATAGAACCTACCGCGTGTGTCCGCGTAAATATGGAGTACACGAAGACGATAGAAATCAAGCGAGGTACAAGGCAGGGGTGTCCGTGTTCACCTCTACTCTTTGCACTATATGGGACCCCCTGCTTCGGAGGATCGTAGCGAACAGGTCCATCTTGCCTGTAAAGACCATGGGTGGCGAGTGTAAAGTACTGGCATACGCTGATGATGTGGCGGTCATCACTCCAGCTCCTACAGAGGCTATTAGGGAAATAGAAGGGGAGGCTGCGGAGTTTGGCCGAGTCTCTGGATACGCCCTTAACGGCCCAAAAACACATATAATCAAAAACAATAAAGTGGCCTGCTCTGATAGCCGGGTAGTTGAATCAGGTACATATCTAGGTATTGAAGTATCAGCAGATTTGGATAATGTAGTAGCTAGAAACATAGAACCAATAATCAATAAGTCAAAAAAAGATCTCGACAGACTCCACAACCTTCACCTTTCTATAGTAGGTCGGGCCAACATTATAAAAATGATCCTGCTGCCAAAGTTTTAATATATATTTAGGGCAATCCCTTTGACTTTTGAGGCGAGGTGGTACACTATATCAGAGCAGATGTCAAATAGATTTATATGGGCGCATGGCAAAACGAGGCAGGCCCTACGATAAATGTCACTTCCCAGGGATCGCGGTGGGTGGACTGTTCCCGGACTTTAAAATGTATCATTGGGCTGCAGCATTGCAATATATGTCTGGGCTCATAGGGGGAGGTACAGTGGAGGCGGAGGACACCTCAGGTTCTACTCCTATATACACATTATTGCTAGGGGCGGAAGCCCCTAATGCTTTTTTAAAATATACAGACCCTAGCTATTTCAAGAGGACTAAATTCAAGACCCTGATGGCTGATCATAAAATATGGTTAGCATTTAAGACAAAAAAATCGGCCTTGGCAGATATAATGCGTATATACGGCTGATTGGAAATAAGTCTCTCCCAACAGAAATTTTTGCAGACTCTGTTTACCTAAAATCTAATTTGAAGCACGTAAGCCACAGCCATTACAACGCATGTCTGTCACCACAAAGCCATTAGGATGTTTATGGCTTTATTATGCGTGGTAAATGTATACTAGTTGTAAAAGTATGCGTGGTAAAGCCATATGCGTGCTAATGAATTTGTGGTGACGGTCACGCGTGGTTATGACCGCGTTGTAATAGCTGTTTCCCCCCAGGACACTGTAGGAACCGGGTCTGGGTGTAGCGGACTGCAGGGCATCAGGCGGTGGGCCACGCAGCCTCCCTCACACAATATAGAAATCTCCGGGGGGTGGTCGTTTTCGTGGTTTGAGGGGCGTCATTGAGGCCCACACAGTTAATTTTGTAGGGGGGTAGGTTTGCACGTGAAATTGTTGCAAGAGGTTTGTAAATGTGGTACACATTTTTTGTTTTACTTTGATTTCCTTTCTCTGTTGTAGTCCATCCAGAGAACATATAACTTATTGTACAGCCAGTACTTTTCAACCCTACTGTCAAACATCTTACTATAGTACTTCAAATTATAAATATCATTTTTGTTGTAGACCGTCCCCCGCCCCCCAAAAAAACAAGTATATCGTTTTTTTATTAACTTTTATTAAAACAACAATAACTGTAAACATAACTTAAATATAATGTAATAAACAACTAGAAAAATAACTTTAATAAAACAGTATTATAAACAAATTGTGATGTGGACTCCAAAAGACGTTGGGTAGGTAATCTGCAAAACAAAAAAGAAAAAAAGAGTTTAAAGTTATGTAGATGTGACTAAATAAGGTGAAGAATTACAAGTGAAGGTCACAGTACGATTTTACGTGTGCAGTGTGCCTAGTACATTGCATTTCTGTTACAGTCCCGCGTTCAAGTGGTGTCTATATGGAAGTGCCTACTGCGTTACTGACACAAAAGTGGCACAACGGGATTGTAAATGCACCGACTTATTTCTAATGCATTGCAAAGGAGGCATTGTATAACTAGGCCGCTGTGCTTACCTTGTATAAACACTGCGGCCACCGGAGTTCACAACTTGAATTCAACTGTGCCTCTACATGTCAAAGTAAACAGCAGTGTCTATAACTTTAAAAGAGAAAGAGAAATGATGTCACAGAGAGTGAGAGAGTGAGAGAGAGAAAGAGAGAGAAAAGAACATTAAAAGTGTCTTGCAGAGTCTGGAGTTGAGATTTTTTCTTGAAAAGTGAGACGCAGATTTACCAGCTCCTTGTGCCACTTTTCCAATGTTAAAAGTGACACAAAAGCGGCGCAATAAGCTTGTAGATCTCTTTCTGAGACTGTTGTAACCTATCTAAGTGAAGGTACACTACGATTTTACGTGTGCAGTGTGTCTAGTACATTTCACTTCTGTTATAGTCCCCCGTTCAAGTGGTGTCAATATTATTATTATTATTAATATTACATTTGTAGAGCGCTAATCACCAAAAGGTCTATACGCGCTGTGTCATAGAGCGGCCGGCCGAGTTCCGTTGTGCCCCTGAAGCCTGACGATGAACCTAATGGACCTAATCAAATGCCTCTAAGAACAGCATCGTCTTAAGCCTTTTCCTAAATGGAAACAGTTTATCTTCCTTGCGCATGTCATCCAGTAGCTTATTCCACATCTGGGGGACACAGTCTGAAAAGGCTCTGCCACCAAAAGTCGCCATACTGACACGGGGGCAAGCAAGGAGACTAGCCTGTGATGAACGAAGCTGATGGGCCGGAGCATAAGGCTTCAAACGGTCCTTGATGTATTTAGGGGCTGCACCAAACAGGGATTTTTTGTGAAATACACAAGCCCTTAAAGGTAATCCTTTGTTTAATAGGCAGCCAATGCAGTTTATGCAGCAAGGGAGTAGCATGTGCTCTACGGGGCAGTTTCAATATCAACCTGGCAGCGTCATTCATCACCACCTGGAGCTTCCTCAGAAGAGTGCCAGGCAAACCAATGTAGACTGTATTGCCATAATCCAGCTGAGATAGTATTAGAGCAGTCACAACCGACTGCATAGTGGTGAAGGATAGCAAAATAGATAGTTTCCGGAGCTGAAGCATCAACCCGAATGCGCCCGAAGTGCCTACTGCTTTACTGACACAAAAGTGGCACAACAGGATTGTAAATATGCCGACTTATTTCGAATGCATTGCAATGGAGGCATTGTATATCGAGGCCGCTGTGCTTACCTTGTATAAACAATGCGGCCACCGGAGTTCACAACTTGAATTCAATTGTGCTTCTACACATGAAAGTAGACAGCAGTGTCTATAACTTTAAAAAAGAAAGAGAAATGATGTTACAGAGAGTGAGAGAGAGAAAGAGAGAGAAAAGAACATTAAAACTGTCTCGCAGAGTCTGGAGTTGAGATTTTTTCTTGAAAAGTCAGATGCAGATTTACCAGCTCCTTGCGCTACTTTTCCCATGGTAAAAGTGACACAAAAGCAGCGCAATAAGCTTGTAGATTTGTTTCTGAGACTGTTGTAACCTATCTGAGTGAAGGTACACTACGATTTTACGTGTGCAGTGTGTCTAGTACATTTCACTTCTGGTATAGTCCCGCATTCAAGTGGTGTCTAAATGGAAGTGTTACTAGGAAATGCTGGGCGGTTCCTAGAACTAGTGAAAGTGCGGGTCACACCGGTGTTTGGATGCTGTAGGGTCTCGTAGGAGTCATCCAGTAGGGCATCCATTTTGTTGGATGTAATGCCCTCACACACCCTCTCAGGAGTCATGCTTCATCATCTGGGCTGCTCCTCGTTGGGTTGGCGGTACAATACCCAATGGGCGACACCTCAAAGAGGGGCTCTTTGGTGGAGATCTTCTATCCAACTGCCGTCAGGTGAAGTGTGGGTGTGGGGCCAGAAAAGCGTAGACATATATGTGTGTTAAAATAAAGCTAGGAGTACCAGGATCAAGTGTATTCTGGGGGTCCCCTGCTTTAATTAAAAGAAGAGACTAGTCCGTACTCGATGGAATTCTATGTTTCCTTCTTCAAGACTTGACTAGTATGTGCAGTAAACGGTCAACATGTTTCTCACATGTGTGCAATAACTAGCGATTCATCAGGACCTTAATAAAGAGATTGTTTATAAGGACAACTGTCTACGTTGTGTGATCTGCCTAAGTATCTAATGTTTTATTCAGACAATAATATGATCAAAGTGGTGTACCTGTGTTGCGCTGCATCTGCCTGTATTGGGAGACAAAAGGAACAAATCACAACAGGTATAAGATCACAGCCAATCCAAGGTGACCTTGTGCAAACAGTGTTAAATGCTAGTGAGGGTGCAGCTAGCACGTGGGTTTAAAAACAGTTTTGAGTATATTTCTCAGTGAGCTTGGTGGTGAGCATGCCCCTGTGGAAAAAAACACAAATAAAAAACAGCAACAGCAATATGGTAGGCCAATAGGAACACCTAACTCACCTAATTGGTCATGTGTACGTGCAACAACAGTACCTGGCGGGTTGTACATCGGGTAGGGTAACAAACCTCTGTAGTTTAGCTGGGTATGAGAGGAAAGTAGCAATAGATAAAGAGGTACAGTTGCCTAAAGGTGTGACTAAAGGTAAAAATTATCATTAAGAATTGGTTGGACTATATAGGTGTATTAATAGTCCAACGAGTACTCCGCTGTGTATTCACATAGTGGAGAAATATTTATTAGCGGTTAGGTGTCGACCCTGGCTCGCAAAGGCTAATGTATTGGGACAATGGTGATTGTATTCTCTGACTTGTGAGTATTTAGTCAATGGACTATGGTGATTGTCCTTAAAGACTCGTAACTGTTTAACTATGAGTGATTTACATGTCTGGTGAAGAGGCTACGCAAGGTTCTATAACAGTGTTGCATCCTTGTTGTCCATTATACGTTTTGCCCTCACTAGTGTGCCCGTAAACCCACTTGGCTTGAGCCCCAGGACAATACACAGTGAGCTCAGTCTACCATTTTTCCCTTGAGCAGTGCCCCGGTTTCTGTTCCCTTCAATCTGTGACTCCATGTGGACCGAGTCTTAGAGTGTGTCACATAGAACGCTGACGCTGTTACCCGGTTGCGCGCTCATATAAAGTCTTAGCACCCGGTCACTCGATACAGGCCAATGGACATAGTCTCAGGGAATGTCGTATTCCCTGCTCGAATAGTTCCCCATTTGCGTGCTAATGTTTTGTTCCCCTCTCTGGTCACAGAATGAGGCGTGGGCCTCGGGACTCGTAAGGAATTGCTGGAGTCTAAAGATGATTAAGTAAAGGAGAGCCGGGAGGGGGTAGCGTTAATGCGGGACCTGTCCACCCCAACCTCCCATGTAAACAGTGACAGCCCTACTGGCTACGGGTTCTCTGCCGGAGTTGTGCGTGAGCTCGCAAATCTTACTTACTTCGTGTATCCCGTGTCTATGGCTGTATGACCTACCCCTCTCCGCCGGGTCCGGGTGGAGATCTGGAACCAGGCGGCCATGTTCTTTTTTAGTAAGGCGTGTCACCTGACTACGTGGAGTATTGCGAGTTGCACGCTGTCACGTGGCTTTAGTGGTCCCCAAAGGTCATGTGATGCTTATGGTGCGGCTGGCGGCCATGATTGAGTGGAGTGAGGGAAAACAAATTGTCGCTCCTTTATTAAAGCTCTTTAAAACCAAGCGGCCTGCCCACTCCACTCTGTATGAAAAAAGGGGAGATCACCCCCTCGTTGCATCGTTATTAAGCACCAGACAGTGTTGTTTGCCCCCGGCAAAGGTTATGAGGCTATGTGTGGTTACATTCTGGGGAATTCCCTCTGTATTCTCTAAGGCAGGGGTGTGTGTCGATAAATATATACGGCTCTGCCCTGTTTTTAATCAGTAAGTAGTGGCACCGTACTCCGTAGAGCATTGTGAGTTTAGTGCTGTCGTGCGGCCCGACCGGTCCCCCTAGGTTGCGTCAGTCTTGTGGTGCGGCCGGCGGCCAAGGAGGAATGGTGTCAGGGATAGAAATTATTATTATTATTGTTCCTATTTGCCTACCATATTGCTGTTGCTGTTTTTTATTCGTGTTTTTTTCCACAGGGGCATGCTCTCCACCGTGCTCACTGAGAAATATACTCAAAACTGTTTTTAAACCCTCATGCTAGCTGCACCCTCACTAGCATTTAACACCGTTTTGCACAAGGTCACCCTGGATTGGCTGTGATGTTATACCTGTTGTGATTAGCTCCTTTTGTCTCCCAATACAGGCAGATGCAGCGCAACACAGGTACACCACTTTGAACATTTCATTGTCTGAATAAAACATTAGATACTTAGGCAGATCACACAATGTAGACAGTTGTACTTTATTAAGGTCCTGATGAATCGCTAGTCATTGCAAACATGCGGGAAACATGTCGACCGTTTACTGAACATACTAGTCAAGTCTCGAAGAAGGAAACATAGAATTCCATCGAGTACGGACCAGTCTCTTCTTTTAATTAAAGCAGGGGACCCCCAGAATAAACTTGATCCTGCTACTCCTAGCTTTATTTTAACACGCATATACGTCTACCCTTTTCTGGCACCACACCCACACTTCACCTGACGGCAGGTGGATAGAAGATCTCCGCCAAAGAGCCCCTCTTTGAGGTGTCACCCGTTGGGTATTGCACCGCCGACCCAACGAGGAGCAGCCCAGATGATGAAGCATGACACCTGAAAGGGTGTGTGAGGGCATTACATCCAACAAAATGGATGCCCTACTGGAGGACTCCTACAAGACCCTACAGCATCCAAACACCGGTGTGACACGCACTTTCACTAGTTCTAGGAACAGCCCAGCATTTCCTTGTAACACATAAGAATTTTGGGCGCACGCTCCTTGCGCCACTTTTCTTATGTTAAAAGTGACAAAAAAAGTGGCTCAATAAGCTTGTAGATCTGTTTCTCAGACTGTTGTAACCTGTCTGTTGTCACTGCTCGGAGGTTATATATTTCTACATAGGCAAGCTGCTGCACACTACCCACTCTCTCCTTTCACAAATAATTTGTTGTTGTTTCGGAAACAATGGGGCATATTATCAAGGTACGGCGTTAAAATTATCGCCGCTTTAACGGCAGGAAACTGCTGCTAAAACGGTGATAATGGGCTTGATAATATGCGGTAGAGGATTCCAATAGAAGCCCATGTTAACACCTGAACATGGGCTTCTATTGGAATTCTCAAGGGCATATTATCAAGCCCATTATCGCCGCTTTAGTGGCAGTTTCCTGCCGCTAAAGCGGCTATAGTTTTAACGCAGTTCCTTGATAATATGCCCCAAAATTCTTTGTCACCTAGTGCCATTGGCGTGACTGAAAGATGGTGATCTACGTGTCGAAGAAGCCTTCACTGTAATCAAGAGAGTTAACCACTTCAATTCAGATAAGGTTGTATACAGCAGAGTGGAGATAGCAGCGTCCAAAACTTTAAAAAAGAAAGAGAAACCATGTGAGAGAGTAAGAAAGAGAAAGAGAAAAAAGGACATTAAGATGTGGGAGAGATACACACAACAGGCGGGGGGAGGTACCTGAAGCCAGAGGCGCAACCACAGTCAAAAATATTGGGGAGGGGCTTAAGTTCAAGCAAAAAGAAGAGTGGAGCTGCAGGGGCTGTAAGCGGGGGGCGGACATCAAAGCCTCATTAACAAGCAAAATGTCTTTAAAAGACCTGTGACGTACTCGGGTACGACTGTGTGTGGGCGGAGGAAGCTATGGCATCGTAGCTGAAGCCCAATGTGTGTTTTGTGCATCTGCTGCATACTACACATTCTCTCCTTTCACAGATAACTTGTCGTTGTTTCAGAAACTAGCTTCTTTGCTCACCTTGTGCCATTGCCGAAGACCTTGTTACATAATCCATCTTGAAGCTGTACATCTAAAAGATATTAAAAGAAAGATGTTATGATTGGTAATTGTTACTATATTAATTTGGAGTTAGATAACATGGCGCTTTTATACACGTTCATTCTCACATTTCTACGAACTGTTTTTATTGGTAATATTCCGGACATTTTCAGCGATTATAAAAACGTTACTGCTATTGGGAAAAAAATGTATGCATGTAAATTAATACACTATGTAGGAGTGCATTCATCTAAAATACTAAGTCACATTTTTGTATATAGTCAGCTACAACCCTTTGCCTGCCTCCGATGCGTACTCAAGCCTCACTGCTCACCTTTTAGTGGAAAAGACACCTCTCTCTATGGCTAACGACATACTTCTGCTCCCATCATCATCATCGCAGGTTCTTCACCCGCTCAGTGCTTCGGGCACCACTAAGTCAGTGACGAAAGAGGCGACGCATGTAGTAGTGGGCCCCTTGTTCGGTGCTTTGGGAACAACTCTAAAATGGCATACAACACGTGTGCTCCATCTTTTTTTATACATAGGGTCACGTGTGTAGTGACGGATACCCTGAATAGGTGTGGTGTGGGTGTATACCAGCCATGAGGGAGTGTGTGTGTCGATCTGACAACTGGACCTGCAACTAAGAAATCACTACAATAGAAATTTGGGCCTTGTACTGTTATTGTGTTTTCCTGGTAGCGTAAGAGTGGCTTTCTTTTTTCTATGTGACGTTACGATACAGTCACCATGTATGTAGCCTATTTTGTGACACATTTTATTGTACAATGCGTTTCAAAAACTAGCTGTGGTAGGGTGCTTTTAAATTAAACTGTGTACTCTGCTTACGAGTTTGATGAGTGTAGAAGTATTTTTTTTCTTTCTATTTTCTATTCTATCATAATTGTGCTGACTTTTCTCCTATAGCGTGCAGTACTATATTATTGTATAAAATGTATAACTGTTGAAATCATCTTTGAAAGAAGAATTGAAGCATGTAAGCTGCTCTTTGTGACGAAAAGCAATGCCAGCTCCCGCAGGAAGTGGGGAGCCGGCTGGGACCGTGGAGGCCTTGGGGCTCTTCCCACGGTCCGCAACATTACATTTGAGCCCCGGGGGATGGGGTCCTCGGGGATTATAAAAAATTAGTGATAAAGGTTATTTTTTTATGGTAGATTTATCGTACGCGTACCAAGAATGTATGGATGACGTACTGTGCGAAGATTGGAAGTCGTCCCACAAGCGTACTGAAGGAAGAAAAAGAAGAATATTTTTCAGATATTTATGAAGTGTATGTGTTTAGATGTTGGGTGGCTCTAAAAAGAGCCCTTGTGTTTATTGGGAGATTTTAGTACCTACAAGTAAGTACCAATGCAGAGTCTAAAGTTCAAGAGGAAGAGTCTGTTACCCTCATCTGTAAAATGCACACCGTCTCTCCTATAGATGTCATGCATATTGAAACGCAGATTGTTGTGGTAGATGGACCCCATTCGATAGTCTCGGACAAAGGCAGAAACAGATTTATTCACATGTTTCCTAGCTCTCTCAATCTGTTGACAATAGTGGTTGGACCAGTTCCATTTCTGCCTTTGGCATATATTAGAATAGACAAAGCCTGTTTTGGGGAAAAGTGTCATCAATTGTGCAAAGGTGTCCTTCATAAGCATTTCCAGGCCTACCCCTGTGAAAGTGCCTAGGTCATTGCCACCACAGTGCACAATTATGAGGTCAGGGTGTTGGAGATGTAAAAAGGATTTCACCAATGGCATGAATTGGTGCCACTTTAATCCTCTCTGGCCAATTCATTTAATGTCTACATTTGGTAAACGTAGGTCTTTGTAAATACTTTTCTGTTCTGCGTACCTTTGGCTCCAGAAAATATAGCTGTGTCCCACAATCCACACTGTAAGCATCTTGAAGAGAGGTCTGGATGCACTCTGATGCTCTCTGTAAATAAAATGGCGGTTTGAAAAGTAAGATATTTCTAAAACGGTGGACAACATGCAGTTTTGAAAAAAGAAAATAAATGATTAGTTGTTTGACAACATTCTACACAGAGCTAGGATGCATTTTTCAGTTTTTTAAAAGCCTGATTTTTATTGGTTAAGAAAAACTGATAGAAAAGAACGTTACATCAGATAAACTGGTTTATTCTCAAGTCAAGCACACTTGCTGTTTTAATTTGCAACAATGTATGATGAAGTTTTCACCTGTGTGCTCAGTTAGGTGTTCCCTGAAGTGTTTCTATGGTAACTGGCAGAATGTGGAATTGGGTTGAAAGTGTTATCAGTTGGAAAGGGTGCAAAAGTTCAAGCAATATAAAAGTGTGTTTCGTTTTGATTTAATATGGGAATAAATGTGATTTTTTATTTTTATTTAATTGTATATGTGTGTAGATTGAGTGTGTAGATTGACAGGAAAAGTTTCCTATTTGCTATAGGACTCCCTGACCCCCTAGAACTGCTTAGGGTTTTTTTCAATGATCCCCAAGGTCGAAATCTTTGATGGCTTTTGTTGAACCTTTGATGGCCCTGGGGAGCACCACCTCCGAGGTCCGGCTCCTGTAGTGTTACGGGGTTCTTATTCCCGGGACACTGCTGTTTGCTATGGTAGGGCGAGAGTTCTCTTTCAAGTAGGAATGCAGATTGCTTTTCGTCTGAGAGAGCAGCATGTTGGTACTTATAATTAAGTGCTTATGCATAGTCTAAATTTGTTGAGGAGCAGTGTTTTATAGAGTGCTGAACGTTTGACCTCTGTTGACAGTTGACTTTTGCATGATCTGTTGGGGGTAGGGTGGAAAGTTATGTCAGTTGGAAAGGTTTGAAATGTTAAACCAATTGAAATGTGTGTTTCGTTTTGAATTAATGTGTGAAGGATTTTAATTGGTTATTTACATGTATGTATGTGTAAAATGAGAGGGAAAATATTCCATTTGGTAGTTCTTCTGCAAACACTGAACTAGAGAGATTCTGTATAAGAATATCTACTGTGTGAGTGGCATTCTTCTTAATCTACAAATCAATTTGAAAGGTGAGTTGATAAGATGTATGGGAATGTATGTGGTGCATCTTTGTACATTAAGGAATTATATTCGTCCCTTTTTAAACGTTTTATAGTAGTAAATGTGTTTTGTTATAATGCATGCTGTTATGTTTTTTTGTTTAATATCACATTGTGCGTCTGTTATGGGGCATATTATCAAGGTATGGCGTTAAACTGCCGCTAAAACGGCGATAATAGGCTTGATAATATGCCGTAGAGAATTCCAATAGAAGCCCATGTTAACACCAGAGCATGGGCTTCTATTGGAATTCTCAAGGGCATATTATCAAGCCCATTATCGCCGCTTTAGCGGCAGTTTCCTGCCGCTAAAGCGGCGATAATTTTAACGCCATTCCTTGATAATATGCCCCTATATTTGTCCCTTTTTCCATATTTTCCAGCCTCTCTTTTTATACTCCCCTCTCTCTCCTCTTACTCCTTTCTCTCTCTCGGTACTACTCTCTTTTTCTTATATTGTCCTCTGTGCTCATATTGCCCTTCTTTGTCTTTATATTTTCCTGTCTCTCCTCTTATTCCTTCTGTCTCCTCATTTTCTTCCCTCTCTCTTCATATTTCATTTTTTTCTTGATACTCCTTGTTCTGTCCTCTTTCTCGTTTCTCTCCCTCTGTATATACTCTGGGCAGATTTACAAGCCCCTTGTGCGTCTTTGTTGTTTTATTGTGTTCGTTTTTTTGATGTAATAGTGGCAGAAAAGATCATGTTAGATGTCCTTCACATTTAACATGAGCTTCGATTGGAATTCCATAGAGCATATTGTCAAGCCCATTATCGCCACTTTATCGGCAGTTTCCTGATGATAAAGCGGCGATCATTTTATTGCCCAGGCTTGATAATATGGCCCAATATTCGCCCCTTTTTAAACGTTTTACAGTAGTAAATGTGTTTCGGTAAAATGCATGGTCTTATAATTTTTTGGGTAATATCACACTGTGCATCTGTGTACATTAAGGAATTATATTTGCCCTTTTTGCATATTTTCTACACTCTCTTGTCATACTCCCTCCTCTCTCGTCTTACTCCTACCTCTCTCATTATATTATCTATTTTTTCTTATATTCTGCTCCCTTTTTATACTTTTTTCATACTTGCTACTCTTTTTGTATATTTCTCCTACTCTTTATATTCTTTCTTGTCTTTATATTCACCACTGTCGTCATAGTTCTTACTGTCTTCTCATAGTACTCCCTCTCTCCTTATACGCTCAGTCTTTCCTTATATTTGTATTTTCTCTAAATTTTTGTCTCTGTGTCTCTTTACATTCCTTCCTCTTTCTTCATATATACTCTTCTGTTCTTATATTCTCTGTTTCTTCTTATTCTCGCTGTTCTTTGCAGGTACTCCCTATTGTTTTCTTATACTTTTCTTTTTCTTCTCATACTCTTGTCTCTGTACTCACATTGCTCCTCTCCTTTCTTATACTTCGCACTCTCTACTAATATTGCCGTCTTTTCTTATCGTCACATTCCTCTCCTCATTTTCCACCCTGGTCTTATACTCCCCCCTGTTTTCATATTCTACTCTCTCTTCTCTTACTTCTCCATGTCTCCTCATACTACTGATTTTTTCTTATATTCCCTTTTGTCCTATACTCCTTCTCTCTGTGTTCATATTTTCCTCTTTTTCTTCATATTTCTTTTCTATTTTAATTTTCTTTCCTCTCTGTTTATACTTCTTAAATCTGTTCATATTGTTTGCTCTCTTCTCTTACTCCTCCTTGACTCCCTGCATACACTCTGCAGCACTTTCCTCATATTCTCCGTCTTTTCATACTGACCTCTCTCTTTGTTTCTCTTGTCATACTTCTGCCTCTTTCGTCATACACTTTTCACTCTTCATAATCCTCCATCTGTTTATACTCCTTCTTTTCTCCTCATACTGTATCCTCTGTTCTTATACACCCCTTTTTTCCTAATGCTCCACTTTTCCTCACATTTTCCGTGCTCTCTTCTGGTACTGTTCTCTCTCTCCTTATAAACACTGTCCTATGCTAGTATTCCTTTTTTGTTCTTAGAGTTACGTGTCTTTTCACTTATTCCTTCTTTTTTCTTTATAGTCTTTCTCTCTCTTCTTATAGTGCCCCCTCTGTCCTCTCACTCTCTTTTTTCTTCTTATACTCTTTTTTCTATCCTCATATTTCCATCTTTCTCTTCATACTCTCCCTTACCAAATCATACTTTCCAGTTTATTCATACTCTCTTTATCCCCTTATATTGCAGTGTCTGTTTATACTCCACTTTTTTATTATATTTTCCCTTGTTTCATGCTCCTTTTACTTTCATAGTCCCACATTTGTCCTCATAATCCTCCCTCTCTTCTTATAAGTAATACAATAGAATAGTTCATATATTTATTTTTGTAATGTTATATATATTTTTTTATAATAGGTTCTGGTTATCAATACTAAAAAAAATTGATCATGCCTACGAAAACTCAAAAGAGGAAACAACGAAAGAAAGGTGTTTATTTGAAGAGAAGTCATCCACAAGATTTACATGAAGAACAATGTGTTAACAAAAAGAAAAAAAGTCTTGGTAAGATAAGGAACACTTGAATAGTGTGCACAAAGAGAAAAATAGTATTAGTGTATCTGCAACGAAAAAGAAAAAGAAGAATAAAGAAAACAATCATGGAAAAGCAACTGCTGAAAAAATAGTGTATAGTAAAAGGAGGAAAAACAATTTATGGAAATTAGGAAAAAATGTTTTATAATATAGTAGTGCCGAAGTTAATTAAAGAAATTAAGGAATGTAAAAAAACAGCATTTTATAAGAAGAAAGGTATTGAAAATGTAGTAGAGAAAGCTTTCGAATTGAAAACAAAACTGTTTATTTTAGTAATCAATAGAATTAGATCACTAGATAAGCCAATCCATTTAATGAAGGCCAAAAGTAAGTGGAGAAGAGTAATTAACAGAAGTAATTTTGTGAGTTTTTTTGGGGTGAATGGAAGCATAGTTCTGAGACTTTTTTTTAATGAAGAAAGTTATCTTCAGAGTAATGTTTTCTTGCATGCAGTTGACACTAGTGGTTGTGCTTATGAGGTTAGAAATGGTTGTCCTATTGAGAAAGAGAACATTTTTCCTAGAAATGCAGAACAGGTGTTAGCTGATGAAGTTTTAGGTCGACATCCTAAAGCTCCAGTGTACACTTGGAATTGTAGTAGTATTTGTAGTGTACGGCAGGAATCTATTGATTTTTTTACGCAATTTCTAACGTAACTATACTAAGAAAAGTGTTAAACAAAAGATTAAGATGTTGCAAGGACTAGACCCTTGCAGAGTGAGAGAAAATACTGGTTTGCAAGGTCATTCTCTTGCTTGTCTTTCTAAAAAAGTATGTCAAAGTGTTTTTCACCATTTCAGGATGTTGCCAGTACATCATTCTGAAATAAGGAAATTAGTCAGAAGATTGTATTATGCAAAAAATCCAGCACTCATGTTAAAAAAGTTGAAAAGTGCTCTTTTGTATGGATCTGTATCAAATGTAATGAACGTTTGTGATGAAATTGAGGTTAGTTATTTTGGTCCTGAGGAAGACAGTGCAGAAATTAAGGTATTAATAGAAGGACATGTAGAAAAGAATGTACAACATTGTAGTACAGAAAACTTTGAGCAAGAAATTACAAAGTTTAAGGGGATTTCAGGTGAAAGGCCAAAATATTCTTGTATCTGTTGTTGACGAACTCATTATAAAAATCAGACCAGGACTGTTGATTTGTATTTAAAAAGTGAAAAGGAAAATAATAATGAGTGGAAGGATTTTGCAACTTATTTGTTGGTAGAGAATTGTTTTAATTTGGGTTCTGATCAGCGTATTTGTAAATATTGTTATAACAAATTAGATGAGAACAAAATGCCTGCTAGAGCTGTGCATACAAATCTTGTGTTGGTAAATATTCCTTCTGAACTGATGGATTTAAATACCTATGAGTCTATTCTTATTCAATGTGTGCATCCATTTCAGGCTATTGTTCGTATGGAGCCTAAGACAGGAAAATTGCCTCCTTCAGATTTACAGAGAGGATTAAAGGGAAGAGTTGTATATTTGCCTCTAGATTTAAAGAAAAATATTGAAACAATTGGTGTAGAAATGTAGAGGATGAACCTTTAGTTATTCTTGTTAATGGTGTTCCTACTAAGAGTAAGAAAATCTGGCAAGAATTAGTGGATGTTAGGAAAGTGAAAAAGGCAACGTTGTATCTGGTAAAAAATAATCAATATTATAAAAATGTGTATGTGAGAGAAGAAGAAATAACTGTAGAAGAAGATAGTGACTTGCCATCTGGACAAATTGAAAAAGTGGATGTGTCCAGAACTGAAGAAATCTACGAACATTACAGTGTTCATCCAATGCATTCTAAAGAAGTGATGGGTAATACTATAGAGTTATTCCAAATGAAAGCTAAAGGAAGTCCCATTAGTGTATGGGAAAAAAGCTTGGAAGCTCGTTGTTTCCCACAGGAAAAGGAGGACGATATGATGACCGACCTGTGCAGATTCCTGCATCTGAATACCGGACACCAAGATTATATGCAGAAGATCCAAGATTTCGACAATGTATTCCGTATTTGTTTAATCTTTTATTTGAGAGTGATTTGTCTGGACTTTCTTATGCAGTAAACCATATATTGAAAACAGGTGTTCATCTGCAAAATGTTTCGGCAAAGGAATTATGGATAAAGTACTGCAGAAAGATAATGTTTTGGAATCTCAGCTAATTATTCTCATGGCATGTCAGCGTGGTAATAATGAGTACTGGTACCATCGTCATGGAGAACTGAAATATATGCTAAGGAACTTAGGAACTCCTACATGGTTTCTTACTCTAAGCTGTGCTGAATATGCTTGGGATGATTTACTTCAATTTCTTCGAGAGGCAAATCCAAATATACTAAATATTGAATACAAGACACCTGGAGAATTGTGCTCTTTGGATCCAGTTAATGTATGCAGGTATTTCAATCACAGATTCGAAGCTATGATGTCTTTTATCAATATTAACAAAAATCCTCCTCTTGGAGAGGTTCTGGATTTCTTTTGGAGAGATGCTCCTCACTACATATGCTAATATGGATCAAAGATGCTCCCAAATTTGGAACTGAGTCAGATGATACTGTGCTGTCTTTTATTGAAGAATATGCCACATGTGATATACCCAAAAGTACACAAGATAAGGACTTAAGACAACAAGTCTTACGATTCCAAAGCCATCATTGTGGGAAATACTGTCATCGAAAGTACAAATCTAAGGATAAGTTCTACACCAAATGTCGTTTTGGATTTCCACGTCCTGTAATATCGAAAGGAAGAGTGAACAGTTTTATGTCATCTTTGCGACATACTATCACAAGAAATTCTCCAAAAAATACCTACAACTTAAAAAGAAATGAAGAGTCAAAATACATAAATGACAACAACCCAGTCATTTTGTCCATGTGAAATGCTAACATGGATATTCAATATGTTGCAGACAATTCCATTGCTGTTGCTCGATATGTAACATCCTACATAACCAAATCAGAAAAGACAGAATTGAAGGAAATGTGGGAAGAGATTTCCCACAAGAAGAGTCTAAGTAAGAAATTATATAGTTACAGTTTAAAGATGTTATCTCATCAAGAAATTGGAGCGTATGAATGTTCAGATCGCTTATCATCTGCTAGTTGATACTCCAAATCTAGAAGAATCATTTGGGTGAGTTTAGGTCTTGCTGCGACACGAAATCGAGTACTTAAATCTGTACAAGAAATTGAATATTTAGCTGAAAAAGAGCCAGAAAGTACAGATATTGTGAAAATAAATATGTTGGATACATATTATCCAAATAGAAGTCATCATCTTGAAAACATGTTTCTCTATGAAGTGCTTCAAAACTATATTTTTAAACGGAATATTATAGAAAACATCAATAATGGTATATATGCCGTGGTTGGTTCTGAAGGATGTTTGGTGAAACAAAGAAAAGGACATTTGATTAATCACCGTAAACTGAGTTGCGAAACTCCTGACAAAAGGGAATTTTACTATTTAGCTCTTTTGCAACTGTTCAAGCCGTGGCAGAATTGGAATTACTTGGAGATTTTCAGAGCTATGAAGATTTGTTCAACGCAAGTAAAGATAGTATAGAATGTCCTGTTTTTGCTAATTATGTGAAAATGTTGAACGACGAATTTGAGCAGGAAGCTACAATTGCAGATCAGATTGCTAGAGACAGTTCTCAAGAGAGTCAAACTTCTGCTCCGTTGAGTCAGGACCCGCTAGGAGAACCAATTGTTAAAAATGAAGCAGTAACTGCTATGGAAGAGGTGGAAACAGCAATGTATCAAGCTCAAGAAGATGTAACAAACTTAGGAAACTTGGAAGAACAACTAAATCTTGAGCAGAAAGAAATATATGAGCAAGTGAGAGAACAGATTGATCATGGATTACTTCATGAGAAGAAAGAGTGCTCTTGCTCATCATTTGAACCTATCTGACTGTACGTGAGTGGACAAGCTGGAACAGGCAAAAGTCTTTTAATTAAAGTAATCACAACTTTTCTACAGAAAACAACTGAGTCGCATTTGTCTTGTGTTGTCACTGCTCCAACTGGATTAGCAGCCCACAATATTAATGGAATTACTTTACATCGTTTATTAATGCTACCAGTAGAGCATGAAAACAAATTAGAATACCACAAGCTATCTGGAGAAGCATGTTGTGAAGTTTCAAGAGTCTTGAGGAAAATGAAACTTCTCATGATTGATGAGGTAAGCATGGTATCAAACATAATGTTTGCATTTGTGCATTTTAGAATGCAGCAAATTCTTCAAACAGAGTATGACGTATTATTTGGAGGAAAACACATCATAGTTTTTGGAGATCTTCTACAACTTACTCCTGTAAAAGGACAACCAGTGTTTAAAACACTGGTGCATGAAGATACCAGAAAGTCTTTGTTGAGCATTGGAAATGTAAACATTTGGTCATATTTTGAGTATAAGGAACTTATTATAAATATGCGACAGGCAAATGATGCTGATTATGGAAGTATTCTTCATGATATAAGAATTGGAAAAGTGACTGAACATGGCAAACAAGCTGTACAGAGACGATTACTTTCCAATTTGTTTCCTATTGAAAATATTGTCCCAGAGAAAATATACATGAGAATTGCAGAAAACAAATATGTAATCTGCTTAATGCCAACACTGTGTGAATGTTCTATATTCAATGAAGAAATTATAAAATTGGAAGCTATTGATAAAATAGAACATGAAGGAATCACTATTATTTTGACTGAAAAGTTGAAGAGTAAATTGGATTCTTTAGAGAAATCGATAAGTAAAACTGCTGGTTTAGAAAAGAATTTATATGCATGTGTACACTGTAGGGTAATTTTACAACATAATTTGAATGTGGAAAAAGGTTTAGTAAATGGAGCAATGGGTAAAATAGTTAATTTTGATAATTACGTAAATAGAGATGGTATAGAATTTTTGAAAATCAAATTTGATGAAATTGAAGAAGTACAACAATTTAGTCGTTGTTCATCTTGATTTTTGCTTGTAAAAGATTTGTATGTTCGCAGAAAACAGTTTCCTATTTGTTTGGCGTATGCGGTGACCTTTCATAAATCTCAAGGTTTAAGTGTAGATAGTGCTTTAGAGAATATTGGAAGTACTGTGTTCAAGGAGGGTATGGCATATGTTGCTTTGTCTCAAGTGAGAACTTTATCTGGATTGTACTTGATTGATTTTGATGAGACAAAGATTAGTGCAGATGCAAGTTGTGTGAAAGAGTATAATAGGTTAAGAAGAGAATATGCACCCAATCTAGGTCAATATCCAATATTTGAAAAGCGTGTGATAGGTAGTTAAAGAAGATTTGAGAATATCTGTAGTGAAGCTGTAGAGAAAGAAAAGATGAAGTTGTGATTGGAGGCAAAAAGAAAAAGGACAGTGTTGAAGAGAATGTTGGTTATCAGTTTGAAAATAGTTCTGGTATCAACTGCTATGCTAATGTAGTTGTTAATGTTGTTTTTTTTCTTGAAAGTTTGCTACAACAAATTGTTGAAAATCGGAAAGAAAGATTCTGTTCGTTGTTGTATTCTGTTTATGAGAAATGTAGTAGTGATAAAAGTAAAATACAAAGTGTTTCTGATATTCGAAATGTTTTGGACATATGTTCTGGTTGTACTCAATTTACGCAGAATATTCATTAAGATTGTCAGGAATTTGTAATGTATATGCTTGTTGTATTGGAAGATGAAGGTATAGATATTGAAAATCTTTTTGGTTTTTCTTATGAATGGGAACATAACTGTGAAAATTGTTTGTTTACATGTAGCAGTAACGTTGCCAGTGAAAGATTCATATATTTGACTTTACCTGACTGTGAATCTGTGTCTTTTAACAATCTAATTAGAGGAGCAGGTCATAACATGGAGAGTAGACAATGTAAATCAGAAATGTCATCAACACTATTTATACAAAGATATGGACAGTATGTAATTTTAATGCTGCAACGTTGTAGAACTGATGGTAGGAAATTGGAAACTTTAATTAAACATTTTGTAGCTGGTCAAGTTTCAATATCAGGAAGAACTTTTGTAGTGTTGCGATTATTTTTCATGATGGACCTTCTACAACATCTGGACATTACACTGTTTATTTAAAGTGTCTGAAAGGTTGGATACATTGTAATGATAGTCAATTGGCTATTAAACAACGTTTGCCTACAGAATTACCAAATTCTTACCTACTATTTTTAAAGCCAACATTTTAGGAACAAAATTTGGCCTTTCAGGATTACTGCTGTTAAGGTCGGTTAGTCTGGTGTTGTAGAGTATTTTGTAAGTGAGGGTGAGGAGCTTAAAGGCGATCCTCTTGTTGATATTGAGACAGTGTAGGTGTATCAGGTGGTGGGTGATGTGGCTGCAGCAAGGGACATTGATGATCACTCAGGTGGAGGTCTTTTGGATTTGTTTTAGTTGTTGGAGATGTTTGGTTGGAATTCCGGTGTAGAGTATTTTGCCACAGTGTAGTCTGCTACTGATGAGGGCCTGTGTCACTGTTCTTCTTCTTTTGGTTAGGACACACTTGTAAATGTTGCGGAGCATGTGGAGGGTGTTGTAGCAGTACGAGAAGACAGTGTAGACTTGCTTACACATGGAGAGGGAGGAGTTGAGGATGAATCCTAGGTTGTGGGCATGGTTAGTAGGTGCTGGTACTGTTCACAGTGTAGTCAGCTAGCAAGAGTCGTCCGAGGCTGAGGGGGTGGGTCTTAGGATGAGTACCTTCATCTTGTGCGAGTTCATGTTTAGAGAGCTGCTCTTTATGTAGATGGTGACGTCCTTCATTGTGATGTGGAGGTTGCTTTTGGTGGTATGTGGCTTCTTGGTAAGGAAGAGGATGAGCTGGGTGTTGTTGACGTAGGAGATGTTGTTGAGGTTGTGATGGTGGATAACTTGTGTGAGGGTGGCCATGTAGATGTTGAATAACATCGGTCTGAGGGATGAGCACTGGGGGACGCCTCAAATGATGTCAGTGGTTTTGGATCAGAAGGCTGGGAGGCGGACGGTGAAGATTACTATTGAACAACTTCCAAACGAAGGATTTGATGCATACTACTTGGCTGTGCGGAAAAGTATGTGAAACCATTAAGGACTTTTTGTTGTATATTTTGTCAGCATATATTTGTAAATAACATTATTTACAGTGTATGAAAATTAATCATAATGTTTTGTTATTTTATGATTGTTTGAGATGTGTCATATATAGGTAAGAAATTGCTCTTAGAAAAAAACATTTAAGATATGTTTTATTTCTATTTTTTCGATTGTTATTGAGAATGTTGAATGTTTTTTTTTAAGATAATCTTATTGATTGTCTTTTTTTTGCCCGCTGTTAAGTGATGAGTACTATTGAACTCGCTGTTTCTAGTGAAATTCAATATATTCTGAGAACAGCAAAAAAGGCAAATGTAATACTTTACAAATTAGTTTGTGTTGTAAAAGATATATTGTAACTGTATTTTGTATTTTGTGTCTTCCACAAATGGTAATTTTATAATATGTAATTTTTTTATTATTTATTATGCTTAAGGAAAGTATAAGTAACTGTTAAAAATGGGCAATGGAATGTGCTTCTACCGAGCTGAAGTAACAAAACATGGATGGAGTACATACGTGTGTAAAGATGGTTTGTATCTTTTAAAGACATTTCCAAAAATTATATACTGAGTGTACCAGTGTTCTATACCTGTTGCTGTGAGTATTTTTGACTTATATAAGGAATTACTACTTTCTAATTATGTTAAAAGATGAGTACTGGATAGGGCTTAAAAAGTTTATTTGTGTGAAAAGACATGCAGTATTCAAAAACTAGTGTGATAATGGTACCTAAATATACACAGATACACAGTGTTATTCTGGACAACCAATAGTATCTCTTGCATTTTACTAAAACACATTTACTATTTTGGAATGGGTAAGGTGAATATATATATTCTAGATTTTTTAGTACTGCATTTTACTATAACAGCCTGAGGCTTTTCCTATAGTCATAAGGAGTGACTAGTTTCAAAATTTAAGAAAACTTAAGAACAGGATATTCTTATAAGTAATTATATTTATATAACTTTATAAAGGAGTAAAACTCTACTAATGGAATGTTATTAGACAATTGTATTTATATAATATTTTTTAGGCCAAAATAGTTGAAAACGCTAGTTTTGTATTATATATTAAGAAAACTGATACAATGTACTGTTTATATTTTTATACAAGGAGTTGCAAAATAAGAGGAAAATTATGGAAAGAGAACAGACCCATACTGAGAATATTTTGGAAATTACCTTGACTATAATTGAAGAACCAATCATATCTGTCACAGGCAATGAGAGTGAAGCAGGGGAAATTAGTGCTGCAGACATGAGCTATGATTTCGAAGGCAAAAGCTTTAATGCAGATTTTGTGGAAGCATTAAATTATGTTGAAATTGTAGAACAAATTAATTCCGAAACTGCTAACAAGGTAATTGATGTGTATGAAATACCTGATGTACTTGTTTTAGAATGTCTGTTAAATTATGAGATGTTAGAAGAATACATTTATTGTTTAAAAATAATAATAAAGGTTTGAGCACTATCTACTAATGTATTCATTGTACTAAAAGTGAAGCACTTAAATATTCAGTTATACATTCTTTACATTTTTGTATTGATTTAAAATATGCAAAGTGGGTCTGAGGGTATGGATTGCTTAAACTCCCTATGGACTATACATGCAGTCTTCTATGCACCTGCAAACTTGTGTTTTATACCTTCCATTCCCCAGTCTGTATCCTTACACTTCCAATAAACACTCTGACACTGCTGTTTCAGTATTGTAGTGAGTCATTCAGCAGTATGTGCTTGCCTATGTACTGTGGTAAAACTGAAGCTGTTATAAATTTAGTTTGGCTCTTTGTTTGCAGAACTATAATCATCTAGTCAGTACTTAAGTATTCATGGAGCAAAGTAGGCCTAACACCATTGACTGCTGTAAACCCCTATAGACAATGCATGCTGTCTTTTACGCACCTGCAAACTTGTCTTTTATACCTTCAATTCCCCAGTCTGTATCCTTAAACTTCCACCAAACACTCTGACCCTGCTGTTTCAGTATTGTAGTGAGCCAGTCAGCAGTAAGTTCTTTTCCATTGTACCATGGTAAAACTGAAGTTGTAATAAAGTTAGTGAGGCACTTTCTTTGCAGAACTGTAATCATCCACTCACTATCTAGATACTCATGGATTAAAACAGGCCTTAGGCCATAGACTGCTTCAACCCCATATAGACTGTGTATGCAGTGTTCTATTCACCAGCAAACTTGTCTTTTATACCTTCAATTCCTCAGTGTGTATCCTTACACTTCCAGCAAACACTATCATACTACTGTTTCAGTACTGTAGTGAACCATACAGCAGAATGTGCTTATCTATACACTGTTGTAAAAATAAAGCTGCGATGCATTCAGCCACACACTCTGCTTGTGGAATTGTAATCATTTAGTCAGTACCTGAGTACTCTTGGTGCAAAGTGGGCCTTAGGGCATGGACTGCTTGAATCTCCTATAGACTATGCATGCACTGTTCTATGCACCTGCAAATTTACCTTTTATATGTTCAATTCCCCAGTCTTTATCCTTACACTTGCACGAAACACTCTGTCATTCCTGTTATAGTTTTGTAGTGACTCATTAATCAGTGTGTAGTAATCCATTCACTACATTCAAACAGTAATCAGCAGATGTACAATAAATGGTCCATCCCCAGAGATATGCCAGTTATTGTGCACTGTGACATCACCACCATGGATACACGGTATTTACAATGTGGTGTATTATGGGGCAAAAAGCGGCACAGATATGTGATGTATTTTTTGTTGTGAAGGTGGCGCATTGCTTGACTTGCGTTGGAAACACAACGCAGCTCCAGCAATGCTCTTGGGGCCCTATGCTTACAATGCTGTGTCAATCCTTACACCTGTTTCAAGCAGATGCAGGGTTTTGATTCAGCATAAGTGTAAAAGTGACTGAATGAAATCTAATAGATTTAATTTAGTCACTTTTAGGAGGCGTTCCTGCACCAGAACACCTCCATCCCCCCCCCCCTCTGCACAGGAAAGCCTCCTTCTGGCGCAGGGCTTTACAATGTGATGCACCTTCCATATGCATGTCATTGTGAATACCACACACCATGGCACATCTTTTGCACCACCGCTGCATCACAAAAGTGACGCAACAGATGTGTAAAAGAGGCACAAGGGTGTTGTAAATCCGTTCCTAACACATACAAATTCAGCCAGGCAGTTTTACCAGCCATGCAAATTGAAGCATAGATTTGTAACATATTTATATGGATATGTTACATTCAAGTGCTTTGAAAGTACTACACTATACTATAAATACCTTATCGATTTATGCTGTAGCACTTCCTTATAGTTCTGCGCTTTCACATTCACCATACAGTAGTAATCTATTTATTCATTCATTTATGAACTACACCTTCATTCTGACAAACTTTTACACACTAACATAGACATATAGTTCTTTCTTTGACCAGTGAAGGTAGTTCTAAAAATAACTGTTTTTTTGTGTTTTTAGTATTCTATTGTTTTTTTATTTTTTGAACAAGTTATTTTTTTTTAAACTAAAAAAATAGAACAGGAACCCAAAAAGTGTCCAACAGGAACAAAATGGAATGTGAAAAAAAACAACCTAATGACGATGACAGCGATGCTCACGCTTCCTGCGTTTTATCAGGTCGATGGACTGTTCCCCGTAACATAAAAGTTCGTCACAATAAATCCAGAGGATTTTAACTTCACCAAAATCATGTTTGATCTGTGGTTGTGGACTGCTTCTCACAGGTGGTGGTGCACTTGATGTAGTTGCTACAGCAGCAGGTGGGTCCTCTTGCAACCTCCGTGTTGCAGCTCTTGCAAAATTGTTGGGGAGCAAGATCTTCACGTGCCGCCCCATACTTGCAGTGCCAAATGAATATTTTTTGCAGGATTGCCCCTGGAAAGTGTAGTTTGGCAAATTTTACGGGTCACAAGAGGTGCATTTACCTTTTTTTCCCCTTCAGGCAAAGTAAAAAAACTTCCAAATGACTGCCTCTTTTTTCTTCCTCTGAGGTACTTCTTCAACAAATTCTCCATCAGAGGAGTGGCTGGAAGATGAGTCATTAGGTGTTGTCATCGTTCTAATTTGACAGGCTTCAGAGAAGAGATACTTCTTCTTAGAAAGTCAAAGTAGAATGATTTTAATAGGAGGGGTCTTTCGAGAGTTGGAATAGGAAGTGTAATGAACCAATCTAATCTCTTCTTTTTAGGTCACATGGCTTTGCGTACGCTTACTGTGCGTTTACGGTGCTCTTACGATGCGAGTGTGAACGACGGACTTCCGCGATTTGCGTAATTGCTTTTAAAAGTAATATACACTTATTATAAGTTTAAAGAAACTAGTTATATAATTTTCCCAGATAAAGTCTTCCCTTAATATGTACATTAAATACATAAATATATGTTTTTGAACAATTAGAAACTTTCGCGGTACAAAGAATGGTACGATCGCCTATCAAAAAAATGAAAAAGGAATTATATAGAATTTAATTTTAATATATTGTAAAAAAAGTGTAATTAATAAAAAAAATTGGAAAGTAATTTTGTTATTATTTTACATAAAGAATATGAACTTAACTTAGAAAATAAAATAAATATAAATATTTATAATAAAAATTTAAGATATTAGTATAAAAAGAAGAAATATAATAATTAATTAATTTAAAAATTATCATTTACAAAACTTTTGAAATTCACTGAAAAAACCATAGGTTTCAGCCATGTTATAGATAAGAAATAGCATTTAACAAACTTTGCAAATTCGCTGAAAAAACATAGTTTTCATACACGTTATAGTTAGGAATTAGCATTTAAAAAACCTTAGAAATTCACTGAAAAAACCACAGGTTTCACACATGTTATAGTTAGGAATTAGCATTTAAAAAACCTTGCAAATTCATTGAAAAAACCATAGGTTTCACACATGTTATAGTTAGCTGGACATTTCACTCATACAAAACCTTTGAAATTCCCCCGTTATAGTTAGTTCAGCTAGCTATAACTCGTGCGCCCGCAATGCACTGCTGATGACTTCACATATTACATCACTCATGACATGGTCACTGACATCACTCGAGACATCACTGATGACATCTTAAATGACATCACTGATGACATCACTGATGACATCAACCTTGTGAAAGAGTTTTTTAAATGCTAATTCCTAACTATAACATGTGTGAAACCTATGGTTTTTTCAGTGAATTTCTAAGGTTTTTTAAATGCTAATTCTTAACTATAACGTGTGGGAAACCTATGGCTTGTTCAGTGAATATATATATATATATATATATATATATATATATATATATATATATATACATACATATATATATATATATATATATTACCTACTGGCGGTCGCCAGGAGGTAGTTATTGTTAGGATCGATTTCCATAGGGAAATCGCAACATTCTATTTGGAATAACTTTGGCGTCGGTTGAGGAATCAGCCTGAATTTCTCAGCAACTTTGCCTCGCGGCGCTTCGCTCCTTCCCTGAAAGTTTGGGGGGGATTTATCAAGCGGGGGCCGAGATAAAAGGGGGGTCCCAAAACGTGTTTTCCCCATGTTAATTTCCATAGGGCGGTCTGTCACACTTTTAGCTCGAACGGCTGAATGGATTTTCACCAAACTTGGCAAAATTGTAGGGACTGGTAGCCCGATGTGCCTTTGCTATGTCTCAAGATATGTGGTCCAGAGGATTTTGAGTTATTTAGGTTCAAATAAATGTCTATAACTGTAAGCGCGCCCCGGTGCGCGTACCGGGGAGCGCTCCGGGCCCGCCACGCGACCTGCGCACGGGAAGCTGATTGGCTCTCGGGTGTCTGTAAACATTCGAAACAGTCCGCAGCGGCCGCCATCTTGTGTCTCGGTAGGATCGAGACACAAGAGGTGGTAAAAACAAATGGGAAAATAATGAAAAGGGGGCAGGGTAGACCCCCCCTGGCCCCCTAGGTTTGATGTGGGGGCCATAAAAGGGTCCCTCGGTAAAAAAAAAAAAAGTGAAAATAATAGCGTAAAATAATAATTTTGAGTGATTACAGGTAGGGTAGCTCTGAAAAGAGCTTTTGGGTTCTGTGGCTGTTTTAGGTACCTACAAGTACGTCCCACACACACCCACACGCACACAACCCTACACCCCCACAGTCACACACTCCCCACACACACCTTACACACGCACACCTCCACCCACACCCAAACACCCCACAGCCCTACACCGACACCTTATACATCCACACCCACAACCACACATCCCACACACCCAGACACACACACACACCTCACCCCCCCAACACACACACACGCACACACAGATACCTCACAGACACACCTCACACATCCCACACACACACATGAACACCTCACAGACACATCCACACATCCCACACATACACACACATCCTATACACATACTCCCCATACCCACACACACACCAAACACACCTCACACACCCACACTTCCACCTACACTGAAACACCCCACACACCCACACCCACACACACACTTTACACACCCACATCCCCACCCACACCCACATACCCCACACAGATATACACCTCATCCCCCCCAGACAGACACACACACACATACACACCTCACAGACACACCCGCACATCCCCCACACACACCTCCCCCACCCCCACACATGGGGAAAACTCAGCGAAACACTAAAATATTAATTTAAAGTGCTTAGAGGTAGGGTATCTCTGAATAGAGTTGTTGTGTTGTGTGGGTGATTTAAGTACCAACATGTAGGTACCAATGCAGAGTCTTAAATTCAATGTACACCGTTTACTCTGTAGATAATTTGCATGTTGTTATAGAAGTTATTGTGGTATATGGAATGACACCCACACCCACACACACACTTTACACACCCACATCCCCACCCACACCCACATACCCCACACAGATATACACCTCATCCCCAGACACACACACATACACACCTCACAGACACACCCCGCACATCCCCCACACACACCTCCCCCACCCCCACACATGGGGAAAACTCAGTGAAACACTAAAATAATAATTTAAAGTGCTTAGAAGTAGGGTATCTCTGAATAGAGTTGTTGTGTTGTGTGGGTGATTTAAGTACCAACATGTAGGTACCAATGCAGAGTCTTAAATTCAATGTACACCGTTTACTCTGTAGATAATTTGCATGTTGTTATAGAAGTTATTGTGGTATATGGAATGCATACCATAGTCTGTCAGGAAAACATAAATAACATGGAGGCAGGAGATGAAAAAGAGATGTCAAATACACTTTGGAGATAATATAGTGGGAGAAAGGAAGTATCTATGAGCAAAATTACTATGTAAAACAAAAAAGTTGCACAGTATACTATAAGTCTCACATTATATTATATTCATTTTGGTACTATTTCATTGATTACATATAAAAAAGAATAATGTCTGGAACAATTTTTAATTATTAAATATAAATTTATTGCTCTGATTTTTCAAAATTTAATAAGACTTCCAACATCATGTCGTCGGGAATGTCCTCATTTGGATTACATGATTCCATTTCTTCCATATATTTCAGAAACTCTTCATCAAGAGACTGATCCAAAAAATCTGAATCGTTATTCTCTTCCTCTGGGTTGTCCTGAAGATCAAGTTCGAATGAAATTACATTTATTTTGATCTCCTTCCATTATGTTGCTGTAAATTGCATAAAAAATAAATATATCAGTAGAGATAGGGCACTGTTGGGTTTAAGTTCAGACAAGTAGTTTTGATTTTTTTAACAGTGAAGTTATCTTTGGGCAGTGTATGGTATCAGGCTGGAAGTAGAAATATAAAAAAGTGTATGTGATGAAACCTAAGTAAATTCATAATTATACAAGACAAGCCTAAATCCATCCATAACTATAACAGAGAAGTCTATCTAAATCTATAACTATTACAGAGGGATAGTATATAACTATCAGAAAAAGTTTTCCATATTAACTTAAAGTGCACAATATACTTCAGTTTTCAAAATAACAACTTACCTTTAAAAAGAAGTTGAAGTTATTAGTGAAAATCCTTTTGAAATGTACACCAGGAAGTAGTAGTCAAAATGGCTGTGTTTCCCTCTCTTTCTTTATATATATTCAGGTACATAACCAATCAAATGTCAGGTACAAAAAGTAGAAAATGAAAGTAACATTTTAATTGGTTGTCAATTCTAACACTTCAGATGTGTTTTTGTGAAGTAATTTACCTCAGGATATTTAGACAGTGCTACAGCTCAAATGGCTCAATAGAATTCCATCGAATTTGGGAAAATGGTAGGGATTAGTATGTAGTATGAGCTATTCTATATTTGGTGAAAGTGTCTCCAGTGGTTTTTATGTAAATTAACTTTTAACATTTTTTGGGACTGCTTCCCGGTGCGCGCCCCGGTACGCGTACTGGCAGCGCTACGGGAGTCCTCCATTTTGTGTTTTGGTAGATTTGAGACAGAAAAGGGAGGACAAACAACGTTGGGAATGGGTATAAGGGGGCATCGTAGGCACTCCTTGACCCTCTAGGTTTTCTGAGCGGGTCTTAGGAGGCTGAAATAGGCAAACAAAAAAAAAGTTTTTATTTTTCGCGGGGGGAGCGCCCGGTACGCGCACCGGGAAGCGTACCGGGGAGCGTACTATGGTGAAAAATAGTGAAAAAAGTTAGAAAAAGATAATCATTTGGAGTGATCAGAGATAGGGTAGCCCTGAAAAGGGCTTTTGGGTTCTGTGGCTGATTTAGGTACCTACAAGTAGGTACCAATGCACAGTCTTAAATTTAGGAGGAATATTCTATTCCCCTCATCTGAAAAGTGCACACCATCTTCCCTGTAGATATCTTGCATGTTGTAACGCAAGTTATTATTGTATATTGAACCCATTCCATAGTCTCTCATGTAAGCAGAAACAGATTTATTCACATGTTTCCGTGCTTTCTCAAATTGTGGACAAAATTGATTGGACCACTTCCATTTCTGTCTTTGGCATATATTGGAATATACCAAGGCAGTTTGAAGAAAAAGTGCCATCAATTGATCAAAGGTGTCCTTTATAAGCATTTCCAGACCTACCCCAGTCAAAGTGCCCAAGTCATTTCCTCCACAGTGCACAATTCAAAGGTCAGGGTGTGGCAAATGCAAAAAGGTTTTCACTAATGGTATCAATTGGTGACATTTCAATCCTCTGTGGCCAATCCATTTAATCTTCACATTTGGTAAGTCAAGGTTGTGGAAATTTCTGGTAGCTGCATACCTTTGAGCCCAGTGGATATAGCTATGTCCAATAATCCAGACAGAATACATGGTGAGAGGAGATTCTGATGCAGTCAGATGAAGTGTGTAAAAGAAATGGCAGTTGGAACAATAGGAGTTTGCAAAAAAAAAACCTGTGGAGTTTCAGTGCTCTTGAATCACAAGCAATGATTGGTAGAATGAGATAGTTGAAAACTGAAAGTTAGGGTGCATGGTTGTGTTCTGTGTAACAAGTAATTTGAATGGTTAAAAAAAAGTCATTTGAAGAAACCTTGCACCAGAAAAGCTGGTGTATTCGCAGGTCAAACATCCTTGATGAGGTGATTTGCAACATTGTAGAATAAACTTTTAACCCTGGGAGCTCAGTGAGGAGGGAGTTGCTATGGTAACAGGTAGAAAGGGCTGAGGGGGGGGAAGGGTGTTGGTTTGAAAATACAGAGGGAAGAGATTTGATTGGTTACCATGAGCAATATGTGTGTAGAATTAGAGGTTTTCTGTGCCTTTATGGTTTGCTGTGTCTGGAGAACATACCTTTTGCTCTACTAAAGAAATATTGGTGTGTGTATCTGACACTGTTCTGAATCTCCTAAAATATTTGTAAAGGTGAGTTATGATTCATTTAATATACATAGAGACTTGTATACTCTATGGAGAAGATTTGGAAGCAAATTGTGGTTTTTTAATGTTGCTTTGTGTCATGCTTTTTGATAATGCTTGGTAAAAAGTTTTTACTGCATAGAGTAATTGTATTTTGTAAAATTGTGAAGTTTTAGTCGTGACATGGAATGCTTCTACATAGGACCTGTGCTGTGTTTTGTAAATGTGATGTAAAAAACGATTTTGGGGAAAATAAATAGTTTTTACATTTTTTTAAAAGGAATAAAGAATGTGTGCATGTTTAATAGAAATACATTTGACTCTTTACAATGATGTTACCTGTGTTAACTCGGTGTAGGAAGCATATTGAGTTTGTTTGCATAGAGGAATTGTATTTTGTAAAATTGTGAAGCTTCATGTGAAAGCGTTTGCCTCAGTCTTATTCCTGTTGTGAGGCAGGTGCAAGATTTTGCCTCAGTCTTATCCCTGCTGTGAGGCAGATGGTTGTAAATATGATCTGTGCTGTGTTTCCTAAATGTGATGTCAAAAACGATTTTGGGGAAAATAAATGGATTTTACATTTTTGAGTATAATGTGGCGCAAAGGTTTAAAAAATTACGCATACATGCGTCACTTTTTAAATATGGGGAAAAAAGGTACATGTTTGGGCTTTCCTGGGGAGCCTAGGTGGTGAGGATTGTATCTAAGTGTGCAGTGGACTACTCTTCATGAAGCATATCCCTGTCTGCATTCTTAGACACAGGTGTCAATTTGACTCTTTGCAATGATGTTAGCTGTGTTTTAAAACAGTGTAGGAAGCATATTGAGTTTGTTTGCATAGAGGAATTGTATTTTGTAAAATTGTGAAGCTCCATGAGAAAGCATTTGCCTCAGTCTTATTCCTGTTGTGAGGCAGGTGCAAGATTTTGCCTCAGTCTTATCCCTGCTGTGAGGCAGATGATTGTAAATAGGATCTGTGCTGTGTTTCCTAAATGTGATGTCAAAAACGATTTTGGAGAAAATGATTGGTTTTTACATTTTTGATTATAATGTGGCGCAGAGGTTTAAAAAATGACGCATCTACCTATATGCATCAATTTTTAAATATGGGGCAAAAAGGTACTTGTTTGGGTTTTCCTGGGGAGCGTAGGTGGTGAAGCTTGTGTCTAAGAGTGCAGTGGACTAGGCTTCATGAAGCATATACCTGTCTGCATTCTTAGACGCAGGTGTCAATTTGACTCTTTACAATGATGTTACCTGTGTTTTAAATCAGTGTAGGAAGCATATTGAGTTTGTTTGCATAGAGGAATTGTATTTTGTAAAATTGTGAAACTCCATGTGAAAGCGTTTGCCTCAGTCTTATTCCTATTGTGAGGCAGGTGCAAGATTTTGCCTCAGTCTTATCCCTGCTGTGAGGCAGATGATTGTAAATATGATCTGTGCTGTGTTTCCTAAATGTGATGTCAAAAACGATTTTGGGGAAAATAAATTGTTTTTGCATTTACATCATTGTAAAGAGTCAAATTGACACCTGTCTCTAAGAATGCAGACAGTGATATGCTTCAGGAAGCCTAGTCCACTGCACTCTTAGATACAAGCCTCACCACCTAGGCTCCCCAGGAAAGCCCAAACATGTACCTTTTTCCCCCATATTTTAAAAGTGACGCATGTAGGTAGATGGGTCATTTTTTAAACCTTTGCGCCACATTATACTCAAAAATGTAAAAACCATTTATTTTCCCCAAAATTGTTTTTGACATCACATTTAGGAAACACAGCACAGATCATATTTACAATCATCTGCCTCACAGCAGGGATAAGACTGAGGCAAAATCTTGCACCTGCCTCACAACAGGAATAAGACTGAGGCAAACGCTTTCACATGGAGCTTCACAATTTTACAAAATACAATTCCTCTATGCAAACAAACTCAATATGCTTCCTATACTGATTTAAAACACAGCTAACATCATTGTAAAGAGTCAAATTGACACCTGCGTCTAAGAATGCAGACAGGTATATGCTTCATGAAGCCTAGTCCACTGCACTCTTAGACACAAGCTTCACCACCTACGCTCCCCACGAAAACCCAAACAAGTACCTTTTTGCTCCATATTTAAAAATTGATGCATGTAGGTAGATGCGTCACTTTTTAAACCTCTGCGCCACATTATAATCAAAAATGTAAAAACCATTCATTTTCTCCAAAATCGTTTTTGACATCACATTTAGGAAACACAGCACAGATCCTATTTACAATCATCTGCCTCACAGCAGGGATAAGACTGAGGCAAACGCTTTCTCATGGAGCTTCACAATTTTATAAAATACAATTCTATATAACTATATAACTCAATACTTTCTCGGGAAGCATAGGTGGTGAAGCCTGTGTATAAGAGTGCAGTGGACTTAGACATAGGTCTGATCTTCTTTGTACTTGTGGACAGAGCTGTCTTCCACTATACTCTTGAATACAGGCCTCACCTTTTGTGCACCCCTGGAGAATCCTCACCTGATCTGTAACCCTGTATAGATCGTTTGCTTTTTGTCATTGCTTTGTTGTTTGGTAATAGTGGTCTATAATGTGCTACTTTTTTCTTTAACACAGATTGAAATCGTTATTTGAAGAGTAAGCAAAGATGCCCACAAAGGAAAGGACAAAGAAACAACGTAACCGGGAAAAATCAAAAACAGCAACGGAATTACAGCATTCTTCCACAACAAATACTTCAAAAAACAGGAACAAAGCTCCTGGTAAGACAACTAAGTCTTTTTTACGTAACATATGTACATCCCAAAAAAATGATGGACACCATGTAGAAAAAGAAAATGAGAGAGTAAAATTGAAAAGGAAGGAGAGAACTTCAAAGAATCCTAAAACTGGAGCAGGAGAGAATAATATGTATAGGAATAGAAGGCAGAATCAGTTTAGAGACATTCGTAGACAAATGTTTCGCAATAGAGTGTTTTAAATTTGTTAAAAAAACATTAGGAAAGGTAAACAGAGAGCTGCTTTTTATAAGAAAAAGAAAAGTGTAGAGAAGATTGTTGATCAGGCTTTTGAAGTTAAGAAAAAACTATTTATTTTAATAATCAATAGAATTAGGACACTTAACAAGACAATTGATGTTTTCAAATCAAACAGTAGATGGAAAAGAGTAATTAATCAGACTAATTTTTGTAAAGTTTTTTCTGGAGAATGGATGCACAGTTCAAGTTGTGAGCCATTTTTTAATGAGGAGAGTTACTTCCAGGAGAATGATTTAGTGCATGCAGTTGACACCAGTGGTCGAGCGTATGAAGTGAAAGACGGTTGTCCGATTGAAAAAGAGAAACTTGTGCCTAGAGAACCAGAAGAGGTGTTATAAATGTTAAATGTTGTTAAATGTTGTATACTTGTAAAGCGCACAGCTGCCCCAGCAAAGGGGCGTCCCGGCGCTGTATACCGCTGGGGAACCCGTCCTGGCTTTCCCTGTGGGATGGTCCCTACTGGGAATCCCCAAGGTGGAGCCAGGCATCCCCAGCGTTGATGGGGCCGTTGTGGAGATTAGGCAAGCTAATGCCCAGAGTTGCCGAGTGGGACCCCAGGTTAGAGTAGGCACCGAGGCGAGAATTGTCGAGTCCGCTGACCCTGGTCCACGACCCTGCCGCGTCGGGAATTGAATCCTGGTCCCGGGCTGACTTCTGCTCTCGGGTCTGCTGCCTCTAACCAGTGAGCCACACCACTGATGAAGTTTTAGGGAGACGTACTAAGGGTCCAGTGTACACTTGGAAGTGTAGTAGTATTTGTAGTGTGCGACAGGAATCAATTGATTTGTTTTGTAATTTCTTACGTACGTATAGTAAAAAAAGTATAAAGCAGAAAGTGAAGTTGTTGCAAGACTTAGATCCTTGCAGAGTGAGAGGAATCACAGGTTTGCAAGGCCATTCACTGGCTTGTCTTTCTAGAAAAGTCTGTCAGAGTGTTTTTCAACATTTTAGGATGTTAGCAGTGCATCATACCAAAATGAGGAAATTAGTGAGAATGTTGTATTATGCAAAAAGTCCAGCACTTAAGCTTAAACAATTAAACAGTGCTCTTTTGCATGGAACAGAATTAGATGTGAAGAAGATTTGTGAAGAAATTGAGATTTGTTATTTTCGTGAAAAAGCGGACAGTGTAGAAATTGAGACAGCAATTCAAGGTAATGTGGAAGACAATGTACAGATTTTAAATACAGAAAAGTTTGAGAAGGAAATTACCAGGTTTAAGGTGAAATCAAGTGAAAGGCCGAATTTTACTTGTGTGTGTTGTCGACGGACTCATTATAAGATTCAGACTAGGTTAGTTGATTTATATGCAAAAAGTGAAAAGATGGATAATTATGAGTGGAAAGATTTAGCAACTTATTTGTGGGGGGGGGGAATCCTTTTGATTTGAGTTCTGATCAGCGTATTTGTAAATATTGTTATGATAAATTAAATCAAAACAGAATGCCTGCTAGAGCTGTTCATAATAATCTGGAGTTGGTAGACATTCCCCGTGAATTGATGGATTTAAATACATATGAGTCTATTTTGATTCAATGTGTCCATCCTTTTCAGGCAATTGTTCACATGGAGCCTAAGATAGGGAAATTGCCTCCTACAGATTTGCAGAGAGGATTAAAGGGAAGAGTTGTTTATTTGCCCCTAGATTTGAAAAAAAATATTGATATAATTGGTATAGAAAAAGTAGAAGAGGAACCTTTAGTTATTCTAGTTAATGGGGTTCCAACAAAGAGTAAAGAAATCTGGCAAGATTTAGTGGATGTTAGGAAAGTCAAAAAGGCAACGTTGTATTTAGTCAAAAACAATGAGTACTACAAAGATGTATGTGTTGCAGCAGAGGAAACAGCTGCAGATGAAGACAGTGATTGTTCAGGCGGCCAAATTGAAAAAGTTGATGTGTCTAGAAGTGAAGAAATATATGAACATTATACTGTTCATCCTTTGCATTCCAAAGAAGTAATGGGGAATGCAATTGAATTGTTTCAAATGAAAACAGCAAAAGGAAGTCCCATTAGTGTATGGGAAGAAAGTTTGGAAGCTCGTTGTTTTCCACAGCTATTTCCAACAGGTCGAGGTGGACGATATGACGATCGACCACTTCAAATTCCTGCATCTGAATATCGAACTGTAAGATTATATGCTGAAGATGCAAGGTTTCGTCAATGCATTCCCTATTTGTTTCATCTACTGTATGAAAGTGACTTGTCTGGGCTTTCTTATGCAGTAAACCATATTCTGAAAAGTGGAGCACATCTACAAAATGTTTCGGCGAGGGACTTTATGGAGAAAGTGAATCTGCAAGATAATATTTTAGAATCTCATCTAATCAATCTCATGGCATGTCAGCGTGGTACAAATGAGTATTGGTACCGTCGCCATGGGGAATTGAAATGTATGCTAAGAAACTTAGGAACTCCTACATGGTTCCTCACTCTTAGCTGTGCCGAGTATGCATGGGAGGACTTACTTCAATTTCTACGAGAGGCCAATGCTAATATACAAAATATAGAATTCAAAACACCTGGAGAACTGTGTTCTTTGGATCCAGTGAATGTATGCAGATATTTCAATCATAGATTTGAAGCTATGATGTCTTTTATTACCAAAAAAAAAATCCTCCCCTTGGAGAGGTTTTGGATTTCTTTTGGAGAAAGGAGTATCAAGCGAGAGGTGCTCCTCACATACATATGTTATTATGGATTAAAGATGCACCCAAGTTTGGAACAGCTTCAGATGAGACAGTGATGAGCTTCATTGAAAAGTATTCAACATGTGCTGTTCCGAAAACTACCGAAGAAAACAACTTAAGGCAACAAGTTTTACGCTTTCAATCCCATCGTTGTGGAAAGTACTGTCGTCGAAAATTCAGAAACAAGGACAAGTTCTACACAAAATGTCGTTTCGCTTTTCCACGACCAGTGATTTCTAAAGGAAGAGTAAATAATTTAATGTCTTCTCTGCGACATACTGTGACGAGAAAATCACCAAAAAATACATACAATTTAAAAAGAAACGAAGAGTCCAAGTACATCAATGACTACAACCCAGTGATTTTGTCCATGTGGAATGCTAACATGGATATTCAATTCGTTGCTGACAACTCTATTGCTGTAGCTCGATATGTGACGTCTTACATCACAAAAAAAGAAAAGACAGAACTGAAGGAAATGTGGGAGGACATTTCACATGAAAAGAGCCTAAGTCAGAAATTGTACAGTTACAGTCTGAAGATGTTGTCGCATCGAGAAATTGGAGCATATGAATGTTCTGATCGATTGTCGTCAGCAAGTCTCTATGCCAAATCTAGAACCATCATTTGGGTGAGTCTAGGTCTTGCTGCAACACGAAATCGAGTTTTGAAATCTGTACATGAGATAGAGTATTTGGCGGAGAAAGAACCAGAAAGTACAGATATTTTGAAGACAAACTTGTTGGATACATACTATCCAAATAGAAGTCCTCACCTTGAGAACGTTTGTCTCTATGAAGTTCTGCAAAGATATATTTATAAGAGGAACATCAGAGAAGATATCAATAATGGAATATATGGAATCATTGGATGTGAAGGATGTCTAGTGAAACAGAAAAAAGGTCATTTAATTAATCATCGAAAATTGAGTTGTGAAAATCCAGACAAAAGAGAATTTTACTATTTGGCTCTTTTGCAACTCTTTAAACCATGGCGAGAAGAAGAGGAACTACTTGGAGATTTTCTCTGTTATGAAGCCTCTTTTAATGCTACGAAGGATACCATAGAATGTCCTGTTTTTCCAAATTATCTGCAAATGTTGAATGAAGAAATAGAGCAAGAATCAACAATTGCTGCAGAGATTGCAAGAGATAGTCCTCAAGGCAGTCAGAGTTCTGCTTCATTGAGTCAGGATCCACTAGGAGGACCAATTATCCAAAATGAAGCTGCCACTGCCATGGATGAAGTGGAAAGAGCTATGGAGCAAGCTCAAGAGGATGTAATTCATTTAGAAGATTTGGTGAAACAATTAAACCTTGAGCAGAAACTGATATATGACGAAGTCACAGGACAGGTTGAACATGGATTGAGTCATGAGAAGAAAGAGTGCTCATGTACATCATTTATGCCTGTCCGCGTGAGTGGAGAAGCGGGAACTGGAAAAAGATTTCTGATTAAAGCAATTGCATCTTATCTGCAGAAAAGGACTGAATCGCCGCTGTCTTGTGTTGTTACCGCTCCAACTGGGCTGGCAGCACATAATATTAAAGGGATTACTTTACATCGTTTACTGATGCTGCCAGTGGAGCATGATAACAAATTGCAATATCACAAGCTATCTGGAAGTTTCGAGAGTCCTGAAGAAAATGAAACTTCTTATCATTGATGAAGTAAGCATGGTGTCAAATATAATGCTTGCTTTTGTGCATTTGAGAATGCAAGAAATTCTTAGAACAGACTATGATGTTTTATTTGGAGGAAAACACATTATTGTTTTTGGAGATCTTCTGCAGTTGACTCCAGTGAAAGGACAACCTGTGTTCAAAATGCTCACACATGAAGATACCAGGAAGTGCCTAGGAAGCATTGGAAGCGTTAATATATGGTTAAACTTCAAATATGCAGAACTGCTTCAAAATATGCGGCAGGCAAAGGATGAAGATTATAAAAATATTTTACAAGATGTAAGAGTAGGAAAAATAAGTCAACAAGGGAAAGAAGCTTTACATGGACGGTTAATTTCTAATTTGTACCCAAATGAAAACATTCTTCCAGAGAATATTTATAAGAAAATTAACGAGAAGAAATCTGCCATATGTTTGATGCCTACTCTGAAAGAATGTTCCATGTTCAAAATCAAAATGCTGAAGTTAGAAAATGAAGAGATAGTGAAACTGGAAGCTATAGATAAAATAGAGCATATGGGAGCAACAATTATTTTGTCAGAAAATTTGAAATCAATATTGGATTCATTGGAGAAGACTATATCTAAAACTGCTGGTTTTGAAAAGACTCTGAATGTTTGTTTGAATTGTCGTGTCATTTTGAGAAGGAATTTAAATGTTGAAAGAGGTCTGGTAAATGGAGCAATGGGTCATGTTGTTGGTTTTGTGAATTACAAAAATAGAGATGGAATTGAAATTATAAAAATTTAATTTGATGGCATTGATGAAATAGAACACATTTGTCGTTGTTCAGCTAGATCTTTGCTCGTGAAAGACTTATATGTTCACCGAAAACAGTTTCCTATTTGTTTGGCATATGCGGTGACAATTCATAAATCTCAAGGTTTAAGTGTAGATAGCGCTTTGGTGAACATTGGAAGTTCTGTGTTTAAAGAGGGTATGGCATATGTGGCTTTATCACGAGTCAGAACTTTATCAGGATTGTACTTGATTGAGTGTGACGAAACAAAGATTTGTGCAGATCTAGATTGTGTTAAAGAATACAATAGGTTAAGAAGAGAGTATGCTCCACATTTGCCTCAGTATCCTCTGATTGAAAAACGTGTGGTAGGCTGAAAAAGAAGAAATGAGAGTAATTGCAGTGAGGTAGTAGCAAAAAGACAAAAGTAGATGAAACTGTAATTGTAAGCAGAAGGAAAAAGGATTCTGTTGAGGATGTTGTTGGATTTCAGTTTGAAAACAGTTCTGGTGTCAACTGCTATGCTAATGTAGTAGTTAATGTTGTTTTTTTTCTTCAAAATTTACAAAAACAGATTGTCGAAAATCGGGAACAAACATTGTGCTGTTTATTGATTTCTGTGTTAGAGAAATGTAGTAGTGATAGAGGAAAAATAGAAAGTGTTTCAGAAATTAGGAATCTTGTAGACATATGTTCAGGTCAAAATCAATTTTCACAGATAATTCAGCCGGATTGTCAGGAATTTTTAATGTATATGTTTGATGTATTGGAAGATGAAGGAGTAGATATAAAAAATCTTTTTAACCTTTCTTATCAATGGCAACATGACTGTGATAACTGTGCTTCATCAAGTACTACTAGAATAGACAGTGAAAGATTTATATATTTGACTTTACCAGACTGCAAATCAGTGCCTTTTAATAATCTAGTTAAAGCAGCTGATCACAATATGGTGTGTACCCAATGTAAGTCTACAATGCTGTCCACATTATTTCTACAAAATTATGGTCACTATGTCATTTTAATGTTCCAACGATGTAGACCTGATGGAACTAAATTGACAACTTCTATTAAAAATTTTGTGGCTTTTCAATTATCGATATCAGGAAGAACCTTTGCAACTGTAGCTATTATTTTTCATGACGGTCCTTCTACAACATCAGGGCATTACACATGCTATTTAAAAACTTCTAAAGGTTGGACCCAATGTAAAGACACTCATTTGACTTTCAAACAACGTTTGCCTTTTGGCTTTATAAATTCATACCTAGTGTTTTTACAGCCAAAATTTAGGTAAAGGTAATTGGCCAATGAAGACGGGAGGAGTACTGATATATACTCATACATCTGACACTATTTGGCCAAATGGAAAGGTGCAGGAATGAGTAAAGAGTCATGACTGAAAAAAGGAGTATATGAAAATATTGAAAATGTTTCAGATGTTCTTGGAGCTTTTCTTCTAGAAAGTCGATGAAATGGATTTTTTACTGAACAGCAAAGTACTTTGCAACGAGAAAAGGACCTCCATGATATACTATTTGGCCTCAAGGAAAAGTAAGTCAATCAAAGATTAGTGTACATTTGTCATTTGTTAGTATCTAAAGTTTTTTTAAAAACACAATCTTTTAGATTGTGTTTTTTTTTCCCGCTATCATATGATGAGTAATTTGAACTCACTGTTTTAAGTGAAATTCAATATATTCTGAGAACAGCAAAAATAAACTACATAACATGTTGTACAAGTTATTCTATACTTTGGATTGTGTGAATTAAATTGTATTCCCATTCCCTGACACTCACTTTCCTTTTTCCGTCCTCTTTCAGCTCTTTTAACTCACTTATAATGTCTTTCTCTCACTCTCTGTAACCCCCGTTCCCTTACTCCACTTCTTTGACAACCCCTCATTTTCATTTCAACTGTCTGCATCACCTCTCTCCCTTGCATAACTTTTCAGCTTTCAGTCTCTCTGCTTTACTTCCCTTTTCCGTATTTTCCTCCTTTGCTCTTTTAGTAATTCCTGTTTACTCACTCAGCACTATTATCGCACTCTATCACTATAAATCACCCACTCTCCCTCGCTTATCTTTGTTTGCTCCTTAATTTTGACCTTTTTTATCTATTTTTCGTTCACTACTTCTATGTCCTCAGTGCCTCACTCTTCTTGTGTTATGTTCACTTGTGTTTATCTACCTTCTATCATTTCTTTTACAACAACTTCACTGCTCCTCTCTCATCGTTCTTCATCCCATTTCTTTTACTCTGGTTCCATTACTATCTCTCATTTCCTATGTTTCACACTGTTATGATTTTTAACCTCTTCATTTGTATCTTTTAATTTAAAATACATATTTTACTAATTATAACTTATTTTTTCTGCTCTCTTTCACAGATATAAAATGTACTAAAAAATGTAATTAAAGTTACATTTATTATATGGTAAGTGTGACTAAAAAAATGTAGTTTGTCATCACCCTTTGCTTTAAGCTCACTAATATTTTCTCAACCAACCTCACTCCTGTTTCTTTACTCTGCTTCCCTCACTTATTCTTATTCTCCATGTTTACTCCAATTTCCCTACTTCCCCTCTCATATTCAACTTCTTTCAGTCCCTATTCTTTACTTCACTTACCCTCTGTTCTCTTCCTTTGCTTCTTCACTCATTCTGTTTTTCTTAATTATTTACCTTACTCCTACACACACACCTCATCCCCGTCCCAACACATACACACACCTCTGACATACACCACACACACACATCACACACACACCTCATACACAGAAAAAAATCCCCCCACACACACACTTCACATACACACACACATCCCATTCAGGTACAGTTACCTTTATTTTCTCTGTCTTTTGTGTTTGTCACTCACCATCTCTTATCCTAATTCAATTTTTCACTGTCTTTCACTCCTCTTTACTTATACTAACTGGTCTTTTCTTACCCTCCCTCACCGTTATTCATTTATCCCAGTTACGCCACTACCGTTCATTCTCAATTTTTTTCTGTCCAATCGTTTTCTTTCAACACCCACTCACATTCTCCCACTATCTCTAGTTTAGTGTTCTTCCTCTCTCTTCCCTTCTTTCGCTCCTTTAGTGATTTTACTTTTCTCATTTTCACCCTATTACACATTGTCTGTTTTTAACTATGTAGTAAACAATCCCTCTATGTTTCTCCCTCTAGCTCTCTTTCTCTTAACAGTACTCTCTTTGTGTTCTTCCCTCATGCTAACTCCTTCATGAATTTTTTTTTATCTTTTTTTTTTGGTGCGCTCCCCGGTGCGCGCCCCGGTGCACGTACCGGTATGCGTACCCTGTAGAAAAAAGATTGACACAGATTCTTTAAAAATATAGGTTTATTTTTATAAAGTAAATGTAGTTCTAAAAAGAACTGTTTTTTGCTTCTTTTTGTTGTTTTATATTTTTTTATGTTTTTTTGAACATTTTGTACTTTTTTTGGCTTTTCTGAATACTTTTATATTTTTTTTATTTTTTATGGGGAGAAACAAAAAACAGGGAATTGTAATTGGCTCAACTGAAGCATGAAAAAAAATCAGGAAAAATTAGGGTTTTTTTGGACACTTATGGTTATCACCAGAAACCATAATAAGTTCAATGCTTTGCTCACCATAAGCAAGTAACTTGTTACAATATTTGCATAAAATTTTGTAATCATTAAACTTTGGTTGGATAGTAGCCAATGTGTCTCTTACCCCCGAACCCGATGGAGTGGGTTGTTTTGATGTTGAGCCTCGAGCCGATGATGGGGGTAGTTTACTGCAGAGGTCCCTTAACTCTGCATTAGAGTAGTTGTTTGGATGCCAACGCATCATGTGGCGAATCATCGTATGATTCCCAAAGGAATACTTTTTGTTAGGGTTCCCCCTGGATAGCTGATCACCACAAATTAAGCAAGTCACCTTTGCTGCGTTGACTTTTTTAAAACCCCTTGGGAGTTTGTAGAACTGCCATACAAAGTACTCTTTGGGTTTGTAGGGCTGTTTATCTTCTGGCAGGAACTCCCTTGTCTGTGCCTCCTCTTCCTCATCCTCCTCCTCTTCCTTTTCACCACCAATATAATCTTCTGGTGGTCTTTTAGATGGTGGTGGTGGTGGTGGTGGGCCAGATGCTCCAGCTGCTGATACTACTGTAGCCATTTTCTGAGATAGAACTCGAAACAGGTCTTCCTCAGTCAAAGGACAAAGTCACAGTAAGGAAAAAAGGAGGGGGCTTTCATCATTTGGAAAACAAAAGTGTTCTGGACCAATGAAAAGTGTTATTTTCAAGTCACATGATCCAAGCTTTCATCATTTGGAAACCAAAACTGATCTGCACCAATGAAAAGTGTTATTTTCAGATCACATGACCCGACGCGCTTACGCTACGCGCCCCGGGGCGCGCCCCGGGGCGCGTCGCGTAAGCGCGTCATGACGTTGCGCGATCGTATGCGATCACGTGATTCCGGGTGCGCTTACGCAGTGCGTCATATGACGCATCACGCGACTACGCGAAACGTCATGATGTTGTTTTCGTTCGCGGGAATAGCGCTCTCGGGACGCTCCCCGGTACGCGCCCCGGGGCGCGCCGTAACATTGTGCTTACCCGTGCGTTCACCGGTACGCGCCCCGGGAGCGCTCCGGGGCGCGTACCAAGGCAAACAATAAAAAAATATATATATTTACACTATTTAAAATTTGTTATAAAAATTATTACTTTCTTACCTATAGATATTTGCTATTAAAAAACCTATGAAATTCACTGAAAAAACCATAGGTTTCACCCCAGTTATAGTTAGGAATTAGCATTTAAAAAACCTATTAAATTCACTGAAAAAACCATAGGTTTTACACCAGTTATAGTTAGCTGGAAATTTTACTCGCATAAAACCATTGAAATTCCCACGTTATAGTTGGTTGGACTCACTATAACTTGCGCGTGCAATGCACTGCTGATGACGTCACATATTACATCACTCATGACATGGTCAGTGACATCACTCATGATGAGGCTTGGCGGCAGGAAGCAGTGAGTTCCGGTTCGGGGACTGACTTTTACGGAAACTTCGGCGAGAAGTTAGCCGCAGAGAGCCCCTGGATGCTGCAGAGTCCTACCACACGAAGGGAATCGACGCCATCCACATCGGAAGAGCGGACGGCGTAAAGATAGCCCAGTGGAGGTAGGAGACGACGGATTTTCCAGTGGGGAGTGTGCCTGTATCTCGCAAACGCAACGTATCAAAACGTATTTTGAATCCAGCGTTTGTGAAATCTATCTTTGGTGTCGTGCAAAAAAACGGCTACATCTTAACAATGTCCGTGGATGTGTTGCGGAGCAGAGAGGAGGCCGCTGGCCTCGTGTTTATTAGTCCTCCGGCTGGGGGATTGGAAGTATCATTACAAACAACAGAAGCTAACTCGAATCCCTCAACAAGGGATTTATTTAGAAAATTGGAAAAGTTGAAATTAAAAGAACAAGCGAAATGGTGGGAAAATAAATCCTTAACGATGTATCTACAGGTGGGCAGAATACCGAGAGGCTTACGCTTGAGCTTAGCCCCCAGCTACGAGACTCCTGATCCAAATATGCTCACAGAATGGGCAGAAATCATTTTGGAATCCTCAGCAAAACTAATGACTGTGCTGGTTAAATATGCTGAGTCAGATCGCTGTTAATTACAGGCACAAATAGAGGAGTTAGAAGAGAAAATCAGCGCGCTGGGGTCGAGTGAACAAATTGACAAAATGAAAGCGGATATGGCATTTAGACTGAACAAGGAGGAAGAGATAATAAAGAAGCGTAAGGCTTTTAAGTTTGAGCGGGATCGCTTAGATTATCTCAACGGCCAAATTTTTACGTATGCCAAGAAATACGACAACGTAAAAGCACGTGCCATGAAAGTTCGTTCAACGCCATCTAGTACTACGCCTGCCACTCCATCTTCCACGGACATTAGTTCAAGGGAAAGTGAGTCGGAGAATGAGGGAGTACAACCTTCAAGAGTGGGGGTTTACAAAGCTATCCCTGGCCCAGGAAGTGAGTTGCATGTGCCAGGATCGCCTGGAAACCCTGCGACCGAGAATAAAGGCTGGCGGGCCACACGCACAAGGAGCAACAGGAGACGCAGTGAAAGACGCAAACGCAGCGCCTGGAAAATCAAACAGCGCAACAAAACCACGAAAGGGACGCTGGAACAAGAAAGCTGCGAAGACACAGGGCCAACCATCTGCTCAGTAATCAATCTCACCTCTCAAAAACTGATCAAAAAAGACATTAAAATTCTCAGCCTTGGCCTGACTTACTGTCCACCCAGCAATTTCAATTATGCTGATATGAGAAGGGACGCGTTTAGATACATCAGGAAGTTGAAATTGAGAAAACACTTCAAATTACAACCAATGTCTACTAAGAAAAAAACTGGAATTCCGAATAGCCCTACTCTTTTAGAGGCTGGTGACCGCACGGGATTTGAAGAGATTTGGGCATTACAAGTGGAAACAAATCCATCCAGGTCGATACCACTGGTTACATCTAAAATTGACCTAGCAATATGCAATACTCCTTTCAAGCCTAAATCAACCTTCCTGCCGACAATGATACATGATAACCTAGAGGTCTATCAGGAACTTATCACAAGAGACCTCAAGAAGTTATATATCACAACCAATAGAAAACACTCTGTGGTCAGTAAAATGAATCAAAACTACAAAAACTTGTAGGCCCATTGTCTGTAAGCCATTGCGCTATCAACATGTGGAGCAAATACTTGCCTTTGTTTGGAAACACAATCATATCCTGTGGAGAGACGCAAAGATCTATATCTCTCAAGATTACAGTAGGGAAACTGTAGAAATCAGGAAGGCCTTCTTAGCCCTACGGCCACTACTAAAGTCGAAGGGATACCAATTTGGCTTTGTGGGACCGGCAAAGTACAGGGTAACAATACGTGGATCGCCTCACTACTTCACAGATCCTATGAAACTCAAACGCATGCTTGGGGATTTGGAAGAACGCAACATGGAGCGCGACATGGAGACCAACGACTCAGACAATCTGACGGCCTCAGCTTCAAGATACAAATGAACAACTCTAGGAGTTGCTGTGGTCAATTGATTTTCTCTACCCTGATAGGATTGCAGGTCTGATAGGCCTGTCATTTGCCGGATTAGGCCCCATATCCGCAGTCACCTTCTGACACTGGAAGTACTACCATGAGTAGTTCTATGGCGTAGGGGCTTGACTCCACGTTCTGGAAATCTCCTTGCTCTTCACTCCTTGTTATCGAATTGACATCAGCCTGCTGTGGCTGATCCAACCTTTATGACTTGATTTGATTTGCCTTCTTTGGTTTATATTGTTGGTAGTCCAGAGTGGGTGTAATCCGTAATGATCTAAATATGTCCATATCTCAGCTCATCGGCGTGTTACGTCTGCACTGATCAGGTCTCAGCACGGCCGTGCTGAGAGTCTTTGTCTCTTTTTGACAAAGCGACAGCTAAGCGAATGCCCGTTGGCAGTTGGCAGTTTGTTGCTCTTGTTTATGCTATTTATCAGTATTGAATAGGCCTAGAGGCTACTAGCTCTTAGGATGCCCTTGATGAAGGATATGATGCTATAATTTCTTACAGGGGTCCTCATTGATCTCTATACTGCTTCTACTTGCCGTTGGCAGTTTGTTGCTCTTGTTTATGCTACTTATCAGTATTGAATAGGCCTAGAGGCTACTAGCTCTTAGGATTCCCTTGATGAAGGATATGATGCTATAATTTCTTACAAGGGTCCTCATTGATCTCTATACTGCTTCTATTTGCCGTTCTATTTCTACAATCTCGTGAAGTATTTCAATTTATATCAGGTTGTCAGGAATGTTTTTTATTGGTACCTTATTGGTACTTTATTGGTTACACCTTACAATTTCAATGTTCTCATTGCTTACGTGAATAGTCATATGCACTGTGCATAGTTGTTCCAGTGTTTATGCAAGATTGTTATGGACGGGAGGGTTACTGCGGTTTTCCTCGCGTCGCCATGCTTCTGCACGGCAGTTGGGGTGGGTGGGCTGGGGGGATGGGGAGGAGAGGGGGGGGGGTGTGTTGTATGTTATGGTTTGCATTTTTACTTTTACTACCTCTTTTTTCTTTGCTTTTCCTTCCTCTTCTAATCTAACCCTTTTCTCTTGACTGGACAAATTGTATCATTCACATGCTGTATCTGTATACCCAGACTTGGATTACTCTTGTATCATACCTGTATACCCAAACGCCTGCTCATGGTTTCAGTCAATTTAGCCACATAGTGGTTGAAACAGGGTACTCCTCACATAAGGTGTTGTATGGCGCGCTACTGCTTGGGATTTATACTGCACTCATGATACATGTAATAATATAAATGTTACACCCTACGCTCACCACTCCGCTTGGAACGACCTCACTTGACCAGCTAAAAATTCTGTCTATGAATGTTAAAGGTTTGAATCAACCCATAAAAAAACAAAAGATATTAGACTATGTGCGTAGACAGGGAGGGGACATTGTTCTGCTGCAGGAGACCAAACTAGACACTAAACAGTTTTATACTTTACGTAATAAGTTTTATTCAGAGGTTGTTGGGTCAAGTGCACTTGGTAAAAAGAATGGAGTTCTGGTATTATTATCGAAACGATCCAAGATAGAACTATTGTCTTCTTCATCAGACGAAAAGGGACGTTGGGTCACAGTAAAGCTCGCCAAGGACCACACAGAATTCTTTGTCACGAATATCTATGCACCTAACACTAGTGATCTAAATTTTTGGCAAGACTTAGTCAAACAGATTGAAACGATACCTGACACGGCGGTACATATACTAGGGGGTGACTTTAACCTTCCACTTGATCCTGCCCTGGACAGAGACTCGAAGTGTGTGTTTAAACCGAACAAATCACATAATGCTTTCATTAAATTGTGCCAACGCTTCAATCTGGTTGATACGTGGAGAATACAAAACCCTACTGACAGGGATTACACTTTTTATTCTTCCCCTCACGATTCGTACTCCCGCATTGATTACATTCTTATTACACAAAATGGAGTTGCAAGGATAGAGGATACTTCAATAGAACCGAGAGTACTGTCAGACCACTCCTTCATTTCCCTCTCCATCAGCAACATTAAACCCTCCCCTAAACAGACATCATGGAGACTTAATGAGGAAATTTTAAACAAAGATCAAAATAAGGCTGCCATCCAAACAGCCATCCGATCATATTTGGATATAAATAGGAGAGGGGACACCTCAGATCTGGTGAGATGGGAGGCATTGAAAAGTACCTTAAGGGGGGTGTGCATTAAAATCCGCTCGGGAATGAACAGGGATTGTAATGCAAAATTAGAGGCGTTGGAATAGAGATAGCTAATCTAGAAAACAGGCACCAATTGACAAGGGATCGGGAGACACTTAACACCATGACTAATAAAAAATAAGAATATAACAAGCTAGTAAGCGAAAGGGCGGGAGTGTGGCTGACCAGAAGGCGAAATTTTAAACTTTGCGAATCTAACAAAGCTGGTAAAAGCCTGGCTGCATATCTAAAATTCAAAGTTCAGAAAAATTCTATTAATGTCATAAGGGACTCTACGGGAGTAAACCACTCTGACCCCCAAAAAATAACTGAGGTCTTTAAAGACTTTTATAAGGACCTGTATGCTAAAAATGACTTGGTTGAGGAGGATAAAATTCAAGGGTACTTGCAGGAGTGTGATCTGCCAAAGCTAAGTCCAGATGAACAACGCAGCCTTAATGAACCGATCTCAATTGGGGAGGTGGAAAAAGCAATCAGAGGGTTGAAATGTGGGAAGGCACCTGGCCCTGATGGCTTTACAGCTAAATTCTACAAAAGTTTTGCAACAGATCTAGTTAAACCTCTTCTGCATCTTTTCCATGAATTCACGGAGTCAGGTGAAGTAAGGGGTACCCTGGCAGAGGCGACTATCGCAGTTCTGCCAAAGGATGGCAAGGACCCGTCGTTACCAAAAAATTATAGGCCAATTTCCCTGATTAATTTAGATTGTAAGTTGCTAGCCATGATTCTATCAACCCGGTTACAAAAAGTTCTCCCTACCCTCGTACATTCATCTCAAGCAGGTTTCTTAAAACACAGACTGTCTAGCGATAACACCAGAGTATTAGCCCATGCCTTAGAAAAAGCAAAACTTTTGAGTACCCCCACAGTGGCAATCACATTAGACGCTGAAAAAGCCTTCGACAAGGTAGATTGGACCTTCCTTGAGGCAGTTTTACACAAATTTAATTTAGGGACGACATTCACTAAACTTGTAATGGCTCTGTATGCCGGACCTACAGCTAGGGTTAGAGCGGGTGGCTCCTTCTCTTCATCCTTCTGCTTGAAGCAGGGAACAAGACAGGGATGTCCATTATCACCGTCTCTGTTTTTACTAGCGATAGAACCTTTCCTATACCATATCCGGAATAATGAGGCCATTGCTGGTGTTCCGTTTGATGATTGCACTGTGAAATTAACTGCATACGCTGATGATGTGCTCATTTTAACGGAGAAAACTGACGAGGCTATCCCGGCTTTAATGGACACTATTGGCGAGTACTCTAAAGTCTCAGGGTACAAGCTGAATAAGGACAAAACGGAAGTCAAGCTGCTAAATAACATCCGGAGTAAAGAAATACTTGGTTCATCTGGCCTCACCTGGCAGCCGAAAGCTTTTAAATATTTAGGCTTAGATTTTGAGAAAGACTTAATAACAACCCTAAAGGTGAATGAGGACCTAACGTTAACAAAGATCTCTACGTTATTAGATAGCTGGTCGCCCAAGTTTTTGTCCTGGTGGGGTAGGGCTGAGACCCTTAAAATGATGTGCACGCCTCTGGTTAATTATCTGGCTTGCATGCTCCCTATGACTTTTTCCGACGAATTCATCAAAAAAGTAGATAGACTGTTTGGAGAGTTTCTGTGGCGAGGGAAAAAAGCCAGGATATCATTGAAAAAGTTGCAATTGGCAAAAGAAAAGGGTGGCCTGGGCCTACCCTCGTTCAGGAACTACCAGACGGCTTTCCTTTGTAAGCAGGGGGCTCTCTGGCGAGTTGATTCTCCATCCTATACTCCAGTATGGCTATCTATTGAGCGATCGTTAATGGCTCATGCACCCCTCTCGGCTCTCAGCATGGACTTGACCCATTTACCTCACTCCAAATACATCCTATTAAATACCAGAAGGGCGCTCCTCAGGCTTGACCAGTCCCATAAAACTGATTCAGTGATTAAGAAATCTACCCTAGTCTCGATAAGGCATAATCCTATGTTTCGGATAGAGGGGAAAACCCTTTATTGGGAGTTGTGGGCTAAACATGGTATCCATATGGTGAATGACCTCTATGAAAACGGTATGCCCATACCTTTTTCGACACTGCAAGAGAAATTTAATTTGCCACCCATAGAATTCTACCAATTCTTGAAACTGAAATCCGCCATCTCTAGGCGTGCCCTAACTACTGGTTCACCAAGGCTATTGACACATCTCCGGCTACTGTACCATGCTGACCATTTTGTATCCAGAATATATAAATTGCTTCTCCCCCTGCCCAAGAAAGCACATAAATTAACTGAAAGCAAGTGGGAGTCGGACCCTAACTCGACAGGTATATCGATTGATTGGGAGGTAATACACAAAACTGCATTATCAAATAAGGTGTCCCCAATTTTATGTCAAACGAAATACATGTTGTTGAACAGAGTGTTTTGGACCCCTCAGAAGCTGTTTAAATGTAATCTGAAGGATACGCCTAATTGCTGGAACTGCCTGGCTGCACCTGGAGACCTGGCGTACATGCTTTTTGATTGTTCCCTATTAAGACCATTTTTGAAAAAAATATTTGTATATATTCAACAAGTATTTGGAATCACACCCGTTCAGGAATTTGTATATGTCATTTTGGCCCCTTTAGAAGAACAACTACCTGACATACATGACCGACAACTGCTAGATATCATGTTGACATTGGCGTGCAAGGTCGTTCTCTGTAAATGGAAGAATTTTGCTGAAGTCAACTTTAAAATATGGCTGGAATGGCTTTCCTTCTTGAGAGGGGCGGACAATCCGGTACTACAGTCAGCCACATGGAAGCCTTCTAACAAAAAATTGTGGTCCTCCTTGGACGCGTCATCCTCCCACTTTGAGCCTCCGTGATACAAATCTCAACAGACTGTCTGCTTTTATAGACTATAGTGTCTCTGTTTGGCTCCATATTTTCCACGTTTAAATGCTCTCCATGCCTGAATGATTACTGTATACTTATTGTTACCTGCAATGCGTCCCATGTTTCTGTAAACCGATTGCTACTGATATATTGATACATCTGTCCTCTTTCTTCTCTTCTTCCTCCTCTTTCTCTTATTCCTCCTTCCCTTTCCCTATTTTTTCTCTGTTCATTTCATTACTGTAGACGTCATTGTGCCAATTACGCATCCATCTATGTATTGAAGGATTTATTGTATTGTCTTTGCTTTCATTTTCTCCAATCTTCAATAAAAAAGATTTGAATTAAAAAAAAACTACAAAAACTTGATAAAAAAAACTGGAAACAAATAAAAACATCATTGTCCGCCAAGCAAATTGTTATTTATATATATATTTAAATAACGAGGCAAACCACATTCACTGGATGATGTCATCAGTGATGTCATCAGTGATGTCATTTGAGATGTCATCAGTGATGGCACTGACCATGTCATGAATGATCTAATATGTGACATCATCAGCAGTGGATTGCGGGTGCGGGAAATATAGTTAGTACAACTAACTATATAGGAGCAATTTCAATGGTTTTGTATGAGTAAAATGTCCAGCTAACTATAACACCACTAAAACTTATAGTTTTTTGAGTGAATTTCAAAGGTTTTTGTATATATATATATATACACAAACAGTTCCCCGTTCTGGAGCTTGACCCTACAGAGTGGCCTCACAAAAATGGGCACGGAGCAGCCCATTATTTTACAACAAAAGCAACACAACGTGAGGCCCAATACTGCTGACAGGCTTTTATTCAGGTTTGAAAGCAGCACCGATTCCTTTCAACAACGTTTCGGCGCTCTGCCTTGATCACAGTAAGGAATCTATTGAAAGCAGGTGTGCCCTGGCGCGCTTTTAAGAAATGAGTACATCACATGACTGTTGTTATATTCCTACAGGTCCCATAGTGCACTGTGATAAAGTGTTTACATTTCTGCTGGAAATCCTCCGATTTTCTTTTATCCAAGTGGAATTTATTTTCAACACCACAGGCACAGTTCATTAACGGGCATTCTTGGAAAAGTCAGATGTATTGAAAAACGAAGTAAAATACTTAACATTTTTTCACCAACTTGAACAAAAGTCAGTTTTGCAGCACGATCATTGCAGGAGGTCACCCTGCATAGAATCTCTTCCTCGCGCTTGCTTTTTTCATTCAGTGGCATTTCCTCAGTAGGTTTGCAGCGCGAGTGGATCTGGCTCCTCAATTTAAACACACAAACAGTTCCCCGTTCTGGAGCTTGACCCTACGGAGTGGCCTCATAAAAATGGGCACGGAGCAGCCCATTATTTCACCACGAAAGCAACACAACGTGAGGCCCAATACTGCTGACAGGCTTTTATTCAGGTTTGAAAGCAGCACCGATTCCTTTCACCAACGTTTCGGCGCTCTGCCTTGATCACGGTAAGGAATCTATTGAAAGCAGGTGTGCCCTGGCGCGCTTTTAAGAAATGAGTACATCACATGACTGTTGTTATATTCCTACTAGTCCCATAGTGCACTGTCATAAAGTGTTTACATTTCTGCTGGAAATCCTCCGATTTTCTTTTATCCAAGTGGAATTTATTTTCAACACCACAGGCACAGTTCATTAACGGGCATTCCTGGAAAAGTCAGATGTATTGAAAAACGAAGTAAAATACTTAAAAAAAATTCACCAACTTGAACAAAAGTCCGTTTTGCAGCACGATCATTGCAGGAGGTCACTCTGCATAGAATCTCTTCCTCGCGCTTGCTTTTTGCACTCAGTGGCATTTCCTCAGTAGGTTTGCAGCGCGAGTGGATCTGGCTCCTCAATTTAAACACACAAACAGTTCCCCGTTCTGGAGCTTGACCCTACGGAGTGGCCTCACAAAAATGGGCACGGAGCAGTCCATTATTTCACCACGAAAGCAACACAACGTGAGGCCCAATACTGCTGACAGGCTTTTATTCAGGTTTGAAAGCAGCATCGATTCCTTTCACCAACGTTTCGGCGCTCTGCCTTGATCACGGTAAGGAATCTATTGAAAGCAGGTGTGCCCTGGCGCGCTTTTAAAAAATGAGTACATCACATGACTGTTGTTATATTCCTACAGGTCCCATAGTGCACTGTGACAAAGTGTTTACATTTCTGCTGGAAATCCTCCGATTTTCTTTTATCCAAGTGGAATTTATTTTCAACACCACAGGCACAGTTCATTAACGGGCATTCCTGGAAAAGTCAGATGTATTGGAAAACGAAGTAAAATACTTAACATTTTTTCACCAACTTGAACAAAAGTCCGTTTTGCAGCACGATCATTGCAGGAGGTCACCCTGCATAGAATCTCTTCCTCGCGCTTGCTTTTTTCACTCAGTGGCATTTCCTCAGTAGGTTTGCTGCGCGAATGGATCTGGCTCCTCAATTTAAACACACAAACAGTCCCCCGTTCTGGAGCTTGACCCTACGGAGTGGCCTCACAAAAATGGGCACGGAGCAGCCCATTATTTCACCACGAAAGCAACACAATGTGAGGCCCAATACTGCTGACATGCTTTTATTCAGGTTTGAAAGCAGCACCGATTCCTTTCACCAACGTTTCAGCGCTCTGCCTTGATCACGGTAAGGAATCTATTGAAAGCAGGTGTGCCCTGGCGCGCTTTTAAGAAATGAGTACATCACATGACTGTTGTTATATTCCTACAGGTACCATAGTGCACTGTGATAAAGTGTTTACATTTCTGCTGGAAATCCTCCGATTTTCTTTTATCCAAGTGGAATTTATTTTCAACACCACAGGCACAGTTCATTAACGGGCATTCCTGGAAAAGTCAGATGTATTGAAAAACGAAGTAAAATACTTAAAATTTTTTCACCAACTTGAACAAAAGTCAGTTTTGCAGCACGATCATTGCAGGAGGTCACCCTGCATAGAATCTCTTCCTCGCGCTTGGTTTTTTCACTCAGTGGCATTTCCTCAGTAGGTTTGCAGCGCGAGTGGATCTGGCTCCTCAATTTAAACACACAAACAGTTCCCCGTTCTGGAGCTTGACCCTACGGAGTGGCCTCACAAAAATGGGCACGGAGCAGCCCATTATTTCACCACGAAAGCAACACAAAGTGAGGCCCAATACTGCTGACAGACTTTTATTCAGGTTTGAAAGCAGCACCGATTCCTTTCACCAACGTTTCGGCGCTCTGCCTTGATCACGGTAAGGAATCTATTGAAAGCAGGTGTGCCCTGGCGCGCTTTTAAGAAATATATATATATAGTTTGTTTTACATCATGTTGTTTTTTGTAATTTGTGTATTTTTTTAGGAATTGGGATATTTACTTTTTGTTAGTTGAACTTTTTTTTTTTAAAGAATATTTTGTTAAATTAATTATAGTTATTAATATGAAAGGTATAGTAAAAATGTGCTTTTTAAAAACTTTTTGGCCGTAATCTCGTTACTTTTTACGTTGTGTATTTTATTTTTTTGAGAACATTAAAATTTGAGATTTTTGTAGTGCATTCTTTTTAGTGTAATGTCTATTATTCATTTGTGGTATTAGTTAATTTTGAAATTAGCATTTCACCTAATGTCTTTAAGTTTGGAGCAGGAATAGTAAATTCCCCCTCCTAAACTCACCCAAAGTCTAACACATAGGCATATTTATGTTTTAGTAAAGTTAAATGATATTGTTGTTTAATGTGTTTTTTCAAAAGTTAGGTTCTTGCTACCAAATCTAGATATGGTTGGCCAGGGTTTTTAGTAAAGGGTCTTACAAGGACTGCTTCCTGATACTTTGGCCTGGTGGATGCCGCTTGTCCCAGTTGCTGCCTCATTGACGCAGATCTATTGCATATGTTATGGGGATACCCCAACCTGTATACGTACTGGATCGAGGTAGCAGATACTCTTACCCAACAAACAGACCATTCCCTTCCATTTTAATGGAGAATTTACATATTGCATCTGCACTGTGGAAGCCAGAAACACAACGTGACTCCTAGGTTTCTCGATCTGGGATTTGCAGCAGCTAAGAGATTGATTACCAGGAGATGGAAGGCTCCTGATTCCCCTCATATCTGAGCATGGGAATGCTCCATGCTGGTGTGGGTTAATGCTGAGAGTATTGCACTACATCAAGAGGATACCCTGGGTATTCACAGGACTCCACTTCCCACAAGTTGGGACACAGTGTTAGTCAAGCTACAAAACATATATAATACCAACACAGAGGCGTCACCCTCAACTAACACCAATGCACAGGGGCACACATCAGAGGAGGAGGGCAATGGCTGCAAAAGCGCAGATTTTAGTAAATAGGAGGCAGACACAAATGTGTGTTAACCAATACTACCCCTCAGAGGCATATCAGATTCTCTTTATGTACAACAGTGCAGAGGATACATCAGGTGGGGGGACCAGGGAAGGCTCCAGTTTATTATCAGACAATCTCTTGTCATGTTTTAAGTTGCCTCTGTTATATATTTTTACCCACCTACCCAGTTCACAGACCACTACACATAGAGACCTAACAGACTCAACAGGTAACATGCACTCAAGCACCGCGGAGCCCCCATGAGCACCAGTGATTAATGTTCAAGACACAAATACACACAGCAGCCATATATGTATGCTGTAGTTGAAAATGTGGATCTATTCTGAATAAATATGCTTTGATGAATATCCAATATCAATATACCCACCAAATGGCCACTATCAAAAGGAATATATACTGTGTAGGTCTGTCCTGTTTTTTATGAAAACCTAATATGACAGATTAAAACAAATAAATAAATAAAAGAGTCTTACATAGACTTCTAGGAGTTCATGCATTTGTTTAGTTTGTTTGCAAGGTTTGATTTGAGTTGGGTTAGGAACTGTTCCATCCTTAGTTCCTAGTAGCTGTGTTCTTTTTTTTTAGATATTTCTAGCAATTGATTGAGTGTAGTGTGAGTTTTTCCAAGTATACCCTGGAAGGAATTCTCCCACCCTTTCCACTGTGTTATTTATTTTTGCTTCTTGGGAAACGGTGATGTCACAGACATTCACCATAGCATGTGATACTTGGGTTGTCGTTACTGGCCTGATTGGTGCAGGAACCAACCCAAATATTCACAAAATAATGTAGGACCTTTCTGTAGGCAAATGCTCAGAGAACACTCTTTGACTTCGACCTGTCCTAGATGTCCGGTCTTTAACAGACTTGGTCTGTCTGAGGTAAGGATGACACCTTCCAGCAGCCACGATTCAGCTGACATAAGAAAAGTGCCTAAGCAGATGGTGCCTCTGAGAAGAAGTCCCACAGGAGGAAAAAGGCGGCAGACAAAAAACCTCTTAATGGTAGATGGACGTCACAAAGAGATGGTACCTGAGTATTGACCTCAAGGGAGCAGCGACGCAGGAGAATCTGTACCAAAAATTGCAGGACCACTGAACAGGATTCGCAGGAGCAAGGAACACACCCACTGGAATGAAGTGGTGTTGCTGCACAAGGAGCCAAACGAAAATTTGCCTTTTATACTGGTAAGCCAGGAATTGCATCACAGGAAGGGACAGCTGCTATGATGGACATGGAAGGAACACTAAAGGCAAGAAGAGAGGCCATCTTGAATTGGCTTATGTAAATACCAAGGAGGACTCTGGGAAGCAGAAGAACTTGGAGCAATATGGAGATGTGTTCTACCAACCAGCTTCACCAAGGACAGGAATGGACTTGCAGGAGATGGTACTGGCAACGAAGAACAAAGAGGAGAGTGAAGAGGTAGTGTCCAAATGGAACACTGGAGACGGATACGTCCTCCTCTAGAAATGTTTCATAAACAACAAGATCTAGCCTTAGATAGTTTTATGGAATATAATGTACTCACAGGTCATGTGTGTTTCATTCAGTGGTTGGAAGCACAAAGTGTTTCTTTAAATACCCCTCACACACCAAAAGGGCCCTTAGTGTCATGCTTCATCATAGGGGTCTTACCGCCCCGCTGCGGGACGGGGCGTGCTACGACCTATGACTACTTGGGAGCACTGATCTTTAGAACTATGTATTGTGTAGGAATGAGTGAGTAGAAGGGTCAGGGGTCAGGGGTGAGTGAAAAGTGAGTTTAAAAAACACATAGCTCCTGTGGACTAGAAAATGTAATATTCCTTAGAGCTGGTACTACTAAAAACATGGGTCGGAGGTATACTGCTTTAATGAGTGATCCCTCCTGTGTTTGTCAACATGTTTCAAAGCTCAAGGCTTCTTCTTCCGGACAGAGTACAGATCCCTTCTGTTCTCACTTCACTCTCTGGAAAATGTCAGTTAAGTTATGAAAATCAATGTGATATATGTACAAGTAGTGTATACTACGTGAAAAAGGCAAATTAGTCATGCACAAGATACAATAGCCACTAGGTATTCTAAATGGCAATTTGTTTTCTAAGGAGACAATGCCCCATGAGCCTTGAAACGGGTGGGAAGGGGTGCCTATAGTCGCACTACAATCAAGGACACTACCTCGCCATGGTATCGCCTCCCCGAAGTACACGATTTATGTACTTCGAGTCTAAGTGGCTTGGCGGGTATGAAAGAAGTCTTCCCCTTGAACAGTAAGTTGTCTTTTTTTCTGAAGTTGACCTAGCACAGACACTTTGTCCTTCTCTGAAATCTTTGAATAATTGACTAGTCAGCAGTTTATTAACAACCCAATGCATTTCGGGCCCATGAAGGCCTGAAATGCATTGGGTTGTTAATAAACTGCTCTGGACGAAATGTGCTTCAGTGCGTATTCTTGACAGAAGAGGTTCGGATGGCCCATCATGAATACAAGAAATTTCGGAAATTGGCATTTCCTTGCATGCGGAATTAAAAATGGTCAACAAAAAGGATGAAGATGTTTAAATATGGATTACATAGGACTCATTGGGCAATGAATACTTTGACTTGCTTATGCAGTAGCGATTGTGCCATGGTTTGGGGCACCAGTTTGTGTCCCAGCGTTGCCCATTTGATAAAGGCCATCTTTATGACTACAAGTTCTCATTCCAGAACAGAGTATTTATTTTCTGATTCAGATAAAATATATGAGAGATAAAAAATGGGATGTTCTAGGCCATCATCATCCTGTGGTTGAAGAAGACGGCCCAATGGCACAATCAGATGTATCAGTTTCTGTAATTAACTTCTTTGTAGTATTCAGAAGATGAAGTATTAGACTTGAGGAAAGGCTAACTTTAGTTTGATAAAAGCTGTTTCTGCATTATCATACCACTGAAAACCATGACAATGCATCTCCTTTCTAAGTAGTTGAGTAATTTCATTAGTTAATGAGGCAAACTCCCCACTGAATAGACGTTAAAAATTGTCAAAGACAAAAAAAAGGCTGTGTTTCGTTGACATTGGAAGGGGTCGGCCAGTCTAGTATGGCAGTTACATTCTGATGATCCATGGCTATCCCTGTGCCATTTATTCAGAAGTCTAGATATTCTATTTTGGACTGATCAAATTCAAATTCACATTTCTCCAATTTGCAACATAAATGATTTCGACTAAGCTTTTCGAGCACCTGAAAAACATGATAATGAAGATGTATAGGATCTTTTGAGTAAACAAAGATGTTATCCAAATAGATAACTAATAAATATGTCGGTAAAGATATAGCCCATGAAACGTTGAAAGATAGCTGGGCATTAACTGGTATGCAGAGTGTCCAAGAGGTGTCCAGAAGGCTGTCTGCCATTCACCCCCTTCCCTTATTTGCAGTAGATGGTATGATCTGCAAAGGTCTAATTTGGAGAAAATCTTGGCTCCCCAAACAGAAGCTAAATTGTCCTTAATGAGGGGCAATAGTTATTGATCTTTGATGGTAATTTAATGTAATCCCCTAACGTTGATACAAGGTCCTAGATCTTTCATCTTCCCAGGAACAAAAAACATAGAGGCCCCAGTGGGTGAAGAGGATCAAGTTATTGGATTATTCTGCAAAGTATCCTCCAAGTATTTTCTTAGGGTCTCCTTTTCTTACTCAGAAAGAGAATCACATTCAACCAAACTGGACTACTCTTCCTGGTTCTAAAGGTGCAGCTAAATTCTTGGTGTGGTGGCAAAAACACCCATGACCCCAGAGACTCACTCTGGGGTCATGGGTTCAATGTGGAGTTGTAGGTCCAGTTCCCCTTACACTTGGTAAGAGCAGACGGCCCTTGGAGAAGGTTAATTAAACTATTGTCGTGGCCAGGAATCTTTGATATTTCTTTGGGAGTCCAATAGTTTTCAGTGGAAAATCAGAACCTGTGACAAAAATGGGAGGACATAGATATAGTTCTTCTTTCCCAGTTGATGAAAGAGTTATGACGGACCAGCCATGGAATTCCTAGTACTAACATATGATTAGGAGAGGTATTCAGTTCAAAAGACACAATCTTTCAATGTTTTCCAAAAGTCTATTTTAAAGGTGTTGTCATTACCTTTACTGGGCCAGATGCCTTGGGAGAACAATTCATGGCTTGTACATGTTCCTCACCTGTGTTTCGTTTGGCAGCAGTGGGAGCTTCGGACTGTGAGCACGCTGGAGCTGCTCTTCCCGTAATCTCCTTCCTTAACTACTCGCGGTACCCGCTCCGCGGGTCCCGCTTCGCCTTTGGTGCTTTGCCAGCGCTGCTGAAGTGCGCTGTGACTGTGTGACTCCTTACAACTGAGCCTCTGAGCTGTGGTGTGTGCAGGGCTGCGAGCGTGGTCAGGCGTGGACTTCAAGTCCCAGGAGCGCCTGACACTCGGTATCACCAACAGCTGACCCGCTCTCCCTGCTGGCTCCTCCCCCGCCTCAGCGCGGCTAAATCCAGCTTGTCAGTTTCTCTGGCTGTTTCCTCACCTGTGTTTCGTTTGGCAGCAGTGGGAGCTTCGGACTGTGAGCACGCTGGAGCTGCTCTTCCCGTAATCTCCTTCCTTAACTACTCGCGGTACCCGCTCCGCGGGTCCCGCTTCGCCTTTGGTGCTTTGCCAGCGCTGCTGAAGTGCGCTGTGACTGTGTGACTCCTTACAACTGAGCCTCTGAGCTGTGGTGTGTGCAGGGCTGCGAGCGTGGTCAGGCGTGGACTTCAAGTCCCAGGAGCGCCTGACACTCGGTATCACCAACAGCTGACCCGCTCTCCCTGCTGGCTCCTCCCCCGCCTCAGCGCGGCTATAATTCTCCTTAGTATCATCGCAACGCGGGAGCGCGCCGGGAGAAGCCCGGGACAAGGGCGGGACCGTCTGAGGCCGTCAGAGGCCGAAGGAGGCTGGGCTGGGCCCCCTCCCTTGGTTGTTTAGCTACAATTTATGCTGTTTTATAGTTACGCGACCCCCAGCTCATTCATAGGCTTGTATTGTATTTTAATGATTTTGTTCATTTGGTTTTATACTTTACAATCGTTCTTATTTTAATTTTTGTCCCTTTTTAATTCAGCCTCATGACGGCTAAAAAACTACGCTCTGGACGAGTGATTGTGGGGAGATCTGGGTCCAAAACTAAATCAAACCCCCTACGAAACAAAATAGCGTCTACTATGCAATTGAAGGGGCAATGCCAGCTTTTTAATTTATGGGACAAAGGGAAAGACAAACCTATTGAGCTACAGTCTATGGATGAAATTCCAGGTTCCAATGACGTAGTCCCTGTTAATGGGGTTATTAATGTTTCCTCTAGTTTAAGCTTGGCGGTCAGTCATTCTCTTCCATTTCTAGCCAGTCCTGAGGAACTAAGGGGCTCACCGCCGACATTAAATAATGTACATTTGATTCAGAATATTCACCTTAATTCTTTGGCCAATATGCCCTCAAAATCTGATGACATTGCTCCTTCCCAAGTTACATTAAGGGATGTCCCTAAAGTTTCATTGACTACAGATTTTGAAGCAGCTACGTTAGTTACATCCCCTGTATTAGGGAATGAATTCACTCTGCCTGACATTGATTTAACAGCTCATAGGGTGCGGATGGGATTGTTGCAGGGGAACTCTAAAGGTGTGCCTTTAGAGGAAGTAATAACGATTTCAAGTACTGGTCCCCTAAGTAGCACACCCTCTAATAAATTAGATTTCTCCCTTCCACAATTAAATCTTACATCCTGTTCAGGTCCAATGTTGAACAATTTAGCTGAGGGCTCTCCAAATATTAATGGGAGGCTAATTTCTAACTCTTTGTCCTCTTTGGAATCAATTTTGTCTTCGATTCTAAGATTACTTGAAAAGTTTGTGGGAGGTTCGGAATGTATTTTTGATACTGTAACGCAGATTTTGCAAGTTCTCTTGTTAAGTAAAAACGAGTTAGTGTCAGACCCTCCTATTTCAGGGGCGTCTCTGTCGGTGCCCCAGAAAATAAGCGTTCCTTTCACTTCTGCAGTTTTGGATTTTGTGCCTTCTTCTTCCGTGATAGAAGGTCAAAAGGAAAGTCAGCCCATAGTACTTTCAGCTATCCCCAAACCCTCCAAAGTGGTTTCGGCTGGTGCCAATTGTATAGCCTTGCTAAGTGATAAGATAGAGATAATGCCAACTTCCCCTCTTATTTCTAAATCCGAATTGCCTTCCCTCTTTCCGATATTTTCCTTGCCATCAAATAAGGAAGAGGAGATCCCTAAAGTAAAAATGGGATTGATGGGAAATATGAGTCCCCAGAAACATAAAAAGAACAGATTGAAGAAGAGGAAACCTATTCGTAGGTTTGCCAAAAAAAGACAGAGGAAACTTCTCTTTGATAAAAATGTGGATTTAAGTGTAGATGATTCTCCGAAGGTGGAGCAGTCTCTCACCCCTAAGGTAGAAATCAGGGTGGTATTGCCCAAAGACGAGGCCCCCCCCTCTGGACTAGGTCCTATAAATTCAACTAACCCTTTCCTTCCCAAGGATTTTCTCCCTCCCGCTAATCCTTTTTCCTTTTGTAAGGTTAATCCAGGTTCTGGCCAAGTTATATCTAAGGTTACCTCTTCATTTGTTGTTCCGCCCCCGTCTTCTCTAAATCCTACGGCAACACCCTTTCAGGCTCCACCCTTAACGTCAGTTGTCCTCCCAAAAGAAAAAACATATGTGGATACGTTATTTCTTGATTTCTCTCCTCTTTTTGAACCAGATTTAATTTTGAATAGATCTGCCCTTTTGACCTGTTTTAAAGAGATCGAAAGCTTGAAATTAATTCAAACTTCCGATTTAGATCTGGTACTTCTCCTCAATCCATATGTGGGGAAGCCTTTAAGATCAACAAGGGTGAAATTCTATTCTAAGGTTGTGGTAAATCTTGTTCTTCAATGGGCTGAGGATCTACAAATTAGAGGGATAGATGTGATGCCACACTTTGGGGAAAAATGTATTTTAAATACGGCCGCTAATGTTTCATTATCGCTTTCCGCCAATTCGGGTGTGCGATTGTCGGATTGGTCTAATCTTAGATCAGAGAACCTGAAAGTTTGTGTGGCTAGGAATGAAAGGATAGTTTCCTACAAAAACCCTCCTCTTAAGCAGACAGTGAAGGATGATCAATCTAAATGGAGTTGGCTACCTGGAGTCCTTGCGAGTAAATCTGCTCCCCGTTCCATTCAGGATTCTAATTTTTAACAGGGAGCTGAAATTTATCTCATGGAACACTGCCGGATTCAAAGATTATAAGGAGAAATTGGGTTTCCTTCATTCTCAAAAGGCAGATATAATCTGTTTGCAAGAAACCTGGGTGGATGGAAGTTTCGTTTTGGATAAAGACTATTTTGTTTTGGATTTTAACGCAACCAGCACTAGAAGAGGCCATGCTAAGGGAGGGTTAGCATGCTTGTTATCTAATAGATTGCAATGGAACTATTCACACTATTTGGATCCAGGAAAACTGTTCCAAGCAATAATTCTAAAAGATGTATTTGAGGATTGCCCTAATAGATTGCTGATTGTGGTAAACATTTATATTCCCCCTAATTGTTGTTTTAATACTGGTTTAAAAACTCTATTTACCTTTTTAACCAAAGTTTTGGAGTTCTCACCATCTCCGCATGTGTTAATGTTTGGGGACCTAAATTGTAATATATCTAATAGCGGGTTGGAGTTGTTTAGAAATGTCGCATTGGAAGAATCTCTGAATATACCTTCAGCCCAGTTCCCCCCCAAAATTAAAACTAACAAAAGAGGTAAACTTATTTTAGATGGTTTACTTAAAGCGGATTGTGTAATTGTAAATGGGAGGCTTCCATCTGATATCCCGGCAGCTTTTACTCGTAAATTCAATAAGGGAAAATCCATTATTGATTTTATCATGATAGATTATGCTGGTTTTCACCTATTGAAGGATATGAAGGTCATTGAATCAAATCTTAGTGACCATAATGCATTGATGCTTTCTGTCTCCATTAGTCTTCCGAAAGCGGTTCCGTGGAGTCTGGATATAGATTCTGTGAATTTTGATTCCAGCTCAGGGAAATGTTTTTGGAATCCTTGTATTGTTGAAAACCTAGCGCCTCTTCTCTATTCTACTGTTGAGAATTTACCTTACTGGGAAGGGAGCGTATTGTTATGTTTTACAAATTTTTTAGATTCCGTAACTGCTTGTGCAAAAAAGAAATCAGGTGTGAAACAGTCCCCTTTAGCCCCTTACCCTCTACGGGCTTTAAACAGAGAAATAAATAAAGTTGTAAGGGGACAATTTTTAAGTTTTACCCAAGAAGCTAAATGTAAGTTGTCTATTCTAAAAAGAAGGAGAGTCAGGCTTAAGGCCCGTTTAAAACGTTCTAAGGAAGATGCCCTCTGGATTCAACTGAGGGAAGCTTCTTATAATCGCCAAACTAAGACCTTTTGGTCCTTAATTGGCAAAGGCTGTGGTACTAGAGCCAGTCCTACGCCCATTGCCATTGAGGAACAGGTGTGGGTTCACTATATCGAGAAGTTGTACAGTAATAATAATTCTTTTGAGTTTAAAATTGAATCTGAGAATGTTTCACCTAAATTAGACTGTCCAACAGTAAAGGAAATTGAATGTGCCATTAAGAATATGCGCTCCTCTGGTGCGATGGGTCCTGACAAAATCCCAATTTCAGTATTAAAAAACCAGAGTGAACTTTGGAGTAAAATACTCTTTCCAGTGTTTGAATTCTGCTTTTTTAGCGGAACAGTCCCCCCCTCCTGGAAAGGAAGCATCATTGTCCCTTTATATAAAAAAGGGGCAAGAGATCTACCACAAAATTATCGTCAAATTGCCTTGCTTGACGCTATTGGTAAGGTGTTTGCAAAATGTGTGCTTTCTTTAATTAATGATTGGGTATCTGAACATAAAATCCTTCCCTTGGAGCAAACTGGTTTCAGACAAAATCATGGAACTTTAGATAACCTGACTGCATTACAAGTTATCAATGAAAAATATGTGAAAGTTCGGGGTGGTCAGGTATATGGCGCTTTTATTGACTTTTCCACCGCTTTTGACAAAGTTGACAGAAATTTGCTGTGGAGAAAGTTATTTAACCTTGGTATGCCTGCATCACTCATTAAGTTAATTCGCGCCTTGTACTCTGACACTTGGTGCAGAGTATTACTTGGAGGTGATCGCGGCGTATCGAGATTAATTTCAACATCTAATGGGTTGAAGCAAGGTTGCCTTTTGGCTCCGTTGCTATTTTCCTTATATACTGTTGATTTACCCATCGCCCTTTCGGCTTCTGCCGGTATTGCCCCGTCCCTGGGGGGTGTTCCAATTGCATGCCTAATGTATGCAGACGACATCCTAATTTTGGATCTCACCCCAAAGGGCCTAAATAATCGGTTGCACGCACTTTCTGAATTTGCTGAAAGTCATTTTTTATCTATAAATACGGCAAAAAGCAAGGTGATTTGTTTTTCTGGTAGAAAGAAGCCTAAATGTTTTAACTTTTCATGGGTTGTGGGGGGGGAAAAACTAGAATGTGTGAACTCTTATACCTTTTTAGGTAAAATTGTCTCTCATACTTTAAGTGACAAACCACACATAGACAATAACTCTCGGAGGGCCATTTCTCAGGGAAAGAGCTTAGTTTCGCTGTATAAAGCCACAGGTAGACGACATTTTTCTATTCTTTTAGATGTCTTCAGAGCGAAAGTTCCTGCCTCCCTGTTATATGGAATTGAGTTAGTTGATCCAAAAAAATGGAGTTTTTTAAACTCTGCAGAAGGAAAAATTCTTCGGAGTTTAATGTGTGTAGGCACAGCAAATTCGACTGCCTCCTTGAGACTGGAATTGGAATTACGTAGCAGTAGGGTACAAGGTCTGGCTAGTATCATACGCTGGGTAGTAGCATTATCTAAAGGTGAACCCAATACCTTAAGAAACCTCATAAAAAATGAATTATTAGGATCTTTTAATGACTTCTCATCGATTGTAAAAAACTTCAGATTTGCTGTGTTACAATTGAAATTAGATGAGGAGACTCTATTTCTATTGTCCCCTCATCAATTAAAAACTGTTTTGAAGTCAGTTTCCTGGGAATTGGGGTTTAGTCTAGATAGAGACTTTTGCCTAGCGAAAAAAGGTTGTACGCCTGTGATTGAATCTTATACCTTGCGGAAAGCTCAACCGTATATGTACTGGAATATTTTCCATGGTGTGAGACGACTGGTGTACTTATTAAGACACAATTTGCTTCCGCTAAAAGTTTTACATGCCAGCTGGTTTGGTTGTTCGGCACGCTGTGATCTTTGCCAATTGTATGATCAAGATCTAGATCACGTCATGTTTGTTTGCCCTGCACTGATGCCTGGCAGGCGTAGATGGTTAAGACCAACTTGCTTACAACTTAACATATTATCTGCATCTTTGTTTAAGGCAGCCTTGATTAACCCTCCTAATGAAATGTTTGCTTTTAAACTGTACAACTTTTTCAAATGTTTTTTGGACCTGTATTAAGTTATTGCAAGTGTTTGTGATGGAAACTTTTTTACACATTTGTTGTTTTGTATGTATATGTTGTTTTATGTGGACCTCAATAGAGTTCCTTATCATAATAAATAAAACTTGAAACTTGAAATGTTCTAGAATATTCTTGGTGATCTGCAAAATATTTCTTTCCTGGCCTCATAGAATCCAGATACATTCCCCTTGCTCAGCTATCAAGTAGAGCCAAGATCTGCCCGACTCCTCCTGTAGGAAGTTCTAGCTGCATGGTCAAAATAAATAAGGTGGCTTGCATATCTCCTGAAAAACCAATCAAAGGGCTTATAGATGTTCCTGTCCTTTCCTTTTTTTAAAGGATGGGATCTGGTGTTTCCCAAAGCCTTTTGAGGTCAGACTGGACAGGCAGGTATTAAATGTTCAGGTGAGCAACGATAAAGACACAGCCCCTGTCTTTGGCAGTATTCTCTTTCTCAGACTGAGAGGGGTCGACAGGTAAGACCTATTTGCATATTTGTGAGAAGCTGGCCTGTTAAATGATGTCCACTAATGTAAGTAGGCACCTTGCACCAGTCCAGACAACCCTTATGGTAATTTAAGAGGTCTTAGACAACCTTAGAAGCTCTCTAAGTGGTAGCTGTGGAGAGCAGCCTTCAGGTTTCTTCCAGAAGGAGTGTAAAGCCGCTTGTTTTACCAGAATGCAATCTTATAATATAGTTTAAGTAAAAAAGAACCACACAAGCTATTTATAAAAATATTTATTTATTATATAATACTCTCTGACACGTTTTGATATTTCCTACCTGGAGATAAACACAAGGCACAGAATACTTTGCAAAGAAACACAGTAAATAGGACAAAATACACAGTGGACCTGGGGGTCATAATGCATGCTTCAGCCCATGGGGGACCTCTGGGGTACCTGGGTACCTTAGTATCATTTATTTACCTGGGTACCTTAGTATCATTTATTAGTGACATATGGGTATCCCAGTATCCAATCTGGGATGTACCTTAGTACTTGTCATAACAATTTAAGGGAGTCAGCAGATATACAGGGGTCCTGATTAGCAGTCAGACTAGTCAGTAATAGCTTAGCACCAGGCAAAAAGTGGGGGTAACCATAAAAGCAGGTCCTACTTTCCTATGCAACCCCACCAAACGTAAGGAGATGAGACTAACCCTGCCCAGTTGAGTATTTTCTAAGTGGAAATATCTGGAGAGTCCATCTGCGTTGGCATGGTTACTCCTATGTCCATGTTTCACTGTATAGGCGATCCCCTATAGGGAAATGGACCACCTCAAAAGATTGGGGTGTTCGGCCGTCATCTGTTTAAGCCATAAGAGCGGCTTATGGTCTATGTGAACAATGAAGTGAATGCCAAACAAGTATGGCCTCAGCTTCTTTAGGTCCCAGAGCACAGCAAATGACTCCCTCTCTATAGCTGACCAATGTTTCTCTCTGGGGGTCAACCTTCTGCTGATAAAAAGCTACTGGTTGATCCTGGCCCTCTGCATTAAGTTGTGACAACACAGCTCCTACTCCCAACTCAGATGCATCTATTTGGGCAATTAATGATTTAGAGTAGTCAGGACTTTGCAGAATGGGATCAGTGCACATGTCCTGCTTACGGTCATCAAATTCCTTCTGACAGCTAACTGTCCACTGAACTTTCTTCTGCATTTTCTTTGATTTAAGATCATTCAAAGGAGTCACTAGGGACCCATATCCTTTTACAAATCTTCTGTAGTACCCGGTCAGGCCTTTGGAATGTGGCATTCTTCAAACCTAAGGGCATTACAATAAATTGAGAATGCACTTTTTGTTTTGGCATCCTCAGCTAGTCTGATTTGCCAATAGCCAGCAGTTAGGTCAAACGTGCATAGAAACTTGGCTGAGGCCAAAGTATCAATAAGCTCATCTGCCATAGGAATTGGGTGAGCGTCAGTCCTAGTGACTGCATTGAGTCCCCTGTAGTCTACACAGAACCTCATTTCTTTTTTCCACCCTTGGTGTGAGGTTTAGGTACTAGGACTACTGAGCTGGTCCAAGGGCTATCTGAGGGCTCAATCACTCCAAACTCCAGCATCCTTTGGACCTCTGTCATGATGCAATCTCTGACATGGTCAGGCTGCCTGTAGATTTTACTCTTAACAGGTAGACTCTCATCTGTGTCCACTTCATGGGTACACCAGATGGGTTGACTGGGAGTCAGAGAAAATATATGCCTGAATTGATTGAGGACCTCAATCTGCTATTGATCAGGGAGATGGTCACTCTCTTCTTCCTGTCCCTCATCAGTTGCCATGAGCAAGCCCATGTCAACCCTGTCAACAAAAGGTTTAAGTCTGTTCACATGAAGTACCCTATGGAGACTTCTGGGAGCGCCAAGGGCTACCTAATAAGTCACCATTTTGTTCAAGTATGGTGTGGGGGTCCACTCCATTTGTCTTTGAGAGCTGCTGGGGGCCCAAGCCCCAACACCCATTCCTTCTGACCTGGTTGGTATGACAGTCAGGACAGCATTTTGGTCATGCCAAGCTTTTTGCAATCCTCCAGGTTTTTGCTTGCCTTCTTCATATACTTAGCTATGCCGAAGCGCGTACCAAGTACATAGTCCACTATGTCTTGTTTTGGAGGTTTGAGAGGTAACTCCCATCTCTCCTTCACCAGACACAAAGGACCCCTAACTGGATGTCCAAACAGAAGTTCAAAAGGTCTGTAGTCAACCCCCCTCTGAGGAACCTCTCTGTAGGCAAAGAGAAGGCAGGGTAGTAGGACATCCAATTTTCGCCTAAGCTTTTCTGGGAGTCCCATGGCAAGTGGAGAGGACCCTATCCAATTATAGAAAAGAAAGGTGAGGTTACCTATTTGGTTGACCTTGGCACCCCCAGGAACCCTCATTGGGTCCTGCATGTGAATAGATTGAAACCCCACCATGACAGGGCAGACATGACCATGTTACTGGTCACTGATTATGGTGCGGAGAAGGAAACTGAGCCTGTGCCCGACCTCCTCTCTGCTAATGTGCAAGATTGGTCAGTGGAGGAAGTGGTACTCTCTCCAAAGTTGACAGACCAGTAGTACAGAGACTGGAGCAGTTTGCTGGCCTGTTCTCGTTGACCCCAGGCATCACTAAGTGGTGTGTGCACCACATTGACACTGGTGACAGCCTACATGTAAAAAATAAACTGTACAGGTTGTCTGACCATGTCAGAGCCAGCTTCAAAGCTGAGGTTGCTAAGATGCTGGAATTGGGGGTAATTGAACCATCTGAGAGTCCATGGGCCATTCCAGTGGTGCAGGTACCAAAACCTAATCCTCAGAGGGGACCCAAGGAGTTAAGGTTCTGTGTTCGTGTAGTAAGGTTTATAGGTCCATTGTCGACAATGGCTAAATTAGCATGAGCTTCGCTGCCATGAACCTGCTTTTGCGCACGACACTGCAAGCATCTATTTCGCAAAACTTATTTGTGCCCCTTTTACACATGAGAATTGTCTGCTTTGCAGGTTCTTTGCTGTGCCCTGTTTAGTCTGCACATGATTTTCTAGGTTAAACAACAATGCCCCTTGTTATTCTGTTCTGATCTGTCCCTCGCACCTAGACAGGCTTCACACAGCTTCACCTCTGGAAATTGTGCACTTTATTATTGCAAACACAAGCTGTTTTCACACACACGGAGAGACACCTTTCCAGAGAGAAGACCCGTGTTTGTCCTGAGATGTGAACATTGCATCTAGGCCATCTAGGCCATGAGGTATGGTGGTCTGCTGACAAAGCCCAGAGGTCTTTTGTTTTATAACAAACTATCTTGTCACGGGGAGGGTAGTTAGGTTGTTCCGTCTTTTTCCATTGTTTTCTATTACATGACATCCCTGTTTGTATTCTATGGAATTGTAACAATGCTGACTATATTGTGTTTATACATTCTGCTGCTAGTATTGGCGTGTGTACTGCACCATAGAGCGTGTTAGTTGAAATAAATGTTTTAAACTATACTGTGTCTCTGATTACTCGCATTGTGGACTAGTGTGAGTGACTAAGCGAAAGAGTGTCTAACTCCCACGATTCCCAAGATAGAGTTACGTGTTCTGGGTTGTCTAATCATTGGTAGCTTCGCTGTAGACGGAGAATGAATGAGACTCTATAGCTAGTCAGTAAGGGATTTTGGGTTCGGATGTGGTAGGTTGGTACACCACCTATTCATGAGGTCCTGTTTTCCTGTGCATCATTCTGTGAATGTGCAGAGTCCTCGCAACATGGCACCACCAACGTTTGGTTCTTATCTGCAAGATGCTTGAGTTGTGCTTGTGCTTGTTCACGATACCCTCACATCCTCCTCCAGAGGCGGCTGTGATGGGAATACCTCCTATATTGAAGTTTTTATAGGTACTTTCAAGCTTGAAGTTAAATAAAAAAGGTTACTCTCTCATATTAGCCCGTGCCGATCTGCCTAAACGTTACTTTTGTGATGGTGCATGAGATTGCCGCACACAGTCGTATCCCCCTCAGGGACTACTTAAGGAATTTTGGGGTCCATGATACAGGGGGCGATCTAATTTTTGTAGTTGAAACGAGTCCTACGTATCCGTTTGAAGTCTTTTATTCTTGGGTCACCTTTCCGGCTGTTGAAGCGGATGATAATCTGTTTCATGAGTATACCGCCTCTACGGTTCCGGTCGCGTATCGTCCATATCAGACCCTAGAGGTTCCACTATCAGCTTGGTAACACTGAATTTGGTTTAATGGCGCCCTTCCCTACACATTTACACCTGTCCGTTTAGGTCCTTTATCAATTGAAGGAGCCTCATGGCCGGTGTTAGCTGGGTATGCACTGCACACGTGTGGGTAACAAACACTAATCTAGATGAATTGCGGGTGTTGCATACTTCCTTAATTTGTGTTCATAGAGCTGTTATACAGTTTGTGTCCTGTGCTTTTTAGGCAGCTCCACCAGGGATTGTCACACACCCGGTGGGGACTAGTGGTGTGACTATCAGTCCTGTTATGGTTAATTCAGTAATGGGCAAGCGTCCGACAAATAAGGATGAACTGCTGTCTTGGCTTGCCGAAAAATTTGGACAGCTTGAAGCTGTTTTTCCTAATACCTCTCCTGTAGAGAAACACTGAATTTTAACAATTAGTTTGCCTCAAGATTTGCTTCCCGAGTTGGGTAATTGTAACACCTGGGGAAAGGTGTTTGCAGCTGTATACTTGAAGTGTTTCGGCACACCATCTATGACTGTCCTCCCCTCCGTGATAAAGCGTGTTCAGGATGAACACGGCGCTGAAGCGACTGTGGAATAGGGGATGCGTCTGGTGGGAGTATTCAACGTGGTGGCTGATATGATCCTTGCCAATGACCAGGGCGATGCTGTTAGCTTTCAAGTCGCTTGCGTTCTCCTCATTCTTCACAGGACACATCCGGCTCACAAGCTGGTGGTGGGGATAGCCAGAATCGTGGAAAGAGTCAGCAAGTTCCATGTGGACATGATCAGACTCGTCAGTTTGACGGCAAGGGGAAGCAGGCAGAGAAACCACGTTTCCGAGCCCCTTTACAAAAGAAAACAGTTGCTGCTTTAACAGCGAGATATGCCTCAGACAGCGAGAACACGACTACTGGATTGGACTTGGGCGGTAACTCTGCTAGACAGTGCAGCGGAAGTTACAATAGTGCGGGAGGCACTGCGCCCTTGTCTGGAGGTGACAGCAATTGAAATATTCATTATTTTAGAGACAGCCGACACACGGGTCGGCCCCACGGATCGGCTGTACGAAATAGTTTTTCATGTAGAGGGGGACATTGAGCGTGTTAATACTGGGATTTTTTGGGAGAATCTGACCGCTTCCTATGACATTTTGCTAGCTGACGCGGACTTGCCCCCATCTTTTGTCCTGGCTGCTGCTCGTGGGGAGGACATGATACTTTCCAATTTTTTCACGTTACATACCAAAAGAGCATGCAAACCTTTTTGCAGCTGAGTGGGCTTTGGCCCTTGCTCCGGCTATGTACCGTACTCAGGTTGGCTGGGACAAAAATTCACCGCCACATGATATTCCTTTACGGTCGATGCCTCAACCGCAACCCCAATATCCTATTAAACAGGAGGCTAAAGGTCCTGTCACCGACATTCTCACTCAGTTGGAATATCAAGGAGTGATTGAGATAAGTATATATCGCCAACGAATAATCCTCTCTTTACTGTATCCAAACCTGACGGGTCGTACCGCATAGTTTTTGATTACCGGCATTTGAACTCCCATTGCCCGACCTTTGCTGTACAAAATAGCTATAGTCCTGCCTTGGTGGACAGCCTAGTTCGTAAAAAATACAAAACAACACTTGATATTTCAAATGGTTTTTACAGCCATAATCTGTCCCCTGAATGCACCCAATGGATCGCATTCACAACTGGTGGAATCCAGAAAAAATACAGGTGTTTGCCTATGGGCTACAAAAACAGCCCCGGAATATTCGCTGCACGTGTTGTCTCCTTGTTAAACAGCATAGACCCAGATGCATATTCGTATGTTGATGATATCTAGCTCGCTGACGACGAATTATTGCAGCAATTGTGTTGAATTGACCGCATAATTCTGCATTTTGCAGATTAAGCTTACAAGTTTAATTTTGCCAAGTCTCACATCGCTTGTTATGAGGTGCTGTTCTTGTTCTATTAAGCTCAACAATGAAGGTCCAGGCCTGGCTCCTCATTTCCTGGAGAAATGCGCACAGTCGCAATCTCCAACCACACTGAAAAAACGTCAGTCTTTGCTGGGATTTTTACATTTCGGGCATACTTATATTCCCGAATATGCCCAGCGTATCAAGCCACTTTATGCCTTGATAGAACCTACTTTTTCAAAAGCCAGCTGCTTACCGGAACATTCTGCTATATTACTTTCTTTGCAATATGATTTTCTTGAATCTAAATACTTGTTAACGCGTGATAACCATACTAACGTGGTGATATGAATCGTACCAGGCGCAGTGGGTTTCACTTATTTGACGTACAATGAAGGAGACACAGTGCCAAGCACATACATATCACATTTGTACACTTCAGCCAAAATGAGGTTTTCAACTGTCGAGAAAGTTTTGACAGCTGTCAAAATGGCGATTCTGAAGGAACGCTGATTGGCACAGGAAAAAAGCATTTTGGTGGCTTAGAGCCAGTAACGAAGGCAAGTGTGCCAAATTCAAAAGCTTTACACCCCCGTAGGATAGAATGGGCTACTTCTTTGACGTCCCCGGATGCCACTTTTATCTTTGACGCTTCTCTTCAGACACAGGAGTTCTTGCAGTATGAATATGTTCATCCACCTCCTTTGACTTTACTTCCTTTGGCAGACCATACGTGTATTATTTACACTGATGGTTCAGCTTAACCGGCCACAAGTTCTAAACATGCTTACTCAGCAGCGTGTGCTATAGTTGCAGGTACAATGGTGAATGGAGAATTACAATCTTCCACAGTGCACACTCAGGCACTGGGAGACTGTACTACACAATTAGCTGAGCTGTGTGCCTTAGTTCTTGCTCTCAAGTTTGCTGATCCAAAGGTTTTGACTCTTATTGTCTGCAATTCTTATCACTGTGTTCAGTCTTTCAATGACAACTTATTCTTCTGGTCTCAAAATGATTATTGAGATTCTAAAGGCAGAACAATTAAGCATAATGCTTTGGGCTCGAGTGGCCGATATTAAACAACGTTTGCCACTCACACATATTATACATACTCTTGGCCATCAGCGTGTCGGGGTACACGCTGTTGGGAATAGTTTGGCTGTTGAAGCAGCCAAATCTGCAGTAGCCACATGTTCCATAGCAGCCATTACTTGATCCATGATGAAGATTGATAATGACATTTTGGCAGTGATAGCTGCAACAAAGGAGGGCTTTAATTACCCGCAGGGTTTCCCTTCAAAATATTCTTTTCAGTTAACTCCCGAACAAGTTCCTTTTGCTAGAATAGCAGACGTTGGAGATCGGTTGATTCCCAACGCGGCCCGCAGACACACCATGATTAAAACCGCACATGAAGGCATGGCCTCGGCACATGCTGCAATGTCTGCTACTGTTCCTATTTTGCAGCAGCGGTACTGGTGGGGTGGTTTATATAAACAGACCCTCAATTATGTGCTTTCATGTGACATTTGTCATCAAATTAAGCCGTCCGTGGTTACACATCATCCACAAAGATCGCTTAGCATTGCTAACCAGCCTTTTGCTTGTGTGTACCTTGATCACTGCGGTCCTTTCTCTTCAGATACTGCATATAAATATATTTTAGTTGCAGTAGATTCGTGTACCAGATATTTTGGGTGTGGCCACAATGGAGTGTTGGCGCTCAACTGTCATCAAGGATTTGCGTGTCTTTGTAGGGATTTTTGCCTGTGGCACCTTTCATTCTGACCAAGGTCCAGCGATCGCCAATAAAGGCGTACAAGGATGCTTAGAGGTCTATGTTCAATTTTTTTCTCCATATAGGACTGAGGGCAACTCAATGTGGAGCGAATGGACCGTGTCTTAAAGCAATCCTTGACAGCTAGATTCTTAGGTACTAGCAGGAACTGGTTAGCCCATTTGTATGGCATCCAACATGAACTTAATAATCTCCCTAGAAGACCTCTGGGTGGGCAGACCCCATACAAAATGCTCTTTGGCATTAAAATGTTTGTGCCAGACCTTGATGGTCTAGACATTGTGGTGGCTGCCGCAACCTTTGATGTAGATTATCATTCTACTATGATACAGAATCTACAAGAGACCCATGCCAGCCTTGCTACTGAACAAATGTCTTCGGCAACTCACGCAGTGCTGCAGAATCCAGTGGTCGACTGGCTTCCAAAAGTTGGAGATCTGGTCCGAGAAAAGGTGGAGAACAAAAAAGTATTTGGTCCCTCTTATCGTGCACCGGTTCCAGTGCTTGACCTGAAGGGTACTAGAACAGTGATTTTACCTCCTCTACCAGGTCGCAAAGACAACAGATACATCTCAGTGGACAATGTCAAGTTACAATATCTGGCCGATTCTGAATAGTGTGACTCCTGCTATTTCCTGTCCCACAATTTCAAGAACTCGAGAAACTATAACATCTTCTAATTTGCCAAATGACACTGTCATCGAGATGATGACTGATATTGAGCCTCCTACCGTCCCTCCTGTATCAACAGATACGACAGATGCTGAATACACATATCCCACAATTGACTCTGTGTATGATTTGCCGGATACTCCTTTGCGCCGTGGCAGATATTCGTTTGATGCATCCTTCACATCATCAGGTGACCCAACAAAATTGTTAATTTTTTTATCTTGGTTTAAAAAGACTTATTTGGTTCCTCCATAGACATACATTTGGTTGACTCTATTTAAAAAATTTCTTTTTATGTCCATTGGGTTTCTAACTGTATTTTTTCAACTCATCAATGGTCACTACTTGCCTGAACGTTTTGCTGTGAACTTTGTCGATGGTATTCTGGCCCCACATTCATCTTCACACATTATAAAGCGTGACCAGACTTTGTTAAAATTTCAGCATTCCCTGTTTCGGATGGTATTGTCTGGGATAAAGTGGGTTTCCAAATTCACGCTCCTACAGAGCTGAATAAAGTACCGTATGTCTTTAGAGTCTCAATGGGGATGTGGATACACAAGACATGTGTTCAGATGTTTGGGCTGCGCATGTGATTCAAGCTTTGTTTTTAGATTTAAAAATATTATGCTGCTTTTGATGTTGAAGACTTGTATATGAATTCTGCTAATTATGCTGACTGCTTCTGTTATCAACATTAACATTATGGGCATCACTTCATACACAAGACTAGTACATTAAGTCCTGTTGTAAATTACACTCAGTGTGAGCATTGCCCCATGCCAGTAAAGGGCAGCGTGAAAAAATTAAAGAAAAAGTTTACCTACTTTACAGAATTTAGCCTAACGAATCCTGAATCTTTAAATTTCACAATGAATAGCCACTCCTCTCAGAAACATATGTTGACACATAGTAAATTAATATATTCTTCTTCCTTTCGCCATAATCTGTCCATAAAGGGTTATGACAATTGAAGGAAACCATTGATCTAAAATCAATATGGGGCTCTAAAGAATGGCAGATGCGAGGCTCCGAGGCCCTGCATTGTGCGTGCCTCATCCCCACTCAAATGCTATCTTTGAATAATACTGTTTACCAAATCACATGTTTTGGTTTGGTGACTACTAAACAAATGAATGCCTCAGCAATTCCGACTTTAGCTGAATATAATAATTGGTTTAGGTTATAAAATATGACAGGCCAGACCCTAGATTTTCTGATTCACATACTGTCACGACCTACTCTGTTGGTAAATCTTATGTCCGAATGAGGTCGCACACCGCTCGTCCCATCAGCGTGTGACCCCGGAGCATGATGGTCGATGTAGTCGGTATCAGCGGGTGTGCTTCTACCCGGGTCTTGAGTCTTCAAGGTATTCACTTGGTGTGCTTGCCATCCCTAGACACGTGTTTCACGTTCATTAACGCTCATCAGCAGGGATTAGGCGTGTGCACGAGGTTGCTGCGTGGGCTGCCGAAAATATTCATAGGTCTAGATACCTCTTAAGGCGCGCAGATGCGGTATCTTGAGGTCGTCACCTCCACCGGCTCAAGGGAGCCTCTATAAATAGTATGTCTGAATGAGGTCGCACACCGCTCGTCCCATCAGCGTGTGACCCCGGAGCATGATGGTCGATGTAGTCGGTATCAGCGGGTGCGCTTCTACCCGGGTCTTGAGTCTTCAAGGTATTCACTTGGTGTGCTTGCCATCCCTGGACACGTGTTTCGCGTTCATTAACGCTCATCAGCAGGGATTAGGCGTGTGCACGGGGTTGCTGCGTGGGCTGCCGAAAATATTGATAGGTCCAGATACCTCTTAAGGCGCGCGGATGCGTTATCTCGAGGTCGTCACCTCCACCGGCTCGAGGGAGCCTGTATAAATAGTATGTCCGAATGAGGTCGCACACCGATCGTCCCATCAGCGTGTGACCCCGGAGCATGATGGTCGATGTAGTCGGAATCAGCGGGTGCGCTTCTACCCGGGTCTTGAGTCGTCAAGGTATTCACTTGGTGTGCTTGCCATCCCTGGACACGTGTTTCGCGTTCATTAACGCTCATCAGCAGGGATTAGGCGTGTGCACGGGGTTGCTGCGTGGGCTGCAGAAAATATTCATAGGTCCAGATACCTCTTAAGTCGCGCGGATGCGTTATCTCGAGGTCGTCACCTCCACCGGCTCAAGGGAGCCTGTATAAATAGTATGTCCGAATGAGGTCGCACACCGCTCGTCCCATCAGCGTGTGACCCCGGAGCATGATGGTCGATGTAGTCGGTATCAGCGGGTGCGCTTCTACCCGGGTCTTGAGTCTTCAAGTTATTCACTTGATGTGCTTGCCATCCCTGGACACGTGTTTCGCGTTCATTAACGCTCATCAGCAGGGATTAGGCGTGTGCACGGGGGTGCTGCGTGGGCTGCCGAAAATATTCATAGGTCCAGACACCTCTTAAGGCGCGCGGATGCGTTATCTCGAGGTCGTCACCTCCACCGGCTCAAGGGAGCCTATATAAATAGTATGTCCGAATGAGGTCGCACACCGCTCGTCCCATCAGCGTGTGACCCCGGAGCATGATGGTCGATGTAGTCTGTATCAGAGGGTGCGCTTCTACCCGGGTCTTGAGTCTTCAAGGTATTCACTTGGTGTGCTTGCCATCCCTGGACACGTGTTTCGCGTTCATTAACGCTCATCAGCAGGGATTAGGTGTGTGCACGGGGTTGCTGCGTGGGCTGCCGAAAATATTCATAGGTCCAGATACCTCTTAAGGCGCGCGGATGCGTTATCTCGAGGTCGTCACCTCCACCAGCTCAATGGAGCCTGTATAAATAGTATGTCCGAATGAGCTCGCACACCACTCGTCCCATCAGCGTGTGATCCAGGAGCATAATGGTCGATGTAGTCGATATCAGCAGGTGCGCTTCTACCCGGGTCTTGAGTCTTCAAGGTATTCACTTGGTGTGCTTGCCATCCCTGGACACGTGTTTCGCGTTCATTAACGCTCATCAGCAGGGATTAGGCGTGTGCACAGGGTTGCTGCGTGGGCTGCCGAAAATATTCATAGGTCCAGATACCTCTTAAGACGCGCGGATGCGTTATCTCGAGGTCGTCACCTCCACTGGCTCAAGGGAGCCTGTATAAATAGTATGTCCGAATGAGGTCGCACACCGCTCGTCCCATCAGCGTGTGACCCCGGAGCATGATGGTCGATGTAGTCGGTATCAGCGGGTGCGCTTCTACCCTGGTCTTGAGTCTTCAAGGTATTCACTTGGTGTGCTTGCCATCCCTGGACACGTGTTTCGCGTTCATTAATGCTCATAAGCAGGGATTAGGCGTGTGCACGGGGTTTCTGCGTGGGCTGCCGAAAATATTCATAGGTCCAGATACCTCTTAAGGCGCACGGATGCGTTATCTCGAGGTCGTCACCTCCACCGGCTTATGGGAGCCTGTATAAATAGTATGTCCGAATGAGGTCGCACACCGCTCGTCCCATCAGCGTGTGACCCCGGAGCATGATGGTCGATGTAGTCGGTATCAGCGGGTGCGCTTCTACCCGGGTCTTGAGTCTTCAAGGTATACACTTGGTGTGCTTGCCATCCCTGGACACGTGTTTCGCGTTCATTAACGCTCATCAGCAGGGATTAGGCGTGTGCACGGGGTTGCTGCGTGGGCTGCCGAAAATATTCATAGGTCCAGATACCTCTTAAGGCGCGCGGATGCGTTATCTCGAGGTCGTCACCTCCACCGGCTCAAGGGAGCCTGTATAAATAGTATGTCCGAATGAGGTCGCACACCGCTTGTCCCATCAGCGTGTGACCCCGGAGCATGATGGTCAAGTAGTCGGTATCAGCGGGTGCGCTTCTACCCGGGTCTTGAGTCTTCAAGGTATTCACTTGGTGTGCTTGCCATCCCTGGACACGTGTTTCGCGTTCATTAACGCTCATCAGCAGGGATTAGGTGTGTGCACGGGGTTGCTGCGTGGGCTGCCGAAAATATTCATAGGTCCAGATACCTCTTAAGGCGCGCGGATGCGTTATCTCGAGGTCGTCACCTCCACCGGCTCAAGGGAGCCTGTATAAATAGTATGTCCGAATGAGGTCGCACACCGCTCGTCCCATCAGCGTGTGACCCCGGAGCATGATGGTCGATGTAGTCGGTATCAGGGGGTGCGCTTCTACCCGGGTCTTGAGTCTTCAAGGTATTCACTTGGTGTGCTTGCCATCCCTGGACACGTGTTTCGCGTTCATTAACGCTCATCAGCAGGGATTAGGCGTGTGCACGGGGTTGCTGCATGGGCTGCCGAAAATATTCATAGGTCCAGATACCTCTTAAGGCGCGCGGATACGTTATCTCGAGGTCGTCACCTCCACCGGCTCAAGGGAGCCTGTATAAATAGTATGTCCGAATGAGGTCGCACACCGCTCGTCCCATCAGCGTGTGACCCCGGAGCATGATGGTCGATGTAGTCGGTATCAGCGGGTGTGCTTCTACCCAGGTCTTGAGTCTTGAGGCATGCATTGACTTCCGCACGTGACACCTTCATGCTCCAGGTGGCTAGTGCAACGTCTGAGATTCAAACACTTTTAAACACAAACCTCCCATAACATTATGGGGAGTTGATTCATCACATTTTTAATGCATTGCATACACAAGGATTGGCTAATTATATTAAACATGTGTGTTCTGGCCTCGTTACTTCGTTTTAGACTATATTTGGTGTGATGCCTGCATTCATTCATTCTATCTTTTCCAGCGTCTTTGACGGTTTACCGTTACTACTGGCATTGGCAGCGGGTTTCCTGCTTCTGTTGTGCCTGCTACGCATGGCTGCTCCTCTTGTGGTACTGCTCAGGCCAGGCCGGCTGCAACTGCTTCGTGACCGGATGCACGAATCCTTCGGTACACTGCCTCTTGCGACGCTCAGTGTGTCCTATGGATTATTGTTTAGTTTTGCTTACTTTACTTGTGTGCAACCTGTCTTTTTGTGCCTCGCAGTGACTTTACATGGGCATTGGGGTTATGTCTCACCAACGCCTCATGTCCAGTCTCGGATTTCGACCGACTAATGGGCCCATTAGTTGCTCATGAGCAAGAGTGTAATGGGATTGGCTTGATGGAGCGTGGTGCTGCACTTGGCATTTTGGCACAATGGGATATCTGTGAGGCTTTACAGAATCCCCTACTACAGAACTACATTGAATATCACGCAAGTTATCCATCAATTTTAATGGAGGCACCTGACTATGATCCTTCAACCTACTAAATTGGATGGCATCTCACTTTTCCACCGACCAAAATTATGTCCTTCTGGAGGGTATTGCATTTTTTTGCACTTACACCTTGATGGATTAATCAGGTACCTTTTGCCAGTAGACATCGGCTGGTAAGCCGGATGCCTTGCTTTCATCAATTTTCTACTATCACTTCTTCCTCTCTTTCTCGCCTTTTGACTACTTCCAGGACTTGTTTTTTTTTTGTGCTGCACAAACTTTAGTTTTTGCTTTTTACAAATTTAATGGACATGCCAAATTAATATCTGCACAGACTTTTTGAACTTTGCTTTCTTGTATGATCAACATATGATGGCCATATCAGTGGGAGGGTGTAGTAAGGCTTACAGGTCCATTGTCGACAATTGCTAAATTTGCATGAGCTTTGCTGCTATGAACCTGCATTTGCGCACGACACTGCAAGCATCTATTTCGCAATACTTATTTGTGCCCTTTTTACACATAAGATCTGTCTGCTTTGCAGGTTCTTTGCTGTGCTCTGAGGTTTAGTCTGCACATGATGTTCAAGGTTAAACAACAATGCCCCTTTTTATTCTCTTCTGATCTGTCCCTCGCACCTAGACATTACAGGCTTCACACAGCTGCACCTCTGGAAAATGTGTACTTTAATATTGCAAACACAAGCTGTTTTCACACACATGGAGAGACACCTTTCCAGAGAGAAGACCCGTGTTTGTCCTGCGATGTGAACATTGCATCTAGGCCATGAGGTATGGGGGTCTGCTGACAAAGCCCAGAGGTCTTCTGTTTTATATAAACTATCTCTTGTCACAGGAAGGGTGGTTAGGTTGTTCCGTACATTTCCATTCATTTCTATAACATGACATCCCCGTTTGTATTCTATGGAATTGTAACACTGCTGACTATATTGTGTTTATGCATTCTGCTGCTAGTATTGGCTTGTGTACTGCACTATAGAGCGCGTTAGTTGAAATAAACATTTCAAACTATACTGAGTCTCTGATTACTCACATTGTGGACAAGTATGAGTGGCTAAGTGAAGTTACTTGTTCTGGGTTGTCTAATCATTGGTAGCTTAGCTGTAGATGGAGAACGTATGAGACACTATAGGTAGTCGGTAAGGGATTTTGGGTTTGGATGTGGTAGGTTGGATCACCACCTATTCACTGAGGTCCTGTTTTCCTGTGCATAGTTTGGTGTATGTGCAGAATCCCCACAACAGTGGACTACTGAGGATCGAATGCAGTCAGAAAGACTGACACTCACGCTATACCTAGAGCTGATGAGCTCATTGACAGCTTAAGGGCTGCTAAGTACCTGAGTACTTTTGATCTGACTTCAGGTTACTGGTAGATTGCCCTCACTGGTGGAGCAAAGGAGAGGTCAGCAATCTCCACACCAGGGGGACATTATCAGTTCAAGCTAATGCCCTTTGGCTTAAAGTATGCACCTGCCACCTTCCAAAGGTTGGTGAACAGGGTCTTGTCTAGGTTGGAACAGATCAGTGCAGCTTACGTGGATGATATAGCTGTATACAGTTCTACCTGGGGGGAATCACTTAAACCACCTAAGGGAAGTGTTTCAGGCCATGCAGCAGGCAGGCCTGACTATTAATGCAAGTAAGTGCCAAATAGGGCACAGTTCTGTGGTGTACCTGGGCCACCCGGGCCACCTGGTAGGTGGGGGTTCTGTACAGCCTCTCCAAGCTAAAATCCAAACTAGTTGGACAGCTCCTGTTGCCCAGACTCAGGTCAGGGCATTCCTTGGACTGACAGGGTACTATAGAAGGTTTGTTCAAAATGATGGGGCCATTGTGGGGCCCCTAACAGAACTCACTTCTAAAAAGAGGCCCAAGAAGGTGGATTGGACCCCAGAGTGTCAGAAGGCTTTTGACACTCTGAGAGCTGCTATGTGTTCAGCACCAGTGCTGCTGGCCCCTGACTACACAACATATTTTGTGGTTCAGACAGATGCTTCAGAGCAAGGGATTGGGGCAGTGTTGTCACAGCTAAATGAAGAAAGCCTAGATCAGCGGGTTGCCTTTATTAGCAGAAGACTTCTTCCCAGAGAGAAGAGGTGGAGTGCCATTGAGAGAGAGGCTTTTGCTGTGGTTTGGTCCCTGAAAAAGTTTGAACCATATTTGTTTGGGACTCACATTCGTGTTCAAACTGACCATAGGCCTTTCAGATGGCTCATGCAGATGGGAGGGGAGAATCTCAAGATGTTAAGGTGGTCCATTTCCCTTCAGGGAATGGACTTTACAGTGGAACACAGACCTGGGGTTGCCCATGCAAATGCGGATGGACTTTCCAGGTTTTTCCACTAAGCTGATGAGGACTACCAGGGAGTAGGTTAGTAACACATTACCTTTCGTTTGGGGGGGCTATGTTGTACATTTAGAATACAGTGAAAACCCCTACATACACTAGGGTACACTATGGTATGGGCGACTCCTGTGATTGGCATGACCTACCCTATCAGACGCCATTAAATAATAGGGCAGGGGGATTAAAACTACCTAACAGTCCCTAGTCCACAATAAGGCATGGCCGTTTAGAGGCGAGCAGCTTTTTCTGCACTTGCATGTGTGCACTGCTGAAACCTAAGGTCAGTTTGAAAGCAGCCCTGGGTGGCAACACTATTATTAAAAAGTAAATTGGGCCCAAACTCGAATTTTGTGTTTGGGGCACTTAAAATAGATAACCCACAATGTTTTGGCATATTAGACACCCCGGGGGTCTCCCCTAGGTGTCCCAGGGGTGGAGGGTTAGGTATTTATAAGGTAGACCCTTATAAAATGAGTTTTGTATGCCCTGGGTTAAGTGACATTTCACATTTTACTCCCCACATTGTGATAAAGTGCTGCCCAAATTCGACTTTGATGCTAGGAGCCTTGTGGAGGAAGGATCTGCAATATTTCTACAGATTCAGAGCCCCTAAAGTTTCCCCTAGTTCTCCCATGGAGTGGGGGTCCTGTAGATATAAGCAAAGTACTTATAAAATATGTTTTTATAAGCCCTAGGGCCAGATGTAGGTCGGTCGGTAACGGCCGAAAATCGGTATTTTCGGCCGTTACCGAGCGGTATTGAGCGATCGGTATGTAGGTGATAGAAATTGGGCCAAATCGGTAAATTTACCGATTAGGAAAATTTACCGAATCGGTAAAAAACCGAATCAGAAAATTTACCGAATCGGTAAAAAACCGAATCGGAAAATTTACCGATTTTGAAAATTTACCGATTCGGTAAAAAACCGATTCGGAATATTTACCGAATCAGAACATTTACCGATTCGGTAAAAGTACAGAATCGGTAAAATACCGATTCGGTAAATAACATAGGAAAAATCGAAGAATGAGATGTAGGTAAGCTCTGAAATACCGAATTTGCTTCAAATTCGGTATTTAAGAGTCGGTATTTACCATGGATTCAAATCAGGTGATAACCAGGTGCAGCCTATAAAAATGGACTCAAAATGCAATGCTGTTTGCACAATGGCGGCATTTTATGTCATCGCAAGACGGCTACGGATACAGGAGGAAGGAGAGAGGGAATGGCTGAAACAGGAGCAGGTCTACAGGCAGAGGGTGACCCTGTTCATGCCCACAGAGGCAGAGATACTGTAGAGGTACAGGTTGGATCCAGACACCATCTTGGAACTAATCAGGGACCTCCAACCACTGTTGCAGCACACTACCCCAAGGGCACATGCAATTCCACCCCATGTACAGGTGCTGTGCAGCCTCCACCTGCTTGCGTCTGGGACCTACGAGAGCGTGGTTGCTGTGGCGGGTGGGGTGACCCAGAGCAGCCTCTCAAGGTTTTTCCACAAATTCCTTGACGCCATGTTACAGAGGATGGAGCATTACATTTCTTTTCCTGCCACCCATGCTGAACTGGTTCAAACCAAATCTGACTTCTACCAGATGGCTAGATTTCCCCATATCATCGGCTGCATTGATGGCACGCATATCCCCATTTGTCCCCCTGCTGCCACGGAATACATCTACAGGAATAGGAAGTCAACGCACACCATCAATGTGCAGGTGATTTGCAATGCAAAGTGCGCCATCACTGACCTAGTGGCAAAATACCCTGGGAGTACCCACGACTCCTACATATTTCAAAACAGCGGCATCTATGCACGGCTGGCTGCAGGGGAATTTGGTGAAGGATACCTCCTAGGTGAGACACAGTGTCAGACCCCCATCATACCAATTGCAGTAAGAAGTACATGTATGCATGTGAGTAATGTATTCCCTTTTCATTCCAGGAGACAGTGCATATGCCCTCCGCTTATTCATACTGACCCCCTACCTCAACCCCTCAACACCCAGGCAGAGGAGGTATAACCGGGCCCACAAAAGCACAAGGAATGTAGTAGAACTGACCTTTGGCATATGGAAAAGCAGATTCAGCTGCTTGCACAAGAGTGGAGGTGCAAGGCAGTATACCCCCATCACCTGCTGTAAGATAATTGCTGCCTGTGCCATGTTGCAAAACCTTGCTGTGAAGAAGGGCACTGAGGTCGAGTTGTCAGACTACGAGGATCATGATGACGACAATGCTGTTCCAGAAACCCAACCTGCTGGAGTGTCAACACCAAGTGATGGCAGATACAGATGTGAGGAGATTACAGACGACTATTTCTGAGTGAGTAAAGAGACACAGACAGGTTGTGAATGTGAAAAACGATTTTTAATGTTGCCACAACGTTCATGCACTGATGTGGAACAAAAAATAAGTATTGGAACGTGGGGACTGCTAATGTCCCAGGTTGCCTCACCCACACTGTCAATGTCATTTGCGGCCGCGCTTCGCAGAGCCACTGGGGTGTTGCTCACTCCCTTCAGCATGGCCTGCAGGCTCAGCTGAGCGCCTGGTGCTCTGGCGTGGCTCAACAACTGCGCTAGCCGGGCTGCTGCGGCTGCTGCTGTCGTCTGCCTCAGCCACGTCCAGGGCAGGATTCACAGCAGTATGGGAGATGATCATGGCCTCCAGGGCACTGGTGATCCTGCCCATGCCCCTGGTTACCTCCGCGGTGTTCTGCGTGAGGCTCTCCTGCATGTTGGCGCCCCTATGGCATAGCTGGGATGTTGCCATGGCCAGCCGGTTCATAGCCCTGTTGTGCACACGCGCATCCCTGCGCCTTGTGTGCTCCTGGGTATCCATTTTTGCGCACAGCTGGTTGATGGCGGTGGCCATGTGAAGCATTCCAGATGCAATGTCACTGTTGGTCTTTGCAACCTCCCTGTTGGTTTCCACTAAATCACTGATGCCCTTGGCCATGTCTCCCATTTGCTGATTTAGGATTCGAAATTGGCGGTGGCAGGCCTGAATCGATTTCCCCTGCATGCGCTGGATGCGCACCATGCTCCCCTCAAGGCCACGGAACACAGTGCCCTCTCCAGGTGGACCTGCACTGCTGGGAGTGCGTTGGCGGCTGCGAGTGCTGCTGGACTGATGGGTGCACACCTGTGCTGTAGGAGTGACGAGTATGGTTGCTGGAGCCTCACCCTCACCTCCCGCCATGACTCTCAGTGGGGCCACATTTCTCCTCCTGGCTGGTGAGGTAGCAGGTGTTGTCAGGGACCGTGATGGGGAGTTCTCAGGTGAGAACACCAATGGGGGAGATTGGGAAAGGTGTGGGGAGTGGGCAAACACAAGGGGACGAACAGTGTCATCCTCATGGGAGATGGCAGTGGCGTCTTTGTCCTCCTGCGAGGCTTCTGCGGTGCTTGGCCCTGCCTCAACACTCTCCTCCCTCGCTGGTGCAGTTCCTTGTGATGCAGATGGTCCACTGCCTGATGTTGGCCCTAGGTATAAAGAAGCGTATACACTGAGTGCTATTGTCTCACAGTCACTACAATAAATGCATTGCACATTTCACTTTCATTACTCTGATTGGCTTTCAATGCCTTGCTGTTTTCTGTGCACTTACATGTGGTCCTACATTTGCTGACTACATTTCCCATAAAGCATTGCTCATGTATAGTGCTAGCAGTACTGGACTGGGGTTGGCCTGTACACAAAGGCTAAAGGGAAGCAGTTTGCTTTGGGGTGTCATGCTGCGCACGCCTCTTACCTTTTCTAGTAGCTCTGGCTGAGCTGTCCACATCTCCTACTCCCACAACACTGTCAGGCTCGATGGTTGAGGCCACCAGTTCCTCAAGGTCAGTCAGGGGGGGGCGCTGGGTTCCTGCCTCCACCGGTCACACCAGCCTGCTTGTGGATCTCTGCCATTTTTTTTTTGGTGAGGCTCCTGAGGTCGTAAAATCTTTTCTTCAGGTCCTCTTGGCTCCTGCTGGTCACACCCACAGCATTTACTTTCTCCCCTATGGAAAGCCACAGTTTTCTTTTGGCTGACTCTGGTACTGTGAGGGACAGCCTGCCAAAAAGCTGTTTGTGGACCCTCACCACTTCCTCCATCAGTACCTGCAGCTCCATGCTGCTGAACTTTAATTTTCGTTTTCTTTCAGCCTTCTGGCTCTCTGTGCTGCTTGCCATTATTACTCTCTTTCAATGCAAACACATCTCTCCCTGCTGCTCTGTCTCTCTGCTCAGCTCTGACTGCCTCTCCAGAACCTTCTAATGAGTTGCAGCTGCCTGGGTTGACACTCCCTGGTAGGGTGGGGGAGGGTGGTGGCACCTGATTGGCTGTTTCCATTGCTTTCACTTTTACTTGCTTGCCGATTCGCTATTTACCGATTCGGTATTTTCAATGCATTCCTATGGGCCTTTTGGCCCATAGGGTTGTATGGCCATTACCGATTCGGTAATTACCGATTCGGTATTTGCCGATTCGGTAATTACAGAAAGTCCGATACCGACTTTTACCGATTCGGTAAAAAATACCGATTTTTTACCTACATCTCATTTACCGATTTTTGAATATCGGTAAAATTCGGTATTTAAAAATCGGTAAATGACATTTACCTACATCTGGCCCCTAATGCTGGAAAAATGTCGCAGCACTAGGACTTATAAAAAATGTGCCTTTTTTTTGCACCATTTAAGACTACAGCCCTGTGGAACAAACCTGCTTCAAAAGTACTAAAGAGTGGACTCCCTGCAAGCTACAGGTTAACAGTGCTCACCTGGACATCACCACAAAGAATGCCCAGCCTGGAGTACTACCAGTGGATTTGAAAGGGTTTTGTTCAAGTGGATTGCGGAATTGAAGTCTCACACTTTCAAGGACCCTCTTGGAGATTCCAGAACCTTAGATTGTGTGTTGGATACTTAGGAAACTGTAAGAAGAACTTCAGGAAGGAGTTATAACTGGACCCAGCCTTCTGGAGAAAGCTGCACAACAATGGTGAGAAATTCTCAAAAAGATTTGCTAAAAGTGTGTCCCTGTCAGAGAAAAAGAAATGACTAAAAGTGGCACTGTTGGTTTCTAAGAACCAGAAAATGACTAATCTTAACAAATTCATATCTCTTGTTCCCTACAGTGGATTTTGTTTGTTTTGGTGTCATTTAAAACATACAAACACTTACGATTTTTATAAATTGGTGTTGGATTTTTATTTTGTGTTGTGTCTTAATTATTTACTGAATTGGTGTTTATAAATGCTTTACATACCTGTCTTTGAAGTTAAGCCTGCCGTCTTGCAGCTAAGCTACCAAGAGTTGAGCATGGGAATAATTTTCTAAGACCTATGCTGAGTCTTATCATGTGTTAGTGGCCTTATTGTCAGACCTACATTTACCCCTACCAATAATCCACTTTCCAAAACATAACCTTTAGAGACATGTTGAATCTTTCAACCAACCCATTGCATTGAGGATGGTAGGGTGTGGTCAATTTATAATTCACCCTACACTCTTTACAAATTGCAGTTATATAACTTAACATGGAGTTTGTACCTTTGTCAGTTAAGACCTCCTTAGGGAAGCCAACTCTGCAAACATTCCCAAGAGGGCCCTTGCCACCACAGGACCTGTAGTGGCCTTAAGGGGAATAGCTTCTGGGTATCTAGTGGCATGATACACCACCACTAGCATATAACGGCGCCCCGATGCTGGTGGAGGGATCCTGGGACCAATAAAATAAATTTCAACCCTCTCAAAGGGAACCCCAACCACTGGAAGTGGAATTAAGGGGGTCTTTTTAGTACCCCCTGACTAACCACTGACTTGGCAAGTAGCACAGGAGTGACAAAACTCCTTAGTGACCTCAGACATATGGGGCCAGTGAGAGTGAGGAGCAAGCCTATCCCATGTTTTGCTTTGTCCTAAGTATCCTGCCAGATGAATATCATGTGCAAGGGAGAGCACGAAACCTCTAAACATCTGGGGTATAACCAACCTCCTGGTGGTACCAGGTTTGGGGTCTCTACCCTCTGAGTAAAGAAGTACTTCAGCCCAATAGTTCCTATGGGACCCACTTATATTCCCCGAGGTCTCAGTAGCAGCTTCCTGCCTGAGTGGTTCAAGAGAAAGGTAGGTTTGCTGCTCAAAACTCAAATCTGCTCTGGAAGGGCCCCCTGCCCCCAAGAACTCAACCTGATCAACTCAAGTTCATCTGAGGCAGTACCTTCATCTTACCCTTAAGAGACTGACCCTCACTCTGAGTCTGGGGGGAAGCCACAGACTTACCCGTCTTTCTAGTTTTCACATGAGGTACCTGGTCTATTATTCCAGGATCCAGGGCTTGTTCAGTGGAAAGCTGCTTGGCTCACAGCAAACACACTTGCAGAGATACCCAACATTTCTGCATGAGTCCTTAGCTCTACATCAGCCCAGGCTGAAGTTTCCAACTCATTGCCCAACAAATAATCTACAGGTAGGTCCGAAGATACCACAACCCATTTAGGTTTAGTTACCCCTTCCTAGCTGAGATTCACAACTGCCAAGGAATGGTCAGTCCTGACATTTCTAGCATTGCTAGCTTGGTACACTTGTTCAAGTATGAACTGGTCAGGAGACACAAGGGGGCATATTATCAAGTAAGGGCATTACATTATCACCGCTTTAATCGGCAGGAAACTGCAGATAAAGCAGTGATAATGGGCTTGATAATATGCTCTATGAATTCCAATCGAAGCCAATGTTAGATGTCTTCATATCTAACATCGGCTTCGATTGGAATTCATAGAGCATATTATCAAGCCCATTATCGCCGCTTTATCGGCAGGTTCCTGCCGATAAAAGCGGCGATAATGTAACGCCCTTTCTTGATAATATGCCCCCTGATTCTCTGTCACCATAGTGACACTGACACTAGCACCTGCATCCCTGTAGGTCATGGCCTTTTTCCATTTATCAAACACTGCTGCCTGTACTTGCCCAAGTTAGTGGGACTTACTAGTAAGATCTATGCCACCATCACAGCTAAGTCAGAACCCATCTCAGAACCAGAGGTTAACTCTACTAATCCCTTGGGGGCTGTACTACCACTTGTACTAGAGATAGGGGTGCAGTTGCCTTGGGGGCAGTGATAGTAGAAGTTACCTTGGCTTTAGGATAATCTGCATCCTTTGTCCAATAGGTTTTTACTTTACAGTCATAGCACCAATGGTTCTTCTGACTTTTCTTGGATGTTTGTTACTCCCCCCCAGATGCAGGGTTTTGGGGCTCTTGGGGAGACTCTTTTTTATCTTTTCCCTTGTCCCCACCCTTATCCTGGTATTGTGATGAATCCTGCTTCTTCTGGTCACCACCATAACCCTGTTTTTTTGCTTCACCCTGGTTCTGACCCATTTGTCTGCCTTCTTTCCCAATTCTTGGGGAGAGGTCAGATCAGAGTCCACCGGGCACTGGTGCAAAAGCTGGATCTGACCATTAAGGATCTGCTCCCTCATAATCAAATTGTACAATCCTAAGTAATCATGCACTTTGCTGCCATGCAACCAACCTTCCAGAGCCTTAATGGCAAAATACACAAAATTCACCCAGTCCTGGGTCTGTGCTTTCTGGGTATCTTGGAACGTAATCCTGTATTGCTCAGTGGTTAAGCCAAACCCATCAATGAGAACACTTTTCAAAACTGAGTAATTATCAGCATCCTCTTCTCTAACAGTGAGGAGCTTATCTCTCCCGTTGTCGGGAGGAACTATCTTGCTCAGGTTCCTCTGTTCATGAGAAGTTTCTCCAACTCTAGGCACACTGTTGCTGCCACCATGGGACTCTAATCCCAATTTCTTCCTAGCCCTTTGGATTTCTAGGGACTCTTTGTCAAGGGCCAGCTGCTCTTGCCTGAGCCTAAGCCTAGCTTTCTCAAGTTCAAGCATTTGGTATTCCCTATGCAAAGAGTTCTCCCTCTTACTAGAAATGAAGGTCCCTATTGTATGCCTTGAGGCATTGGATTCTGTAGAGGAGGATCTAGACCTCCTTGGTCTACTCTGCACTTTCCCAGTAGGAACAAAGGGGGCATCCTCTTGGCCACCTACAATATCCTCTGGGAGATCTAAGTTTTTCAGTTGGGAGCCATCAAGCTCCACCTGGTCAGGATTATATTCAAGGTCAAAGAGGGGTTTTCCCCCGGCCTATCCTCATTTACTCCCAGCCCACCCACTCTGTCCTGTTCATCTCATCCACTGGTTTTCCTTTCCTTGTCTTCAACTTTCTAGTGGCACACAGTGCTTTCAATTCTTGGAATGAAAGTTCACTGTATCTAGTAGTCAGAGAGCCACTGGCACCTCCTTTGGAAGACATAAAGTGTGGTGGGATGTTGCACCTACCGAACCTAGTGGGAACTAAACTCTCTAAGGTTGGAGAAAGGGTGTGCTAGACCCTTAACCTACCCAACCCTAAGTTCAGTAGAACTTACTATTCTAAGCTTGTATTATATGTGCCTAGTATTAGTGATGGTTTTGCAATTAATCAATACAAAGATTTATCTGGTAAAACAATGCAGGCTTGAATCCCAACTGCTGCTTACCAATGTGAGAAGCTGGCCTGGTATATGATGTCCACAGTCCAGATAACCCTAATGATGATATAAGAGGTTTTAGACAACCTTAGAAGCTCTCTAAGTGGTAAATATGGAGATCTGCCTTCAGGCTTAGTCCAGAAGGAGTGTAAAGAAGCTCGTTTTACCAGACTGCAATCCTATAGAATAGATTATGTGAAAAATAACCACAAAAGGTATTTATAAAAATGTGAATTTATTATATAATACTCTCTATCATGTTTAGAGATCTACTACCCGGAGATAAATAACATTGCACACGATACTTTGCAAAGAAACACATTAAATAGCACGAAATACACAGTGGGCTCTAGGGGGGACAAACTATATACTAAGAAAGAGGTATAAGAACCATGACTCATGTCAAGACAGTGTCAAGAGGAAGTAGAAGTGCTGCGGATCCAAGGACCCACCCAAGGTGAGTAGATAGGGGCCCCATGGAGATCGTGTGCAGTGTGGGAACACGACTGCGTGCTCCGCACAACTGTACATATAAGTTGTGGTTGGATTTTTAAAGATTAAGGACCCTTCCCAGTGGACCCTGAAGAAACCCCGTGGAAGACAGAAGGTTGGAGAGCCACCCCACCAGTGGATACCCTAGTGCCCACATTACCTACACCAGGGAAGCCGGGTGCATAGGTGTGAAGGGGTGTCGGAAACCGCCGTCATACCCAATGGAGGACTTCAGGAAATTTCCCTCTGCTGAGGTAACTGCAAGCAGACGGGACAGAGTCTATGTCACTCAGGAGTGAACAGGAGACTTGGAATACGAATGCCCTTCGATGTCTGGTGTTGCAGGATTGGTGACAATGTTCTTGACTCTGCAGCTGTGAGGACCAGGCAATTCTGAGGAGGACCAGAAGCCATGCACGAGCTGTCCCACGAAGGATGTCGAGTGCTGAGCGATGTCTGGTGGGAGCACCAACAAGCCGTGGCAAATGCAACCAACGCAGGAATTAAAGAAGGAACAAAGTCTGGACCAGCTAGGTCCAGTGGACTCACCAAAAGCAGGGGATTCAGGGCAGGCCTGAGCAATCAGGGGATCTCAAAAGGAACATGTGTGACCCTCAAATGGACCCACAGGCCGGAGGCACTGGAGTCGCAAGCAGCAGCGGTCTTTGCAGGTAACAGCGGAGGGGCAGTGGGGCTGGGTAAAGGGGGATTTTGAGGGGCGATGCTGAGGGAAAATTAATTATTTAATAAATTTTCCCTCTGCATCATCCCTCAAAATCCCCCCTTACCCGGCCCCACCGCCCCACCATTGTTACCTGCACGGACCGCGGCTGGTCGCAAGTGGACCTCGAGCAGCTTACAAAAAGATGCAGGCCCAGGTGCACAGGATGTGATGTGGCTGAACATTCCGGTTACTGGAGGTGCTTGAGGTTGGGGCTACTTGGAGCCAGAAGATCTTATTGGAAGAAAGCCAATAAGCCTTTGCAACTGCACAGAGGTTCAGTTATTGCAACCCCCAGGAGGGATACTGGCCTCAAACTTGGTGAGAGGGCAGGCCTTGGAAGCTGTGGAAAACCACCACCTGTGTTGCAGAACCTTACCGAGTCCAGAGGAGCTCAGGATCAGCAGACCAGTCGACTTAGTTGCGGTGCCTGCGAATGCAGGGGAGTGACTCCTTGACTCCAAGGAGATACCTTCAGGTGTCTTTGATGCCCATAGGCCTTGGAAGGTTTCTGTATGGTGCACAGGCAAAGATGATACAGCAGACTGGAAGGGAGAGGAAATCGAGCCAAACGAAGTCCCACTTAGTCCAGAGTGCCCAGACGATAGAAGAAGAAGTGGTGTCTGATAAGAATTTTATCCCACGATGAATCTAGGAACCCACCCACAGGTAAGCCCTTAAGTACCCTTAGGAAAGGGTTGGGATGATTCAGGGGACCCTCCCAGGGGAGGCTCTGGACAGGGGGAGGTTACTCCCATGTCCTTTGTTAAGTTGTGTGCCAGAGCGGGAGCCAACGGCTCCCAGAACTGGTTTGAACTGGATTATACACAGGGACACCAAATGTGCCCCTCATTCAGACTTAGAGGCGCTGGCAAGTGCACCCTCCCGGTCCCAATACACTAAATACAGTCTGGGAGGTGGTCACACCTCCCTGTGACAGGATGCCTATTGTTCTGCCTTCCCCTGCTCAAGCTTGGCTCAGCAGCAGGAGGGCAGAAATATGTCTCTGGTCAGAAGCAACGATTTTGTGGTGTCTTTGTCTAGAAGATTGGCACCGGGAACACTAAGAGCCAAATGGAGGGCTCTTCCAGTGCTGGGAATCATGCCTCCTATGTGGTATGATTGCAACATATTTGATACCAAATATGATAGTATTCATTGCAGCCGTTTTCGAGATGGTCATCACGTAATTACTCGTTGCTCCTCTATATGCTATATGGCTGCTTCACTGAAAATCTGGGCGAATGGACTCCGTAGGATATAGGGGTGTCCTGCTCATGCAGGGGCACCCTCTCATTTAGAATCAAGCACCCTGCCTTCAGGATTGCAAAGGGCCTGCTATAAAGGTGACATAGGTTTTAAGTGCAGTGACCCTAGATATAGGAAACCTTTATCTTTAGTAAGTGGTGCTAGCACCAACTCACACAGGCTGCAATAGCAGGCCTATAGTTCCTTTTTGAATGGTCTCCCATGGGTGGTGTAATGCATGCCTCAGCCCTTGGGGGACCTCTGGGTTACCTATGCCCTGGGTACCTTAGTACCATATACTAGGGACTTATAAGGGTACCCCACTATCCAATCATGGATGAACCTAAGTACTTGTCATAACAATTTAAGGGAGAAAGCAGGTAGACTGGGGTCCTGATTAGCAGGATCAAAGTTAGGCTAGTCAATAACAGCTTAGCACCAGGCAAAAAGTCGGGGTGACCATAAAAGCAGATCTTACTTTCCTATACATTGGTACTTCACTATAAGAGGCAGATAGTTCTGAAGGAATGGTCTCTGGTTTCCAGATCAGGATTCGAGCTCCCCAGTACCCGAAGATAGTATGGACCTATGTTTCTCAAATCGATGTTCTCGCAGCCACTGCACAGTAGCTAATGCTTGGTCCATCAGTACAGACATGGTCTCAGCCTGGGCTGCATGAACTAGTTTGACTTTGATTTCTTCCTTAACACCTCTGGGAAACAGGGAGACCAACGTCCGCTCAACCCAGATGGTTTCTGCTTCCAACTAACAGAAATGGGTGAAGTATCCTAATAAGTTTTGATTACCCTGCTGGATGTCACACAAGGCTTCTTTGGTAGAGGACTCAAGGCTGAGCTTTTCAAACATTTGTTTAAATATGGTCAGGAATGTTAAATAATCAGCCAGGCATGGATCTTCTGTGGCTTCTAAAGGGGTTGACCACGCTAACGCTGGGCCAAATAATGCACTAGTCAAACATCCAACTTTCACCTTATCTTATTAAAATTGAGCTGGGCGGAAGGCAAAATAAACTGTCAAGGAGTCCAGAAATTCCTTCAGCTTACTTGGATCCCCTGAAAAGCATGGTGTAGCATAGGATACTAGGGGAACATAGGACACTCTGTCAGCAATGCCTTGACATACAGTTAAGTTCTCTTCACAAAGATATTGAACTGTCTGGACTAACCTCGTCTGGGCCATTGTACAATTCAAAATATTTTCCAACTACACTGCTTTTCTGGATGGTTCTGTTAACAGGCTGGCTTGGCTTTTTTATATGTTGAAATTTTTACTTCACAGCTTTGATTTTCCTTCAAAACTCTCCATTTTATCTAATTTAAAACTGGAAGAGGAGAACAAGGGATCCTTTTTCACTGCACCACAACCAAAATGTGTTTTTATCAAAAACTCAAACCTTTTTTCAGAGCATTCAAAGTTGGAAAACACAGGGTCTCTTATGATGGAAGGCAGTAACGCAGTAATGGATCTTGCACGAGTGACATCAGGAAAGTCCAACGTGAAACGCCTGAAACAGGACCCCCTTCGCCACCTAAACCAGCATCCCCAGTCTCAATGGAGTTGCTATCACAGGAAATCAGAGCACTCAGACCCTTTATGGAAGAAACCAATTCCAAACTACAAACTTTATCAGATAATTGGTTACACATGGACATCAGACTCACAGCAGTAGAGCAAAATCTCTCGGCTTTCAAAGAGGCCACTAAGAATGTTTCCTTCATGCATACGCAAGTCTTAACACTTCAAAAGCAGGTAAGGACCTAGAAAATCGGAATGGGAGGAATAATTTACACATTTATGGGTTGAACGAAGGGGTCGAAGGTACGGACTCTATTGTTTTCTTCAAATCCTTCCTTCCAAAGATTCTTCACTTACCAGAAGATTCTAACTTGAATATCCAGCGTGCCCACAGACTGGGGCACACTCCTACAAATTCCTCATCCTCACAGAGACCCAGAGGATTCATTCTTTAATTTTTAGAGTACACAGATCTACTGAAAGTCCTGGCAGCTGCCAAAGCCATAAAACTGATATCTTGGTCTGGTTCTACATTATTTTGTGTGCAAGATTATTCTAAAGCAACGGCAGCTAGACACAAAGCATTCCTAGATATGAGACCAGATCTCCGTGCCATGGGAGCTAGGTACGGTCTTTTTCGCCCATGTATCTTTAAGGTCTTATACAACACAAGAGCATCATATGAGGACTGAATACCCCTGCAAAGTTTCATTAACTTGAATAAGCTTACTCTAATGGATTCTTCAAGACCTTTCTCTTCGCATATTACTTGACTTTCTTTCAATTTACATATGGTTTCCATTCTTCATCTTATCCATAAGTCTCAGTTAATGTCTAACTTTCAAATCTTATAGCTAATTGCTGCCTTTAGAATTCTGGTTAACTCCACTTGGCACTTGCAATCTTCATTTTTCGCTGATTGTCTTATATATTTAACAATGTTTATCTCATCTTTTTTTTTCTTTTTCTTTTTTACTTCGTTCTCATGGTCAAGATTACGACATGGTGTGTTCCTTCCTTATTCTGTTTTGACCCACACTTCATGTTTCGTCTGTTGCATGTGGTTTCACCCACCCTCGCATTTATGTCTCCCTTTGTAGGTATGTTAATTGTTGTCTTTTGTTTTGCCTTGAAGTCTCTTTCTATTTTCTATTTTGGTGTCTCATACATTTCTACTTTACTGTTTTCTCTTACACTTACATCTTCTTTTGTCATTACATTCTTAAATTTCTACCTCTTCATATTTCTTCATCACTCATTTGATATTTGCTTCTTTCTCTTTATTAGCATTTTAGATTCTCATTCTTGGCTTCAATTGCTTGTTTTCGCTATTCTTTCCTGTTGTGTGATGCAACGTCTTATGCATCACCTTTTTCTCTACATAGATTTTCTTCACTTTTGGTTTAATGATTTGGACTTGCATTTCATATTTTGTATTCAATACTGTATTTACAGCCTATGTCATTAAGATTGATTACATGGAATGTTAGGGGTTTAAACTCTCCCATCAAAAGACAGAGAGTCCTATCTCATTTGGCAAAATTAAATGCTGACATTGTATTCTTGCAGGAAACGCACCTCACGGACACCGAGTCCTTAAAACTAAAGAAGGGTTGGGTAGGAGAAGTCTTCTTTTCTCAGGGGGGTGGCAAACACAATGGGGTAGCGTCATTGTGCCGTAAGTCACTTCCAGTTACATTGGTATCACAGGACTTGGATACAGAGGGTAATATATGCATGTTAATATGTTACTTAAGGATGTTCCAGTTTCTTTCCTCAATGTCTATGCCCCTACCTCTGAAGAAACTTCATTTTGGCCTACATTTACAAAGCAAATATCCCACTGCATAGAAGATAATTTTATATATAGCTGGAGATTGTAATCAGATTTTCGATCCGTTCACAGACAGAAACTCTAAGTCCTCCTTTGTTCCTAACAAACCTCATAAAGCCTTCACTCACACTATTACTCAACATAAACTCCTTGACGCTTGGCGACTATGTAACCCAACCACTAGAGAATATTTGTTTTATTCTCCTACACATCAGACTCAGTCAAGAATTTATTAAATTTTTGTCTCTCACAATATCTAACAATCCCTCACTAATGCAGAAATTGGTCCCATTTTGTTATCAGATAATGCCCCTGTCTCAGTGTGCCTTGATATTTTGCCTAAACCTACCGGTTCGCAAAGATGGCGTTTTAATAACGCTCTTCTTTTAAATCCAGAGTTTACTGCTTCCTTTAATACCTTCTTTGATGAATATTTCATGATAAATAATATGGAGTCTTTACCCTTTTCAACTATTTGGGATGCTTTTAGGCTTTTGCAAGAGATTTCATCATTAATTTCATTGCCAAAAAACGAAGAATTGCACGTAAACATACCAGTAATTTGTTAAAAGACATCAAGAAACTGGAGCATTCTTATTATACTTACCACTCGAAGGAAACTTTAACAGAGCTTATAAATGCAAAATTGCAATTCAACAAAAAATCGACAGACAATGCCTCATTATATTTATTAAAATCAAGTGCAAAATTCTATGGAGGGAAAAATAAAGCTGGGAAAATACTGGCAAATTATTTAAAAGTTAGACAGAAAAAATTAAATATTGAGTCCATTTTTATAGAAAAATCTGTCTTAAAATTCAAGGATAATGAAATTTTAAACAAATTTTCTCTCTTCTACAAATCATTATATACATCTGAAACACAACCCACGGAACAAACCCTGTCTCTCTTTTTTCTCCAACATTCAGAAATCGCAACACGATCCTCCTGATCTGACCCCTTTAGAGTCAGATATAAGAACTCTTGATGGCTCTCCAACACCTTAAAAAGGACAAGGCACTAGGCCTGGATGGTTTCACTGTCGAATTTTACACACATGTTTATAAATTACAAATTACATTCTCTAATAAATTATTTTCACTCCTTGGAAAGATCCTCTGGCTCTTTCTCAGAAGCACACATCTGTCTTATTCCCAAAGAAGGTAAAGATCCTAAATACTGAAAAAAGTATAAACCCATATCCCTAGTCAATATTGATTATAAAATGTTTTCAAAGGCATTAGCTATACGTTTAGACTCCTTTTTACCAAACTTGCTGGGTAAAGAGCAAACTGGCAAAAAAGAAAAAGAAAGAGAAAACCCTGCCCCTGAGATAAGTATGGGTCCAACACAGGGATCCTATTTATACAAGGTAATCATCGCGTAGGAGTTGGAGCTGCACATACACAACACTAGTTTTTATGATTTCAAGATTTCATTTTATTTCGTTAAACAATTAGTTATTTTTTTGATATTTTGAAGGGGATAACAACACATCACATATATTTATACATTAGAAAAAAGCTTTCATAGGTCACATTAACGGCCCCACACATATCATACCTATCAACACTCAAAACCCATTCATTACATACAGCAAACATTCATACTCTCCACTATACAGTACATCAATGCCAGTTGGTTTGCAGGGGGGTGATTTTTGACTGAGGGGACACAAGTTCAAATTGGTCCAGATGTCACAGTCAGGTGGAATTTCATCCCTCCCTAGAATCATGCCGACGCGCGTTTCGATGTATGGTCCGAGGGGACCACACCTTCATCAGGGCAGAGAGGTACCAATGTGTGGGGGACACACCGCTGTGGATATAAAAATCAGACATATATATATACATATATACATTCATATGTTTATGTATGAATTCTCAACTCTGCCTTACATTGTTGTATTTTATAAATTATACATCTGATGTTATACTATACATATTGCATTTCTCTCTCATTGTGTAACTATGTATTTTTTAAGAAACAAAAGGGTTGTATGGCCTTGCTCCAGCTCCAAGCTTTTGTTCAGGAAATCAGATGGTCTCTTCTTGGTAGTCCTTAGGGGATCTACAACGCAAACAGAGTGCTCCAGCTAGCTCAGATAACCCTTGGGGTTAGCACACACTCAACACTCATTCTTCTCTTTTAAAAAAAAAAAAATTTTGCTCAAGCATGCATTTATGCTTTCATGCATTCGTAATGGGTGGTTTTTGAAGGACTCTAGTGATCTAGACAGGGAGTCCAGTGGTCAGCGTATATAGACACATCAGGTCATAACAAATCTCGCAGTCTCTCTATGTTGGTTCAGCTTTCCCCTATGTTGTCTTTCATTTACCTTGTTTCAATTCGCGGGGAGAGAGTATGGGTTCCTCCACTCGGGAATCGGGAACATCAGTACATCGCGAGGTAGGTACTCCAATGTGGGGTGTTTTTTTTACATGCACGTCGCGAACTGATGGAGAGATGAAAAACGACCATAAGTATAGTTTGCTAAATCAAACATATAAGATAGATAGTTCTCAGGGTCCCTCAGATGAATGTTTACGGCGACTTTTTTCATCTCTCTAGGGCATGTAACTATTTCCTCATGGTGTCAAGCAGGCCTCATACAGGCTAATAGACCAGGGCTTTATTTAATCTCTTACAGGTTCCTCACCAGTTCCTACTGTCTCTATAGTACACAGGGTAAAGCCCAACATTTATTTTACCTTTGCGTGATATACAGTTTCAGCCAGTCCGCTTTCCGGTGATCGCTCCGGGTTAGAGCTTGGTAGTGCACACCTTATTTCCTTCGTAGTCCCCAGGCAACTAAATTGGCAAAAAAACACGTAAGGTCAAGGCTCCATTTCTTTTAAAAGAGCAGGACGTTTTTCTGTGCAGTGCGAGGAAGTTTTTTTCGAGTTTTATCGAACAAGCGTAAAAGAAGTTCTCATTATCACGACTGATAGAACGGAGTCAGGGCGGTTTAGAAAAAACAGGAATGTCGTTATGTATGTCGTCCCGATTATATAATTGCACATTTCTACACAAGCGCGATTTGACTTACGGGTTCATTAGAGTTGGGGGGCCTCCCGGTCGATTCTCAGAAAGGGATACATCATCTCAGGCTATGGGGGCGGCTTCCCCGTCTGGATCGCAGAATAGGCGGCTTATTCAAGTTGATGGCACGGGTCTACCAGTGCCTACTGGGGGAGTGAAGATATAAGGTGCACATGCGTTAAAAAAGTTGCACGGGCTAGCAGCTTTAGACTAAGGATTCCGGTATTTGCAGCGTGCCGGATAATACAGCGAACTTACTTATTTCTCTCTGTCTCTAGATCCTGGAGCCCCGCGGCGGTTAAATGGTCATACGACCGTCCAGCGTTTAGAGGGGCCATACTGTGGACGCGGGTTGAAATATAGGGCGGGGGATGGTCTACCGTCAGTTTCCGCCGTCATTCTCAGACATAGATGACGGGCTATATTCGTGGCCATATTGGGAAAGGTTTCAGCTAAATGCTGTCATGAGAGGGTTCCAGAGGGGACTCGATCTGTTACCCTGAGGACTCTTATTCTTTAATAAAAAACATTGGAATTTGGAGTATTTATGATCTCAGAGAGATAATTTAAGTAGTCCCCTATCATGACGTGCTCGTTAAAAGACAATAGATTCAGGTTGGTTATAGATTTGGAACAAGGATGGTTTTAATCAGTGTGGTCCCGATGGTTAAGATTCTATGTAATGGCATTGTGCCATGGGCACTCCTCGTTTAGTCCGCAGTTAACTGAATTCAGAAAGAAGATCCAGAATACTTCTCTCTTTTTGCGGAGAGCAGTAGGGTCTATTCCAGGTTTGGCTTCAATTTTTTCCAATATAGACCACCTTAGGTCCTTTTGGCTGTGTTTCTTCTCCACCCAGTGGGATACAATGGGGGCCGTCATCTTCTTTAGCCTGATATTTGATTTGTGTTCGCCTATTCTTAGGCGACACTCGCGTCCGGTCTCTCCTACATAGGGGAGGTTGCACGGGCACAGAATAACATAAATTATGTTACTCGTGCGACAGTTGGTCAGCCTCTTATTGCGGGATATAGATATGGAACGGTGAACGGTGGTTATCTTATCCCCCACAATGGCGTGTGGGCATGCTTGGCAAGTGCCACATCGGTGATTTCCGAAGATGGGGTTCATGTTAGGGATGGCAGTTTGTAAAGCCTTCCCTTCTCAGGTAGTTTGCCCCTGACCAGAAAGTTTTTTAAGTTTCTGTTTCTTTCTAAGGCAAAAATAGGCCTGGGTAAGGGGGGTTTATCCTTCTCCAAATTCAGCAAATGCCAGCTGGAGTTGATAGCTTGGCGCAGTTTGTGATCCAGGTTTGAGTGGCGGGTAATGCATACCAGTTGGTCCTGGTTTTCTTTCTCTTTGTCTTGAAACATGCATTCCCTGTTGGTGTATTTGGCCCGTTTGAATGAATCTTTTACCAATTTGGCCGGATAGCCACGGTGGCGAAGTTTTTCTTTGAGGATGTCGGATTGCTGTAAAAAGTCTCCTATATCAGAACAGTTTCTCCTAATACGGAGAAACTGGCTGTAGGGTATGCTGTCTCGTTGGCACCGGGGGTGGAAACTTTCATATAGTAACAAAGTACTTCTTGCAGTGGGTTTAGTATATAGTGAAACCTGAAGTTTCCCTGCTTTGTGTTCCACCCAAATGTCCAAAAACTCAATCCGCTCATTGCTCGTGTGCATGGTGAACTGCAAATTGGGATCTGCCGCGTTTAGCCACAGGAGAAATTCGTTTAAGTTATCCTGGTTCCCCTTCCATATAAAGAAAACATCATCAATGAAACGAGACCAATGTGTCACGTTTTCATGGAAGGGGGCCATTTCATTATAGATGTTGATACGTTCAAATTCTCCTACATAGAGGCAGGCAATACTGGGGGCACAACTGGCCCCCATGCTGACTCCTTTTCTTTGTTTGAAAATGTTGTTGTTAAATTAAAAGTAGTTTTCATTAAGGACCACTTTCAAACATTGGAGAATAAATGTTGTTTGCGTGATATCGGGTTTGGATGTTAGGATCTTTTCGATGGCATTGTAGGCCCCTTCCTGCGGGATATTGGAATACAAGGATTCTACATCCAAGGTGACCAAAATTTCTCTATCATTTAGGTATCCAACACCTTCAATCTTGCCGATAAAGTGCTCCGTGTCCTTAATAAAGGATTCAAGTTCGCTTACCATTGGCTTGAGGAACCTGTCTAGGTATTTGGACAGTGGCTTGGTAGCCGCCCCGATGGTGGAGACGATGGGTCTCAGGGGGGGTGATTTATAGCGTTCTTGTGGGTTTTGGGGACCCCGTATATAATCGGTAAGCGAGTTTAGCTGGGGGTTAAATATTCTGCCTCTTGCTCACAAATGAGGCCTGTCTCAACAGCCTCATTGACCAGGACCAATATATGTTGTTTGAGAGTATTCTCAGGGTTGTGAGCAATCTGTATTTGTTAAGGGGCATTTTATAACAGATAACACACGACTATTGTTTAATGTTCTGTCTAAATCTATCCATCTAAAACAACCCCTTGCGGCAATTGCCCTGGATGCCAAAAAAGCATTTGATAGAGTAGAATGGACTTATTTGTTTTACGCCCTTAGATGGTTTGGATTTGGCCCTAAATTTATAACATTGGTTTCTCTTTTATACTCCAACCCACGTGCTACAGTTTGTGCTAATAGTTTGATTTCCTAATTTTTTGATCTGGGTAGAGGTGTACGTCAAAGTTGTCCTCTTTCTTCTTTTCCTTTTAATTTGGCCCTGGAACCTTTTCTTTCCAAATTACTTCAAAATCCAAGTTTACATGGTTTCCAAACTTTACAAACTCACATTAAACTTGCGGCCTAAGCCGACGATAATTTACTTTTCATGTCAAGGCCAGTCGACTCTATCCCTGCCTTCCTAGCAGAAGTACGTTCAATATTCTCTCATCGCTAGTTATACATTGAATAATGACAAGTGTGAGATTTTGCCCTTAACCAAATATACCTTTAAATCGGACTTTAGTGCTTCTAATTTTACTTGGAACCCCCAAAACATTAACTATTTAAACCTACACATTACCTCTTCACTCCCGGACACAGTTTCATTATGCATGAACAAATGCATACAAAAAAATTCGGATTTAACTTCTAAATGGCACCCTCTCTACTTATCCTGGTGGGGTCATTTAGATACCATAACAATGATGTTATCACCTATAATTATGCATAATATTTCCAATATACCAGTCCCTATATCCACTAAATGGTTCAAGAAGATTAACTCCATTCTCTCTTCCTTCTTATGGCAACACAAGAAACCTCGCATGTCACTTTTAAGATTATCAAACCCTAAAACAGAGGGCAGAGTTAACTTCCCCGACTTTCACATATACCACAAGGCTTTCCTTTTACACCAAGCTTCCCATTGGTTGCTTGACTCTACGGATAATGAACCTTTATGGACCTCAGTTGAACGTCATTTCTTGTTCCCCTTTTCCTTTTTAGAATATCTTTCCTTCTCACGTAAACCACAGTCCCTTTCTACCCCTATAATTAAATGAACCTCCAAACTTTTGGAGGTACCTCCTATTCCAACTCCTATCACTAGGGACTCATTTTTCCACTCAACAATCTGGCACAATAAGAACCTGCTCATTAAAAATAAACCCATTTATTGGAAAACGTGGAGACAAAGGGGTCTTCTTTGTATATATCAACTGTTATCACAATCAAACTTCTTATCCTTTGCTTCACTTAGTAAATCATTCCATTTACCTAACTCATTTAACCATAAATATACTCTCCTCAAGAAGACAGTGATGGATACTTATTCTAAATTACCCACTACCCAGATTCCCCCTATAGGTTCGGACACTTCCTCACAAACTTACACTTTTCTACAAACCTCTCAGAGAGCCTCTATTTTATACCATTATCTGTATGACATCAACACAGTTAAACAGAAGTCAAAAACAGAGATAGTCCTGGGAATACGATTTTGGAATCTCATGGCCAATGTCATTATGGATGAATCTTTGGAACAAAATTCGTAAATCTTCGAGAGCAGCCAATACAACGCAAACATTGTTCTTCATCTATAATCGACTCTTACATACACCGAAAGCTTTAAGTAAAAAATTCACGACTGTCCCGGATGCCTGATGGATATGCTCCACTCTAAACGCTGATTTCTTTCATATGTTATTTTCATGCCCACATATCCGTGTTTTCTGGGAACAAGTTTGGACCCAATTTAATCTAATTTTTGCAACTAAGTTTCCTTTCTCTTTAGTTCATGTTTTTCTGGGCAGTATATCATCCAATTGGGATAATGTTATACTCAATACCAGAATTATTGATTTATTACTAGTGATTGCTTTTCAACAAATTACCACAAATTGGAAAGACTTTACAAACATTTCTTACAAGGCTTGGTGGTACACGATATGCCATATTCATAGGCTGGACACTTCCTTTGTATTTCTTACACAACTGGCGACAAAATGCTTAGATTTATGGTCACCTGTTACAATGTATATTGAAGCCAGTGCCAAACGATGCTCCCAACTCCAGCCATCTCAGCAAGGAGTTCTTAAACCACCTTGAATCCCCTAACTATTCCGAGTTCTTATATATTATACTGTTATTCCCATGTCGCACTTTTAGTTTTGTTCTTCTTTTAGTAATAAGTCCGAATTTTTGTATAACATTATTACAGCTTATTTGTATTGTGATGACATGACCTTGACAATGTATACCTAGTATTTGACACCCCTTGCCTTACAATAAAATTTTCTTGAACTTAAAAATGTTTTTTTATTTAAAATATGCTGATTTTCCGGTGTTCTAATTTGTTTTCATGATTATGTTTCTATAGTTTTAATGTGTAGGTGATATTTGTTATTTATTTGTTTAACCTCTTGGATGCTATGGGAATTCCCCTGCTGTGCTGGGATTTCGTGATCCTCATAGGTTCATGACGAGCTGGGCTCGTCATGAGCGTGCGAGGAGGCTACTGCATGACGAGCCCAGCTCGTCATGAGCGTGGAAGGGGTTAAAATATATTTGTGGGTTTCTGTAATATTTTTGTGAGTAATAATTTTGTGTTTACTGTTAAAGTATAGGGTTGAAATATTTATGTTGTTGATATTTTTTCTTGGGTGATATTTGTGGATGTTGATATTGTATTTCTCAATAAAGTGTCATGCAGCCCACACTGGATTCTATCCCTAGATTTTGTTCATTGTTTGATACAAAGTTAGTGCACTTCAGATGTAGGTCTCCCAAAGAAGCTTTAGAGCACAATATTCTCACACAGAACATTACTAGGCCAGTGTTGAGGTTGTTAGAGGTATAGTGTTCTTGGAGTTGCCATTATGGCTGCCCCAGTGCCTTACAAAAGTTATTCTGCCTCTGACAACCTTCTTTGTGGACAGTACCTTGACATAGTCATGTGGTAGCAGTGCTCTGCTGTACACGACCAGCTGGACAGTGTGCCAGTTCCACTCAAATGCCCATTTGCACACCAAGAGCAGAGTGGCTGACTGAGCCTTTCTGACATCTGTGGCAACCTCTGGTGCCAAAGTAAGGCACAGGCATGCGTCTTCCAATTGAAGATACAGGGCGGTGCAAACCGAGACGTTCAGAAAGCACGCTAATTTGCACTTGATGCAGCAATCAAAAGCACCAGGTCAACACAGGCACTTCACGTTCTTCTGATGAAACTACTGAGTACAGAGATGATATTTAGAGAGTCACCTTTTTCCTGAGGCAAGCCGCAGAAGGACCAGCGGACAATGCCTCACCACACAGCGTGCCAGTGCAGATCCTTCCCTGGGCAATAGGGAACTGCTGCTCTGCTCCTCCTGCCTAGCTAATTCAGCCATTCTCTTTTAGTCAGCCTTTCTTTTATGTCTGGAGTCCTTGAGTACCCCTCTCAAGTAGTTGGCAGGTGTCTATCTTCAGGCGAATAAACGCTGACTGCTCACTTTATCGTGATTCAAGCTATCCAGGTTTCTGGTCTTGAACTTGGAAAAGCGAGTTGGCTGTCAGTGACCCCATTGCTACAACCTAAAGGGCTTTCTGAGTCTCAATTCATTTAATAATATTATCATGAAGGTGAGTTGGAACTGGGTGTTACCTGTCAGGGGCGACCCATAAGAAAGGCACAAATGGGGATAAGGCTCTTGCAAAAGAAAGGATCAGAAAGGGGGAAAGACTGTCCCAGCACTTCAAAGAGACACTCTGGCTACTATCCTTTACAACCTAGAACCTGGCCTGCTGAATGGGTCTGAGTATTGGGAGAAGCCCGGCAATTCCCATTGCTGTCTGGCAAGGTCTTTTCAATCTACATCTAATGTATCACTCATAAAGGAAAGCAACATGGATTTTTTTGTTATCACAGTCCTGCACAGCACAACAGCTCCACACACATAGCAACCATGCCCCACATGGATGGAGTGAAGGACATACATGCAGGTGACTGACAGACTTATTTAAAACAGGAAAGGTAGGCAACCCCCCCCCCTAAGAGGACAGGTAAAAATACCTGTCCTGCCACTAAATCTTTTGCTGTATTCAGTCAGATCACCTTAATCCATTGAGCTAACGGTAGTCATACTGAATAACACACTTTCCCGTCATACCTATATTAAAGTATATATTTAGTCATCTTTGATACTGGGGTAGGTTATAAAGCTAATTGAAGCAAATATAACTGCACTTTTAGTTTTGTATACACTCGCTTGAATGTACCTAAAACATTATGCGCCTGAATCACAAAGGCAAACTTATACTTGTTTGTAAGGTTACATTGTTTTTGTATTCACAAATTACGATTTAATAGTAAGTTCATGACTCCAGAGACTCTGCAGTCTGGTGGAGAATTCTGCACATTAAAAGATGGAAAAGGCCTATCTTTTCATGTACAGAATTTTCCACCCTTTTTGCAGAGTCTCAGCAGTCATAAACTTACTATTAAATAGTTGTTTGTGAATACAAAAAAATATAAACTTACACAAAAGTGTACGTTTAACCTTATGAATCAGGCCCTATATATAGTGGTCCTCAAAGTACGCTTGTCCTCACAGAGATGGTGTTTGTCAGCAAGCATGCCGAGTTATAATTCACTTGTCACAGCAAAATGCTGATAAAATATTACACTTTCTACTAACACATATGCCATCTTTTCTGTGTGCACCAATATAGTGGAGTATTAATATAATGCCTCTTGCAATAAACCTGACCTCCACCAGTGCTTCATTTGTAAAAGAATGAGTAAAAGAATGAGTGCTGGTTCTCAAAGCTCCTCTACAGTGGTGCTACTAAAATGGGCACGCCAAATATAAACGCTGCCTAGTACTGAAATCACCACATGCCTCTTTAATCCACTATCAGACACTGCTGACCCTTCATCTCATTCTTGTCGGTCCCTGCTTTATCCCTCTGCACCGTTTTTTCTGTTTTTCTCTTCATCCATGTTTTCACTTTTTTGTGTTTTTCCTTCTCTTGCTTGCAGTCAATATCTGTTTGGGGAAAACAAGTGCTGATCCCCAAAAATGAGAGCTGGTGGGCCCCACCGGCAACCACCGCCTCAAATTGAGAACTGAGCTCTACTATGTTCATGTTTGAGATTTGGCCTTAGAGCGCATCAACTTGACAGCAATGGCCCTCACCTCAATGAACACATTAATGTGACATCACAGCTGGTGCACCCAGTGTATCTTTCCGAGTATAACCCTATGAATAGAATCCCATGTAACATTATGTTCCTTAATTTGTGTGCCTCTTCTGTTTAGAATATTTGTTTGCATTCCACAAATGTTACAACCCAAACTGTGAATAGCTATGGGCCAGTTTTCATTCTGCACTAGGAGGTACAATTGTTGTAGCTAATAAATACCATCCATGAACATGTTGGCAAGTAAATTAACATGACCTTTGGTTTGCTAATAGTATCTATTACAAATTTGGGTCATTCAGTGAGCTGAGTGTGGCAGCGGCGGCTTCTCCGCCACAGTGGAGGAGCGTCACCCCACCCAGCAGTTTCAACACTTTAAACATAAAACGATAATAAAAGTGTTTAATATCATTTTATTTTTCTTACAACAGCTGAGGCTTGGGGATGAGGCTATAATGCAGGGGGAGTGGTTGGTAGGGGCAGCTCATCCAGAGCCCAGTGACCATGTCAGATACGGTGATGAAGGTCCCAGCCTTTGGCTCTCCCTCCTCAATGCAAAGAAGGTAGTCCCTCTAACCAAGGTTCCCCCTCTCAGTCCCGAATGCAGGGCAAACACCAGCCATTGTTCAGAGTTTGCCTCAAGTTGAGCCAACTGCCGATGCTTGTGTACGGTGACCACAGCCATGACAGTAAACAATACGGCCATGGGCTGACTGTCCTCCCTCGTCCACAACAAAACACTTAGCACAAAATGGAAATAGACAAAATGCAGGAAGAGAACATGCCACTGCTTAATTCAACACTGATAGAACATAACGTTGCTCTTTATTTAGTAGGGGTGCATTATAATAATGGTTAGTCTGCATCCACGTATAATCTATTGTTGTATTAACATTAAAGTATTAGAACGTGAATTGTAAAAACATGTAAGCGAAGTGCGAGATATCTTCTTCATGTAATCAAATAATTAAAGTAGTAAATGTACGTGTTTAGGAAACTTTTTAATTTAAAGGCTCATATAGTGTGTTTATATTAACGGTTCATACATGTTTGTATTTTAGTGAGCACTGTTCTTATGTCAGCTGAACTTGATAGGCCTAACTTTCTTTTCTCCCTGTTTGCTTCAAGTGAAACTTTTAATTATAGTTTATGTGACTGTGGAGTATTTTTCCTTCTCACATCTCTGTTGCAGGTGCAAGAATTCGTTCTTGTTAGTTAGAATAACATCTTTGTTTCAGGAGTTAGCCAGACATAGGGAGGAGAGGATGCCTTTGAAAAAGCACAGATGATAACAAAGGAGGATGCCTTTCATGTCTGGAAAGGCCTGGGGACCAAGGTCATCGAGTAAGAACCTGAACATACTATTGCTTCATAAAAAGTTACCTATAAGGCGATGTTCAACTGGATGAAATGGTCATGTGATGTATTTGTGGGTGGGATTTTTGCCTTTTGTATTAAGGATAGGGACAGAGCCCGGGGGAAAATCTTCTGTCTTACCCGGAGAGGGGAGAGCATCTTAGAACGAGCTCTGTAGTTTTAAGCTATAACGCGTGTGTTTACTTCTTAAGAAGTCTTCACGTGCTGACACCTTTCTGGGGCTTTCCTGAGAAATGTTAAGTAGGGATGCCATGAGGTAGTGTAGGGACAGAAAGTGTTGTGTCTATTATCCATTAATGAAGAAGACCCTGGATGTGCTTTCGATGATCAGTTGCATCCTAATTTTTGAATTTGCTATTCTGTGCATGTTGCACCGCTTAAATATTATTTGTAGATTCGGTTTTGTGTTCGTGCCCACGTATCTTTACACTCTCATTTTGAGGTGTTCATATGTTCAACTATTTCTGGCATTTCGGGCAATTAAAAAGGTAGGCCCTAGTTACGGGGCGGTCGGTCTGACTGTTGACCGCCATCGCATTTGGCAGATGAGCGTCTGACAATGAGTTGGTGGTCCCACTTGCCCTGTTTTCTACTGCGGCTCGTGCTGCTACCCATGAAGAGGGCTGCTGCACAAGCCGCAGTAAAAAAAGGCGCTTTGTGCACATCCATGCACCTTGTGCCAGGCACCAAGTGGTGCCTGGCACACTGTGCATGATGTGTGTGGGGACACTACATGTGCACGCGGGGCCACTTAACAGTGACCCAGGGGGGCCCAGCTTGGGGCCCCCAATGGTCATTTTCATCTGCCTTTTCATGGGCAGTCAAAAAATGACATCCTAATCCCTACGGCGATGCATGTGCAGGCACCATCTCCATTGTAGGGTTAGGATTGCAACCCCAACGGAACCTTGGATCCTGTCGAAGGTGGTCGTCTTCCCCCCGACCTCTGCTGTCAAATTGGTTGCATGAAAACGCAGTGGTCGGACTGATGCCCTCGATGTCGGGCAGACCACCATCGAGGGACTGTCAGTGGCTGTCCGCCCGACATTGAAATGAGGCCCTTAATTTTGATAATGTAAAGTTTATCCAGTTTTGCCTTTAAATATCATTGAAGCATTCAAAAGAGTCAGAATAGGTTTACTATTGCTAAGTGCTAAAATTGATGGTGAAATAGCTTGGCTGCTGTAAATTTGAAAGTATTATTCCAGTGTACGTGTAATTAGCCTAGTTTTTTCTGCTTTTAGCTAGGTGAACTTCCCAAGTAAGATTCTTATCAATTGCTACACCTAAATATTTATAATGTTCTAATTCTTCTAAGAGATTACCTGCAAGTGTAAGACCCAAAGAAACTCTATTGCACCCAAAGAACATTATGTTTTATCACAATTAAACTAACAGATCATTTAGGTTGTTAAACTCACATAGCTTTGTCAGTTGGAGTTGAAGCGCTTTTGGTTTTAATGAAAAGAGGACAATGTCATCTCCATATGCAAAGTAACTAATGGGCTTTTGCCTGGTTTAGGGCACGGCCATTTGGGTGATATAAAAACAAGGCTAGGTCTGCCATATATAAAGAGAATGACAGTGGCGTTAAGACACCCCCTGTTTTATACTGTTGGAGGTCCATAATCTCGGCGACAAGACTCCCCTTGCAAGGTTTGTTTTCATCCCGGTGTTATGGTGCAATGCCATTAAAAAATATAGCAAAGTTTGATCATTGCCCCTATTAACTAATTTCCCCCACAATGTGTCCCTGTTAACTTTGTCTAAAGGCTGTGAGTGGTCAATATAACATACATATCATGAAAAGTGCCTTTCAGTGTCTTGTTGACTAACAATTTAAAAGCTGTGATTTTGTCACTAACTGTGCAGCCTGGTCTGATGCCTGTTTGATTAATAGGAATGTGCTTGTTGTCAAATGGCCAATGATTCAGGTAGAATAATAATACATTTGCAAAAAACTTCTCTTCTGAGTCAAGTAGGTTGATAAGAGGATAATTCTTAGGAACCTCTTTCTGACCTTTTTTGTAGAATGGGTGGATTAATGCGCCTTGCACTAAGTAAACCCGTTTAGCACTTGGTCATCAAGGTAGGACAGCAGAATGGCCCATGGCTTACTCAGTTTGGGCCTGTGAAGGTTAAAGAATCAGGACTCAGGACAACAACAATAGTTAGCAATACATCGATTTTCAGCCTCAGCTTTAGATTTAAAAAGAAAAATATTTTACTTCAGGTATAATTAAAAAATAGACATATAATAGCCTGACTGAGGAATTGACACATTGTTTTGGTGCAAGCAAAGTCTGTAGCTAAAAACAATTGTTATTCCCCACTGGAATTCTCCTTGCCTGTAGTTATCCGGTCTCACATTTCACAATTTCTTTGTGCTTGATCCACAAGCTGCATTGGGACACTGTGGGATTCTTACTCTGTGGAACAGGCTCTACTTATGGACAGGCCTAGCATCGTCCATGTTAATATTCCCTCTTAGAAGTATCCTTTCCCAGATGTCTTCCTGCTATAAATGTTCACAGTTCTAGTCAACTATTTGGGTCTTGGTTTAGTGTCTCACCCTTTAGTACCTGGCCACATCACAGGGGGTTTCAGTTGGGTACTTTTCAGCGGAGTCCTCTGGTCAGAACGGTAGGCATGTAGGTCACTTAAGGTTGTTGTGGCACCCAGCACTGGGAGTAGAAAGCGAGTGGTAGCATCTGTGGCTCTTTTCAGAGGTCAGTAATGTTGTTCTCACTCCTGAAGGCTCCAGAGGGGGGAATCTTTGGTGTGCAGTTTCCAGAGTGGCCATGCATGCCTGATAAGCCCAATGGATAGGAAGGTCCACACCTACAAGTCAGTATTCCAACTCAGATTCAAGTGGGACGTTTTATGGAAGTCCAGTGTTTTTTCACTATATGCCCATGCATGACTATCTGTGGGCTGCATTGGTGAATGAGCTCTCAGATACAAAAGTAGCTGATCCGACTGTGCCCACAGTCATGATTAAAACTCCATCACAGTTACTTAGTTTTCTCCTGTACTGCAGGAAATGGAACAATGCAGTCGCAGATTGTTGGAATTAGTTCTCTTTGCAGGGTCACCCCTACATGTTTTGTCTTCTCCCCTGCTGTTTTGCTGAATTTGTTTTTGTTGACCTTATAACTCTGTGCACTTTACCACTGCTAACCAGTGCTAAAGTGTTTGTGCTCACTCCCTAAAACATAGCAAAATTGGCTTACACCCAAATAACACATTTAATGTGCTTGTTAGACCCTTGTAAAGTAGAACTACATGTACCCACGGCCTGTAACTGAAATACTACTAGTTGGCCTGCAGCACGTACTGTGCCATCCACCTATGTAGCCTTTTTAAACATATCTCAGTTCTGCTATTGTAGCCTGTATGCAGTTTTAGATTGCAAATTCGACTTGGCAAAATAAATCTTTTGGCAAGGTCTAAAACTACCTTTTTAATGCACCGCACGGTACAATATCATGCTTTCTGGATCCAAAGGGAGTGGTGAAATTTTGGCAAACTTCACCAACTATCTGGTTCCAATACAGCCGTACAAGATATAATTATGATGGTTATTAGTAAAGGGGGAGAGAAAAGAGAGGCACTGGACATCATCTCTCTGAGTTATCACTCTGCTAGGAGCTGATATTGTTGTTGCTGGAGGCTTAGGTCTACTGAGTGATAGTGATCGGAAAAGATGGAATTGATATCTGTAACACCTTATATTTGAATAGAAACCTCTCACACTTGCTATCAGAGCTCCAGAAATGTTTTAAGCCTCCCATGTTCTTGGACATTGGTGGAACTCTTGACATTCCTGGAACTCAAAAATAAATAATATTTATGTAACTGATAGTACTTGAATAGTGACTCATCTTCCCTTCTCTGATAAAAGTAATTACATTCTGTTTTTGTGAGTACACTCTCTGATTTTGATAAACATTAAAGGTTGGTTCTTTAATGGTAGTATAAACAAACATTTATCTGGACTACATTGTTCACACTAATATCAATTAATTATTTCTCTAAAAATATCCACTAAATTAAATGCAAACTTGCATAGTGTAATATATCACCAGTTTTTAAAGGTAAAGAGGATACTGAACATTTCTCAAGCACATGGAGGGGCTAGTCACAAAGGTAACTCACACTTTACACATGTAAGTTTACTCTTACACATTGAGCAACATTACTACTTTTGGCTAATCAGCATTTACAAGTGCAAAGTTGTTCAAAATTGTAAGCTTACATGTCTCCACCCCGTGGAACAGGGGGTGGAACCAAATTTATGAGCATAAGTTACTACAGCCAAAAAGGTGCAGAAGTAAGTCCAGCACCACACATGGCAAACTCCTAATACTGCAACACTCCACCATAGAAAATAGCGGAGGAATGAACTTAAAATTGAACATCATAGAAAGTAATGTTAACTGAAATTAAATTATTTAAAAAATATATACATAATGTTTCATTTAATGCTAAACATATTTAAAAAAATAAAACATTCTTTTTATTTTAACTTATTTTAATACTCTTTTAATTTAAAAAATCAATGTAATATTTATTTCCATTCACCTATAATTAAATTACTTTTAATTCATTTTATATCTCTCTTTTAATAAGTATTAATATATAAAAATATATATGTTTACCTTAGATGGGATCTATTTATAATTCGCATTTCAGAAAAATGATTTTAATTTCACTTAATATATTCTAAATATTACATTTTAAATTTCAATCAAGTTAATAATGTTGTACTGTTTGTATTCTGTTTGAAATTTTAAATGAATATATATATATATATAATGTACATTAATATTTAACATAAAAATATTTGTACTATTTTCTTCTTTAATAAATGTCTTTATTTTACCTATACTTTGCTGTAGGGAGATCTCCGCCACAGTCTCTACTGCCATTCTTTTACATGGCAGGGTGTTGCAGTACCAGAGTTTGGCCTTTCGAGGTGCTGGACTTACTCCAATTCTGAGCTAGAGTATATTTACAAATATTTTGGGTTCTTTTTGGTTGTAGTAAATTTAGAAATGGAGTTTGTGAGTAGGAATGGGCTTACTCTTTCATGTGTATATGTATGTACCTCCTTATGTCCCGCTATCCGTTAACCCCTCCTTAATCCTCATTTATCTCTCCCCTTTAGTAACAGGTATTCCCCTTTTTTCAGCCACTTCCTTGGTTCCTATGATAATTTACTAATCGACCTCGATGTTGTTAAGAAAGCATTCCGACCAATTTGATTCCGGAATGCTTTCCGAACAACTCGGTTCGAGGGAGTCCGACTGAGAGATTTTGATGCATCCGGATGCTTCTGAATAGGATTCGGTCCTACTCCAATTGACTTCAATGGGTGCCTGTGTTCTGAACGAGAACACAGGCACCCATTAAAAAAATGGGTGGTTGGGGAAAACCTTGCACCCGATTTGGAAGGCCCCAGGTAAAGGGGGGCCTGCTACTGGCCCCCAAAGTCAGATTTCAACAGCCGATTTGTTTCGGAATAACCGATTCTGAAAGACTGTTTGAATCTGACATTCTAATCGCTCGGCTGGAAACACGCTCCGTAAACCGCTACGATTCAGATCCGACCGACTTGGTAACTCCTAATACTTTTTAAAACAGAGCCGGACAGTTTGAATGTTTCGGATTCAGACAAATTGAATGCAGTTTGAAGCCTTTCCTAACAACATCATAATTGCCCCCAATGGGAAAGCATTCAGACCGATTTGGTTCAGGAATGGTATCGAACAACTCGGATTGAGGGAGTCCGACCGAGTGATTTTTATGCATCCGGATGCTTCTGAGTACGATTCCTTCCTTTGACTTCAAAGGGAGCCTGAGTTCCGAATAAGAACACAGGCTCCCATTGCAAAAATGGGTGGTTAGGGAAAACCTTGCACCCTGTGGCGGGCACACCATGGGGCCTGCCACACTGCATGGTTGAAAAGGGGGTCCTAAGGGAACCCACACGGGCCCGATTCGGAAGGCCCCAGGTGAAGGGGGGCCTGCTACAAGCCTCCCAAAGTCAATTAGTTTCGGAACAACCGATTTGGAAATGCTGTCCGAATGTGACATCCTAATCGCTCGGTGGGAACCAAGCTCCATAGACCGATACGATTCGGATCTGACTGACTCGGTTACTCCCAATACCTTTCTGAACCAAGTCGGACAGTTCAAACGCTTCTCAGCCATCGTAATCGCTTGTTTGGAAACATGTCCAAGTTGGTCCAAAAGGTGGGTTTCGAATAGAATTCGGACTAATGGAATGCATTTTGGAACCTTTTCTAACGACATCGGAATTGACCCCTAAGTTGTAAATGTATGTGTAAGGATATCCCGATGGAAAAGATCAAAGATGTGGAGGTGGAGATTTATACTTGCAGGGTGCTGAAATGCATTTTGTAGAAAGTAGCTCTACTGTAGTACTACTGTAAGTACAACAAGCTACTTTGTGAATCAGGCCCGGAGTATACAGAAGTGTACCAAAAAACTTGAAATAATCCTCCTTCAAGGTTCTCTCAGAAACAATCCTTTAAACTATACAAGTTAGTTTCCATAAGATAATTAAATTCCTTAGAATATAACTCTGTATTTAGCTTTGGTTTCCAACATGCTTATGAAATGAAAACAGCTTTGGCAACAACGTTTTGGCTGCTGCAGCAAAGTATCTCAACTGCACAGCAAGAAAGCTGTGGACCATGAGAACGCTTATAGTCAATATCTTCAAAATCACCACTGCCATTTTCAAACATTATGAGAGTTCTATGGCTTCATCAGAAATGTATTTTTCAGTGTTGAATTCAGGTGTTCTTGCGTAGTGCAAAGCCTTTCACCAGTCAACACCAATTTTCTGAGTGCACCACCACCCTTTTCTTCCACAGGCTGAGTGTAAGACTTGTGAGTTATGAGTATCGCCCTCACTTCCCGTCAGACCCATGAAAGGTATGTTTGTACCACAGGCCATGAGATTCCTAAACAACTGCTTCACTTCTTCAGACAACTGTGCTGTGGATCTCTTTCTGAGGCAGATTCTAGAGGGCCTCCTCCAATCTAACTCAGTTATAGCTTCTCTCTAGTGTTCTTGCAAGCACTTCTAACAGGATTGGTGCAGGACTTTTTTTCTGCAACCCATTATGAAGAAACAAAAATCCTACCTTAAGGACACTTCACATGCAATATCAGTTTTTTAGGGTAGAGGCTTCAATAGGGTGACCCAGGTTCTGGTCACCCTCGACATTGAAGCACTCTACACAAACATTCCCCAAAATGATACCATCAAGGTTATATCCTCAATCTTAGAGACAGAAGACCTGAAAGGAGGCAATAGCAACTTCATTATGTCATGCATTTATCTCATCCTAAAAAAGAACTATTTTCTCTTCAGGGATGACCTGTTCCTGCAGATCAAGGGGACCAGCATGGGGGCCACTTGTGCCCCCAGTCTGGCCTGCTTGTATGTGGGCAACTTCGAATTAAAACACATCTTTAATGAGGCCGCACCCTTTTTTGAGAACATTTCCTGCTGCCACCGCTACATAGATGATATCATCTTCATCTGGAGCGGTGCTAGCGAGGAATTACAATGTTTTCTTGAATGGTTGAATCTGGGCGACCCGAATCTAAAATTTACAGGACACCAAGGTAATTCTAGAGTAGAATTCCTGGATATAGTGATTAAGGATGAAGAAGGCACCTTAAAAGTTGAATTGTTCACCAAGCCAACTGACAAAAACACACTCCTACATTACTCCAACAATCACCCGAAGGCACAGAGAGACAACGTGCCTTTCGGAGAATTTCTAAGACTTAGAAGAAATTCCTCGAGTCTGGAAGATTTCTATAAACACTCAGAGAACACCAGAAGAAGACTGAAGGAGAGAGGCTACCCCCACAAATTAATTAAACATTCCTTTAAGCGAGCTCGGTTCTATGACCGGGACAGCCTCCTTGATCAGAATAAAACCCGGACTAAAAATAATCTCGATAAGATAGTCTTTGTGACACAATTCTCTCAGGCTAGTAATCAGATCAAAAACATTATTAACAGAAATTGGCGCATTCTCAATTTCAATAGTGATAATCAACTTAATAAACCCCTGTTCTCCTTCCGAAGAAATAATACTCTACGTAATAGTTTAGTACACACCTATAAACCACCAGGAGAATCACAACAAACAATAACTGGCGGACTGGCTACAGGTAATTATAAGTGCGGAACCTGCTCCATTTGTCCACATTGTATCGTAGGAACCACCTTTGATCATAATGGAAAATCTTTGACTGCAAAAACATTTAACAACTGCAGAAGCCAAAATGTTGTCTACCTGCTGATTTGCCCATGTAACCTTGGTTATGTGGGCGAGACCAGCAGAGAACTCAGAGTCAGAGTCCTTGAACATAAATCAGCCATCCGCACCAACAAAGCAAATGCTCCCCTCACGGAACATTTCAGACAGCACAACCACTCTTGTGATGACGTGCGATGGTTCATTTTGGAGAAAATTAGAACCACCAGACGAGGAGGGGACATAGATAAATTGAGAAAAATGAGAGAACAATGATATTTCTGCCATCTGAATACCATTGACAAAGGGCTAACCACCAGGGAAGAATGGACCAAATGCATTTAGAACTTCTTCTGCAATTACTCTGCAATGGGTCCGGCTAAACTATTACTTGAAACAGTCTTGGTATATGACTGAGTACATTCGGCTTATCTGTCTACTATAGTTGGAACTACATTAAAAACCATGATGTATAGTTTTTTTCCCCCCTTAGGAATAGGCTTATTTAACACACATAAAGATCTCCCCTTTAAAGTTAACCCCTTAGCGAACTTAAGACAGGGTTGCACACTGAACTCTGCATATCGATCCTAACTGGTGCCATAGGTACCCACCATGATTATGACCGAACTCGAAAGATCTTTTGGTCAATCGATCGATCCTTTTTGCCTCAAATCTGAGCCTAAATGGATTTGGTTAGATCTCATAAACAAAGTGCTGCGTAAACATACTAGGGACAACCTGCAACTAATACATATACTAGGTAAACAAATAATGTTAGTTTATGGCCAATTTGGAATCTCATAATCGACACTAAACAAATGAAAAGAATAAATAATGATACTTCATATTAGGAAATGGAAAGTGATTTCCATGACCCCACACAGCCACCTTAGGCTTAGAACCAATGGAAAATAAAAAATAAAAACCTTGTATTTTTAAAGCAAAATGTTAGGGCCAGCTATTAGCATAGAATTTGTCTGTTCATGATAATATCTCAGTGTGGACAACATGGGGCCATCTAAGTATTACACACAACATAACATGAGGCAAATAAACGCGGTTCAAGCTCAAGCTCAAGCCATAATCACTGCGAAAAAAGCACAGAATACTAACACAAAAAAGAGGAAATATTCACGCTACGATATGGATGACGAGTCCCTACTACTATACGTAGCCACCAGTCCCCTCAACCAATAAGAGGAAGCAATTTCGAGCCGAATTATGCAAACTCGAGGACTTGTAACCTAAAGCTCTCATTGGCCAATAACTGAACCAATGAACAGCTAACTTAGATGTCTTAAACATGGCGTCTCACGTTTCGGATTGTAATGAATGTTTGTGACCAGAGAAGCGTGCAGCCGCCAGCAGACGTAGAGGTAAGCGTTCAAACTAGATGTCAACCAGGCATATTTAAACTTCCAACATATAATCCTTGCGGGTGCCCATTTAACGCCTCACTTCCCTATTTGCTTCTTGTCTCGTTTCTGACAGGGAACGAAGACTCACGTTCCTGGGGCATGACTTAGGCGCCTCTGGTCCCACACAACGCGTTTGAATTTTAAGCGCTGTGTACTTAGAAAGTCTGGCATCATACCGCTATTGAATTGAACAGGTATGGCGACCCCGCATCTCAATATAGAATTAATCTAGCAACAATCAGAAACAATAATAAGCACCAACCAAAGAAAACATAAAGTAACTAGCACCATACCATGGCTCTCTTTTGCAGATAGTTTTATCAGTAAGGCAGAAATAGAAGCTACGACAGAAAGGATAGAAGGAACCATATGCGACACTGAACCTGACTCATACTGGTTGTAAACTTTGACCAATCCCAGGATAAGGTAAAATTCAAACATGACACGTATAATTTAAGTATCAAAATAGGATATGTTAGCCACAATACAGGAACTAGGTGATTAACCCTCGATCCCTTTTTTCCATCTGGTTTACTGCTATGTATGTTTCCCCACTAGGACCTTTATAGGCCAAGCATGAAAATAGATCACAAGCAAATGCGTGCTTAGCAATAACGTTATTGCATAGAACGACCGCACAACTACTATAGTCCGGTCCTCCATACCCAAGAGGTAATTCTATATATCTACGTTTTTCATCTACATGAAGGTTATTCCTCTGCATCAATGTTAATCCTTCATCAATTAAATATGCAGGTAGATAGACTATATCGTAAATGAGTATCCTATGTATTTAGCAAATGGTTGCCTTAGATACAAATATTAAAACAGACTAGATATATCCTGCCTTTTATTATGTTATGACATAACGGCCCTTATGTATCCTGTAAGATTCTGCTTCTCACACAAAAGCTATAAACGATTAGACACATCTTGTCTTTCATGATGTAATGAGAGTTAGCCACTAAAGACTAATACATAGCGTGTGTAAATCAATGTGAACGATAGACCTCATGCTATAGCCCGCTTTAGTTTTGAATGCCATAATGTACCAATCAGGCCCAGCCTATTATGATGTTATTAAACTTGCTTAGTCTTTCATGATGTGATGAAACTATGCATTTAGAGACGTATAGACGTATAGATAACACCTGTATAATAGAATCTTTGTTAAAATGTAAATAGGATAACTTCAACAACTAGCCAATGGTCAAAATACTAATTGCACTATGTATCCATTTTTTAGGAACGTATATATCTATCCTACGACAGAAATTGAATCTTTGTCTTGAGAAAGGTGGATAAAATTTCAACAACCACCGAAATGCGTCGACGCCCCAGTAAAGTGTGATTCTTGGTTCAAACACTGATGTTGACACATTATGATCTTAGAGTGCATAACATCAGTGCCCTAAAAAGAATATTAGAACACACACTTTGTATTGTACATACTGTAGGTCTTACTGTTTTTTCTGTCTGTTCTTAGCAATATTGCTGGTCAATATTGAATGTGGGATTGCTATTTTATTGTTATCATTATTTTAACCTGTGTTAAGCAGTTCACTTGGTTTCTGCTTTTTTAATTTTACTGTATACAATAAATCTTGTCAAGTATTTTTCCTCTATATTTCCTGGTAATAGTTATTGCTTTCTCCATTTATGGTGTTTATGTACATGACCTTGCTCAAGGGAATCGTTATTTTTTGGCAGGACTTTCAAACCCTTTCCTTACTTGAGAAGAGGTCTAGGTGTCCTGAAATTCAAAAATATTCAGAATCCATTTCTGTAAACTGCCTAGCGCCTGTCCGTGAAATTCCTGGAATACAGACCTATGGATGCCATCTGAAATGTATATTGGTCTAGCAAACTAAAATGTGGACCGCAGAGCCCCTTTCTGTTGGGTGTCAGAGAGAGTCAGTTTCACCTCACACTAGCTACTCAGCCACAATCACCTTTGTTCTGCAGATTTGGTGGGCAGGAGGTGGATCTGGGTGTTCCCTCAGTGGGGCATGTGTGACAACGACATGAAAGGATTTGGGGTTCCATCCGCAGGCTAACACAAAGAGATCGTCTATGCACACCTCTGGGATAATTTGGAGAGGGTGCAGTGACTGTTCTCATTTTCAAGGAATTTCTGTCTTCCTCCTTCTTTTGACAGGATCACTGTCCACTTGGACTTTCAGAAATGCTCTTGGGGCAACTAACGGTTCAGACCCCTGCCTGTCAGGTTCTCTCATCCCACATTTGTGAACCATTCTTATAAATGGATTCCTATGTTCCTGCAGTCAAATACAGTCCACACATTCCATGCCCACTTGTACATGATTTATTTTATTTATTTATTTTTATTTATTTATTTTTAACATTTGTTAAGCGCGAACAATTGCCCGCAGGCGTCTCATGCATTCTCTATGCCTCACAAAGATGAGCGAAGGAGCAGGATGAAAGGGATTGGCAGAAACCCTTTTAACAGGAGAGGCCGCCCTCTCATGCAGGTGGCTGTGTAAAATGTTTTTTATACAGCTACAAACAGTTGCTTGAACCACATTTATGAACTGCGGTTCATAAAAGAAATATGTGTGAGTCACAAACACGCTGAAAAAGAGAGAGACAGTTTATAACCTGCTCAGGCATCTCCAGATCATGCAAAATGCGGTGGCAAGACTTCTACTACATCTCCCCAAATTCTATTTTACTGGTAGTATGCTCCACAAACTTCACTGGCTACCAATTGAATGTCACATTCAATTTAAGGCACTTTGCTATGTGCATACATGTCTCTCCAACTCAGGTCTCATCTATCTTAGATTTCTGGTGTCACCATACAAACCCAGTCGGGTTTTGCAATCAAGAAACTTGGACCTTGCTACAATTCCACGAATCAAGAAATCACGGCAAGGAGACCGCACCTTCGTCTTTTTAGGCCCACAGTTCTGGAATTCCCTTTCCCCTGATCTGAGAGTCTGTCACTCTTTATCGGTCTTCTGCAAAAGCTTAAAAACTTGGGGACTGATTACGATGTCATCAGAAACGGCTCCAACAGTCGGTCGGAGCCTTTCCAACCTCATCGTAATATTCAGGTTAGATTCCTTTCCGACCACCTCATTACGATGGAGGGTTTGGAAAGGTATCTGAATGGTCATTCCGACTAGCTTCCGACGGGCTCGGAGAGCCCATCCGCCATTTGGAATGCGGCCAGTAATCCCAAGGGTGGCTCTTTCCGCCCCTGGGATTAAGAAGTTGGGTTTCGGCAGCAATTCTGTGCCGGCCTTTCCGACACAGAAAGGCTGTCGGAACTCAACTTTGGGGACCCCTGAAGGGCTCCCTTGGGTGCACGGCCTCCAGTTGGAGGCTGAGGGGCACATATGGTACCCCCTGTTGATCCCTGCAACCCATGGCAGGCACCTTGAGGTACCTGCCATGGAGTGCAGGGATTAACTGCACCTCCTATTTTACAATGGAAGCATGCATTCCAGCTGGAATACTTGCTCCCATTGCAAAGTATAGGAATGAGATTGAACAGTGTTCAGTTGCATCCTAATTAGTCAGTCGGGACCGCCGACCGGGTGTTGGTCGGCCCCATGACCAAGACGATGTTGTGCGGAGGAAACTCCGCGGAGGAAACTCCGCCCAACATCGTAATCAGCCCTTAGTTGTTCTAACTCTGGTGTGATGTGAATGTGGGTTCTGCACTGTAGCATAGGACTGGGAAACCCTGCAGGGTACCCATGAGCTCTACAAATCCATTTAATAATAATAGTTACTCTTTTAAACACGTGACCATGGCACTAAGGTCTGGATAAAACAGATGATTTGCTTAAATAAATGATTTAAGAATATAATTAGTCAAAAATCATAGAGGAATAAAAAAATAACTAGCTAAAACTCTGAGAAGAAAGTGTGCCTTCTTCGTCTAGTGTCATTTGCTCAAAAAGAAAGAATGCCCTTTGTGTAGTGGGGAGATTGAGGAAGGGTAGGAGCAAAGTCAGGGCAGCGAAAACTTGGGACCCACACCTGTCAACGTTCTGTGCAGGTGGCACCTCTTCAAGTGCGGTGCCTTTTCTCTGCCTTGTATGTAATCCTGTGACACAGTAAGCAATACCATGGCCCAAATTAATGTATGAATGGAAGGTGATAATCTCATTTTATGCATGTCAGCTTCTCTGTAAGGACAATCAGCCACAGGTGCCCTGCTGGCAGACGCCCACAGTCTGCACAGCTGCGGAGTAGGGCAAATCCGAGGGCACGAGCCAGGAACAAGAATTGGTTCTTTATTTTACTACCTGGCGGACAGTTTACAAATCCAAGGCTGTGACACTGAATTATCACCAGCAGGGTCCAGGTGCTGAGCGATGCAGAGACGCTTTATCTGTGCATTTTCCCAGCAACAAAAGCACTTACTCATTGAATGTGTTTAGTAAAACTAACCAGCAAAATCAAGTGCAGATTTTCAACATTGAGAAGAGGTGTACTACCAGGGGGCCTGAAAAATTCATCTAGCCCCAGGCTCAGGGAAGTTTGTTTAATATACTACAACCAGGGTATGTCCAGCTGCACACAGTCAGTGGGGATGGCCCTGTTAAAGTCCGTGTGCACCCGTGTCCATAAACGGAGCCACAATAGCAAAGGTTGCATAGTATTAATATCTACTATGTGACTCATCCCCACCCCTAGATGGAAAATAAAATAACTTGTACTAATGGGAACAGACAACAGCCTTCCTCCAATATTTGTCCTCCTTACCCTCTAACTCTCTCTCTCTCTCTCTCTCTCTCTCTCTCTCTCTCTCTCTCCTCCCTCTCTCTCTCTCTCTCTGTCTCTCTCTGTAAGACCCCTTCTCACCTCATCCCCCCCTCCCCCACCTGCAGTAATTTGCTGAAGAAGCTGAAGAAAGAAGCAGAGGTGCCAGCAGCGGACCCCTTCGTTAAAAACAGGAAAACAAAGGGTACAGCCCACTGAGGAAAGCCCGTTCAAAGTATATAAAACACGGGCAGTCTGGGCCTGCTGGGGAGCTTGCTGGTCACTTCAAAGTATTTTGATGGTTGTATTAGAAAAAAAAGAGGGTAGAAAAGTAATCAGTTCTGACAAAATTCAAATCTGGTAAGGAAATAAACTGCATCAGCAGAGGAGCATCTCGAAGGCCAAACAGAGCAGCTGAGGCTTCAGTGATTCCCTGAATTTGAAGAAGCTGCTTTTCGAGCAAACATGCGATAAAGGATGCCTTAAAGACAAAATATTAAGATCAAAATGCTTTTAGTTCATCTGTTACTCTGTCCGTCAATTAGCAAGAAATTAGGATATTATCCTTCATATCCTATTAACGTTTCCCATGAGTCCTTAGTAATTGCTTTTCAGTCATGGTTCAAGCTCTCTGTTCCCATTTAGGCCCATTATCCAATTCTGACTTTGTTTCCCCCAGGGCCAGTGACCTATATGATGGTCTCTTGCTTAGCAGTAGTTCCTATTCATCCACTCTGTAGTCCTCTGTGCTCTGGAGCAGAGAAGAAGGGGCTTCTGCCTGGTGACCACCAAGACTTGTTTCTATCCTCCCTCTGCCCCTCCCATGCCCCATTGCTTAACCTCATTCCATTGGAAAAAAAAACACTTGGCATGAAGAAGGGCTTCTGTCAGGTAACCACTATGGTCTACTACTCTCCTCCTCGTCTCTCGCCCTGTTCTGGGTTTGCATATTTCACCCCGGTGTTGTTCCCTCCCTTGTCCTCCTCTGCTCTAGGGGTGATTTGTGGGCCTGGAGAATAGCCTAAATCAAGCAGTTATGACTCTGTGGTCCCGCTCCCATCAAGATTGTGCCCCTGCCCAGGCCTGCAGGAGCCGACATGGCGTCTGCTATTTTGCATGTCGGGTTCATCAATGTCAACAACCCTCCCTAGAGCCAATCTTATTAGACTGGCTCCCTCCCCAACATGTAACTGCCATCACAGCTTCTGCAGGAGTGGACCACAAGCACGCCGCCATCCCTGGTAAATATTTATGGTGTATGCCAGGGCTCCAATATTACACCATTTCCGAATCCTGTCTCCTTTCCTTTTTCTGGGTTGGTCTCCGCTCTGCCCCACACCTTATGACAGGATATATAAAGAATTAAGTAAAAGAGGGAGAGGTCTTCATAATGAAATAATCTGCATCCAAAGCATCTGTCTTGCCCTGAGAAAAGCAAGATGGTTTCTGGCTTCAAAACTCAAGTGTGTGGTTGGTCGGGAAGGCAGCAGAAGTTTTCTTTCCTACAACTAAAAATAAATATATAAAATTAATTTGGAATACATTTCACATACAAATATTTTTACAATTTTTTTAGTGTAATAAACTTTTTTACTTTTCCCAAATATTTACTATAAGGAGCTCTCCGCCACCGAATAACTATACAAATAAAAACAATTATAGCACATCTAAATACATTTTAGATTAAATGTGTAATGGTGTAAATGTATTACATTTAATTAGCATAATTCTTCAAAAGTTTCATTATAAAACAATCCCCACCTAAAGTCCCCAAAAGTATAATGTATTAATAATTATGAAAATTGATGTATAAATTAAATGGAAATAATGTAAGTACATTTTAATATAAAATAATGTTACATTTAAATTAAAAAAGTGTTACCATAAATAGAATTAAAATAAATAAATGAATATTTAATTTTTAAATACGTTAGCATGAAATTGTATGTATTTATATTGTTAACTATTTTAAATAATGTATTTTATTTTCTATGGGGTTTAAAGAGGGAGTTGCAGTACAAAATGTTGGCCATCAGTGGTGCTGGACTTACTTCAGCTCTCAGCTAAAGTGCACATACTAGTGTTTTTGGTTATTTTGGCTATAGTAACTTTGGAAGAGGAGATTGTGACTAGGCTTACTGTATTGTCTGAAGGTGCATGTCCCACCCTAAACATCTCTCTGATCTTTCCTTAATCCATCTTTACCCCTCCTTTAACCTCTCCCCTTTAGTAATAAGTATTGCTTCTTTTTACATACACTCCCCCAGTCTCTCCTACATTTATTAGTAAAGAGTACACTTACATGTGTAGGAAGTATAGGAGAGGTTGAGGAGGAGATTTACACTTGTAGGTTTGTGATTTACATTTTGCAGTAAGTAAGTAGTGCGACTGTGAGATTAGTTTACTAACTACATAAGGCAGTTTGACAATTAGCCCAGAGTATCTAAATATGTGCCAAGAAATATAATTTACCCTCCTTCAAGGTTACCTCTGAAACAATCCTTTAAAATATGCAAGATCATTTCCAAAACATTAATGCATCTTTAGAATACATCTCTGCATTCAGCTACGACTTCCCACTTGCTTGAAAAAGAAAACCCATTTGGCAACCAGATCCTGGCTGCAGCAGCAAAGTGTCTCAACTGCTTAGCAAGAATAGACTGGACCATGAGGAAGTCTGCAGCCAATATCTTCAAAATGACTGTCGCCATTTCCAAACATTATGAGAGGTCTATGGCTTCATGAGAAAGGAATTTTACTGAGTTTGAATGCAGGAGTCCATGCGTATTGCATAGTCTTTTGCCGAGCGTTGCCAACATTCCGAATGCACCACTAGCCTTTTCTTTCGTAGAATGAGTGTAGTACTTGTGAGTCAGGAGTACTGCGCTAACTCCTTTGCCGACCAAAGAAAGTTAAGTTTGAAATCCAGGTCATGACAGTCCTGAGCAACCTTTTGACTTCTTTAGGCAGCTGGACTGTGAGTCACTTTTAGAGGCAACGTATAACCAAACGGATACATACAATACCACTCTCCCCTCTGTAATATCTCCTTCCCTCAAGGGTTCTCCTAGCAGGATTGTTGCAGGTCTTTATAGCCCTTTCCTTACACGAGAAGAGGGCTAGATGCCCTGAAACTCAGAAATATTTATAGACCACTGCTGTAAACTACCTAACACCTGCCATTGAAAGATTCCTGGAACACTGATCCACGGATATCTTCTTAAATTTACACTGATCTAGCAGACTAAAATGGGGATCTCAAAATCCCTTTCTGATGGGGGTTGCATCTCATTTCAGGGAGAGTCAGTTTCTCTTCAGACTAGCAACTCAGTAATTTGCCTTTGAGTGGAATGGGTGTTCCATTAGTCGGGTCTGTAAGACAATGGCACAAAAGGATTTGGGGTTTCCTTCAGCAGGCTAATACAAGGAGACCGTCTGTGCAGACTTCTATGATAAAAGTAAGTAGCGAGGGGGCAGTGTAGAAAAGTGGGATTTGCTTCCATGGTTACGACCACTTTTTGCAGGTGTCAGTATGTTTTTTTTTACTAGTCTGACTGGATTCTCATCAGGAACCCAGTCACTGTACTTCCTCCCTAAATTGATCATGGTAAGTACAGTTGTGCCTTCACAATTGGCTACTGGCATACCCTTGTAAGTCTCTAGTATATGATACTAAGGTATCAAGGGCATAGTGTTGTGTAGTTCCTAAAAATAAATAGGAGCTGCACGTTTGGTGGACAACATAAACTAAGAGATTGGTGTCCAGACTGATTCCAGACACCCCCACAAGATATGTCAGCCTATAGACCAGCTAGCTCACAGGGCCACTTTAAGACCCCGACCTCTACCAATAAGTGAATAGTTCCTGGCAACCATTGAACATGACAACCCTTGACCCTTCAGGGATTGTGGAAACAGTACAGTACTTTTTGCTCAGTCAATCATGCTCGCTTAGTCTCAAAGAGAAAAACAGAATAAATGTTGGGGATGTTTTCAATAAGCATTTATTGAACCATCTTCATTCTAGTATGAAACATGTTTGCTGTGACAGTCAATAGACAGAAGCAAATGTTAGATATTACAAGCACCAACAGAGTAAACAGTAGATTCATTTCTATCATGGTGCTAAGCAACGAATATATGCAAGCTTATATAAAAACAGTAATCCTACCGTACTCCTTCTTTGAGTACCCTACTTAAGTGTACCTCAATGTACCTAGCATGTATGTGGGTGTGAAGCCACGAATCCCCTAGGAAAGAGCCAACCCCATTACCTGATGGGAGAGAATGAAGGACCCCGTCTTGGTCACAAGTTGGACACCCTGCAAGGGATGTCTGAAAGCTGCATGTTGAAGCCTCAGCGTGCAGGGACCTCCTTGTTAGTGTCAGCGTAGAAGCGTCTGCTCTAGTTACCTAGTGAAGGTGCAGTTCTTTTATACCAAAAAGCTAGCCTCTGGGGTTCTACCACAATCGATATGTTGTGAGTACAATTATGTAGCTGAGCCTAAATCAATAATTGTAACTATACAAAGTAGCCCTGTCACCCAAGGATGAAGATAGCAATGACTTTTGTACAGAGTATGTTAATCCTGTTATGCACAGTTAAAGATAAAAAGTTCCCTTTTGTGTCGTTGACTATTACTATAATATTTATACTATAATCATTCTCCACTGAACCAAAAGAAATACACTTGATTTCACCAATGTAGCACAGCGTAAACGGACCTTATGTTCTTGTCATTTTATTATTTGCATACACATCAACAAATAGAAAATAGTAGTTACCATAAAAACACATTAATTACACCTCATTGTAACAATTACAGATATTTAGCAGTTTGCATAGTGTATTTTTATATTCTGATAATTATTTTAACAGTTATTGACACAATCCATACAATTTATATACAGTTCTAAGTATAATGTATTCTGCTACAATATTAAAAAAACAGCTACTTCTGTTAAAAACAAGTTTTTTATGTCCTTTTGTCGACGCGTTTCGGTGTATCTTATAGTTTGAAAACACCTACTTCAGGACTCACATTAAAAACAAGATATTTGTCTTTAAAACCAGACCATTATATCCTTGGTCGCTATGAAGTATGAAATAGGTCAGTGGGTCTTTCTTAGTTATCTCTCTGTAAACCTCCGTCAAGACAGAGAATCTGGAGAAATTTCCCAGAGACTGTACATATTCCTTTTCCTATACCTCTAGTGAAGTAATTGGTGGGTTTGTTCTTCCTTCACCCCTTTATTATAGTTGAATCCTTGTCACTTTATTTTCGAGCCCAAGCAAGTGTAAAATCGCAAGCTTTTTGTAATTGGAGCCTGCTCGGTATCCCTTCTTGGAAGTACAGCCGCCTTTTATCAGTTTGGTCAGGTGTACAGTCTTTATGTATTAAGAAGCGTCTCTGCTATCGGGGGTTCAGTTCAATTTCAGGAAAAACCTGTTATGTACATCATGTGCAAGAGATTAAGATACCATGCAAAAAATACTTATGCATAATAAATGAGGCTAGTTTCAAGGAAACCAATCGACATGTATTCAGCACATAACTGGATAAAAGGTCCGTGCTAGAACCGTTATGCAGAGCAAGGTAGGACAAATGTAGGTAAAAGGTCGCTTTGCTACTTACGCTAGGAAACATAAAGCCCACTCCACATCTGAAGGTCGACAAGGCCAACCGATGCTAAAATAAGCCTGCTAAAAGACATAAAAACATTGTCCTAAAACCAATGTCTAAAAAACACTTAAAAACATGTTATATGTAAAAAACTGAAAAAGATGCTATTAAAATTAAAAAGCTCTACAAGTTCACTGAAGAATCACCAGATGATGATTGAAAGCTATGTGCTCAGTGAGAGCAGAAGAAAAATAAAACAAAACAATGTTTCTCATTCCAATTTGGCTTTTTTTGAAAAAAGGCCGAATTGTTCCCATTAAACGGAGAGCCAAATGTTTATGTGCCATATGTGGGAGACGCAACATCACTGCTGCTCGCATTTGCTGACAACGGTCCCTGTAACACCTCTTGTATCAGGTCAATGGAGCAAAGGTGATCATCTCCGGTTTCCACAGCCGCTGCTGAGAGAGCACCCCACACCTGTGAGCCTGTTGTCGAGCCGTTATCCGTTCTGTCAGGAGCTGACGCATCCCGTGGAGGCTCTAAGAATGCTGTCATCATCATGGGAATCTCAAACAAATGGGAGGGGCTCTCTTATAACCAAGAAGGAATAGAGCGCCAGGTTACTAAATGTAAAAACTGAATTTTTCCCGTATGGTTGTCTATTTGTCAAGACACACATTCAACCGCTAAATATTCACCCATTCAATCTTGGAAACCACCACAAGCATTAGTGAAACATTTGCAAAGGAAAAAACTATATATCAATACAAGCAATTATATGAACAGCTGTCTGTTTATTACAAAATTTAAAAAAGTTTTAAAACACATTCCACTGAATGTACAACAAATATACAAATAAATATAAACTATAATTAGGAGTTCATACACTAATGTTGGAGAAGAACAAATGAGAGGACAATCAAATCTGTCTTGTGGTTGTTAATCAAGGTTCTTGTGGTACAACATTGAGTTGGATTTAATTCCCAATGCCCTCACTAATGTTGACCCCTCCAGATTTAACTAGTATCAAAGCGTCGACGCGTTTCGGCGGTGTTAAAGGTCTACAACCACCTTCTTCAGGACCATAAAACTTTTACTTCTCCTTATTGACAGCATCACCTATTCCAGAGATAAAACAATCTTTTATACAAGTCCCTAAGATCCATGTCATCTGAGAGAAGGGATAAGTGTTGTTTCACTCGGGACAGTGTTGAGGTCTTTACCCACTCTAGTCATAACTTCCCAACACTGAAAGATGTCACCACCCCTGAGTGTTCTGATTGTACATAGCACTGATCAGGCCTAAGGATACTAAACCCTTCGGTGGTACCCCTGAATTTTGAATGACACCTATTTGTGTTGATAGGGCAAACCAACCATCCCTTCCAATTGGGGTCTGATGAGTGGTAAGAAACATTGTGTAGCATGGCATCAAATGTATCCTCACTGTGTAGTCTATAGTTTTGCCAACCCTTAAAGTGTGTAGGTGAGGAAATCCGAGGTGTGTTCAAATCCTTGATCATGGCAAGCCCAAGACAGGAAATCTGTTGCACACTCCTGTTTAGGAAAATCATTTGATGTGGTATGAGGCATGCTCTAAATATGCCTAAATTCCCTGGACCTCCCAATCTTTAGTCCCCCAAACAGATTTTGTGTCTACAGTGTCCCTCCAAAAGTCTAAACACTGTAAAGACAGCTGGGAAATAAAAGAAGCAGAGTATATCAGCTTAGTGTTAGTAAGCATATTTTTCTTTGCAGATGTAGGTGCAAGCCTATAGTAATAAGAGGCTAGGTCTGAAGTGATAAACCCAGAAAAATAAGTAAACTTCTGTGCAAATGTTGTTGAACTGCTTTTCGTGGTGTTGGGCAATGTTCCCATTGATGGTAAGTAAAAACATTACGTTGGATACTTGCTTTGTGCAAAAAATGGTGACCATAGTGTTGGTAGCAGAACATGTCGCTAAAATTAGATGTACCATCCCCACAATTCATCATTTGAAAATGCAGCAGATTGTTCTAAATCAGACAGCATAGTATGCATAGTTTCAATGTCCCAATCATCAGAGAGTACTAGAGGTAAAGATATCACTTAGAGAAATTTTGAACAAATTAGGTATTCTTAAACGTTCAGGTGGACCATACACATCATAGGAAACTCTGTCCCAAACTATTCCTGCAGGAAGGAACTGGAACTGATGTAATGCTCACTAAGAACAGGTCCCTCTGTTTACAGTGTGATGATGCATGCGGTTTCAGGACCAAGTTCACATGTTGTACTGCAGAGCGTTCTGGGAGGTAATGTCTATTCAGGAGCAAGAAAATGTCAGTCACGATACCAATCCAAAGGACTAGGAACAGTAGACCAAATGCAATCCAGAGCTGTAGCCAGGGAAAAACAAAGTAAGTATTTATCAGCCAAAGGTAGAAATCACAAATTTGTTGTTTGTGGGGAACAGGCAGCGGAGGTAACTCGGGTTCACTTGGATCCAATGAGAAATCGTCAAAATCAATGAAGTAGCCAGACACAGTCTAATCTATCTTTGGTAGCTCAGCAGGTTTTTGTGGAACTGGCAGATGCCTCCTTTCAAGACATATTCACATAGACGTAAGTGTTTGGCCAAATTGAGATCGAGGTTAGACTACAGCAATGCGCTTTTTCTGGGCGCGCCGGCAGCAACCCTCAACAAACTTCAGCTGGTGCAGAACGCAGCAGCAAGGCTGCTGCTGAATGTGTCCAGGAGACAGTCAGCAGAACCAGCACTAAGACCTTTGCATTGGCTCCCTGTGCGGGAGAGGATAAAATGTAAATCCCTTTGTACAGCCCACAAAATCCTGAGAGGGAGAGGTCCTCCCATCCTGGAGAACTTGGTGCTCCCCTATAAGGCTACTAGAGCATTGCGCTCTGACCACAAATCCCTGGTTCAAGTGGCCACAGTAAAAAGAGCCCGGACGGGCGGAAGAAGATTCTCTGTGAATGTGTCTAAGTTATGGAATGCGTTGCCCATGAATTTACGGACAGAAACCAGCATTATGCAATTCCGAAAGTTGCTTAAGACTCATTTATTCCCCGCCTAAGGTTGTCTTTTCACCCCTCTGCCCCTGAGTTATGTACGAGCGCTGGGATGCCCTAGGGTAACTACGCGCTATATAAGACTCCATAATAATAATAATAATAATAATAATAATATTAATCTGTGTGTCATTTGTAGTTTGAAGTTGCTCAGTTTCACCAGGTACAAGTTGTATTCCATTGTTGGTAACTCCTTCACTTTGTGGAGTGGAGTCTTCAAAAGTCATTAACCTTTCCAACTGAACTTCCGGTATGGTAGCAAGAGGACATCGGTGGCTACCCAGCGTACTGTTGAGTATCAGCCACATAGTGTGGTTTGATCAGATCAATTGGGACAAATCTCTTGTCTTTGCAGCCAGTAAGAGTACTCTTCTTGTTCCTTCGACAGCCAGGATAGGTTCAGGTGCTCTGTAAGATGGCCCAAATTCTTTTTTGTCCACAATCTTTTCTCTGACTAGGTACCCAACTTTCAGGACCCAGGTAGGTCTTGCCAGAACAGCTTTCACATCTCCAGTGGTGTTGCGTTTTACTTGGACGTTGCTTTGTAATGCCAGGAATTCATTGAGTTCCTGTAAAACAGCCAAACGATCATTGTTGTCAATTTGCTTTTCATCCACCACTGTGCTGCCACAATCGAGGTCTGATACCCACGTTCTTATCCCCAACAGGACTTCATATGGAGTGCAGTTCCCTAGGGATTTTCTTGGCATGATTTTGAGGGCCCTCTGGACCACATATATGTGATTGACCCAACTGTCACCCAAGCCTAATACTCTAGCTTTAAAGGATTACTTTAAGTCCCAGTTTTTCCTCTCCGTGATGAAATTTCCCTCGGGATGATACAGTGAGGAGTACCGCAATGCTTCACCCAAACTTCCCATGGCATCTTTGTAAGCCTGTGAGCTAAACTAAGGGCAGCGGTCAGAATGTAATGTACCAATTGCTTATGTCCCTGAGAACAGTTGCAGATCCTTTATATCAGTTTGGGCACCAGCCGAGCGCTGAGGCCAAACCCACAGGAATCTAGACCATGAATCCCCTGCTACCAAGATGTACTTGTAAGCCCCGTCAGATTGTAAGGGGCCGCAGTGGTCCCAATAGACATATGCGAGGGGTCTCTCTGATATTATTGGTGGTGTTTGAGGTGGGCGTGCTGTGGTGGAACCTTTCATCTGCTGACAGTTGTCGCACTTGAGGACAAAACCCATGGTCTGATTAGGAAAACCTGGCCACCAATAACGCTGCTTTAGTAGTGAAACAGTTGCAGCAATACCTGCATGTGCTGAACCCAGTCCCTCGTGTGCAGCTAGAATTAATCCTAATCTGCGATCAATGTTTGGTCTTACTCTATCCAGACTCCTGGAATTTGAGCATATAGAATATTTTGCGCATCTATCTAGTAGGAGGAGTACTTGAGTGGAAAACATTTTGGCAAAGCTGAGCTGTTGTGCGTTGCGTATACAGCTATCCTTATTTGTCCGTCTATCCTTGTGCTGGAATGAGTGATTGCTGCAACGGCAGCAGTTCATACTGTCGACTTAGCAGCTTCATCATCCAATGAATTTCTTTCAACGTGCACACCAACACGCTGATGACTCAATTTGTGAATTACATGAGCCTGTGGCAAGCCTTCTTTCAGCTTTCACACCTGTTCCCAAAGCAGCTTTTGCTTTATTGTGCAACCTTTGGAATTTCTAAACCCATTCCAGCCCCAATAGTGATGATATTCATTGTATGACTGGATACAATAAAATGAATCACACAAAATGAGTGTGGGGAATTCTCGATCCGTATTTGTTTGTCTCAGTATCAGGGCTTTTCGTTCTGCCAGCTGCACGATGTAGTCCCCTAGGGATTGCGTGTGCATTTTATCGGGTCCGAACTTTCTGTCATGCGTGTGCCCTTTAACGATTGTGCAAGCTACAGAGTATTGCATTTTAGTTCCTATGGCGGGCTGAGCAGATCCGTCAATATAATTAATACACTCATACTGATCGAGAGGTAGGATTTCATCCGGCAGAGATATTCTTGATTGTACTGCAGAAATGCTTGTGTTTTCAGTGTAGGATCATATTTGTAATCGACATCTGTCGAAGTGAGAGAATTAGCCCACTGTATCCATCGTGGGTGCAGTGCTTTTGCATTTGGAACACTTGCTTTGGTAACAGCCTCTAAGCTTGGTATTAGAGTCATAACAATTGTGCGTTTCCCAGTGTGCTAGTGCTCTTTCTCTCACTACAGCAGTGTGAGTATCTTTTCTGTGGATGCAAAACGCATTTCAGTGTTTGTGTACAAATGTGATTTGTATGTTATGGGTACCGTTTCGCCTTCATTGAATGTGATGTGAGTATACTCTGATTTACCAGCGACTACACAGATCACCAAATTAGTGGTATTTACATATGTATGCAATGTTTGGAATCTATCATTTCAGATTTTCTGGACTGAAAAATCAGGTCTGATTAGGTCATAGAAAGGTTTAACCCTTTCAGCATAATCCTAAATGTGTGTTCTGCCAAAATGTAGGAATCCTAAAATGGAGCTTGGAGCAGCGCACACTTTTCTAAAAAACTAGCTGTCAGGCTTTTCCCTTCACTTGATAGCTCATATCCCAAAAATAGGACATTGGACATTGAGGTGGGGAATTTTCTAAACTTAAATTTGTAGCCCACATTGGCAAACCACAGAATGATGTTCAAGTGTTCCAAAAACTCATTGTCTGTCAGATAAATATCATCTACATAGGACAATGCCTCCTCATCACAGATTTGAAGTAACTCTGTTACTCTTGCTGAGAACAACCCGGGGCTATTCTTATACCCTTGGGGCAGTCTATAGAATTGGCGGTGAGTGCCTAGAGTGGAGAATGCTGTCAAATATCTGCTTCCAGATGCTATATTTTGGCAGAAGAAACCATTCATGAAATCTAGTGTTATTCATTAATGCAGCACTGTGTGCATTTTGCAAATGTTTGTGTGCATGTGTTCAAATACCTGCAGTCCAAAACTAGCCAGTATGAATTGTCGGGTTTCATTACAGGAAACAAAGGATTATTCATGGAAGAGGTGTCCTGTCTTATTGGGTACTGCCTTTGTGGAGTAGGAGTAGATTTTAATGGGATTTTATGGTGAGGTAACTCAGCACCCCACCCTACATGATTGCAGTAAAGTGTGGGAGCAAGCTCTAACACCCACTCCTACGCATATACATTTTTAGGTGACTCTGGAACGAGGTCCGAGAAAGCTGGTAAAATTACATCTTCCCTCTTAGGGCACTCCATAACTAACTCAGGCGGCCATTCACTTTCAGCCAAAAAGATGTTGTATCCATATGTCAGGTTCTCACAAAAGAGACCTTTCACTTTCCTAGGTATGTCCCCCTCCATTTGGAGTGTAATTTAGTACAAGGACACTTACCCTTGTATTTGGTGTTTCCACCGTGATATGTTCATTCAATGCTGCTGTCACCAGAAATTACATCAGGTTCTGGCGAGCTACTGTTACTTCTGCTGCACTGTCTAGCATCGTCAGAGCCCATTCCCCATTCAGAAGCAGAGTTCTCAGTAGTCCTCAGTACATGTATTCAGCACATAACTGGATAAAAGGTCCGAACTAGAACCGTTTTGCAGACCAAACAAATGTAAGTAAAAGGTCACTTTGCTACTTAGGCCTAGGTTAGGAAACATAACAATAGGTTCAGGTCTCCCATGGGCTACAACATGTATTGTGCCACCCATGAGAGACCACTCACACTGTGACTACAGGCCTGCCATTACAGGCTGTGTGAGTTGGTGCTAGCACCCCTCACAACAGATAAAAGCATTCTTATATCTGAGGTCACTGAACTTAAAACCTATAAGTCACCCCTAAGGCATGCCTTCCAGTCCTGAAAGCTGGGTGCCTGGCTATAAGTGTGAGGGCACCCCTACAAACCGTGCACTCGATTCTCCAGGCTTTTTAAGTGCAGTCAGCCATTTTAATACATATAGTTTACATCAGTCATTACAAGATATCTAACTATTTTGTGGCTGCACCGAACCCGGTCATGTGTGGTCTCAAACATGTTGGAATCATATCCCAACACCGATTCCAGTCCTGGAAGTATTATCTCTTGTCCTGGGGGACTCCCTTGGGGTACCCCCCCTGTACTCCCGGTTACAGCCTTTCAGGGTGTGACAGCAAGCTAGTGCTGCTGCCGACCACAGACACAATTCTGCTCTCCTGCCGCTGAGCCAAGCTCAAGCAGGGGAAGGTGGAACAATAAGTTTCCTGGGTCAGGGATGTGTGACCACCTACGAGACAGGACTTAGTGTATTGTGTTGGGGTGGGGGCACTTGCCAGCGCAACCAGGCTGCTATAAACTGCACATTTGGTGCCCTCCTTGCATATCCCAGTTGAAACCAGTTCTGGGAGCCCTTGGCTAACGCTCTGGTGTGAAACTGGACAAAGGACATAGGAGTATCCTCCCCTCAGTCCAGTCCCAACTCTGGGATCTGGGAGAGACCCCTGAGTTATTCCAACCCTTTCCCTAGGGTACTTAAGGGCTTACATGTGGTGGTTCTTCAGATTCTTCATGGGACAAGACTAAAAGCCTGAAACCCCGTCACCCTTCGATTGTCTGGACAGTTAGACTTCGCTGGACTTCACCTGAAACCGAGACTGCATCAAGGAAGACTCCTGCTGCTCCTGGTCTCGCTGTTCTGAAAGTTTTCTTCATCATCTGTGCTTCTTCCAGGATCTTCACCAGACCTGTGGGCATCATGGACACCCGAATTAACCTCCTTTGAAGTTAAGAAGTCATACCCCTGCATCTGCAGGCACTGCAACAAAGCTGACCAGTCTGCTGCTCTTGAAGTCTCTTGGACTTCAAAAGGCTCAGCAACACAGGTGGTGGTTCTGCAACTCCCTTGAGGCCTAACCTGTCCTCTCTTCAATTTTGAGGCCAATATCACTCGCTGGAACCGCTGGGACCAAACCCATGTGGACCGCATCGACTTGCCGTTGCCAAGGCTTGTTGGCTTTGTACTCCAGAGATCTTTGGGCTACAAGAAGCTCCAGCATCTCTTCCTGCCAAGTAAAGCGTCCTCACTGCATCCTCTGCACGTTGGGTCTTCCTTCTTGGGGAGCTGCTCGAGGTCCTCTCGCGACTCCTGCGCCTTTGACCTGTGAGTCCCCTTGAGGGTCTTCCTCTGCTACAGTGAGCTTCTCTGCTTGCTCGCGGCCTGCTCTGACTCCCCTGCTCGTGGTGAGTCCCTTGAACCTTGCTGGTCCCAACGTTGCTCCTTCTTGGATTTCCACGCCTGTTGCAGCTGCCAAAGCTTGTTGGTGCTTCCGCTGGACACTGACCCCCTGGTTCTCGACTCCCAATGTGGGACAGCTTGTACATGGCTCCTGGTGTTCCTACGCATAGCCTGGTCCTCACAGCTGTAGCAACAAGGGCACCGTCAACTCTTCTGAACTGTCCGTCTTCTGTGGGCATTGCTCTTCCATGCCTCCTGATGACCTCCGAGTGGCATGGACACTGTCCTCTCTGCTTACAGGTTCTTCACTTCACTTCAAGAATCCACCCTTGGATTCCCCCAGACTCTTGCACAGTCTTCTCCAGCAGCATCTTTCCCGAATTCCCCCATTGGGTCTACGGCGGTTTCCGACATCACTTCACACCTCTGCACCCAGCTTCCCTGGTATAGGTATCCTGGTTCCTGGGGTATCCACAGGTTGGGGTGACTCTCCAACCTTCTGTCTTTCATTGGGTTTCTTCATATATTAATGTGTTAGTGAGTGTTGTGGAATACAAATATATATTTTTATATATAAACTGTGTGGTCATTTTGCATTTAACCTACACTACATGATTAAACTGCTAAAACAAGCAGCTTAACACTCCTTCAATATAAGCCTGAAGGCTGCTCTCCACAGCTACCACTTTTAGAGCTTTCACAGGTTGTTTGGATTAGTGTAAGGTGCTTTACTTACATAAGTGTACACCGTATACTAAGCCAGCCTCCTACAAGCAGAGACTGCCCCCATTCTAAAAATGGGCTTTTATCTCCCTTCTTTCTTTCACAGGATCAATTTCTACTTTAAAAAGCTCTCAGAAATGTTCCCTGGTGCTATCTACAGTTCACATCCCTGTGTGTCAGACTTTCTCCATCCTACATTTTGTTAACCACTCTTATAAATGGATTCCTATGTTCCTCCAGTCAAACATAGTTCGCCCACTCCATAACTACTATGCATACAATCACAGAGTAAACATTCAAGGACTATCAATGCCTCTTATGGATGGAGCAAAGGACCTGAGTGAAAGTGGTTAGCAGACCTCTTTTAATGGAGGCCAGTAGGCCATTTTCTTATGCAGGTGACAGTATAAAATGTCTGTTACATAACTACAAACATTTGATCAAACCACTGCCAGCATTTCCCAATTTGGCAGGAGGATAGTAGTCACTCTCCACAGTGTCTGCCCTACCAATCACAGAGTCCCACTGTGGGTCTCAATCCATGCCACAGTCCTCAGTGTACATACATGTATCAATAAAAGGGTACACAACCTTGCCAAGAGGAACTTAAGCCTGGGGATCAGGCTCTACTGAGTCAAGCAGGGAACATCCCCATCCCAACACCAAGTTAGTCCTTTTTGACAATTAACTCTCCTAGGTCCTTAAACAATAAGTGCCCCGGGGGCGCAACAGGTGTTTGGGCCTGCTTTGCACACCCCCGGGGGACTTTGGAATTACAGAAGGAGGCGCATATGCTTGTGCGTTCCCTTCAGTAATACCGATAGAGCTGGTGCACTTAATGCACCAGGCTTACCATCATGGGGCATTCCCTCATTTGCATAGGGGTGTGCCCTACGCAAATGAGAGAATAACGTTGCCTCTGCGCCCCCGCCATATTACAGACGCGGGCACAGAGGCAAATAAGCTCTCAGGTGGCGCACTGTTAGTATGCCCCCTGAGAGCAGCCTTCCGGAGGGGAAAAAGGTTGTCCTATGGACCCCCAGACATCCCCTTGCATGCAACTGCACCTACCTGCATGGAAATCTCTAATCCCCTTTAAAAGTGCAGGCGGGTTGCCGCCTGTACTGTGAAACCACGGAGCCGCTCTGTGTTTTCAAATAAATGCGCTGCCCTGGGGGCAGTACAAGTTTGTGGCTGCCCTAGGGGGCATCGCATTCATCATAGTTGGGCGCATTGTCATTGTTTGCACCAGGTGCACCTTTTAAAGGGTGAGCTGGGTGCAAACAATGAAAATGCATAATACAGCCCCAGGTTTAGCCAAATTGAGCACTTAAGATTAGGAGAGGATAAGTGTTAGGAACTCAAGAAGATTGTTTTTTGATGTGAGTAATATTGTAAATAATACAGACATGTTTAATATTCGATTCGATTAGCTTTATTCGATTTTGAAATATAAAATCATAAAAGCACATTGCGATATGTATACATCATTACATGTCATTTCACAGCAAGTTACATTATGGCATAAAATCTTTAAAAGAGATCAGGTCCCAAAATCGAACATTACAGAGTGTATCAAGTCAAAGTCTGGATGATAACGCCCCTCACCCCGGAGCCGTTTCAGACCAACCAAAGGTTACTCTCTTCGTTGATCTTGTATGGGGGAGAAGTGATACTCTGGGATAAAAGTCAGATAGTCCCCAGGTGTGTATAGGTCCATCTCCTATTTGCGGTTGCCAGGTCTGGAGGTATGGGACAACATTGCTATTTCTAAACTTTATTAACACCAGATCGCCAGGTATCTCTTTACGAAGCGGGCCTAGCCAACCCACCCTTCTAACACTTTGTATTCTCCCGTCGATATCAGTAGGCAAGGGTCTGTTCTTTGTTAGCCAGAACAGTGCCTTATTTCTTAGTTCCTGTTGACTTTCAGTTTTTCCAAGTGTGAGTACTGGCACTCCAGAAAGAACGCACACAAACGGGGCAGCCTCCGGTGGTAATTGTATGTGGTTTGATTTTCGTGGCATGTCCCCTGGATTGGGAAGTGACTCTTTGGGTGGTATAGTTTCTTTATTCTGCCTAGTTTTAAAGGAAGAGCTATGTGCTATTGTAGGTTTGGTGGGCACTTTCCGGATGGGTGGAGTTAACTGCTGCTGGTTGGTGTTGGTCAATATTACTTTGAGGAGTTGTTAAAGGTGCTATAGTGTTACATAAGGGCTGTATGTGATTGGAGCCTGCCATACTTTTTAGGAGTATCGAGTTTGTCTTGGTCATTTCCTCTATTGCCACGATCCTATCCCCTAGATTGTTCACTTTTTCTATCAGGGGGTATATCAGAGAGTTGATCATGGTTTCTATCTGGGCCAAGAGGGTTGGTGAGGTAGGGGGTGCAGGAACTAACAGTTTCACGGGATCCTTACATGTTTCCGGGGAGAGGGTGATAAGCAATGGAGGGCTCAAATTCAATTTTTGCTGTTTTGCTTGGCTACCTACATGTTTATCCACAAGTCGTTTCCTTTTACCAGGAAGGTCCGTAAGGGACATTTTGGGATTCATGTTACCTATAGCAGGTGGACAGAGCGGAGTACCCATGAGACATCCATTTGGTGGGGATAATATACTGGACGGGGGACTTGTGATGACTGTAGAGCAAATAGAAGCACTACATTGCTCAGATGTCGACTCTACAACAGCAGACTTGGATTTGCATAAGCTATTAAGTTCCTCCAGCAGTGATAGGTTTTGTAGTGCAGCGACTGACTGTGGGGAGGAGAAATCGCTGATGGAACAGTCTGTAGACAGTCGTCGTTGTTCTATTCCTACTGTTTGTTGGACACTAGGTGGTGTTGTCTTGATTAAGTAGTGGTCCAACGTCCCCTTGGCCAAGTCCCATGTCAGGGTAGAGTTTTTTCCGCCCCCCTTGCATGTCATGATGTAAGTAGCACGTATACAGCAGCAGGCACCTACAGGGACAGGGAATGTCTCGCAACACGATGTAGCTAAGTATGGTATACCAAGTTCTTTACCTCCTTTTGTTGCACGGCCAGGAGGGGTGGCCCGACCCGACCTCTTCTGGCCTATGATGGCCTTAGATGGTCCCGCCCTTGTCCCGGGCTTCTCCCGGCGTCACCCGCGCGCGTCCCGCGACGCGGAGGGCAGTCCTTCGTTTTAAGCGCCTCCGGGCGCTCCCTGATTACTGGAGGCGGCGTCCAGCCGCTAAGGATCTTGGGGGATGTAGTCCCCTGCCCCGGCAGCCGCGCTGCGGTGTCCTGGCAGCAGCGGCGATGGCGGGGACAGAGGGTCGCTGGATTGTGGTATGCGAGGCAGCAGGTGAGGGACAGCACTATGGCCCCACGGCACAAACAGGAAAGCCTGTTTAATATTGTTTTCAATATTATGGTGGTTAAAATATGCTTTTAAAAATTATTTTTATGTCTTTTAATTTATATACTAATTGCATGTGTTACTATTGTTTAAATAAATGTTATTAATGGTTTTTAAAACAGCTTACAATTTTAAATAATTTTGAATTTGTAAAATAAAAGTTTATAGGAATTTATAGTGTTGTATCGAGTTGTTGGGTTTGAAAGGGGGTAGGGTGGGAAGTTAATTAGGTAATAATTAATTAGGAATTATCAAAAAAAGTGTATTCAATTTATATTTATTATGTTATACTGATTTATACTGAGTTATGCAATATGAAGCTCAACAAATGTGGGAAAAGATTGCAAGGGAGAAAGAGAAGGAAAAATATCAGAGGAGAGCAGGAAGAGAAATGAAAAACGACCTAACGCTCAATGGGACGTAGCTCCTGCATTCAGTGCGAGCCGTCCGATCCTCGAGAGCCCTAATCGCCCTCCTCTGCCCTGCTTTCTTCAGCCACTTCCTTGCTGATCGAATTGATTCACGATCAGCCGCCGATTCCGATGACTCAGCCCGGATTCTAGTATACTCACGCAACCGTGTTGTGCGTGACCAACACTGTCCTCATCGACAACCTTGTCCTGATGACGTTCCCGACTCACGGGGATCGAAACCCCGTCGACACCACAGCATAATTTGATGGCGCATTTTACGTTTTGTGCTCCTGAAAATTTATTTAATCATGCTCTACAGTGACTGCAACTTGACCTTGTGGAGCCATCACTGTATATTTCTTTGTCACTATGCGTCGTTCACGCTGTTCACCTTAGCACTTGCACTTTCACTTATTGTATATATCACTACTCACCAAGTGCCCTCTGGTTGTCACATGATTTGCTCTGTACAGTGCTGTTTAACTGTATTGCCATGTGAAAGACCTTTTATAATTGGTGAATAATAAGCCTCTACAAAACGTTTTAGAGACTCCTTGTTTCCTGTTCATGTAATGCTGATTGCATACATTGTTTAACTGACTTCTATTGATACCTGTTGGGAATTGTTTCTTGCTATACAATGGGATGAAGAGCAGTTGGAGAAAGTTGTAGGTGGAGAAAGAGAATTATTGAGGGATGCAGATTATATCCAGAGGAGAAAGAGAAGGAAAATAAATGCAGTTAAGCGAGAGAAGGGGAAGATTCAGACACTGATTCAGGAGACTAGATATTGGAAGAAACGCTGTCATCCCAACCACCTCCTGTGTCATATACAGATCCAGGAGAGATAAGCACCAGCCTCAGTGTGACTGTGCCTATTGCCCCAGTAAAGCCAGAATTAGCTTCAATTGAAAGACCTTTACAGGTTTTGCAAATTACCCCATCAGTAATGAGGCAACCGATAACTGTGGTCCCCATTGACACAGACCCAGCTATGTCGCAAGTAACCCCTACTGCACCACCTCAGATTGAACGAAGCCCAGAGGAAATAACAAATTCAGTTGTCTAAGTGCCTACTACACAGAACACACAGCTAGTTCTGTGAAGACCTCAACAATATTTACAGGCTTTGATACACGGAGGAGGAACACGGTATTTACAACACCATTAAATTCTAGTGAATTTCCTGGAAATGGAGATGGTGGATTACCAACTTGGATTGAGGAATGAACATAGGAAAGAAGGGCAGAAGCTGGAGAGTCCCCGAAGGACATAGAAAATTAAAAGAATAAACCTTTAGACATTCCAAAACTGAATATAGATCTAGAGGAATTATTCAGAGGATGTTTGGATTTTAATCATTTGGACTAATACAAAAGACCTGAACTGACCTTTTTATGTAAGGAAATTACCCTCAGGGCAGCAAGCACACACAACTGTTTGGCAGGAATAGCAAAGAAATAGGATGCTGATCTCACTAATAATGTGAATTTCATCACAATTACTGAGTTGAATGGGATGATCAGACTATTGAGAATTTAAGAGCTCCGAGAATGCAAATTCACATTATTGAATTAATTAAATGTATCCGCAGATGGAAGAATGTGGAGAAGCTGGAGCATAGGTGGGCAAAGAAGCATGAAAAGGAAAATAGGGAAGCTGAAGCGAGGCCGGATGAGACGGGAGAGGCGGCAGAGTATCCATTGAGAGAAATAGTTGGAGGTAATATGTGCATGTTCCATGGACTAGAGGTGATTTGACTGCATTTACAAACAATTTTCCAAAGCTGAGAGACAAACCAGTGCAGTGGTATGATCAAGTGGAAAGGTTTAGTACAATTTCAAAGGCATTGTGGAAAGACTTGGATACGTTCTATGACCTTGAGGTTCCAGCAGATTTGTGGTCTAAATGTAAAATGTCTGTGCAATGGTCAAAGGCTGAGCCCCCAAGAAAAAAGGGAACGCGTGCACTGTCACCTTTAGTGATGGAGAAATATGTGGCAGTGATAACTTTCCTGAAAGGGAAGATTTCTCCTAAGCATAATGATTGGTTGAAAATTAAAAGAACTACTTAGGAGCGAAAGAAAAAGTTCATGAATGCTATGAGAGGTTGTTGCAGTTTTCAAATGGCATAGTGGAAATGAATATCCTGAAGAGGAGGAGATGGGAATTTTTGTGTCACCGCTTGTTTTGAGATTGAAGCCCGAGATGAATTTGCATATCACTCAAAATGTCATTTGTTTGCAGTCAAAATGGTTAGATGAAATTTTGCGATATACAAATTACTGTACTGATTAATTGGATACAAAACAGAGAAGGATTTGGCAAAAGTTCATGTCAGCACAGACGAAGTTGGCTCAAAAAGGATTTCAAGTTCCATCGCTGGCTGGAGGTCAGGGTATGAGGCAAGGAGTTGTTGTCCCACAAGCAGGGTTTGTGACAAATTCAAATGGAATGTGAGTGTCTCAGGGACGAGGTAGAGATGTTTTCCTACAAGTGTGGGACCAGGAGCCAATATTGCTGCTTTGAAGAAAGTTACTGCTTGTCACATTTGCAATAGGGTGGGGTATTGGAAGCAAGAATGTCGCTTTAATCCTGAGAATATTACAGGGCAAGTCCAAAGTTAACAAGGGAAAGACAAGTCAAAAGGTGGAGGTACAACCAGTTTCAAAATCAAATGCAGGGCCAGAACCAAATGACTTCTGGGGTGCAAGGACAAATGGGAACTCCCCGAATGAATATAAACCAGTTACCAAAATTCAATCCAAATCAAATGAAAAATGCTATACCACAAGTCCAGAATTTGAATCAAGAAATGTTAGGAAAATGTCCTTTGCTTGAACTGGATGAGTTTGGTTCTGAAAATTCACTGTGACGGTGCTGAGAGAGAAAGAGGACTGTGTATTTGGCGCCGTACTAGAGGAAGACAAAGTGGCCGTTATGTAGATGCAAATGCCTATGGTCACAGTGTATCGTTTTTCAATGATACAGGAGCTACCGATCTACAGTTAGAACAGTGGAAATAACAGACTTACCTCTCGGGAAGAATAATTCAAGTAGTTGGGGATATTTTCCATGTTGATAGTTGCCAAATTACCAGCGGATCTCCGAACTACAGTGAATACTAAGGTTTGGGACTTTACAGAAAGAGATATTGGACTCATACAATGTGTAGAATCAGTCCATATTCAAATAAAGCCAAATGCAGCTTTCCCAAGAACACCACAATATATTAATTGTCCACTGAAACAGTTGCTGGGATACAACCTGTAATAGAAGACTTGCTTCAGAAAGGCATATTGAAGGAATTAATTTGCAGCTCATGCAACTCTCCTATAATGGGAATTCAAAAACCTAACAGAAAAATATAGAAAAGTACAGGATTTGAGGAAAATTAATGAGATTGTAGTGCCTTGCTGACCCGTTGTGAAAAATCCTGCTACTGTGCTTTTCCAAATCTCATGTACTGCAGAATAGTTTACCGTTGTTTATTTGTGTCAGGATTTCTTATGTGCCTTTGCACGAAGATAGCCAGTGTTTGTTCTTGTTTGTTTTCAAACAGAGAACAATCATGGGGTGTTTTGTCCCTCAAGGGTATACAGAAAGTCCTTCAATTTTTTGTCCGATCCTAAAGAAATAACTTGAGTCTTTGTACATGCTTTTTGATCCAGCACTAAAACAGTATATTGATGATTTGTTAATAGCTGTGATACAAAGAAATAAATGTGATAGTTAAAAGATCAGTAAGAAATAAACTCCGCTGTGCGCCGCACGTGTGATCAATGCTCACACGCGTGCAGTGCACACAGCGGGGTAGTCTTTGAGTCCCTGATTAAGCCCAGAAGATTATCCTCAAATCGAGGAAGGTCTAGGGGCTCATCTAACCAATCCCGCCAGCCCTTACATCATTGCTGCTAATCACCTTTGACGCGGGGCGTAGCCTCCGACGTCATAGACCCACGAGGACCGATCTAACCAATTAGGGGCATTGAGGATATAAACGGTCCGGCTGTTTTCTCCCCGCACTTCCGGGAGACAGCCGCTGATCGTGTAGGTACACGGAGGGGAGCCGCGTGCGTTAAAGTAAGTTGAACTCCACCCTGCCGCCGAGACGAGCACTCGCAGCGTGGCATTTTTTCCTAAACGGTCTCTGACCTTTCCCGTTATTTTGTCTCACAGAGAAACGCCGCGTGAAGATATCCCACGCTGTCTTTTCCGTAGGGGCGTAATCATGTCCCTCTTGAAGTGAGTCTCTGCAGCAACTTCTATTTCACTCACAGTTGTTTGAAAATCCCGTTTACTTGTTTGTCACGCTGTGAGAGGGATTTTCTTCTCTTAATGTGGGCTCTTGGTTCCCCATAAATATCTTAGAATACACTTGCAAAAAACTCTCCTAAACACTGTGGTTTACTAACTCCCCCGCTTTTCGAATAGAAAGCGAATGGCACATTGCTTGTTCTTAATGAATACCGAGCAGTGATTGGACACGGACCTAATTACAGGGACGGTCCTTGGGGCTAATTTAGAAGCACCTAAATGAAGGAATCTATGGTAGCACCCCTGCTTTGGTGGCACACAAAATATGCATGATGCCTAGACCTACCTAGATGTGAAACCTATTGTTGATCAAAACTTCATACCGAAGAAAGTAACTCTCCTTCTTCATGTTTATGTGTTGTGGTCTTGTCTGTCCCGTTTCTCCCACAGGTTTTTTAATACATCCCTACCAAGTGTGTAGTGTGGTGCTGTCACTGTATATATTTTTCACATTTAGAGCCTCTCGGGAGGGTGCGCCTTAGCGCGCGCATACCACCGGAGGACTTTTTTGTATAGGTCCTGAAGAAAGCTGAGCGATACGCCAAAGACAGCTGAAACATGTCGACCAATTTATGCCTTTGATCTAGGATTCCGGTTCCTTAACTAAGAACCTGGGGAGTCCGCTCACTCTGTTTTTAATCAATGCGGGCTGGCCATTATTAAAAAAAAATCTAAAGGCACAACCCTTGCATTTTTTTAATTTTTTGACACATTTGCACAATCACAGTTAGTCACCTCTGGATTTGGGCACTGTTGCACTCACCACATCCTGCTCCGCTGTAACCAGGCGTCGTAGCACGCTGGGGAGACATTCGGTCACCCCAGCGGGGACCCGATGATGAAGCATGTCACCAACTAGTGGTGAGTGAGGGTCCTTCAAAGAAGTAGGGTTCTCTCCCTCCACCCATGATTGGGTAACCAGCAAGCCCCTAGACCTTCCTCGATTTGAGGATAATCTTCTGGGCTTAATCAGGGACTCAAAGACTACCCCGCTGTGTGCACTGCACGCGTGTGAGCATTGATCACGCGTGCGGCGCACAGCGGAGTTTATTTCTTACTGATCTTTTAACTATCACATTTATTTCTTTGTATCACAGTCACTCCTTTGTTGTTTACTATACATTGAACCGGGGTACAGGAGTGTCTATGCCCTACCTCTCTTGTTGATATTAAATAGATTTGTTAATAGCTTCAGAGTCTCGAGAAGCTTGCAAGAATGACACCATCGCATTATTGACTCACCTGGAAGAGAATGGACACAAAGTGTCTCCAGGTAAACTGCAGTATTGTCAAAAAGACGTACACTATCAAGGACACATCATTACGAAAGCAGTCAGAAAGATATCACCAGAAAGAGTGGAAGCCAAATTACCAATGAATTCACCACAAACACAGAGAGAGCTCAGAATGTTCTTGGGAATGGTTGGCCACTGTCAAAAATGGATACCAAATTTTCCCTCGGAGCAAAACCTCTCCTGAGGTTAACACATCGAGATGTGTCAGCTCCAATCCATTAGGATAAAGAATATACCAAAGGCTTCCTGGAGCAAAAAGATAAATTGTGTTGCACCCCAGCTCTAGGAATGCCGGATGATACAAATGATTTTACACAGTTTTGCAGTGAAAGAGATAGGTGCACACTCTCAGTACTGACAAAGAGGCATGGAGGAGCCCGAAGACCTGTGGCTTACTTTTCAACAACCCTTGACTCTGTAGCATCAGGACTCCCCAGCTGCTTAAAGGCGGTGGCTGCAGTGAGTGTAAGTCTGGAAAAGAGTGAAAACATTGTGAGGTGACACCCATTGATTGTGATGGTTCCTCTTTCTGTTGAATTACTACTTACCAGAACGAAAACACAGTATCTGATGCATAATATACTCAATAAATATGAGCAGAGTCTATTCGCACCAGATAATGTGACCATTAAGAGCTGTAATGTGTTAAATGTTTCTTTTCTTTTGCCTGTGATTGACTTAGAAAAAGATGATGATTTTGTTCATGATTGCCAAAGCGTCACTGAACTATGCACCAAGCCACGACCATACATTAAGGATGAACCACTGATTGGGCATGATTATATTCTATTTGTTGATGGTTTATTCCTGAGAAGTAATGATGGTACACCAAGAGCAGCATATGCTGTGTGTAGTATAAATGATGTGGTTGAAACCTCCTGTCCCCAGTCTGTATTTTCTGCACAAGTTGCTGAACTGATTGTTCTTACAGGAGCTTGTAGTTTATCTGCACAATTGAAAGTCACTATGGCGTTGGTGTGATTCATGAGACTGAAATTGCATGTATTTTTAAATGTTTAATATTATGTTCCTTTACTTCCTCTCGCCACATGTTGAATCATTTCTATTAAGAATAATGAGTCTATTGAAACTTGATCAAATAAATGGCGATGTTGACTCATAATGTTGCTTAAATATTACCTTGATATATGTTTTCCCATATGCTGATTAGCTCTTGTTTCTGCGCTGAGGTTCACAATGAGGTCTTAGCTTAGGTAAGAGGGCTCTTATGGCAACCTTCCTTCATGTAACAATTCTACCAAAGGACTGTATCATTTATGATGATGAGAGTGCAGACTGTGGAAATCAAAAGAAGATGCATCGTATGACTGGCAACACCACCTTATCAACCGTTCTGATTGGACAACCGGAGAAAATATCAATATGAATCAATACATGTGTTGGAAGGTTAAAATAACGAGTGTTCCTAGTAAGTTAGACAATAAGGGGAGAGGAGTTGTCCTAACGGCTAAGGCACTCGACCTCGGACCTGGGGATCTGGGTTAGAGTCTCGGTAACGACGCCAAAAAACCTCCTGTGATTCTGGGCAAATCACTTAATCTCCCCATGCCTAAAATGAAAGTGTGTCCTCATGTAATGTAACAGGTGCTATGTAAAGCGCTCTGATACCTGATTCGGTTTGGGTCTAGTTCGCGCTATATAAAACTGCAACAAAAAAAAATCCGCCACACCTCTAATTTCCCTCTTAAACATCCTGGAGTCTTGCTGCTGGATTTTCTCTTTTGCCCGAGACTCTTCTTCATGGAGAGCTGATTCCTTTAGACCTTTGAGGTGACTTCTTTTGTTAATGTTCTGATCTGATGCTACTGCACAGATCATTACTCAGGAAGCTGCGACTGCAGCTTTAGGGAACCGGCTGAGTTTCCAGAACTACTCTTTAAGAGGAGTTTGCCTTTCAATTCATCGCTCTCTTCAAGCAGAACTCTTCATGGGTTCTTAATTGGAATAGGTTCTCTAGTTAGCTTATTGGGTTTCTCTATGGAACACATGACTTGATTGCTAATTTTTAACCTTCTTTCATATTTCTATATTTATCTCAATTGAATAAAGATACTTGAGATTCTAACCATATAGATAATAAAGTCTTTAAAACTAACCCCACTGCACGTGGTCGGGCCCCCTCCACCGGTCCCTCTCACCTCGGTCCCGCTATGCCGACCTGATCCTTGGCTGGGCCAAACACCTTGAATTTGCACAGTTGGCCTGTCGGCCCCAGCCAGGGGTGTTGTTTCTGGCGCGGAGGGTCATCAGCCGGGGGGAGGGGGGGGAATTGGCTGTGTCCAGCGAGCGGCATGGGGTCCTAGCCGAGGGTCCCCTCCACCACCACCTCACTTCAGAATTGCTCCTGGTGCTCCCCACACAACCTATCAGCCTTCTACTGTGGGGTCCCCGGTATTGGGCCCGGAGGCATGCTCCTGTGACACTGCTGCCGGATAGACCATTGGGGAGGGGGGGTGGATCTGACTGCAGCCCTTCAGCAGCATGGGGTACTTGGTGCCTGAGCCCACGCATCATTCCTGTGCCTGTGCGGCCCCTGGAACACCCTGCCTTGCCCCACCCCCGCCGTGACAGATCGCCTGCGGGGGACCATGTTTAACTCCTCCCACACCAGATTGCAGTGGTGGCGGGCCGACTACCGGAGCACGCGGGCGGTGGAGCGGTAGTCCGCCTGGACAGTGGGCGGCTGGGTACTCCAAGGAACTTTTTCTGGACCACAAACTGGCACGGGGGCCCTCCTTCCCCCCACCTGGATCTGCTGCAATCCTCACGGAGATCCATCTCTGGCCGCACCTGGGGATGTAGGCCCTGACTGCACCCAGCGCTGGAGCACCCCCCTCGACATCCATGGAACTTAGGTTTTCTTACCGGAGGCGCTCTTCTGTTCCATATCTGCTGGAGCCCAGCTGGCTCTACCCTGACTTTAATCTTACACGGCCCGCAGCTCTTGAGGCGCCATGGGGAAGGCCAACCACCTTAAATCCACGGTCTCCCATACCCAAAATAGGATGGACCAGTTTATCACAGTAGATAAGGAGACCGCGGGGCAGGGTGAGGGCGGCCCCCCTATCCAAGGTAAAGAATTGGAGGCCATCTTGCAGGCAATCAGCACATCCCAGGCCTCGGCGGAAGGTAAAATTGGGGAAGTCAAGGTGGACGTATCCCTCCTCCAGCAGGACCTCCGCAACGCCACTGCCCACCTCACAGAGGCGAGTCACGTCTCTCGACGGAAGAGGATGACATCTCTCGGCTAAAGGACCAAGTGTCCAACCTGCAGTCCCACACCAAGGAGCTTCACCGGCGGGCGGAAGATGCAGAATATTGTTCATGCCTCAATAACCTCCGCCTGGTAGATTTTCCCAAAGGGGCTGAGACAGCACAGATGTCCGACTTCATCGAAGCCTGGCTCACCTCATGGATGCCTAAAGAAGCCCTCTCCTCCTGGTTCGCAGTAGAGCGAGCCCATCAGTCTCTGGTGCCCAGACCTCCGCCCGGGGCTCCACACTGCCCCATCATAGCCCGAATCCTCAATTTTAAGGCTCTAGATGCTATCCTGCGTGAAGCCTGCTCCCTCGGACCCCTCAAATTTCAAAATCACACTATCATGATCTTCCCTGATTACACCAGGGAAGTCCAGTACCAACGCCGCTCTTACACCGAAGTAAAGAAAAAGATGTGGGCCCTTGGCCTACAATACCGCCTCCTGTTTCCGGCCTACCTGCGTGTCATCTTTCAAGACAAAGCCCAATTCTTCGATTCCCCTCAGGCCGCCTGGACATGGTTGATGGAGGAGCACCCTCTCAGATTCCAACCTGCCCCCACGCCAGGGCCTCCGGTCCACACAACCACCACCACCTGGGCAGCAGCGCCAACAATCTCACAGGAGACGCCAATCCAGGGCCAAAGATTCGGACTTGTCCGGTAGCCCAACCATGTGATTGCTCATGGGCATGAGACCTTGAGACAGGGGGCATGTGTCGCCTCCCAGTTTGATCTACATCGGTGAGACACAGACGAAGGAGAGGGAAAACAGACAGTCCAGGTTAACGCTTCCCCCCTGTGACGACAAGTCTCCTCTAACCATGCAATGCAGAGGCATATACTCTCAGAGACCCGACCAGTGGACCCTGTGGAACATTGACCTTTGGGGCCCTGCCTGGAGGCGTGTCCTCACTGATCTATGGACAAGACACCGCAACAGGCTCTGATATATGTGTCTACCTGCTGAGACATTGCTTTATCCGTATATATATGGAGGGGTCCTCCACGTCCCTGAACCTGAGCATTCTAGTTTGGTTATTACTGTTACTACTTTTGAGACAACAGATGCTTTAGTTTTCGAAGTATAGGGTGGGGGGTGGGGGTAGGGAGAGGGAATGGGACCGTTGTTCCATTATTGTCACTGTTACATTGCCATATTCTTCACCAGCCGTATTGATGCACACTCAAAGTTTTCTAGTACACATTATAATGTCCCTTCACGTCGTGCACACAACACAGACACTGCTACCAGCCTGCGCAAAGCCCCACCTACACACACTGTGGTCTGTGGCGTGGGTGCTCCACCTTCTATACTAAGGACGACTATGAACACTAAAATCAGTCTTGGTGCCTCCCTCCGTACACTGTCCTGGAAAGTTAATGGGCTATTAGACAAGGTTAAATGAACCACGGTCCTGCGCTATGCCCAGCGCATGACAGCAGATGTACTCCTACTACAGGAAACCCACCTAGCGGGGAACCACTGCCCCTTTCTGGCACGGTATGGATATGACAGAGTGTGGCACTCAGGGTTTTCCCGGGGCTCCTGGGGGTGGCCGTTCTTATAAAGCGTTACCTCGTGTTCATTCACACTCAAGTAACTTACGACCCCCAGGGTAGATATGTGACCCTCTGCGGGACTCTAAATGGGAAACCCCTCAACCTTATGTCCATTTATTCCACCCCGTCCATGTTCATGACTACGCTGAAAGACACCTTTGACCTCTTCCTCTCCCTGCTATTGGGAACCACCATCTTTGGAGGCGACTTTAAAGCGGTCTCCGATCCCTACACTGACACTACCGGCGCCCCCTCATCTTCCAGAATTACCCAAGCTAACCACCTAATGAACTGGGCAGGCTCCCTGGGTCTGTGCAATGCCTGGCGACTCTGTTACCCTCATAGCAGACACTTTACACACACGTCAGCGGCGCACCACAAGCAGGCATGTATAGATGCCGTATTTGTCCCATCCACGGACTGCCAAAAGATTAAGATATTTGCATACTCTGCCGAGGTATCTCCGACCACTCACCGGTTTTCCTCAGCGCTGGTGACCCGTCCACCTCGGCACGTCCAATGTGGCGGAGGAACAGCTGGTTTTTGCAAGACAAAGACTTTCGCAAGGCGATTGAAACGGAACTAAAATAGTACTTCCCCACCAACACTGGATCCGTCCCCTCCCCCGGCACCCTTTGGGAAGCCGGCAAAGCTGCAATCCGTGGCTTTGCACGGGGTCAGCTCAAAATTCAACAACAAGCCCAAACCCACCAGTTCACAATACGAGAGGCGCAGGCCTTGGTCCTCGAGCAATCCCCCCCGGGGATTGTGATGCCACCCACGAGAGGCAACTCACGCACCTCCAGACCGATATCAAACAACTATCCATGGAAGCTGCCAACCTCCTCTGGAGGTCCTCTGTAGCCAGGGTGTATGGTTAGGGTGACAAGAATGGGAAGATCTTCCACCGGCTGACCACCTATCCGAGAGCCAACCGCATCATCCCCGAAATCATAGACCCAGATGGCTTAACTCACTGGTCCCCTTCAGCAATGGCCCAAACGTTTGCCTCATATTACCGCACTGTATACTTGGCCCAAAGGCCCAATATATCCGTTTTTGACTTGCTTACCACGGCCCCTTTCAACTTCCCGACCTCAACGCAACCGATATGGCCGACCTGGACCTTCCCGTCACCAGCAAAGAAATTATTGACGCCATCACGCTTACCTCATCGCGCAAGACTCCAGGTCCAGACGGACTCCCACAGGAGTTCTATGCTACAAATCAGGACATTCTTGTCCCCCACCTGGCAGACCTCTTTGCAGAGGCTCTCGAGAAAGGCTCCTTCCCACAAGAGATAGACCTGGCCACGACAGTCGTTCCCCCTAAAACACAACCTCCGTCACATCGTAGGTGCGGATTACCGCCCAATATCTGTCATCAACACTGAGATTAAACTCTTTGCTAACATCCTTGCCCAGCGGATGAGGCCTTACCTCCCCCAGCTCATCCACCCGGACCAATGTGGGTTAATGCCCATGTGGGGGACTAGACATTGTCTCCGTCATCTGCATCTGGCCTTGGCGCATCGTCATTTACTCACCCCTTAATTGACGCTCCTTCTCGTCGATTTCGAGAAGGCATTTGATTCAGTGGACTGGCAATATATGGAGGGCGTGTTGGCGGAGATGGGGTTCAGCCCACAGTTTTGCAACATGGTGAAGGTCTTATATGCCTGGCCTCGGGCACGGGTGCTTGTCAACAAGGTGTTATCATAGGTGTTCCCCGTGTGCAGAGGGACGAGGGAGGGATACCCCCTTTCACCCCTCCTCTTTGCCTTGGCGATGGAGCCCCTGGCAACCCTGATTCGCTCGAACAACCGAATCCAAGGCTGAAAGTGGCTCAACTCAGATACAGACAAAATGTCACTGTGCGCCGATAATGTCTTAATCTTCCTTGCGGAGCCAGCTCTGTCGGGCCCTCGCTGTCTCTGGGTCCTGCTGTCCATTGGGCAGGCCTCCGATCTTCGGCTCAGACTCAGCAAGTCCGTCCTAGTTCCCCTGCACCTAGCATGTGGCTGTTATGACTGGCAGTCCACGATACCCCTTAGACGCCAATCATTCAAATATTTGTAGATTTGGGTTGCTTTGTTATCTGACCTTGCTTGGTCCCTCAACATCACCCCCTTAGTGAAGAGAGCGAAAGAGGATCTTGGGAGATGGCAAGCGCTTCCCCTCAATCCCCTGGGGAGGGTCACCCTATTTAAAATAATGATAATCCCCAGATTCCTTTACGTCCTTCAAAACACCCCCTTTTGCTTTCTGCAGTCATGGTTTCGAATGCTTGATGGCATGACCACCAAATTCCTCTGGGGGGGGACGGAGGTCCCATATAGCACTGACCCGTTGCCGGATCCCGCCTTTTGATGGAGGCATGGGAATGACCAACCTTTATTAGTATTATTTGGCAACCCGATGAGGGTGGTACTGAGCGAATTAGGCTTACCCCGTATCCAGGTCATGAGGTACGGATACCCCATACCACGCACTCTACCTGACTTGACAGGCACAGCACTTTTGTTGTGGCAAGCATCTCTGCGACACACCCAATGGACTCAGAAGTTAACCTGACATACACCTTTGTGGCATGACAATTTGTTGGGTGAGGTTAGCAGGCTGAAGGGTTTCCAGACCTGGGACATTATAGGGATTTCCCAACTTGGGGTGTGTGGGCCAGCGGCCACGTACGCTCTTTCCAGGACTTACAATCTAGGCACTCCCTACATCCCTCACAATTCTAGAAGTATCTACAATTGCGCCACGACCTTCACTCCCACATACTGAAAGGCACTCAGATCCCAGAATACAACCCGCCAGAGGCCCAGATAATGTTAGGGAACCTAGGGAAAGGGGGCATTTCCCGCATTTACCATACACTAATCAATAATACTCCCACTACACTCGATCGGCTTAGAAGCCAATGGAAGGATTGGGTGGGCCCACTGGAGGAGGATTGAAGGGATGCGCTGATGGTGCCTAAGACGGTCACCACCTCGGCCAGGCTCCACCTCATCCAACTATACTATCTACATGCCGCTTTTTTAACCCTAGCATGAATACATAGAGCTGGCCTCTACCCATCCCCCTCCTGCACACGCTGCGGCCATGAGCCGGCGGATTTCTTCCACATTGGGCCTGTCCAGTTTGGCCCCCTTCTGGAACTCACCGACATCTTGGAGTGGGAGTTCCCTCATGACCCGCGGCATTCCCTTCTGGGGATCACAGACGGACTGGACGGGTCCTGTAATGAGAAATTGTTCTTTAACACGGTCATGGTGGTGGCTAAGCGGGACATTGCGGCTGCAAGGAAACAACCCATCCTGCCCACCATCAGGTCCTGGAGGGAAGGAGTGGACTGGTGTGCGACACAAGAGAAGCCCATGTGCTGAGGTACTGGGTTTTTAAGAACCGGCACAGAACCGGTAACCCAGCGGTGTCAGGGTACACCCAGAGACCTCGGGTTCTTCCTGATCCAGACCACAGAAACTCAGAGTCTTCTAGGTGAAGTCAAAGATCGATTTATTGGCTGCAACCAAGGTAACAAGTGTCCTAGAAGTACAACACACGGGGAAGTATATTCTCAGGAGACTGCTCGAATTTACAAAGTCAGGCTTCTCTCTTTATACAGAATATTCGGCTTCAGGCAAACATTCTTCGAATTTGAAATATATCATTTACAGGTTTTGGTTACAAAGGAAAAGCAGAGTCATGATGACATGTACATATTTCACGTCGTGCTGCCCACAACAAATCACCCGGCAAGGCCCAACATTTCATCAGATATCGGTGGACCCCCAATAAAACAGGCACCTCCCCACCATAAAGTAAGTGAAGCAAAAAGAGTAGAGACAGACGGGAGCAAGATACGGCAGGTGTGCGCGCTGAAATGGTTTTATGGCCTGTTGAGCCCTGATGCTATCTTGTTCGGCCACTGGGAGGGGAACTGACCTAACGAGCTCGGCCTGGGGCAATGGTTCCAACTTGCACAGGTCATAGGAAAGTCGATTAAGGAGTATGTGTCCTTGTGGAATTTAATTCAGCTGGATTAAGGCCTATGTAAAGGGCAACATACAAATGGAGGCCAAGGGTTCAGGACGTGAAGGACGATTTCGAGGTGAAATCGTCACCCGAATATGCTGAAAACATTTGTACATGACATGCTCGTCATTCTCGGTCTTTTGATACCAAATTCGTCATGTTTCGACGAAGTTTTATTTCTCGAGTCCAGGACGATTACATGAATCCAGAATTTTCAGAACCACAAACCCTCCTTTTGCCCTTACATAGGCAATTAATCTATTCTCATGTTAATCTGAGTCCAGATCTATATTCCTAAATACATTGAGATGTTGCTGTAACATCATTCTAGTACTTAGTTTATCTCTTGACACAGGCTTCCTTACACATGAGGTAACACAGAGGCCACATATTGCAGGAGCACACTGTATGCACAGACAGAACAGGAAGAGAATGGCTAAGACCATCCCAATTACCATCAGAATTTTCCATCCCCAGGCGGATATCAGTTCCCAGAACCATCCCATTATCGACCAATCTCCTTTGTCCACATGAATAGATTCGGAAATCTTATGTAGTTTGGAGATGGCCTGGTACACTGTTGGAGCGTTATCTGGGATGAAAACGCAACAACTCAATTGGATCAATCTGCATACCCCACCTCGGTCTGCAAGTATGACATCTAGAGCGACCCTGTTCTGAAGGGTCATAAGTCGATCCGACTGGAGCTCAGCAGTCAAGTTACTAAGGGCACCAGCAGTTTCAATCACGGTGGACTCAACTACCCTTGTCAATTGCCTAATGTTCCTGCTGTTATACATGGATCCCCAGAACGGCAGAAACCCCATTGCAAAGTCCCCAAATTCTTGACCTGCAGTGTCTTCTTCACTCAAAACCCCTCTAGCTATCCTTGTCCTGTGGTAGTCTGCCGCTGCTGTGTAGGTGGGAGGCAACAGAAATGAAACAAAACATTAGCCCGAAAAGTCAGGGGGCAACCATGTATAGGCTCTATCGTGGCAGATGAAATAGGTACCCTTAGCTGCTAAAAACGCAGGGGAAGTCAGAGATCCAAAAACATACGTTTCAGTACAGACACTCTTCCCTAACTGAGCCCTGGGATTCGTGCCATTACCTTGCAGACACAGATGCCCCTGATGGGGTACAATCCAGATCGGGGATGATCTCTTGGCTTGCTGTTTCTCACTCAGAGTAGCTCCATATCCAGTCATGTTCCATCCTATGTATAATAGCGTCTCATCTCTCGGGATAGTCTCATAAGAAATACCTTCCTTAATCATGTCTACTATACCCTTGACTAGAGCACTTTTCCTAGGATTGTCTGTTACAGAACGCAGGGGGTAGATTTCGTGTGCATATATGAACATTGTCCTATATGCCCATACAGAACCATTGTGACTGAATGGCAGGACCAGATAAGGGATACCTTTATCCGTGGTGTGAGGCATAAGACCGCACACCCAACAGTTAGTTTTGTTCATTACAAGTTGGTGTTGATGTAACAACTGAACAAAGGATTTATTGATGAACTCCAATCTCCTATTTGATTCGTGGTCAGGCAGAGGGTGGAAAGAATGAGAGGAAACAGTAGGAGGAGGTATGGGTGATGCAGTGGGTGCAAATGTTACACGAAAAGAAAGTAAAACATAGCTGATCAAAAATATCATTACACTGAATAGCATAAAAATACACAATATTATAAAACTTTTCCTTGTCATCACGTTGCACAATTTGTGCTTAAAATTCATCCGTTTGGCAGGTCTCTCCACATCGGGAAACTCCATCCTCTCTAAAGTGCTGCCCACGGTGGGAGGTTGCCTCTGCTAAGGGATGCTTCTGTCAGTCTAGGGCAACTCCCTTGGACCAACCAAAACTACCGACCTAACGTCGTCAGCTGCACCCCAAAGACTTTAATCAACCGCGGCCCTAGCAGCGGAACCCGGATGGCGGTTCGAAAAACAAAAATAAGCAAGTTTCCTAGATGGGAGAGCTGCACTTTCAAAAATAGTACTTGGGGAAAAAGGGTATATCTGTTTTATTTGTCCATGGATCTTAGTCTCAAATTGCAAAGGAAATTGTTTTATTAGTTCGTTTTTCTCGGTCTCAAATTGTATCGTCGCTTCCCCGGTATTGTCTGATCCTGGAACAAAAGGTCAGGCTCTGTAGTGTTCAATAGCTTGGATGGTGGCACAGCCTTGTGCGAAATGTTCTCATTTTCTTGTTCAGAGTCAGTTCTTTTTACAGGTAAGTCATGAAAAGGGACGGCATGTGACATGGTATCAGGTTCTGGGTCAGCGACACCCTTCTGGACCCACTGGTCATAGGGCAGAGGGAAAGGTATTTTCTTGGATCCCGTGGACCCAGTTGGCCTTCCCCTCCACCCGAACGGCTGACCTGGTAGACAGAAGGACGAGATGAGGCCCGGTCCACCTGGGCTGGTCGTTCTTCGTTCTTTGGAAGTTCCTGACAAGTACCCAGGAACCAGGGTCAATGGCGTGACCCAGAGTCTGAGAAACCGGAGGCAGGGTGTTGTGGACCTGTTGATGCAAAACACACATTTAGCCGTCAATTCATACAGATAATTAAGCAAAATAGGGTATTCTAGCTCGCTGAACTTAGTGGGTCTAGGCACTCCCCATATGTTGGCTGGCCGGCCAAAAACTATTTCATATGGACTAAGTTTCACTCGTGAATGCACAGTCATTCTAGTGGACAGGAGTGCTAAGGGTAGAGCGTCAGGCCATTTAAGACCTGTGCTCGCTTGGATTTTGGCCAGTTTAAGTTTTAACGTGCCGTTGTAACATTCTACTAATCCAGCTGATTGGGGTGATTTGCAGCGTGGAACTTCTGCCGGATACCTAGCCCTTCGCACACTCTCTTCATCACACGACCCACAAATTCACTTCCGTTATCAGACCAGACCATTCTAGGCATTCCAAACCTGGGGAAGTACTCTTTCACAAGGGCCTTCGCTGTGGACAAGGCAGTATTGTCTTTTAGGGGATAGGCTAAATCTTGAGAAGGCACAAACAACAACGAGTACGTATTTTAAGTTGTTGCACCTCTCCATGTGGATGAAATCTAGCTGCAAAACCTCGAACAGATACGTAGGAGGTGCAAAATGACCAGCTGGAGTTGGGGTTCCCCTACCAGGATTGTGTTTCAGACATACCATGCAATTCTTGACAACATTCTCTGCACATTTGGGAATCCCTGAATTCTTCCATACTGGGGCCAACAACTCGCAAATCCCTTTCTCGCTGATATGAGCCATTCCATGAGCCATAGTAACCACTGCAAGCACATATGCATCGGGTAACAACCATCTCTGATGCTCTGATAATTCAATCCAGCAACCATTTGCATCCATTCTACCCGTACTTTCTCTCCACGTGCTCAATTCTTTCTCTGTGGCCTCAGCTTGAATGGACTTCACACTCTCTATTGTGTCTTCACACATTCCAACATCACCAGTCCATCTTGCAGGGCCTGCAACATACATTCGGCTCATTACATTCTTTGCAGTTTCTTTCGCGATCTCATCAGCAAATGCATTTCCACGACCTACATCATCAGTCACCTTCTTGTGAGCACTACATTTCACAATCGCCATTCGCAGGGGCAAGGTCAGTGATTCAAGAAGCTCATTCACCAACTGACCATGCTGAATCTTAGCTCCATGTGAAGTCAGGAATCCACGTTCTCTCCACAATCGCCCAAAACTGTGAGCCACTCCAAATGCATACTGACTATCAGTGTAGATAGTCACTTTCATTCCCTTTGACAATACACATGCTCTCGTGAGTGCAATTAATTCTGCTGCTTGAGCCGAATTATGTGGGACACGTGCAGCTTCAACAACTGTATGCAAAGTCGTGACAGCATATGCTGCAGTTGTGTCACCACTCGGGAGCTTAAAGCATGAACCATCCACCCATAATGTACCATCACATTCAGCAAGAGGAGTATCGGATAAATCTACTCTCCCTTTCGTCTCTTCCTCTGTTCTGAGAAAACAATTGTGCTGTTCTGAAACCTCTGATTCCTCTGCAATTGGCAACAATGTAGCTAAGTTTAAGGTGCTGCACCTTTTTATGTGCACATGACTCGCTAGTAATGTTAATTCGTAACTGGACAGTTGAGCACTAGTTAAGTGCTGTGTCTTGGTTCTATTTAACAACGTGTCTACTGCATGTGGGACCATCACGACTAGTGTATTATTCATTACTAGACCAGCAGACTGTCGAATAGCAACAGCTGCTGCTGCTGTGGCTCTTAAACAACTTGGCAATGCTTTAGCTACCAGATCCAAAGTCGACGAAAAATAGGCACATGGACGCTGCCTACCTCCAAACAACTGAGTCAACACAGACAATGCACAGCCCTCTTTCTCGTGGACATATAATGTGAAAGGCTTACTGTAGTCGGGGGTACCTAACACAGGAGCCGAACACAATGCTGTGCGCAATTCGAGAAAACTTTTCTGACACTCATCAGACCAGGGAATGGGATTGGGTGTATTTTTGCACGTTAATGCCACCAAAGGTTTGGCCAATAACGAAAAATTTGGAATCCACTGTCTACAGTACGATGTAATGCCCAAGAAAGCACGCACTTCTCTCTGTGTTCGTGGCACATTCAATTTCGCTATTGCCTGAATTCTTTCTGGGGTCAGTTTCCTTCCCTCCTTCGATAAGAGGTGACCTAGGAAGGTCACTTCTTGTCGGCAATATTGCAGTTTGGAAAGTGACACCTTGTGATGAAGATCACACAGATGACGCAATAGTGACAGCGTTGCCTTCTTACAAATTTCCTCAGTGTCTGCAGCAATGAGCAAATCATCCACATACTGTACAAGAGTAGCACCTTCAGGTAAAACAATAGTATCAAGCTGTGTTTTTAGAGCTTGACTGTATATTGATGGACTTTCACAGTAGCCCTGGCGAGCGCGTTTAAAGCGGAAGCTGCGACCTCCTAAACTGAAGGAAAAAATATCCCTGCTCTCCTCAGCAATCGGGATGCTGAAGAAAGCATTCTTCAGATCGATCACCGAAAACCAAGAGGCAGAAGCTGGAATCATAGTCGATAATGTGGTAATGTCGGGGACAACTGGGAATTGTGGCACAACTATTTTATTCACCTCTCTAAGATCAATCACGAATCTGTATACAGGTTGCTGAGAAGGGTCAGTCCGTTTTAAAACAGGCAGAACAGGACTATTGCAAACGTTGCCTCGTGTTTCTTCAATCACATCCTTTTCAATCAATTCGTAAACGATCGCTAGCAAAGCTTTTTCATCTTCACTCGAGATTTTGTATTGGGGAATTCGTGGCATTTTAACGTTGGCTTTCAATGTTACAACATATGGTGGAATTTCTAAAAGGCCTACATCATTAGGACCAGTAGCCCAAAGAATATCTGGAAGAAACGACAATTCTGCTGGAAGTTTATCCCTCGACAAATACATGGGAGAAACCACTTTCTTACCTAAAGTAAGTTGCACTCCTGAAGGAGAACAGTACAAAGTCGCATACAATCTTTTTAACAACTCCAACCCTAGCAAGTTTTCACCACAACCTGTTGTCAGAATGAGGGGTGCTTCGAATTCGCACGGACCAACAGAAAGAGACAAAGGGTCAGAAATCGGATTCCTAACTGGGGCGCCAGAGAAACCTACAGAAACGTTCATTTCGCCAGACAAAGATGCGCCAGGGAGTTTGGAGTGCATAATAGAACTCTTTGTAGCACCAGTATCCAGCAGAAAAGGCTCTGACACACCTGATGTAATCACCTCAACGTAAGGTCCACTCTGATCTACTGGAACTGAAACAACTCCCTCTCTTTGTCTTTGGCTGTCCTAGCAATCATTATCCTCCAAATATTCATTTTCTGTGTAGTAATCATCAACATAGTATTGAACTGTCCTGTCAGATGCGTTGTTCTGCTGATCGAACCTATTCATAGAATTTTGTGGTGGAAGGGGGCGTGCGTTCTGGGGGACGTTTCCACGTCCTCTACCTCTAGGCGCTTGCTGAACACCACGACCTCTTACACCAGAAACACCATTTGCACGTTGTAACAAAATAGGACAACAATACTTGAAATGACCTTCTTCCTTGCAATACGAACACTGGTTGGGGCCTATAGGTACACGGGGTTGAGTATACTCGACTCTTTGCGAGTTCCTCTGATACTGTTGAGGCTGCTGAAAATTATTTTGGTAGTGATTCTGACCATTATTATTTTGATTACCACCACCACGTGGCGGATAGGCTTGCTGTAGCAAAACCTTAGTTTTCAATTCTTTAGTTTTCTTTTCTACTCTATCTTTCTCGTCCTTGTCTCTATTTTCGTAATATTGTGCAGTAGCCAATATCTGCGCTGAAGATGAGACTGCCCAAGAACTTTATGAATCCTTTAACTTTTTACACAATTCTGGAAGCAGATTGTGCACGAATTTATCGACAAACAGTCTCTGACCACCTTCTGTGGTCATATCTTGACCGCTGTGGTCGACAAATGTCTCTTCAAACCTGATGAAGAAATCTGAGACTGTTTCTTCTTTCTTCTGCTTGCATGCAGACAACTTATCCCAATTTACACGTATTACAGGCATTATCGTTTTCATGTAATCAACTATTCTACCAGGGAGTTCTGCTATCAAAGGCTCAGGCTTAGCACCACCAACTTGTCGGGCATCTGCAGCAGCAATATTAGCCCATGAGTCACCTAATTCCTGATCATGATCTGTATGACGAATTTTACCCCATAAAGGCTGTGGATCAACATTCCCAAATAACATGTCGATATCGGCTAAATTCATTATACATGACCCAGCAGTCTGTGACAACTCTTTGTAATATCCTGCAGGATTTTTACGCGGATCAGGTAATGTCTGTTTGAGCGCTAAAACTTCAGCTCGCTTCCATGGGACATGTACCCATACACGCTGAAAGTGTGGCAGAATGGGTGGGTTAACAGTCGTGTCGCCCTCTCTCCATTGTGGGGGGACTTCTCTCATGGGGTATTGTCGCGCCTTTTTCCTACTAGACGCACTAGGCTCAGATTGTGATCCAGACCTACTTCCCTTACTCCGGTATGATAACAATATTTCAACCGCTTGCTCTACATCGGGACCTACAATCATGCCCTCTCCAAACCTGAACCGTACACGACACAATTCCTGCGGGATGCATTCTAAATCATTGTCTTCCAAATCCTCACAAAGGAAAACACACATCTGTTCAAAAACATATCTCTGCGTCGGTGCTTCCCATTGATGGAAGACTTCCATGACAGACTCTACGTCATACTTGACGGTGTCCATAACCCATTTTCGTGCTAAACGATTCAGTGAGTCTCTCTCTTGATAGTCAGGCAGTTGACTTCGCAACTGTCTTTGTTCCATTTTAGGGGTCGTAGTAGGCGACCCAAAAAGAGGTGAAAGAAGGTTAGTGACAGTGCTGGCCATTTTCTGCCGAATGGAAGGTGAAACTGAAGGAAGAACGGGGTGAGATAAGGCAGAGGCAGAGATACCAGCAGAGGAGGCATCAGGAGAAATAGAAGGGGCACTAGGCAAAATCGTAGAGGGAGCATTAGGAGAAGTAGAAAGTACACTAGGCAAAATCGTAGAAAGCACAGGTGAAACAGGTGTGATCAGTGGGCCTTGAGGAGGCTGCACCATAGGGACAGGAGCCAGCTGGAGAACAGCTGGTGAGTGCTGCGGAGGAATAGGAGGCGCAGGTTGCACAACTAGAGGTTGTGGCGGTGCCGTGGCATTTTGCGCATAGGGGGATCCTTTTCACGCTCTTTTGCTGCCTCTTGCTGAAGAGACGGAAAAACTGGATAACATTTATCTATTGCCATTTTACGTTGCCTGTGCAACTGCTCACTCATCTGCTCTTCCTCATCGTCTTTAAATTGCATAGCAGCTTGCATTACTGAAAGTCCTCCTTCTCTCTTATTTTTCTTAGCTAATTTGATTTCCTTTTGTTTGGCCTCCTTACGCCATAGGCGGAAAGAGTCAAACATCGCTGGCCGGGCTTTCTTCTTGAAAAGTTTAACTTCAAGGTTATCTAAGATTTCGGTATCAAAACTACCATATTGGGGCCATTTTAAAACACCATCTTTCCTGGTGTATTTGATCCATACTTCGTTATATGTGATGGGGCCTACCCCATGTTTCACATATAACTCGTAAGTTGGAGTTCCAACCGGAGGAACCGGACATGAGTCCTCCAATCGGGAGTCCCTATTATTATAACCAAGGCAAAACAAATTTCCAAGTCTAAGACTAGGCATCTTTGCTCTCTAGTCTGGTTCCAAACTTCAAAGGCTTATCGATTACGATTTTTCTCGTGAAAACACCCGTCCTTCGGTTTTGGTGCTTGCAAGTACCAATAATTATCCCAAAGGATACCCAACTAAGGACTGGGAGACGCTCCACTTATACTTAACTGAGATATCGATGACGTCACCAGAAGACTCGTCTTAGTGTTTCGCTCTACCAAATTTCAAGGGTCAAAATCAGGGCGATAGCCAGGGCAGCAGTCCTTTGTAGCCGTCGGGAAGCGGGGAACCTCGCAGCAAAGACCTTCGGACCACGTCGACATGCAGGGGTCGATGAGGTGGTTGGCCGTCCTCCGGAATTTTCACACTAAGCTCCTCACGAACCTCTGGCTGACTGGTACCACTGGAATCGCCCCAAACGTTGGGCGCCAGCTGAGGTCCTGGGTTTTTAAGAACCGGCACAGAACCGGTAACCCAGCGGTGTCAGGGTACACCCAGAGACCTCGGGTTCTTCCTGATCCAGACCACAGAAACTCAGAGTCTTCTAGGTGAAGTCAAAGATCGATTTATTGGCTGCAACCAAGGTAACAAGTGTCCTAGAAGTACAACACACGGGGAAGTATATTCTCAGGAGACTGCTCGAATTTACAAAGTCAGGCTTCTCTCTTTATACAGAATATTCGGCTTCAGGCAAACATTCTTCGAATTTGAAATATATCATTTACAGGTTTTGGTTACAAAGGAAAAGCAGAGTCATGATGACATGTACATATTTCACGTCGTGCTGCCCACAACAAATCACCCGGCAAGGCCCAACATTTCATCAGATATCGGTGGACCCCCAATAAAACAGGCACCTCCCCACCATAAAGTAAGTGAAGCAAAAAGAGTAGAGACAGATGGGAGCAAGATACGGCAGGTGTGCGCGCTGAAATGGTTTTATGGCCTGTTGAGCCCTGATGCTATCTTGTTCGGCCACTGGGAGGGGAACTGACCTAACGAGCTCGGCCTGGGGCAATGGTTCCAACTTGCACAGGTCATAGGAAAGTCGACTAAGGATTATGTGTCCTTGTGGAATTGAATTCAGCTGGATTAAGGCCTATGTAAAGGGCAACATACAAATGGAGGCCAAGGGTTCAGGACGTGAAGGACGATTTCGAGGTGAAATCGTCACCCGAATATGCTGAAAACATTTGTACATGACATGCTCGTCATTCTCGGTCTTTTGATACCAAATTCGTCATGTTTCGACTAAGTTTTATTTCTCGAGTCCAGGACGATTACATGAATCCAGAATTTTCAGAACCACAGTATGAGGCACGGGGATGCCCAAAGAAATACCAAAGGGTGTGGGGCAAGTGGCTGGGTACCATGGGGTAATTGATGTACCTCACCTAATGTCTGTAATAATTGCATTTTCGAGTGCCACGTTCAGTGTTATGATTCAGCCATAGGAATGTAAAGCTGTGATCTCCGGTTGTGTGCACTATTGCTAGCTTTGTTTTTCTGTTTGAAAAACTTATAAAATTGTTGACTCACCACAATCCTAAATGTCTATAATGTTAATAACTTTACTTTGTAAGTGGCTCTAATTTCTACATAGTGGAAAAGGTTCATATGACCTCCACCGGAGCCTGGAGGATTCTCCATGATTCTATTTGTAAGCGGGTATATTTTAGGATCTGAACCATCAAGGAGAGTCCTTTCGGGCTCCAGCAACAGTATAAGACAGAATTTGTTCTAAAATGCCCCAGACACACAGGGATAAAACTCTCAGAGGGCAGGGAGATTGTTGCTCTAAGACTAAGCACTTTGGTAGTCTGTTGTCAGAAAAACAAAATGCAGAGCATAACACTGTGAGCTAGCAAAACTGCAGCCAATATTTATTCTGCTAAAGTAGCTCCCGCCCTGAATGAAGAAGCAGCTGAGGTAAAAAAATAATAATAATAATACCTGACCTGGAGTACCATCTAGATATAACAGAGAGAGAGCATCTGCCCCCAGGGCTTTAAGTGGGGTAGATCCTGCCAGGTCTGAGCACTGGTAGTAATCAAAGAGGGTTACTGGAATGGGTTCTGTTTGGGCTCGCTATTCTGCCCTTTACTTTTCAGAGCAGAAAGAAAGAATTCTATCTGTCAGATCAGCAACGCTAGATCTGATGGTGGGATGAGCAATGAAAATCAATTTTATTTTTGTTTGTAGGGCTTCTCTTCCCACTCTTAGAAGCAGGACTGTGACCTAGCCTAAAAAGGAAAGAGAAAATTGGGGACATTTTTCAAATGGGAGAAGGATATTTTTCACCAGCTCACTGTCACTGGAACTAAGCTGTACATGGCTGATGAGCCCACAACGAGGGCGGAACCTGTCCTGGGTTGCTTGTGTTCTGGTTCAGGGAGGACCTGGCTTGGAAGTGTGGGTTGGACTGTTTCCATGAGGAGCAGGGTCAAAACTCATTTGCATATGGCTGGGTCCAAACTGAGGGGGCATGGTGAGCAAAAAACACATTGGGTTAAAGTGCTACCCTGAGCTATTGTCACTGGTTAGACGTATTGTAAGAAGCCTCTCATCACCTCTTGTGTGTTTCATGTACAGTCTTAAGTGGCATGGGTATGCCAGACGTGAGGCCCGTGCTCACTGTTTCACTAGAACCAAGATATACTCAGCTGATGAGCCCATAACTAAGGCAAAACTGATATTGGGGTTTTTGTGTTCTGGTTCAGGGAGGACCTGGCTTGACAGTTCGACTGGACTGTTCCCATGAGGAGCAGAGTCAAGACTGATTTGCATGTGACTAAGTAGAAACTGAGGTGGCATGGTAAGCAAAAGAAGGATGGGTTGGACTACTACCCGAGCTATTGCCAGTGGTTAGACTTATTGTAAGCAGCCTCTCATCTCCTCTTGTGTGTTTCATGTACAGTCTTAAGTGGCATGGGTATGCCAGACGTGAGGCCCGTGCTCACTGTTTCACTAGAACCAAGATATACTCAGCTGATGAGCCCATAACTAGGGCAAGACCGATATTGTTTTTTTTGTGTTCTGGTTCAGGGAGGAACTGGCTTGGCAGTTCGACTGGACCATTCCCATGAGGAGCAGAGTCAAGACTGATTTACATGTGGCTAAATAGAAACTGAAGTGGCATGGTAAGCAAAAGAAGGATGGGTTGGACTACTACCCGAGTTATTGCCAGTGGTTAGACTTGCAGCAAGCAGTCTCCTATCACCTTTTCAGTGTTTCATATTTTTCAACTCTGACCATTGCCCAGATTTCCTTTCAGCCTTGTGTTCATGTGCTGCCCTGTGCCCTGGTGTCCTTGTACCTTCCAGTGTTTCAGGAAACATGCCGATTTTAACAATTTGTGAAGCACAAACTTCTAAATATACTTAAATTAGGTAACTTCCTTAATTACATGGGCCACACCCCTTATAACAGCGTCCTGGTCACACTTCTTTGGCAACACCTCTTTCAGAGACGCCCTCAAGTTTTTTACATCTCCATTAAAACCCTTCCGCTCCCCCCTATAGCCCTACCAAGTGTTGGTAGACTTGTGAGAAAGTGCCCTCTTTCTGCATGGTTGTCCCCACTTTTTGCTGAACTGCTGATGTGCTTTGACTGAGGGTGCCCTTGGCTCTTGCTAATAAGGTACCCAGGGCCTATGCTCTTTCCCTAAAATGGCATTGAAACCCAAACCCAATTGGCATCTCTGGCAATAGGTTAGCCCCTGGTAAATGGTAACGCAGGTACCCAGGTCACAGTGACCAGGGAAGAACTCTAAGGGCTGCAGCACGTATTGTGCCACCGTTAGAGGCCCTGTACCTTTACACACAGACACTGCCTTTGCAGGCTGCATGTCTTGGTGCAGAACAAAGTGCACATCCTGGAATGAGGTGTCAAGCCTCCTCCCCCAGGATGGGCAGGGTCCACGAAGGGGAATCTTCAAAGGCTTTCCGCCTTTGTGAACTTCCCCAGGCCACTTGCTGCTTTCAGAAACTGATCCTCATAGGTTATGACCCCCACTTTGGGCAGGGGAACCGGTGAGAAAAACAAGTGAGGAAGAGAGGTGTGCCCACCTCTGCCAACTCCACCCCTCAGTTGGGGGAGATGAGGTGAAGCACAACTCTCAGTCCCCGCCATCTTGCCGAGGGGGGACCCATGCAACCATGGTGAGGCATATACCCCCTCACACTGGAGCGTGGCATAATAGGGGGTGTACCTACCCCAGGAAATGGACCCATTGGTCCCAACCTTTTACCTACCTGTAACGGCCCTAAATCTAGTAGGTCTAGTATTTAGCGGCAGCCCTGAACTTTGCTTCCTCAGACAAGCAACCAGAAGAAGAAAAGAAGAAGAACGACTGAACAGCCATGCCGAAGCTAACAAGAGGAGGACGCCCACTGACTTGGCCCCAGTCCTACCGGCCTGTCCCCACCTCGAACCTGCAGAAGCGAAACCCCGGTGTGTCCTGCATAAAGCAGCCTCAAGAACCCAGAGGACCTGTCCTGCCTTCAAAAGAAAAGACTCTGTCTTCCGTGAACACCGGATTTGTTCACCAACAGACTCCAGCTCCGGCAGGATTCATGAGTCTGCACCACTCTGCACCCGACACCCATGGCCCAAGTGGCGCAACACCAAAAGGAGGTCTCCTGACCCGAAATCCGGTAACCACTGACCTGACTCAAGCCTCCAGCCAACACCTGCAGATGCAAACCGGAAGGTCCCCCCAACCGCGACCAGGAGTTGGTAAGAAAATCCGACCCTAAACGACACCCCTGCACCGGATGTCCCACAGCCTTGGGTGGCGCAACCGACAGTACCTAACCAACCCCCAGCATCCCGAATTACCTCTCCAAGTAGTGGTCACACCCAGAAGACCTTCGTCCCCGAGCCTGCAGTATGTTTGCAAAGCAGAGACTCCCCATTGAAATCTACAGGGCACCTGACTACAAAACAGCACTCTGTACCTGGCCACCCCAGTGCTGCTGAGGGTGCACCTTTTGTCCTGGCTTGAACACCTTTTTGTCCTGAGCTTAAGCCCAGGAGCTTTGCTCCCAAAACCCTGTGGCCTGCTCTTTAGCAGCCACCAACCAGAGGTCCCCTACCCCCGATTGGATAACATAGGGCCTCAGCACTCTGCACCCAGCGGCCCTTAGTGCTGCTGAGGGTATAACAAGAGTGCATCCTTGACCCTGGGGGACCCCTGAGTCTAACCCTAGAATACCAACTCCCACAACAAAGGACCTACCTGTTACCCTAAAACACTATTTGTCTCCATAGTATACCATAGACTGTTTTTCTGTGAATAGTTTCTAAGTGTGGAGTTGGAAAATCTATGAAAACCTTTAAAGCTGTAACTAAATAACAAAAATGCTTTTACTTACCTGTTTACAGGCAATGTCCCACTGCAAAATCCAGGTATACTGCACAGAGTAAGAAAAGTAATATGTAAAGTAATCTACTTGACATTCTACTAAAACTCCTATACAAAGAATATGGACTGTATTCTGAAAAGCATTGCATTGTCAGTAACTCTACTGTAATCAAATCGAAGTGCACAGTCAAACTATTTACAAACTGCCTTACTACTGTAAAGAATTTCTTGCTTACTTGTGCCAAGCTTGCTTTGTTCTAGAAAAATAAACTAACTAAAAGAATATTTTTATACAAAACCAAGTGGTCTGAAGTTCAGTCTTTGACTGTGTAATATCATTTGCAGACTGAGTGTGTATAACAAATGCTTAACACTGTCCTCTGATAAGGCTTTACTGCTCCACCACACTAGCACAAATAGAGAGTAAGGTGCTATCTACTTTTACCTCTGCCTACCTTTGGGGTTCCACTGGACTCTGTGCACACTATACCTCACTTTGGTATAGTATATAGAGTCAGATTCCTACAAGACTGGCCTCCCAAACCCTAAACAAGACCAAATGTGTGCGCTTTGCACATAAGATGTCTCTCTTTCTACTCCAGAGTACCTGTGACGCTAGGTATCAAACTGGGCAACTCATAAGGTGCATCTGAGTTCCCAGAAAAATAGTCCCAATAACCAACATAAATCAATAATACCTGATGGCCCAAACTGAAACAGGGGTCCCAATGAAGCTCTTTCAGTGTCTTAGTCCCCTAGAGCAAGTACACAAATCTTTAATCGATTTCAAGAGGTGACAGAGGCTACATGGGATCAAATAACAATTGTCCAATGAGGCACAGTTCATGATGAGATCAACTAAGGACCCAACTGATCTCATATTCTTAGTGTTTAAAGTGAGAATAAGGTGCTAGGGTGGGCTGCTACCCACCAAACCACCCCAAAGTATTACTCAAACGGGCCTGCCACCATCAACATTTTCAGATAGCAAAGCACCGACATGACTGGAGGCACCGACTGGAGGGAGTGGTGTTGGCCTAACGGCTAAGGCGCTCGACCTCGGACCTGGGGATCTGGGTTCGAGTCTCGGTAACGACGCCAAAAGCCCCCTGTGATTCTGGGCAAATCACTTAATCTCCCCGTGCCTAAAATGAAAGTGTGTCCTCATGTAACGTAACTGGTGCTATGTAAAGCGCTCTGATAACTGATTCGGTTCGGTTCTAGTTTGCGCTATATAAAACTCTGCAAAAAAAGAAAAAAACCAATTCCTATGGGGAATTGCAATGTATTGTCCCAGTCTAATCACAATTTTAAATGAAGCTATATCTGCAACCCTTTGAGCAGGTGAAAAAGATTATATGGTTCTGGACTCAGCCAATGGGTAGCAACACCAACACCTGGGAGGAAGAGAGAATATGGCTTTGTGCCTCTGGGACTGAATTGGAGCATAGCGCAGACTCACCATATATGGTCATCTGAAAACTATCATCTATGCAACCACTCAATCTCTGATGACTATTAATTGTTAAGGAGAATCCTGCCCAGCTGGGTTGTGAGTTGCTTTTGTTTTCTCACCAGCTTACTCCTTTCTAACATCCCCAATGCAAAACTAAAATCAGCTGAAACTTGTGGACGTCTTATTCTCAGTCGGGAGCTGGTCCTCTCATCTATGTGAAGTGTAGCTTCAACTTCTCCCAGACAGGTGACAGCAGTTAGGCTCACTCAGATTTCAGAGCGCTTTCCTAGCTCCAAGATAAAACTGTCATGAACAGGATTCAATCCCAAGCAACTATCCAAATACCTCTGTTTTTTTCTCTGCATCATGCAGATGAACTACTGTTTATCTGGCATAGAGGACTGGCAACTACTCTGGTTTATGGGCAGTGGTGGGAGTAACAGCAAGCTAAAGTGCAGACTTTGCCAACATGTTAAAATATGAAGTCATGAGGAAAAACACCAGTCAACAAGCCCCTTATCACGTAAAACAAATAATTTGGTTCTGCCTCTTTAGTGACGTGCTATTTTGACACAATTATTATTTAAAACATTTAAAACTGAGAGCAATCTAAAATATTGCAGTGGGACTTCAGGGTATTTTTTTTAAATGGCGGTCCCGCCAAGCATGCATATTACGAGTTTCCTCTCTGCGATGGTGTCATGAAAGTTCCTACCCCATGAACACTGTGGCAGAAAGGAAACAAAGGTGCGCCTCCTCCACATGGAGATGCACACAGGGGGGCACAACGGGTGCCCCACTGAGTGCATGCACCACAGTTCCTGTACGGCATTGACTTTTCAGTCCATGCCATGCAGGAACATTTTTTTGCGTTCTCATTGTGGTGCCCATTTTCTGATGTATCGCAGTGGGAACGCCAAAAACCAGCTTGCCAGACAGGAGAAAACTCCTAATCTGGTGGGCAGTCTGACCATGGCTTTATTGGTGTGGTGGCGGGGTGGACTAGGCGCCCTTAGCCACCTCCCGGGGCTAGCTCTACTCGAGCCACGAGGTACCGACGGACAGTGCGGGGCCTCCTCCCAGAGCAGCTCGCCAGGTAGAGGTGAGGCAGGATATCCTACTTAATGAGGATACCTGGGTATGACCTGATCATCTGAATAAAAGACAGGAATACCGGTGTAGTATTTATAGTATCAATTTATTGTTTTGTCACACATAGGCAGCAGCAATATCACATTTTTTTCCATCTGGTCCTGAAGAAAGCCGATGATACTGTATGATCAAGAGGCTGAAACATGTCGACCACCTAGTGACAGTGGTTCTACCTCTATACCACTGTGCTGTTACTTTTTTAACCCTGTCAAGTGGAACACACCAATAAAACAGTTTAGTGGATCCCCTTAGATAGTTTTAAATTCACTTGTTTTTTTCAGACACAGCGCTGCTATCTTCACTACTTCCATCTTGCTCACATATGGGATTATCATCCCTTTGCCCACAAAACATCTCTGAGCTCCTCCTTTAAGATCCCGGAGTAGTAGCTCCCAGTGTGGACTAGGATTTCTACACTGGTAAGGGGGACCCATATGATGAAGCATGTCACCCTCGGGTGAGTGAGGGTTCTTATCCTTAAGGGATGTCTCCCCCAGTCAGTTGGATGACATCACACAGGTGATGAGAGAGGGTGTCTTACTCATTTACCATATACACATGACCGTGACCACAGTCGTGCATTTTTTGTATGATACGTTACCTGGGGAACGCACTTCTAGTGGTCTAAAAATTCCCTTTAGACCCTCAATCTACGGTAGTTGTTTCATCGCCCTTAGTGTTCACCCGGTTTGTGGTTTTACAGACTTTAAATGCTCTTTGTATGGGGAGGCATTAGACAAACTATTTTACAAGCATAACCTTGCTTTTGTTTGTGATATTGACATCTCCTCTTCACCTTCCAACTTTTAAGGGAAATAGATATGGCCAATTCAGTACGATTGATTTTTACATTAATACCAAGAGAATTTCTCCCATTGCCTAAAACTTTTAAAGTTATTGCTCATTGGGCTGGTGGTCATAAACCCCATTTCATTGAACTATCTGGGTCTTGAAATCAATGCTCAGACTACTAGACTTAAGAGGGAGAGAGTTAACCCCATTCAATTTACTATGGAATTAAATATAAATAAAAGAGGAATGTTCAATAGATTGTTATCTGAGGATGAGGACCCAAGCTCAGTTCTTTAAAGATTTTATGTAATTATGCTCCAATATTTCCAATCGTTGTTTAATAAATAAATCTACAAGCAAGGTTCAGGTCTGTAGATGGATTAATATCACATGTACAGCTGGAATCACTGACACAATACTGTAGTAAAAAATATTGTGTCAAAAATATTGTTTGCCACAATATCATGTTCAAAATGTTTATAATGGTAGGCACTAAAGTTTCAGAAAAAATATCGATGACACTAATATCATCCAAAAATATACCAAAATATTGATTGTTTTAATATAAATCATTTAAGGCAGTAGATAGTACATATTTTTATATATAAATGTAATAGAATGTAAATTAAATAAATTCCACTAATAGTTAATACTATAGTTAAATACATACCAATATAAACACAAACAAACATATATGTATTTGTGTTTATATATGCATTTATTATATATATATTGCCAGTAGGTAGTTATAGTTAGGATCATGTTTCCATAGGAAAATAATTTTTCGACTTGCCTATATCTTTAGAGCCATTTCAGGAATCTTCATGAAATTTTCTCAAACAAATATCAAGCTGGGTCTTGTTTGCATGGAAAGGTTTAGGGTGATCTGTGAAGCAGGGACTGAGAAAAAGGGGAGAGGTAAAAAATGAACATTTCCGGTGTTAATTCTTGTAGAGATTTTAGACACGCCTACTACCCAAAGTGCTTGACGGCATTACACCAAATTTGGAAAAAATTTATATTTTGGTCCAGAAAGCATGCTTTTTAGGTCTCGCTAGAGCCAGCGCATGCGCAGTCCTTGAGACATTTAGTAGGGGCTTTAAAAAGTACTATCACAAGCTGCTTTGGCTGGCCTAGCGCTTGCATTCACGCGCTTGTGCATGCGCGCAACCACCAGCCTTCAGCGCCGGATCAGACGCCATCTGTCTTTCCTCTCACTTGATTGCTTTCATGCTCCCCCGCCCCTCCCCACCCCGCCGCATCACGCTGCTTTCACTTTCGCGCTCGGCCAATGCTTGTTTTTTTGTGCGTGTGCGGTGGCTTTCAAACGTACCCCGGATGACACGCTCTTCCACTTCCATGACCGTAATTTGTTTTATTTATTTTTATTTACTTTGCACTGTGGCTTTTCATCGGACCCGGAATGGCACGCTCTCCAGCTGTGATGGATTCTCTTTTGCTATGGTCGAGCTGCTCTGGTCCCGTCAAGCTCCTCTCTTCAAGGCCGTACTGGATGCTGCACCACAGGCTTTCGTCCGGGTCTTCCTCGCAGTGGTTAAGTTTAAGAGCAGGGCACTATGCTTCCATCCACCGTTCCCCAGCGTCTCTCCCCTGCTTAGACATGGATACAGAGGGTCTGGGGGCTGCTAGACTGTGGAGTTAAAGGTGAGGGTGGTGGCAGCACCTTATTTTCTCTTACCCTTAATTCCCCCAGGCAAGTAAATGTTACAACTCTACAAGCTTTTAAAGAATGTGTGGGTCAAGTGCAGCGTTTTCTTTGTTTCAATCTGGGGCATACTTTGTGCATGGTGCTTTGTGTGATGTGCTTCTGTTTGTTATTGTTCATCTCCAGCCTACATTGGATGCATTTTTACAAACCTTTTTCATTTTTAATTTAAAAGCAAAACAACAATCATTACTGAAGTTAATTTATTTAAAAGAGGCTCCCGTGGGATGATGCTCATGATTGATTGCAAAATATAATGACGAATTCTATTAAAGACGAGACAGAGTAACTGCAAGATGTTCTGGTTAGTTCTCGGCTAGAAACGCGCTGAAAGCGCGTTCTCGCCACTGAACTATAGTCGGCGTCTCAGCCGTTTCAGAACGACGAAGGGAGACAAGACCTGGCCGCACGCAGCGTTTCCCCATAGGATAACGTTGTGAGTGTGGCCAGCATGGCAGAACGGACCGGATCGCGTTGCGCGCCTCGTGGAATGCAGGGGGAGTCTGCTCCAAGGTGCGCGCAGAATCCGACTGAGGGGCGGGCTGCTTTGAACTAAAAAATGACGTCACCACCGTGACGTTTGTAGTTCAACCGCAGCCTGGACTCGCCGCGCGTCGGAATCCGACTCTGCCAGGAACCTCCCCCGCATGCTTGCCCTAGTTGTGCAGTTGGAGCAGGTCTGCTCCTCTTTCTATACCAGTGTCACCCGCACCGATGTCTCCTCATCTCCTTGGTATCTCCGTCTGACCAGAGTCGCCTCTGGGGTTCCCTTCCCTTCCCACCAGACTCAGTCTGATGTTCTCTGTTCCCAAGGTCACTTGTTCCCTAGTGGCCCCAGAGTGAACACACAGGTGGGCAGATGATCAGACAGAACTGAGGTATGATATGACCGTATCCACAACGTGTTGTGACATTTCCCCCCAAAAATAAACGTAATTACACTGCGTGCATTTAAATATATGGCTCTCGTTGTCAATGTCATTGTTTTTTCAGCTGATTAACAACAGACGTGCAGAGGTCTTAGATATTACGTGCTCTGCAGCTCAGAGCTCATTGGCTGAAATGTTGCCCAATTCTCGCTGCGCTGCACCTGAGATGCGCACGTGCATGAAATGCATTCCATGAACACGAGGCAGGGGAAAAAGATGATGTAGCGCCGAGAGGCTCCTAAAGCTCGTCACTCGTCTAGACGGCCATGCCCGTCGGCGTCTCCTACGGCCATGAAGCGGCGTAAAGTGCATACAGAGGCAGGGACGTGTGCAAGGGAAGCAGAGAAAACGTGGCGTGACTGACATGTTACCGACAATCCACCTGCTGCCCATTAGGCACCCGTCTCCTTTTACACAGCCAAGGCAAGTACAATCGCATCCGGCATCCGCTACGTGCCAGCGAGCCCTTTGATCAGCCTCGTGAAAAACGGTGTGCACAAACAGATCCGTGTTTCACATGTCCACAACTTCGAGGAAAGTGGGCCAGTATATGCCCTTCCAAGCAAAATGGGAAACAGCAGCACTGAGGAAACAAATTGCGTGATTTTCATTCCCTCGTCGGAGCATCTAGTTGTGTCCTTTTTTTAACTCAGCATAGGTAGCAGAAATAATTCCCATCATGCATTGTTGACTGTTCGGCTTAGCACCTTCAGGATTGGTGAGGGTCTAAATCTAAACAACAAAACTCTGTAAACGGCTTTGCAGTGCAATGCCCCATAACATGGTGCTACTGGTCTGTTCACCATTATTCAATTATATTTTTTAGACATGTCACTGTAGTGGTCTGACTCGATAAAGAATCTTCAGATTTGTGCTTAAGAAGACTCCTAACTATCAAATTAGGATAGTATGGGACACAAGCTTTTTTGTCTCCTCATTTTGAAGCTGTTTAAGAATCATAGACTTTCATTATTAGATGGGAGATTTAGCAATAAGGAAAATTTGCAATTTCGATTCATTTTCTAACTCGTTTATCTAGGGCTAGAGGAGAAGGGAGCCTGTGGAAGTTTAAAGGTGGGTTCACCTGCAAAACTTGGAGAAACTCCCTAAATCCATGTGTTTGTGTAGATTTAGGAATGGTTTTCAGGACGTTTCCACACATTGGAAACAAATGCAAACACACTCTTATGAAAGGCATAAGTAGGTGCATTTCCAGGATGGGAGACCAAATGGAACACTCCAAAACTGATGGCAGGGGGCAGGGGGGTTCTGCTCAAGATTAAATGCCTGGTGGTACTGAAGAGCATCTCTGAGCCCTGGGAGCGGTATCACGTCATTCAGGAAGCTGCTATTGCAGCATCCTAGTATGCTGGGGATAAAAACGTTTAAACACCGCTTTATCAACTTCAAAACATGGGTATAACAAGCATTTGCAATGCAATAGGTCTCGCATTATTAAAGTTTGAGCTATTGGCATTGCTAAATAATGCAACACTAACTGCAACAAAAGCTATTGGTGTTGCATTATTTAGCAATGCCAATAGCTCAAACTTAATTAACCCGAGACCTATTGCATTGCAAATGCTTGTTTGTGCTAAAGCCAGTCTGCTTGTTACTGTTACTGGGAGGTGACTGGGTAAGGTTGATTACGGTGACTCCGTTCATAACTGTAGATAGTAAAGTGTGTTGCCATCTGTTACTGTTATCAAAGGTGCTCCAATCTAGTGTGCAATTAGTCTCGGCTGGCAGGGGTGACAATAGTACATCTTAGGCGCACAGACAGCAATAAAATCCACTCACACTTAGGTTTTAAAGTGCATTCTGATATTCATGGCTGAGGACAAAGGAGACCTGGATAACCACAAAGGGTTAAACCATAGGTAATGATGTTGGTCCAGTGAATGAGGGGAAGAAAATGTGTTTGTGGGATTTTGCAGTAGACAATGAAAGTTACAGATGGTTGTGAGATAGAATGTGCTTTCATACGGGTGACGCATGAAGGAACGCAAGCAGGTCAAGGCTTGGGTGCCATCAGGTAATAGACTAACAGAAACAACAAGCATTTGCATAGCCTATAGGACTCGCCTTTGGGACCTTATAAGTGTTTAGCTATGCAACAGTTGATGTTGTTGCACCAAGGATATTGTGCTGGATAACTAAACACTTATAAGGTCCCAAAGGCGAGACCTATTGGCATTGTCAATGCTTGTTGATATTTGGTGTAAATCTATTCAGTACTTTTTTAGATATTAAAGGGAATCCAAATTTGTATATCTAGGGTTGCGAAGCCTTTGCAAATAATGGCGAGCTTGTGCCGAGATCTTCAGAGCTCTGATTGGCTGGCAACACTTCAACCAGGAAGTTTTGGCAGCCATTTTGGGACTCGGCTTTACAAATAAAAGATGCACAAAAATAAAGAAACGGGGGCAGCTTAAGAATATCCTAACCCATTAGCCTTGGTCTTGGGGTCCCAATGGGACCCCTCCTGACCAAGAAAGCATCTATTGTTTTGATTCATAGCAATTTTCAGGAATATACATGAATATCGCTGTGAATTTAAAAAAACATCTGCGGTCTCCCGTACCTGTTTTCAATGAAGCCCCCAGGTGGGCCAGGTTCCTGGAGCATGCACATTTCTATAAAAATAATGGAGGGGGGCGCACATGGCAAGCCTCAAAGTTCATTTGTATGCCCTGGGGACCACCCGGGGCTACATACAGATATGGGGGGCTGCACGGACTACCCCCCAGCCGAGGGACCACCACCTCTCGGGCTTTTTTTTTTTAAATGAGGGGAGCACACATACCCCCCCTCCTACAGCTTTAAGAGTCCCTGAGGATCACCACCTCCCCGGGCCACGTAAATATTATATATGGGGGGCACACTGAACCCCCCAGAGACCACCGCCGTCCCAGGACATTTTTTTTGTTTTTAAAGGAGGGAGGCACACATATTCCCCTTCTAGGGTTTTAGAAGCCTCTGGCACCACGACTGCCCCAAAGCACAATTAAACAATATGAAGGGGCTCCGCGCGAATGCCCTGGCCCCGGGGACCACCACTTCAATTGGGCCAACTCCAAAATTTTAACTTTAAGGGGGGGGTGAAGCTGTCTCGCTCTCAGCCATTTATTGCCCCGTGGAACACCACCTCCTCGGGCTGACTCATGCAAAACAAAGGGGAAGGGCACCCCTCCCCCCCCATGGAGCATTTGTGGCCCTGGGGACCACCACACCCCAGGGCCTGCTCCTTTTCGTGAGATAGCTCCCACCAAGGAAAAGCAAACACAAATTCCGCAGCCAGCAAACAGGAGCTGTCAAACTGCTCCCACTTGCTTGGAGCGGAGTTTTCATCTGTTTCCCTGCCTGCTGTCATGACAGAATTGCTCCCACACACAGGGAGCTGCATATTTATCAGCTCGCTATGTGTGGGAGCAATGTCGGCTCTCGCTGGAAGCGGGGAGCCAGCAGGGACAGAAAGGGCATTCAGGCTCCCCCGCAGTCCCCAACGGGGCACTGGGGGCACTGGGTGGACTCCAGGGCACTGAGCTTGACAAGGCCAGGCCCCGCAGGGCTGAGGCCTCCAAGGCTCAAACTGGCCCAAGGAGGGGCGCCCATTGGATTAAGGCCCGGCCCCGGGGGGTGGGGTCCTTGGGGCCAAAATCAACCTGGGGAGGGGAGTTATACAGCCCACCTTGGGTTGGAAAAAATAAAAAACAGAGACCATGGGTCTCAGTTTTAATTACCCTAAGTATGCAAATGCACAAAATCATCTGCAAGCTTTGCCTATTTGGTCATGTCACATTTTCCATAAAGGCATATAAAGAACATCCTGTCTTTTCCACCGTTGATAGACAGCTTAACAAAAGGCCCCCAAGAGCATTTCCAGATGATTTTGGTGACGCTTTACTGATGCAACGGACTATGAGGACATCTCCACCAAACAAAGAAGCATTTACTTTGTTTAGTTAAGAGGAAGTACTCCTGTTTGGTGGAGATTCACCTCTTTGTTGTCTTGTTGTCTTCTCTTAAAAAGGATTCAAGTTATCACAGATTTGTGTATGAAGATGCTCTAGGAGAAATCACATTGGCAAAATCACATGCACACAACGTCACTGGAAACATAACCTCATGATCCTTTATGCAGCTGTAGTGTAGAATATGTACAATACATTTACCCTACAACAAACAATTACCTAATAACCATATGATAGTACTCTAGTTGGGAAGATGTTCAAAACTGGGGACTTTTCTTGAAAAAAATGATGTTTGAATCTGGCCTTGGAGCTGATTTCACAAAAATCAAACCCAACTGGAAGCATTTAAAAATATAAACATAGCAGATGCCCCAATTGAAGCTCCACTTTGACAAAGCACAAACAATCCCAATGTCTTGTGCTTTGCAAAGGTAAAGCAAGTGTGTTTCCTCTTGTATTCCACTGTAATAAACGATATAAAATCCTTAATGGATGTGAATTCATTGTTGAACTATTGGACCACAATTCGATGGGTAGTGACTGTGATGAGTGGTTTCTTTCTGGCCATCTCCTGGTGAGAGCAGAGTCCATGATTCTCCTTTTTAAATACCCTATGTGTGCATATGCCCAGAGTCCATAGCACCACTCACACACCCACTCACAGACATATACAGGCATTCACACACCCTCTCACAGGCCCATACAGGCACTCACATGCCCATTCAGACACACACAGGCACTCACAGACCCATTCACAGACACACACAGGCACTGACACACCCATGCACAGACACACACAGGCACTGACACACCCACTCACAGACCACATTAATCACTCACATAGGCACTCACAGACCTACTCACAGACCTACACAGCTACTCACACACCCACTGTCAAAGGTGACAGGTTATGGTTCGGATTAAAAAGTCACTGAAAAAACAAAGGTTACGGGGACGTCATAGTTAGGCTCAGATTTAACTCGTACAACACTACTGAAATTCTGCCGTTATGGTTATCTGAACTAACTATAGCATACACCTTCACAATGCACTGCTTACGACCTCACATATTACATCACTCATGACATAGTGACATCACTAATGACATCACTGATGACAATTTCCACAGACCCACTCACACTTCATACAAACTCTCATATGTCCACTCACACACCCACACAACCACCCACATATTCATTCACATACCCATTCAACAACACTGACACCCATACAACCACTAACACAGCCAAATCAAGCACCCATACAGTCACTCACTCACCCACACAGCCCTTCAAATTAGTACTCACCCATACAGCTACTTACAGAGCCACTCACTTACCCATACAACTACTCACACATCCATTCACTAATTCAGTTAACCCCTTACATATCCATTCACACATTCATACAAGCAGTCACACACTCACTCACCTGTACAGCCAGTCACAAAGACACTTACTGTGCAAAACAGCCACTCACACACACACTTACCCATACATCCATTTAGACAGGCTCTAACTTACCCATACAGCCACTAACACAACCACTCACCCATCCATAGAGCCACTCACACATCCACTCAGTCATCAAAATAGCCACTCACACATTCCCCCACCCATATAGCCACTAAGGCTGCCTCAACTCGCCCATACAGCCAATCACACTCCATCACCAATACAGCCACTCACACAGCCATTCATACAGCTATACAGCTACATCCACTCACACACATACAACACCCCAGACACCCACACTGATACAGAGAGTCACACTCCCACCCAGACAACATATGTTAGAAACAGTATCACTCATTACTAGTTTAGAAAGAATATTTAACTTATCCAGTGACTTACTATATACATTCAAGTCTCAGAAACTCTTACAAACTACTTTCACTCACTGGATCATGTCATCAATGATGTAATCGGTGATGTCGCTGACCATGTCATGAGTGAGGTAATATGTGAGGTAATAAGCAGTGCATTGGAGGGACATAACTTATAGTTAGCTAAGGTAACTATAACTGCTGAATTTCAATAGTATTGTATGAGTGAAATCTGACCCTAACTATAACGTCCCTGTAACCTTTGTTTTTTCCAGAATATGTTTATATAGAATATATGTATTAATTATGTTACTATATATATATATATACATATATATATATATATATATAATGTGAATCCCGAAACAAGTTGTGCGTGGGTTGTTGATCTTAAAAGAATAAAACATATTGCCAGCAATACTGCGGGGTCTGCGTCTCCTTCTTCGCCGCCACAGCTTGGAGGTTGGAAGCGGTGGGAGTTGGAATCTCTTGTATAGTAACATAATTATTACAAATATTTATTTTGCATTATATTATTATGTTTTGTGCAGGGTAATTTTAGCCAGATTAGAGACCTGGGCATTGGAAAATGGCAATCTATCTGAAATTGAATTTGACTCTCGTCAAGGAATCTGAATAGTGGAACAGAGTCTAAACCTACCTCTTATATTATGGAAATATGTCAAGCACTAGGGAGGTGCCATCCATCTGATATTTATGGACCACTCCTGTGGGTTTTACACTATAAATAGGACCACATGCTGGGCTACTCTGAAAAATATGAGGGTTGGGCCTGATTTAGTTGTTCTACTTAGCATCTCCATACTGGTACCTTGCTAAAGTGAGATACAGGCCAATTAGTGAATGCTCCTCTTCGAATAATTCTACCAGTGGGGTTAGACAAGGATGCATTTTTGGCTCCTTTTCTAGTTCTTTTGTATATTAATTGTTAGATTTGGGTGTCTCAAGTTGGCAGAGGTAGGTACCTCTGACCAAACACGGACCCCCTGCGTCTAGTCAGGGTAAGGGGCTACACTCCTAAAATAACCCCTGCTCACCCCCTTGGTAGCTTGGCACGAGCAGGCAGGCTTATCGCAGAGGCAGTGTGTAAAGCATTTGTGAGCACATACAGTAATACAGTGACAACACTACAGATGGACACCGCACAGGTTGTATTATAAAAATAAGTATTTTTATAGAGACTTAACACAAGACCAAACGTAAAAAATCCACAATACTGTACTCAAAAATAGACTTTTAAATTTTACAAATTAGCTCAGTTCTCTCAGGTTGTAAATGCTACACTTTAATCTCAAATTACCTGGGATGCGTAAAGCAAAGAAAACAAAAGGGTCGCAGGGAAGGTGATGCGTCGGTTCCATACACTCAGGAGAGTTGATGCGTTGGTTCCTTACTGCTGTGCAGGGGAGTTGATGCTCGCTTCCTTGCTTCTTCGGCGATGCAGCAACAACTGCTGCGGCGGCGACACGCTTCTCGTTGTTGAGTCGCGCTTCCAGCTCCCAGAGACACGCAGTCTCTCAGAAGGCCCAGCACAACAGCAGACACTTCTATTCCCAGCACGGGAATTCAGGGGGAGCTGGTTGGTGAAGTCTTGTATCCCTGAGACTTCAGGCAGGAGGCAAACTCAACTTCAAGCCCATGGAGATTCTTCTTCAAGTTTATGAAAAGCATACTCAGTCCTCTTCTCCTTTCTTTGGCAATGAAGCAACCACTGCAGGCCAACCCCCAAACACACAGCACAGGGGTAGTCTCCTCCTTCAGATTCCTGGTTCTTCTCCTCAACAAAGGTTCATCTTGATTCCCAGAAGTGATCTAAAGTTCTGGGTCTGGGTCCCCTCTTTTATACACCAAAATCCTTTGTCTCTGAAGGCAGAGAGTGCCTGTGCCTAGTCCAAACCAGTTCTGTGCAGTCCTGGTTCACTTTTTTACAGGACTCCATCTCTTCCTTTGACAGTGTAGGCCAGTGACATCAGACACACCACAGGAGGTGGAGCCAGCATTGCGGAAGGCAGGCATAGCCCTATTCAGGTCCCAGGTGCTCCACTCCCACCACTCTACATGCAGATGGGTCTATTCAGCCCTGTGCTGACTCACCCTGTCTCCTGGAATCCCCTAGCGCCTGTCACTCACAAACCAGACAAGGAATACACAACCTAGCAGAGGAAGGCTTAGACAGTTAGGCAAAAAAATACCTGTTTTCTAAAAGTGGTATTTTCAAACACCGAATGTTAAAACCAACTTCACTAAAAGATGTATTATATCATTCTGAGTTCACGCATACTAAACTCGAATTTCTACCTAGTTCCCTGAGTCATATTATAATCAAACTGCCCATTCTGGCCAATGGGGAACAAGTTGCCTTGCAATAGTGAAAACGAAAATGGCTGTAATTCACTATCAGGACAGGCCACACACATCAGGGCATGTCCTACCTTTTACCTGCAATGCACCCTGCCCGTGGGCCTACCTTAGGGGTGACTAATATGTAGGAAAGGGAAGGTTTAGGGACTGGCAAGTGGGTGCTCTTGCCTAGTCAACATGGCAGTACCAGACCAATGGCAGACCTGAGACACACTTTACAAGCTGCTCCGGTTGGTCCGGTTGGTGGCACAATCTGTGCTGCAAGCCCACCAGCAGCATTTGATTTACAAGCCTGGGCACATGCAGTACACTGTACTAGGGTCTGACAAGTAAACCAAACAAGTCAATCTTGGAGCCACTAATTCATACATCAATTTACCATGGGGAGCACTTGCACTGTGGCACTGAATAGCAGTGGCACAGTGCCCAAAAGAATCTAAAACCAGCAAAAGCATAAGAGGCAACAGCAAAAAAATGGAAGTGAGACCCACACCAATGGTGCCAGGTCTAACATTAATGCTTTAGAAAACCCCCTGTCTATCTGAGGGAAGGATGTCACAGATTGGAAAACGTCCTTTACCAATTTTTATGCGTGCAGACTATGCAGGTCTTCCATTGAAAACTTCAAATGGGCTGCAATTCCTTTTGGATATGTTTACCTCCTTTATGCTTTATTTGGACAAAATGTAAATGTAACTAAAACAGAACATACAAAATCTACTAAGCACAGGATAGGAGGCTCATTCAACTTAAGAGGTGTTAAGTTTTTTTATACATCTTCTGCATATAACTGTGAAATAAATGATCCATATAAGTGCATTCCAGTTGGCCCTTACGGCACTGGCATGTGGAGTTTTATTAAACTTGCCTCACTTCAGAGGCATGAAAATAACTTTATAAATAGGTTCCTGTCAGTCTGGCAAGGACTGATTCAAGTCTTTGCCATGTGGTAACTGGAATGGATTATACTGAGGATATCGTTGGAATGACACCTCTATTGCTATGGTTTAAGATATGGCAAAACCATAATACCTGAGACACTTAACAATGTTTCTAAGGATGCTTTGTCGTTATTTTATTGTAGTGATGGATATGTTGATGGCTGCTGTCATTGCTCTAATTTGACCTTCTTTACTGCAATAAACAGAATTGTTAAAAAAAGATATGGCAAAACCCTGAAGCTGGTTCTTCTAGATTAATGATAGAAGATTGTACAGCCCTGGAAAACTGCGGAAATCCCTTCTTTATGTGAATCTGACGTTTTTAATGCTTGGTTTCCTTTAATATTTTGAAAAACCTGAAACCTCATATAAAATATCAATTAAAATTGGTTATCTTTATTACTGTGATAGGTACCACAAGTCTAGGGATTTGCAGGAGCATAGTGCCTGCTTCTTTATGCCTCTGATGACCACACGAGGGGCAGAACCACAATTAATGGATATTTACAACCCTCAATTCAGGTTTTATCTAGCAAGGTTTCGCTTAAGCACTGAGCACTTTCTTGTGGCTCTTGGTTTTCCAGTTTGCCTCCTTGTCCAGGAGATACTTTGTCACAACTGTCTTTTTGTCATTTGATGCTGTTTTGCACATTATATAAATCTATGCGAAAGTAATTTCTGGTCCACTTAGTAATCTAAAATAAACTCTGGCACAGTGAAAAATTGCGTTATTACATTTCCAGCATCTAGGTTCTTCTGATGTGGCGCATTAAATCTTATTACTAGTGCCTTAATAGTTAGAAAAAGATATGAAGTGTTATAATGCCATAATTGTTGTATTTTTACTTCTTTTGACTTGACTTTTTGTCATGTAATATATATATCTATTTTTAAAATTTTAAATTCTGTATTTATTGTAACTCCGAACACTTTTATGGCTCTTATACCAATTAGTGTCTTTAATTTAATGGAGCGAGATACTTCAATTAAGTAAATGGAACAATTGAAACTCTAAAAATGATGGTCAGCGTTGTTGTTGTGTTTTTTTTATTTTTACAAGCATTTCAGTATATGACTTGGGTTAGGCGAGAATGCCAAAATACTCAAGGAACAGGCAGGACCTATACATTGTTCGAAAAATGTCTACAAATATTTATTCTCATTATAACCTTTTATTTTATCACATGACTTTATAAAACATCTCAAAAAATGAAATGTTGTTTAATGGTACTTTTAAAAGCGCCATTTGTGGAGTATCTTGATTTTAACAGGCAGTTGCAAAGTGTCTGAGGAATCTTCTGTCCTCTTTCTTGCTACAATCACCAACCCCAAATAACTTTCCACCCCCGCACCTCACAAACCTCCCAGCCCTGCCAGCCCTCTGGCACCGCTCTTTGGTACCCCAATGCTCCGAACCCGAGTTGGAGTAGCAGTGTTTTAAATGGTCAGTATAGATTCGGTTCATAAAAGAGACACTTGTATGTCACAAACACGCAGAAAAACAGAGACTGATCTTAACCATTTTAACAAGTTACGGTTGCGCTTAGGCATGGATTCTTTGTAAAACAGGAGATGGCATTTGCCTTAAGTATTTGTTTTTTTAGAAGAATAAAAAAGGACTAGCCACAACCAGGGTCAGATTGGGAACACAATTTGGCCCGGGCACTGACGAAAAAAGTGGCCCATATTCGCGGGAGTGCCCTTTCATGAAACACACAAGGGATGTAAGTGGGAGGATAATGTTCTTGGGAAGGACACAGGGCCAAGGTGACAATGTCCTACAAGCTGAGCACCTGAAAAACAGCCAGACCCCTTTTTATTACCAACTTATTCCCAGTCCTCCAGCGCAAGAGCACCTGAAAACAGCGAGGCCCCTTTCTCTTAAAAAATTATTCCCCAGCCCTCCAGCGCAGGAGCATCTGAAAACACCCAGGCCCCTTTCTATTACCAAATTATTCCCCAGCCCTCCAGCGCAGGAGCATCTGAAAACAGGGAGGCCCCTTTCTCTTAAAAAATAATTACCCAGCCCTCCAGCGCAGGAGCATCTGAAAACAGCGAGGCCCCTTTCTCTTAAAAAATTATTCCCCAACCCTCCAGCGCAGGAGTATCTGAAAACATCGAGGCCCTTCTCTTAAAAACATTATTCCCCAGCACTCCAGAGCAGGAGCACCTGAAAAACAGCTAGGCTCATTTCTCTTACAAAATTATTTCCCAGCCCTCCAGCGCAGGAGCACCTGAAAACAGCGAGGCCCCTTTCTCTTAAAAAATTATTCCCCAGCCCTCCAGTGCAGGAGCACCTGAAAAACAGTGAGGCCCCTGCTATTGGTAAATGACTCAGCCGTCGCCAGCCCTTCACTGCCGCAGGGCAATGGTGTGGCAGGAGAGGGCTAAAGAAAAAAAACACAGCTTCAGGACCATCCATGGGGGTAGGGGGAGGCTGAGGGGAAGATGGTGCGAGTTCCCCACATCACCTGGCCCCCATAGTGAGATCCATTCTTCCGCGCCCACTATGCCCTGAATGAGAAGGGCTGTGGGCGAGGACTAATGCAAGCACTGTTTTTGGGCTGCGTGGGCCCCAAGGGGGCCGAGGTGAAAATCGGTCATAGGCCTGAGCAACACCTGGCCTCCTGGGAAGCCGAATCTGGCACACAATCACCCCTCCCCAGCCCACCATTAGCATGATTGCTTGGCAGGGCAGGGTGACCCCCTGCCCTGCCAACCAATCATGCTTGGCAAGGAGAGGCCACAACTGATCATTGCTGAACGGCCGGCCGAACAGCAGCTCCTTTCCTCTCCCTGTCAGTGCTCTCTGTGGACTGGGGGAAAAAAACAGCCCACAGAGTGCACTGAGACACCGGCCCTTCAGCCCATGCCCGAGTGCCCGCAGTGCCAATCCGCCCCTGGTCACAACTCTGTGAAGAAAGTGTGCCTTCTTTGTCTAGTGTCATTTGCTCAAAAAGACAGAATGCTCTTAATGTATTCTGGAGATTGAGGAAGGGTAGGAGCAGAGTGAGGGCAGTGAAAATTTGGGACCCACACCTGCCAATGCTCTCTTGCAGGTGCACCTCTTCAAGTGCGGTGCCTTTTCTCTGCCTTGTATGTAAACCCGTGACACAGTAAGCAAAACCATGGCCCATATTAATGCATGAATGGAAGGTGCTAATCTCATTTTATGCCTGTCAGCTTCTCTGTAAGGACAATCAGCCACAGGTGCCCTGCTGGCAGACGCCCACAGTCTGCACAGATGCGGAGCAGGGCGAATCCGAGGGCACGAGCCAGGAACAAGAATTAATTCTTTATTTTACTACCTGGCGGACAGTTTACAAATCCAAGGCTGTGACACTGAATTCTCACCAGTAGGGTCCAGGCGCTGAGCAATGCAGAGATGCTATATATGTGCATTTTCCAAGCAGCAAAAACATCTACTGTAGGGTGTACTTAGCATTCACAGAGGACAGAATGACTGCATGGGTTTCTCAGCGTTCACAAGAACATCTTGTCTGATACGTGTAGAATGTCAGTCCTGACTATACTACTACTGCCAGTTGTATACAGATGTGTACAATACAGAATAGACCAAGCTATGGAGCTCCTGGGGTTGTGATGAGGGTTTGGGGTATAGCCTGAAAGAAGTCTAGACCTAACCTTTGGAGTCACCTACTACCCAGCTGTAACCAGAGCTGGGCTGGGAACCAAAAGCAGCCATGAGAGTTGTTGCCATACCAGCCTCCACAAGGTCTGGAGTGAGCAAGCACACTCAAGCACTGCATAGGAGTCTGGAAAGAACAATGTGCTTTAAAAAGAAGGGGAACTTATTCATATAAATGACACAGACTCGATTTCCTTTTTTTGCCTTATAAAATATCCATTGCTCCAATGAAATCCAGTATCAAAATACAATTTTTGTTCTTTTTGTCTCAAAAGTTGCCTATTGGTTATTGCGAAATCGTGATACTGCCTGTTTCATCTCACCATACAATATCTGATTTTTGGGGGCGTGGTAATGCACTCAATTTCTTTCGTTGTGTGTGTTCTTTTCTTAGGTAGGTTGTAAACGTCGTTGGTGCATAGGAGGGTACCCTACTGAGCCTTTAGGGTATGGAAATAATGGTTTAACATGTGTGTCCTATGAACATACGACCCACTCCTTCCTTGCACACCTTTCAAGTTTCATACAAGTATTACTCGATTTTTTCACTGTTTGTAAATTTTATTATCATTTCCAAACTTGTTTTGTAGCAAGTTTTTCAATCATTATCTTCCATTATTTTTGTATACATTTCTTTTTGCATTTCATTAAATCCCAATGCATTTCAAGCCGAACAGCTCTTCATCAGGGGATAACTTTCTGAAAATATAACATGTCATATTAAGTAATGGGTCTCTTAAATTATACACAATTATAAGATGAAAATAACATATTATCATGTTCGTTTTGAAAACAGTTGTATCATATTAGTATTGCTCAATGTATACCTCTACAAATTGTATGAACAAAACCGTGTCATTCACTGTTGCAATGTACCACATGCATTTTGCCTTATAGCCCTTGCCTTAGTGACACTCATGTTTCACTAACCTTCAAACCTTCGCTTTAACTCCAAAAAACCATGAAGCTGTAAAAAATGAAAAACCTCAGTGAACCGCTGCTCCTTCTGACAGTAATTCTATGTTAGATAGTAGCTATACTGCGTTCTTACCCGGTGCGTTCTGTCAGTGTTCCTTACTCGCTACCTCGGCGTTCGTCGCTCTATCCTTCCTTGCCGGTTGCGGCTCTATGATCACCACCCGCTCACGTGACTACGTGACTGAGCGTGTAATGTTTACTTTTAGTTAAAGTGACCATCTCCTCCGTGAGTGCGAAGTAATGTCATTTGAACGGTGCTTAGCGGGAAAATTAAATGTTTAAAAAGTGGGAATCGTATGAAATAAGATAAAGTGTGATATATCATGAAAATGTGTGCTGCTTAATTCATTTGTCTATGACAATATAAGAACATGGTCTAATTTCTTGAACTTTATACATAAGATGAAATGTTGTCTCACGGTACATATTTACAATTTTCATATACATGATTACATATCTAGTCCGCATCGTAAAGAGTCTCTATAGAAAACAATTTAAGTCCATCCGTTCATTAAGACCCTTTGGCTGCATGGTACATAAAAAATGAATCCAAAAAGCTTCTCTTCTTAACAAATAATTGTTATTGTCTCTCCCAGGTGTCATTGCCACCATTTCTAAAATGCAAAATTTCAGCTGGCTTACATTGTAGTGGGCTTGGTTGAAGTGGACTGCTACTGTAGATTTTTGGTTGTTTAGTCTGATGTTACTTTTATGTTCTATTATGCGCATTTTTATTTTTATTTGGGTTTTGCCCACATAGGACAATCCACACGGGCATCGTAACATGTATATAACGTTGCTTGAATTGCATGTGCCTGATACTTTCAAATTTATGGACGTACCTCTGGTAGGATGATTGATGGTACTCCCTCTTATGATGGCTGAACAGTTGCCACAATTGTAGCATGGTAATGTTCCATTGTATTTGCTCACCACTTGTGTTTTTGGTTGTTTCAATAATTCTTTCAAATTTTTTGTTCTTTCATAAGCAAAGATCGGTGGTTGGGAGAATATTCCTTTAAAATCCTCTTCTAGTGCCAATATAGGCCAATGTCTTCTGATTGTTTTCTTTATTTTAGCACTTTGGGTTGAAAATTTTGATACAAAAACACTTCTTTTGTCCTCCTGCTTATTTACTGGTTTTAGTAAATGTTGTCGTTGTAATTTATCTGCTCTCTCTGCTGCAGATTCCAGAATGGGTTCAGGATATCCTCTATTTTTAAATTTTTCTAGTGTTGTATGTTTGTGTTTGACGTACAGTTCCTGAGTAGATGCTATTCTTTTTATCCTGAGCAGTTGAGAAAATGGTAAGTGATGTTTCAACGGAGTTTGATGAAAACTGTTGTAATGTAATAGATTGTTTCTATCCGTACTCTTGGTGTATACGCTGGTTATGATTTCTCCATCATCATTGGTCAAAAGTACATCCAAAAATGATAATTCTTTTTTACTCATGGTAAATGTGAATTGGATTCTCTCATTGATTAGGTTCAACTCTTGTAATGCATGTTTTAGGCTTTCTTCATTTCCTCTCCAAAGGACAAAGATGTCATCTATGTATCTTTTATACACAATTAAATTGTTCTTCCAAATTTCATTATCCAGTATATGATCTGCCTCAAATCTGTGCATAAATATATTTGCATAGGTAGGCGTGGCACAATTGCCCATAGACGTTCCAGATGCTTGTATGTAGAATTTATCTTCCCATTTGAAGTAGCTGTGGAACAGCGTGAAGTGTAATAGTTCCATGATAAATACTTTGAGGTCTAAAGTTTTGTCTTCATGTACAAGTGAACTCTCAACAGCAGATATACCTAGATCATGTGGTATTGATGTATATAACGATGTCACGTCTATACTTGCCATTATCATCTCTTTGGTAAAATTAGATTGCTCTGCTTCCAAGATGTTTAAAAAGTGAAATGCAAAAAGAAATGTATACAAAAATAATGGAAGATAATGATTGAAAAACTCGCTACAAAACAAGTTTGGAAATGATGATAATAAAATTTACAAACAGTGAAAAAATCGAGTAATACTGGTATGAAACTTGAAAGGAGTGCAAGGAAGGAGTAGGTCGTATGTTCATAGGACACACATGTTAAACCATTATTTCCATACCCTAAAGGCTCAGTAGGGTACCCTCCTATGCACCAACGACGTTTACAACCTACCTAAGAAAAGAACACACACAACGAAAGAAATTGAGTGCATTACCACGCCCCCAAAAATCAGATATTCATTAGCTACTGAGCAACGGTGGCAAGTGCACCAACGATAACCTAAGATGCAATTTGCTGAAATAGCACACACTACGGAACACAGAGCAGAAACACTAGTGTTTACAGAAGATGACACAAGTCGAATTTACTCACTCATCGAGGAAACGGAAGAAATATGTCCAAGTACTGGGTCAAAAGAAGCCACAATAAAACAACTTTTATACATATCTAAAAGGATCGTAAATCAGAAACTACACGCTAGCACTCTAATTAAGTACCACAAGGCACAACGAATTCCACGTGGGCTAAGGATTTCTTTAAAATCTACACCATGTAAAAACAATGCAAGATTCACTGAACGCTGGCAAGCAATACTGAACAAATGTTCATTAGATCTTATATTACTAATCATTGAAGAGTTAGCCAAACTAATTGAAGATTTGGGAAAGGAAATAAACCAAGTCAAAGACGAGTTACTAAAAACAACTACCAAAGAAGACTGGGACAAAATACTTGATGACACTAACAAAAAACTAGATGAGTACACAAAGGCAATAAATGACAGGAAATTGAGGAAATTCAAAAGGGATACCACAGATTACCGTTTAGGAGAAGTCTACTCATGGGCAGACATATATGCAAAAAGGCGACAACAAAAACCTAATGCATCTACAGATGACACGTCATCAGATGAATCCCAACAGAGACGTCCTACATATGAAAGAAGGCCTAAATCAGGTCCATCTACCGGATCAAGCATTCAAAACACAGACACTAGATCTGAAGCAAGTATATCCATACAATCCCCGGTTACTTTTTTAGTAACAGGCCCAGGACCGGAAAGAGAACCAGGAGGAGCAAAAAAAAAATAAGCAGGGAAGGAGTAGCTCAAAATACAAGGAGTCAGATCCTGAAAATCTAGTTATTAACATATCGAACCATAAACTAATCGAAAATGAACTAAGAATACTTCAAAAAGGATCATCATATGATCCTACATATCATTCAAACCTATTGGAGACAAAATTTTGCCTGTACAGATTTTTAAGATCATTAAGACTCAGACATGTTTTTGATAATGTAATTGAACCATCATCCACTCAAATTAAAGAAACCACATTGATGGGATTGAAAAGTAAGAGTAAATTTATGGCTCCTGTGAGTCATAAAGTGTTAGACGCTTTTGAAAAAGTGGTAATTACTGAAATCGAAGGCATATTCAAACACCCTAAGACTAAACAATCAAATATGACAACACAAGAAAGAAAGACCTTGCAAAAACTGGCTAACAACGAGCAGATCACAATCAGACAAGCCGACAAAGGCGGTGCCTTAGTTATAATGGATACCAGCTATTATCATAGCAAAGTGGAAGCACATGTTCAAGATTCCAAAACATATATGTGCATGACTACAGATCCCACCAAAGAATTCATTGAAATCCTGAAGACAATCATAGACAAAGCAATGGAAAATGGTACCATCGGTCAAAAAGAGAAAGAATATCTGATGAAAAACAATCCAACGATTCCATATATATATATGACACCTAAAATACACAAAGATCTCAAGACTCCTTCACTACGCCCAATAGTGTCAACCATAGGCTCAATACATGAACCCATTGGTAAATATATAGACAAGCATCTGCAAAGCATAGTGCAAAAAACTAGCACTTACATAAAGGATACTACTCACTTTTTAAACATCTTGGAAGCAGAGCAATCTAATTTTACCAAAGAGATGATAATAGCAAGTATAGACGTGACATCGTTATATACATCAATACCACACGATCTAGGTATATCTGCTGTTGAGAGTTCACTTGTACATGAAGACAAAACTTTAGACCTCAAAGTATTTATCATGGAACTATTACACTTCACGCTGTTCCACAGCTACTTCAAATGGGAAGATAAATTCTACATACAAGCATCTGGAACGTTTATGGGCAATTGTGCCGCGCCTACCTATGCAAATATATTTATGCACAGATTTGAGGCAGATCATATACTGGATAATGAAATTTGGAAGAACAATTTAATTGTGTATAAAAGATACATACATGACATCTTTGTCCTTTGGAGAGGAAATGAAGAAAGCCTAAAACATGCATTACAAGAGTTGAACCTAATCAATGAGAGAATCCAATTCACATTTACCATGAGTAAAAAAGAATTATCATTTTTGGATGTACTATTGACCAATGATGATGGAAAAATCATAACCAGCGTATACACCAAGAGTACGGATAGAAACAATCTATTACATTACAACAGTTTTCATCAAACTCCGTTGAAACATCACTTACCATTTTCTCAACTGCTCAGGATAAAAAGAATAGCATCTACTCAGGAACTGTACGTCAAACACAAACATACAACACTAGAAAAATTTAAAAATAGAGGATATCCTGAACCCATTCTGGAATCTGCAGCAGAGAGAGCAGATAAATTACAACGACAACATTTACTAAAACCAGTAAATAAGCAGGAGGACAAAAGAAGTGTTTTTGTATCGAAATTTTCAACCCAAAGTGCTAAAATCAAGAAAACAATCAGAAGACATTGCCCATTATTGGCACTAGAAGAGGATTTTAAAGGAATATTCTCCCAACCACCGATCTTTGCTTATGAAAGAACAAAAAATTTGAATTATTGAAACAACCAAAAACACAAGTGGTGAGCAAATACAATGGAACATTACCATGCTACAAGTGTGGCAACTGTTCAGCCATCATAAGAGGAGTACCATCAATCATCCTACCAGAGGTACGTCCATAAATTTGAAAGTATCAGGCACATGCAATTCAAGCAACGTTATATACATGTTACGATGCCCGTGTGGATTGTCCTATGTGGGCAAAACCCAAAGAAAAATAAAAACGTGCATAATAGAACATAAAAGTAACATCAGACTAAACAACCAAAAATCTACAGTAGCAGTCCACTTCAACCAAGCCCACCACAATGTAAGCCAGCTGAAATTTTGCATTTTAGAAATGGTGGCAATGACACCTGGGAGAGACAATAACAATTATTTGTTAAGAAGAGAAGCTTTTTGGATTCATTTTTTATGTACCATGCAGCCAAAGGGTCTTAATGAACGGATGGACTTAAATTATTTTCTATAGAGACTCTTTACGATGCGGACTAGATATGTAATCATGGATATGAAAATTGTAAATATGTACCGTGAGACAACATTTCATCTTATGTATAAAGTTCAAGAAATTATACCATGTTCGTATATTGTCATAGACAAATGAATTAAGCAGCACACATTTTCATGATATATCACACTTTATCTTATTTCACAGGATTCCCACTTTTTAAACATTTAATTTTCCCGCTAAGCACCGTTCAAATGACATTACTTCGCACTCACGGAGAAGATGGTCACTTTAACTAAAAGTAAACATTACACGCTCAGTCACGTAGTCACGTGAGCGGGTGGTGATCATAGAGCCGCAACCGGCAAGGAAGGATAGAGCGACGAACGCCGAGGTAGCGAGTAAGGAACACTGACAGAACGCACCGGGTAAGAACGCAGTATAGCTACTATCTAACATAGAATTACTGTCAGAAGGAGCAGCGGTTCACTGAGGTTTTTCATTTTTTACAGCTTCATGGTTTTTTGGAGTTAAAGCGAAGGTTTGAAGGTTAGTGAAACATGAGTGTCACTAAGGCAAGGGCTATAAGGCAAAATGCATGTGGTACATTGCAACAGTAAATGGCACGGTATTGTTCATACAATTTGTAGAGGTATACATTGAGCAATACTAATATGATACAACTGTTTTCAAAACGAACATGATAATATGTTATTGTCATCTTATAATTGTGTATAATTTAAGAGACCCATTACTTAATATGACATGTTATATTTTCAGAAAGTTATCCCCTGATGAAGAGCTGTTTGGCTTGAAATGCATTGGGATTTAATGAAATGCAAAAAGAAATGTATACAAAAATAATGGAAGATAATGATTGAAAAACTCGCTACAAAACAAGTTTGGAAATGATAATAAAATTTACAAACAGTGAAAAAATCGAGTAATACTTGTATGAAACTTGAAAGGAGTGCAAGGAAGGAGTGGGTCGTATGTTCATAGGACACACATGTTAAACCATCATCTCACCATACAGTCACCATCTCACCCCAATCCTTAATGTCTCCATCGCCACTGCCACCTTTACCGATGCCTGGAAACATGCAGAGGTCAGACCCCTCCTCAAGAAACCCTCAGAAGACCTCAGCGAGCTCCTGAACTACCGTCCCATCTCACTGCTCCTGTTTCTCACCAAAATCCTGGAGAAGGCCATCAACCTCCAACTCACCGAAAACCTGGAGAGAAACAACATGCTGGACCTCTTCCAATCAGGATTCAGAGGCAATCACAGCACATAAACTGTCCTGATCGCCGCAGAAGATCACCTCTGCACCTTATTTGACAGAGGGGAATCAGTCGTCCTGATCCTACTCAAAGTCTCCGCAGCTTTTGACACCATCTCCAACTTTGCACTCATTAATCGCCTGCGCCAAATTGGAATCAGAGATGATGTGCTCAGATGGATGGCCTCTTTTTTCATGGGGTGCACCAAGAGAATCCATCTCCCTCCATTTACCTATTAACCCAAGCACACCCCCTGCATTGTCCCTCAAGGTTCATTCCTCAGTCCTACCTTCCTCAACATCTACATGGCACCATTCTCAGAGATCATCAGAACCCACAACATCAACATCATCTCCTACAAGGACGACACCCATCTCCTCCTCTAACTCTCAGAGGACCTCACAATATCAAAGACCAATTTCCACAACTGCATGAAAAATGTCTTGGACTGAATGAAGAGGAACTGCCTAAAGCTCAACACAGACAAAACCGAAGTACTGATCTTCAGCAGACACACCTCCCTCTAGAATGACTCCTGGTGTCCATCGGAATTCGGACCAACCCCCACTCCTAAAGACCATGCCCTCAACCTCAGCATCATCCTGGATAGTAAACTCTCCATAACCCACCAAGTCAACACTGTCTCTGCAGCTTGCTTCCACACTCTCCACATGCTCTGCAGAATTTCCACGGGCTACCCATCAACACCCAGTAAACAGTGACATAGGGGCTCATCACCAGTCTGCTAGACTACAGCAACACACTGTATGCAGGCACCACCACCAAACTCATGAGAAGACTCCAGACAGTCCAGAACACAGCAGCCAGGCTGGTCCTCAACTTATCCAAGAGAACTCACATCACCAAGTACCTGAAAGACCTCCACATCCAGAAAAGATGCTAATTTAAGCTACTGACCCACGCCTACAAGACCTCTGCGACTAAGGACCTGCCTAGATGAACCACCACCTTAATTTTCACCAACCATCCAGGAACACCGTTTCATCCACCTCGCCCTTGCACAGACACTGTGCATTCGCTGCTGGAGCATCAGAGAAGTCTCCTTCTACATTGCTGCCAAGTCCTGGAACACAGTTCCGTTCCACCTCTGCAAGTCACCTTTGCTGACAGAATTCAGGAATGGCCTCAAGACCTGGCTCTTCGACTAACACCCTCAGTACAGCACCTGGATACCCTTAGGGGTGAAAAGAAGCTCTTTATGAGTACATTTTGATTGATTGATTGATTGAATCTTTCCCGACTCCATTGCCCTCCTTCTCCCACCCTCATCCTGCCTCTGCCAATCACACTGACCCCAATTATTCATTCTGAACCTAGTCTCTGTTGACTTGCACTGCTATAACCTCACTCCACTTCTAGCCTTTTTCCCTTCATGTTCTCCCTTCAATTATACCTCCGCCCCACCCTCTGTATGTATCATTGGTTTGTTCATTCATTTCATAAAAGTCTCCTCATTAGATCCTAACCCTTCACTTTGCTCTTATTCTTCCTCAAACAGCTTATACCACCTTTATGCTTATACCATTTCTCCTTCTGCTACCGCCTCCAACACTGTAACCCTTCAACTTCATTCTGTCCGACTTCCATCTCTGCTCTTACTAAGTCTCAACCCTTCCATGTCTCTGTGCTCCAGTCTCTCTGTTTGCATAAATCCTTAATTCTTCCCATAAATTTAAAAACCAGCCCTTAATCCACAATCTTTGTTTCTTTACTTCTTAAAATAATCCTACCCTCCATCAATATTAGGTTGACTCCATCCTGAACTTTTCACCAACAAATTATTGTTTCCAGGCAAATTAGTCTAAGTAGTTTGATGGAAGGACATTGAAAATCGATTCGTTATCACACAAACGTCCTGGATTGGTTGCAGTTGTTGTGATGAAAGCAAGGGCATACACACCTTGCAATGCTTTGACACCTGTTAGGTACGCCCCAGTGATGAAAGTGGATCGGGCATCGCCGTCTGCTTAGCCTGATAGCAACAGCACCTCAAAATAAAATGCTTACATAAAGTTCTAAAGTTGCTGCACTGTCTCCTGATAGTGACCTATTCACACTGAATCTTTAACTTGCAGCGCGGCTTCAAGCACCCACAATGATGGCTGGAGAGTGTGATAGTGGCTGTCAGGTCTTAAAAGCCGGCTTCACAAAGCCAGCCTCCAGCACTGCTGTGGAACTGCCCGCAATGGCTGGCCCAGCAATGCCTTTAACCAAGCTTTGCTATGTGTAAATAAATCTACTTATTAAGTTGCACCTTCTTATAGGTGTAGGTAATACAATTGTATTTTTGATTTTGTAATAAGGATGGAACAACTTGATGAATCTGCACAAACGACCTAAGTTTTGTACAGTTATACATTATAGGGCAGTGGGCACAAAACATGTTTTTAACCTGGGAAGCCACATAAGAATGTCTGCTCAACTATACAAACACAAAATAGGCAGCAGAATTACACCAACGTTGTCATTATGATAGAAGATGAGAGAGAACATGTTCTCTCCCGCACCTCTCGAGCAATTCCATTGATTAGTTTGGAAACATTCTTACAAAAGGAGAGATAACTACATTTGTCATCTCAATAAGTCTTATTACATTCCCTTGAGCAGAGTGTCATGCAAGTATGTAGTTTGTTGAAGGATGCAGGCTTGAATCTGAATGTTGACAACTGTGAATTCCACAAGAAAATCTTGAAAATCTGTGGCCGTGTCTTTTCTGATGGGGATATGAAACCTGATCCGGCTAAAGTGCAAGCATTACCTAATGCAAATCCCCCACAGGGCAGTTCTATGTCACAATCATTCCTTAGAATAGCCACTTACTGTTCTAGATACTTACAAGATTTTGCTACGGTCAGTGCACCGCTATGAGAACTGACAAAAAAGAATGTATTATTTCACTGATCACATGAATGTGGGAAGAGCTTCCATAAATCAAGTAAGGCATCGGGGATGCCAATGAAATGGCCTACTTTGGTTCTAAACTTCATACAGAGGTTGTAATTGATGCTAGCCCTGTCTGGTTAGCCACAATCCTTGCATTACACAACAGACAGCCAAATGTTCAGAGACAAATCATGGCATACACCAGTAAAAAAAGCCTGTCACAAACAGAACATGCTTACTCGCAACCTGAAAAAGAACGTTTGGCAGTGGTCTGGGCTTGTGAATATTTCCATGTGTCCTTATATCGAAAGCCTTTCACAGTAGTGACTGATCAGCAAGCATGGATGACAATATTTAGCAATCCCAAATTCAAAATGCCTTTTCGAATTGAACATTGGAGTTTGAGATTACAAGAATACAATTAAACAATTCTTCATCATCCAGGGAAAGATCAGAATCCGGCTGACTATTTTTCAAGAGGGGAATTACATTGCCCATCTATGACAGCGGCAGCCTACATCAATTGTATTGTAAGATCAAGCACACCAGCTGCCATGTCTGTAGAACAAATTGAAACTGCCATGAGCCAAGATAGTAACATATTCAAGTTAAAAGGCATGTTTGCTCACCAATTGTGGAACCAGCATTCTAGACCTCTCTAAAGAAAGCTGTTCAGCATGCTGCATTGGAGAAGCTCGACCTTAGAGCTGTTTTGATCCTGAGAGAATTGCCTGAGAGGAGAGACATAAGTGCTACAGATGGGTCACAACTGAAAATCTGTCCCCCAATGAATAAGATTTAAGCAAACTAGACTGACGCAGACCTGGGGCAAAAGAAACCAAACAGACGGGTTGTCGTAGAATGTACAAGGGATCATCTTGCTGCCTAGAGTCGGACTTGTGGACAATAAAGGATTTGGTCGTCAAATAACTGAAATGAGATATATCCAACTTGCTTGAACTAAGACGCCCTGATGAAAAACCGTAAAGAAAACCACGAGGCTTGAAACGCGTCGGCTGAATCAATTTATGATATTGAATAATTGAGTGGCAAATCAGGCAAATTGGATTTGTACACATAGGCCTAAACAGGTGGTGGCATTGTTGAGAGTTCATATACATTGCATGTATATGGTGCAATCAATGTGGAATAGCTTAGTGATATATCATATGCTTTATGTGGTTACTATGTGATTTATTTATGGTGTGTAAATTTGTCTTTGTGACTGTGATTGTTGTAAATGGAAGTATAAATGTCATGTGCGATTCTCTGAAACAAGAGGATATTCTTTCAAAAAAGAAGGAATAAGTAAAAAATATGGGTAAATAAACAACCCAAATCACAAAAAGCATATAGTGTGATTTTTTCAATAAAAAATGTAGGACTTTATGTAAATCGCTTTTTAAATACTTAACCTTATGGCCCTACCCAAGTCCTGTCCAAAGGGTCTGACTCCTTTCTTGGAAGTCTCAGGGACAGCAGACTTCACCCACCAGCCCTCAAGAGTTCTTTGGAAGTGCCTGCAGTTGTTTTGGGCTTTTTGAGGGACTGCGTGTCGCAAGGAGCTGGAAGCGCGACTCACGAAGGAGAAGCGTGTCGCCGAACTGCCGCAGTCGCTTCACAACGCAAAAGCGCCTCTCATCGCCAGAGAAGAGGATCGACGTCTCACCAGATGCCGCCGCATCATTGGAGAAATGTGTCTCCGCCACAGCCGTCGCATCGCTGGGAAAGCGTGTCGCCGCTGCAAGCTGTGGCATCGCTGCCGAAGCGCCTCGCATTGCCGGAGGAGAAGATCGACGTCGCATCAGACGCCGCCGCATCAAAGAGAAGCGTGTCGCAGGGCCTGTCGTGGCTCAGAAGAATCGTTGAGTTGCCACACGGCCGTCTGGAGTGCACGAATCGTGTCGCATCCAAGAGAAGACGCTAACTTTGTTTCATTGCACCGGATCTTCATGGCATCACAGCGCGCTGCGGGCCGCATCGCCACAGAAGCACAATAAGAAACCTGGAGCATCACCTCCCCACGCCGAGAAGAACCGACGCATCCCTGATGCATCAGTTGGGACCTACTGCCTGCAAGGAACCGACGCATCACCTTCCCTGCAACACTTTTGTTGTATAGCGTTACGCATCCTAAGGTATATTGAACTCAAAGTGTTGCATTTTACATCTTAAGAAAACTAAGCTAATGCTACCATTTTTGAAGTACAGTATTGTGACTTTTGTCGTTTGTGATCTTGTGTTAATTCTATATAAAAATAATTATTTTTATACTACAACTTGTGTGGTGTCCATCTGTAGTGTTGTCACTGGGTTACTGTATGTGTTCACAAATGCTTTACACACTGCCTCTGAGATAAGCCTGTCTGCTCGTGCCAAGCTACCAAGGGGGCGAACAGGGTTTTTTTTAGGAGTGTACCCCCTTACCCTGAGTAGACGCAAGGGTCCCTATTTGTCAAAAGTACCTTCCTCTACCAACTAGAGACTGCCAAATCTAACATTGATGTGACTCATATACAGTGATTGGTGAATAATACTAGTGAGTGCAGACCAAACGCAACCATATACTTTTTGGTAGATTGTTTTTCCTGGGATTTTTAATTTTTGCAAAGAACTGCCAAGTTTAACCACCATGAGTAAAGTAGCATCCATAGCATCTGTTGATTACGATTGGGAGGAGAGACTAAAATGCTACAATGTAAAACAGTGTAAGTATTTCTGCAGGAGATTTAAAGTTGCAATGTCTGGTCTCACCAAGAAGTATGAGTACCAAAAGGCGCTGAGGGCCTTGGTCGAAGCAAGGAATACCCCTGAGGAAGGGGCTGAGAATGCAGCTGAGCTGCTGGAGGGGCCATTGTATCCAGAGGGGAGGAGAGTAACCTCCCCAGCAAGTAGCTGTGTCTCTGCGAAAGGCCTGTCCCCGGAGGAGCTGGTGGACAGGAAAGAAAACAGGATGCACAAATTGGAGCTTGCCAAGCTCAAGTTAAGTGGGCACTGAGAATTTGAGTTGCAAAGTAGGAAATTGGCCCTAGAGGAAAAGAGGATGCAGTTTGAGCATGAGTTGAGAATGAGGGAGCTTGATTTAGAGCTCGAGAGGCTTGAGGCCATGAGTGTCTCAGCCCAGCAACAAGAAATGTGTGTAGCTCAGAGAGTGAGCTTTGCTGAGTTGGGGGTGGAATCCAGCTCAGATGGTGGCAGCAAAATTAAGTTATCTAGTGCTGAGGGAACAGTACACACACCCAGAGATGTGGCACCTGACTTGAAGGAGGGGGTTGACATACACCAGAGGGTTCTAGGATGTGAGGTAGCTCCAGTGGTACACAGTGTCCCTAAGGTGGATTGGGGAACTGGCACAGGGGTTCATATTCCTAGTGGTGGAAGGGACACTTTACTGACTCTAGATGAGAGGTGCAGGGAGAGGGGTTCCCCCAAGGTTGGAGTCCTGGTATGTGAGTGTGAAGACTGCCCAGAAAAGTGTGGGCTGAGTAACAGAGACAGTCAGATACTGTCTTGCCAATTTCAAGAGAGTGGTGTGGAGTACATGTGCGAGGCACTGGATGGTGAGGTGAAGGATAGTTTGATTAACCCCTGTGGGGTGCTGTTTGATCCAATTGTGGGAGAGCATATTATAAGTCCCTGTTTTTCAGAGCTATGCCAACACCTGTTGGAGAGGGAGTTCTCTGACCCCAGGGAGCTCACATTGGGGCAGACCTTTTGGTGGATTCCAAAGGGTCTGGAGAGGCATTGGGGAGTTACACTGAGGGGAATGGCTCAGCTATCTTCCAACTCAGAGTTTTGGAAGTGGTTCAGAGTAGCCCAGCTAGGTATCGCTGTAGTGGGAGGGATGTAGGGACTCACGTCCTGTCTCAGTGGAGAAGGAGTGGGTGTGGGGCTGCATGTCCCAAGGTGCCCGAAACCCATTCTCAGAGCCTGGATTGTTCTTTAAGGGAACACCAGGTGGGGAGCCTAGGCTGTCCTAATGGGCCGCCCGTTGAGGGGGATCTCCTAGTGTCTGGTGAACTGGGAGTGTCTGTAAGCAGGCCTCCACCAGTTCTGGTGTCTGGCAGTGCCACTCCTAAGTGGAGGGTGCAGAAGTCCAGACTGAGGGGTGAGAGGGAGAAAGAGTCCCCAGTGGAAGAACCAATGGGTCAGGGGCCAGCCAGAAGGGCTGCGTCACCAGTGAATGACCATGGTGACACCACTTTATCCTCGGGGATCATCGCGCACTGTCGGAAAGACAGGGGTCGGGAGATCTGCGCCAGGCAGACTATCACACAACACATGAGTTATGTGTTACTCTCAGGGGGGGAATGCGTGCTCCTAAGGAAGTCCTGGTGCGCCGGTCAAGTGTTCAACCACCGGGTACAGACCCTGGGTTAGAGAGCCAGGTACAGGTGTTGTCTGCCCTGGAGGGAGGGACAACTGTAAACAGTGTCCTGACCGGTTGGTCTTATAGGTGTACCACTCCGGGTGGGAGGGTACAGCACTCTGTAAGGGAGTGCAGAGTGAGGGAGTCCTCACCTTTGACCCCGGTTCAACTGGAGGGTTTAGACCCTAGGTTGGAGGGCCCGGTTCAGGGTGTCCCCCCTGACCGGGAAGCCCAGTTGCAGGATAGAACCCCTGAACTGGTGTGCGAATTGTGCAGGATACCTGCTACAGGCACACTGACAATTCTGGAAGGGGTACCACTCAAGATGGGAGGGTATAGAGCCCCCAAGGAGGAGGACCGGGTGTGGGAGAGCCTACCCCAGTATCTTGTTCAGCCGCCGGGTACAGGCCTGGGGATGATGGGTCAGTGTCAGGATGTCATACCTGACCTGACAGGAGGGAGAGTGAACAAAGGGTGCCAAGCACCTGGGGCTACTGCCCCCCGCTCTCTGACGCCACAGAGGTTTGAGAGCTCTGAGAGATATAAGGCCTGGGTCTCATCACTGACTACTGTCAGTGGCCACTGTGGCTTGTTCTCTGTCTGTTGGGACACACCTGTGAGTAAGCTACGGTAAGGTGCTGCACAGGTGGTGTCCACAGGTGAGGAGAGGGATGCACATGGGTTAGCTTGGTGGACCCTGAGAGTATAGAGAGATCCAAATAGGTTCAGATTTACGTAGAACTGGAGTATGCCCCTGCAGTTGCCTGGGTCTATGTTCTATCGCCCAAAGCAGAGAAGCCCATCGGTGTAGTGATTGGTCTCCTCTGCGTTTTGGCTGGAAAGGGGTTGGGTTGGATTTAGCCCTTTTTGCAGGGGCATCCCTGAACTTTTTGCCTTCCCCCTGTATTTTGTCTGACCTCAGCTGTTTCTTGTAGAGCCATCTTTATCTTACCAATGTGTGGTACAGTCCCCGGCATCCCGTGCTTCAGCAAGACTTGTTTACCCATACAGTAAAATGTATCACGTGACCCGATGTACACTCTCACCAAGCGCTGTATACTCATGCTACACAGTGCATTCAACGCCCTGTTACCAATTTTTTGTATAATCACCATATATGTTCTTCTGATGTCATGTCACTTTCAACATCATGTATTTTATTCCAGTTGCTGCAGTTCTTGTTTATAACATTGTATGTTCAATTCCAATGGGTGTTTCTGAACATTTTTCACGTTACATAGAGCACCTCATACCACGCACACCGGTGAGTTTATCCCAAACACCCCCATCCCACACCGATACGAGCACACACGACACAGAACTACAAGTCTTTCGTCTTTGTAGTTCTTTCCACCGGAGTTCACGAATGTCAATTCCAGTTTACTAGGAAATTTATAGTTTGTTCCGGGTACACGGCCCGCATCTTTTCCGACATTGATCGCAGGAACGTGTTAAACTTACCGGCTTCTGCCTTTAAGTAAGTACCCTGTAATCCCAACTGTTTTCACATTCGTTGTCACCCTTGTATTTTGTTATCAACCTCATGCGATAACGCATAGCACTGTCTTTTTTACAGACGTCGGACACCTCGATATTACGTTAATGTCACATGAGCATTCATTTGTTATTTCACTCGTCTGTACACTTCTCACCATGTTATTCTTATTATTCTGCTCAGAACGATTTTCACTGTATCACCCAGTTGCACTGAACGGATGTTTCTTTAATTAACCATCAGTACGACGCATTTCTTACCGTAGGCCAATGTTTGCATGAGACACTGATGCACCGACATGCTATGCGCAGCGCACTGTCTACCCCCTCGTCTTCTTTTCACTGCACTGATCACTGGATTCAGGACGTTTCACTAATTACTGACATTCCTGTCATTCATTTGTCAGCACCATGGGAATTGTACCGCATGTACCGTTGCATCACTCAGCCATGTGCACACCCAGTGCTTTACTCTGACACCCTGTTTCCTTTCATCCACAGTAAATTATCCCCTGACGAAGGGCTTTGTAGTGTCCTGGGGGACACGGTCTAATGTTCCACAGGAAGCTGTAATCCCAGCATCTCCCTCGAGGACTGGACACACTGCACCCACACACCCATCCATCACGGGTGCCACGAGTGACGTGGCCCTGTCAATAAAAGGGCAGGGGTGCACATACCCAAGGCCAGTTACTGCACTGTCTCGCCTAGTGTCTGTGTCTACCATTCAGGTAATGTGGGCCTGAGGCCCAACACCACATTGGCGACGAGGCGACTAGCTAACCCCGCATGCCATCTGCTTTGCTTCCTTGTTCCTTGTGGGGGAGGAAATAAGCCCGGCAAGCGGCACCCCCGGCGAGCGGTCTACAGCCATCCGTGACTGCGGAGGAAACTGAGCTTCTCATGTCACTCGGTCTCTGCCTCCTAGGCCCGGGAGGATCAGTGTTGCCGGCACAGTGGCATGCTCATAGCACGTGCCAGTACGAAGATCGAGGCCGTGCTGAGGGAGAAGAAGGCCACCCATCACCTGCACCGGCATCACAGCAGAAGTCCCGGCAGTGCCCACAAACGGCCGCCGCTGCAGCCGTGATGCCAGCCAGCCCGACAGCGGAAGGTCAGAGGCCCAAGAGGCATGACAGAGACTTGCCGTCACTAGCGCTGCACGGGGAGCGCCCGAGGCCCTGACCCTTGGTTTACCCCACCCATGCCCTGAGGTGACCGTCCTGCTCCCTGCAGACACGGCCGCTCCCCCCCGCTGCTCCCTGACCTGCCTCGCCTCACTGTTTGGTATCGTAACGCAGCTCCGCTGCTTGCTCAGAGTGTAATTGACGAATCGTACTGCTGCCTGGCATTGCATTACCATTACTGCATTGCGCTGTGTGTTACTGCTTAACCATTGGTATCGTAGCGCAGCTCCGCTGCTTGCTCAGAGTGTAATTGACGAATCGTATTGCTGCCTGGCATTACATTACCATTGCCGCATTGCGCTGTGTGTTACTGCTTAACCATTGATTTCTGCTGTTAAAAGTGCATCTGCTCGATCCTGTAAGGCCGCCGGCCATTTTGTTGTTGTTGTTGTTGTTGGTCGCCCTGCCCTGGTCTCCACCCCGCTCCCGCCTTCCCAGCTGACCCTCCCTCCCACTAATACTACCTGCGCAGCTCTCACCCTAACGCCCTGTGACCGTCCTGCTCCCTGCAGACACGCCCGCTCCCCCACGCTGCTCCCTGACCTGCCTCGCCTCACTGTTTGGTATCGTAACGCAGCTCCGCTGCTTGCTCAGAGTGTAATTGACGAATCGTACTGCTGCCTGGCATTGCATTACCATTACTGCATTGCGCTGTGTGTTACTGCTTAACCATTGGTATCGTAGCGCAGCTCCGCTGCTTGCTCAGAGTGTAATTGACGAATCGTATTGCTGCCTGGCATTACATTACCATTGCTGCATTGCGCTGTGTGTTACTGCTTAACCATTGATTTCTGCTGTTAAAAGTGCATCTGCTCGATCCTGTAAGGCCGCCGGCCATTTTGTTGTTGTTGTTGTTGGTCGCCCTGCCCTGGTCTCCACCCCGCTCCCGCCTTCCCAGCTGACCCTCCCTCGCCCCTCCCCCCCTCACTATCCTTATATGACAGAAGTATTTGCGCGCAGCGATCGCGCCCCAGTCGCGCCGAAGGTGCGCCAAAGGTAAGCCCGTCTGCGCCCGTCCGCGCCCAGCGCCTGTCCCCCTGGTCCCCGCCGCTCCCAACCCTCTAGAATCACATATGATGCCGCTACTCTCCTCGCCCTCAACCCCGGACGCTCATCACTATGCTGCAAAGCCACTCCAGGACGTACCCATGGCCCGTTCGCCTGCCTCTCCTGCAAGTTCAACTGCTTCAGGACCCTCACCAAATCCACGCCCCCCAATCACAGCTCCGACTCTAACCGCCTAAAGTGCATCCTGCTCAACACCCGCTCGGTCCACAGACACGCAACAGAACTCTGGGACCTACTCGACACTGCGTCACCTGACATCGCCTTCCTTACTGAAACATGGATGAACACATCATCAGCACCCGACATCGCCATTGCCATACCAGACACTTACAAGATTATCCGAAAAGACCGCACCAATCAAACAGGAGGAGGCATCGCCATCATTCACAAGAACACCATCAAACTCACAACCAGTTCCGACGACAATCCTGCAACCGCCGAACACCTCCACTTCCAGATCCACACCGACCCCAGGACCACACTTAGAGGCACCCTCATCTATAGGCCTCCAGGCACCCGTACTCAATTCAGCGATGACATCGCGGATTTCGTCAACCCACACGCCCTCGCCTCCGAGAACTATATTCTTCTAGGAGACCTCAACTACCACCTTGAAAACAAACACGACAGCAACACCACCTCCCTTCTGGACAACCTGGCCATTCTCGGACTCAAACAACTTGTTGATACCCCCACCCACACAGCCGGACACACGCTCGACCCTATCTTCACCTCCAGCAAGCACATCTCCTTCGATCGCACTACAGCTCTCCACTGGACAGATCACAGTTGTGTTCACTTCAGCTACAAAACCACCCTGACCCACAACCACCCACAACCTATTCCTCGGAGAAACTGGAACAAAATCACCTCTGACCAACTCCTCACATCACTCAACCAAAACCCTCCCACCCTCTCAACGGACCCAAACCAAGCGGCCACCAACCTCAGGCAATGGATCACCCACAGTGCTGACGAATTAGCACCCCTAAAAAAGCACCAGATGAAATCATCCAGCAAAAAGGCCCCCTGGTTCAATGACGAACTTAAAAAATCCAAGAAGCTATGCCGCACCCTGGAGAAGATATGGAGAAAAAACCCAACCTCCGACAACATGGCCTCCCTCAAGACAGCCACTCGCAAACACCACCAACTGATTCGATCCGCCAAGAAATCAGCATTCAAGGATCGTCTCGACAACAACACCCATAACAGCAAGGAACTCTTCAACATCGTCAAAGAATTCACCAACCCCACCCCAGCATCCAACGACATCACTCCTTCCCAAGACCTCTGCGATTCGTTATCCTCCTTCTTCTACAACAAAATTGCCGACATCCACAACAGCTTCGAGAATACTCCCACCGATCAACCCTACCCACCCCCCTCAGACCCCACTCCGCCAACTAACAACCTCAACGCCTGGAACCCAATCACCATTGAAGACACCATTCGCTTCATGAACTCAATCCACTCTGGCTCGCCTACCGACCCCTGCCCCCACCACATCTTCAACAAAGCTGACTCCATCATCGCACCCCATCTCCGTGATGTCATCAACTGCTCGTTCAACTCTGCCACCTTTCCAGAAAGCTGGAAACACGCCGAACTCAGCGCCCTTCTGAAAAAACCCACAGCAGACCCCATTGAACTTAAAAACTACCGACCCATATCCCTCCTCCCATTCCCGGCCAAAGTCATCGAGAAAGCCGTCAACAGCCAGCTCGCCGCCTTCCTTGAATCCAACAACTCCCTTGATCCATCTCAATCCGGGTTTCGAGCCAAACACAGCACCGAAACCGCCCTCATTGCAGCGACCGACGACATCCGAACACTCCTGGACAACGGAGAAACAGTGGCCCTCATCCTACTCGACCTATCCGCCGCTTTCGACACAGTCTGCCACAGCACCCTTATACATCGCCTCAGCAACATCGGTATACAAGGAAAAGCCTTGGACTGGATCATCTCATTCCTCGCTGGGAGAACTCAAAGAGTCCGACTTCCCCCATTCCACTCAGAGGCCACCGATGTCATCTGCGGCGTACCTCAGGGTTCCTCACTCAGTCCCACCCTCTTCAACGTCTACATGAGCCCTCTCGCCTCCATCGCGCGTCAACACGACCTCAACATCATCTCTTACGCCGACGACACCCAGTTAATCCTTTCCCTCACCAAAGACCCCAACACCGCCAAAACCAATCTTCACGAAGGCATGAAAGAAGTAGCCGAATGGATGAAACATAGCCGCCTAAAACTCAACTCAGACAAAACGGAGGTGCTCATCCTAGGAACTTCCCCCTCAGCTTGGGACGACTCTTGGTGGCCTTCCGCTCTGGGCACAGCACCCACACCCACAGACCATGCACGTAACCTTGGCTTCATCCTAGACTCCTCCCTCTCGCTGTCCAGACAAGTCAACGCAGTCTCGTCCTCCTGCTTCAACGTACTTCGCATTCTCAAAGAGATCTTCCGCTGGATCCCCCTCGAAACAAGAAAGACTGTCACCCACGCACTGGTCACGAGTCGTCTGGACTATGGTAACACACTATACGCCGGAATCGCAACAAAATTACAGAAAAAACTCCAGCGCATTCAAAACGCGTCAGCGAGACTCATATTAGACATCCCTCGCCAAGATCACATCACCGGACATCTAAAAGACCTCCACTGGCTTCCCGTCAACAAAAGAATTACTTTCCGCCTTCTCACCCACGCACACAAAGCCCTCTACAATCTAGGACCCGAATGCCTCAACACTCGACTGTCCTTCTACAAACCCACCCGCCAACTAAGATCGTCCAACCAAGCCCTCGCCGCAGTCCCGCGCATCCGAAAATCCACCATGGGTGGCAGATCCTTCTCCTTCCTGGCTGCCAAGACTTGGAACTCACTCCCCACCCACGTCCGCCTTACTCAGAACCACACCTCCTTCAGAAAAGAACTTAAAACCTGGCTATTCGACAAATAATGTTCCCCTTCCCCTAATGATCCCCTCCCCCTAGCGCCTTGAGACCCTCTGGGTGAGTAGCGCGCTATACAAATGCCCGAACTTGAACTTGAACAGGCCGCCCCGCCCACCGTTATTGCACCGACACCCATAAGGAAAAGGGACGTGACGCGATACGACTACTCCCGGCGCTGCCAGCAGCAGCCTGTGACAAGAGCTGGTCATGCCATCGGAGGACGTGGAGAGGCTGTACAGCCTGAATGCCCCACTACCCCGCTCTCAACCCCTGCATCCCAGCCGCTGGATCCCGGAATCAACGGCGCACCGACCGGCACTCACCTCTGAACCCTCCCTAGCAGCTGGTCAGAGACGACAGGGCGCCTAAGCCTGGTGAGGTGAGACCGTGCTAATTTACAACCTCCCTGTTACTGCACAGAGGACTGAGTGCCGCGCCCCACGCAGACAACTGCAGTGTTGTAGCCTAGGTAAGAGAGGCTGCTCACACAGTAAACAAGTTCACGGGCACCTGCCTACCCGATGGCCCTGAGACAGCATGGCCGGCAGCATGTGAAACGCTGCCAAGCTGAACACTGAAGTGCTACACTACCACCCAGTGGCTGTACAGCCACATTGCCTCCACACCAGAAATCTCTGTATACGGCAGCACAGTCCAGGACTGGGTTTGAAAAGAGGAGTCAGCCGCAACTATATAAACATGGACGGAGACGCGGTCCCATCAAAAAGTACCCGAGACCATCCCTCACCTATCGCAAACTACTCTACAACTTACCAGACCCAACACTGTCTTTAAAAACAAAATGGGAGGGGGACACTAGTGAAATGGACGAGCATGAGTGGAACGAGGCACTAGCGTCACCTAAGGAAGTGGGCATCTCTGCACGACTACGACTAGTGCAACTAAAAATACTACACAGGGTATACTACACGAGGACAATGCTACACCGTATTAACAGGATACAACACCCTTATTGCCTACATGGGTACGGGGAGGAGGGCACATTCTTTCACACCATATGGGACTGCCCCCGGATTCATGAATATTGGAGACAAATACTGCGAACAATCTCACAAACGCTAGAAGTGTCGCTGTTACCTGAGCCTAAGAGCTGCCTTCTAAAAGTATGGGAACCTACAGATATCTCTAGACATGGGCGAATCTGGGTTACAGTGGGATTGATGGTAGCAAAATGTGATATCGCACAACGATGGGGGGCGGAGGAAGTACCAACTAAGTCACAATGGTGTCTAAATATGGATAAGGTAATGATAACGGAGAGGGCGGTGTACTCCAACCGGGCCTGTCCGGGGAAATGGAATAAAGTTTGGACCAAATGGAATGTATACAGGGGGGAGATTTGTGATCCCTTGCCGGAAGATGACCAGGATGAATCAGATGGGGAGGAGGAAGAGGACTAGTAGTGTGGTCGTGTTGTGAGGGGGGGGCGGATAGGGACCACGGGAATGGCCTCATTACTGCATTCTCATGCAGGATTGACCGGGGAGGAACTACATAGCGAACTAGTGAAGAGGGATACATACTTAAATACACACATGGCCCGCCGGGGCAGTTGGTGAGAGTGGGTGGGGGACAGGAATGGGGCATTTTGGTGAAATAACTATACGCAATCATTAGGAATCTAAATACGACCACAATGTTATTCCTAACAGTTACTTTAGTTTGTTGTTGTTCATGTAAAAATGAAAAATCAAAAACCACTAATGATTGGGACACATATGCAAGTGCTGCACATCTTCATCGCAGCAGATATGTTGGTATCTACGGCATTGGCTACTCCACCAGAGGTTTCAGCCTGCTGCAATGTGACTAATAAATTGTTATAGCGGCCAGCCCGATGGGTTGTAGGCGTTCCGCTGTGTAACTTAACGGTGCAATAAAGGTTTTTGAGAAAAAAAAAAGAAAAAAAAAAAAAGTACCCGAGACAGCCATGAAGGCCCACAGCGCCACCTTGCACCAGCCCACTGCACCGCAAGTCAGCCATGGCCCAGGAGATAAGCAAGTGGCTTTCACCGAATGGGCTTAGGGAAGTGCATCCACCACCCTATTAATCAAGATACCGGCAGGATCAGCGACCTCCTCCCAGGCAACAAGCACTGAAAATGGCAGAGTGATCCGCCTGGTACTGAGACTGTCACTGCTGAACCGGGATGGTAGAGGAGAATATCGTGAGACCCTGATGGCAACCTGCTGCTACTGCAGCACCAAAGAAGTAGGAAGCACACTGCATAAGCCAGCATTTCTCCAGACGCCCTCGGTGTCAGGAAGGCTGTTGTGGCCTCTCTGAAATCACCCCACAACACCACCCAGCGGCTACAGGGCCACACAACCTCCTGAGAGACAAGACGGAAAAGGAGAAAAAGCCGCAGGAAGGATCGTCTGAACTGACACCAGTAGCACATGTAAGCGGGCCCCTGCGCCCACAATTCTGCTACACAATTGCTCCTCTGACGAGGTTTTCACTTGCACAAGACCGCCGCAGTGCGAAAACAAGGTGCCTCCACAGTCCTCACACTGCAGCGGCAGCTCTACCTAGTGACTGGTAATCTGCACCAACAGAAAAGGAACTCTCAGGCACGGCCTTATGTCTCCATGCCCAAACAGCTACGCATGGCCTGTGTGACCCACCCAGGAACTAAAGCATCTGCAGTGCCCAGCATAACATGGTACACACATAGGAGTGGACTCGGCATTTCTATGTCCCACTCTGCAGGGGGAATAGAAGAGCACTGCCTGCCACCTTTGCAAAGCACGGGGAGACTGACAAACCCCGCAAGGAGCCGCCAGAACCTCAGAGCTAAATTCAGGCAGCAACGCCAAAGACACCCACCACCAGCAAGAGTGGAAGATCAGACAAACAGCAACGTCTCAAGGTAACAAGCCCACTACAAGCACACGAAAGACTGGTGCAGAGCGCGCATCACAAGCGGCTGCCCAATGCCACCGCCAGTGAGAAGGTCACTACTCGCTCCCACTGGTGTACAGATACAACCGCAAGCGAAAAACACAGGCACACCAGTGCCAGAAGAGAGTGCCCAATGAGAAAACAGAGCGCGGGTGGTCCAAAGTGCGCAGAAGACAGCACCAGTGAATCCGACAGCACGGGGAGGCACCCGGGAGATATAGACATCTGCACAAAGAAGCACTGCTGAACGCAGCATCGAGAACGCCTGCATCTCTACTGCAACAGCAAAGCCCTGCAGTGGGCCGAAGACAACATAGTGTTCTCCCTCGCACTGCCTCCCGATGGAGTCGGTAGTATCCCACGACAGGCAAGAGAGGAGTCGCACACTCCACATTGCAGGCTGCCACAGCAACATGCGCTCCAACAACCAGCAACACGAGACCGGACGTCACGTCGCCCAGCAAGCAAGGAGCCCGTCACAAAGTGACCAGTCCAGACAAGCACGCCAGAACGAAGTCAGAAGCCGGCGCCATGACAGCACCGCCCAAGGTCCAAGCACAACGCCCTCGAAGAAAGAAGAGAGTGACAACCCTGTCACCCCGAAAACCGGATGAACACAGGTGTGCTGAACAGACAAACAAAGGGAGAAGACCGAGGACCCACAGCAAGCCAAGAACACACCCTGACACACCAGACAGCCACCAAGGCTGACCGACGTCCCTGGATTCAGCCCTACAGGTGAACCGAACATAAGCAGCACCAAGCGCAAACCGTGTCTCATCCCAACGCTTCCCCAGGTGACCGTCTATCCCCGAGCGTCGGCAGTCGAAGTCAAGTGGCATCCCTGCCCCTGTCCGAGTGTATGTCCTCACACCGCCTCAAGATGGAGTCTGCAGTGGCCCCAAGCCAGGCAAGAGAGGATCCACACACTCTACGTGTCAAGCCGCCACAGACACTCAACCTCAGCAACCCGAAAACACATGGCTGCCAAGTCCATCCTGACATCCAACTCTCCCAGCAAGTCACCACCACCTGTCATCCCTAGTCATCACATGGCTGGCCACCGCCATCACGCCAGCCATCAGCACCTACATCAAACAACACCACTCCCAAAGTACTGATGGGCTGGAGTCCTGCACCGTCGCCACACCAGCCAACAAAGGAAACCAAAGGCTACCTGTGAACCTGGCCTACACCTAAACCGCGAGAGCAAGTCTCAGCCAAGACTCATCCGCCATAGAGGGTTGTGCGTGCGTCTAAGTAACGGCTCCTCTGTGGCCCTGCAGCTGCCTCCAGTCAGCACACAAGCAGCCCCAGCGCAGCCCTTCTGCAGTCCTGCAGCAACCCCGACAATGGGCCTTCCCAGGAGGGAGAGTCAAGAGAGACTTTGCCCCACCGACAGGTCATCGGTTGCAGCCAAAAGGTTCCACAGAGACAAATTATCAGACAACGCCTCCAAGAACTCTCACCTAGGACTCCATCCAGATCAATGACGCAATCCACTGGAAAGAGCTGTTCGAACTCACCTCAGACATTCACCGACGTCTGCGAGATGGGAGCCATGCAAGATATGTCATCATCAGTGAACTGACGTTATGCAGCGGACGTCTCGAAGCCAGCGGTCGTGTCCTGAGCCCCTCTGGTTAAACTACGGGTGCCGGCTGAGAATGTCCTGCTGCAAGCAAGTAACCAGCTCATGTCTGACGTCCTCCTGCCACCTGAATCAGAAGACTGATTGACCCTGTGGAATCTAGTTAACTGTTTGTTTTTGTCCTCACAGGTTGGACTAACATTTTGTTTGTTCCTCAAAAAAGTTGGGGAGGAATGTAATGTCCTGCGGGACACGTTCTAGTGTTACGCAGGAAGCTGTAATCCCAGCCACTCCCTCGAGGGCTGGACACACTGCACCATCACACCCATCCATCACGGGTGCCACGAGTGACGTGCCACGTCAATAAAAGGGCCCGGGTGCACGTGCTCGAGGCCACACTGTCTCGCCTGGTGTTTGTGTCTACCATTCACGTAATGTGGACCTGAGGCTCAACACCACAGGCTTGTATGCCCGAAATGCATTGGGCATTTTAAATGATTTGACAATTCAAAGAATAATGAAGCTTAAATGAAAATATGTAATTATTTGACAAACCACGAAGAAAATTAAAAGAAAAATTAAAGAATTAACGATACCTACCACGCCACGCATTGAGTGATCTTTAACTTGAAGATTAACCATTGAAACTTCGAGTGCAAGAGGGAGACACTCTCTTAGTCCAAGAGAGAGCAATCACGTCAATAATCCAAATACCACCATTGACCATATATACACAGCGCACATGACAAACTATTGAATCACTCCATGCAGTTTCCGGAGAACTGAAGGGGAAAAAGTGATTTCATCTAATGCATTAAAGTGAAATACAAGTTATTTCAGCCTGAAATAGACTTTTTATATTTTTACATCAAATCTATAGTATCATTTGCATAACATGTTTTGATGGCTCGTCTCTCCATTTTGGCTTCCTCGCCTCCTGTATGTATGGTTTATCATACACTTTAGTACACTCTTCAGTGCGGACGGTTGATTTACGCCCCTGACCACTCGTGCATTAAAAATAACGCGCGGCGCCCCAGACAAAAGAATGATTATTGTAGCTCCCTGGCCATAAACACACCCTGAACAACAGTACGTTTATAACATTATTCTAACACCAGCTTTCGCCTGATCGCCAGAGTATATCGCATTCGCAACAGAGAGGATTCCGAAACGTTCCAGTCTCACAATAGAGACAGCTTGCAACGACTGATGCTTTGTAAAGATTTGCTTAGGTTATACAAACCAATGACAGCTGTAAGAAGAGACCACGTGTGTATCCTCATCCAAAATGGCCGATCAGTCATGTTTCACGTTAGAACACTGCAGGTCTATTCTTTTTAATGCAACAATTTAATTGGCCTTCAGACTTCTGGTGAACCGGCGTCCCTGCCTCTAGGGTGTGCCTTATCGACGTACACGCGTAACGTGTGACGTCACGTTTCAAGGTTTCGTCTAATGGCAGCTACCTGCGACCTTCCTTCTAATGGAAAGTAGTTACCCTGCAGTCAGAACCCCTAAGCACTGTGACCCCCTATCCTCCCTCGGAAGAGGGGTGCTCAAGGAAGCGCATCAGCATGGTGAGTGCCGTGGATCGCTGTATACGGTAGACGGCCAGGGTGCTAAAGAGGTGGAAAAGGCATGTTGCTAAAGGACGAGGGTTGATTGAAAGGAAGGTGCATATTTAACGAAAAAGAGCACGAGTTTAGGTAGCCAGGAAGCTAAGGAGGGGGAATTATTTGTGGGCTGTATGACACATTTTAAGGAGGATGGGCAGATCAAGTGGGGAAGTAAACCTTAGAAAATAGAGCAGGTAAGAAATTGGCAGGTGAGTGTCCAATTGTCTGAAGATGATTGTGCCAGTCACAAGGGGGTGGGTTAGGTGTCTGAGAAAAGAGAGCGAGTTAAAGAACAGCAGATAATGATGTAGTAGGCTGAAGGGCAGTTTCAAGACAAAGTGCTTGCGATGTGTGTGCCCTAATGAGGCAGGTGGAGGAACAGAACTGAATGGAATAAGTACGGATATAAGAAGTATGAAGGGTTTATGTAAGACGTAAGCGGGAGGACCACATTTCTGAAAGGTGAAAACGCAGAAGCATCATAGCAGATGAGCTGAAGCAGTCGCACATTTACGATGTACGTACAAAGCTGTTTAGAGGGCTTTTTCTAAGTGTAAAAATTAGCTTCCAAACGGTGGGGTGAGTTGAGAGCGGGCTGCCAGTGATGGAGAAAAAGGTGAAAATATATAACTGTTGTTGTAAAACGTTATTTCCGTCAATATGACCATAAAAGCATTTTAAACAGAATCTCACATTTCATTTATATTAAAAACACGTCAAAAAATATATAAACATCAAGTGGCAATGTATACTAAATGCAAAGTGTAGCTTGCAGAAATCTAAATTCCAATCAATCCAGAAATCACGGTCTACAGTTACTTGAATATGTAGTGCACACGTTCAATTTGCAATACCAGGGTATCTTCCCACATATGCTGTGACTCTCAGATCAACTAATAAAAAATTGTATATACGTTAGTGTGAAGTGCTTGTTACAGTCAAAAAGACAATTATTAGCAGCATGACTGGTTACATTAAAGGGCTTGTGCAATGAATAATAGGAAATATGCATTGCCTGAAGTAGAGTTCTTCAGACTGTGGGGCGTGCCCCCCTGTGGGGGGTCGATGGGTTCCCAGGGGGGGGGGTGGCGCAAATGCCTCTGCAAGTATATGTAAATGAAGATGTCCTGGAAGTGTGGCGATGTTTATTTGCTGCATTTCCAGGCTGTCTTAGTTTACTTGGAGCCGAGAAGTGTGAACTGTGATCGCAGTGGCTTGGGGGTGGGGGTCAGTGAGTGTGCTGGCAGGGTCAAGAGCTTGCTTAAAAAAAAAAAGCGCGATCTAGCCTCCAAACTGTAGCAGTGCAGGCTATTTTTATATTGGCACGCTCTGAAAAAGGTAGAATGTTAGCTCGCTGTGTTCTATGATTTTCTATTGTAATGTAGTAGTAGTTAAAAGGGGTCTGAGATTACAAGGAGTCACAGAGGTGAAGTCTGTTCAGTGGGTGCTCTCAAAACAAGCTATTTAGCGTCTAAAAGTCGTCGTAGGTCCCCCTTAATGTGGTGCAGCTGTTAAAAGCAGATTCATCCCCTGCATGTTGCGAGAGGAACACTCACCAGCGAGTTCAAGCTGCCTCGTCTGTGCACGTCGTCAGGTGATGGTCTTAAAAGGCTCAGCGGGATGGCAACAGGGTGAGGTCGAGTCCCAGGGCAACCGTGAGGCCTCGTCTGCATGTCCTGTCTCACTCCAGAGGGCCATCACTGGAGGGCACGGGCAGACCCACAGTCAGTGGTTGCATGTCAGTAACACATTTTGAAGACTTCTGAAAAACAGTCTGTTTCTTTCAGCATATGTGTCTACGGTTATTTGGTGAGAGTCTGGAAGATTGTTATTCCATAAGAAGAATATTCTAGCCACTGCGTTATGTTTAGGACCTCATTGCCCTAATTTGTGAGCATTATTTTTGGCTCTTCAAAATAGAAGAAATATTATTTTTTGATTATTGGCAAAAATAATGAAACGTGTGCCAGAGGTTTTCCATTTTTGACAGACAACATTTGACCCGAACTTCGTTGCGCGCACTGCATCGCATTTGGCGATGAAGTGCACGCAACGAAATTTGTTTTATTTATTTTTATGTTTACTTACCTGTTAAGCTCTGGATTCCATACATTACTACCCCCCACCCTGCCCCTCCCCACGTCACCGCCCAGCCGGTACTCCCACTACCCGCCGCGGCTGATATGAATGCAAACTTTTTTTCCCTCTTCTACCCCTTCGCTATCCTTCTCAATCCAAATCACTGACTAACAGTCCACCACTCAAATTACTTAAATATTTCACTATACTAATTCACCACTAATACAGTATGGGTTCCGGAGTAGCATGCTACTCACCGAAAATGCACTTCTACACCCCACCAGGGGTAGCAAATGCTATTTAAATGCAATTACAGTCAATGGGTGGCAGGTAGAAGGCCAGCAGGGTTGCATTCAGATGCAGAGCACAATCATCTCAACCCGTGGGGCCTCACAGTAATGGTCTATGAGACAGAGGAAATGATTGAGATACTAGATATTGTCAAAGAGAAGTCCAGAATAGGGAGCACTGAATGGGGGCTCATTTTTATGTTTACAAATGGCCAGAGACAGTTTCTTCAGAGAGATACTCCAAAGAAGGAGACAATAAAAGTGGCCTCTTTTTTCTTTTTTTTAATTAAAGGGCCATTCATTAGTGAAGCTGGAACGGCTGCCAAGTGTGTAAGTGACCACTGCTGGTTATCATTAAGGAAGCAAATGAGGCTGGACTGGGATCCAGAGGTTTCAGGGGCCCACTGCATCACAATAATGACTTTGTACCTTTAAAAAAAGGGCATGGTAGCTTACTTTCCTTTCTAGCATTAGGAATGAGGTGATGGTCCGTCATGGTGGGGAAGAGGTAAACGATTCAGAGGAGATTGCCTGCTACTCAGTACTGCAGTTATGATTGGTGCAGCAGGTGTGGTTGCATTGGGGCTTATAACACCAAATCATGGGGATAAGTATGTTTGGGATAATACATGTTTTTGTTTGATGCATTTGCTGTTTTATAAATCTCATTGTTAGTTCGGTTTATAAGCTACAGAAAAAGTACTCCTGAAATGATCTCATAAGCCCCGCCCCCTCACGCAGCATGTCCCTCCTTCTCCCCAATCCTTGCCATAAATCTTTGGAGGGGGGCCTGACCTCAAAACATTTTACTTAGGGGGCTCTGAGCAAAAAAGTTTGAAGACCTCTGGCAGTAATAGATGGAGAGTTCGTATATTAGCTGTTTATTTCTATCAGAGAGGAGGCTAAAGAGCATTGTTGTATATCATTAGACACAATGTTCATACCCTTCCACCTCTATGCTGATGAAACCCAGATCTATCTGGAAACCTCCTCCATTGAAGATATTCAACGACTGAACGACACTCTGAGAGAAGTCCAGCACTGGTTATCACAAAACCACCTGAAACTAAACCAAGACAAGACAGAAATCCTCCTCATCTCCAACAAGGAGAAGCACCCCCAAATCACCAAATGGTTAAAAGCTATTGATGCTCTCAATCACAACCCCACCCCAGCCGATTCTGTAAAATCGCTGGGAATCACTCTGGACCCTAAATTAGGCATGAGAAGACACATCAAGAACCCTGCAAACCACTCAACAAAATAAAACCCTTCATCTCTCCCAATAACCTCAAACAAGCCACTCAATCTCTGGTGCTGTCAAGACTGGACTATGGAAATACAACCCTCACAGGATCAGCAAAATCTCACCTAGCCCCCCTCAGATCAACTCTGAACGCAGCAGCTAGAATGGTCCCTGGAGTCAAGAAATATGAACACATCTCCCCCGCACTTAGAGAGCTAAAATGGCTCCCAATCGAAATGCGTGCCAACTTAAAAACTGCCTGCCTCACACACAAAGCGATACACACAGGGAATCCCGCCTACCTGGCCTCAAAACTCCAGAAGGCCGGTCAGACAAGAAGCCTAAGGAGTACCAACACCCTACTCCTTATCCCTCCAAAAATTCGCAAACAGAAAACCGCATCTCGCTCCTTCGCAGGAAACACGCCTAAAATCTGGAACTCCATTCCAATCAGGACCAATCCCTCTTTCCTAATTTTCAAAAGGCAGCTCAAGGACCTCCTCCTCAATCTCTCATGAATGAATAGCTAAAGCATAACTAATCGAAGCCTGCCCATTGCAGCACTCAGACACTTTGACACTAAGACCGTACCTTATTAATCTTGCCTAGAGCCACAGTGCTTTCTTCGATGACGTCTCTGAAACGTCATAAGACACTGGACACCCTACTATGCTAACATATCTTATGAAGGACAAGGAGCTCTTTTTCGAAGATACTCTGCGATACGTCCTGACTCACTGTACATATTACTGTGTAAATTTATCTTACGTGTGATAAGGCTGTAAAGCACTCTGATACCCTTGGGTCTAGCTGGCGTTATATAAAACTCTTAAATAAATAAATGAATACCAGTTCTACTTCTTGATTGTCCTACTTACCAAGTAAAGTACATCTTAAATACGATACAATATTAAAATACTGCTATAATACACATACAATTTGTATAAAATTCCTTCAGTAAAAAAAAAGAAAGAAAATGAGTGAGTACACAGATTTAAGCACCTACTTTAGGGGACTTTTTTAGAAAAATTCTTCGGGTACACCACATGGAGAATAAAAAGCCTGCCACTGAGAAAGCTATGGGGAGGCTAGCATTGTATTTCAGTAGCCTGAAAGCCTCTGAGCATTGCCTAGTTCCCAAATTTCTGTATATCTGGACCAGCCATCGTTTTATTGCTTTCTTATAGCCAGTACAGAAAAACACACGTGGTATTCAGATTCTTCTGTGCTATTGCAGGTTGGGCAACCCAGTGTTTGTTGGCCTGCCCATTTTTTCGAAAAAGCATGCAGTGGCAAAACCCCGTGCCTGCTTAGCTGTTTAGAGGGCTTTTTCCAAGTGTAAAAAGTAGCTTCCCAAATGGTGGGGGGGAGTTGAAAGAGGGCTGCCGGTATTGAAGCAAAAGGTGAATATATTATGTTATAACCCTTTCTTTCATTCTTCTTGGGCCAATAAAGTGGATATCATTGAGTTGGGCAGATTTTTTTAACTTTGCCATTAGTTTAATTGTATACACCTGAATTAAGATCCATAAATGCACAGCACTCTCAAACTATTTATTGGCGCACTTCATGTCGTCTTTAGTAATATCAGAGCGTTAGATTGAATACAGGAACTGGGAAGCTGGAGTTAATCTGAAATGTAAGGGTCATAGTTCGATATTATTCTGTTGCTGTCCTCGGAGTGTGTGGTTTAGCTAAACACATGATGTTCAGTTATGAGGCCGTCCCTGAAAAGGTGGGTAGTTGGGTTCTGCCTGATTTTTGGATTCCATAAATTGCGCTGTTTGAGTTTGAGCAATCGAAGACATTTCCTTCAATGTTTATTCTGTTTGAGGGCTCATTGTGTGATGTGGTTTGTCAAAGCAGAGTGCAGGTTTCTCTTGGAGACATAATGGGTGACACATTTCCTTAGACATCCTGGGCCTCTGCGTGCCTTTAAAATGAGTCAATTAACATTGAACTTTATTCATGCATTGACTGGCAGCCAATTGAGCACTTTTATGTTGAAGTGCTGCAGTTTGTTCAGGCACATTCTAGTCACTTGCCTCTGGAACCTTGACGCCTGGTGTAAACTGACTTATAATAGTCTAGATGTGTCATCACCATGGCTTTCACCAGCTTCACTAAGTCATTATGGAGGACTGAAAGGATTTTCAAGGAGAGCTGCTGGTTGCTGACTTTTTACTGTTATGCTTTAGATAATTAGGGAGAAATCAGAGCCTAATATGACTCACATATTTCAGACTTTCAGTTTGGGGTAAGGAGATGATCCCAAATTGATGAGCAATCTACCAATGGCAAACAACCTTTCTTTTATCTAGGAAAATACACAGTCCAGACTTTTTGAGCTGTTCGATTCCTTTAAGAACAGCCTGTTTTCTAGTTAAACGTAGATTTGGGTTATCTCCTTGCATTTGAATGTTCACCTAGTACTGCTCTAAAGGTGGTGCCAACGGTTACATTTAAAGGTTGAAGAGCAGGCAGCATGGCAGCGATGATATCTGGGTTACACCTCATGGCATCCTAAAGATTTATGATTTAAGTGATCCAATTCAGAGTTGTTAGCTGCAGTGGGAGAGAAAGACAGGATCCATCCCAAAGCTCAGACCGTGACCCCATCCCATTCCTTGAGTCTGCTCAATGACCAATCATGTTCCATGTGTCATACGCTACTGAGGCTGGACTACACCAATAACTTGTGCTTACAGCTGCCTGCTTTCCTAATTAAATGGCTCCAAATGATCCAAAACTCCGCTGCATGCTTAATCCTCAAGATTCCTTTGCACTTGTTAGTTTCTTATCACCTCCTGCATCTTTATTGGCTCCCTGTCATCAAGATTACATTTAAGGCTCTTACCTTTTCCTTTAAAACCTTTGCTCACAAATGTCCTCTGTACCTCAGGAAACGATTGAAACCATGGGCGCAAACCAGGTCTTTAAGATCCATAAGTTGAAACTGCTCCAAGTCCCTCTCATTTACAAAGCTAGGAGAGGTGAGAGTTCTTTTACATATCTGGCTCCCAGACTCTGGAATGTACTGCCACTTAGTATGCGGTGCAGCCCTTCTGAACCTTGCTTCAGACAGAGTCTTAAGACCCTGCTTTTTAACTCCTGTCTAGTGGGCTGAGTGGTCCTCCCTGCTTTCTAGCCTTGTCTTTTCCCATGAGCTCTCTGATATTGTCGGGATGCCTCGTCGGAGGCAGGTGTGCGCTCTAGAAATGTTATGAATTGAATCAAATTGAGAGATTGGCGATTATGAGGGTTGTGCTCTTTGTTGTCATCCAAACACAGAAGCTATTTTTTCTCTATTATACAAATAGCTCTAAACACACTTTCATATTCAGTAATGTCGTGGCCAGCTTCCAAAAGCAAATATATCTTCATTCACCTGTATGACCTGCTATGGTTGATGTCAAGACTATTTAGCTTTGGCCAGTGATCCCTGCTCAGTCAGCACACCATTTTATCTGAAGAACTCATTGAAAAGATGCTTTTGTAGGTCGGTATGCTGGTGGGGTAAATCAGCATCTCCACTCCTGTTTTCCTGTATGTTCCCCTGCAACCTCATTTTCTGCTCCAGCCTGCTACATTGTGATGCCCCATGCCACTCCCCTCACAAGCGTATGGCAGAGTACAGGGTTACAGTCATTCTCTCCTTTCCCTGGTACAATATGCATAGTACATTTGCCCTGAAGACCGGTGCAAGGAGCTTCTGTTGTTAAGTTCTGCTTTGTAGTCCAGTGGTTTGTACTGTGAAAGAGAAGCATAGTGGGAGGAAGCCTGAGGTACACAAGCGGAGAAATAAATTATACAAGACTAAGCACCACATCAGAGATTGTTTATTGCAACTAAACGGCACAACAATTATAGAGATTGATATACAAGCATGAGGACTGAAAGAATAGCAGAATATTATGAAAGCAATGTAGGGGATGATCATGAGACCCAGCAAAAGAAGGATAGCTTTACAAAAGTATGGGGTGCATGCACAGATAGTATGGAGATAAAAATCGAGCCAATTCTGCACCTGACAGAAAGGTCTTATATTGAAAACATTCTCCCTAATACACTATATTTTCTAAAATAAACTACAGTGTACTATCTTAAACTTTTATTTAGCAATATTACACAATTGAATCAATTGAATTAAGACCGCATGTATTTGTAGTTTATATGTTCAGTATTTATTTCGATACCTGTAGTACTGATGTGCAGGCCCATACGAAGACACGCAGTGTCTTTCGTTTTCTTGAAATTGAAACAGCCTGAGAGTTGGCTTTTTGGTAAAGAGAAGTGTGTTTCACAGATTTGGTGCAGAGGCAGAACGTGAGTTGCGACCCAAACAGGTTTGTTGAAGTCTGTGTCTGTAGCGTGCAGAAAGTTGTGTAATACACTAAACCAAGGTTTTTGCAAATCATCTGCTTCTCTATGCATAGCTAATGCCGGCATTTAATATCTTCTTAATCTGATTTTAACAGGCAGTTTGCTTCTCCTGTAATTTTTAGAAGATTCTGTAGACCTGGGGTAGAAGCACCCAGTATATGCAGTTGCAGTAGGATCTAGCTGATAAACTGGTATCCTGAATCTTCTGTGTTTCATCAAGGACATGGAAAAAAATCAGATAATTCAAATGAAAAATGTCAGTCTTAACAATGGACACTCCTTGCTGGGTGAGAAGAGTGCTCAATCAGAATGAGCCCTCCGCTTCTTTCCAATTTGCTGGTGCTGACTGGAAGCAACAAGATCTGAGACATTCATACCTAATGTTTATTAAAGGATTACCAAGTACCAGAATACCTACCTAAAACACATTTAGTTTGAAAGAATGTTGACTTTTCCAATTGTCAAGGGCTAATATTGATAAAACTGAGGCCCTGATTAGAGTTACCAATGGTTACATAATCTAACCTTTATAAAGAGTGTTTGGCCCTTTCGCAGGCCCGGTATTTGGGCCACGGACATAGAGTAGACACATTGAAAAATCTCGGCAACAGTAGGGTTATATTGGATGCCACAATACAATCAGTCATGAAGTAAAGGGCCTAATCTATTTTCTGACAGTACCCAAAGTCCCATCTTCGCCCACCTTTATTAAGAGTTTCTTTTGATTAATGAGAAATGTTTCCTGCAAGTCCAAAAGATTTGAGGGGGTCTCTGCCCAAGGAGGATTGGGTGATGCAAGATACTGATCAAAGCCTGTCTGGAGAGAGTCTACTAGTTCATTTGTTTTCTATTGCAATTTGGTATGATTTCATATTTTTAACAGATTTTTCATAGAATCAGTTAAGTACCAATCCAGAGTATTCAGTAAATAGTCTGGAAAGTATCTAATATGTAGATCGTGAAAATAGTATTCTGGTGTTAAACGGAGGAAGAGTGAGAAGGAGTTAGTTGTTAAGGCAAAGAGAAAAACAATGTCATAGGACTACGTTATATGTTATTTGTAAAGCACACTATTACCCACAACGCTAATCTGGTGCTGAGCAGGTGTGTGTTTACCCTGCCTATGATAGGTGGGTTAATTGAAAGCCAAGTTATAACCTCTCAATTTTCTCCGACAATCGAAATTTAAAGTCTCATCATGTCACATATGTGTGAAGTCCATGATGTGTACCATCAAAAAACACATGATGGAATAAGAGAATAACTGGCCCTAGCACCCGTACATTAACATCCTTCTACCTGTATAAAGGTTACACCTTCTTCACGACGGTGAGGATTTCGGCCTAAGTTCCCTGTATTTAAAACTCAAGACTATATAGATCCACTGTATTAGTTGTGCTAGAAAAGGATTACAAATAGCTTTACATAGATGTAGTTGATCTTTAATCTTATAAATTAGTCTTTCGGGACAGTCCATTGTCTCCAGTAATATCATTATCCTCAAGTGTACGTGGTGGTGTTTTCCATTTCTGAAAAATCCATAGCTTATCTATTGCTAAGATAGTGTACTTCCATCTTTTTTCCCAAGAGACCATATCAACAATGCTAGGGTTATCATGAAGAATCACCATTTCTAGTGAAAGCTTTTATTATTGGGTCTTTGTTAGTAGTAACTGTGTGCCAGACTGATTGCAGACAGGTGTGTATATTTGGTCAGTGCCACAAAATATGGAAGAGATCTCCTTCTGCTTTTTTACAGCCATGCTTTGTGGTGATAATAAAAACTTGGCTTTGTTTAACTTACAGGGAGTCTAATGTCAGTCATGTAGTGTTTTCGAGGAACTTAGTTTGAGGTGGGCTTCCCTGAGACATTTGTCATGATTCTTCAATAATTCTGCTCAGTCCTCTTACGTATAGTGTTTTTGTAGTCTTACTTGCCGTTTATTCCTCAAGAAGCTTTCTTTAGGTTTAGAAAAGCGTTCCTCTATAAAAGATTCATTAAGGCCATAGATCAGCTTCTCACAGTGGCCCCATTTCACTAGGCAGTCACACATAGAAGATGTTGTATATTCTCACATCACTTGTCCCGGTTTTGATGTCACTGTGTTTCAATAGCAAGCATTTCCAGAATTGATTCCTCTGCAGATGATATTCTGTGATTAGTTCCAGAAAGTATTTGAAAAGACCTATCCAGTAGTTTGGATAAATTTGATCGAGCAAGTCATGTCAAATGAATGGTTTGTACACTGTTGTTAGTTGCACAGTATTCCATATAGGGGCAGATAGATAACAAAACCCCTCCTTTTGAAAGTTTTTATGGATTGATACCTATATGCTTAGCATTCCCGTAAACATTTGGATCTCAAGGGCCATCAATGTTCTAATGCATTTGTAAATATTTTGGGCTCCGACGGCCCCATTTTGTAGGTGTTTTCTGTAAGTGGTGCTCATCATGGGCCCACACCCCGACAAATGGAACGACATCTGGTGGCCCCCATCCCTTGGGGACCCCCGTTCCCCCACGGACCACGCACGCAACTTCAGAATTATCCTGGAATCCGAACTCAAAATGGACTGTCGGATCAATGCCACCACCTCCTCCTGCTACCACACCCTCCGCCTACTCTAAAAGACCTTCAACTGGATCCCCCCGAACAAAGGAAAACCGTCGCACACAACCTCATCAGTAGCAGACTGGACTACGGCAACGCATTCTACGCCGGTATCAACAAGTGCAGTGTAGTTCCTATATTCCAAATAGGCTCTGCGCATTGGAATAATATATCCTATAGCTATGACGTAGGACTTAGGTCAGTAGGTCTCTATCGAATATACTAAACTTAATTGTGAGTTCTAGCTAGCTCAGAGGTCACCAGAAACTTTCTTGAATTCACAAGAAGGGATTCGTTTCTGACAACCGCATAAACATGACAACTTTGTTTCCCTAGGACTGGAACAAATATCTTCAGAGTCATGGAAACAATAGATAAGTATTTCACTCAGTCAATCATGCATGCTTCATTTTTTACAGAGTTTGCAGAGAAATAGTGAGACGGACATTTTCAATAAAAGGTTTATTGAACAGTCTTCATTCTCATGCAAGAGAGGTGAACTGCTACAATCGTTAGACAGTATGCAAAGTATAATGCGTACAGCGAGAATAGTTTTATAAAACAATATTTTAATAGCTTGTATGGTTTCTAAGCCATGTAAAAACACATACATAAATAACACAGGCTAAAATACTCAACTGGCGCTTCTAAAGTACGCTTACCCCAATGTACCTAACCTAGGTCTAGTACGAGGGAAGAAGTAGGTATGGTCTTTAGCATAGGTTTAGTTTTGGCCAAGAATCTACCAAAGGTTTCTCTAGGTTCTAATCAGCTCCATACCTTAGAATGAAGGAGGTCTGGTATCTGTGTCTCAGTAATCGATTTCCCAACACCCCGTAAGGGGAGTCAGAAACACTGGAGCTGGATTTCTCAGCAGAGGAGGGCAGCTTCCTGATCAGTGCGACAGCTGGAGAGTTGGCTTCCTTCGGCACTTGCTGGAGCGAGCTGCGTCGGGCAAGTAGGTCATCTAACTGCTCCGAACTACCGTGCTTTGCCATAGCAAGTGAAGGTATATTTATACCTTGAAGGTGATTAGGAATGCCAGCATTGACGTAAAGTTGGGCATATGAACGTCATGAATGAACCTCCAAGGAATAGTTGTTCATTGTAAAACTAACTGAGTTCTTGTAGAAATCAATATTCAAGCAAGGGGAAGTCCCTAATGGCTTAAGCTGGTTTTCCAAGAAATCGTTGTGAAGTTTGGTGAACGGATGGAAGTAGCCATGCCTGTATTTGGGTTGCATGGGCTATGCCTAAATAGGGGCTTGACTTCTATGCCTATATAAGGGCAACGTGAATTGTACCTATATAAGGGCATGAATCGGGAAAATCCATTCGGAATCTAAAACACCATACAACACCCACTCCACTTTCTTATGTACGACATTACTAAGTTCTAAACACGTTAAACATAATCAATCAATCAATCAATCATTTGTAAAGCGCACTACATACCAGCGAAGGTCTCAAGGCGCTGGGGTGGGGACACTACTGATCGAACAGCCATCCTCCTGAAGGTCAGCAGGTTTTGGGTCTGTCGTAGGCTCAGTGGGAGGGTGTTCCATGTCTTGGCGGCGAGGTGGGAGAAGGATCTCCCACCGGTGGTTGTTCTTCGGATGCGCGGGACGGTGGTGAGTGAGAGATCGGCAGAGCGTTGCTGATGGTTGGGGATGTAGATGGCGAGCCGGCTGTTGAGGTATGCTGGGCTGGTCTTGTGGAGTACCTTGTGTGTGTGGGTGAGGAGCTTGAAGGATATCTTCTTGTTGACGGGGAGCCAGTGCAGGTTTCTCAGGTGGGGGGTGATATGGCCGTGGCGTGGGGCGTTGAGGTTCAGTCGGGCCGAGACGTTTTGGATGCCTTGTAGTCGTTTGATGAGCTTGATCCGGGCTACCGCGTAGTGGGTGTTTCCGTAGTAGAGTCTGCTGTTGACAAGGGCCTGGGTGACTGTCTTTCTTGTCTCTGTCGGGATCCATCTGTAGATCTTGCCGAGCATGCAGAGGGTGTTGAAGCAGGAGGAGGAGACGGAGTTGACCTGCTTGGTCTTTGAGAGCGTTGAGTCGAGGATGATTCCCAGGTTGCGTGAATGGTCGGTGGGTGTCAGGGCTGCCCCCAGTGCCGTCAGCCACCAGGAGTAATCCCAGACTGAAGGGTTGAGCCGAGGTTGAGGACCTCCGTCTTGTCCGAGTTCAGCTTCAGACGGCTGGTCTTCATCCAGTCGGTGACGGCCTTCATTCCTTCGTGGAGGTTGGCTTTGGCGGTGATGGGGTCCTTGGTTAGGGAGAGGATCAGCTGAGTGTCGTCGGCGTAGATTATGTTGAGGTCGGGCTACGTGTGCGAGCGGGGTCATGTAAATGTTGAACAGCGTCGGGTTGAGGGAGGATCCCTGGGGTACGCCGCAGATGATCTCTGAGGCTTTGGAACGGAATGGGGGGAGGCAGACGCTCTGGGTTCTGCCGGAGAGGAAGGAGGTGGTCTAATCCAGAGCCTGGTCTTGGATCCCTGCGGCGTGGAGGCATGCGCGTAGTGTGCGGTGGCAGACTGTGTCGAAGGCGGCAGAGAGGTCTAGGAGGATGAGTGCTGCGGTCTTGCCGTTGTCCAGCAGGGTCCTGATGTCACCGGTGGCGGTAATGAGGGCAGTCTCGGTGCTGTGGTCGCTGCTGAACCCTGACTGGTAAAGATCTAGGATTCTGTTATCTTCGAAGTATCTGGTTAGCTGTCTGTTGATGGTTTTCTCGATGACCTTGGCCGGGAAGGGGAGCAGAGAGATGGGCCGGAAGTTCTTGAGTTCTCTTGGGTCGGCCTTGGGTTTTTTGAGTAGGGCGTTGATCTCGTCGTGTTTCTAGATCTCTGGAAAGGTCGCGGTCACGAGGGAGAGATAGATGACGTTGCACAGGTGGGGTGCGTTGGAGCTGCTTGATCTTTTGAAGACATGGTACGGGAATGGGTCTGACGGAGAGCCGGAGTGGATTGTGAGCATGGTCTTGATGGTGTCATTGATGCGCACGCTGGCCCAGGCTAGCAGGGGATCGTGGTTGATGGTGTGCGGAGGGTCTGTTGAGTTGCTGGCTGTTGGGCATGTCTGGGTGTTGAAGTTGTCGTGGATATCTGCTATCTTGCGATGGAAGAAGATGGCGAGGGAGTCGCACCGGGCTTGTGACGGCGGGATGTCGTTGGTGTTGGTGTTGGAGCTGGGATTGGAGAGTTCCTTCACAATGTTGAAGAGCTCCTTGCTATTGTATGCTTTGTTGTCGAGGCGGTCTTTGAAGGAGGTCCTCTTGGCCACCCTGATGAGGTGGTGGTGGTGGTTGCGGATGGCGTCCTTGTGTGCTGCGTGGCTGTCCGGAGTTTGTTCACTGTGCCATTTCTTCTCTAGTTTCCGGCAGGCTTGCTTGAAGGCTAGGAGTTCTGGGGTGAACCAGCTGGCCCTCTTGCTGGTGTCTCTGTTGGGGGTGGGGGGGGTTCTTCAGCGGGGCGAGAGTGTTGGCGCAGTCTTCGATCCAGCTTCTGAGGCTGTGGGAAGCGTCGTCAGTGTTGGAGGGTTCGGTGGGTGGGCTGAGAGCGAGGTTTGCATGTAGTTGGTCTTCGGTGATTTTGCTCCAGCAGCGGCGGGGGATATGTTGGGTGCGGTGGGTTTCTGGAAGGCGAAGTGGGTGCAGTGGTGGTTGGTCCAGAGGATTTCGGTGGTGTGGCTGACGGAGATTTGCAGGCTTGAGGAGGAGACTGGGTCGAGCGTGTGGCTGGCTGAGTGGGTGGGCGTTGTGACGAGTTGCTTCAGTCCAAGGTTGGCGAGGTTCTGGATCAGGGTTGGGGAGTTGTTGTCGTTGTTCTCAAGGTGAAAGTTCAGGTCTCCGAGGAGGATGTAGTCGGTGGAGGTCAGGGCGTGCGTGCTGATCAAGTCGGCGATGGAGTCGCTGAACAGGGGGAGGGGTCCGGGGGGTCGATAGACGAGGGTGCCGCTGAGGGTGGAGTTAGAGTCTGTGTGGATCTGGAAATGCATGTGTTCGGCGGTGCTGAGTGCGTCGTCGGTGCTAGTCTAGACCCTGATGCTGTTCTTGTGGACAATGGGGATTCCTCCTCCGACTCCGTTGGTGCGATCTCTGCGGGTGATCGTGTAGCCGTCTGGGATGGCTATGGCGATGTCGGGTGCGGAGGAGTTGTTCAACCAGGTCTCTGTCAGGAAGGTGACGTCTGGGGATGTTGTGTCGAGCAGGTCCCAGAGCTCGACAGCATGCTTGCGCGTTTAGCGGGTGTTCAGTAGTATGCATCGGAGGTGGTTGGGGTCATTCTTGGCGGGTGGTTCGTCGGCTCTGAGGCTGGTGTAGCTGCAGTTCCTGCAGGTGAAGGGGCAGTGTGTGCGTTTCGGGGCGGCCTTGAAGCAGGTGTGGCTCCGTCCGGAGTTGAGAGCGTGCAGAGTGCTGGCGGCGTAGTGGCGGTGGTCGTCTTGGCAGGTGCGGGGGCCAGGGGTTCTGGCGCTGGGCGCGTTCCACGCACGGACTGGCGCAGGCGGGCTTGCCTTAGGCGTGCCTTCAGTGCGCCCGCACAGCGGCCGGCATATATGGGGAGGGAGGAGCAACTGGAAGGCGGGGGTAGCGAATGGGCAGTGGGCAGTTGAGGGGGCGTGGACGCGGCGGTGAAGGACAACGATAAAAAGGGCACAGAAACTAGGGAAAAACAAGTGGCACAGAGGGCAGAAGGGCACAAAAAGCGAGTGGAACAGAAGGCAGAAGGGCACAAAAACAAGTTGCACAGAGGGCACAAAAAAACTAGTGGAACAGAGGGCAGAAGGGCACAAAAACAAGAGGAACAGAAGGCAGAAGGGCACAAAAATGAGGGAAAAACGAGTGGCACAGAGGGCAGAAGGGCACAAAAGCGAGAGGAACAGGGGGCAGAAGGGCACAAAAACGAGTGGAGCAGAAGGGCACAAACAAGAAAAACAAGTTGCATAGAGGGCACAAAAAAACTAGTGGAACAGAGGGCAGAAGGGCACAAAAACAAGTGGAACACAAGGCAGAAGGGCACAAAAAATGAGGGGAAAAACGAGTGTCACAGAGGGCAGAAGGGCACAAACGAGAGGAACAGGGCAGAAGGGCACAAAAAACGAGTGCAACAGAAGGCAAAAGGGGCACAAAAACAAGGGAAAAACGAGTGGTACAGAGGGCAGGGCACAAAAATACGAGTGAAACAGAGGGCAGAAGGGCACAGAAAACGAGTGGAACAGAAGGCAAAAGGGGCACAAAAACGAGGGAAAACGAGTGGCACAGAAGGCAAAAAGGGCACAGAAATACCGGAAAAACTAGTGGCACAGAGGCAAAATACAGAGTACAGAAATACAGGAGCAGCTGAGAACACGAGGCAGAACGGGCAGAGAGGCACAGGGGCAGCGAGGGGAACAGAAGGAAAGACCGGGCAGAGAGAGCACGGGGACAGCGAAGGGAACAGAGGGAAGAAAAAGGGGCATGGACCACGTACAGGCAGCGGGGGAAAACAGACAACAGCAGTCACAGACACAACAATGAAAATACAGGCAATATAATAAAAGCAATAAAGCGGAGGATGAACAAACCTACCTAAGGCCTACCACTGGCCCCCAGGGATGAGGCGCAGGTGGTAGCCTGCGGGTTGTGGAGGGCCTCGAACATCCTCGGCAGTGGCAGCGGCAGCTGGGTCAGGGACACACAGGGTGGTGCTGTTCGGAGGGGGAGCGACCTACCTGGTAACATGTGTTAAAACTCACCCAAAACACATACAAATGCAATGGTACTGGTTGTATACAAAAGCATATTTGTTCTGTACGCATTCAAAGCAATGTTTCATTCTAAGCATAAAGTTGACATTTGTAAATGCTCTCTGAATAAATCACGAAAATACATTTATGAAATTGCTTGTAAATACTGAATAAAAAGGTGCCGAAACCATTTCATGATACATATAACTGTTGGTATGAGGACAAGGTCAAATATTGTCTCTGGAAGTTTTTCAAAGAATTCTACTTTTCTATGAATAGTTCTTCTTTAAGCACATCACTTTGTACCAAAAAATGAAAAATACAAATTTGGAAAAATTAATAATTATAGAAAAAAAGTTAGAACTTTGTTTTGAAAAAATGATGGTCGAATTCAGTCTCTCAGAACGCTGTGTGCCAAATCAAAAGTCAGTGTTATTGTTTGGAGAAAACATCAAATCTTCTAAGTCTCTAAAGACTTTGTCTACCATTGTAGGTGAAAGTTGAATTACCTCGTAAAGAAGATCAACCGCACATTGATGTAAAGCATTGCTGTCAGCATTGGTGGCATTAGCAGTGTTCGTAATGGATGATACCTGTGTGCCTGTTTCCTCTCTTACCTCACCGTCCGCAATTTGCGTCTGTGAGATCTCAATGAATGCCGTCATCCGAATTGGTAGCCGCGGGGGACAACACAGTGCATAGGCCTTTTACTGGTTCAACCAAAGAATCAACATCCGTTGGCATGACTGATGGGAGTGTCAGACATGTGTCTAGCACGCATTCTTCTCCGCATAGCAGGCAGCGGAGAACAGGTAATATGCAATCTTGCCAAATTGGTCTGAATGACAGAAACCATGTGGTATTTAATTTTCTTAGACAAGTTAATCCCAAAATTTGAATGATGCGACCACGACACTTCATCGCCAGTAGAGTTGTCTCCATGGTGAACTGGGTGTCGCTTGTTGATGGACTTGCCATATTGCAGCAGTAGGAGTAAAAATAGTATCCCTGCAGCGAGTCCCAAAATGAGAGGCAATACGCCAAACACAGAGTGCACGAAGTTTGGAAATATTCCTAGGACTGCTTCAAAAGGTGCTAACAGTCCAGAAAATACTGTCTCAAATACATGTAGAATACCACTCGTATCAGACATGTTTAGGATAGGTCTTAACATTTCCGAGAAATGTATAGGGCAATTTGTAGTTAAGAGGGCATGTATCTCTGCAGAAGTATTTGCGACTTGCAGATCATAGGTTTCTTTTGCCGAGGTCAGTGGCACAGTTTTCTGTGAAAGAATGACTTTCATTCTGGTTAAAGCATTAATTTGTATAGAAGAGATGTTTAGTGAAGGCCATAATGGCGACTCCCGGTCTGTCTTGGTTTTTGGAAACAATACTTGCATACAGCAAGTGACCCTGGCTGACACAGTTACTAGATAGGGTAAACCTGGCAACATGCCACAGCAGCTGTGATCGTTCAACATAATGTAACTTCCATTTGAAAGTTTTACAAAAAGTAGATCAATCACCGCAGCCGGAGAACCTTGCAGGTGGCAGGATAAGTTGTTAGAGGAACCATTGCAGGCCCTGTGTAGGCTCATACCCTGACAAAGGAGGGAACCGCTTAGTGCATTTTCAGTTTTTCCAGCTAAGAAACACTTCACGACCCCCACTCCAACATCTGTAAGTGTAGGGTAATTCCCAGGATGTCTTGATGTATTCTTTACCCAACTTTTCATATGTGCCTGCTGGTATGTGTTTTAGGCAATATTGAAAATGGAAAATTGTAATAGGCAGAGTGATTGTTCCATGTATAATCCATTCTGTGGCTGGCTTTTCAGCGACAATAAATGGCAATCTTTCCAGTTTTTCAATGCTCAGCATCGTATAGTCTGCTCCCCTCTGTGCCAGTTTGATCTGTTTATCAGTGAGATTGAATTCTGAAAACCGTAATGTAGTATTGATTAAACGCCAACGCACATAGCCTGAATGTAGGTTTTGTAAGGTTCAGCCCAGAAGCATGATAGAACGTAATTGCGACTGACCATGTTGCAACATGACGAAGTCCTGTTCCATGATGTCTATGGCAGAGGATACTATGCTGTCCAAAGAATATATCCTGGATGACAGTCGCTAACCCATTGTCAACTACAGAGAGAGTTTTCTCTAAATTAATACGATCAATTTCTCATATTCTTTCTGCAGTCTCTGCTTGCGTAATCTTTCATGCTTCATTATAAGCAGCATAGATACAGGCATATATAAAACGTTTGATGCGGTTTTCTTGGTCCTAGCAAGAATTCCCTAAGATCAGTTCCATCTTTAAGTAAAGATAAGTGTTGTTTTACATCTGTGAGTGTAGATCTATGTAACCATCCAAGGCACAGTTTCCCTACACTGTACGTTGTTACTATTCCTGGATGCTGTCTCTGAACATATCTTGGATCTGGCCTAGTGAATGTGAGCCCCCGTGTTTTATTCAGGAATCTATCTTAAAAGTTGTTTGTGTCTGTGGGCAAGATTAACAATTTTTTCCCATCTGGTTCTGTTCTGTTGTGATGCAAAATAGTATGTTCGTCGACCTCCCCCTCTGGAGTGTTTTGACTAGCAGGTGTAGGTGTAGGTATGGACGGATTGTTTAGGTCTTTTATCTTTGCTAACCCAAGACAAGATGTGGACAGTGTCATTCAAAAATATAATTTGCTCTGGGACGATTCAGGCTCTAAATAAAGCTTCTATCCCCTGCTCTTGCCAATCTTTTGTGTCCCAGACAGTTTTTGTCTCAATGTTGTCTTTCCAAAAGTCGAAACCTAGTGAAGACAGCTGAGCATAAAAGGCTGCAGAATACTTTTGCTTGGTATTTGTCAACATACTTTTCACTCATGTCTTATTAACATTTTTAAAGTAAAATGATTCTGGATTGGAAATATTAAAACCTGAAAAGTATGGAAATTTTCCCAATTAGTTTTTTGAGCTACCCTTTGGTGGCGTAGGACAATATTACCATTGCTTATACATCAATACATTTCTAGGGTTTGCAGATTTGTGCAAGAAATGATGACCATAGTGATTATAACAATACATTTGTTCATAATCTGATGAACCCTCTAAGTATTCAGGATTTATAAATACAGCAGGCATTTTTAAGTCTGACATCATATTATTAACAGTCTCGAAGTCCCAATCACCAGAAAAGGTACTAGATGAAACAGTCATTCAAGGAAATCTTGAACTGGTGTGGGATCTTCAACAGCTCCGCAGGGCTAAAAATGTCATAATCAGTTCTGTCCCAAGCTATACCCCCTCGTATAGGAATGGCTGTGATGTTCACTGATGACAAATCTCTTTGTTCACGATGCGATGATTTGTGTGGCTTGAGTAGTAAGTTGATGTTCTTACTTGCTGTGTCCTTTTTAACATATCTTCCAGTTATCAGCATTCCCAAAGTTATTACCAGAGTCAACCAAAGTGGAAGAAAAAGCACATCCAACAAAATCCAAAGTTCAATCCATGGTAAAACCAGATAAGTCTTTTCCAAGTGATGAAAAAGGTCTGGTGCTTATTCTTTCAAAGTTCTTTTTACTGGCATTGTATCAGGTTCGCTGGGATCCTCGGAAAACATATCAAAGTTAATGAAATAGCCAGAGGCAGTTCTGCCAATTGTTTGGGTTGCATCAGGATTCGTTGAAATCGCTGGTACCACTTGATCACTTGATACATTTGTGTAGTCTGATGCTACTTCGTTGTAGACAGGTGTTTCTTGATGAACTGGTATTTAGGTCTCAAGAGGTACAAGTTCCATAGCTTTGTTGCATAGACCTTCATTTCGCACTGCAAAGGTGATGAGTCTCTCAGTTTAAACCTCTCGGATAGTAGCCAGAGCTGGGCGTCTGCTACATTGGCGGAGTCCACTTGGCCTACTGCTTATGATCGGCCACATGATGTGGTTTGACCAGGTCGATGGACACAAACCTGTTATCCTTTTTACCAGCAAGGGGCGGAAGTAATACTGTTCTTGATGCGTGGATTGGTAGGACAGGTACTGGTTGTCTGTAAGAAGGCCCAAATTCCTTCTTGTCTGCGATCTTCTCTCTGACTAGATTCCCAACCTTAGGAATCCAGACAGGCCTTGCTGGGATGGTCGCTTTCTCTTCAGTGGTGGTTGGCTTCAGGAACACGTTATTTTGTTTCATTCTTATTTCATTTAAGTCCTGTGAAACAGCCAAACTGTCTTTGATATCAAAGGGTTTTTGGTCTACCACTGAAGTCTGACATTAGAGGTCCGCTACTATCATTCTGGTCCCAAAAAGGACTTCATATGGAGTGATACCCCCTAGAGAACTTCTTGGCAGATTGTTAAGACTACGTCGGACACTTTTTAGATGTTTGACTCACCGAGTCTTATTCCCTAGCTGTTATAGATTGCTTTATGTCCCGATTTTTTTCTCTCCACTACCGAATTTCCCTCAGGATGGAATGGACTAAAGTACCGCAATGCAACTCCCAATTTGGCCATGGCCTCCTTGTAAGCTCGAGAGCTAAATGCAAGACCCTGGTCAGAATGTAGTGTGCCGACTGCGTATGTGCCGATAAAGACTCTCAAATCTTTTATAACAGTTCGAGCGTCAGCTGAGCGCTAAGGCCACATCCAAATGAATCTTGAACACAAATCCATGATATATTTATATTTACCATCCCTCTGTAAGGGACCGCAGTGATCCAGGTAAACACAAGCTAATGGTTTATCTGAAATTAACAAGGGGGCATCTGTGCAGAACCTTTCACAGTAGAGAATTTCATCTTTTGGCATATTTCACATTCCAAAACATAGTTTCTAGTTTGTTTCCTCATGCGCGGCCAACAGTCTCTCTGTTTTAATAATAACACTGTGGCGGAAACACCTGCATGTGCAGAGATGAGCCCTTCGTGTTCTGCTAAGATTAGTCCAGAGCTATGTTTAGTGTTTGGAATTACCCTATCCCCCACTCCAGGAATTCGAGCAAACGGAACATTGTTCGCATCAGTTACATATGAGTATTTGAGTAGCAACCCTTACGGTAATGTTTTACCACTGTCTTTGCTTGAGGCATTGACAGCTAGCATTATTTCGCTGTCTATTTTAGTTTTTGAACGAGTGATTGCAGCTACGGAAGCCGATTGCACAGCTGGAATTTTGGAACAGTTTGGAATTACCCTATTCCCCACTCCAGGGATTCGAGCAAACGGAACATTGTTCGCATCAGTTATATACGAGTATTTGAGTGGAAACCCTTTCGGTAATGTTCTACCACGGTCTTTGCTTGAAGCATTGGCAGCTAGCATTATTTCGCTGTCTATTTTCGTTTTTGAACGAGTGATTGCAGCTACGGAAGCCGTTTGCCCAGCTGCCGTAGCAGCTTCATCAGCCAATGAATTCCCTTCAACGTGAACGCCATCCCATTGATGGCTCAGCGTATGTATCACATGAGTGTTTTGTAGTCCCTGTCGTAACTGAACTACTTGTTCCCAAAGCAGGTTATGCTTGATTGTGCCACCTTTTGCATCTTTGTAACCGTTTTGAATCCAGTTCTGCAAGTATTCATTTTAAGATTGAACACAATAATACGAATCGCACACTGAGTGTGGGGATTTCGCTGTCTGTATTCTGGAGCACCATCTTGAATGCTTGTAGTTCAGCTAGCTGAGCAGTACAATCTCCTAGAGATTGTGTTTTAGTGACCATTGGTCTGAATTTGCCATCGACCTTTAACGATCGCGCACCTGCACTATAGGCTTGTTTACCCCTCGTAGCGGGTTGAGCTGATCTGTCAGTATAAATTATATATTCTTACTGATCTAGAGACAGAATTTCGGTAGGCAGAGGACATCCTTGTTCGTATTGTAGAAATGTTTGTGTTTTCAAATATGGATCAAAAACGTATTCAGGGTCTGTTGCAGCAAGAGAATTAATCCATTGTGTCCATCTCGGATGTAAACGTTTTGCATTTGGAATGCTCGCTTTTGTCGCTGCCTCTAAGGCAGGTACAGGTGTAACGACCATACTTCGTTTACCCTGTGCGAGGGCTCTCTCTTTTGCTACTGCAGTTTGAACCGCTGTCAGAATTTTTTCTGTTTAAGTGAATTTAATTTCTGCTTGTGTGTACAAATGTGATTTGTAAGCTATTGGCACTGTTTCACCTTCATTAAAAGTTAAGTACGTGAATCCGCATTGTCCTGGAATGATTCGAATCGCTACATTGCGTACGTTTTCGCATGTTTGCAAATGTTTTGTTGCTAACATGTCTGTTTGAAATGAATGCACAATTTCTGTGTGTTTTTGTCTCCAATTTACTGTTTTGAAATCAGGTTTGATTAATTCGTAGAGGTTTAACCCTTGCTGCGTAGTTTAGAATGTATGTTGTTCCGAAATTCAGGAAACCTAGATTTGAGTGTAAGTTTTTCAGTGTTTTTGGAGGTTGGAGCAGCACTCATTTCTCTAGAAAGTTTGCTTCCAGGCTTTTGCCTTCACTTGAAAGTTCATATCCTAGAAAAAGGATGTTGAAATGGGCAATTCTAGATTTTTTTTAATTGAATTTTTACCCTTCAGAGGCGAATCCCCATATAATTGTATTCACCCTATTCAAGTGCCTATCCAAGTCATTATCTGTCAGATCGATGTGATCGACATATGACAAGGCTTCGTCATCATACGTTTGTAGTAACTCTGTTACTCTCGCTGAAAATAACCCTGGACTATTCTTGAATCACTGAGGGAGACGACAGAAGTGATGTGGTGTCCCCATAATTGAGAAAGCGGTCAACTACCTGCTTTCTGGTGCAATGTTTTGACAGAAAATACCGTTAGAAATATCTAATGTGGTTTTATACTTTTTACGCACAATGTTATTCTTTAATGCTGCACTGTGTAAATTTTGTACTGCAAAAGTTTTGCAACAAGAGTTTAAATGTCTGTAATCAAATACTAGACCATACGTATTGTCTGGTTTGGAGGCAGGAAACAAAGGATTGTTCATTTACGAGGTGCATGTTTCAATCACCCCTTGGTAATCAAGTTGATCTCCCTGACCTGTTTTTTAGCTTCTTGCTTAACTGGGTAATGTCTTCGTCCGGTTGGTTGATTTTTCAACTGGATTTTATGGTGAGGAGAATCCTCCTCCCATTCTACATAATTTTTAAATAATGCAGGAGCCTGGGCTACTGCCCATTTCCTGGCATAGGTACATTTTAAATATATTAGAATATGGTTGGAGAAGGCTGGCATAATGATGTCTTCGCCATTTGTGGACACTCCCTGACAAATTCTGGTGGCCAATCTTGTTCAGGTAGAAGAATAAACCCTTAGAAAGTCGCTCCCAAAAGAGTGCTCTCACTTTTCTTGGTATGTCTCCCTCCATCCGGAGTGTTACTTCATATAACTTGCGTGGAGAACTAACCCTGGTGTCTGCAGTTTCAACATGAATACATTCGTTCTAGTCCACGGTCTCCCAGATGATCCTTCAAGTTCTTGCGAGCTATGGCGACCTCTGCTGCACTGTCCAATATTGTCTGAGCCCATTCCCCGTTCTTGAGTTGTGTCCTCAAGTTCCTCGGCATGTCTGCTTTTTAGCCCTGCTACTTTCTTTTTGGTGAATTGAGGTTTCTTGTTTTTCTAACCCTGCTGATTGGCTTTGGACTTCACGCGTTCTTCCTCGTTTCCTGACCGTCCTCTTCTTTCGGATTTCTTTGACGAAGTCGGAAAGGTACGGGAGGAACGTGTATCGGTATCTTGATATCTATCAGGTTTTCTCAAATTATCCCTGTTCCTGAGTTCATACCTCCTTTCAGAGGGCTCCTTTTGAGGAGATCTACCTCTGGATTGAGAACCCTTCTCTTTAGAAGTTTGTTTGCTATTTTCCCACTTCTTTTTAGGAGTAGGAGTGTTTTTAGAAAAGACATTTAACTGTGTAATTCTACTAATCTTTGTATATTATTAAGTAATTGTTAATCCGACATTGATTCAATGTCTGGGTCAGGTCTGTAGTTGGCTAAAGCTAGCCATGTTGCTCCTGGTCTAACCAGTGGATCGAGCCTGGTAATGTGATTTATACGTTTTAGGGCGCCTTTAAACTAGAGCGCAAGCTCCTGGTAAGTTAGTGGAATTTCAATATCCTCGAAAGGAATGTATTCCGTTGGTGGTTCATCTTCTTTGTAGAAGTGAAACACATTTGTTACTGGATTTGCTTCAGGGAAGACTATCCAAGAATAGAATACCTCTGTCTGGTGATATTCATGTGCCTCTATCACAAAACCTGCTCTACCACCTCTCGATGTTAGGCCATTTTTTATAAGTTTTATAGTGTAGACTCTCCTTAAATTTGGAGGAGTGATTATAGCATCCTGGTCGGTTTCATTAAAACCTGTTGTGTCAAAAGCTGCTGGATCAGCCGCAGCTCCACCGTTCTTGGTGTTGTTGCCGTTATTCGACATTTTCGTTGACTGAAAGTTTGCAGAGCAAGTATCAAGGAAACAAAGATAAGGTGCACAATATTTTGGAACACTGGATCCTTCAACGTTGAACAAACCAAACTGCTAATACATAGGATTTCTGTCCGATTCAGCTATGGCGGATATTATCCCTTTACCCACTCCAGGCGTCTATTGGAGTATTACGGAAGAAGGAGTCTCTGAGAAAAGCAAGACTGAGTTACTTTAGCATCTAGCGTTAAATTAGTGCCTCACCAAACATTGGGCACCATGTAGTGTAGTTCCTATATTTCCAATAGGCTCTGCGCATTGGAAAAATATATCCTATAGATATGACGTAGGACTTAGGTCAGTAGGTCTCTATCAAATATACTAAACTTGATTGTGATTGCCAGCTAGCTCAGAGGTCACTAGAAACTTTCTCGAATTCACAAGAAGGGATTAGTTTCTGACAACCGCATAAACGTGACAACTTTGTTTCCCTAGGACTGGAATAACTATCTTCAGAGTCGTGGAAACAATAGATAAGTATTTCACTTAGTCAATAGTGCATGCTTCCTTTCTACAGAGTTTGCAAAGGAATAGTGAGACTGGCATTTTCAATGAAAGGTTTATTGAACAGTCTTCTTTCTCGTGCAAGAGAGGTGAACTGCTACAATCGTTACAGTATGCAAAGTATAATGTGTACAGCGAGAATAGCATTATAAAATAATACTGTAATAGCATTGTATGGTTTCTAAGCCATATAAAAATACATACATAAATAATACAGGCTAAAATACTCAACTGGTGCTTCTAAAATATGCCTACCCCATTGTACCTAACCTAGGTCTAGTACTGGGGAGGAAGTAAGGATGGTCTTTAGCATAGGTTTAGTTTTTGCTAAGAATCTACCAAAGGTTTCTCTAGGTTCTAATCTGCTCCACACCTTAGAATGAAGGCGGTCCTGTTTCTCTGACTCCCCGCAAGGGGAATCAGAAACACTGGAGCTGGATTTCTCAGCAGAGGAGGGCAGCTTCCTGATAGTGCGTCAGCTGGAGAGTCTGCTTCCTTCGGCACTTGTTGTAGCGAGCTGCGTCGGGCAAGTAGGTCGCCGAACTGCTCCGAACCACCGTGCTTTGCCAAAGCAAGTGAAGGTATATTTATACCTTGAAGGTGTTTAGGAATGCCAGCATTGACGTAAAGTTGGGCATATGAACGTCATGAATGAACCTCTAAGGAATAGTTGTTCATTGTAAAACTAAATGAGTTCTTGGAGAAATCAATATTCAAGCAAGGAGAAGTCCCTAACTGCTTAAGCTGGTTTTCCAAGAAATTGTTGTGACGTTTGGTGAACGGATGGAAGTAGCCATGCCTGTATTTGGGTTGCATGGCCTATGCCTAAATAAGGGCTTGATTTCTATGCCTATATAAGGGCAACGTGAATTGTACCTATTTAAGGGCATGAATCGGGAAAATCCATTCGGAATCTAAAACGCCATACAAATCAAGAACCTCACCCACAAATTCCAGATTGCAGCCGCTAGATTAGTCCTCAATCTACCGTGCCACTGCCACAGTAGCCAACACCTATGGAATCTACACTGGCTCCCCATCGAGAAGAGAATCACTTTCAAGCTTCTCACCCACACACACAAGGCCCTCTATAACACCAGACCCTCCAACCTGAACCACCACCTCTTTCCACGCTCTCCAGCGTTCTCTCCGCTTGGCCCAGCTCTCCTTTGCGACTGTACCTCCCCTTTCATCAAGAAAACCAGAGCAGGACGACACTCCTTCTCCAGCCTCACTGCCAAGACATGGAACTCCATACCTCTTTGCCTCAGACAGACTCCATCACTTCCTAAGTTCCTGAACTACCTCAAGACCTGGCTCTTCGACGGAACTCCGTGACCCCTTCCCTCCCCTTCTTCTCCCCTTCCCTCAGCGCCTTTAGACCCGTTACGGGTGTGTAGCTTGCGCTCTACAAACCCATAATTGATTGATTAAGTGTCCAATGATGTATTTATGTGATGGTTTAGACAGTAAGCCATTTGGGAAAGATGGTGTGCCTTAAAATATGTAAATAACAAAGAAGGTCAAGAGGAAATATTTAACGACCATCTACTGATATGAGCCCCTGGAACAATGAAAAAACAGTAAATATCAGGAGGTCAAAATAAGTGCATAAACTGTCCAAAACAAAGTGTTACATTGGGGAGCAATCACAAAGTCCATATGGAAATGATACAACGTGACCATCAATTGATTCCCATCAGATACCCATCCTGTGCCGCCCTACATCATTTGGGATCCTTCAACCAAGGTTAGTGAGATGTAACCAAATAGACTGAGTGATGTACCACCCAATCGAACAACAGGATCTACAGAAAGGGAATAGTTATAAATGCATCAGGAGGGTAAATGACTAGCAGTGCAACAAAAAACGAATCAAATAATCGTGCTAGGAAAAGTGAGTGATCTAAAAATGGGTTATGAAAGTGGAAAAATGTGATTTAATGGTATCCTATCCATACCCAATATTAAAAAACAGTGCAAAGGTAGTTTTAAACAAATAGCTACCCAGATGGAAAAGAGGTCAACATGTTTCTGCGGAAAAATGGAGTCTCGAGATCTCCGCCTGCTTCATCAGGACCTATGTTTTAATGCTACTGCTTAGATGTTTGAAAAAATAATAGGAAAAAGGTGTCACCTGTAGTTCGCCAATTCAGAAAGTCCAGATCATCCCAGTGGCACAACAGGGCAATTTGTAGAAAAATTTTGTTTGCTACAATAATGGCACCTTAACTAAGTAGGTCTACGTATTTGAAACCTAGTGACTAATAAAATTATTGGCTATTTATAATTCAACACATAAATTATGTGGGTTGCAAACTGTCGCAAGTGCTAATGTGTTTCATTGTATTTTATATTCTTTGCCCTGTTGTGCCACTGGGATGATCTGGACTTTCTGAATTGGCGAACTACAGGTGACACCTTTTTCCTATTATTTTTTCAAACATCTAAGCAGTAGCATTAAAACATAGGTCCTGATGAAGCAGGCGGAGATCTCGAGACTCCATTTTTCCGCAGAAACATGTTGACCTCTTTTCCATCTGGGTAGCTATTTGTTTAAAACTACCTTTGCACTGTTTTTTAATATTGGGTATGGATAGGATACCATTAAATCACATTTTTCCACTTTCATAACCCATTTTTAGATCACTCACTTTTCCTAGCACGATTATTTGATTCGTTTTTTGTTGCACTGCTAGTCATTTACCCTCCTGATGCATTTATAACTATTCCCTTTCTGTAGATCCTGTTGTTCGATTGGGTGGTACATCACTCAGTCTATTTGGTTACATCTCACTAACCTTGGTTGAAGGATCCCAAATGATGTAGGGCGGCACAGGATGGGTATCTGATGGGAATCAATTGATGGTCACGTTGTATCATTTCCATATGGACTTTGTGATTGCTCCCCAGTGCCTTAAAATATGCCTCCATGTGAGGCATCCTTAACTCACTGGAGGACATAGTATCATGTAATTTCGACATCTTAAGCCTTGGTTGTTTCACATTCCAGCCATGTTTTCTAAAAGTCTGTCAGTTGTTTTCAAAGTTGAAGGTTGTATAATCCTATATAGTGTACAAAAGACATATTTGCATATGGGTGCTACAACCATCTTCACTGTTTTTACACTGCTCAACAACTTTACCTTTTTCCTTTTGACAAAGTTTTCTTTCATCCAGTCGATTATACCTATCACATTTTCATTTTCCTTGGTGAATATGTTGCTTCTGACCAGTATGCCCCAGGGTTCTAACTTGCAAGACATTCATTTGAATAGGAAATATTCTGGGTCTGTTTCCTCGTTTTGGGTCCCGTTGGCAAAGCTCCACATTTCAACCAGTTTATTATATTTCCTTAAAAATGCGGATAGTTTGGAAATAACCTGATAGAGCTAAGGCATAGGGGTTTCTTGCTTGCGAATCATCTGCCTAAAGCACAAGTTTAAGTTCTCCTGCATGGACATGAATGCTATTAATTTTAGAAGATGATGTGATCGCTATTGCTAGTGGCTCTAAAGCAAGGAGAAACAGAAGTGGTGAAAAAGGCATCCTTGTGAGTGCCTCCTCCTATCCTGATTCTTTGTGACATGAATCCATTAGTCTATTTTTGCTATAGATTTTTGATACAATAATTAGACTATTAATCTAAATCTCTGACCTGAGCCAAACCTTTTCATGGTTCCTAACAAGCTGCCCCACTCCACCCAACTTTCTCATCTTTTTCCTGTTGATATTCCATAACAGGTGTAGTAAGGTCCTCAAATGATTCGACAAAGAACATTTGGGTAAAAAAACCTACCTGATTTTTGTGTATTAACAAAGACTGGTATATCTTAGTGGTTTTATGGTCTCTTGGGTCTCCCATGAGCAATTTAACTTCTTGATGTTTTTATTAATGTATGGGGACTGGGCGTGGTGAAATTGTAAATATTTATAAACACTGATGGTGTGGCATAGCAAATTCCTCCTTGGCGCTACTGGAAGGATTCAGGAGTCCAGCCGTGCATGACTACCCCCAATGTGGATATGCCGATATCGTCCCATCCTCGAATCCTGGCTAATGTGGCAATCTGAGGTAGAAGACAGTTATGCCACTGCGGGGTCTCTCGTGTCAGGCGACCCCCCCCCCCTCCTCACTCCATTTGACGCAACAATTGTCTACGTACTCTGAACACCACTCCTGTTGTGGGCGGCATGGCCAGAAACTCCGGCCCACTGTATAGATGTGTGGAGAGACGTGTCCCCCATTGCCCAGCACTCCACTGCTTATGTGATATCACCTGTCGTTGTACCACCATTCATTCAGCATTGAAGGTGAGCTGCTGCATGGTATGATTGAATGTATGCGGCTGCAATTCCCTCGCAATATGTAGACTAAAACCAGGTTCACACTTCCACTTTGGTCTTGTCCCTGCCCCATAAGAATCGACCCAATAATGCTTTTATTTGCAGAGGCCAGGGGGCCAGGATCGGGTATGGGTGATTCTGCCGTTGGTATAGAAGATGGGGAAGGTAGACCATCTTTAAAATGGCGCACCGTCCATATAGTGACAGGGACAAGGGTGACCAGGATTTCAACTCTGCCTTTACCTGTTTCGTCAATGCAGCGAGGTTATGTTCCCATGAGATGGGCTGAGAGGTAGACAAGAAGAAGCCTAGATATCGTAATCCTTTCCGTGGCAATGGCCAGGTCGGTCGACCTTGTGCCAATGTCGCATAACCCCTGTAGTGGCCACAGGATAGACTTGCTGGCGTTCATATATAAACTGGACGTTTCTCCAAATACCTGCATGATTCAAAGTAACCTAGGGCCTGTTCTATTTGGGTCGGTGAGGAAAAATAAGTAATCGGCATAGAGGGCATGCGGTCTGAGACTCCAGCGACAATTTGAAGCCCCAAACTAGGGCGTCCATTTAGACCCAGGCTGCTAGTGGCTCCATGGCCAATAAATATGGGGACCAGGGACATCCCTGGTGAGTATCGCGTCAGATAGGAAATCTGGGGGAGACCGAGCCTGCCACTCACACCTAAGCAGTGAGATCTGTATTCGGCAGACTTGTGTATGATAGGAATATGGGGCCCATATTAAGATGTTGCATACGTGCAAATAATTAAGCCCATCTGACAGTCGAAGGCCTTCTCTATGTCAGCTAGTAATATGGTGGCTGGGCATCCCAGGCGATCTACAGCCTCTATTGAGTTGTGGTCACGGCGAATATTATGGCAGGTAGAGCGATGGCGCATGAAGCACTTGGTCCAGGTGTACTAAATCGGTTATGTGGGGAATGAGACTGTTGGCCAGGGCTTTAGCGAGTAATTTGGCTTTTGTATTCAAGGGGTTAATTGGGCTGTTTGAGTGACACTCTGGGGGTCGGCCCGGTTTGATGAAGACCACTACTACAGCGTGTCTACAATCCGTCCATCAACTGTGTGTCTTTTGTTTTCTTGCCCTAAGTGCGCCAGGTACGCCCAGACGTGGGTCCTGGGCTCACTGTGCCACTGGAATCAAGCTATCCTGGCTGAAGAGGGGTGAAACCCAGAAACCGGTCCTAGGATGCTTGTTTCAGGTCCAGAGAGGACCTGGCATGGCAGTTCGGGCTGGACTGTTCCCAAGACGCACAGGGTCAAGACTGATTTGCATATGGCCAGGTCTAAACTGGGAATGCATGGTGAGCAAAAGAATGATGGCTTTAACCGAGATCTCTTGACTGGGGGTGAATGTTTTGATTTGTTCTGCATTCTGTCCATCAATTGTGTGTCTTTTATTTTCTAAGGCGGTATGAATCACCTCTAGATAATGGGCACTAAGTTGAGACTGATATGCTTTAAAAAAATTCACAGGGAAAGCCGTTGGGGCCCAGTGCTTTGCCTCTGTGTAGGTCAGCTAGGGCAGCACCTAACTCTTTAACTGTAAGGGGGGGTATCCAGCAGTGACCTAGCCAAGTTTGATAGGGCCCTCGGGGTTAGGTCATCTAGAAATGTCTGCACTAGGGCATCCGGCAGTGCCTCCTATGCGGTGTAGAGCACAATGTAATGGTCGGCAATGTTGTTCGCAATTGTTGAGTGGTCGGTGAGAATATTGCAGTTGGAGTCACAAACGCCAGGAATTTGGACCCACTGTAGCGCATGTTTACAAAACCAATGCAATAGTTTACTGGATTTATCCCCCAATTGATACATCTTACTACGGGAGGCTAGCCAAGCCGTCCAAGCTTCTTCTAAAAATTCTCCATGATACAGCTGTTGCTCTAGGATCAGCTGACGACGTGCGTCTCCCGTTCTCGTCATTCCAGAGTCCAGATGTGATCCTCCATCTGTATGAGCTTCTTGCAACTTTGTTTATGACTTTTAGCCCAGAATAAGATATCGACTCCACGTAGGGTTGGTTGCATGGCCTCCCATATGGTTACGGGCGAGGCAACAGTCCCTGTATTCAGGGCAAAGTACTCATTCGTGTCCTGGTACATGTTTATCCGATATTGCTGGTCCTGCAAATGCCAGGGAAAGAGACGCCAGCACAAGGGAGGGTAGTAAGGGCCCATGCGCAGTCCTAGCGATACCGGAGAGTGGTCTGACAGACCCATAGGCAGTATCGCGACATCCGAGACCCTGTGAGTGTAGCTGGAGGGTACAAACGATTAGTCTAAGCAAGAGAATGACTCCTGAACGTGTGAGTAGTAGGTATAGCCCTACTCATTTGAACGAAGCCTCCTCCAAATGAACACCCACCCTATCCCATTAATGAAGGGCTGTAATCGTGATTTGCATGCCACCACCAACCCCCCCAGCGGCTCTCCATCTGTCCTGAGCCGGATGTACTACGTCATTGCAGCCGGTCCCTGTTACAATCAACCCATTGGGATGTTGGTGCAGGTGGCTATCAGTCGTTCACTAGGACCTGAGTGAGGGGTAGGGGAGTGTATACACTACCCAGGACCACCTGTCCTCCATGGATGAATCCTGTAACATCAATATATCTACCCTGCATGTCTGCCCATGAGTGTGAATATTGGAAAGGGAGACTGCGGTGGATCAGAATGGCTACGCCTCGGTGGCCCCTAGTGAACCCAGAATGGAAAACTTGGTCAAACTTGGTCATAGCCAAATCGGGACAGGCAAGGTGTGTTTTTTGTAGCAGCAAAATGTCTGCTCCGAGACGTTTAGCCTGCAGAAGCACCGCTCCCTTCTTGATCTTATCTAGGACGTCTTAAACCTTCCAACTGATGATCTGAAGCCTACTTTGCGGAATACTAGCATTTCCACTTGCCATCTGGTCGGGTGACTGGTATCTAAGGGACAGGATCTCAGTGTGACCACCCCATAGGAAGCACCGTATCTGCACATAAAAGACATGGCACAAACAACAATTAACCAATCCCAACCACCCTTCACCCCAATACCTCATAACAGTTGAGTATCTATTGCCGACGGGGCGCCATCTCAACCACAATGGGAGTTGAAGACTGGACCCCTGCAACGTAGAGTCGCTCCTAGAGTTCGGATGTTGTCTCTCTAGGGATGTACCCCGTCTATATTGCCATCATGCAAGTCTGTGAGTTTAGCCATAAAATCTGCCTCAATCTTGACGATCAAGAATTTGGTCTTGTAATATGAAGTCGTATCTGACCTGTGAAGCTTGAGACCGGCCCTGGAACGCCACCATGATCCCGATTTGTGTCCACTTATTCCCTTGGGCTTGGACATGGACTGTCAGCGAGAAAGGTCACTTGAAAAAGAGTCTGAATCAAGCTGATATGGAGTGTGTGGCTTCACCTTTATCTCATCATCTGTCCAGGCAAACATCTCCAGGGGGGGGTGTCAAAGAAGAGTGTACGTGAGTTGTATGCCACCCTCAGGTGGGCTGGAAATAGCAGTGCTTAGGTAATCTTGAGGCTCCTCAAATGAGCCTTCGCTTCCCGGAAGGATTGGCAACGCTGCTGCACCAATCTGGTGTAGTCTGGAAAGATCATGATGCTTTGAGAGTCAAAGGAGATGGAATCTTTCAGCCTGGCATGCCTAAGGATGGTGTCTCGGTCATGAAAGTTGAGGATCATGGCGATGATGGGCTGTGGCCTGGCGCTGGGGGGGGGGGGGTGGTTTCTTTATTAGGGCACAGTGGGCTTGCTCTATAATTAAACATGGGGAGACGGATCCAGACGGAAACCAATCTACTAGCCATGTGGCGAGGAGCTTTCCTACATCTTTGCCTTTATACCCCTCAGGGAAGTCCACAAACTGAAGGTTATTCCTGCAAACCCGTTCCTCTGAGTCCTCCACTCTCGTTGCCAGGCCTCTGGTGAGAGTCTTGAAGGTGCTCATTTTCTTTTGGAAGGTAGTTACGGTGTCCTCTACACTGGACACTATTGTCTCTGCCTCTGTAACCCTCTATTCCATTTCACAGCTCAAGACGCAGAAGCATCACATCTGAGCCAACAGCACCTATCTTGGCATCTAGCTTGTCCCTGGAGTGGGTAATGGCTGCTAACAAAGCTGCGTTGTCTGGCAAGCCACAAGTCGATCCTCCATGGTCTGCAGTTTGGCACTTGTTCCAGTGTAGCGGTCCAGTTTGCTATGCTTAGAGGCAGATGCGGTTTATCACATTTGGTTGTGGGAGCTATCCCAGGCCCAACGTGGCAGCAGCCTACTCAATTCTGTGCAGGTAGAAACCAGGCCCACGCGGGATTCACAATCTTGAGGTAGAGCTCTTAATAAGAGGGAGGGGATTGCCCCCCTGGTGTCTTTATATATGCTGGGGGGGAAAAGTGACAAGTCACAGCCCCCGCCTCGTGCAGCATAGGCCGGGTGGGAAACCACCGCTTGCAGGCCGCACAGGGGCCTGGCCTGACCGCAAGCGGGAGCACCCCCCATGGGTGCCTCCGATGTAGACTTCATTCAGCGGTGGGCCCCAGGGATTCGCTCCCCCGGCCAATATGGTAGATATTCAGCGGGGCTCAGCAGCCGCTTGTCCTCGTGATTATAATGCTCTGTGGAGCCCCCTGTCATGTACAGGCCCAGGATGTAACCTGCTAGGCCTTCCTCTCCTCACAGCTCCCAGGCTTCAGAGCGAATACAGCTTCAGGCGCAAAAATCTCTGCAGTGTCAACAGTAGGCCAGGAATGGGAGCCTATGCAAGGTTCGCCACTGCTGGATCACGCCCACCGCCACCTCCAACCCGGATGCCGAGGTCCCACCACCTCTAGGTCGCACGCCTGAAGGGCCGCATAGGCATTGCCGGTGTCCCCGCATCAGAGGCGACCCTGTCCCAGCTCGGGTGCAGGCATCTCCGCGGCCCAATGCAGTCGCCAGATACAGTGGGCTCCTGCAAGCGTGTAGTTGGCACCGTGGCCCGGCCTGGCCGCCGAGATCGGGAGAAGCAACACCCCAGCCATGCCGTATGCTTTCCCCTGATGTCTATTTTACGAAAAACAACGGTCCAAAGCAATTCAAAAGATAAAAAGCAATGATATACAGACCATAATAGGATACTATGGACGCTGATTTCTCATGTTTTTAAATTTTGAAACTCTCTCTCTCCCTGTTTTTCACCCTACAGGCGGTATTTTGTTTCACCCAGGCATAACAAATGTGTACAGTCCTGATGATGATCCCTATGTATTTTAGAGCACGGGATCGAAACGTCGACCTTTTAAAGTAGCCATACAGTGAAATCATTTTGTATTACTTTCTGTATGTACTACTCTGGAGAACACTTATAACACTGATCTTAGGAGTGTCCAGTTAGCTCTCCTTCCTTGCCTGTGAAAAATGTCCTTTCTCTAACTAAACTATTCTCTATTCTCTTCACTAAACTTTGTTTGCTCTGAGTATGGCACAGGAGTGTGCCTTACATTTTTGAAATACTGCTCATGTATTGAGATATTACAATTTATACGACTATTCTAAAAATAAACTCCCTGTCCGGCTGGACTTGGATAAATATATAGTATCCTATTATGGTCTGTATATCATTGCTTTTTATCTTTTGAATTGCTTTGGACCGTTGTTTTTCGTAAAATTGATTCATACCCTTGGTCCACAGCCACCATTAGGGTCCCCCTTGTTTTTTCTAGATTCCCCTGATGTCTGCCACCTGCTCAAAATACTCACAGGCGTCCCGGCGATGCGCCAGCCTCAGACTCCGGAGCCTCACCGCTGGCAGCGCATCAGCCCAGCAGACCACTGCGCCTCTGGCCTGGTCGCCCCCCTGCTCCTCTACGCCTGCCACTGCTGCCCTGCTTACCTGCCGAGAGCTTTCGCCGACGCCGCCAGCAGCGCCCCAGCCGCTGCTGGGCCGCCCGCTCTGCCGGACCCGTTCCCGCGCCTCCTGCCTGCGGCCCCCGCCCCCCCGCCACACGATTGGTTAACCCCTTCCCGCCTCCCGGCGGACCCGCCCTCCCTGCTCCCCTCTTAAGGGGACCTCGCCTGCCTCTAGGGAGCGACCACTGCGCCTCTGGCCTGGTCGCCCCCCTGCTCCTCTACGCCTGCCACTGCTGCCCTGCTTACCTGCCGAGAGCCTTCGCCGACGCCGCCAGCAGCGCCCCAGCCGCCGCTGGGCCGCCCGCTCTGCCGGACCCGTTCCCGCGCCTCCTGCCTGCGGCCCCCGCCCCCCCGCCACATGATTGGTTAACCCCTTCCCGCCTCCCGGCGGACCCGCCCTCCCTGCTCCCCTCTTAAGGGGACCTCGCCTGCCTCTAGGGAGCGACCACTGCGCCTCTGGCCTGGTCGCCCCCCTGCTCCTCTACGCCTGCCACTGCTGCCCTGCTTACCTGCCGAGAGCTTTCGCCGACGCCGCCAGCAGCGCCCCAGCCGCCGCTGGGCCGCCCGCTCTGCCGGACCCGTTCCCGCGCCTCCTGCCTGCGGCCCCCGCCCCCCCGCCACACGATTGGTTAACCCCTTCCCGCCTCCCGGCGGACCCGCCCTCCCTGCTCCCCTCTTAAGGGGACCTCGCCTGCCTCTAGGGAGCGACCACTGCGCCTCTGGCCTGGTCGCCCCCCTGCTCCTCTACGCCTGCCACTGCTGCCCTGCTTACCTGCCGAGAGCCTTCGCCGACGCCGCCAGCAGCGCCCCAGCCGCCGCTGGGCCGCCCGCTCTGCCGGACCCGTTCCCGCGCCTCCTGCCTGCGGCCCCCGCCCCCCCGCCACACGATTGGTTAACCCCTTCCCGCCTCCCGGCGGACCCGCCCTCCCTGCTCCCCTCTTAAGGGGACCTCGCCTGCCTCTAGGGAGCGACCACTGCGCCTCTGGCCTGGTCGCCCCCCTGCTCCTCTACGCCTGCCACTGCTGCCCTGCTTACCTGCCGAGAGCTTTCGCCGACGCCGCCAGCAGCGCCCCAGCCGCCGCTGGGCCGCCCGCTCTGCCGGACCCGTTCCCGTGCCTCCTGCCTGCGGCCCCCGCCCCCCCGCCACACGATTGGTTAACCCCTTCCCGCCTCCCGGCGGACCCGCCCTCCCTGCTCCCCTCTTAAGGGGACCTCGCCTGCCTCTAGGGAGCGACCACTGCGCCTCTGGCCTGGTCGCCCCCCTGCTCCTCTACGCCTGCCACTGCTGCCCTGCTTACCTGCCGAGAGCCTTCGCCGACGCCGCCAGCAGCGCCCCAGCCGCCGCTGGGCCGCCCGCTCTGCCGGACCCGTTCCCGCGCCCTGCCTGCGGCCCCCGCCCCCCCGCCACACGATTGGTTAACCCCTTCCCGCCTCCCGGCGGACCCGCCCTCCCTGCTCCCCTCTTATGACGCCCCCTCAGCGACCGCGCAGCGGACGCGCGCAGCGGGAGCACCGAATGAGCGCCGAAGGTGCGCCAAAGGTAAGCCCGTCTGCGCCCGTCCGTGCCTGGACCGCGCCCAGTGCCAGGACCCCTGGCCCCCACCGACAGAAGACGACCCGACGGACATACGACGCCGCCACCCTCAACGCACTCAACGCCGGCCGAACCCCTGGATGCTACCGAGCCACCCCGAGACGCACCCACGGACCCTTCATCTGCCAGTCCTGCAAGTTCTCCTGCACCCGGACCTGCACTGCACCAGCACCCACCAAGCCGAACTCCAGCAGCAGCCACCTGAAGTGCATCCTGCTCAACACCCGCTCCGTCCACAGACACGCCGTCGAGCTCTGGAACCTGCTCGACACCACAGACCCTGACGTCGCCTTCCTCACGGAAACCTGGATGAACGCCTCCTCAGCACCCGACATCGCCATCGCCATCCCGGACGGCTACAAGATCATCCGGAGAGACCGCGTCAACAACACAGGAGGAGGCATCGCCATCATCCACAGGAACACCATCCGCATCACGACCAACACCGACGACACCATCGCACCCGCTGAACACCTGCACTTCCAGATCCACGTCAACCCCAAGACCACCCTCAGAGGCACCCTCATCTACAGACCCCCGGGACCACGCACACAATTCAGCGAGGACATCGCCGACTTCATCAGCCCGCTCGCCCTCCCCTCAGCCGACTACATCCTCCTCGGGGACCTCAACTTCCACCTGGAGAACAACGACGACCGCAACACCACCACCGTGCTGGATAACCTCGCAAACCTGGGACTCAAGCAACTGGTGACCACCCCCACCCACCTCGCCGGACACACACTCGACGCCGTCTTCTCATCAAGCAAAGACATCGCCTTCAGCCACGCCACAGGACTCCACTGGACGGACCACAGCTGCGTCCACTTCACCTTCAGAAGAACGACGACCCACCACCACCAGCAACAGGTTGCCCGAAGAAGCTGGAACAAGATTACAGCCGACCAGCTCGCCGCTTCCCTGAGTCAGCACCCTCCCGCCAGCTCAGCGAACCCCAGCCAGGCCGCCGACAACCTCACGAAGTGGATCAGCAACTGCGCGGACGAACTCGCCCCTCTGAGGACCCCGCCCAGCAGACCCGGCAGCAAGAGAGCCCCATGGTTCACCGACGAACTCAAGAGCTCCAAGAAGAACTGCCGAGCCCTCGAAAAGGCCTGGAGAAGGGAACCAACACCGGACAACATGACCACCCTCAAGCTGGCCACCCGGAAGCACCACCAACTGATCCGCGCCACCAAGAAAACTGCATTCAAGGACCGACTGGACAACAACGCACACAACTGCAAGGAACTCTTCAACATCGTGAAAGAGCTCTCCAACCCCAACGCAGGAAACAACGACATCACCCCATCGCAAGACCTCTGCAACTCCCTCGCCTCCTACTTCCACAACAAGATCGCGGACATACACAACAGCTTCAGCAGTCAACCATCGCACACAACGACCGCAGCAACGCCACCCACCACCAACCTCCGCGCCTGGACTCCGATCAGCACCGATGACATCGTCCACATGATGAACTCCATCCACTCCGGATCTCCGACCGACCCCTGCCCTCACCACGTCTTCAACAAGGCCGACACTGTCATCGCACCCCACCTGCGGGACATCATCAACACCTCCTTCGACACCGCCACCTTCCCGGAGAGCTGGAAGCACGCCAAACTCAGCGCTCTACTAAAGAAACCAACAGCGGACCCCACCGAACTCAAGAACTACCGCCCCATCTCGCTCCTCCCGTTTCCAGCCAAAGTCATCGAGAAGACCGTCAACAAACAGCTGGCCGCCTTCCTCGAGACGAACGGATCCCTCGACCCTTCACAGTCTGGCTTCCGAGCCAACCACAGCACCGAGACCGCCCTCATCGCTGCCACCGATGACATCCGAGCCCTGATGGACAACGGAGAAACAGCGGCCCTCATCCTCCTAGACCTCTCCGCCGCATTCGACACGGTCTGCCACCGCACCCTAGTGCAACGCCTCAGCAACGTCGGAATTCAAGAGAAGGCACTGGAATGGATCGTCTCCTTCCTCGACAGAAGAACACAGAGAGTCTGTCTACCACCGTACAAGTCAGAGGCCACCGAAGTCATCTGCGGCGTCCCTCAAGGATCCTCGCTGAGCCCCACCCTCTTCAACGTCTACATGAGCCCCCTCGCGCCCATCGCACGCCAACACAACCTGAACATCATCTCCTACGCCGACGACACCCAGCTGATCCTCTCACTGACCAACGACCCCGCCGCTTCCAGAGCCAACCTTCACGAAGGGATGAAAGCTGTAGCCGAATGGATGACGACCAGCCGCCTGAAACTGAACTCAGACAAGACGGAAGTCCTCATCCTGGGCTCCTCGCCCTCCGCCTGGGACGACTCCTGGTGGCCCCCCGCCCTGGGCTCCGCACCCACACCGACAGACCACGCACGCAACCTGGGCTTCATCCTGGACTCCTCCCTCTCCATGACCAGGCAAGTCAACGCCGTCTCCTCGTCATGCTTCAACATCCTGCGCATGCTACGAAAGATCTTCCGGTGGATCCCCACCGAGACCAGGAAGACGGTCACCCAGGCCCTCGTCACCAGCCGACTGGACTACGGCAACGCCCTCTACGCCGGAACCACCGCCAAGCTCCAGAAGAGACTCCAGCGGATCCAGAACGCCTCAGCCAGACTCATCCTCGACATCCCCCGACGCAGCCACATCTCCGGACATCTGAGAGACCTGCACTGGCTCCCCGTCAACAAAAGAATCACCTTCCGTCTCCTCACCCACGCACACAAAGCCCTACACGACCAAGGCCCGAGCTACCTCAACAACCGCATCAACTTCTACGCTCCCAAACGCCACCTCCGATCAGCCAGTCACGCCCTCGCCGCCGTACCCCGCATCCGAAGATCGACAACAGGAGGAAGGTCCTTCTCCCACCTGGCCGCCAAGACCTGGAACTCCCTCCCGACCGACCTGCGCCTGACCCAAGACCACCTTTCCTTCAGGAAGAAGCTCAAGACCTGGCTGTTCGAGCAGTAGCAGCACCCCCCCCCCCCCCCCCAAGCGCCTTGAGACCCTCCGGGTAAGTAGTGCGCTATATAAATGTCCATGATTGATTGATTGATTGAGAGAGGCTTAGCTGTGCCACGCCACACAGCCAATGCAGGTTGCACAAAGACTGCTTACCACACCAACCTTAGCGGGCTGCAGCCCCGAAAAAGGCAGTCCAGAGCCCTCCTCTGCTCAATCCTGGTCCGCTCCTGGCACACCTGCACTTGGAGGAGTCACGTCCAGATGGTGAGCGAGGTATGGTATGACAGCCTTAGTCACTACTGCAGCCCGATCAGGCTGTTAGACCACCACTCCTCACTGGCTGTGCCACCATGATCGTCACAGTTCCTCAGCACCACTCTCCCCTACACTGAGGGGCCCAAAAGGTAACAGAACTGTTGCAGGGGCAGTAGAGGCAAAGATGCTTGCATTTCGGCAGGATATTAGACGGATGTAGTATCAGGCTGCCGGAGCTCGCCTAGAGTGCATCCGTCATGGTTGATCGCTAGGCCACGCCCCGTTTATAGAGGTATGCTTTTAAAGTGATTTTAGTTGACTGTTGAATTACAGTGGTTAAAGAGAATTTGTGTTTGGAGGTCGAATCAGCATCTGAAAGTGCTCCAGTCTTGAGTGAATGTGATAGTGATGCTTCGAAAGAGTGCTGGCACCTCTTGCTAAGGAATTGGTTACATTGCGATCTTTTGTGGGTATTGTCAGTCATATTTACTTGGATATTTCAAAAAGTTGGATAGTAAAGAGAAACCGCTTATCACTGAACTGCTGTTATTCTTTCACGGGGCTCCATAGCGGATTCTATGTCAGGACCGGAGGCTCCGATTATGCTTTTCTTCCTTCGCTTTATTCTCTATGCTCAAACCACAGCAGCCAGAAAAGAAATAAAGATGCATTTTTTTCTCTTAAAAATCAAGAAAAAACATCATTTAGTCGTAACAAAACAAACACAGTATAGTCCCAAGAACATCAACTCCCATCAGTCCATGGGGGAACACCATAATATAGTCCTTCTACATTGTCCATGCACTCCTCTGAAAGGTCCTCCATTTTGTGAAGCCTTCCTCTTTCTAAGCTGCTGCGCAGCCAGTTAAGTGCTGTTGTTCCTTGCTGTGATGTAATGGATTTGTATGCCTTGTTAATGATGTTATTGGTATGCGGGCTGTTTTATTAAGGGAATCTATTTAAGTTGTGATACTTTGCTAGGTGTTTCTTTCCTGCAGATTCCCTTTCTTTCTTTTATTTACTGCGGGAGCGCTTTCGCTCCTTTCGCGGCTGGCCCACATTTGCGGCGGAGTGTATTTTCCGCCAGGGGCGCCAGCGCGTCTCGCTGCTTCCCTCAGCGCGAGAGTCTCTTCAGAGGAGACCGCGATGAGGGAGCCGAGTACTCCAGAGCCTGTCTACCTGCCGCCACACTGCGAACGCCCTGAGGGGTCTGTATCTGCCCGCACATTAGTGCTCGACGCCCCGCTGGGGCCGTAATTACATGGAGGCTGAAGCTCCTAGAATCGCCTACGGGAAGAAAGAGTTGTCTTGAAGAGCTCGTTTAGCGCACCAGGTGGTGGCTGGCCTTGTCAAACGTGAAGGCCTGCGCGCTTGGGGGTATAATTTAATTGCCCACAGCGGTCCATCCGCAGTTTAACCCTTGCAGCTCACGTGACCTGCCCTAAAAGTTAACAGGCCTGTTGGTCTGCAGACAGCCAGCATTACAACACTCTTTGGCTGTCAGGTGTATAAACAAGCACTGCTACCTGCAGTTAGTTCTGAGGGGAGCTTGTCTCTCCTGGGGTTTGGTTTATTTCTCCTGGTGTGTGTCCCGTGAAGTAGGTGCCCTTGTAGTGATGGAGCAAGGGGAGTACTATGAGGAGGAGGAATCAACCCAATGTTTACCATTAGACGATTATTTCTTTGAGGCAGTAGATAGCTCCATTTACCGGTGTGTAAATAAAGTGGTAGGCCTTATGGAGGAGCGTTTGGCAAGTATCATCGTGGCAGGCTGTGCAAAAATCGCGCAGGCCAGCTCTAGTGCGATTTCCCCCGCTCCAGCGCCCCAGTTAGAAGAGGGTGCTCCCCCTCCTAAGAAACTGTGTGGGGAGGGTGGCACGGAGGGGGCACAGGGGGTGGATAAGGACGCCTTTGAGCGCTTGAGAAGTGCCTTCTTGGCGAAGTCCGGACCTCTTCCTGCCGCCACCCCCTGGTGCTACCGGAACCGGCGGTGTCCACGGCTCCTCCTTCCCCGTCTCATGATGAGGGTTCCCCGACGGACAGCGACGATGAGGGGGTCTTCGCATTCTTGGCGTCCTTCCAGTTCCGTGGCCACGCTGCCTCAGGATGAGTCGGGCATGCTGGACCCGGATGAAATTATGCATCCGCGCTCCGCTGCCTGGGCACCTGGGGACAAGGTGGCCAAGTTCGTGGCGGGACGCCTTAGGAAGCCCCTTGAAAAGGAGGCGCGGGGATGTCTCTGAGCGGAGTGTCCCCTCCCCACACTGGAGGGGAAGGTAGCCCTAACGCCCGAGTTAGATTCAAAGATGGCTACCTTCCTGGCCAAATATGTAAAGGACCCAAGGAAAGGCATTGATAGGTCCTCGCGCTCATGCCAGGACAAGCTCCTGGACGCCATTGGTCCGATGACCAAAATTTTGGACATGGTGGAGGAAGCGAAGGTCACGGGAGCTTCCATTTCCCCTGAGTTACTGTCCAATTGGGCGCAGAGGGCTATGATATTTATGGGAAATGCCAACTGCGCGCTCTCAACCGAACGACGGCGGTCTTTGCTCATAAAGCTGGACCCCAAGTTAGGCGATTTGGCGTCCTCAGAAGCAGGCGCCGTAGCTCAGGGAGGCCTGTTAGGTGAGCCTTTTGTGAAGGAATTGGGGAAGTTTGTGGCCACCTTCACCTCATTGGACAAAGCCCAATCTGATATCAAAAGAGTTTTTCAAACGTGTTTCTCTCAGGTGGCCGGTCGCGGTAGGGGCCACGCGCCCGGCCGTGGAGGCCAGCAATCTGGCAACAGGGGACAAGGCTCCGGTCGAGGGCAATATAATTCCTCTGCGAATTTCCACACCTTCTACCCTACCAGAGGGCAGCGGTTCCGTGGACACGGCGGCTTCAAGAACAACACCGGCGGCAGCCAAACAGGCGGTAAGTGTCATGCCTGCGGAGCAGGTTCTTATTGGGGGTCGTTTGGCGGCCTTTCAGGACGTTTGGGCTCAGCTTACGTCAGATGCGTGGGTCTTGCAGACGGTGAGGGGGTTTCACATAGAGTTCTACGACCAGCCTTTTCAGGCAGAACCCCCACGACCCATCTCCTTTTCAGTTCCCGACGCTCAGCTGATCGACGAGGAGGTGTCCGCTCTTCTAGAGAAAGGAGCCATCTGTCGATCCGCTCGGCATCCCAATGGTTTCCTTAGCAACGTCTTTTTAGTGGAAAAGACAGACGGGGTCGGCGTCCGATAATCAACCTGAGAGAGTTCAATGGTTGGTTGGTTTACCGACACTTCAAAATGGAGGGCATACACCTCCTTCGGGATGTCTTCCTGCCGCGCGATTGGATGGTCCGGTTGGACCTCAAGGTTGCGTACTTGGTGGTTCCGGTCCATCCTCCCTATCGACGTTTTCTCCAATTTCTTTGGCGGGGACAGGTGTACAAATTTGTCGCCCTTCCTTTCGGTCTCGCTTCAGCACCTTGGTGCTCCACCCGGTGGTCGAGTTTTTGAGAGGTCAGGGGATAAGGATGATTGTGTACCTGGACGACATTATTCTCATGGCACAGTGCCCGCAGAGGCTGATGGCTCAGTTGCAACAGACGGTGTTCCTCTTAGAAAGCCTGGGGTTTGTCATCAACGGGTCAAAGTCGATACGATGCCCAACTCGGAGTCTGGTTTTTCTTGGTTTTGTCGTCGACTCCGTTCAGACTTCCTTGAGTCTTCCATCTCCCAAGATGACCAAAATCCGTCACATCCTGAGACAGACCATATCCAGGCCCGGACCTCCCTTCGGCAGATTGCCCGGGTGGTGGGTCTCCTATTGTCCTCCATTCAGGCAATCTTCCCCAGCCTGTTGCATTATCGGGCCTTGCAGCGGTTCAAGGCACACCATCTCAGGAAAGGGTTATCTTACGATCAGACGGTGCCTCTGTCGGAGGAGGTGAAGGAGGAGATGGCTGGTGGTTGTCACATATGGAGGCCTGGAACGGGCGTGCAATTTTCGGTTCTACTCCAGACTTGGTCATAGAATCGGATGCCAGACGGTCAGGATGGGGAGCCCGTTGCGAGGAATTCTCCACTATCGGCGTTGGGTTATTAGAGGAGCAGGGCCTACATATCAATTGCCTAGAGCTCCTGGCGGGTTCATTCGCCGTACGCTGCAGGACCAGACAGCAAGCGAGTTCATGCGTCCTGCTGAAGATGGACAACATATCGGCAGTGCGCTATGTCAATCACCTGTGGGGCCCGAGGTCTCGAGCTTTGGCGGACCTCGCCAAGGACTTCTAGGAATATTGCCTGGCGCTCCAGGTCTCGGTGACGGCAGAATACCATCCGGGCCAAGCCAATCGAGTGGCAGATTGGTACTCAAGGCATCTAAGGGATTTCAGCCTGTGGAAGCTGGATGGTCTGGTCTTCAGATGGCTGGACGGTCACTGGGGTCCTTTTTCGGTGGACCTCTTTGCGTCCCGTCTCGATCATCAGCTTCTTCAGCTGGAGGCCCGACCCCCTGGCGGAGGCTACGGATGCTTTCCTTCAGGACTGGAGTCAGGAGAAAGGTTATGCCTTTCCTCCGTTCTCGATGGTGGTGAGATTGGCAGCCCGGGTCCGGCTTCTGGGAGCAGAGGTGGTGGTGGTGATGCCGTTTTGGAGGTCTCAAGTGTGGTTTCCAGTTCTTCTGGAACTTTCTTTCTGATTTTCCAATCCTACTCCCCCCGCTTCCTCATCTCCTGCTGAATCCGGACGGGGAGCAGCATCACCTCATTCGCCAAGGTTCTCTCCGCCTCACGGCATGGAGGCTTTCAGGAGACGCTGGGCGCTCCCAGGCCTTTCGGGATCGGCTCAGTGCCTCTTGTCAAAGGCCTGGGCAGACAGTACGTCGAAGCGGTGTCGGTCTGCTTGGACCAAGTGGTTTCGTTGGTGTCTTTAACGGGACTTGGATCCCGTGGTCGCAGGGGTTGTTCCCTTATTAAATTTCCTGGCGGATCTGGCTACGAAGGGACTGGCCTACCGCTCCATTAATGCGATCCGTTCAGCAATTTCGACCGCTCATTGCCCGGTGGACGGAGCCCCGATCGGGGAGCATTCATTTGTCTGCCGCCTTTTGCGGGGTATCCGCCTGTCGCTGCCTCCAGAACCTCGATATTCTGTCCTTTGGGACGTTAATTTAGTCTTCAATCTGTTCTTATCTTGGCATCCGAATAGGTATCTTTCTTTGAAGCAGCTTTCGGCTAAGCTAGCCATGCTGTTGTGTCTCGTCTCCTGCCGCAGGGTTTCTGACGTCCGGGCTTTGGATGTTACGGCAAGAGTTTTTTCCCCGGAAGGGGTTATCTTCACAGTAGGTCGCCGTACTAAGTCGGATTCTCTGACAATTTCATACCCGGCCTTTGCGGATGTGCCCAAGCTGTGTGTGGTGGACTGTCTGAAATCCTACGAGGATATGACTATGGAATTGCGCCCGCCGGGCGAACGGCAACTTCTTATTGCATTATGGAAGCCACACAAAGCTGTCTCTTCGCCCACTATAGCCAGATGGGTGAGGTGGGTCATGCAAGAGGCTGGTATTGACACAAAACAGTTTGGGGCGCATTTGGCTAGGGGCGCGATGGCTTCTAAGGCTTTCTCTCTGGGAGCTCGATTGGAAGACCTTATGCGTGCAGCGGATTGGTCTTCTGATTCCACCTTTAAGAGGTTTTATTTTAAGCCAATGGTGAATGTGGCACGGTTGGTGGTAAGTAAGCTTTGAACTAGCATAATCGGAGCCTTCGGTCCTGACATAGAATCGAAATTTGCCTAGCATAGTAACAGTAAGTTTCAATTCTATTACGGACACGGAGGCGAGGATTATCCCTCCCGTGCACGGTTAGTGCGAACCCACCCGTATAGACCTAAGTAAATTGCCTTCTTCAAGGATGTTTGGTGGTGGGTGTACACTGACGTTGATAGTAAATGTCAAGATGTCTTGATCTTGGACAGAGTAACTCCTCGTGTTTTCATTATGTTGCAGGACATGATGGTGCAAAACGGACCAATAGGATTCAGGCGTGACTTGCACGAAGAAAGAGGAAGGCTTCACAAAAAGGAGGACCTTTCAGAGGAGTGCATGGACAATGTAGAAGGACTATATTATGGTGTTCCCCCATGGACTGATGGGAGTTGATGTTCTTGGGACTATACTGTGTTTGTTTTGTTACGACTAAATGATGTTTTTTCTTGATTTGTAAGAGAAAAAAATGCATCTTTATTGCTTTTCTGGCTGCTGTGGTTTGAGCATAGAGAATAAAGTGAAGGAAGAAAAGCATAATCCTCGCCTCCGTGTCCTTAATAGAATTGAAACTTACCGTTACTATGCTAGGCAAATTTTGATTGTTGATTTCATTGATCATACAGAAGATTTCTTTTGACAGATTTGGTGCACCCCAGCATCTGATCATAATATTGAAGATGGGTACCCTTGGGGCATGAAAAAGCTAAAAGTCTAAGTGATGCAGCTGGAAAGTAGGATTTTTGGAGGTTACTGGTTTAGGTTGGAGTGATTTTCTGTGCCTTGTATTTCAAAATATTACCACAGCATTCCCTGAATCAGTAACAAGTTGATTTCCTATTGTGTTTAAAATGTACCCAGTCTTGGAATATTTAAGCTTGCTTACTGATACTTTGATAGGAAACTGTAAATGAAAAAATGACCTTTTATATTAACATGTGGACACTGCCTATGAAATTATCTGCTCAAATGGACTATAGAGAACATCTTGTTATACAGGAACACTCTGGGCTGGATGTGGTGATGGTGACCCTTTTGCTCCAAAATGAACCTTTAAGTGTTTGTTTTATTTAATTCCCTTTTGTTTCCACATTTTTGCTGTCTGCAGAATGTCACAGTTTCCTTAAATTGAGCTATTTCTTCCACATTTCTTATTAGTTCCCTCATATTTCTGGGAACCTAGTGAGGCATGCTTTTTGGTTAATCCAGTTACATGGATTTGATAACTATTTCTTTATGTTGTTCTGTACCACACAAACATTAAGTTGCATTTCTTTTGCAGGTGAGCAGCATATAGCACATGTTTTCTCTTCAGTGTTGACTACTGTTGTGCAGAAGTCCATAGTTTCCATACAGCTTTTTACAAGCAACACAGTTATTAGCAGATGTTATATTTGTGTTGCACAAACTAACCAATCAATGAGTGGACCGAAATGAGTGGACCGAAAATGGGGGAGGGCTACAACAAGAGTGGATTTGGTGCACACTTCAGTAATGAGAAAAAGAAAGCGTACACAACATTTGCAGTCCTCATTAAGTTTACATCCTCCTGTGGACAAATAACATTCACATTTCATTTTGTCATCAATTAATAAATAATATTCAGCCAACATGCAGAAGCAAAGCATGAAGTGTACCCTTACTGCTGCAGTATGATGGTAATTCTAATCGGGTGGTTCTAAACAAGTACACATGATTACTTGATCATCATAGTTCTACTGCATTTGTATTTAAAATCAGAAACTTTGATTTTGGTCTGGAGCATTCTGGTTTGTGGTAACACCCATTTAGAGAAAAATATATCTGTGATATTTTGGAGAAAGAATTCTTGCTGGGCCTCAGCCTGGGACAGGTTATAAAGCCATTTAAAAAAAATAAAGATCCATCAGAGATCCATCATTCCACAGTGATGAAATCCTGTGTATCACCACAAGAACCTCATACCAACCGTCAAGCATGGCGCTAGAGGAGTTATGATTTGGGCACTTAATCATTGCTCCACCATCAGTTCCTCTGTGAATCAGTGCATTCTAGGGAAACATGCAAGACCATCAATCTCATTAGCTAAAGCTTAGCTGAAAGCAGATCAGGAAACGGGACTGTGATCGAAAATACATCAGTAAGTCTTTGACTGAATAGCTAAAAAAGGTAAAGAATTAGGGTTTTTGAATGCCCGCATCATAGTCTAAACCTCAAGCCTATTGATGTATTGTAGTGGGCCCCAAAGAAACTGTTTAATTTTTTAGGTCTCGTGGCACAGCTTTCCAGGAGACAGGAGCTCGCCGCGCGCATTTTCTCTCCGAGAAAGCGATCGGAGCGGGCCACGCGCTCGCTGTGGCCAGCTCCTGTCAAGCTCCAACACCACACACGCATGCGCGGACACACACGAGCGCCCACGCATGCACACATACATACAGAGAACCCCCCCGTCGTCGCCCACATACACACACACACACACGTGCGCGCATCTCTCTCTCTCTCTCTCTCTTCTCTCTCTCTCTCTCTCTCTCTCTCTCTCTCTCTCTCTCTCTCTCTCTCTCTCTCTCTCTCTCTCTCTCTCTCTCTCTCTCTCTCTCTCTCTCTCTCTCTCTCTCTCTCTCTCTCTCTCTCTCTCTCTCTCTCTCTCTCTCTCTCTCTCTCTCTCTCCTCTCTCTCTCTCTCCTCTCTCTCTCTCTCCTCTCTCTCTCTCTCCTCTCTCTCTCTCTCCTCTCTCTCTCTCTCTCTCTCTCTCTCTTCTCTCTCTCTCTCTCCTCTCTCTCTCTCTCTCCTCTCTCTCTCTCTCTCCTCTCTCTCTCTCTCTCTCTCTCCTCTCTCTCTCCCCCCCTTCCCCCCAACTAAGGCCCACTTACCGACACTTCAGCCTCCACCGCGGGGCTCTCCCTCAGGCATGGGAGCCCCGCATCACCACTGCTCCTCTCCTGGCTAGCCACTCCGTGGGCGCGAGCTTCCAGCACGACACGGAAGTCCCGCCCCACGGTAGTTTGTCACCGCGCACGTCTTCAGTAACACGCAGCTTGTCTTAAAAACCAGTGCCAAACCCACGGTGATCCCGGAAAGCAATGCATTTATGAAAAGTAGGCAAACTTCAGAAATAAGGAAGGTGTCATTTGCGTAGATTACTGATGGTTTTCTTAAACGAATTATTGAGATGAAAAAAGTAGCAATTGGTAAGCGTTTTTAATTGCATTTTTTTACCCTGATTGCAGATTACCAAAAATAATATACAGTAATGGCTGTCGCACTCTTCTGGTCTCAGGAAATCATTTGATAATAATAAATGTTCTACCGTTCTATAGTCCTACACGGTTTATAGTTCTAGTATGCCACATGGTACGGGGTGGTCAGGGGGGGCCGCTCCACTAGGCATGCTGGGGGTGGTAAATACTGGGGTTGGTTGATGCGGGGTAAAAAGGAGGAGTTGGGCCAGGCCGGCGATGATCATACACAGTGTACAAGAAGCCCCCTATATATAAGCCCCCTCCGTGCCCGTTACCAACGCCCACAAAATTAAGAGCTTCTATTTTGCAACACACAGACCACATAATTAATATTTTTCATGCACAAACTACCTTACTAATGCTCTTTTTTGTTAATTGTTGGTCTTAGTTTAGCGCTGTAGTTTGTTTTTGCTGTACGTGCATTCTGTCTAGTTGTTTGTTGCTATGCGTGTATTATTGTTTTGACGTGCGGCACAGCCAATCACATTGCACTGTTGTATTACGTAAGGTCGCAATTAATGCACGTTTAAGTTAGAGTTTGTCAATGGCATTGCTTGTGCGAAGAGGCTTGCGTTGGTGTGGTGTTTTGGCGCTTTGGTATGTCAGTTATTTTGAAGTATAAGGGATAGATGTAAAACAAAATGTTAAAAGAGTGAATTAAAAGTGAACGGATCCCACCGCAAAACACACATTTCCTGTGATGTTGCAGTATTAGTACATGCCTGAGTAAAAGATGTTCCTTCAATTGACTGGACTGCGCACAGTTGTTTGCGATCACATTGCAGTGTTTGAGGAAAGTAGTGCGAAAAACTGGTCATAGACCCCTGTATGCCTTAGCACTTCTGCCTTAGCTGGGGGGCTGGAGACGGGAGAAAAGTGTCGGTCTGGTGGATGGCTACGTGGACAGAGGCTTGGCTACGTACCACTGGAGATTGTTACACGAACAGCGAGCTGCAAATCTAAGCAGATCTCCCAAGTTTCAGACAAATAGGTGTCTGTGACACATGGCGTATGATATGAGACATATGGAGGAACGAAGATGTAGAACACACGTAGCATGACACTTTACAAACATTCCTCACAAGGGAAGTAGCTGGAAACTGGTGTCCTGGCTCTATAAGACTAACCCCTTAATCTGAATAGCACTGATAGACTGGGTGAAAAAGCAATGGGAAAGGAACGGACATCCACAGAGTGGGTAACGGTGCTACAGTATACGCAAGTATGTTGAAACACGAGATTTAAATATACCCAGCTTAACTCCCTCTATGCACCTCACAGGCTAAACATAATGGGTACTATAAAGCTGGCATGCCTCCTAAGCTCCTTTGGCGCGTGTAATAATGTTTTTTTTTGTTAATGGTTGGAGTTGTTATTTGTTATATCAATACATCTAAGTCACGTAAATACAACTCATATTGCATTACAAATGCTATAGGTGTCACATTTGCAAAAGTTATAACTATTGGCATTATCATACACAATGCCAATAACTCTAACTTTAATGCTGCGAGACTTATTGCATTGCAAATGCTTGTCATGTTGATTGTATCAGATTTGTTGTTCAGTTTGTGATAAGCTTTAACATTTTGTTGATTCTTTAATTTCTTTCAATTCTATATCTTTTAATTTATCTACAGTTCTGTAGCCAAGCTATATATATAACATTGAGAAAAGATGACTATCCCCTGGCTTTTTGCATACTAAGACATCTTCCATCTCTATTTGTATGCTGGCAGCTGCACTGAAAATACACTAGCAAACGACAAGGAAACTTTGGAAGATATAACTGATAAATGAATATTTCTTGCTTACACGGGTCTTAGCTAAAAATTACACGTTGACTTTCTCTTTGGTCTCTTTTTTTAATTTTTTTGTTTTTTAAACCAAACAGTCGAAACCAGCAATGTGTGCAATTCTTCTCCAATATGAACCATGAAACTAACCCCTTACCTGAGGAATATATGTCCATTTCCTATTAATTACTAAACACCACTATGTATTTTCTACCTTTAAACTAATAACACCAAGATGGCTATACCCAGTAGTCCTCAGCAAGACTGATCATTTCTGAGATCTATCTTACTTAACTTCCAAAGAGATGTTTGTTAACCGTATAAATGTGATCCTCGTCATGTGTAGAGAAGCGTTATTTACCACACTTTGTATGGAAATCAGTTTTGGCATTTTAGTCTTATCAAAATGTGCTTGATGTCCTTATACAGCGATAGTCACATGTTGCATTGTATTTGTAACGCTGTCACGTCCTACCCCATCTTAATTCCCTGGGACCATCTTTAAGGCGCCGAGACACCTCTGGGTAGTCGTGCGCTTAACAAGTCTTATAAATAAATAAATAAATAAATAAATAAAATAAATAATAAATAAAAATAAAATAAATAAATTTAAAACTTTGAAATAGTATTGAACGTAGGAGCTATGGCTAATTTGGAAAATGTATACCATAGATGTGAAGGGTGCGTGCTAGTAATCCTTTTTAAAGTAATGTTTCACTAAGACTTTTCCAAGTATTTCATAGATCTTTTATCCTGTTAATGAAAAGACCTCGTTGTTATAGATTAAGACCTTGGAAAATTACATTATCTAGGTGTGCGGTGTCACCTCTACTGTTTCCATGAACACTTGTGATAGCAACTGTGTACATTTGGATGTAATCTACTTTGTAATCATTTTTGCATTTCAATCCATTAGTTTCACTTGTTTGACTAACGCAATCTGTCAGTTTGCATATGTTATCTTAAGTTACTGTTGCTTGCAGAAATTACACAACATATACTGTTCAGGTTTTGACACTTTTTTTGCCTTAGACTAGTGTGTTAAGTTTAATTCCTTGTAGATGAAGTCCTTCATGTTTGTCACTAAATCTTAAAAAGTGAGTTTTTTACTAAAAGTATTTGAAAACTTTGTTTATTTTCTCGTCACTTTAAAAACTCCTTAATAACAAGCATTAAATGAAACTTACTAGTTATTTAACATGCATTTGACATAAACATTGTTACAAAACCTGTTGTTTTTGTTAAACAAAAAAGTGGAATTCCTCCAAAAAATCTTGTATTCAAGCACTTGTTTTTTTAAGTGACCTATTTTAAAAGTATTACTTTACGTTTTTATGAAACTTTATACATGTTTTTAATATCTGCTCAGTTTAATTCAAGGCATTATGAGGGCTCTATAGCTCCAGTGCAGTGGGGACATGCATTTATACCGAACTCGTGATGTTAGTCTTTGCGGTGTCTTTGGGTGGTGGCAGCTCCCTTTTTTCTCCGCTTTGCTTGTTGCCATAATTTCGAACAGTACATATATGTAAAAGCTATTGAATGAATTTTATCATGCAAAGATCGTTTTTTTAAAAACTTGGTGCATTTTACTCTGTTAATCTTTTTTGTTGTGCAGGACTATTGCGGGGGTATTTTAAATCCTTCACTTGCTCTCTAAAGCCTCTCCTGCCCCCTCACCTCGGCTGGTGCTCCGGTCGTGGCGAGGGTTGGCGGCCATCCTACAAGTAGTCCTTCTCCCCAGCAGAACTGGTGGCAGCGTTCTAGCTGGGGGCGAGAGGACTCTGTATAAATTTAGTATGCCTTCATCAGCGCGCAGCGGTCGCGCATGGCGGGCGCTCCTTAGGCGCGCCGAAGGTAAGCCAAAGGTTAGCCCGTCTGCGCCCGTCCGCGCCTCGGACGTGGGGAACGCAAGACGGGCTACCTTACAGAGGGGGAGGACTGACAATACCGTGATTGGGTTTACTCGATCGAGCCTGCTGGCGTTGCGCCCGCCGCCTGTTGTGGGATTATCCTGTGTTAAAATAGATCCTGCAGTGGCAGAGGAGGTGGTGTTGCCGTTATCTTCAGGGAGACTTGGGTCATAAATATTGAAAATACGGATGCTATAGCGGAGGGGGAGGTTATGAATTTCTATTTAATTTTGTCCCCTCATTTTACACTGGGTGGCTCTCTCATCTATCGACCGCCAGGCCCTTCAGGCCCTTTTCTTAAAGCCCTTCTGGAGACTTTGGTTCCCCGAGCAGTGAGGTTTTCACGTTTTCTTTTGCTTGGTGACCTTAACATCCACGTTGATTGCCCTGCTCTTCAGGAAAGTAAGATTTTACTTGACTCCTTTGACATGGCTTCATTAACCCAATGGGTGTCCTTCCCCACCCATTTGGGGGGGCACACTCTAGATGTTATGTGTTCCAACTTTCCTTTGAAGGTAGATGTTCCTCAAACTTTGACTTGGACTGATCATGGGCTGATTAGATTTACTTGGTCGGCCATGAAAGAAATGCCCAAGTCTGGTCGGAACATGCTCCCCCCGAAGATCAATGCAGGCAATTTTATTGCCTGGCTTGATCAAAATAGACCTAGCCTGGGTACTGAATTGGATTCGGCCCTTAAGGCGTTCGACGGGTGGCTGAAAGCGGGGATCTCCGCCTCATCGAAAGGGTCTAAATCAGCTAGAGATAGGTCGACCCCCTCGCAGACTTGGTATTCGCCTCAATTACGAATACTTAAGCTTGCCTGTAAGAAACTGGAGCGAGTGTGGCGGACAGCGTATTGCCCCCAAGCCAAGGTAGTTTTCCGTACAGCTCAGAGGGAGTATTATGCTAGCATTAAACGGGCTAAATCGGAATATTTCTCCAGAAGAATTGAGATGGCTAATAACAATAGTCGGGAAATCTTTTCCATTGTCAGGAACTTTCTCTCTCCCTGCGCCGAACAAATTGCGGTGAAGCCTTCTACCGAATGGTGTGAGAATCTCTCCTTGTTTTTCCTAACAAAAATTGCTATTATACAGCAAAGTCTTAGAGTGGTTACGGGCGAGAATAGGATTGGTGATATTATTAGACCTATAGTACCACCTATTCATATCATGGACAGATTTACCCCCCCCCCCCTCAGTGGATGACACCCTGTCTGTGATTAAGTCTCTGAGATCTGGTGCCCCTGATGATTTATGCCCAGCTCGGGTGTTGGCGGCAGTTGCTGAATCAGTGGCATCGGAGGCTGCGCAAATAATTGGCCTTTCTTTTAATACTTCTGAGGTGCCCTTGGAATGGAAACAGGCAAAGCTTCTTCCCCTTTTGAAGAAGACGGGGGCTGACCCTGATTTACCGGGCAACTACAGACCCATTTCCCTGCTTCCAGCCATGGCTAAAATTGGAGAGAAATTTGCCTTTCGTCAGCTGAATGCCTTTGTGGAATCCTCGGAGGCCCTCCATCCTGCCCAGTCGGGCTTTCGTGCAGCACATAGCATGGAGTCAGCTCTGGTGGAGATCACGGAGGCAATCAGGCAGTGTTTGGACAGTGGCGGCAGAGAAGCTCTAATTTTATTGGACCTCTCTGCCGCATTTGACACTGTCCCGCACTCACTTCTTCTGACTAGATTGGCTGAGATTGGGGTGCTGGGGTCTGCACGAGAATGGGTATAATCTTTTCTGTCCGACAGGTCTCAGCAAGTTTGGGTTCCCCCTTTTTCCTCTTCGGTTAAGCCACTTATTACAGGGGTCCCCCAGGGGTCTACTTTGAGCCCCCTACTTTTTAATGTGTACCTTACTCCTCTTATAGTGCTGGCGGAACAAATGGGGGCCAAAATTATCGCGTATGCAGATGATACGCAATTATTATTTACATGGCCTGATACAGCACTCAACACGGAGGTCATTCGGTCCTGTCTTTCTTCGGTTTTTAATTGGTTGGCTGCAGCTCAATTGAAATGCAACGAAGACAAAACTGAAATTCTACTGTATGGACATTTTCCACCTAATTTCAGAGAACTACTGTGGCCCTCCGATTTTCCCCTGCCAAGCTCGGTTACCATCCCGGCTAAGAACCTGGGAGTTTGGTTTGGAGAGGATCTGAGATTCGAGGCACACATACAAAAACTTACGGGGGTGTGCTTCGCATCCCTTAGGGCCATGCAAAAGTTCTTTCCTTATCTTCCTTCAGCTGCAAGAGAGTCGGTTGCAAGGGCTCTAATTCTTTCTCGGCTCGACTATGCCAACTCTCTGCTTAGTGGCACACCGGCCTTTCTTGTCGCCAGATTACAGATCATCCAAAATGCGACGGCAAGACTTTTGTGCAATGTGCCTAGCAGAGAGAGCGTACGCAGTCATCTGAAGGAATTACACTGGCTGCCGGTGCCTCAAAGGATTACTTTTAAAATCCTAACATTTGCATTCAAAGCAGTTAACGATCTTGGGCCTGCTTACCTGAAAAAAAGATTCAGCCGGTATATTCCTACTCGATCTTTACGTTCAGCGGATGGGAATTTTCTGAAGATACCCCGCTTTTGGCGCGCTCGCCTTGGCGGCCAGTCAATTGCCGTCCTGGCAGCTTCAGCCTGGAACACTCTGCCGCTGTTCTTGAGATCGATGCAGAACTTTGTCTCTTTTAAGAAAGCTTTGAAAACACACCTTTTTAGATCTGCGTTGTAGTTCTCTGACCTCTTTTTGTCTTTTTTGGCCACATGCTTGTTCTTCTCTTTTTTCTCGCGCCAGGATACTCTGGTAGTAATAGAGCGCGTTATAAAACTGCTTAAATTAAATTTTCTAGTACATGTTCTGACCCAGTGGCTGACAGGACCGTAGTTGCATTTACCTGGAATTTAGCACAGTAGGCGCGACATGCCTGTTCCCAAATCTACTCTTCCTGTTCTAAGATTTCCCAAGTTACTTAGCGCCAGTAATATTGTTAAACTATGACCATAATAACAGCAATCTCAGGCATACATCTTGAACACCTCTTTACTAACCTGAGGTTAACATTGTGATACAAAACGTAGCTATACTACCCATCTCCACACAGAGCAGCACATAGTACAGAGAACATTTTGTCACAATGTGACTTAGACCATTGTTTCTCATCGGATGCCTGGGATTGCTCGCTGTAGCACTCAGATATCCTACAATTATATGAGGCAAGGCAATACTAATGGCTGACAATGTACTACAAAAACCAGCAGCATAGCAAGTGTCTAATTATCCTTCTCCAGCCCCTCTGTAACGGAGGGCTGACTTGTAGGACTTGTAGATGTTATCTGGTGCCTCTTGTGCCAGGGTGCTTCCCTGCGGTGGCTTAAATTGTTACCATACTCTTAGATGAGTTCTACTGAGTTTAGATGGAGCAGTCCCCTAGAAAACTGAAAGGCCTAAACTCGGGCAGATGGTTGGACTCCAAATGTAACTCTTGCCTCCTGCTGAGACAGACCATGTCTATGGCAGCTGTATGTTAAGTCTGTGTTATGTCTTAAAATAAATTGGGCCTTAGAGTCTTAAAAATCTGCCAGATGTAGATCAGAATATCCGACTTACTAAAGAGTGAGCTAAGGCCCTTTGTGACTTCAACAAGTTAGACTCTTTTGTGGTGGGGGAGGGGAGGGTTGTGTCCTCTGACTGCGGACTCTCCCTGATTGACTTTTACATGGATCCTGTGGAAGAAGCGACCATCTGTCGAGGTGATTAAGTGAGCTATTGCACAGAGTCACATGGTGCTAAGATGAGCTGCCACCTGCGTTAGAACCATGATCCCCGCACTCTGGAGTCAGCCGCTCTGGCTGCTGCACCACAACCCTCCCTCAAATTGCATAAAGATAATCTCTAGGATTCTACATTCACATAATACTCCATCTCAAGTCTTAGCAAGTCTCTTCATTCCAACTTCACCTTTCCAAGAAGCTAAAAACATGAGTCTCAGCACCCGGTATCCAATCAGGCTTCAAGCTCCGGTATTGTCCCATGCAGTAAGGAAATCAATAATTGAGTTAGTTGCATGCTTACTAATAGTTACATTAGAACACAATGTCTTCTGAATAATATGAAGGCAATCCACCCAAGTTGTCCCTGGAACCTGAAGAATAAACGTTACTTTGGTAAAGGTTCTCTTAGTACCAGAAGCAAATCGCTACTCCTACGTAAACCTGGAAGTAAGCCTTCTACTGTCTATGATTAAGCCTTTTCAGTATTCTACTTGAAAATTCTACAATAAGCAGACACCTAACATAATACCCCATCTAAAAATCTAATTCTTACGTTTGATCATGTGTCCCATGTTACGGTTTAATCAGAGATAGCCTGAGAAAATCCTGTTTGGAATAGCTAACATGTCACTCTTACACCTCGAATGGACTACTTGCTTTGGTTGTTAATTTATAGTTAAATCACTTCGAATTAACTTCACCCTGAAGGACTTCCCCCTGCCTCCCTATTGAAGCCAGAAACACCTTCAGTGTTTTTGGCATAACCGTTCAAGGCTATCCAACTAAGTCTACCCTCCTACCTGGTGGATACTCATAACATCGCAGAAGGTTCACGAGGCACCATAAGTAAATCACATCTGTAACTAAAACCCTGAAACAAACCTGCTGGAAGATCTACAATATTCGTGCAACATTATAGCAATTCCCTTTGGCCCATCTATCCTCCATTCATCTCGGAAATTAATTCACAGGTTTTGTTCTCTGCAAGTACCTCTGTCTTTTATATTCCTACCTAATGCTACTAACCTGTTTGTTACTGTTTCTAATGTTACCTGCGCCTGTGTGACTGTTTCCATGATAGAGGGTTGCTTTCTTTGCCGGATATGTCACCATGATTCAACCGTTCCACATGGTCCCATTCTAATCGCAGCCTTCTTCAGAATGGGGCTTGTTTGAATATTTTTGCCAGAGCTGATATTGATTCCAAGGCCGGCCTCTATCTCTGTCCACAGTACACAAACACCATTGTTAAACATATATTACACCACCTGGAATACAAGACATCAATGCCCACCCTTGCCCCCACTGATTATGTCACTACTTGCTAATTTTGGCAGGGCTGTTATTGCATGGGGACCTGCCCGATGCAATGGATCTACCATCCCCAGGATCCAGTACCTCTTGGATAGTACTGGTCGTACTGGATAGTAAGAGCCGGCAGTGGATGGCCAATCATTTCCCAGAATTAGACCATGATATTGCTGCTCTCCTTTTGGAAAGGTTGTAGTGGGGCATTGGTGGTTTTATGAGCGACTGGTCAAGGTGTATAGGTCCACAGGAAGTGTCTAGCCCGGCTGGCATGTGAAGATCTATTTGTCCTAATAGCCTATATTTAGGACTCACCTAGGCAGCGCTAGCGCTATCTCTTCGAGACATGTTGTATTCAGAATATGGGCTGTAAAGTTTCATCTCTGCCTTGCACTTCTGGTTGGTCGGTTAGGCTGCCTTTTGGAAATTCCTTTACTGTGGTTGGTCAATAGTGTCCATCTATCATGCCTTCGGGTGCTTGGTTCCCTCCGACAGGGACATCACATTATTATTATTATTATTATTATTATTATTATTATTATTATTATATTTTGATTGGCCATCTCCGGCAGTCTGTTGCCTTCTCGCTTGCAGACGCACCCCCTCCCTCCCATTATTGCTGCTCTCATTCCTGGTTTACGCAGCACAATTTTTTGTCTACTTATTTGCTTTTGTGGCAATGAAGGCACGCTTCGTTTTAGATTTCAACATCTAAAGGCAAAGCGCGGTGTGCTACCATTGCTCCAAAAATCAATAAATAAAAAAACAGAGGCAGGCAGACGCCGCATTTCTTTTTCATTTATTTACTTTTATTGCAATGGTGGCATGCCGCACTTTACCTTTAAATATATTAGGTTAAGCGAGGCGTGTCTCAATTGCTACAATTGTGCATAAATAGAAAAACAATATGGGGGGCCAACCTACTTTTTTTTTCTATTTATTGACATGCCACCATTGGTACAAAAGTCAATTAATAAAATAACAAAGGCAGGCGGATGCCACATTTCCTTTCCATTTGCAAAGCCAATAGCTCTTCATTTAGCTAATGCGAGACCTGTTGCATTGCAAATGCTTGTTTAAAATTTCCATCAAAAGTTTCCTTCCTGAACCACTAGCGCTGTAAGTGAACACAAACCCATCATAAATCTTCCTTGCAGACAGTAATGATGGACTGTTCTGGACCATGTAGAACAAGCACCATTGTGCACTTGTCTGTTCTCCCTGTATAACAATGTTTTCACTTAGATGCCATATGACTAGGCCTGTGTGAAATTTTAATCAACAGGCATAGTTTTGGAAATGTAATTTAACAAGATCTATGCAAAATTGCAGAGACTGCTCCATAACGTCACATTGCATAATTTCAGAGAGAAATTTTAATGCAAGGTAAGTTTTGAACGCAAGCAGCATTTCAGGTAGATTATTTCTTTTTTACTTGAGTGGACAGTTCGGGTAATTATTGAGTGTGAAACTACGAACCCGAATGCAAGCTGCAGTTCCTTTAATGTGGATCATCAACAAAAATTGCAGGTCGTTTTTATTTTTTGTTATTTTTTTACCCGAGTAGATTGCTAGTGTACTTTTTGAGTGGAAAACATCAAATCCGCAGGGGTGTGGAATTCCTATAGCCCAACACTCAGGACATATTGTTTGGGGTCAAGGACCAGCAGTTTCCATGTAGTTTTTGTCCTTGAGACAAGAAGGCCCAACCCCCTGCAGCACAAACCCTTCGGCGGCCAGATTACACTACCACATTATGGATCAGTGAAGTGCTTTGTTTGGAGTTTAGGGAAAAGTTGTGAGCGTATGTTAATACTGTTCGAACTTGTTTTTTAGTTTCATTAATAAAAAGCCTTTATTAGGGTGAGTGATCTAAGGAAATGTAAGTACAGACTGCACTACTGACAGTGGTTCCAATATAAAAATGTGTTCACACATTTGCAAAGTTTAACAATATAAGGTTATGTATAATGCTTCCAGGATGCTCTCTGATTAGATGCAAATATATGTAAAAGCTTGAAAGCAAGATTGAGGATTATTTGCTTTCAAAAAATGCAACTAGGTAGAAAACATTTGCTAAACTACTAAATGTAACTACTATTTCTTTGAAGCATCGTTCAGCAAATTGTGTTGATACATGCTAGAATTTCCAGAAAATATTCATAATGAAAAATAAGTGTAACCAGTTGCAACAAAATTATAAGGAACATGAAAATAAAAGCCAATAGGTATGATTTTGGTGGTCATCTTTTTGGTTATGTCAGTGTGTGCCTTGTTTTGACGTAGGTTTTGTAAAACTTTACTGTTGTGGGAGCTGCCAGACCCTCATCATTATAACAAACATTGGCAAAAGCAAAAGTATTTTTGGTCTCAAAAACCAAACACACAGTAGTTCCTGTCCCTGAACTAAACTCCTTTGCATGCCAATATGCTCCTTGTGAAAGAGCAAAATGGTGTCACTCACAGTCTAGCTAGCCCATAGATAGCGAGAAAATTTCAATAAAAATAAAACACAAGACCTAAATAGGGGCCAATTGTTAAAGAAAGTCACAAAAGTGCACCCATGGTATATGTCCTTGCAGTAATGCAGATTTACGGCTTTCATGAATTCACAAGAATTTATGACCTACTTTTTAGACTGGCAACTAATCATGTGTGAATTTCCTCATGCGAAAATGTGTTGCGCGGTAACAAGTTAACTTTTTAACTGACCACTTTTTTCCCCCCAACCTATGTCTGTCCTTGTCAGGAGTACATTTCCAACTTTTCTCTGCATGGGAAAATATTTGGGACAAGCTAATAAAAACCCATAAAACATGCAAGTTAGTAGGTTTGTACAAAACACAAAGTGCATTTAAACCATGGGGAACTATTGCTTACTGCTACCTCCAGCTCCAGTATGTAGATCTGTGGAAAGGTGGCAAAACGGGGGAATTGCTAGTATTCAAACCCTACTATTGTATGAGTTCTGGCATAATCAGAGAAGCTATTATCACAGCTCGTATATAATGAGATTGCTGCCATAATGTGTTGCCACAGTACATGGCGCCAAAGGAACAAGTGGATTTTGTTACAGGACAAGTAGTTTGATTAAACATCCTGTCACATGGACAAGTAGATATTTTATTAAATTCCCCACCCCTGAATCCAAATGTGTGCAGTGGAGGTTTGAATGCAATCGACAGTAATTCATCTTGAAATTACATTTTCGAGTTGAATTTTTACCCACACGGACTGTTCGGGTGATTGTTTGAGTATGAAATGCATTTTGCGTAACTGTCATTTTGTGGTAATTTCGCACAGTTAACCTTCCATAAATTACGCAAGTTTTGCACACCTTTACTAATGACACAACAGCTTTCTCAAAATTATCATACAAAATAATAGATATTGAGCACGAACGTCAAATGATAAATATTGAGCAGTTGTTTAGGTTAATTTGCTCCAGAAATGAGGATAAAAACGTTTGTTTCCTAGTGTTGCTTTTGAAGTGGCTTTTCAGAAGGGTCTTCTATGAAAAGCACAAAATTAAAGTTCGGCGTTTTCATGACATACCCAGTAAAACCAGCCAAAATATTTAAAGGGAATTTAGTATTGACTTGGAGAACTAGAGTATGTGTGGTCTAAGTTTATTCTCCAGAAAACATTGATGGCCATTGCTGCTTTTTAATGTCTCACAGTAGCATATTTAACTTTTTCACAATTGCCATCATGCTAGTTTTTCTCTCCTAAAAGTGCATTTTGCCAAGTTAATGCAACATGATTTTGATCTAGAGAGGCAACAGTATAGTGGCAGTCTAAATCCTCCTCCTTTGCTAAGCCTTGACACTGACAAGTACACTGAGCCCCTGAATATTTCAGCACCCCTTATGGCGATCGGTTTAATGCTTTTTGCAGCACTGTCTTCGTTTCAAATGTTGCCAAACTGTCCTAACCCTTAGCCTTACCATATGCAGCGCTTTCCTATGTTCACATTTTCGTTTGTTTAGGACCAGGCAAGCCACAAGTAGGACCTTTGGGAAAGTAGGCAATGCATTTCTACTAAGAATGATGGATCATACTAGAGCTGATGGGGTAGTAGGTTCTTGTGTAACTGGTGGAACACACTGTTGTCCGATTGGCTCCTCCCATGTTCATGATTGGAATATTAACGTGAGTGAAAGTCTTGATTTATCAGATCTTAGAATGTTGCTGCACTTCTGCACATTAGCCAGTGGGCTAAGCTGAGGTGTTGTAAGAGCAAGAAGGCCAGCCACTATGCCTCATAGAGCCACTGACTGCCAGATTCCCAGAGAAACTGGTATCATGGATCTCGTTTTTATGAAGTATGGTGGACCAACTGATGGAGAGCATTGCACATACACAGTTATTTCTTAGGCAGTAAGCGGACTGCACAATCCTTCCTGATAGCATGAACTGGGCACCTGGCAAGAGCATGCTTGAAGACAGCAGGATTTCTTTCCATCAGATTTGGTCCGCTGCCATTGCTGCTTGCATTTGAACATTTTATTTAGAGATGGCTGGAATCACTCAACGCTATAGGAGTGTCCGGTTACGCTACAACTTTGCCTGATCTTATGGCAAGATGTTTCACTATTTACCATTTACTACGCCAACGTCAAGACACACATTTTTCCCCTTTTTTTGCGCAATGTTGTGTATCGTTGGCAAAGCCATGAAGTCGGTTAACACTATGGAAAGGCATTCCAGAGGTGTCTGGATCCAACTTGGCTGCTCAGTGGGCAAAAATCTTTTAACATAACACCAATAGCTGGAAGATATGGCAACAAAATCCCTACAAGAACATACTAATGCAGGAGTGCACTTTTTACTAATACCCATTGCATACCATAAAAAATGCTCAAAGTATAATAGCTTAACTCCACATGATATCATGATGACTTACAGTGGTCACAACGGACATACGACAAACCTTAAACTAAACCCCCTAGTCAAAAAGCCTAAGCCAAGCCAGATTTGAGAAGAGTTATGAAACATTTAAACTACACCTATTTAGAATAAAGACCTGTTAACCTCAGACTGTATGTCAAATACTACAAAACCTTATTTATAGAATTTTTGCTCACCAAGTGCCATTTTAGACAACCTGAGATGATCAAAGTTGAATTAGAGATCGTAAATTCGTGATCCTGATTTACCAAATTATGATATGTCGACTTTTCCTAGTTCCACTGCCAAATTTACTTAGGAGGAACTCTGTATTAGGCGATAGTAAAGTTAGAATAATTATATGTTTCAGGAGTGATCTTGAAAACTCCTGCAAACTATCTGCAAAATTATGACTTTGTCGGTTTTTCACATAAGTTTTCTGTGGTGTTTCTCTTCTGGAATAAAAACCGAAGCTCCTCCTGCAAAATATAAGAATGTCAGTTTCCAAGGTTGTAATGGAATAGAGCATCTATATATTTGATCATGAGATCATGAGGATGGGAGCTCCACAGACTTGCATATTTTGCCTTTGGAGGATTTTATTTTTAGAGAAAAAGCGCAAACTTTGCTTTAAATTAGTCCATAAACCTGAATAGAAGATGGGTTAGCACGCTTAGGACCTAATGGAAAAAGAACAATTGATGGACAGAATGCAGAATAATTTCATACATTCAACACAGTACAGAGATCTGGGCCTAAATCCATTTTCTTTGCTCACCATGCCATTCCAGTTTTAGCCCAGCCATATGCAAATCAGTCTTGATCCTGTGCCCAATGGGGACAGTTCATCCCGAACTGCCAGGCTAGGTCCCCCCTGGACTGGAAACAAGCCTCCTAGGGCCGGTTTCACCACTCATCAGCCAGGATAGCTTGACTCCAGTGGCATGGAGATGGATTATCTATATATTTGATCATGAGAATGGGAGCTCCTCAGACCAGCATATTTTGCATTTGGAGAATTTTATTTTTAGAGAAAAAGCGCAAACTTTGCTCTAAATTAGTCTATAAACCTGAATAGAGGATGGGTTGTCGCTCTTAGGACTGAATTAGGCTATTGGTTCAAACTTGAAATTCTACAAATATCGATTTCTGGATGTATCCCTCTATAATCTCAAGAGTTCCCCAGCCAACTGTACAGCTACTCGCCTTGATTTTTTGTTTGTTTACTTTTTGTTTTAAATCTTGCTAGAATTCATTTTAGCTGGGTGTCCTACCTCATGTTACCAGTACACAAAGTGATATGTTTTGAGTTAGCCTTAGCAGCCAGTGATTTTGGATCAGCACCTGCAACCATTGCGTGAAGGCTCTGTCATTCATCCACATTTTGAATTTGGACATAGGAACATTTGTCTCTCACCTGATATTACCGGAAATTAGCTGTGTTGGTCATACTAAGAAGTATTCCCATGGCAGTGCATTATGAAGTGTCCATGCCCTGCAGAGAAGGCTTGTTGTCAGGAGCAGATGCATCATGGGCGAGGGTTATTTTGGTTGTGCAGCGCTGACCCCAGTGCACAGGACACTCTTCTCTTCGTCTACTACTTGCTTAAGGGGAGGGCATTGTGCGACTGTCACCAAGTTAGGGTAGGGTGTTGCGTGGCAGTAGAACGTCCTATTGTCTACTAAAAGCAGTGGCTCAGAAGTGCTGCTTTTAGAGAGGCAGAAGGTGTAAGGGTCAGTGGTATGGACAAAGCTGCAGCAGCTACCTGCTTCAGCCACAGCTGCTTTTTCATGAGCACCCGGCTGCAGTGGTGAGGTGCACTGTTACGGCTTTTACTTGGAAAGCGTGAGAGGAGATGCCTAGGGTGACGAGCACAGTACTGGCTTCCCTCCGGCTCAGTCACTATGGCTTAAGTCTAGTGCTTATTCTGTGTAGGCTGCCTCCTGACATGTCACTTTCTTTATTTTTTTTACTTCTTTCTTGCTGCTGACCCTGTATGCTTAGTAAAAATGGCATAAAAAAGAGCCCCAAAAAGAAGCGGGTTGCACAGAGACAAAGCAGCTGTGGTGCATATTTGAGCATACCTATGTCTTCATGTGTTGGCATGTTGAAGCCAACCCTTTTGACTTTGGTAGGACATGTTTTGGTGTCTTTCTGTGGAAATCAACTCCTTAGTTTCTACTTTATTAGAAGTATTTTTCCAGCTGCCTGTTTTGTCCAAAACATTCTGGACATTATTATTGTTTTTCTAGATTATCAACTTTGCCGGTGTTTATGTGAAATGTGGATTTTGGTTAACTGGCAGTGTGCTGCCAAAAATAACCTTTCTTTACTTTTCCCCTTGCAGAAAGTGCAAAAGTCTGAAATAGTCAACCTAGCTTGAGTGGGTAAATATGGAAGGGTGAACATATTATTGTGTTGATTATCCGCATGCCTTGGCAGAGGATGATGATCTCTGACTGAGCAGTAAAATAACCGATAAAAGATTAAGAAAAGAAAAGAAAAGCTTTCAAGGGTCTTATGATACTGCTAACAGCCATCTTGCCTTTTGGAACTCAAGCCATGAAGAGCTTAGGTTAAAAGTTAAAATCGGCTGTTTCAACACTTTAAAAACATTTATTCGTTGACACATAATTACCATCTGATTTCTTAAAAGTCCTCTTATCATACACTTTATAGTAACACCAACAACCTTAATGCTCTCTCCCTTTATCCCCATACAAACCAGCCCTTAGGCATTTTCTGCACTTCAGGGAAACATATGAAACTGTCATTGTCTGGCTTCCATCTCTTCCCTTCCATACTGCACACCTCCATTCGACAGATACATTCCTAATGAAGTCTTCCTAACTTTGGATCTAGATGTGACATTAAATTATTTCAGATATTCACCTTCACGATCAAGACTTTTAGGGCTAGATTACAAGTCTGGCGGTCCTTGGACTGCCAGGCTCGTGGTTTTTCAGAGGTGGCGGATCCAATTCCAGCCACACCGACAGTCCGACTGCCTGATTACCACTCGGGCAGTCGGACCGCACTAGGACCACTGGCTCCGCCAGGGAACCACCGTTCCCTGGCTTGATAGTTCCTGTAGTCAGGGTAATATAGTAACCTCTCTGTTGTGGTGGGGGCTCTGTAGATCCCATCCGCTAAGTCATTAAAGTCCCTTTGAGCATGGATTTCCATTTCACTTCGTTTACAGTTGGTCTAGGCAACTTCAGTACAGCTCTTCAACACACACCAGACCAGGGAATCCCCTCTAGATCTTTCAGGCCTCAAAGTAACAAACCACTAAATAAGTGGTTTTCAGATTACTTCAAAATATCCGGCTGACCCTTATGAGTTTATCATCAACAGCTAGTGAAGGCCTATTACCCCAAAACATCTTTCAAGCCTAATCAGGCTTTCTCTGTAATTGTAGTCTACCGTCCAAAATACCTGATTAGATCGATTTTTAATCTTTTGTGAGGCCTTCCTACGTGCTCTCTGAAGCCTCAATATCACAAGAATTCTTTAGAACCATTCTGTTTATTGATCATGTCTAATGTGGTACACAGCTGTTTGCCTAAAACCAGTGGAAGAACAAATATGAACCAATAAACACAGCTGATCGCCTACAACCCTAAGGCCGGCAGCGTAGTCAAACAAAGTCCTACAGCGTAAAGGAAAGGTGCGAAGAGCCGGAGGCCTGATCCTGCCACCGGAGTAAAGCTCTGGATCAGGACAAGAGACTGGAAGGTTGCGACCTAATCTCAGCGAGCGGTGGCGGAGTCAAGTGAGCAGGTCCCCCTCCAGTGAGGGACATAGACCTGCGCTCTAAGCAACTTGAAAAGAACTGCCCGGGGATACGGATGGAAGCGGAGATCCTAGGCTGCAGGGGATGGAACACCGAGGAAGTGCGCATCTAACAAACTCATTAAGAAAACTGTTTATTTATCGAAGAGCGCGAGGTCCAGAAGTGGGCCGGCGCTGTGACTCACTCAGTCACATGATGTGAGGCGCGTCAGACGGCCTCGGATTTCATATTGGTGCCATTCCGCTGCATCATCAAAGCGGACTAACCTCTGGATTCATTTGTAGGGTGGGACACAACGTTAACAACTGGATCCCGCTTGAGTTAGCAGCCCCGCAAGCTGACGATAGATATTCGTAGTCTGGGAGGAGATGCAACACTGAGGGTCTCCCTTGCTGAACAGGGCTGTGTTTCGCCGTAGTACACTTGCACTCAGTGCTTTGTGTAACCACCCACAACACAACAACATAGAAGCCACACAAGATTTGAACGTATAAACTGCTCCACGGGTCGCCAAACCCTTAACAGCGCTGCAAAACTAACCTGGGATAAAGAGTTGGAGGTGAAACAGCAGACACAACACAGGAGAAGAATGAATACCGAGTAGAGCCACACCCAACCAGTGACACTTTAAGACATCAAATAAACCCTGAACTCAGTTGAATAAACAACTTATGGTCACAGCCCATAGCATCAACACAATGAAGCCCTGGAACACAATCTCATAACCAGCAGCAAGCTATAGCAGGGCGGGTCCAACACTCCTGCAGTCAACCCCTACAGACCAATGCTCTGAAACCGGGGCTTGGCAGATGGTGGAAAACCGACCGGCCACATAAGTCCTACCGCAGTGGGCGGCGGAGAGTACCCTTCCATATCGAGTCAGCGGTCCCGATTAAACAATGGTGAAAACCAAAGGGGGTCGTGGCTTGTAGCAACTGAAGATCGACAAATTTGCCTGGCACAAGTTCCGGGGGGGGGGGGTGAGTGAAAATCAACAGAAACCAACAGAACAAGACTTCCCTACACTCCAGGATGTCATGGCGGTGATTAACTGCATTCACATCTTCCTAAAAGGGCACATAGACTCGTCTCCACAGATATATCCCTGCTGAGGGCAGATCTCAGGAAAATGGACTCTAGAGTTAAGGAGGTGGAGGACAGCACCCAAGGCCTAGTTACTGAAATGTCAAACACTAGAGAAACAAGTTTCGGATCTGCAAAGCCGCACCAAATTACTATGATGGAAGATCCAGACTTAATAACGTCTGCATCCTAGGGGTACCGTAGAGGGCGGAGGGACCAACAGACCTGTTCGTCGAGCAACTAGTTATTAAACACTGGCAACCCAAGAACCTCTTCAACTACTTCTCTATTGAGCGAGCTCACCGCATATTGGAGGGAAGGCCCAAGCCAGGGGCACAACATCCCATCCTGGCAAGGGTGTTTAACTTTAGAGACCGGGATGTTATCCTTCAAACCACTCTAAGTGCTCCCCCCTCAAATACGAGAACAGCACAATATTGTTTTCCCCTGATTTCTCTGCCAAAGTACAGAACCAGAGACACTCCTTCCTGAAGGTCAAAAAATCTCTCAGGGCGCAGAATATTAAATATGCCATGCTGCTTCCAGCGAAATTGCGAGTGGAGGCAGAGGGTAAAACCTGGTTCTTTACGGAGCCAGAAGAGGCACTAGACTGGCTAGAGAGACGGTGGAGAGTAGGAACCAGAGGGAAATCGGACTGAGAGGAGCGACGAGCCGTGACGCAGCAGAAAACACAAGATCCTGCATAAGAAGACGTGGACCAGCACGTCTCATGAGGATCCTGAACTCACCCAAAAGGTTCTGTGATACAGCTGAAGTGATGATTCCCTATGTGAGGAAAGACTTAGACAAACACACCTTAGGAGCGGCACATGAGACTAAAGAGGGAAAAGGGACAATCAAGAAAAGAAAGACAGCCGAAACTCTAATAACCTTAAAGAACTTGTAGAAACTAAACCACATGAAGAAAGCGGGGGCAACACTCTGTAATGATTAGCGTTGGGAGGGCGACGGGCACTCTGCGAGTTGGGGAAACGTAGCCATTGGATTCCATTACGCAGGGAGGCAGGGTTGGGGGAGTTTGGGGACGGGGGAATAGAATAGGTAATTGTTTTATGTTAGCAAAGCAACGAAGCATGCCATATAAAGCACTGTTATGACCGGGCACACAAGTGCAAACCTGCAAGGCGCGAAGCTCGGAGAAGGAAGAGAGTCATATATATGCTCCATACGGTTCAAGAGCTTTGAGAGAGGGGACAAGTTAAGGTGCCTTGACTTCAAAACGATTAGTGATTGTCAAAACAAATCCAACATACACTAGGGACAAGAAGTCTCTGGTACATACCACACTATGCACCAACAAATGGTATACTCCCGCAGTCATGATGAGAAACGTAGTTAAGGACCTGATGTTCCCTACATGGAACATGAACGGACTGGGTGATAAACTAAAGAGAGAAATTGTCCTCCAGTATATAAAAAGACAAGCATCTGATATAGCTCTAGTGCAAGTAACGCATTTAATCTGCAATACATGTAAAGCATTAAACGGAGGGGGCTATAAACTCGTAACACACGCAGAGTTCACTTCTAGTTCCCGGGGAACCGGTTTTCTTCTCCGTAGGACCTGCCAATACTTAATTAGTAAAACATGGGCGGGTGATCAAGCCCGATTCGCTGCAGCCACCGAAACGTGGGAAGGGAAATCTTTAACCATACTATCAGTGTATGTCCCCCCAGGACTACAGAAAACCACACTGCAGGACCTCAGCAAGTTTATCCTAGCCCTTCCAATCGGTACTTTGGTGATGGGGGGGGGAGGGGGATTTTAATCTGGCACTAAATCGGATGCATGACTGGCGACCCCCATGCAGAGACCCAGGCACCTGGTCCAAATTGGCAGATTTACCCTCAGCCTGGTTGACATATGGAGACAACTTAACCCTACGACCAGTCAATTTACCTTCCATTCGGGGGCCCACAATACCCAATCCCACATAGACTATATTCTCACTCATGCGGCTAAAGCCCTCGGTTTGGCTAGAGGAATCTCTGACCACTCCCCAGTACTGACTAGAATGACCGTGAGTCTTCAAGCCAGGCTCACCACTCTCACAATCAATCCGTGAGCATTACAAATCCTACATATCAAAACAGACCTGTTACAAAACGTAGACTTATACTTTCAGGAAAACGTGGGCTTGGTTGCATCATCCCAGATCCTATGGAGTGCATTTGGTGCCGTTATAAAAGCACGTGCGCTGGCGCTAATGTTGGGGCACAGAAAAGAACTAACAAAGCGTTTTGAACAATTGGAGAAGGAGATCCCATTAGATGAGACTAACCTGGCCCAGACCACTTACGACGCAGCCCAGCAAGCGCTAGAAGCCAAGAGACTAGACTATGGGCTGCTACTTACAGAGACGGCCAGAGCCAGACAACATACTATATAACATCGGATATATGAACATAGGGAAAGAACAGGCAAACTGTTGCCATGGTTTGAGAGAAGGGAACAGGAGAGCAGATGGGTCCACCAGCTCAGGGGTTCTGTAGGGGAAGACCTACTCCATCCACAAGATATAACAGACATTCGCTACCCACTTCAAAGCAATCTACACTCCTATAACGGCAGCAACATTCTCAGACTTAAAACCTTCTAGCTACTATTCTGGCAGCAACCAAATTGACACCCCAACTCCACCAAATGTACCTAGAGAGTTATGAAAAAGGTCTTCTGCCAGCCGAAATCTGATTAGCTACGATAGTGGTAATACATAAGCTGGGCAAACCAGCAAATGATTGTGGGGCATACAGGCCCATTTCCCTTCTCACGGCAGAGGCCAAAATACTTGCGAAAGTATTTGCGAACAGGCTCTTCCGCTGATCACTAAATTGGTGCACCCGGATCAGTCTGGCTTCATGCCCTGGCCGAAACACTGCTTTAAACCTACATTGTTTGCACAGTGTCCTGGGAAGGAAAGACACACTAAAAGAGGATGTAGCCTTGCTGTCATTAGATGCCAGAATGGCCTTTGATACTATCGAGTGGCACTACCTCTTTGCTTTGTTGGAACAAATGAGTTTCGGACCCAAATTCATAAAGTGGAGCAAGCTCTTAAACACGGACCTAGTAGCAGAAGTCGTGGTAAACAGTCACACATCACAACACATTCGGGTGGGTAGAAGTACCAGGCAAGGGTGCCCACTCTTGCCATTGATCTTTGCACTGGTGTTAGAATCCCTGGCATTCTGGGTTAGGGGGAACTCTTTTCTAAGGGGACTAAAATGGACAGAATATGACGAAGACAGATAATCCCTCTATGCAGATGACATTTTACTATACATGGCATCCCCTGCATACTCAATCTCCCCCATACTTTAGATCTTTTGTATATTGGTAATCACTCTTGATATACATTAAATTGTTCCAAGTCTCAATTATCCCCACTGTGCGGCCCTAGACCCAAACTGCAGAAAGACTATGACATCCCTGTCGCAACAGACTGAGGGCCAGATGTAGGAGCCCTAATACCGGTCGGAAACGGACGATTTCGGCCGTTTCCGACCGGTATTAGGGTTTTTTAATGTAGGAGCATGCTTTACAGAATTGGTATTTTACCGAATCTGTATTTACAGATTCGGTAAAATTACCGAATCGGTAAATACAGACTCGGTAAAAATACAGATTCTGTAAAAGCACATGTAGGTAGCACATCTTTGAGTGCCGCAGGCCTTTCAGATTCGGTATTTTACCACCCAATCCAATTGGGTGGTAAAATACGGAATCCAGGTGTGCATGCACATGTGTGCATGCACACCTAGCCATGTGACAGACAGACATGCCCTTAGGGCATGTCTGTGTGCCACATGGCTCACATGCCCGTCTTTGGGGTGCTAGAGGGTGTGAAAGAGACACCCCCTGCACCCTTGCTAAAATCGGAATTTACCGATTCTGTAATTACAGAATCGGTATTTCCCATTGATTCCTATGGGCTTCAAAGCCCATAGGAATCAATGGGCAATACCGATTCGGTATTTACAGAATCGGTAAATACCGAATCTTAACGATTCGGTATTTACAGATTCTGAAATACCTACATCTCCCCCCTTCATATTTACCACTTCTTAAATACCGAATCGGTAAAATTCGGTATTTAAGAAGTGGTAAATAAGAATTACCTACATCGGGCCCTGATTCCGCTACCTAGGGATATTTACAACCATGGACCCTATAAAATTCTATGAAACCAACTTACACCGTCCGTTGACAAGTCTGAGAACCAATGTCAGACACTGGCTGGGCCTCCCGCTGACTTTGCTGGGTCGGGAATCTCTCTTCAAAATGTTGGCGCTACCCCGCTTCCTATACGCACTGCAAAACACCCCCTATAAGGTCCCAAATTACTACTTCTCAAACATTGCCAGTGCCATACGTACTCTATTGTGGGACGGGCGGGAGGGCACCGTGTATTGTGATGCAGAAGTTAACGGCGCGATGGTACGATGGCGGAATCGCACTGCCCGACCTCAAGCTTTATTACTGGGCATCACAACCAACAGTGATAAATCGCTGTGCATATCGTTGTCGAGACGAGAATCCGCACAGATTTGTGGCTGATGGGGCAGGGATACCAAAGAGCTCTATATACAAACCCCCAAAAACTCGGTCTAATGGGACGCACAGTCCGAACAATAGAAATCTGGCATACAGTCAACATAAATCTGGAATACAGTCAACCGAAAACTTGGCTGGGACAAAATAATTACACTAGCAACCCCACTCTTGGAACACAAGTGGCTGGGCCAATTGAGTACCTGCCCACGGTTCGGCAAATGGGACTTCATAGGCCTTTCATCCTTAGGGGATATGTGGAACAAAAAAGATTGGTCAAATTTGCGGACCTCCAGAAAGCATATCAACTTGCACAGTCCGATACTTTAAGGTACCTACAGATCAGCCATGCCCTCAAAGCGGTGATACCCAAGGAAGGCTCAGTACCCAAAACATCCCCCCTCGAAGACAGATTGATATTAGATCCCATGCCTAGGAAAGCCATCTCTCTAACATACAAAAGGGTGATTAACAATCAACCGGATCAACTGACAAGACTCAGGCAGCAATGGGAGACAGATGTGATTGAATTAGAGTATGACATATGACGACTGGCGGGATGCTCCGGCTTCCCCCAGGTAAATTGCAATCCCCATGAGACTGTTCCAGCTTAAGACCCTACACCGAATCTACCAATCCACAAGTGTTCTGGTAAAGATGGAAAGGAGGGCTGATACTCCATGCCTCAGACGATGCGCTCTGGAGGGTGCCTTCTTCCCCACAATAAGGGAATGCCCAATCATCCAAACATACTGGGACGTGGTCACAACATGAATGGAGGACTCGGGAGGGAAAAAGTTGAATTCCACCCCGAAACTCTGTCCATTAAATATATGAGAGGCCACGGACTTAACCCGAATTGAACAATCCTGGGCTTCATTGGGATGGCCCTGGCGAAGCGTAATATTACACAAAAATGGGGAATTGGGGAACCACCACTATTAAACGGGTGGGTAGGCGACATGGATATGGCCATGATAGCAGAAATGGATGTTTTCAAAAAGAGAGGGTGCCCCAAAAAATGGGATTGAAAGTGGGCAGCATGGAAGACGCACAGAGGCGATCGAACTTTGCAGAAGGGTGGAGGTGCTGCAAGACTTGCCAAATGAAGAGGGTTAGAGATAGGATAGAAGGAAGGTTCAGAATTCCCGCTCTGCAAACAAAATGTAACTAGATTGTGCTTAGACGCTGTCAAATGACTAACTGTACTACTGTGCTTTTGTTTTGTTTAAATAAAGAATTTAAAAAAAACTGTGAAGAAATAAAACCACCCATAACCACCAGCCACCCCGCTCCTCCGTACTGAGTATTTCTAGGCTATATGTCATGGGATTCAAAAACCATTTAAAGTAAAGGGATAACCATACAAGCATCAACAGTATGTAGGTAGTATCAGGAGACTCTTGAGGAACCAAGTGTGAACTTACATTACATTACCAGGCGGAGTAGCCGCAGGTGAGAGGGACATGTCAGTTCTCTAAATTGGGAGGATAAAATTTGGATGAATGGGGCCAGCTGTCGGCATAGGAAGTAGATTCGGGGTGCAACGCTAAGTTTCTTTCTCGACAGAATTACACAATTTGTGTAATAAAAAGGTGTGTTCAGGTATTCCATCTGTTCCTCATAGGGACAAGATCACGTGGTGAGCAGCTCCCATGGCCTGCGCCATTTGTCTGCTCCTGTTGGAACGTAGGGGGTAGGCCAGAGGGTTCGGGACTCCTAAGATAATTTGTCGGAAACCTAGGGATGAAGGTGTGAAAAGCAGTGTCGATGTCCAAAAGTATTTGGCCCCAGTATCTGGTAACTTTCGGACAGTGCATAGAAGATACAGTAGAGTCCCCAGTGTTTCCACACCCTCGCCAGCATTCCCTGAAGCACCTAGAATTCCATTTGTGGAATTGTGCCAGCGTTCGGTACTAATAGGAGACAATCTTATAAGCATTTTCAGTACTGGCCATATTATGCTCTATGTGATGAGCTCTATAAAAAATGTCTTCCAATTCTTTAGTGGTAATGGTGCACCCAATTTCTGCCTCCTGGGGAATTTGTCCCTTTGTTTTTATTGGGGGGGGTGGGGGGGGGGGGGGGTAATCTTCCCTGCCTAGCAAGATGTGCAGCTCAGATATAAGATGTTGTCATCCGTCTTAAGCAGTAGCCAATTCACAAATGGGGTAATGGGACAGCCCCGCTCCTGCCCTATATCCCTGGGAGGTCACTCAGTGCTGGAGCTGCACATATTGAAAATGCTCAGCCACCGTCATAATAGTCAGCTTTTGGTTGGTCAAAGGGAATGAGGCCACTCTGGTCAAAGATAACCTATTCACTTGAAGCCCCATTCCTCCCACTGTCGAAACATCCCCGGTTCCAACTCCGGAGGCAAATCAGGTTGGCTAAGGTCTGTGTCATCGGAAAAGGGAATGTGGTAGGGCCAGATCTAACATCCACCATATCCCACACTTTAAGCATTGAGTTTGTTATAGGTGAGGAGTATCAAGCCCCAGGTCCTATTCTTGCGCAGTACCCAGACCTCTTTCCAATGCTGGAGCCTGTGACAGCTTGGTCCATAAAGGAACAGTACTTTTCAGAAAGTGTGCGGTTTCACTCCACCAAAAAAACCTGAGTTGCACCATTTGATAATAGCGGAGTATCATAGGGACCGCTAGACCTCCATCCCTTTTCTGGCGATAAAGTATCCCTTGACGAAGGTGAGATCTTTTACCAGGGTCAGACTGATTTGCATATAGCCATGTCTGAACTGGGGTGGCAGAGTGGGCTAAAGAACGGTGATGGATTAAACCCAGATCTTTTGACTGGGTGTGAGTGTTTGATTGGTGCAGATGCTCTGTCCATCACCACCCCCTTTTGTACCGCTTTTGGCCGCCATAAGTGTGGCAGGGTATGCTCAGACGCGAGTCCCTTGCTCACTTTGCCACTGGATTCAAGCAAGCCGGGCTGAAAAAGGCTGTAAAGCTAGAAACCGGTCCTCGGAAGCTTGTTTCCGGTCCAGGGAAGGCATGGCTTGGCAGTTCGGGCTGGACTGTTCCCATGAGGCACTGGGTCAGACTGATTTGCATATAGCCATGTCTGAACTGGGGTGGCAGAGTGGGCTAAAGAACGGTGATGGATTAAACCCAGATCTTTTGACTGGGTGTGAGTGTTTAATTGGTGCAGATGCTCTGTCCATCACCACCCCCTTTTGTACCGATATCTTTTACCATCCCATAAGTGTGTTGATCTCTAGTTGCAAGGAGAGCTAAGCCTTAGGATCAACGAGAGCTACTGAAACACGTATACATTTATGGGACTATGACGGACAGAGTGGCCAAACAACCCAACACATTTTATTCTTTTGCAAATTTTATATAAAATATGCTAAATGGCTTTTAATACTGTTTAAAAAAAACCCTGCCTATCCATTTAGCAGATGCATACAGGAGCATATTCAAATTGGAAGACGATGAGCTAACTTTTCATGTTGGCACCTTCCTGAGAACCGCTGATGGGCCTGCAAAACGATTAGCAATTCTTGAAGAGCATTTTGAAATGTATGGATTCTTAAAAAAATTATTCATATTTATGTTAAATGAGTATTTTGGCCATTGCTATTGAAATTGTTTTATTGTGACGTAAATTCAAGACTTGAATTGTGATTATATATATATATATATATATATATATATATATATATATATATATATATATATATATATATATATATATAATATCTTTTTTTTATTTGTTACATTCGATGTGCTTTTATGTTAATGGATATTGTCCTATCCGAATAAAGTATTTTGACTTGGCTTGACATGAGAGTATAGTCCATTTTATTTCTGCTATCGGGCCAGTTCAAGAAAGACTGAGACATCTCCAAGCATCCAGCGCCCCACGCGTCTCGGCGGTCAGAGGAGAATAGTTACAGGCCAGAGCCTTGGAGAGGGACCTGGTAAGTTTGACACCTAGGTAATGAATGGAATCCTTCACCCATTAAAACAGAATTTGAACTTACAGGGCAAACTCATAAATAGTGACGGAGCGGTTCAGAATCTGCAATATCTGTAAGTTTACTTTAAAGCCAGAGACCTCACTGGGTATTCTGAGTTCTGAGACCAGCACAGGGAGTAAGGACATAGGGTTGGTTATGGACAAGATGACATCATCAGCGTACAGGCTGATGAGAAGTTGGCCTCCCTCAGAAGTGACACCTACAATGTCCGGATTATCCCCTTACAGCTGCGCCATGGAATCCATATATAGGATGGAGGGGACCCCAGTCGTGTGCCCCGTGATATTGGAAAGGTAGAGGAAAAAAGTCCATTGACCCTTACTGATGCTCTGGGTGTGCTATAAATGCAGCTGATCCATCGTCCACAATTGACCAACGTAAAGTCATGAAGAGATGGGTCCAATGGACACATTCAAATGCCTTTTTCAGCATTTATGGAGAGGAGCAGTGCTTCTCTCAGAGACTTATGGATCTTATCCAGAATGTGGATAAGACGCTTTGTATTTTCACCACATTGATGCGCCGGAAAGAATCCAGCCTGGTCCAGCTTTATCAAACCTGGCAAAAATGGGTTTAGACGGTGCGCTAAAATACCAGTGAACAGTTTGACATCCATATTTTATAAGGAGATGGGTCTAGAGGACCCGCATAAGGTCGGGTCTTTGCCCATTTTTGGGATGATAGAGATACCAGTTTCCAGCATTGAATCAGTGATGGAGCCGGAGTCTGCAAAGGAGTTATACAGCCGTGTGATATGGGGGCAAGCTCCTGGCAAAAGACTTTGTAAAGTAGGGCACTACAACAGTCCAGTCCTGGGGATTTCAGCAGCTTCAGACGAGCGATCGTCGAAATTACTTAGTCTATTCGTAAGGGTTGATCCAAAGCTTTAATCTCTACAACCGGCAGGGTATTGAGATTGGCTTCAGGGAGCGGATCTCCCCCAGGGCTGGCCACTGAGTACAAGCTGCCATAAAAGGCCAGAAAAGCAGAGGAGATTTCTGCATCGGAGCGGGCTGTTAAGTGGGGGCCAGAGCAAATCTCCTTGACTGTTCCGGCATGGATATTACTACGGAGGTGGGGAGCAGGCATCCTCCCGCAGCGATTGCTGCAGGTGTAAAGTTTATGCTGGAGACGCACTAGGGTTTTTTTTGCCTGATCAAGATTAAGAGGCTCTTGCAGAAATGCCATTTGTGCATAGAATAGACCAACCTTTTGGTATCGGAATCTTACCTCCTCTGCCCCCATAAATTTATCCTGCTCAAACCGCAGATGCCTACTATCATTGGTTAAAAGAAACTGCCTCTCACCTTGTACCTATAGAGTAAGTCCCACTCAAAAACCTTCTGCAGCCTGGTTCAAACCTGAGCTAGTGGTGGGCAAACATAACTGCAAAAAAGTGGAACTTGCCTCCTGATCTGCTCATGGTGCTTCCGAGAAACATAAATGCCACCTTGTTGGAAAAGCTTATTTAAAAAAAGTAGTCAAGGAAGTTTGTCTCTCCCACATATCTGCCACTATTAATTCAGACACCATCTCACCCAGTGCAATTTATACAATTGTTACAGACCTTATGGACCCTACCACGCGATACACACCCTTATCTTGCTACCAAGACTTTTGTAATGCCTTATCCAGTTTTTTCAAAGCCAAAGTTATTTTATTCAGTACTATTTTGGGGCCCACACCTACCTTTGCTGCCCCTTTATTACTGATTCATGAACCTTTAGATCTCCTTTTGCATTTTCCCTTCTTTCTGTTGATGAAACTATCTCTTTATTTTAGCAAACCTGGTTCCCTTTTGGACCCCTACCCAGAGTTCATGATGAAATAAACTGGCCATGTGTGTGCTTCGATTCTCAAATCTCTCTGCAATCTCGATTCATGACAAATGTGTGCCTGCCTGATGGCAAAAAAAAAAACAGATTATTTAGCTGCTGAAGAATTATTCAGCAAATCTGGCCACCCCCGTAACTACCTACTAAAAACTTTGAGAATCAACCTGTAACTTCCTCTGTTCATTGACCACACCCCCATAAATTCAACCCAAGCCACTTTCCTCTGCTCTACAGTGTTGGTGGTGTTAATCAAGATGAAGAGGGTTTGAGGGGGGGGGGCTTTGTCATGCTGTACCTTCAGTGCAGCTTTTAATACGATCTCTCATCCCCACTGTTATTCACAGGCAAAACCTGTTAGGGCTTTGTGGACCTGGGCTCCTCCACTAGATCACATTGAGTCCAACAGGCAGATCCAAGGTTTCTCTTCCTCCTTTCTGCTTTTCATCTAAATATATAATTTACAGACTTCCTCAGAGATCCTCCATCAGTCTATCTCTCTTTAATCTTTACATCTCCACATCCAAGACCATTACTTTTAGCTGATGTTTCATTCCAATGATATACATATAATCATATCCTTTTAAGGGCCATCTTGGTCCTCCCAAGACCAATTTTAGGGCTTGTCTTGCGGCAGTGACCTCTTTGATGCAGAGTAACTGCCTCAACATCAATAGAGACAAAATGCAAGTTTTTTTCAGTGGCCCTGCAGTCACCTGGACCCCCTGATCATGGTGACGCCCCTGTGCCTACACATTTAGTTTAAAACATTGCAATGCTCATTGATAGCAGCCTTTACTTTGAGAAACAAATCAAGAGTTGCATCATCTTTTTTGTAGTGCCTTAAACTAATTCAGAAAAATTCCAGCTCCCTCTTAAAGAATGCTGTAAATTGTAAGCTCAAGCCCTTATTCTGTCTGGAATTATCTCTCTACTTGGGTCTCCTTAAACAGCACTTGCAGCAACTCAAACGTATTCAGAACTCCACTGCCAGACTTCTGCTGAGATGCCGGGCCAACTCCCCAATCTCTAGCGAAGTGCTTGCTTCACTGGCTTCCAGTAGCCTAACAAGTTATTTTCAAAGCGTTGCACATCTGTCACAGTCTTTTTTCTTCTCTGGACATTTTGATCTTCAACAGAATTATTAATATATTTTTGTAATTATTCAAAAACCTTTATTGAAAAAGTTCACATATACAAATTGCACTTCAATATCAAATCAGAACATTATGCTCAGCGGGTCATTGACAGAGTATCATGGACCGAAAGATGATACAATCGTACACAACCTTAGTTCTGTGCAGTATGGAAAGGGCACTACAAAAATCAAAATGCTAAAGGAGACAGCGGCCCCAATATGAAGATAGTGGCTGGTACTGCCTCAGGGGGACGTGGGGACATAAAGGGGAGCAGTCACTGATCAGAACCGGCGGCCGCCGCAGACGTAGTGCCGGCAGGTAGCGCAGGGGAGGCAGCATCGCTCGGGTGGGGTCGGGAGAGGAGGTATGTCACCAGGGGGCCACATATGTCTTTTGGACGGGATAGCACAGTCAGTAACTCCCACAATACTGGTAACCGGGTCAGACACCTCGAGTCGTCGTCGAGCCATTGGGAAATCTGAGGCGCCGGTCTACGGCCCCAACACATAGCCACCCTGCGCCTAGCCAGAACGAGCAGCATAGCAATTAGGCATTGAGAAGAGTCTGGGCAAAATTTGACAAAGCCAAGCAGGCACAACGGTGGGTCGGGCTGTACCATGACAGAAACAATTTCAGAAATGACGGCACAGACCGCCTGGCAGAACTCCGACATCTTTGGGCACAACCATGCCAGATGAGTAAAATCCGCGTTAGTGCAGCGCATGCCACTATCGTTAGGTGTGAGTCCCAGTTTATGGAGCTGAGCAGGGGTGCGGTATAGCCTATGTAAGTATTTAAAATTTATTAGACGAAGACAATAATTAGGTGATAATTTCTTCTTCTGGTTGCAGCAATAGAGCCAGTCTGCCTGAGCAATATCCATGCCCAAGTCCTCGCCCCAAGCCAAGCGTGCTCGGTCAGTGGAGATAGAGGTGGGTGATAGCTAAGAGCGTATAACTTAGTTACCAATTTACAAGGAGAGGAGGATGTAAATATAAAATAGAGGGCAGGCATTGAGGGAGGGGGCTGGGGAAACGTTGAATGTAACTCCTTGCAGATGGCGCGCAGCTGATAAAAAAGCAAAGTGTCCATTGAACCAGAGGAATCCGGAAGAGAGTAGAACGTGTCGCCGGGATAAAGATCCACCTATGTCGTCAGCCACATTCGGGTAGCCTGTTTAGACATGCCGTTTGGCTGGAGAGGAGGGAAAGCGCGATGGCGTATAATCGGCATGGCATTAGCCGATAAAATCTGAGCATTGGAGAGACGGTGCAGTCCGGACCAGGCCCAGCTCAATGTCTTGACCGTGTTTACCTCAGAAGGTTCTTCAACAGAAACTTCATTTATATGTGCTTAACTTGCCATGCTTCCGAGGATTCAGTAGTTGGGTACTGGGGGGTCTGTCCTCCTATTTGCTCACCAAACACAGGAACTCCTTTCCAGCCTCCATTTGCAAGAAGCACAACCAAGACCTTCTCATAAAAGTGCTAATAATCTAGTATGATTGCTTCTCCCAAGTCTTAATTCCGTTTATTGATTTTCTTTTTTTCTTCACCTCACATCAAGGTTAGCAGAGCACTGCACGAATTCTCTTCATTCATTCACTATTGATGACTTCTATGCTTTCAATGCTTATATTCAGTGAACTACTATTTTAATATCTGCGAAGTGCAAGCCTTTTCATTCGTTGCAGCTGGAGGGTTTCTTTGTTGCTTGTTTTAAAGGTTGTTTTATTGAACTGGGTGAGTGTCATAATCACCAATTGATATATTGAACATAGGCGAGAGCAGGTCTGATGAATGACATGGTATATAACACACCAGTAGCCATCATATCAAACACATTTTAGGAATTTTTGAGTTAGTGCATTTTCAGTACATTAGCAAAAGAAAGACATTTGAGTATTTAAACGGCTACATTCCATTTTGTTTTTTCTCCAGGCAAGTGTTTCTTTTATGTAGGAACTCCTCCCTCTGTCCAATAACTGATTAAGGACATGTACCCTTCCCTTTTAATGCTGAGCACGGATTTGCTCCTTACCTTGACATATATAAACTAAGTATGGGTGAAATTTGCGAATTCGCGGTACGCGAATTCACGCAAAAGCAAATTCGCGGTTCGCAAAATCCGCCAATTCGTGCAAACTTGCGGATTTTTTTATTTTTGCGTGTTCGCGGGTTTTTTTTTCAGCACGGCTACCGAGAACTGATCCATGCGGTCGTTTTTGGGCGCGGCCATCTTGTTCGCGGGAGGAAAACAACTCGGCAAACGCAGAATCAAGGTAAGTCAACGCAGCGCGCGCAAGATTGTATTTTTGAAGCGAGAGGAAATTGAGGAGCAAGGAGAATTGTTTGAAGCAAAAGGGGATAAAAGAAGGAATAAATACAGGAACTGTGAAGGAATCGATAAACAATGACGTGATGAGAAAAGGTATTTGTTGGAAAAAGGAGTGGTTAATCGAAGTAAACAATATTAGGCAACTGAGAAATGAATGGAGGAAGTAAAGATATTATTGAAAGTAAAGGGATAAGAAGGAAAAGATTAACATCAAATAAAGAAAAAAGGAATGGTAGATTCCAAACCATTGAAACAATGAATAAAAGGTTAATTATAACAGGCAAAGGTGAGCCGAATGGAGTGACCAGATGAACAAAAGAGGATAATGGAGAAATTAAAAAGATGAAATACAATAGGGAAAATCTGGACCTAGATCAGTAAAATAATTTTCACAGAAGATGGGATGCAAAGAAGGCGGGATGAATGAATGCAAAAATTAATGATGAAATGAATGATTAATAGAGTATGGCAACAAATGGTAAGAAGAAGGACCTAAGGAAGAAATAGCGGAAGGAAGAACATAAAAATATGTTAAAAAGGAAAACAGCATAGCGAGCAGTTCATGAAATGGGGAAGTAGGAAATGATAGCACCCAAGAAAGGAGGTGGTAAGGGGGAAATGGAGCAAAGGAAATACGAGGTTAAGGAAGGCGTGTTAAGTCAGCATACTGTTCAACCAAATAATCTAGATTTGAATTCCAACCTCATCATTTGCTCAAAGTACATGTAGCAGTCCTATTTCCCATACCAAAAGATGACCTACACAAGTAGAAAATGCTGCCACAGTCTTTAAATATGCGTATACATTTTTCGTCCTTTTTATTTAAACCTTCTCTGTGGAAATTAAATGTAGAGGACCATGCCTTCGTTCTTTTCTGCCAATTTCAGACATATGCACAGACCCACATCTACAGGTGTCTAAACTTAAGTCTTTGATATCAGTACAGCATATATGCCTCTTTAATCTAAAATTTGATCTTTCATTACATGATCTAATCGGCAGAGACTGGTACCATGCACATCAGAGTATTCCGAGAGCATCCGGTCTATGTCCATTCTATAAAGATTGATTTCCTTCTCGTGTTCTGTCATTTGATATATATTATGTTGCATTTTGCGTTCTGCATCACATCCTGTATGCTTGATCAAGATAACAAATAGTAAGTTAGTTAACCTAGGGACAATTTGTTCCACTCTGTCAGTCATCTGTTGTAATGTTTGATGGTAGCTTGGGTATAGTGTGTTAAGCCCTTTCTCTCCTGTAGTACTATCCCAATGGTGGGATAGTACTACTGAAAAGTCAGCTATTTCTAATTGTAATGGGGAAAAAGCTCAGACAAAAGCTAGAGCATTTTATTTTTTTATATAAATGGAGCTGGTGTTGATTTTCTTACTAGGATTGTATCTCTAAGACCTCTTGATGTTATACAAGAAAGAAGATATTTCCCCTTACTATAAGGACAAGAGGAAATGCAAGAGAAGGGTGGCTGTGTTGGGGAGTGCGCTGACTCCAATGACTAGGTCATGGCTTAGGAGCATATGTTATTATACTGATGCAGTCAACTAATATGTACAGTTATTGCGCTGCCCTGCACACCCTGAGGATCTACATGATAAGCACTGCATGGATTCTTGTCAAAGGAAAATGGGGGCAAAATGAATGGCTGTCTTTAGTGCCTATGGGGTCATGGGCTAGTTGCTCTTGCTTACCTAGAGGGAGGGCTGATATCTTATCGTTCTGCTTAAAAATGTCAGTACCCTGACAATCTGACCTCTTGTCTGAGAAATTTACTGAGTCAGTTCAACCATTCTAGAGGCAATCAACAAGCGCTTCTTAGTAGGGAGGGTACATTAGGTTCTACTTGATTTTGGTTTCCAGACAGCTCAGCGCACGCTGGGAGCAGAGTGGTATAGTGTATCCTTACTTTCTTGTTGGTTAACATAAAATATGATTAGAAGTTCCCACAGTAATTCTTTGTTAGTGAGATCAGAAGAGCTTCTCAACAGGATGATAGGGTTTGTTTGGCAAATTAACGTGATGGGCCACACTATGTAAACTTTCAGCCTGCACTTCCCATTTGTCGTCGGGGAGGAATAGAGAGAGGTACTACATAGGTGATCCTACGGGGAACCGCCCTACACGTAGTAAGTCTTGATCTCTGTCTTCTTATGCTGCAACCGTCTAAACCATAATCCTGACAGCTCAGATTATGGTTTAAACTTTTTTGTTTTTCTCCCACCAGCGAGTGTGATCACGGGGTACCCCCTAACCCTCGCCTCCCATGGGGCTAGTCGCTCCTTCCTAAAGGGGTAAGATGATTGATTGCTCTTTTGACTTTGTTCCCAGTACACTTTACTGGGAACATATATGATTTATATTGAAGATTACAACTCCAATGGGAGTTTATAATCTCATAAACTATACCAAGTACGTCTGAACATTAACTGCACATATATTGCTTTGACTGCACTTTTTGTTCTTTCAATATTCTCACAGGTCAATGGACCCCCTGAGTGGATAAAGACTATAGGTCATATCCACAGAGTGGCACTACCTATACAGCATGGTAAGATTGGAGCCCCCAACTCGGTCCTGATGAAAGCCATGTACCCGTTGGACAGTATGGCTGAAACATGTTGACCTACTTTTTTTTTAAAAACTCACATAGCGGTGATTGGATGATTGCTTTCTTATTCACCGCACTTCTGTTTTTAGATCCCACATGGTTCCCTCACTAAATAAAGTTTCATTGGGGAACTCTTGATGGCTTTTTAACTCACTATTTCCTTAGGGCCCCCACTCACTTTAGAAAGTGCATCCCTGTCGTCAGGTGCATGCCCGTCCTCCACCAAACGGGGTTTCTGGAGGGCGAGGACTGGCAATTGATGAAGCATGACACCTGGTGGTGTGTGATGCCAGTCCTTCACTTTTTGTGAGATGCCCTCAGAACTGCTCGGCAATCCACATTCACTTGGTTATTGTCTAGAATTGGTCTTTATGTGTGACGTATGGCAAAGCTAGAGCACAGGTTTTTAGACCGGAGCCATGAGTATTCGGACAAGAGAAAGTTCTCGGTGATGAGGGTTTCTTGCCAAAAAATGGTATCTGCATCTTCTGGTTCTGACTGATTACGCAACCATCGTCAAATGACCTTACAGTTTCTTAGTTTATTTATGAGCCTAGCTTCAATCTTCTTAGTTGGGGAGTGCTCCTTCGATTGTTCCTACAATTGGTTGATGAGGTCTCCAAAAGTTGAATGGGGGTGAAAGACAGTCAAAGCCCCTAACTTGGAGGCTATCTATAGTGTTGGTTAGAGCTTCTATAGATGAGATATGGAATAGTGGAGGTAAATATAGTTTCTGATGTTGGCCGCCTTCAGCAGCGTACTTAGTAGCAGGCACATTGATGCCATTACAAACATATCTTTACAAATCACACAGTGCTTGAACCATAAGACATGCTGCTGGGCTAAGTGTGGGGGATTTGGTTATTGGCTTTTAAGACCACCAGGATGATGAAGCTTAAAGAGTTTTCTTTGTTTCAGCACAGGTGAATGAGAGCAATAGTTTTAAAATGATTTGTTACCCTCTCAGTGGGTTTAGGTCAGTAGTGGATGAGACATTACTTTTGAAGCAAGGGCTGGCAGGAGACTTCTGCACCATCATCAAATGAAACACTTTGGGCTGTCAGCAGGCTCATGCGATATCTTCAAATGAAACACTTTGGATGGTCACTGGAATGGGAATCTACATCATGCTCTGTGGCGGGGAGGACCGTGTTGCAGTGGTGTTCTGTCGGTAAGATTGGATACTGTGCTATCATTCCTAACATTAGTGGTAATAAGACTTGTACAGAGGGAGAATTGTGAGTACAAGGTCCTCTTGCATGGGGAACAGGAGATAGTAAGTTGGTAGTAAAAGCATAAGTTTTCTGTCAATAGAGGCTGTGTCAGTATTTAGTCACTCATTTTGTTCAGATATTTTTTATACATACTTCTAGGGGCCATCAATATGTTTGGGATATCGGTGAACCGCTTTAAGTTGTAGCGCAAAACATTAAAGAATCCAAGTTTTTGTGCGTATTTCTAGACACCAGATAAGACATGACTTTCCCACCTAGTGATTTTGTTCTGTAACTGATCAAAGGTATACAGTACCATGTTTCATTTCATCTGAACGCTAGATCGGTTACTCCTTTGCATGTCAGTAGAGAGTCAAATAGGAGATGGGTTTGTAACTGAATCCTAGTGGTATAAAATAAATGAACTACAGTCATAGGGGATGCCCTTTCAATATGTAACAAGTTCTACCTACTTATAAAGATTTAATTCATTCCCCCTCACCCAAAAGGCTTTTTCGTGCCTATTTCTCTGTTGATATGTTGTCCCCCAAATCCAATTTCATGGATGCAGCTGAAATCAAGGGATCATTGCATATCAATGTAAATCTCTCAGAGCTTAAGCCCTGAAAGGTGGGTCTTGTATACAATTAACAGACTTATTGCTGTCTTCTGTTTGAATAAACTGGAGGTGTCCAGACCGGCCACCTCTGCCAGCAGGCCATCAATCACTGGTACATGGTTTTGGGTTATAATATTTCAGCGATCAGTCTACTTAGTGAGAGCAAAACTCTGAGATTAACAAGTTTTATAACGCCGGAATTGAATGACCGCTTAAGCCCAGTGACTTGATTGCACCCAATGACTGCCATATGTGTCTAGGTATCCATCCTCCTTTGGTAAGTTACATGACTCTGTGGGGCGTCTTCTGTTTAAATTGAGGACATTGAAATGATGGTCCACAAGTGCAAAGCTGGTAATCCTTGCTTCCTCTTATGTTACCCAAACCAGGTGAGTGGTCTTGTGTCCTTGACAAAAAATAGTACTTTTCTATTTTTTATAGAGAAGACTTCTTTCCCAAAAGGAAGGGCATATTCTCAATCAATCCTTCAGCCGATAGCTGGTAAGTGGTACGCAACTATATATCCATACACAAAAGTCTTTCAGGGCAGTTATCTGATAACATGATCATTGCATACTTGAGCAGCTATGCAAACCACCTAGCTGCAGAAAGTAAATGTCCACTAGCGTTCTAGTTTCTAGCAATAACATTTAAATGTGTGTTTAAAACATCAGTGTTATAATCTACTTAAATACGGAGATATTCAGTTTATCGCATATTTGTATATACTCTTTTATCTTTGTTCCCATTATTGGTTCGACCCTCCTCCCCTTTCTCCTTCTATTAGAATGTCCCACTGGGAGCTTACTTTAGAAAGTTCATGACTGACTGGCAGTTTGGAGAGTGGATCACTGGAATAAAGAAGGCTTTTTTCATCCTTCGTTTCTCGTGCTTTATTCACTTTGAATTGTAATACTGGTGACGATCTCTGTGCAGAGGGCAGTCCAGTCATCTCCCCTTTCAGTACTCTCTCCATGGTGGACTTGTTGTCCAGTGCTTGCTGATGTGACGTAAAGGAACAGTGTCGCCTTCCTACAGCTACTGAAGTTCAGCATGCCTGCTTCTCACTGTCAGTAGGTGTTTTCTAAATTAATGTAAGTGAATAAAGCACAAGAAACAAAGGTTCAGAAGAGCCTTCTAAATTCCAGTCATCCACTCTCCGAACTGCCAAATGTGAAAAAGGGAACTAATTTGCTAGGTTGGCAACATCAAAAGGAGTTGGGTATAACATTAGATCCTTATAACAAAGATCAAGTTCTACTTGTAGATTGCAGTAATGGTGCATCTAATATATGTGAAAAATATCTGGAATTATATTCGAATAATCTTGGTCTATTGAAATATTTTCCACATAGAATAAAGGTAATACAAGGAGCAACACCTATTGTGCATAAACCATGCCCTGTTCCACTTAGGATGAGAGAACTTTTACAAAATGAGTTAAACATGTTGTCTGAGTTGAGTATCAGTCAGTCAGTCAAAAATTCTTTATTTCGATTAATTAAAATCATAAAAGACAATACAAGGAACATGAGCCTCCACACAGTAAAAACATTTAAAAGAAAATGAGCATTCAATTTTTACAATTCATAAATGCAATGTCTAAAAATCAATAAATAGCTAATATACAATCTAAAAAGACTCTTAACCAGCGGCTATAAAGTGCATCATTTGGTAGTTCAAGTTAAAACCATGATACCCTTTTGATCCCACTGCATGATTACATTTAAAGGAGTCTTCTTTTGTTTATCCGGGCCGCGGCCGCCAAAAAGCTGACCACGCTATAAGTGACCTGAACGGAACTAAGCATTTGTAAATGTGAGAGCAGGCCTTACTCGTACGAAACCAGCATCACGCAAGATTGGATATAAAATTTTTTAACGTGCCTCTGAGTAATGATCACAGAACATTACCAGATGGAGTGTGTCCTGTGTGGAAAAATTATCACAAGAACATGGCGCTCCGTCTTCAGGTTTCCCCCATTTGGGAAATACACCCAATATAAGATGAATGAGATTGAACCGGAATCTGACCAATAAAAATTGATGGATGGGCTTGGTGACACACTTCAGATAAGGTTCAATAGATGGGGAAATTGATAAGCCATAAATACTTCTCACCACTGGTTTTCTCAGCTCCTGCCCCTCCCTTTCTGCCTCCAGCAGGTTACGAAAGTTGTATTTGATCCACACTATGTCCTCCTTTATAATGCCCTGTGGTGAAGTAAACCAATCTGGCCGACCCAGCCTAGCGCATGCCGCTCTAACATATGCCAACCATGGGATCCTGTCTGCCTTCTCTAGGGCTAAACAATCCTTCAGGAATAAATGGTTAAGTGTAATCTCTTCATTCAGCCAGGTTTTTGCCCAGCAAATCAGTGGAGCCATTTTTTAGGAGATCTGTAACATAACCCAGGGCCACCTCCGAGTGTATTGAGAATGTGGGGGATGATTGCGGTAGTGACAGGAGAGATCTAAGGAACCTGTTTTCCGCAATTTGTATTTTGTTCGATTCCACATAGCCCAATATTGCCGCACCATAGGAAGCGATAGCCAAGGACTTAGACTTATAAATCCTTAGCATGGCCTCCATGGGTCTACCTCCCAATCTCTTGGAGAAATTCAGAAGAGCCATAGAAGATCTTGTGACTACATTACTCTTCAACTTCATCTGGGGGCCCAAGTTACCTTTCTCGTCGAATAATACTCCCAGGTAGGAGAAGCAAGGCACCCTCGTCAATTCCTTGCCGTTACACCTAAATGTTTTAACCTTTGTTTTCTTGCTTCGTGCGCCGGCAACCATTACATGGGATTTTGCAATGTTTACTTTCAAATCCAGGGCTTCCATGAAGCTGCCGAAGTGATCCAGCAGCCTCGTAGGCCCAAGTTCGTACGCGCAGAACGGCATCGTCCGTGTACAGGAGGACCGGGATACCCAATTCCCCTATACACGGAGTGTCCAGTGTAGCCGTACCTAAAGACTCAAGGGCATTGATGTAAATAGTAAAAAGAAGAGGGGCCAGTATGCAGCCCTGTCTGACCCCCCTTCTAGAGCTAAATTGCCTGCTACACCGGCCTTCCCTCATGACCCTAACAGAGGCAGAAAGGTCCTGGTGCAGATCCCTCAAAAAATTAACCAAAGATGCATCTAAACAGATCTCATGTAAAATAAACCATAATTTCGAACGGTTAACTAAATCAAATGCCTAAGAAAGGTCCATGAAACCTAAATATAAAAAACCCTCCCTGGCCACTGTATATTTGCTTATAAGGAGGTGTAAATTTAAACATTGGTCCATGGTACCCCTATGTTCTCTAAAACCGTTAGAGAGCACCCCCATGCCCGTAAGCCAATCCCCCACTCTCTGAAGAATGTCCCTGCCCATGATTTTAACGGCAGAGTCAAGCAATGAGATTGGCCTTTAACAGGAGGGGTCCCCTCTATTCCCCTTCTTAAAAATCGTTACTATCACAGAGGGGGACCCAAGGGAGGGAAACCAACTGTGGATACCGCATTAAACACATTGGCCAGGATCCTTGCCCAAAACTGTGGATACATGATGCACAAATCTGCGGGTACCCCATCTGGTCCTGGAGCCTTGTGTCTAGTGGTCTCTCTAATCGCTTTTTCTACCTCAGTAGAGTCAAACCTTAGCGGTAAAGCATGCTGGTTAACAGCTGTGGGGGCTGGTAATGAGCCCCTCTGATCTAGATCATAAATACTCTTAAAATGTTGGAGCCAACTGTCATCCGGGATCATACAATCCGTGTCTAGGTTCTCCTGTTCTGAGAAGAAAGGCTGATTAATAATGGCCCAGAATTGAGTATCATACAACTCATAAAATCTTCTGAATGGTTGGTGTAGGAGAGTAGGATCTGCTTACTATGGTTACCTCCACTTTTTGCTGGTGTTTCACTGTTTCACTGTTTCTCGACTTTAGGCTGGCTGGGGCCCTGCTAACCAGGACCCACGCCTAGCTGCTTTTTCTCTAAAATGATTGCATGTAAATTAGGTACACTCCAGATTGGTTACTGGGTTACATTTGTGAGTCCCTAGTATATGGTACCTTAGGTACCCCTAGAGGCCTACCAGGGGCTGAAGTATGTATTATGCCACCCCTGGGAAGCCTTCCAAAATGGCACCACAGGTCTGCTACTGCAGCCTGGGTAAGGTGGTGCATTCACCCCTTACTAAGATATAGGTCACCTATCAATCCTGAAGGCAAAGTGCTTGGTTTTGTGTGAGAGGATGCCCATGCATGAGCAGGACCCCTTTGCAGCCTTCGGAGCCTATTCTCTGAGGCTGTTCTGTGATGCAGCCAGACCATATACTCCTAAGTGCATTATAACCACGCGGTAAATGCTAACTTTGGAATGGCTGCATGAAAACATGTTGTGTTTGGTGTCAAACACTTTAGAATCCTATCCCCCCCCCCGCCCCCCCAATGCCAGTCCTGGCGGTGGGGGTAGAATTCCACCCTTCTAGGGGGAGAGACATGTACACACTGACCTAACTGGTAATAGTTTAAAAGAGCCCCAGCATCATAAAATGGATGCTGCAGCCACAGACCCGGGTCTGACTTCCTACTGTTGGACGAAACTCCGACAGGGGAGGCCTGGACAATAGGTTTCCTGTCACAGGGAGGTGTAACCACCTCCCAGACAGGTTTTAGTGTATTGGGGCTAGGTGGATCCATTCATAGAATGCTTTTCAGACAGTGCTGGGGGCACACTTGGTGTCCCTGTGCATACCCCAGTTCAAACCGGTTGCAGGGGCACTCAGTCCCTGTTCTGGTGCAAAACTGGACAAAGGGAAAGGGGTGTAGCCACCTCCCTCCCTTGATCCTCAGATAGGTGGGTCCCCAGAGTATGTCCAACCCCTTTTTTCAGTATAAGCAAGGGACCCCAGTCCTTAGGACTTCAGATTATACCTGGACGAAACTCTGATACATATATATCCTGGAACTTCGACGTGCTACGCGACTAGAAGACTGAAGAATCTCCCTTGGGGGTCAAGGTACCAAAGAAGCATCTTGCCGGTCTGCATTTCCAAGGCTTCCGCCGGACCCCGAAGTATTTGCGACTCAGGACACGGACTTCCAGACATCTCAGAGGCTGACACGAGATCCCAGCAAAGCTGAGATCCGCAGCCCTCACGAGTGACGTGGGACCGGAACACCTTGACACCATGCACATGTGCTAGTCAATCGACTTCCCAGGCTTTCCCGAAGTTGTGCATTGGGCTACTTGTAGTCGAAGCCCCGAGCACCATTTGCACCGCAGATTGTGCGCCTACACTCCACAAGTGTTCCGTGAGCCCGCTTCTAGCATTTCTGCTCAAGGTCCCTTCACGGTCCCTGGTCCGTCGACTGGTGGGTTCCCACGAAGGTAACTCTTCTTTCCTTTGGGCTTCCCTGGTTGCTCCAGATGTGCCCTGACTCTCTCCTCCAAAGGTTGAGTCCCCCAGACCTTGCTGGTCTCCACCGAAGCCGATCTCTGCTTTCTGCATGGGTTGCTGTTGCCAAGGGTTGTTGGGTCCAATCCGGAAACCGACACCTCAGCACTCAACGTCCTTCGTGGGACAGCTCGAATCCAGCACCTGGTCGTCGTCGCCTCCTGGTCCTCTTGACTGAAGAGTCAAGCTTCACCTTCTTCACCTGCAAGCACCCGACATCAGTGGGCATCCGCTCATCGCCTTTCTGGTCATTGGCAAATGACCCAGACTCTGTCCCCTCTGCTTTCAGGTTCTTCACAGCTCTGATCCACCCGGACACTTTCCACTTGGTCGCCAGCAGCAGTTTTGCAGCAACTCGCTATTGAAATAAACGACGAAACCTGTCACCAAAAGACACCTATGCACCCAGCTTCCCTGGGTGAGGTAACTTGAGTACCCCTGTGCTCCCGTTGGTGTTGACTCTAGAACCTCCTAGTTCTAAAGGAGTTTTGCTCCAAGTGTCCTTTTACTTTAAAATTCCAACCGCGACTTTCCCCATCGAAGTTAATGGTGATTTGCGGCTGTGTTTAGACACTACACGCGTCCCTTGTGGGTCCCCTGTGTCACTACCTTGGGTGTTTCCTGGTGGCCCCAGCGGTTCTAAAGGCTCTAGGCCTTGTATCTATGTTAGTCGCGGTTCTTATACAACTTTCTTAATATATGGTTTGGTACGCCCCTAGGTTTCAACATATATTGTGCTCATTTACTGTGTGCTAATTAAGTTTACTGAATGTACTTTTGCATCTAGCCTCATAAAGAGACTAGAGGGATGTGTTTAGAATGAATGCATATATTTTATATATATATACCTGGTGTGGTTCTCCTTTCGTTTGGTCATTCACAAGATTATAGACTGGTGAAACAAGCTGCTTTACATTCCATTTGAAGGCTTCTCTCCACAGCTACCACTAGGATGGCTTTCTATAAAGGTTGTCTTTAACCTACCATCAATAAGGGTCGTTTTCACTGGTGCAAGGTGCCCACTAGAATAGTGGACAGCATATGCCAGGCCAACTTCTCATAGTTTGCTCCAATTGTCATAGCAGCTAAGGCTGGTGGGGATGGTATTTGTGTGGACTTACACAGTCTAAATAGGAACATTTGAGTGGAAAGATTTCCCCTTCCACACATGAATGAGATGTTGAGCACCATGGGTTTGAAAAGTGTTTCACAGTAATTGAGTTATCCATGGCATACCAACAAGTGAAGAAGCTCCATCCAGAATCCAGACCGCGTATTGCTTTTACTACTCCTTTTTGGGCATACATGTTCGTGAGGATGCCTTTTTGTCTTGCTTCTTCTGCGGCAGTTTTTCGGAAGATAATTCGATTTTAGAAGGTATAGAAAAGACCCTTTGTTTCCAGGATGACACATTGATATATGGATTATTGATCGAGGAACATGACTTTATTTCAAGGGTGGTGTGCAGGAAGTTGATGGAGTCTGGGTTGCAGAACAAGTGCAAGGTTAGAATCAGTTTGGTAGATTACCATGGCCACACGATATCTCAGGAAGGGTTCAACCAAAATACAGTTTGATTGAACTGTTAGAGATGCCCCTTATCCAAAAAATAAGCAGAAAGTGAAAGTGAATGGTGTCCAATTTGCGTCCCTGGAAAAGAAATTTCTACAAGAATTGAACATAAAAGAAGAGTAAACTGCATTATAATGTCCCAAAGCCAATGGCTTGGTGGAGAGAACCAATAGTATGATCAAAGAGCACATTCAATTGCCATCGTAAATGGACAAGATGTGGACGAATCCTTACGTTACTGCGTTTGGTCGTACCGCACATCACCCAACCTCATAATTGGTGTATCTCTATTTGGTGTGTATTAGAGGAAGAGAGCCTGGCACAGAAAATGGACCTGTTATGGCTTGGTGGAGGGAGACTTGTAATAACCAATGGTCCTGAAACACAGAAAAGAGTTAAACACCAGTTCCAGTACAAGCATTGTTATGACAAAACACTGAGTGAAGAAACTAAACTGGAAATTAGGTGACACTGTGTTAGTTAAGAGGCCCATGAAAGAACATTCGGTTCATAGCAAATTTCATCCACCACATCCGTTAACGAAAGTGAATAAAAATGTGGTCCAATTAGATAATGGACAGGTATGGAGTGGTGACAGACTTGTAAAAGTTGGGGAAAACCAAGGCTAGATTATATTCATAATATAAAGGGAGATATGTTATAATATACCTAAATATGTTTATATAATCCAGTTATCACATTTTTATATATACTCTTTTATCTTTGTTTACATAATTGGTTCGACCCTCCTCCCTTTTCTCCTGCTATTAGACTGTCCCACTTGGAGCTTACTTTAAAATGTTCATGGTTGACCGTTTGGCAGTTTGGAGAGTGGATGACTGGGAAAAAGAAGGCTCTTCTCATCCTTTGTTTCTCGTGCTTTATTCACTTTAAATTGCAATAATCAGCTGCATAACATTGAATGTGCGATAGTGAATTGACATTTAGCATTGTCAATCAAATTATTGAAATGGAGATAGAATATACTGCAGGCACTAAATGTTTGCTGCAGCTCCAACTACCATCCTTCCCTTATTTTCTTAAAACACCTGTGGAAGGAGTGCCTTTCACAACTATCTGGGATAAAAACTATTGGAAGTTCGATTGTTTAGAATGTTACAGTATGTTGTATTGTAAGAATAGTCAAAGAATCATTTTCTACCATACTACGTGATTGTCATTACTCTGTAGTTTCAACTAGAATAATTAAGTGGTGACTAGCATGCTTCAGCACCAACATTAAACGTACCAGACACGTTAGTGTACCATGGTTCAATACATACTATGCATAATAAAGATCTGATGATCCCATTGTTTTTTTTTTTAGGTAACATAGCTTTATTGAATAAAATATGAATGTACATAATTATAAATACATAAAATAAGAAATCAACCATGAGATATAATTTTAACCAGGACAAAAAATACTAGCAATTAATATAATCAGAACCTTGTTAAATAGAATCATTCTGTACTTAAAACTAAATTATTTGGTATTTTGTGTATTAAGAAAGAAAAGAAGAAAGAATAACTATTAATGATTGTATATTAACACGTCACATAAAACCTATATCATATAATAATTAATTTATATAATAAACATTTTATTACCACTATTTCACATAATAACAATAATAAACAATGAGAGAAGTTATTTTAAATATTAGGGGAAGAAGCCACTATGGTGGCTGGAAAACTCTAGTGGAATCACTGGGAGTTTTTATTTATTAGTAAGCAGAGACCAAAAAAGGTCCTTGTTCACCACCTGTAGCGTAGCAATAGCTGCTGTTGTATCAAGTCTGTGATGTGAACAAATACGATTCCACCAGCTGGTAACATTAATATCCCTGGCATTTTTCCAATTGGAAGTAATGACTTGAAAGGCAAATCTAAAAACTTGCCTAGTTAAGAATGTGTTGGCCAAAAGCTTGACGAACTTCCTAGAAAAATGCACCTAACATCAAAAGGGAAATCAAGAGAACAAATAACGGAAATAGTCTTGCAAACCTGTAACCAAAAAGCTGTGGTAGGTGGACACTGAAAAAACATGTGTAGATATGTACCAGTAAGAATTTTACAAGACCAGCACTGTTGAATTGTGTGGTATGAGCATTAAGGGACGGGTGATGTATTTTATTCCAAATGGAACCCCAGTCCCTTAAAGAGAAGGAATGTTGAAGTCCGATTCCCATAATGTCTCAATTTTGGACTTGGGACGGGGGAGGAGTAGTGTAATGCAAATATTTGTATATATATGAAGCTTTAAGTGACAGCGATAATAGCACAAGGGGAACAGGAGGCGAGGAGCTTATATAAAAATGGGACTGAGTGATAGTGGAGATAGCTTGCCTAAGGGCATCTCTGAGACACTACTCAGACTTCAGCTGTTTTATTTGAATCATGCCCTTCAAAACCCAATTTTTCCCAAAAATAGTTCTATTCGAAATTTTGAGAGCTTTGTTGTGTCCATATGGAGGATTCTAGAAATTGTTGTATCGGAGATAAATATTATTAGGCAAAGAGTCAGTGCTTACCATATATGGTAGTGCTTGTTTTAAAACAAAAGCATTGATATTGTTGAAAATTTGGGAAATTTACACGTCCCAGGTCCTTAGGTTTACAAAGATTTTTTTCTTCGTGTAATGTAAATATCAATTAGATTTCATATTTCAAGTTAGCAAAATTGTTGTTTACAACTTGCACATTCACAACACTTTCTAAATGCGCATGTAATATTTTGAGGTTTATGCAAAACACTTTCCCTTAACGCCTATGCCCCATAATTGAACTTTGGACAGCAACACAACTCTTTTTTACCATTGTGTCAATTATTGCAATTTTAGAGTCAAATTGCTGTCTTTTTAAAGCATTGCACAAGTAGCTGAAACTTGCCTGGAAGCTTCCATCTATTCCAAACGTCAAATTCCAGTTGTAGTTGTAGTCCAGATCTGAACAGACTGCAATTATGTTTTTATAGCTCTGAACAATATTTCCTCTTTTATTTTGTTAACTCACTTTTTTAGTTTGTCTCATGACAAATGTTTTTTGTGCATATTTGAGACATCTGTAAATTCCTGTATGTGTTGCTTGATTATATTTGAACCATATATACTGATTTCATGTCAAAATATTTTGTTTCATAGGGTGTGATAGGTGTACAGCTGGTTGTTACCATGGTGATGGCCAGTGTCATACAGAAGGTCATGCCTCATTATTCTCTTGCTCGATGGCTTCTCTGTAATGGCAGGTAAGAAGATCTCTGCTCCATAGTAGATACACTGCATTCTATTAACTTTTTACCCTATGAAAGATTCCTTCTTGCACTTTTTACTTTCAGATTTTACATGCCAGAGACAGAGATTGTAAGAGCAGGTTTGGCTACAACTAAAAAGCAAAGACTATTAACCCATGGACACAATCCCCTTCATGGCCTTCTTTAGATCGCAACATTACTCTCAATTCCACTGCTGTTTGATCTCTCAAACTCTCAGCTGAATTTTGTCAGTGAACGGCATGGGTAGTAGGTTTTTTTCTGGTAGTGAAGGTAATAAACTTTTTTGCTGTTTCTTGGGGCTCCTAATTTTGTGAATGTTATTGATTTCTAAGGTAAATGTATTCTGGATAGTGCATTTACCTTTCTGCTCTCCGAGACATTTTGGCTGTAGTGTTAGGCATTATTTGCCTCAGAAGTGATCTGTGAGTTACCCAGTACAATGAATGTATTATCCAGTGATTGTCCTTATTACCTTTCATTAGTGCTGCATTTCTGACAGAATCATGTAATACTGGTACTGTATGAATCCTGCCACAGAAACCTGGATGAGGAGAGGCAGCCAACCTTTGTTACTTGTTTATAACTTGAATATTGTAAAGAGAAGATTCTGAAAGAGCTGACATCTCTCCAAACCTTCTTGCTGACGTTCTTTCTGCCTGCAGCACTGTGTTCCGTAGACTAATTGCAGGGGTTTGATTGTCTGGCCCATGAGAATGGGCAGTTCCAGGCCAGGTTTAGGTTGAAGATCTTACATGAACCTGTATAGTAACAGTAGGGTGGCAACATACCCTTGCTTAACAGTAGGGTGGCAACAGACCCTTGCTTAGGAAATTTAACAGAGGTAGCCACCAAGCAACCCATGACATCCATATATTTGATCCCTTTTCACAAGAGAAATGTCACATTTAATGACATGTTACTGCTTAATGCGGGTCAGGACAAGTGGTGTACATCACACTGCAAAAATTGACCACCTCCTGCAATATACTGCCCTCGATGATGTCTGAATGCTAGGAATCCTCCACAACATCGTAGGCATCAAAAAAGCAGTCCGTTAGGCTTCCAAGTTTCAAGAACAAAGATTGAGAATGCAAAGATTTAGGTGAAGTAGTTGGCTCTTTTGGTTATGAGGGAAGGTTTTCAATTTGTGGAAAACGTCGAAGATATGCATAATGGAGCTGCAACAGTTTTGTATACCAAGTGCATCTGGCTCAATTTGGAACACCTAGGATTATATGGGTTTTGTGGTGTTGTATCTTCTGAAGAACTTTCTGCATCAGTGAACATCAAGGAAATGAGTGATAAAGATTTTACGACCAGTGAAGGCCATCAGTGTACCCTATCAAAGCCTAATTTGTTCTGCAAAGCCTAATCTGAAATTATTTTTAGTGCTCTCTGTTGCAAAATATTCTGTCCGGCTTGCCCTGTGTTTGGAATAGGCCATCTGTGACTTCCTGAAGCAGGTCCGATTTGTAATCGGGTATCTTCAGTTTGCTCAAGCATTCTGCTGATTTTTGGTTCCCTGACAGACAGACAAATTTCTCTTTCAATGGTCCAGTTTCCCATGCGCATCGCGTCTTCACAAAGTGACTTCAAGTTCATACCACCCTACTTTGTTATGACTTACTTTGTCAAGGTGTTGCCTGTCAAGATTTGGATTCCCTACTCTATTTTATAATATTCCACTCCAGTGCAATCTCATAATATGCCTCTGTAGTTGGTACTATTAAACAAATAAGTTTTTTTCCCAAGGAAAAGGATTCCATTTATCAGAGTACTCACCAGGCAAGCATCAAACTGTCTCATCTGGAATGCTCCTGTGCCCTCAGCCATAAACATTCTCAGGACTCCTGTGTCAAAGTGTTAGCAGACAACTAGTGCACTAACTACGTTACTAAGAATATCAAACCCTCCTAATGTTTCATTTACAACAGGTTCCCTGAGAATTTCTACTTATCTCTGTCCCCACGGCCAATGCATATACACTTGGGTAATGGCAGAAATTGCACATTGCCTTTGCTGAGATGCCAGGGTCCAGCAAATTTCACTACTGCTTAGGAAATATGACAGGGCTGCTATTTTTTGGGCGTGAAAGAGACCTGATATTTCCTTCTCTAGATCTGGTCTGACCAGGGAATGGGCAAGAATGTTTCATGCCCACAGATGCCAACTTTGTTTCCTCATTGCTTACTGGAGCAGTGTTGTGGTCTGCTGTCAAGATGGGAGTAAAGAGGCGGATATTGGTCGATTTATCATTTAAAAAAGTAAAAAAATACGTGGGCAAGATAGGGTGCGGGCCTAACCCCTTGCCAAGCCCTCCTCCTCTTCTGACAGAACACCCATAATCACCAACAGACCAGCTTTGGCAGGTGGCCAGGTTTCACAAATGGGTATGCCGCCACAAAGATCCTAAAAACAGATGAGATTCAAATGCCCAATGGGAGAAACTTGGTTATGCAGGTGAAATGTACTAGCATTCTGGTGGAAGACACAAATTGTATGCAACAGTATCAATCCTAGATATCTGTCAGTAACCATTAACGTCCCCATTTCCCAAAGGAAAAGCCTCTCTTTATCTGCCTGTATAGTTATGTTATTGGTTTATTAGCTCTCAGACGCGGGCCGTGTGGCTCCACGGAGGCTTATTCAGGGGCAAGAAGAACAAGCATTATTAATGCAATAGGTCTCGCATTCATGCGGGTTTGAGCTATTGGCATTTTAGATGACAATGCCTTTTATTCATGTTTTGGGTTTTAAAACCTGAATAAAAGTCATTTACAATATTAGTAGCTTAAACTCTTGCAAATGCGAGACCTGTTGCATTGCAATAAAGGGCCTTCTCAACCGCTTTTTAGATTGTAAATATCAGAGGAAGAGACTGGCCTCCGACATCTACAAAGTATTGATAAATAGTGCAGTGAAGATGTGCAAGTGTTGTAAATTACTCCAACACACATTTTGAAGTGAGAGGTACATATGATCTGAGTCATAAACACTAACAAAGTGCTCCAACACCTTTTGATCTGTGATTACACTGTCACGGTCGGGAGGAAGATAGGGAGGGGGGGCTATTTCCTGCCCTCTCCATGATTTGATTGTGCAGTGTGGCATTGCGTAATGTCATTGCCATCTTAGACTTAATAAAATGCACTCCAGCTGTAGTAGGGCCCTGACTTCACCTCCTGGTGTCCGGCGGGCTGTGCTTTATGGCAGGCATGGAGGGATGGTCTTGGCTGCAGCTCTGGCCTCGTATAGTGCCCCTGCTATTACTGGTGAGCGAGAGGCGCTGAGGTGGTGTTATTGGTGGGGGTGGTGGTATTGGTGGTGATGGTGGTATTGGTGGTGATGGTGGTATTGGTGGTGATGGTGGTATTGATGGTGATGGTGGTGATGGTGGTATTGGTGGTATTGGTGGTGATGGTGGTGATGGTGGTATTGGTGGTGATGGTGGTGATTGTGGTATTGATGGTGATTGTGGTATTGATGGTGATTGTGGTATTGGTGGTGATTGTGGTATTGGTGTTGATTGTGGTATTGGTGGTGATTGTGGTATTGGTGGTGATTGTGGTATTGGTGGTGATTGTGGTATTGGTGGTGATTGTGGTATTGGTGGTGATGGTAGTATTGGTGGTGGGATTGGTGTTGGTGGTGGGATTGGTGTTGGTGGTTGCATTGGTGGTGGTGGGAGGGGTGGTGGTTTTCCGTATTGGTGGTTTTTTGTATTGGTGGTGGTAGTATTGTGATGGTGGTGTTAGTATGGTGGTGGTGGTGGTGGTAGTGGTGGTGGTGGTGGTGGTATTGGTAGTGGTGGTGGTGGTATTGGTAGTGGTGGTGATTTTGATGGTAGTATTGGTATTGGTGGTGGTATCGGTGGTGGTTGTTGTATTGGTAGTGGGATTGGTGTTGGTGGGATTGGTGTTTGGATTAGTGGTGGTGGTGGTATTTTGTATTGGTGGTATTGTGATGATGTTATTGTGATGGGGTAGTGGTGGTGTTGGTGGTGGTAGTATTGTGATGGTGGTAGTTGTGGTATTGGTAGTATTGGTGGTGGGAGTATTTATGGTGGGGGTATTTGTGGTGGAATTGGTATTGGTGGTGATTTGTGGTATTGGTATTGGTGGTGGTGTTGGTGGTATTGGTGGTGGTGGTGTTAATAAAACAGGCTTTTGAGAACACGTCAGGTGGCTTCAGTGCTGATGGCATGTAACACAGATGTGCTGTTGTCAGCTTCAGCCCATTAGCACAAGATTATGTGCTCTCTGGAATTCACATGACTTATTTCGCTTATCATTTCTAAATCCATTTTACTTGAGGGTCTGAAACCGACACAAGATAATGCCATGTTAAAGTGATTGAAAGCAGGCGCCCATGTCATGGGGCGGCTGTGCTGCTTAAAAATAGTAAATAGTGCTTACAGATTAAAAACAGGTCCTGTGTAACAACCGGAATAAAGGGGCCAGTAGCCATAGGAGGTTACAAATGAAGACGAGGCTGTACTAAGGCAGGACTAACAAGCCTATTAATTAATCTGAAGGTGGCATTTACGAAAGATAATGACACAAGCCAATGAAAAATATGGGCAAAGAGTGGGCGCTGGCTTCTCTCCCATACTCTACTACAGTAGTCTTGCAGAGCGAGTAGCGCATTTGCGCTGCCGCTAGGCTCGACCTAAAAACTACAATGTTTCAGGCCTAGTGTAGCAGTGTGCCTTGACCCCGAGTATACCTTGTTAATATGATTAAACGACTCGTTGTAACTGCTGATGCCATAGATTATATAAATAATGATGTGTTTGTTCCAGCAGACATTATTTATTGAATAAGTTGGCAGGTGTTTGAAAATAAATTCTGACTAGCAACGATAGGACTCAATTACTAGGCTGCCACTTGCTCCCAGACCCCTTTTACTTCAGTTTCTCCCTATGTGGCTTAAGTATTTTTTATCTCTGGGAAGTTTCTTCTAGCATCTGAAGGTGAAGATTAGCCATTCTCACACCTATAATATGACCCTTATTTATTCTCTTCTATGTTTTTCATCTTAAAGCACATATTTAATATTGTTGCTTGGTGTAAACATTTGTAACTGCATAAAAAGTTTTTGGGTTTTGTTAGATTTGCGGATCTCTAGTTGGCACAGGTAGGTACTTGTGACAAATAGGGACCCTTGCCTCTAGTCAGGGTAAGGGGGTACACTCCTAAAATAACCCCTGCTCACCCCCTTGGTAGATTGGCACAAGCATACAGGCTTATCTCAGAGGCAGTGTGTAAAGCCTTTGTCACCACATTCAGTAACCCAGTGACAAAACTACAGATGGACACCACACAGTTGTATATTAAAAATAAGTATTCTTTATATAGACTTAATACAAGACCACAAACGACAAAAATCCACAATTCTATACTTAAGATGGTAGTTCTAGCTTAGTTGAGTTCAGTACTTTAGATGCAACACTTTAAGTCAATGTACCTTTCGATGTGGGACACTTCTACAACAAGCAATTTTGCAGCGATGGAAATGCGGCAACGTTCCGGTGCAAAGACTTGAAGATCTTCCTGATGCGGCACACTTCTCCGATGATGCCAGAAGTCTTTGTTCGATGTGTCAACTGCAACGGCGACAGCCTCGGCTGCGACACTCTTCTCCGAAGTTGCAAGAGGCGTCCGTACAATGCGACAACTATAGTGGCGACATCCAAGATGTGACGGCATCAGCTCCGACGGCGGTGCGCTTCTCCGTGGATGCTAGGCGCTTTTCTTGATGCGGTGCAATATGACAGCTACAGCGGCAACACCCTCTTTGGAGTTGCGACGGTAGCAGCAGCGACGGGGGACACTTCCTCTTCGTTGCAAGATGCTTCTCTCAATGCGGTCCAATACGACAGCTACAGCAACGACACCCTTTTTGAGAGTTGCAACGGCAGCAGCAGCGACGGCGACACACTTCTTCCTTTTGAGTCGCGCTTCCAGCTCCTTGCGACACGAGTCCCTCAGAAGGCCCCAAAACGGCAGCAGGCACTTCAAAGAACTCTGGGGAGCTGAGGGTTGAAGTCTGTTGTCCCTGAGACTTCAGTAGGAGGCAAGCTCTGTTCCAATCCCTTGGAGATCCTTCACAAGTTGAAAATAAAGCACACAAAGTTGTTTCCCTTTTCTTTGGCAGTCAGGCTACCACTGCAGGCCAATGCCCCTAGCAGCACTTCAGCTTAGGGATAGTCTCTCCTCAGTTTATTCAGGTTCCTCTCCTCAGCAAAGGTTTCTTCTTGTAGTCCAAAAGTGATCTAATTTCTTGGGATCAGGGTCCCAATATTTATACCCCAAAATACTTTGCCCTCTGAGGGCAGAGGGGCCTTTGCCTAGTCCAAACGAGTTTTGGAGCACTCTGTTTACAAGACTCCTTCTTTCCTTTCACAGTGCAGGGCAGAAACATCAGCCGTATCACAGGGGGTGGAGCCAGCATTGTGGAAGGCGGGCACAGCCCTATTCAGGTCCCAGGTGCAGCTCCTCCCACCCATCTAGATGCAGATCTCTCTATTCACCACAGGGCTTACTCATTCTGTCTCCTGGAATCCCCCAGCCCTGTCACTCAAACTCCAGACAAGGAATACACAACCTAGCAGAGGCAGGCTTTGGATAGTTAGACAAGAAAATACATAATTTCTAAAAGTGCCATTTTCAAACACAGAATGTTAAAACCAACTTCACCAAAAGATGCATTTTACCATTCTGTGTTAAGGCGTACTAAACTCTAATTTCTACTGTGTTCCCTGAGTCAGTTAGGATTATAAAATGTAATAATCGAACTGCCCGTTCTGGCCTATGGAGAACAGTTAGCCTTGCAATAGTGAAAAACGAAAATGGCTGTAATTCACTATTCGGACATGCCATGCACATCAGGGCTTGTCCTACCTTATACTTGCAATGCACCCTGCCCTTGGGCCTACCATAGGGTGTCTGATATGAAGAAAAGGGAAGGTGTAGGGACTGGAAAGTGGGTGTACTTGCCCAGTCAGCATGACAGTACCAGACTGCACACAGGCTCTGCAATGGCAGACCTTAGACACATTTTACAAGGCTGCTTCTGTGGGTGGCACAACCAGTGCTGCACGCCCACTAGCAGCATTTGGATTTACATTCCCTGGGCACACTCAGTGCACTATACTAGGGTCTCACAAATAAACCAAATCAGTCAATTATGGAATCACCAATCCATACATCAATTTACCATAGGGAGCACTTGCACTGTGGCACTGGACAGCAGTGGCACAGTACCCAAAGCATCTAACACCAGCAAAAACACATGAGGAAACAGCACAAATGGAAGGGAAACCACGCCAATGGTGCCAGGTCTAACAGGTTTGTATCCTGTTTCATAGAGGATATTGATTTGGCATGTATTAAGGTTCTTGCTGAGTTTTCTTAGGACCTAAAAAAATGTTTCCACTATGTTGTGTTCAGCAAAATAGATTTTGGACAATGGAGCAGTTGAAGTACATGAAAACCTTTACATTTTTTCACATGAATAGTACAGCTGTGTTGGCAAGTAAATGTCTCCTTCTTTCAGCTTGCGTTGGTATCAGCATCCTACAGAAGAAGAACTTCGAGCCCTTGCAGGAAAGCAGCCAAAGCAGAGAAGCAAAAAGGATCGGTAATTATTGGTTTTAACTCCTGCTTTCATTGGGAGTGGCCTTTTAATTCCAGTGGGCCTTGCAATAGCAGCTACCAGTACCTCAGGTATTATATTTGAGGGAACACCCTAAATCTGTATAGTTTCACCCGAAGCAGCTGAAAACTCCAGATGAGACTCCAGGGAGAAATTAGGAAATACCATGGGAAACGGACCTACCATCCCTCATACTTCCTCATTTCTAGGGGGCTAACCCCCCAATTATTCCAAACCCCTGAAGTTACTGGTATGCCTGCTTTTGATAACTCCTGGGTATGGATGGAGTGGAATTAATGGGCCATTCATAATGAGTGTCTTAGTATACCTGGGATGTATCTTTATTTGTAAGTATGTGACGTGTTAGGGAAAATGCATTGTCCTTTGCTTTAAAGGACCATTGGAGATGAAGAGTACTTTAAAGAAAAGACCCTCATCCATGATTCATATGCCTTTAAATTTGCTGCTGGCAATTTAGAGATGTACTATGTTTAGCAAAATGTAGATACCAAGATCATTATGTGTTTTATTTTCTGTTTATTGCACATTCTTTGTTGGGGCTCCCCTTAGAATCTTCTCCTTGTTTAGTTTTCATATTTAACATTTAAAATGTCATTAATAAAATGTTTTCCCTTTATGGAACCCCATAACTCTTTTCTACTGCCACAATGTCTCTTCCTTGTTACATCGAGGGTTCTGCATTCTACCATTTTTCTACCTACCATTGATGATTAAACTGCAATTTTTGTTGGATATTTTATTCTTACCTTCTATTGAGTCCCATGCTCGCACCATTTTTTTCTGCCTTAGCTCATATTGGATATAAAATGTACAAACCTAGGCCCTGCCTATGTGTTCCATTTTCTGCACTCAATTAAAACAAATCTGCCAGGGTTTGGAATGTATTTGGTGTGATAAATGGCTTTTGTTTTGAGTTTAACCCTTCCGAATGGAGCACAAAATGTGGATTTGATGCTTTCTGCCCCAAAATATTCTTGGCCCACTATTTACAAATTATTTCCCTCAGTTTTTTTTACAGGTTTTACTTGCTTATATGTAAACACCTGAGAAAATTTACAAGTGTAATATTTATCTCACTAATCCTAATACCAGCCACTTCACAAACAGGGTTTTGCGCAGGGGCACATTTTTTAATCATGCCACCCCTTTTTTTTAACCATTGGTTGATTTGGGTCAAACATTTTCTGCTACTGTTTTAAGTGTCATTCATATGTTTTCAAACTCTCAGATATGTCTTTGGTATGGAGGTGTAGGAGTATCCCTATGCAATGCTTCCATTACAAGCCTATTTCTATTATGATGTATTTTTGAGCAGGTGAAAAGCTTCACCACCTACACACTCCCCGCGCCCCTCACAGACCAGCCATGCAGTAGTAATGAATGCCCATAGTGTTCCCTTGCCGTCATCTTTGGCAGTGGTATGCTCTGTAAAAGGATGCCAAGGCTGTATTTCTTCCCCAGCATACCCCCGAGTGTAAATCCCTCACACATACCTGTATGTGATTACAGATCACACCTGTATGAAAATTTCTTATCCATCTTTGTTCAGATTCCCTATCTATCTATGTGGAAATACTTGCATATCTATGTCTGGTATCTCTCCTTATTTCTTCACGTTATGCCCTTTCTTTTCTTTTAAGTGAGTTTGACAAGGACAGAAGTCCGTGCGTTCATTAGCTTGGTGCTTTAATAGGGACTCTGAAACTTTTTTGCGTGCTCAAACTTGCAAATTGCTATTTGATTGCAGCATCCTGACATTTCCAGCTATGGTACAGGTGTCACAGCCTAAAACAGTTGGCAGTGACTCAACAACACAACTCATCACATTGTAAGCCATTTCTTCACTCTATAAAGAAACTGTATGATTACATTTCTAGGCAGGCTCCAATTGGCTAGTAGATTATTATTATGCGTTCTTATATAGCGCTCGATTACCCGTAGGCATCTCGGCGCTTGCCTTGGGAACCCGTCCTGGCTTCCCCCAAGGTGAAAGCCAGGCATCCCGCCGCGGGGGGGCCGTAGTGGAGATTAAGCAGGCTAATGCCCAGAGCTGCAGTTCTTCGTTTTTCAATTGATGCCTTTCTTGCCTCGAGTAATGTTGACTGCAAGACTACTGTCTTTAAGCATCAGGGTGCACATCATTGTTGCCATTCTCCCGAGCTGTCTTCTGACGTTTCTAATTCAGCTGCAAATTGGGATGGATTAATTGCTGTGAAGTCTTCGATGACTGCCCCTGCAGCCTCTTGAAAACGTTACGGGCCAGTTGATAGTAAGTTGTCACACTAAAAAAACAAGATGGCCGTCAAGATGGGCGTTCTGTGCTTAGCTCGTTATTTATTTTTTTGTAGTTGTAGTAGACATTAAAGCACGTTACAGAAGAGACAGACTGCGTTACACATTTTTGTTTCAGGCACATGGAGATAGGTCTGGATTCAAGCCTTTTTTGCCTTGTTTGAAGGTAGGCAACTCCACATCTCTTCCCACATCTTAGCCTACAATCTTTCTTCTCTGTCCATAATATGACCAATCATACAAGGAATCTACTAGCACAACCTGCAGTGCAAAAAAGTTAGTCAGCAGGGACTTTGGGTGTATAGTTACCAACAAACCTGCTTCTCTTATTGATCTGTCGTATGGAGAGATGTCAACCAAATATTGAAAGAAAATCATATATCAAGTTCAATATAAGCAAAGCAGAGAAGGCGGCACTCCAATCCCTTGCCAACAACAACGAGGCCATCATCAAGCCAGCCGACAAAGGCGGGGCAATTGTTGTCCAGGATGTTTCCAAGTATGAGTCTGAGATCCTCCGGCAACTGAATGTTGGGGTCAGCTATAAACAACTCAGGGCAGATCCTTAGCTACCACTGGCTCTTGAAATTTTGGAAGTCACCAGAGAAGGACGTGACCAAGGTTTCCTCACAGAAAATGAATTCAACTATCTCAATCAAAAAAATCCAAGGTTCCCAACAATCTATACCATACCTAAAATACACAAGAGCATGGTTGACCCCCCGGGACGTCCCATCGTCTCGGGATGTGGTTCCATGCTTGAACCACTTGGGAGATACGTTGATTTCTTTCTGAAACCCCTTGCGGAATCAACCAAGACATACTTACGCGACACAATGCACACCATCAACATTGTGGAAGGATTACCATTTGATTCCAAGAAACAAATTCTGGCAACATGTGACGTTGCCTCGCTGTACACCTGTATCCCCCAGGAGGAGGCTCTAGCTGTAGTAACCAGATCCCTTCAACAGCAACCTGCACCTGTGGCAGTTCCCACCGAATTCATTGTAGCCTTAGTAAGGATAGCAATGACGAAAAACTTTTTTATATTCAGGAATCAGTTTTTCCTCCAGACCAAGGGCGTAGCAATGGGGGCTCCATTCGCCCCAGATGTAGCAATCATATATATGTCAACATTTGAAGATGATGTCGTCTTGAGCTCCTTCAATCCATTCAGAGACCATCTTGGACTCTGGATGAGATACATAGACGATATCCTACTCATCTGGAACGGAGATCCGATTTGAACTCATGTCTTTCCATTCCTGGCTTAACCAACAATCCCCCCCATCTGAAGTTCACGATTCATTCAGACAGCAAGAGAGTTGATTTTTTGGATATCACCATCTCTCGAACCGTCTTCAACAACGTGGGTATCCTAAAGACTTATCAAAAGAGCTAGGAAACGTGCTTGGTTCTATCCCCGTGAGCTTCTACTCACTCCCAAGGACAAAATAGGTCAGCAAGATCAGAGACTGGTGTGCGTTACCACATTTTCAACTAAAAGCAACGTAATAAAGCGGATTGTCAACCAACACTGGAAATTGATTGCAGATGATGTGGGACAAGAAAATACACCACTGCATGCCTTCAGAAAAGCCAAGGGCGTTAGGGACCACGTTGTGAGATCCCTTTTACAACCGAAGGAGGAACCAACTGTCACAATTATGTGGAATCTTCCGCCTGTTGTGGGCCACTTTAGATGTGGACAATGCAAGGCCTGCAGCACCACGATGCAAACCAAGGAATTTGAACATAACCAACGCAAAGTGCAATTAAAATCACACACTAACTGCAATACATCTAATATCATCTATGCTATAGTTTGTAATTGCAATCAGATCTACATAGGCCAGACTCAACAGAAAGCCAAAGCACGGATCCTCCAGCACACTAGTCGTATTCGATGCGAAGTACATGGTGCTCCGCTCGTGGATCACTTCAAATCAGCTCCTCATCCTCCTGACAGTTTTAAATGGGTGATTCTGGAGAAAGCAAACCTTGGACGAGAGTCTAGGTGGTAACATCATCAACATCTTAAACACACGTGAGTTGAAATGGATGCTTTATTTTGATTCCATCCAGAATGGCCTGAATGAAAATGATAGCTCCTACTCACAACTGGCCACACTCAATTAATGTCTGTACTGTTCAACAATGTATCTATTTTTGCTATACCTAGACTCTCGGCTACTAATGTCCAGGAATTATGACAATGCTGTTTCTGTTTGACGTGGCCTTTACCGTCATATGACAGATACACCACATTGCGATGCCTTAATGACCCAATGTGTATTCACATATATGATTTTGTGCCTAATTCACACAATGACGCATTGTTTCCCTGCTGTTGTATAGCCATCCTCCTATCCCTGTAATGCCCGGCGATATTTATGCCACACCCAGACTCTATGTTACTAATGTCTAACATTTATGCCAATGCTGGTTCCACATGACGTGGCCTTTACCGTCATGTGACAGGTACGCCGCATTGTGTTGTCCTAATGACATTCATTGTGTATCTATATTCATATTAGATCCGTCGCCCAATCCGTATAATGTGACATGACTCCCGTGCCATTCCTATTCATTTCTGACCTCTGAGATGTTTGGCGTTAAATGTATTTTTAGCATTACTGTTAATATACTTATGCCAACAATTTAGGACTCTGGCAGGTATTTTACATATGTACTGTCCTTTAACCACTGTGAATGACATTGATTTATAACGTATTCGCCATTGTAACTAGGCGATTTGTCAATTGACGTATGACTATCGAGTCCGGAGCTCTAGCTTCAGTCAGTCTTTCTTCCATGGTTGCACGGACCGTCAGAGGTCACGTGTTCATGTTTCCTTGGCCTCCCGCCTAACAGGAAACAGCCGATCGCCATTGTTGCACTGGAGTCGGCACTGAGACGGATTAACTCTGCTCCCGGTATGTTAATTACAATCACGTCACTGCCGGTACTGTCATTGACGCCTCGTCTCTATCATGTGGTTATCTAATTCCCGTCTTTAACCCACAGACGGTTAATTAATTTCTCTACGACGCAAGAACGCACATTGGCACCAACGCAATCGGCCCGACCCCTGGCGGACTCGATGGGCGCATACAGCTGCAATTTTTGTAAGTCATCCCTTCCTACTTAGACGATTCTACCTTCCAACCCCCCCCCCCCCTTCGTGGTGGCAGCCCCTTACTATGTGCCGCTTCTCCTTTCCTTCTCAGACCTGATGGCTGCCTTACATCATCATTTTATGTGAGTGCATTTTTTCATTACTTCCAATTGCTGGATATCTTTATTGTTAGGTTCCTAATCAATATCCTCTCCATTTAGGACCTGAAGTAATTCTTCCTTTAAGAGCGTCCTCATCCTCATCCATTTTGAAGAAGAGCAACCTCGGGTATGTCTTGTCTACCATTTTAGTGTGCTCATTTAATTAAAAATCTTTTATTTAAGCACTAGACTTTAATGTAAACTCATTGTTCATCAAATAGGTTGCCTGCCCCGCGCCCGTCCTGATGAAGACCCCGATGCAAGGATCTATTTAACCCCTGCAATTACTAGAGGGTCGAAACGTCGACAGCTTTTATATGTATTCAGCTTCACCCCACGATCTGGTCATTCAATGTGATATGTGGAGCATGATTATTACTGAATGATCTATTGAACCAATGGACTTTTGTGGCGTCTGTTTGAAGTCTGATACATAGTACAGTGAGGCCACTTGGCCGTTTTTTTATATATTGTCACTATCCTATACCTACACCACCTTGCACAATACCACTTCCCTCCCTTCCAGGGGCACTACCAATATTTTGTGATTTTGTATTTAAACTGATGATAATTAGCATATACCTACATTGTGAATAAACAACAATGCAGGCTAATTGAGTTTCCTTATTATTATTCAATTGTTTAAAATTGTTGCTTATTACTGGGACCCCTTTCTTCAGTACTCTGCTATAGATCAAGCTTATCTCAGTTTAACATCATTGCACTAGATGATCCTGCCTGCACAAGCATTATTTAAATGTAGGTCTAATTCTCCGACTTACCCGTGGCCCCCTCGGAAGTTGGCTTTGCAGGTTGTAAATCCAATCCTCAATGTGCTATTTTATCAATATCTTTCACTGCCACTGTGCCAGGTTGTTTGAAGCATGCCCGAGTAGTTCCATTATTCAATAAACCCACCCATCTACTGTAACTGATGGATCACCCTACCCTATTCTGGTTGGGGATATTAAGGAGTTCCATGAAAAGTAAACATTGCTGACGTTGTATGCTAGGTGAACTGCTGGCTGCTTTATTATTTATCTTTCAGATGAATGCGTTGAACTTAACTTATAACTTGGGGCGTGGCTACGGCGCGTAGCGGAATGGCTGCCTTGTGAGGGAGCTCCGTGTGCCGGAATCCTCTACCGGGCGATTACTATCCTTAATCCTGCTGGGCACCGAGTATAAACCCATCTGGGGGTTTTATGGAGGCAGCGGCACATTATGAGGCGGCATAATTGAATTGAGCCCCGCGCTTTCACCCTGAACTTTCGAGACCTGCGGATCGCGGAGCAATCAACAAAATGGCGGCGCCGCGCTGGGAGATCTGAGCGCACCCTAGCTGACTGTATCTATGGAGTGGTAGCTGTGTGTGGCTGACGCCGAGGTGCGCAGAGCGCTTTCAGTACCTGAGCCTGGTCGGAGGCTGACTCTCGGTGACTGTGATATATCTCGAGGAGGCGGAGAGTACCGGTCGGCGCGACGAGCCGTGCCCATCTGAGAACTGCATATCACTCCACTGGCGGTTCCCGACTGGTGCTTCCTGGAGTGGGATCGACGGCCTGACGTTGCGGTCAGGAGGAGGCGGAGGGAAGGCTGCTCACTACTGAGGCGCTGACGCTGTGGAGGAGAGGACACGGAGCGGTTACCTACGAGGGAGGTGCTGGTGAGTGGGGCGCTGATGTGGCCGGGCTCGCTGGGCCGGGCGGCCTGAGACTTGTGGGGTGATCTGCCCATAGACTGCGGCGGCGCCCTACGGGTCTTGTGCGGCAGGGCCTAGGAAGGCTGGGGTCAGGGCGGTGCCGCTCGCGGTGCCAGACCGGGTGCAGTGCTGTTCGCGGGGCCGGTGGGGCGCTTTCTGTCGGCTGCCTTGCTCCGCTTCTGGGCCGGTCTCGGTCACGCACGTGTGAGGTGCTGCGGGGGGGGCCTCGAGGCGGCCGTGGACGGTGACGGGCCTGTGTGGGGCTGTAAGTGTCTGCCCCAGGTGTTTTGGATGGCGAACTGGCTGTGAGGAGTGGCACCTTTTTGTGTTGTGACACGCAAGCATACTGCCAGTAACACTGGCCCTCCTGGCGATCTACGTAGCATTGTGTGGTAGAGGCACCCGGCAAAGAGTGAGGAGGTTCAACGGGGGACTGTGAGGCTGTCTGGGCAGGACTTTCATGCTGCTTGCTCTCTAACTGCTTGTAGGTGCTATCAGCCTGCTGGTTCACGTGGTGTATCATCTTGGGCAAATCGGAGCCCAAGCAAGCGAAGTTAGATTCGAGAGCAAACGGCAGACACGAGCAGTGGAAGGCTCGGGCGAGCAGGGCGAATCTGGAGGCGCGTCGTCTACGCCTGATGATGCCGAAGACGATAACAGAACGATACTCCTCGAGCTGCTCGCAGGGCTGCTGTCCATTGACAGCAAAATAGACGCTTTGGCGACTGGTCTTGATGTCGTAAAAAAGAAAGTGGATAAGCATGAGCACCGGTTAGACGTCCTGGAGAACCGGATGTCTGATGGTCATGATGCGCAGGCCGAGACTCGCACTCAGATTCTACAAATGGAAAAGGTCTTGGAGGTGATCAGCGCAAAGAATGAGGACTTGGAAGCGCGCTCCAGGCGCAATAATGTAAGAATTATTGGCCTTTCGGAGACCACGCCCATATCCAAGATGGAACCTTTCATTGATGGCATGTTGCGCGAACTTTTTGGTACTGCTCTATCAAGTATGATGATTGTGGAGGGGGCTCACAGATCGCTGGGGCCCAGGCCCAAGCCGGGTGCGCCGCGTCGTCCGATCATCGTTTGACTGCTTAATTATGCGGACAGAGATTCTATCCTAAGAGAAGCGAGGGCAAAGGAACCGGTGGTGTACAAAGGTGACACGTTATCCTTCTTCCCTGACTATACTCCGGCAGTTCAATCGGCACGTCAGGAGTTTGTCCCGGTGAAAAAGTTCGACCCGGCGAAGCTGAAAATCACTCACGAGGAGCAGTCTCATTTCTTTACAGATGTGAAATCTGCATTGAAGTTTACGAAACATATCTGCAAGGCAAAGCCACAACGTCAACGGACAGATGATGAGTAGACGGTGTCCTGATTGGATGATGCAAATTGATAGACAGTATATTATCATGGCCGCTCATTGTCCTCCTACTGAACTGTTGTGCCTTCTTGATCTGGCCAGAGAACTGATGTCCTAGGCAGTACATTATGGGGGCACCCGATGTAATTGCTTCCTGGGGGTCCTGGATGAGGTTGTGCAATGATCCTCACGTGCCTATTTGAGTCGGACTTAGCAGTTATAATATGGAAATAGTTCTGGTGGCCGCACCTTGGTGCGTTTATAGGCTGCTGTACCTTTTCCTCAAGAGGGTATTACCCGTATGGTTGTAGTAAGGTGGGTGGTGGGGGGGGTGCTGACCTCGACCTGATTGGGAGGTTGGAGTGGGTGGTGGGTGGGGCGGGGTGCGGCGGGGTATGTGAAGTTTTTGTATGTTATGAGTTTTTTGAGTATTGAAGTCAGTCACAAGTGCGAGATAAGATGCATGCTGAACACAGCGCTAATGTTTTGCAGTCGCTTGCGCGGTCTCCCTGGGGAGTCTGTGTCAGAACCGCTACTATTAGGATAATGTATGTTTAATGGCTGATAACTGTGTAATAACTTGGAATGTTCGCGGCCTTAATTCTCCCAAAAAGGTGCGGCATATCTAAATAGACACGGGGTACAGGTGGCGCTGTTGCAGGAGACGCATCTGGCTCCGCTGGCGGCATGTGGCACGTTGGGCAGGTGGGCGGGTATTCGACTTGCTGCCTCGTATTCCTCCTATGCGAGGGGTGTGTTGATATTGGTGAAGAAGGGGGTGGATTTTCAAGTGTTGCACATGTATACAGACAATGAGGGGCGGTGTGCTATGGAGTGCGGGAAGCTGCATGGTACGTTAGTCACCATTATCAATATGTATGGACCAATTGTGGATGATCCAGCGTGTGTGACTCGGATATGTGAGCGATTGAGGGAATGGCCAGCTGCTCCTGCTGTCTGGGGGGGAGATTTGAATACTTACTTGAATGCGAAGTTAGATAAGTCTAACCCTGAGACGCATCGCACCCCCAGAGACGCTGCGAGTGTGCTGTGGGCTATGGAAGAGTTTGGGCTGTGTGATGTATGGCGGGCGCGGAACCCGTGGCGGCAGGAGGGTACGCATGCGACACCTATGCATGGGAGTTGGTCTAGGCTTGACCATTGGCTGATTGGTGATGAGCTCATGGAGTGGGTTGTCGAGGTGGCGCCCCTTTCACGTACACTGTCGGATCATAACCCGGTGCGACTGGTCCTGAGGAATCCAACTGGAGTGCGTTGTCCTTTTACATGGAGACTGCGCTCTGAAGCGCTTCTCGATCCTGTGTACGAGAAGACCATACATGAAGCTATAGAGCAATACTTCACGTTCAATAAGGGTACTGTTGATCAGGCTGCGACGTTATGGGAGTCCTTTAAGGTCACCATTAGAGGGGTATGTATTGGGACTGCAGCAGGCATACTTCGTGATATACGAGCACAGTTGCAGAGAATTGAATCCGAGCTGCGCGAATTAGAGCGTGACTATGCTAGCCGCCCCGACTTGCCCAAACTGGCTCGGATACAAGAACTAATGGCGGAATACGATTCGCAGGTGGAGGCAGAGATCAAGTATGTATCTCGTAGGCATGCAGCTAGATGGTACGGGGAGGCGGGCAGGCCGAGTCTGACGCTGGCGTTTAAGATCGAAGCGAGGTCTGAACAGCAGTGCGTGGAAAGGATAGTGGATGATGAGGGAGCCGAGCATTCTACTCCGGAGGCTATCACGGAACAATTTTGTATATTTTACGCGTATTTATATAGCACACGAGGTTCGCTGCCGACAGAGGAGTTTGACGCATATCTGGACGATATTGCGTGTGCCTGGTTGTCTGATGCGCAGCGTAAGTATCTCTGTCTCCCCATTGATGAGCAGGACATTAAATTGGCAATTGAGGCACTACCTAATGGCAATGCGCCAGGCCCGGATGGGCTCTCGGTAGAATTTTATAAGAAGTATGCAGATCTGCTGGCGCCGCATCTGTTGGAAGTTTATGCGGAAGCGAACGATGCCGGGTTGCTTCCTCCATCATTACGAGAGGCACTCATTGTCACATTGCTTAAGAAGGACAAGCCGCCGGAGCGATGTGACTCATACCGCCCGCTATCATTAAATAATATCGATGCCAAGATCTTGGCGAAGATCCTAGCCACTAAACTGCAGCCTTTACTGCAAGGACTGATTTTACCTGATCAATCGGGTTTTGTGACTGAGCGGTCCACCTCGCATAACCTCCACACACTCTTCTCCATGTTCCATGTGTTAGAACCTACGTTGGAAGCTGCGGCAGTGTTATTGGATGCTGCCAAGGCGTTTGACTCTGTGGAGTGGCAGTATATGCATCAAGTTTTGCGACGTATGGAGTTCCCCCCACTGTTTCTCCAGTGGGTAACGGTGCTTTACACGGCGGCGCCGGCGAGGGTGCGGGTCGGCGGGCTGCGTCTGAATCGTTGTGTTTTGAGCGGGGAACTCGGCAGGGCTGCCCCCTCTCGCCCATGCTGTTAGCGATCATTTTGGAACCGCTAGCCTGCGTTATCCGGCAGCGCCATAGGGAGACCGCATTGAATTTTAATTACCGGACGGTATCCATTTCATTGTACGCTGATGACATGGTTCTATTTGTGCACGAACCATCTAAATATCTGGCGCAATTGCTGCGGCAATATGTGAGATTCGGACGCATTTCCGGTTTACATATAAATTAGGAGAAGTCGTTCATAATTCCGCTAACGACTGGGACCACACAGCCTGATCTTGAATTCCCACTGGTGTGGTCAGCGGACCCTGTTAAATATCTGGGTGTGTGGGTGCACCGAGACCCCGCAGATGTAATTCGGGAGAATTACGGTGGGGCATGTTCGAAATTGGAAACCACAGTTGACACCTGGTTGTTGCTGCCGCTGGCGGACCGTATCGCTCTTGTTAAAATGGTGGTGTTGCCCAGGTTTCTTTATCTGTTCGCGAACGTGCCCATAGTGCTTAACATGACCTTTTTTAAGACCCTTCGGGGCCATCTGCTTCGACTGGTGTGGGGGGGGGAACAAGGCGGCGAGAGTGCAGTGGTCGGTCCTCACCAGGGGATATGAGCAGGGTGGATTCGCAGCACTAGACTTCTATGCGTATTATCCCAGTGTACAGGCTCAATATCTATATCATTGGTATAGGCCGCATCCCTTCACACCGCACGTTGCGGTGGAGGAGGGAGATGCAGCTCTCGTCCCTCTGCACAGTTTGGTAACTCATTGCTCGCGAGGCACCCCGAAATTGGAGATCAACGCGGTGGATGCCACGGTTTCGACTTGGCAGAGGATAGGGAAGTTGGCGCAGAAGTTGCCATTGTATGCTCCGGACTTGTGCCTGGAGCATCATGCGCATCTGTAGGTCACACACGAGGCCTCGTCTATGAGGGTGTTGAGGGAGGCAGGTATCTCTCATATGCGGGATGTATACCCCAACTGCACTTTTGTCCTGCAGGGGGACTTTTGCCCGATTACGAATCAGTCGCTTCTCTTCCCGTTCGCGATTCATCGGTTGCGACATGCAGCTCGGGAGCATTATACCACCTTTCCGATTGAGCCTCATGAACTGCTCTCTTTACAATCTGTTCTCACCACACCCAATAATAAGAGACTGATATCTAAATTGTATAAACTTATTAAAGATAAAACGGTGTCTGGAGTGGATAAGAGCTGGGTCAAGTGGAATGCATGTCTGTCTGTTGATTTTTCTGAAGACAACTGGAAGCATATATGCGGACTAACTGGGAAACTCTGTATGAACGGTAATCTTAAGATTATCCATTTCAAGTACATACATCAGGTGTATTACACTCCGGCACGATTGTATAGGTATGGACTGCGTGAGACGGCGTGCTGTGACAGATGCGGACATCATGATGCAGACTTTACGCCTTTAGCGTGGAATTGCCGGACAGTAGCTGCTTTCTGGGACGCGGTGGTGCATTGCTTGCGTGAGATGGTCGCTGCAGACCTCCCCTGTACGCCGCTCTTCTTTGTTGTGTGCCACATGTTGGGGGGTGAGTGGCATGTTTGTGCGACTGGCGCTTCTGATGGCTGCTAGAAGGGTGGCGATCACGTGGGGGAGAGGTAAACAACCTGCCCTGAAGGCTTGGCTCGAGGATTTGGTGTATTGCCGCGATAACCTCAATGTCTATGCGGAAGAGCTACCCCTACCGTCAAGGCCAAGGGACATCTGGGAGCCTTTGCGACTGTATTTGCTTGCTCACTCTGAGTAGGGCATTGGATGGTGCTTGAGCTTGGTGGGAGGTGCGCTGTGTGGTGTTTGTGGCTGGGGGGTCCTGCATTGGGAGCGATGCAGCTGATGGAAGAACTATTAGGTGGACAACTCGCACTGTGATTGTGATTTGGCAGTGACATAGTATGGTGATTGAGTGTCTTTTCTTTTCCTTTTTATTTCTTCAGTATTTCTTCTTCTTTGTTTTGTTTTGGGGTTTCTTTTCCATTTTCTTTTTGAACTGCATCTGTATTTCCGTTTATTCGGATGTTATCACGCAGGAGAATTCCATTGCATTCATTGAAGATACTTCCATATTTAAAAGAACGTAATTGTAGATACCTTCGTGATATATTGTGTGTGCTTAATTTACATTGCAGAGGTAGTTGTTTTTCTTTTTTTTCCTAGTTTCTGATTTGCTGGTATCAAATGAAATAAAAAAAAAATTAAAAAGAACTTAACTTATAACTTAAAATCACACAGACTTGAACAAGGGCCAGCATTAATCAAAGAGATTTTCCTTTTCTTTATTGCAAAATATTTTATTCAGCATCTCTGTGAAACTTTTAGAAGATAAGGTGATGCAGCGAATATACTGACATGGTGTCATTGACCCCATGTTTTTTTAAGGGGTGTGCGTTTTTTAGGTTGAGCATTTTCTCTGGTTTCAAACGACCTACTTGCTTACCATTGGTTAGCTTTATTGTCATTCTCATTTGCTTGCTTCATATTCAGTAGCTTTACTTGGCCCAGCTTTTTCATGTTATGTTTGCCCCTCCCCTGGAGCATGTCCCCTTTAGCATTGTTCTGATTGGCTGGCTTCTATCATTCTACTGCTCAGTCTTGGGGAACTACTTTTTAACTTAACACTGCATGAGAGCGCATGTGGTTTTCAACTCTCTCCCTCTTGTGCTTTTGCCCTTCATATCTGCCTCCAGTGCAGCAGCCTTCATCTTGTGCATCTGAAAGAGACCGTAGTCATAGATTGTTTACCTTAGAATTACACCTCAGACTTGATCCAGAGAATTTTTTTTCGTAGCAGTACCCCTGCACATCGGCAGGTGGCGTCGGTTCTGCATTTTTTGTCTGCATCGTGGTCCCCGGGATGACGTTGCAGTGTCTACTTAGATGCCGCCCCTGCGCGCTGACGTCTGTTCTTTTTCTGCACCAGCCACCACAGATCAGGAGAGAGTGTGCCCCTTGCCTTATTCACTGTTTGACTCACTTTTTTGATTTTTGTCGAAGTCTTTTTTGAGCCTTCGACTCCTGGTGCACGAGGGATGTCCCATCATCGGACCGGCTTTAATCCCTGTGACTCCTGTCACAAGTTGATGTCGGTCACCGATCCGCACCTCATGTGCGTTTGGTGCCTGGAGCGTGACCACGATCCAAAGTTGTGCTCCGACCTCAAGGCCATGTACCGGACGTCTTTGTGGGCCCAGTCCCGAAAGCTTTTGGAGGGCCAGCAGTCTGCTCCGTGCCGTCAGAGGTCCCCGTCGAGAGGAAGGTTGTGGGACCGGTCGTGGAGTCATCACCATTCTTCTTCACAGTCTGCGCACTCCTGGTGAGTCGAAGCATCAGAAGAAGGCGAAGAAGCACCGTTGCTCTTTGCCTTCTGCCTGTCCATCAGTTGACGCGACTCGGGAACCAGAGCGTCTTCGCTCTCCGGCTCAGTCTTTGGAGCCTGCTTCTGAGACAACTCCAAGATTCCCTCATTTTCTCGGATCCGGAGCATCCCCTCCACAGCTTCGAGATTTCTACGAAGTGCTTCACAGCATCTTTGGGCAGCCCGACTCTGCAGGCACACCTTCGGGCCCCACAGACTCTCCTGGGTGCCCTGGGCCTTCAAGGCCGGCGGCTTCGGCGCCAGATGGCCCCGAGGATCCAGGCCTGGATCCGGATCAGCGCCGGTCGACCTCACGGTTCCTTGCCTGGCGCCGATTCCAGTGACGGGCCCCTGATGCTGGTTGTGCCCCCAACCGGCATCGACCCGACTTGGACCCAGCACTGGACCGACATCGACTGAAGCTGATACCAGGGCCGGAGGGTAGTTTTGTACCTCTGTTCATCCCTGGCGTTCCCCATCACCTTGAGTGGCAGCAATAGGAGGGTGAGGAGGACTGGTGGCGTCTGTTAACCCTCTAGCAGACCAACTTGAGGAGCCGGACTGGCGAGAGGAGTTGGGTGATGCCAGTGGTCTGGATACCTCCCCAGACCTTGGTATGCTTTCTCCCCCTACCGTAGCTATGGAGGGGGAGCTTCCTACGCTGTGGTGTTGCATAGGTTGGCTGATGCCTTGTTCCTCGAGCTTCCTACGGTGGTTGTCAGAACTAACCTCCTGACTGAGGTGCTTCAGCCGGCAGCAGTCTCTTCAGAGCCCATGCTGCCTTTTAATGAGACTCTCACTGACCTCCTTCTGGGCACTTGGTCCAAGCCCAGAACAGGTGTTCCTGTGGACAGGATGATTGCCCGGCCCACGGCGACCCACTTTTCCTCTCCCAACACCCTACCCCTGAGAGCTTGGTGGTTCAAGCCTCATCCTCTAAAGGCGCACTCCCTACTGCTCCCCCAGATAGGGAATCCAAGAAGCTAGACCATCTTGGGAAGAAAATGTTTTCTTCCGCCAGCTTAGGACTGCGGTCGGTGAACACTGCATGTCTCTTGGGCCGTTATACACACATGGTGTGGGATACGGTCACACAAGTGCTGCAACAGTGCCCGGTGGAGGCCTGGGCCGTGCTCACCCACGCTGTTGCTAAGGGTCGAGACGCAGCTAAGTTAACCATCCGGTGTGGACTGGATACTACCGACTCACTGGGTAGATCGGTTTCCATGTCGGTAGCCCTGAGGCGCTACGCCTCGCTGAGAACGTCTCGCTTCTCTGGGGATCTCTGATCACACTTTTGGACATGCCTTTTGATGGCCGTCGCCTGTTTGGTGACAAGGCGGACAACGCGCTTGAGCGCTTCAAATATTCTAGAGTCCAGGCCAGATCCTTGGGATTCGCAGCAACTTTTCACCCTGTGCAGTCTGCCTTTCACCCCTTTCTTGGCGACAGAAGGGATGTCCCACCACGTTCCGCCCAGGGCCACAAGGCCATGCAAGCTACCAGGTCGCAGGTGGCCAGGTACGTGGGAACCAGTGTCGCAGGTCTGGGGGCCAGAGGGCGGGCCAGCCCACAAATTCCCCCTGCAGCAGCCTCCAAACCCTCCTAGTCTGACTTTTGAGGGCCACCTGTTACCAATAGGCGGCAGGATCCGCCATCACCTCCCCCACTGGCACAACATCAGGTCAGACAGGTGGGTTTTGCAGATAGTCCAAAGGGGCTACTCCCTCCCCTTTGAGACTATGCCTCCCTCCATGCCACCAACGCTCCATCGCATGTCGGAGGATCACTTGCCCATTCTCATCCAGGAAGCTACAGCTCTCTTGGCCATGGGAGCTATCGAACGAGTCCCTGTGCCAGAAGTAGGTCATGGTTGTTACTCCCACTACTTCCTGGTACCCAAGAAGGACAAAAGCCTGCATCCTGTCTTGGACCTCAGGGACATCAACAGCTTCCTACGGAAGGAGAAGTCCAAAATGTTAACCTTGGCTCAGGTCTTCTTTGCCCTCGTCTCCTGAGACTGGATGATAGACTTGGACTTGCAGGACACTTATTTTCCCATCCCGGTCGTGCCTGCCCACTGGCGTTACCTACAGTAGGCCATGAGCATTTTGAGGTTACCATGCTCCCCTTGGGCCTTACCAGCGCCCCTCGGGTGTTCGCTAAAGTGATGGCGGTTGTTGAAGCTCATCTTTGCAGATCAAGGGTTCCAGTCTTCCCCTATCTCGAAGACTGCCTGTTGAAGGCATGCTCGCTCCAGGCTGTTGTCTCCCACCTACAGACTACAGCCGACCGCCTGCATTCGCTGGGGTTCACTATCAACATGCAGAAGTCGCACGAAATCCCCTCTCAGAAGCTCCTTTTTATCAGAGTGATTCTGGACACAGCACAGTTTTGGATCTATCCTCCCGAGCAGCGAGTCTGGGATATTCGGGCTACGATACCGATGTTTCAGCCTCTATCCCGGATTTTGGTGGGAAGGACACTGAGGCTGCTGGACCTCATGGCCCCCTGAATCCTGTTGGTGGATCATGCCACATGGCATATGCAGGCTCTGCAGTGGGACCTGAAGTTCCAGTGGGCGCAGCATCAGTGGAATCTTTCCGATGTTGTCCGGATGTTGAAGGGGACTGCAAGTCCATTGCAGTGGTGGCTCACGAACCATGATTGGGTCAGCGGCAGCTCCCTCTCCCTTCCCCAACCAGAGTTCACAGTAGTGATGGATGCGTCACTTCTGGGATGGGGCGGCCACATGGGGGAGGCAGAGATCAGGGGCCTCTGGGTTCAGGCGGAGTCCGGGCTCCACATCAACCTTCTAGAGCTCCGGGCGATTCGCCTTGCACTGAAGTCATTCCTTCTCTCTGTTTGAGGAGGAGTAGTGCAGGTGTTCACGGACAACACCACCGCCATGTAGTACTGCAACAAATAGGGCAGGGTTGGGTCGTGGACCCTATGTCAAGGGGGCTCTTCGTCTTTGAGCATGGCTGGAACATCAGGGCAAATCCCTTGTGGTTCAACACCTGGCAGTTTCCCTGAACGCCAAGGCGGATGAACTCAGCAGCGGGTGCATGATGGATCACAAATGGCGTCTTCCCTCCGAGGTGGTGCAAGGTCTCTTTCAGCAGTGGGGAGAGTCTTGGTTAAATCTATTCGCTACCAAAGAGAACACGCCATGTCAGCAGTTCTGCGTGTTGGAGTTTTGAAGGCGGCACTCGCTTGGCGACGCCTTTCGTCGCAAGTGGAATTGCGGCCCCTGTACGCTTTTCTGCCTGTACCACTTCTACCCAGAGTTCTGAAGATCAAGCGTGACCGGCCCAAGTAATTCTTGTGGCCCTGGACTGGGCACAAAGAGTCTGGTACCCCGAGCTCTTGAGCATGGCCATCGATCCTCTGATCAGACTGCCACGTCTGGAGGATCTTCTGTAGCAGCAGCAGGAGACGGTCTTCTACCCAAACCTGTCCAGTCTCCACCTCCTTGCGTGGAGATTGAGCGGCGACAGTTGACAACTTTCGACCTTCCTCCCGAAGTCTGTAGTGTCATCTTGGCAGCCAGGCGTGCCTCCACTAAAACGGTGTACGCCTGTAGATAGAACACATTTGTGGCATGGTGCACAGCAAAGGCTGTGGATTCCCTTTTCGCCCCTCTTTCGGAGGTTCTACTCTTCATTCTTTCTTTGGTCCAGCAGGGCTTTGCTCTGGGCACTCTTAAAGGCTATCTTTCGGCCATTTCAACCTTTCTTTGCTTTCCCGATCAGCCTTCTCTTTTCAAGTTCCCTGTTATCAGATTTCTGAAGGGTATTACTCATCTCTTTCCTCCTCCTCCTTCTTCTTTCTTAATGCCCCAGTGGGACTTGAATCTTGCCCTCACTTATCTTATGTGCGCTCCCTTTGAGCCACAGCATAATTGTCCACTTCGTCTCTTTACTTTGAAGACTGCTTTCTTGCTTGCCGTCACCTCTGCTCGCATGGTGTGTGAGCTTCAAGCCTTATCCTCCAGACCTCCCTTTCTTGCTGTCCATCTGGACAAAGTTGTCCTCCGTACTATGCTCTCTTTACTGCCCAAAGCGGTTACCTCTTTCCACATAGGACAGACCATTACATTGCCCACCTCCGTCCCGCATACGCACCACTCCAAAGAGTAGGAGAATCCACCATCTGGACCGAAAACGTGCGCTGTCGTTCTACCTTGACCGCACTAAAGACTCCCGGGTGGACGATCAACTCTTCTGGGTTATGTGGGTGCCGAGAAAGGTCGGGCCGTGCACAGATTCATTACTCCTGAGACGGAAGCCGGGAGCTGTACTCTGTTGTTTTAACATTTGAGTGTCACTTTTGAAACTGTGTTTTTAAACTGTCTTACCTTAACAAAACCCTTTGGACATGAACTAAGACCCTGCTCAATCGCGCAGCGGCTCCTAAAACGCCGACAACGACCACTGGCTGACGGCGTGCACCTAGGCCACGCCCCCCCGCCCAGCTTGAAAAGGCGCTGAATACGAGCGCGTTTCAGATTCATTACTCCTGAGGCGGAAGCCGGGAGCTGTACTCTGTTGTTTTAACATTTGAGTGTCACTTTTGAAACTGTGTTTTTAAACTGTCTTACCTTAACAAAACCCTTTGGACACAAACTAAGACCCTGCTCAATCGCGCAGCGGCTCCTAAAACGCCGACAACGACCACTGGCTGACGCCATTGACTGCGTGCACCTAGGCCACGCCCTCTTTCTGGCCACTCCCCCCCCGCCCAGCTTGAAAAGGCGCTGAATACGAGCGCGTTTCCGATTCATTACTCCTGAGGCGGAAGCCGGGAGCTGTACTCTGTTGTTTTAACATTTGAGTGTCACTTTTGAAACTGTGTTTTTAAACTGTCTTACCTTAACAAAACCCTTTGGACACGAACTAAGACCCTGCTCAATCGCGCAGCGGCTCCTAAAACGCCGACAACGACCACTGGCTGACGCCATTGATGGCGTGCACCTAGGCCACGCCCCCTTTCTGGCCATGCCCCCCTGCCTCTTCCTTTTACATAAAATGTGCCACTGGACGAAGCACAGCGGACGAGCGCAGCGGGAGCGCCTAAGGCAAGTCCGTCTGCGCCCGTCCGCGCCAGGACGAGCCTAGGGCCAGGCACCCTGGGCCTTTCCACTCAAGCAAGGCTGTCATACTCCAGGGACTCTCTGTTACAACTGAACCAGCCCCTACAGGCCTCCTGCACCAATTCCCTTAAAGGTGAGAGCCGACGTTCCCAATGTCTACATTGCCCATTCAAACTTTCTCCAACATTGAAGAACCAACTACCTCCGACAATCATTAATATGGCTCTATTAAATTGTAGTGTCAACAACAAAGGCCTTCCCTATAGTCCTATGGGTTAAATATCCCTAGATATGTATTTTCCTTACTGTCGCAAGACAACCCAGGGTCAATTGTCCCCTTGGAGCCTGCTGCACTGCTAATGATCATACATGCTGTGCTGTTTGTTATGTTAAGAGTGTGTTTGTGCGTGTTCATGTGAATGACCCAGTAGGTTCCAACAGGTTACTCCACCCTCCGACTGTGAAAAAAGGGGGAGGGGGGGTCGACAGGGCCTCACGGGAGCAACACCTGGGGGGGGAAATTTACAGACTGGTACTCGCCTGTGTCCCCGCTTCTCATCATCAGCACCTGTCGACCCAAACAAAATGGGGATAGTAATAGTGTGCAAAAAACAAAACAAAAAAAAAACTGTGTAACCACGTTTAGAATGACCCTTATGCGATTAAAAAGAGTTATACTGAACTGGCATTCATATCTTTATTCTTTGCTGTTCGCTCACTCTAATAAAAAACAAAAACCGACATGTTTCATCACCATTCTTACTTTGTTGGTGATTTCTTCAGGGTTTTCACTCGGGTCAGCATATGTATAGCACCTTAAGTATTCTTCATATATTGTACCAGGTGGCCCCTCTTTTTCTGGCCTACCGGCCCCCGTAGAAGAATGTATGGTTTTAGGGGAGTTCGCCTCACTCTTTAGGCGGGTCTCTTATACCGCCACGAGGTCGGTATCGGTGCTCTCTTCTGGTATGGCTTACGCTCACCCTCCGTGTCACACACAGTTGTTTTTTTTTTTTTTTGCACACTATTACTATCCCCATTTTGTTTGGGTCGACAGGTGCTGATGATAAGAAGCGGGGACACAGGCGAGTACCAGTCTGTAAATTTCCCCCCCCCAGGTGTTGCTCCCGTGAGGCCCTGTCGACCCCCCCCTCCCCCTTTTTTCACAGTCGGAGGGTGGAGTAACCTGTTGGAACCTACTGGGTCATTCACATGAACACGCACAAACACACTCTTAACATAACAAACAGCACAGCATGTATGATCATTAGCAGTGCAGCAGGCTCCAAGGGGACAATTGACCCTGGGTTGTCTTGCGACAGTAAGGAAAATACATATCTAGGGATATTTAACCCATAGGACTATAGGGAAGGCCTTTGTTGTTGACAGTGTTATGAGTGGGGGGCGGCCTATCCCTGTCGCAAATTTACCCTCTTTGGCTCCTTTGTTGAATGTCTATTAAATTGTAGATCTTTACCCAAACATTCCCAGGAAATACACATGTTACTAAAAGAGGAGAAATTTGAAATCCTGTTTCTTACAGAAACGTGGCTCAGCCCAGACTCGGACTATGACATTGAAAAAACACGTGTATGAGGGTCTTTTATTTGGGAGACACCTACCGATCCACCTGCAGACCTTGGTTATGCAGGACCAGTGATCCTTTCCACATTGATTTATAATTAGATAAAAACCTCACCACAAACCCAAGCTAGGAAAACGGCTGGAGTTTGTTTCGGTCTTCTGCGCTCTACCCGAAAAATCCTACCACTGCTCCCTCTCCAATCAAGGAAACTTTTGATCCAAGGTCTTATTTTGTCAAGGCTGGACTACGGCAACGCACTGTACCTGGGCGTACCCCAGAAAGTTACAACTAAATTACAGGTAGTACAAAACGCCGCCGCCAGGATTTTGACCAATACCAAGACCCGCTGCTCGGCCAAACCAGCTATCCGAGAACTGCATTGGCTACCCGTCATAGAAAGAGTGCAGTTCAAGGCGCTTTGCCTTACGCACAAAATTCTTAACGGAAAAGCCCCCCCTATACTCAAAGATTTGGTCACTCCTTATACCTCCTCCAGACCCCTCCGATCCTCTAATGCCCACCTCACACGAGTACCCAAGATCAAAAGAGCACGAACAGGCGGTCGCTGTTTCTCGTACAACGCGTCCAAATTGTGGAATTCTCTTCCCTCTGACCTTCGTGCACAACCCAACCTGCTAGCATTTCAAAAATCCCTGAAGACATGGCTGTTCCCGTGAGCTTCCCTCTCTCTTCATTCCATCTGTAATGGCTCAGCGCTGGGACGCTCACGGGCAGCTATGCGCTTTAGAAATCCGGTAAATAAATAAAAATCTCTCGATAGGTTGTCTTATGCATAAAGATCTGTTATTCTTTGGCGAAAATTGGGTTGGCATTGCTAGGGTATCTGTTCTAAGGTAAGGAATGTATATACGGTCTCTTTCAGATGAAGAAGTTATTTACCTTTGGTAACAATGTATCTGTAAGAGATATTAGTAGTTATAGATTCCTTCCCGCCCCACCCATCTTCCCTGTTTTGCGAACAGACTTCTAGGGATAGGACTTCCTTACAGGGCCAGAGCTATGTGCACTAGTGGTCAGTGTCTTGCATGGCTCTGCGCTTCTGGCGTGGAAAGTTGTGTCAGAACTGAAGTGGGCGCGCAAAGGTAACGTCTAAGTAGATACCACAATGTCATCCTGCCGACCAAAACGCTGCCGGCAAACGTGGAGTCGACCTCCACTGACGCGCAGGGGTACTGCTCCGAAAAAAATTCTGCTGGTCCAATCTGACACCTGGGGGTAATTCTAAGGTAAGGAATCTACAACTACTCTTACAGATATATCAGTACCTAAGGTAAGTAACTTGTTCTTTATGCTCTTTTGTGTGTTTATTCTCCTCATCAAACTCCCTTGTGCTCCCTATTGCTTTCTTCCTGTGTTTTTCTCCCATCTGTTTGTATATCGCCTGTGTGTGCTGCTTTTAACCTCAGCATTCCTTCCCACACCTGCCTTTTGTTTTTATTATATTTATTATTATTTTCTTGGAGTACCAGGCAACTAATTGCTGCCGACCCCTCTGCCTCAAAAACTTGCTTTTGCGCTACTTCAGTTTCGTTTTTATTTTATTTATTTACTGACCCTTCACAGATCAGTAAATAAATAAAACTGAAGCCTCATTCATTTCTTAAGTGTGCATGCATGGTGACATATGCATGTGCCCACAAAATGACACGGTTAACCATGTTGCACTTTTATTTATTTAAATCTGTGGCTGTTGCACATCTTGCTGATGCTTTACAGCATTCCCAGAAGGCATTGGCAAAGCTAATAGGTCCCATTGGCCTATTGAGACCTATTGGCCTTGCCAATGCTTGTTCATATTATGGTGGAATATCTTCTTCTGGAATAAAAGAGAATATTAATGAATAAATACCGTTGTGTTACATTACTGCTTTTAGTTGAGGTTTGTCTAAAGATGATTTCTGGAACTGTGTGAGATAACTGTAACAGTTCAATTATTGGTGTATCTGAGCTCAACAACACAAAATGTTGACAATACGGGAAGCACCACCAAACGTTTTCCATCCTTTACACATTTTACTGCACTTTAATCTTAAAAACAGCCCAGTTATTCACAAAGATCTTGCCATTCTTCCAAGGCTACTGAAGTGCCTATATTAGATGTCTTCCTCTTGAGCACAACTCATTTTCTCTCAAATGAGACCATTGTGACTGGCGACTGCATGATGTGGGATTCTTAATGCCTGGGGGTTGTTCCAAGCTGCTCATCTCTAAACTTTGAATCCAGAGCCATCATGCAAGAAGACGAGAACCGTTACTCTGTCACAAGAGTGCCCATTGCACCAGCTGACAAGCTGACTTCAGGAATCCGGCTGGAGAGAACCTTTGTCCCATCAGTCACATTCACCATTATTGTCTCATAGCTGCTAAAGGTGCTACTGTGAGCTTCTCGTGGCCTATTTCTGTCAGGCCAGTATTGTTCTACAACCAGCTGTTTCCCTTACCCCACTCCATCTCCAATGTTCTCAGCGCTAGCAAAATAATTTAATTGTTTTTAAGTCTTTTGAGGTCTTTGCTGTTTTCATATTAATAATTCTTTAATAATTTTGCCATGCTTAACTGAATTCAAATTTGACTCTTGCAGGAAGTATAATGGTCACATTGAAAATAAACCTTTAACAGTTCCAAAAGATCTCGATCTTCGCCTAGAAACTAAGTCTGTTGCAGAAGTAGATGTGTTAGGTAAGAAGTTAAAAAAATTATATGTTCTTCCTGTTTACATGGTGTTATAGTATTTTTGGGACTGTGGAGGTATTGCCATTATTAAGATATTTTAATGTATTTATTCAGCATTATGTTGTCCTCCTGGTCTGTTCTCTCAGTTAATTAGCAGCTTCAAGTAGTTTGGTCTGACTATAGTCCAGCCAGATATTCTCTCCAGGCAGTGCTGCTTGTAATCATGACCCTAGAGTTGAAACACAACCAGGTTTAGCCTCTATTTTGAAATATTTTCTGTAGGTGGCTCTCCATGTTTCCTTTTTCCCAGGATACCGGCTGAACTTGATATGCTGTGTTTGAGATCCAGTGAAGGTGCAATGAATGAGGACGAAAATTACTCATAATCCTAGATGTTATTGCATATATGCCCGCTTCCTGACAAGAGAAAAGAAATTAGTGATTGAATTGGGTTCTCCTACCTTAGAGTCAAAAGGTACTAAGCTAACTGACGGGACCTTGCACTCTAGACATGATAGCAATTTTCCTGTCTCAGTTTCTGAGTGATCATTTGAATAGAATTAAGAGTGATGGATAGTTCACCCCTTCCTCATTTTTTTTCGTTTCAAAAGAGGTGTAAAATGGCTCTTTTCAGCCTAATGTTTCACTATGAGCTTGGATTCAAATGCAATTTAATTAATAGCAACTGTTGAAATTGTAACCTTCGGATTTGCATTGTTTCGTACATACTTTCAAGAAGAGACTTTTCTCCTTGAAGTAATTGCTCTTAGATAGCACACATAATGCAGATTGTTCGTGATCATGAGTTCATTGACTATACTGATTTTGAGAACTATTTTTTATTATAAACAGATTTGCAATAACAAAACTGACAGCAACTCTCAAAGAGCGTTTTGACTCCCTAAAACTAATTGTAGTAAAATAAAACATTAAGCCCTGCAGATGACCTCTTGTAATATTTTATGGGTTTTTTGGTACTGTTTCTTTCAGCATTGCATTATTTTCCTGAATATCAGTGGTTGGTGGACTTCACAGTAGCAGCCACAATTGTGTATATAGTAACAGAAGCATACTACAGTTTGATGAAGCCTTCACATGAAATGAATATCAGCATTGTCTGGTCCCTGCTGGTATTGGCGTTTGCCATGTATCCTTTTTAGTGGTTTTGACGATGCTGTGTTTACAGACATTTACATGTATGAAACATCTTTTTCCTTTCAAACTCTAATTTAGAAGTTACAAATTCACAATGAGCATTGAATGTATAACTGAAGCTGTAAGCATCAACGCTTTATTGACCTGCCCAGAATTTAAAGAATGGCAAAACGTCTTGTTTTTTTGAGCATGCAGTACACACATATAACAAATAAGATTTGAACACACTTAAGTTGTAACTTGGCACTTGTTGAACACTAAAAGAACATTTAATTTTCTAGCTTAAAAAGGGGTACAATTGATTATGTTAGTGTTGCAAATAAACTGTTATTTCCTGTATATTTGAACTAGTGACTAATGCACATTTTTTTAATTTAAGAAGCACTGAACTGTTCTTATGACGTCGTTTTGTTCTCATCTGGTCAATCCCAGTCGGCTCTGGTCAGCCTCGCAGTTGCCTGCTCTGCTCCTGTATTGCCCTCCTGGCATTTTCTCTGCCCCTGCCATTTTCTCTGCCCCTGCCATCTGCCCTAGCGCCCACTCCTGCTGCTTGCCAGACGTTCTCTACATGCTCCCTTCCCCACTCACCCCCCCGCACTAGTGACACCTCAATTGCCCCTTTGTGACATTTCTGTATGCACCTTCAATCTCCGTTGCCAGTCTGACTGAACCAGAATTTCCGAAATTGCTGTGTAACATGAGAGAATCAAATGCTCAGATCCCTACAGATTGTTATTGTTATTGTTATTTTTAATTTATACCGCGCTCAATCACCTACAGGCCTCTAAGCGCATGTTTTATGTATGAACCTGCTTGTAGATTGTCCTTCTTGGAGCATCTTGTTCACCCGGCAGTTAGTGGAAAATCACACAAGAAAGATTAACACACATGTATGAGAGTTTGTTTTGCCAGTCAGACATAGACATCTTGTGGAGCCTTTCCACATAAAGTATGCTCATACTCTCAGCTGGAATCTGATTTGATTACTGGATCGACGTTTGGGTTTGGTAATCAAGCCATCTCCATTAGCCCTTCCATATCCCAATGGAGAGAGAAGCATCTGTTAGGGATCTCTTTGTCACCTAATTTGGCATGAGGAGAACATGCCTGAGAAGACAGATTTCCCCCGTCATATAATGGTTGTAGGTTAAAAACCTGTACAGATGTTTGAGAGTCTTCACCTGTCATGATCTATATTAGTCCTATACCCTTAAGGAAATACTCTTCATGTCATCTTTCGGACCTAAAGCAACTAAGCATGGAGGGATAACTGTTCTGAACTGTTTTTTAACATTGTATTGTACATGGCCATTTGTGATTTTTAATTCTGGAAGTGGTTTTTAGATCGACTCAATCTTTTTAAAACTCTGTATACTGAAATGTGCTTTTATGGTTGTTTGTTTGAATAACCGAACAAAGATTTTTTGAATTTGAATTTGAACTAAGCGTAGTCTTGTGAAACTTTCATTTTCCTCATTGAAATTGAACTATCTTCGTATACTTAAATGTATGTGCTAATCAGTCTATGGTAAACAATTGATTCCCTAGTAGAACCTACAGGTCACCAATAATATGGCACCAGTTAGGGCCCACTGCAAGTGTGCCTTATAAATGGCACATCAAGGGGGAGCTGTCTCATCCCTATGAAGTATATTTGTATGAGAAGGCCATAGCTGCAGTCCCGATCTGCTCTTGACAACTGTGTTGTGAGATGGAAGAGATGCATGGAATGCACTGTACTAGCTCTCTGATCATCCAAATATGCCACCTTGTTGGCCAACAGCTCTTTAGTTCCTGTAACAGAAACTGTGTTCTTCTTTAGAAAGTGACCGTAAGGGCCCTTAAGGCCCAGTGTAAAACGAGCAGAGAGTTCCCAGAATGTTTAAACCAGCTTCTTATATGTAGCTGGGGAGATACTAGTAGCTCAGGAGCGACTGGTCTAAACAATAATTCTGCATTCTTCATTTCATTCATTGTTTTCATGTTTTGGAAGAGCTCTGCTAGAAACAGAGTTTTTACCATTTTTCCTACTGCGGCTCTAAACTCCTTGGTTGCCATATCTGCAGACCTTAAATGAATCTATAGAAACAAATTGTATTCTGTTCTGAGGAAATAACAGTATTTTCAGTGCATAACTTAGTATACTGTGCCTTTACATTGTTGTGTGGGTTTACTCCAGAATATTGCTTTAGGCTGTTGCTCATAATGTTGCTCGTTTATGCACCCCACAGTATTTGCCTTTTCTTCCACCCTTTCTACCCCCGCTGTTCCCAGAATTCATTGGCACCTGCTCTCTTGTCCTTCTCTCCCAAGTTTTTGCTGTTGGGATTTTCTGTTTTTTCTTTTAAATATTAACTTGTAGTTAAAATCAGGTCTAATTCCTCTAACATTATTTGCTAATTTGTAGAAGGAAAAAGATGTATTCATTTTTAATCTCAAATTCTGCACTTATACCTATTGTACACACTCTTTCTCAAAATTGATTTGTTATACGTATAAAGATGCCATGCATAATGTACTTGTTTTTAATTTTATATTGGTTTAGGCCAGTGGTTTCCATTTGGATTTTTATTTTCGAAATTGTTATCAATGATATAGTAAATTATAATATATCTGTTCACACACATCTGTCATGTACACTGGGTTTAACACCGCAAACAAACTGGTTACTCTTTTTGAAAATGCTGTCTTTGCCAGTATTATTTTCCTGAATGAGTTCTCATGAAGCAAAATACTGTTCTCATTGACCACACACTACTTCAAACTTGAAGATGGAGGAGAAAGATCAGTTTGTGTCACCTTTGGATTTTTCTTCTTCGTCAAAGCAATGGCCATCCTAATTGTAACCGAAAACTACTTGGAATTTGGACTTGAAACCGGTAAGACCTAAATGTTACAAAATGCAACTCGATCTAGAAAAAATGCTATCGTTTCAAATAGCTATTTCCACACTGTTATTTATTTAAAAATTGAAGCATATATTGGCATATTACATGTCATTTGCATACTACTTGGTATCTTTTGTAGCCTTGTTGCAGGAAAGCAGTCTGTCTCATAGTAGATTTAAGGTATGAAAGCAAGTTTCCTGTACAGCACATCTCTAGTCATTGGGTCATTACTGTGGTTATGCAGGAGGGGTATATAACTTCTATTTTGTTAGCCTTGTTTCCTTCTCTGAGCAATTTATCTTCTGCACAATTGTGCTGTAAACTGTGACTGGATACCCAATTAAAAATACGACCGGCTATTTGGTAATCAGTCCCCAGGCCACCACTCACATTGCACGTGGGCTACTTTAGGTTTTGGTCCTCATTCAGCTCTTTTAGTCCTTGTGGGACTTTCCTTATAGAATCTTATTCAGTAAACATGTGAAATCTGAGATTCTGCAGATCTTCTATAGAAAATAGTACGGATGTCCAAATCTGCTGGATTGAGTCATCCAGTGAATAAAACCAAGTTTAGAATTACTCAGGTACAGCAGTCTCTTGCAGACTTTGTTTCTGGGCCTTCACTTTCATTCAGGAAGGCAGGGCATAGTCGGATACAAGGTGGTAACGCATTAGAGGTAGCCATAAACATAGGCTGTCAGCACTGCTGGCCCTGGTTGGGGTACACTTGTATTTTAATAGTAACTAATTTGAGTTCCAGACTGGCCTCTGTAGATGGTACAAGCATGCTGATTTTACTGGGATGCGTCTTGTCTAAGTCACTCATTTGCGTATCTAGCACTACTAGCAGTCCTCTAGATCATGAGAATGAATTGTATGGACTGCTACCATTTTTTTCGTTGTGGCAAGCACACGAAGACTTGTAATACAAAAAACATGCCGACTGGGTCAGAGGCGCGGTATGTGAAGACCCAGGTAACAGGACATGGGGATATATGGGGTAGGTATGTAATTGCAAAATTGACTGTGTCACTCGGAAACACAAGAGTTACTGAGGAATGAAATGTGTGCGAGTAGGACAAAGACCCTGGGAGCAAGACGCACAAAGATGGACATATAAGAGGAGTCAGGGTATTTAAATATTTTATGCGGCTTTGCATCTAAACATTCCAGTACAATTATCTTAGTGTGATGTAGCTTGTTGTTTTGACATTAATTTGAGAAATATGGATGTCATTTTTTTTTTAAGGATTTTTCACCGAATAATTCCCCAAATAACTTTTTCCCCTATCAGAAATTTGAAAAACATGTCTCACTATTGCACATAATGTTACATAAAACTGTATGGCTCACGGATAGTAGGAATTGCAAACAATCTGAAGTCATTGAGGGCTTTTGGTTTCATGGGCAGTCCCTCATTATAATTGGGGTATAAAATGGATCTGTTCTAATACATCTAGTTTAGGGAGCACTGTGGTACTAAACAGTAACTAATAGATCCCATTAGATGGGTAGGCTATATTCGAGACTCTTCCTGTGGTTTCTACTTGAAGAAATTAGCAACTGGTCTCCTGCCCAGCCCTTTCCTAAGTTTCCCATGTTATATGGGATTGATATTTTAACTAGTTTCATGTGAAAGTTTTCTGAGCAACATCAATGGTTATTGTTTACAAGGTTGACAAGATTCACTCCCAAATTTCCTAAAAAAGTCCATTGTAGCTCTTTCTGCACTGAAATAACTTTACCTGGATACAAAAACACATACGTGGAGGAGCAAGGCGTGTGGTGAAATTCCACTCGATTTTGAAACCTTGCTCCTCAAGACTAACCAGAAACATCCTGGGAAACATAGAACGTCCTATGGCTACCCCAGTGTTTTACAAATAATCAATTTGACCTCAATCTAGGCTTCCTGCCCGTTACTGTTTCAGGTGTGGTCTCTGGCCACCTCTAGATTGTAGTTTCTCTGCCCCTTTCTTTCAGCTGGTCACACAGAGGAACATAGTCGGATTTCTCCTCAACCCTAAACAATAACATCTATTCTCCGGAGAATTAATCTATTCTGTGTAACTGGTGGGAAACACGCTTTATAAATGTTTACATTTCAGCTTCTTTAAGATCGTTGAGCCGTGGCACTCCCTTCCAGCCACATTACAGAGAGCTCATATTAGTCTAGACTCCTAAATTTGGAGACACAGGACCGTAGGAAGCAATGTTCACACTTAATGGAAATCGAGAGCTTTGGCTAACTACTGGAAGGCAATGTGGAACATTATTAGGACTTCAAAAGACATGCATGATTACATTTATTGGTGTGCAAAGAATACATCCTCTTGTGTATAATCAACAACACCAAGGTTGTATTTGCATAGGCAAATAATAGTGCAATTCCCAATGTGGAGAGGTATGTAGCCTTCACAGGGAAGATCCCACTGAGAACAATCCTCAATCCCAGGGTCGGTAGTGATTCACTGTTGCAGGTGGAGGCTTCTGTTAACGCATCACAGCATTGACACTTGCCAATTTCCCTGACCCTGGGATTGAGGTTTGCTCTCTGTGAGACCTACCCTGTGACATGCATTCTTTGCACACCAATACATATAATCAGGCATGTATTTTGAATTCCTGATAATGATCCTGCATTAAATCGCAGGTCGAAACGTCGTCAACCTTAAACACTCCCCTTCAACTATGTGTATATGACTTCTGGGTGAAGTAGTATTCTCCTTGATGTAAATAAGTGACCCCCATTGTGGATACAACTGATGGTCATTTAATGTCTTATACCTTTTGTTTTCATGTTCTTAACACCAGTTGAGGATTTATATATATATATATATATATATATATATATATATATATATATATATATATATATATTCACTGAAAAAACCATAGGTTATAGACAATATATAGTTAGGAATTAGCATTTACAAAACCTTGAAAATTCACTGAAAAAACCATAGGTTATAGACCATATATAGTTAGGAATTAGCATTTACAAAACCTTGAAAATTCACTGCAAAAACCATAGGTTAGAGACCATATATAGTTAGCTGGACATTTTATTGACATAAAACCAATGAAATTCCATATATAGTTAGTTGCACTAACTATATATCGCGCACCCGCAATCCACTGCTGATGATGTCACATATTACATCATTCATGACATGGTCAGTGACATCACTGATGACATCACTGATGACATCTCAAATGACATCACTGATGACATCACTGATAACAACATCCAGTGATTTTTTGTTTCTATAAAGTTTAAATATGTCTTACATATTGAAGAATGAGTGGATGTGTAAGTGTCTGGACGAAGGATTTAGTAGGTGCATGACTGACTGTATGAGTGAGTGATTAAATGTGTCTCACTGAGTGCATGGGTTAGTGACTAAACTGTCTTAATTTGTGCATCATTATGTCTGTTGTTCTGTAAACTGCTGCATGTGTTGATCAGTAGCTATATGAGTAACTATATGGGTTATTGATTGATTGCCCAAGTATTTGTATGGGAGACTGAGTGTGTGTGTGGCTAGCTGGGAGGTGTGTGACTCTGTGCAGATCAATCTGTACTTGTATCAATGATTGTATAAGAAGGTAAGTATGTGTTAGTATATGTTTGAAAATGTAAGGTGCTCTATGTTTAACTGTATAGACAAGAAAATGGAAGTGTCATTGATTCTTTCCAGGACTGACTAGGTGTGTGAGTAACTCCATGGATGAGTGGCAGACTGTGAGTGTCTGTATAGGTGTATGAGTGCATATGATAGTGTAAAGATGAGTGATTGTATGTATGAATGATTGTATGGGTGAATGAGTGAAGGTGTGTGTAGACGTAGCAATCAGTGAGTGCGTATGTAGTAACTAGTATTGGTGTGTCAATGGTTTCAAAAATTATACTCTCTTTTTAACACTGGTTATATTAAAATGTGAGGAGATGCATTGTATTGTCACATGAATGATATCATCAGTAATGTGGTCATTGATGTCAAATGAGATGTCATCAGTGATGTCATCAGTGATGTCATCAGTGATGTCACTGACCATGTCATGAATGATGTAATATGTGACATCATCAGCAGTGGATTGCGGGTGCGCGATATATAGTTAGTGCGACTAACTATATATGGAATTTCATTGGTTTTATGTCAATAAAATGTCCAGCTAACTATATATGGTCTCTAACCTATGGTTTTTGCAGTGAATTTTCAAGGTTTTGTAAATGCTAATTCCTAACTATATATGGTCTATAACCTATGGTTTTTTCAGTGAATTTTCAAGGTTTTGTAAATGCTAATTCCTAACTATATATGGTCTATAACCTATGGTTTTTTCAGTGAATTTCAATGGTTTTTTAATAGCAAATATCATAAGCTGTCGAATGTCAAGTACGTGGTAAGTAAAAACATTTTCGTGTTTATGCACACTGATCTGCTTTGAATGGTGCCCCCCCCCTCATTTCTATTAGGAGTACTCTCTCTTTGCAGATAGTGAAAGGTAGTTAACGCAGGCCTTTGCCCCGGTTGTAATCCGTCGTGCCTGCTTCTCTCTCCATTTGATTGATTGTTATCCAAGTATTTACTGTTTTAGAATTAGTTCTCTTTGGTTCATTCTCTATTTACAAACAAACACAGAGTCGCAATACTCTGTTTAGTCTTTGCAGATAACGAAAAATCGTGTAAAAAAAAAGAAAAGGAATCGAGTAAAATCAGTAGGCCACTAATGGGATCTCTTTTTGACCTCGCTAAAATAGAAACATTAGGAACAACCCCTCATGACAAATACAAAACTAGTGAGATGAACTGAACTTCACACAATGATGGCTGCAAAACAGCTCGGCTCCGCCACCCACCCCGCCCAAAATAACGATAAAGAGCGGCTGCCATGATTGGTTGCGGAATGGCCACAACGGAGCTACGAAATGGTGGTGCTCTCATGCTAACCCCAGCTTCAGTCTGAAACATCCAGAAACACTGTAGACTACCAATTCGATCAGTTCCGGTAGCGCCCCAATGTAACCCGGTAGAGAAGAACTAGCCCTCCCCTCTTTGACTGATGGTTCTTGTTGCCTGTCCCTTCTGTTGTCATTTAACAGAACTATTTAGCCTGCTGAAAGGGGTTGTGTTTCGACCGCTGGTTGGTGGAGACATTTTGACTATATTCTGGACCTGCGTTGTCGCGTAATGCGTCATATGACGCGCCGCGTTAGCGCATCCGGAAGTCATCCGGGGCGCGCAGCGCGTAACGTAAGCATAACAAGTCATGTGACTTGTTAATAAAACTTTTCATTGGTTCATTTTACTTTTCTTATTCTAATGATGAAAGCCTTAGTCATATCACCTAAAAATTACGCTTTTAATTACTTCCGAACATTATTTTTTCTTAAATATATGTTATAATGTTCCAGGCTAATGTACTTTCCCGGAAATTTTACAACTGTTCTGCAAGTAAAATATATTCTTTTTTCGAGAAAAAGAGCGTTTCTTCGTCCCATGACGGAGCCGTTGAGCAAAAGAGGGTCGACCTGCTGTCTTAGTCGCCGATACGCCTGAATATGAGATTCTTATCGATCACTTTATGTTGCAGGAATAGAAAACACAACAGCCCTTGACCATTTATCTTTACTGCGTTCCTTCGTATTATACCTTTTACCCTTCATGTAATTGGTCTGCTTTATTTCACTTGCCTTTTAATGATTCTAAAACAGTGACTATTATTAAAAACTTTACCAATGTATATACTACTACCATGTTTTCTTTTAAAAACCTTTATTGTGAAAATTTCATTATACAAATACGAGCCTATAACCACGTGGGCCTGCCACGGAGCAAACTGTAATCGTATATGATGAATAGACATTTACACTGTAGAGGAACGTAACGGGCGGGCCATTAGGTTGCAAGAACTAAGGTGTCTAACAGTTACGGAATCGGTGGACGTACATTTTATAATTAAAATACGACAGGGCCAGTTACAATAAAATTATCTAGATATACATTTGCGGGCAAGTACCATGGGTGACGTTAATTCGAATTTTCAACAGTACAGTAATCAATAACACATCAGAACTTAATATCAATAGGGATGTCGAAATATTCAATCAATTCTCGTCCCCGCCCGCCATGTGCTTCAAAACTGCATACGTATCTCGTGATTTCAAGGTTCTGCAACCAGTACACAACAAGGAGTTACGAGTCCCATTTATTCCGGCGCCATTTTGGGCGAGGACGGGCAGGTCCAGGATATAGTCAAAATGTCTCTACCAACCATCGACTATGATGATGTTCATATGCTGTATTTATTAGAGTAACACTCATCTGTCCACATGAAATTAATTTACCACAATCTAAACATGTCATTTTAATCTTTCCAAAGTTCTTCTAAATATTTGGGACCGTTTCCCTTGCCTCTGAAGCTCTCAGTGCCACTTCTTTGATGAATGTACTAGCAGGTCAGGGGTTCTCCTCCAAATCTCTCTTTTATGCAGCACTATAATTAATTGGTGCCACCTCTCCATATGACGATGCATGGTATAGTTACCACAACTATATTTTTTTTCGGTTCCTCTGGAGAGTTCATCGTGGCAGATGAAGCGTGTAACGTACCGGGCATTTACCTTTTTTTGCATGTACAGGAAAGGAAAAAAAAATCGAGCGTCCGAGTTCTAAGGTGTCCCAGGGCCATTTTAGTGGACCAGGCCCAAATCCAAAGAACAGGCCGCCATTTTGAGAGTCCTCTTGCAGCCGCCTGTCGCTGTAGCATCAAGAGCAGCCGAAACTCAGCTGAATGGCAACTGAAACGGTAAATGGGCGCCCCACTACATTTCAGCATTGTAGGATGACCACACCAGTACAGCAACTTGCTAGACATCACCTCGGTGCCATCCGGATCTCGGCGCCCCACTGCAGATGAAGTGCCTCTCAACTATGAAACCACCACGGTGACATCCGGATCTTGGCGCGTTGTGCTGCCTTCGGCCTATTCGCACATCGGTCCGCTACTGACGCCATCTCACAGGCTAATGGGGTGACCCACGCCGAGTTTCAGCATTGTAGGATGACCACACCAACTTGCTAGACATCACCTCGGTGCCATCCGAATCTTGGCATCTCAACGCCTAGTGGTATCTTCCATACAGAAAATATTGTTACGCTGCCTTTGGCCCCATTCGCACATCAATCCGCAACTTAGACATCACCTCGGTGCCATCCGGATCTTGGCATCTCAGCGCCTTGTGGTGTCAGTCAGAAAATATTGTTGCGCTGCCTTTGGCCCCATTCGCACATCAGTCCGCTACTGACACCATCTCTCAGGCCAATAGGGCGCCCCACGCCGACTTTTACCACTGTACGATGGCCACACCAGTGGCACAACTTGCTAGACATCACCTCGGTGCCATCCGAATCTTGGCATCTCAACGCCTAGTGGTATCTTCCATACAGAAAGTCTTGTTACGCTACCTTTGGCCCCATTCGCACATCGGTCCGCAACTTAGACATCACCTCGGTGCCATCCGGATCTTGGCATCTCAGCGCCTTGTGGTGTCTTCTACTCCGAAAATATTGTAGAAAATATTGTTGCGCTGCCTTTGGCCCCATTCACACCTCAGTCCGCTACTGACACCATCTCACAGGCCAACAGGGCGCCCCACGCCGACTTTTACCATTGTACGATGGCCACACCAGTGCCACAACTTGCTAGACACCACCTCGGTGCCATCCGGATCTTGGCATCTCAGCGCCTTGTGGTGTCTTCAAATCAGAAAATATTGTTGCGCTGCCTTTGGCCCCATTCGCACATCGGTCCGCTACTGACGCCATCTCACAGGCCAACGGGGCGCCCCACGCCGACTTTCAACATTGTAGGATGGCCACAGAATTGCGACAACTTACTAGACACCACCTCGGTGCCATCCGGATCTTGGCGCGTTGTGCTGCCTTCGGCCTATTCGCACATCGGTCCGCTACTGACGCAAACTCACAGGCCAACGGGGCGCCCCACGCCGACTTTCAGCATTGTAGGATGGCCACACCAGTGCGGCAACTTGCTACACACCACCTCGGTGCCATCCGGATCTTGGCATCTCAGCGCCTAGTGGTGTCTTCTATTCCGAAAATATTGTTGCGCTGCCTTCGGCCCCATTCACACATCGGTCCGCTACTGACGCCATCTCACAGGCCAACGGGGCGCCCCACGCCGACTTTCAGCATTGTTGGATGGCCACACCAGTGCGGCAACTTACTAGACACCACCTCGGTGCCCTCCGGATCTTGGCGCGTTGTGCTGCCTTCGGCCTATTCGCACATCGGTCCGCTACTGACGCAAACTCACAGGCCAACGGGGCGCCCCACGCCGACTTTCAGCATTGTTGGATGGCCACACCAGTGCGGCAACTTACTAGACACCACCTCGGTGCCCTCCGGATCTTGGCGCGTTGTGCTGCCTTCGGCCTATTCGCACATCGGTCCGCTACTGACGCAAACTCACAGGCCAACGGGGCGCCCCACGCCGACTTTCAGCATTGTAGGATGGCCACACCACTGCTGCAACTTGCTGGACACCACCTCGGTGCCATCCGGATCTTGGCGCGTTGTATTGCCTTCGGCCTATTCGCACATCGGTCCGCTAATGACGCCGCCTCACGTGCCAACGTATTTTCTCCGCATTTTACACCCTATGCCGCATAACAGGTCATGTGACTTGTTTATAAAACTTTTCATTGGTTCATTTTACTTTTGGTTTCCTAATGATGGAAGGCTTGATCATGTGACCTAAAAACAACACTTTTCATTGGATGAAAACTTTTTTTTTTTCCCAAACGATGAAAGCCCCACCTTGTTTCTGGATGTTTCAGACTGAAGCTGGCGTCAGCATGAGAGCACCACCATCTCGTAGCTCAGTCGTGGTCATTCCGCGAGCAATCATGGCAGCCGCTCCCCACCAGAAGCCTGCAGGAGTCGGAGCCCCCAAAACTTTTGATGAATTCTCAAGGCGGAGGGGACGCTTTCGAGAATGGGGTCCAAGACCTAGCAGACAAGCGTCCGATTTCCAAGGTGTCCCAGGGCCATTTCAGTGGACCAGGCCCAAAAAGGAAACAGCCTGCCGCCATTTTGAGAGTCCTGTGACAGCCGCCTATCGCTGCACCGCAAGAGTGGGCGCAACTCAGCTGAATTGCGGCTTTTGACACAGTGGACCAAAAACGGACGGAATGGCAACTGAAACGGTAAAGGGGCGCCCCACTACAACAGATGACACTCCACCTGGAGAGGCCCGTTCACGCCGCCTCCCCCGGGGCGCCCCACGCCGTTATTCGGAGCAGCATTGTACGATACCAAAACCAGTGCGGCAACTTACTGGACATCACCTTGGTGCCATCGTTCTGCTGCCTTGGAACTATTCGCGCAACAGTTTGCTACTGATGACCCACCCCCCGCGACGCCCCATGCCGTTATTTGCTGGGTGGCAACTTACTAGACATCACTTTCGTGTCATCTAGATTTCAACGTTCTGCTGCCTTGGAACTATTCGCACAACAGTTTGCTACTGATGACCCACCCCCCCGCGACGCCCCAAGCCGGAAATCTGGACGTTGTGCTGCGTTGGGACTATTCGCACAGCCGACCGCTACTTCGTTGTTTTTCCCTAAAAATGTTTATATGTTATTACTATTTTTGTTTTCTTGTATATATTTATAAATTAGTAAAGTTTTATAATCTTACTACTTTGTCGGAGTGCTATATATTTTTTATGTGACACATAATTGTAAAAACTTTGATGTACAAAGAGTCATCCCTGGAATCTTCCGCTTCAGGCTCGGTCCCCTCCCCAATCACAATACAGGATGGTTTTCAGATAATAGCAACGCTTCTGCTGTGACGGATCTCATCGAGTGTAGGCCTTGATCTACTATAACTCCTTTGAAGAGGGGTGATTCTTTACAGCTGTGGCCATAAACTACATCTGCAGGGCTAGCTGATACCCTAGGACCAGCCTGGACAATCGGACACAGAGGAAAAGGAGTGTCAGAGGGTGCGGTAGTGAATAGGGCGAAAGGGAGGTGTCGGGCAGGCACAGGGTGTGATTCTCAGGGAAGAGCAGCGCAGATGGGGGGAGGTTTATTACCCATGCATAAGACAGAGAGCGGGGGTGACCACTGCCTGGGGGAGATGCTTGCGAGGGTGGGGAGCCATGCTAAGGATCGACAGCGTGCACAGAGTGGGTCTGGTCAAGGCATCTAAAATGGCTGCCGTGCACGACAAAAGTGTGGCATTTGAAAAAAGACAAGATGGCGCAGACAATGTTTTTCAACACTTCCTGATTTCCTTCGAATCGAACGTTAACAGACGTTGGGGCATATTACCAAAGTTAAGCGATATTTATCCTTAACGATGCTTAGCAACGATTTTTTTACCGTCAGAAATTATCGCAGATAAACCTTGCTATTATCAAGGTTTATCGGAAATGCGATAAAAAACGACCGCAATGCATTAATATCGCTGAAAACTCACCGATATTCATGCATTACCGAGCTAACGCTCTTAGCCATGTTATCCACCTCCCATTGGATAACATGGCTAAGAACTGCTCAGGGCAGGTGGTAGCTTTTGGAGATATTCGCGCTTATCTCGAATATTTCCAAAAGTTGATAATAGGATAGCGATGTTAGCGACTGTTTCCAGTCGCTAACATCTTGGCATGCCCACTTTGCATGTCATTAGTGATAAATATCACTCACATGCAAAGTGGGGCCCAAGATGGTCGCTATCTTCTACTAGCCGTCGCTAACTGGTGTTAGCAACAGCTAGGTAATACACATATAATTTTATCTCCGCGAAGCGGAGCGCTGTTACAGATATATATCTTGTTTTTGAACGTTAATTTCTCAAAATGCACTGAAGCACATATATTGAGACCTAGCAAAGGCACATCGGGCTACCAGTCCCTACAATTTCGCCAAGTTTCGTGCAAATCCATTCAGCTGTTCGATTATTATTATTTTTATTTTTTTTTGCCCCGCGGGGCCCTTTTAAAACCTCCACATCAAACCTAGGGGGTCAGCGACAATGTACTATGCCCCCTTATGGTCATTTGCCCCTTCGCTTTGGCCTCCTCTTGTCTCTCGATCCTACCGAGAGACAAGATGGCGGCCGCTACGGACTGTTTGGAATGTTGACAGACGCCGGAGAACCAATCAGCTTCGCTTCACAAAGCTCCGTTGCGCGAAAAGTACGCGTCCTGGGGCGCTGCCCAGTCCGCTGTTACAGATATATATCTTTTTTTAAACGTTAATTTCTCAAAATCCACTGGAGCACATATATTGAGACCTACAAAAGGCACATCGGGCTACCAGTCCCTACAATTTTGCCAAGTTTCGTGCAAATCCATTCAGCCGTTCGGGCTAAAAGTGAGGCCAACCGCCCTATGGAAATTAACATGGGAAAAACGCGTTTTGGGACCCCCCTTTTTTCTCGGCCCCCCCTTGACGAACCCCCCCAAAATTTTCAGGGGCTGCTCAGAAACAAAATGTGCCATTTTCCTGAAAATTTCAGCCAATTCCGTCCACAAACGCCAAAGTTATTAGACATAGAATTTTCAAAAATCCCATAGGTAATAATATATATATATATATATATATATATATATATATATATATATATATATATATATATATATATATATATATATATATATATTTGGATTGAAAGTGTACTACCTATTCATTTTTGATTACAACTAGACATTATTCTTGTCTCCAGAGCATTGTTATCTATTTATTGACTGTAGGGATCTTTGTTCTTGAAAATACTTAACATTTTCCGACACACCCCTTAAGTGTCAAGATGGCTATCCCAATCACTGACAGTGATGCAGGTAGGTAATTTGTGCTACTGAAAAACCGCAATGCAGTGTTCCTGCAAAAACTAGACTGAAGAAATGTACCCAGGACTTGCTTATGAGAAACCTCATTTACAAACCAAAAGACCAGCCAGCACAATTTGCAGAAATATGGGGCAGGTTTCTTAGAAAGTGACAGTGTTTAGACTTTGATCCTTACTACGAAACCACCCCACTAGGATTAACAGATGTAGGTATTATTGAGTATTAAACATTTACCAATGCCTTTAATTACAGAACACTGCCTATGGCTGTTAACACAGCAGGATGTCATACCCTGCTGATGGGATACTGGAAGAATATAGCGTTATCAGCTTAGACTTTAGATGACTGTCTGAAACTGTAAGACACAGAGTTAAAAATCTTTGTTGGTTGGGACTGATACAGTTGAGTATAATCTAGGGAACATCAAAATGTGATAAAAAGGCAGTGAAGAATGTTAGACACTGATGCATTGTTATTATTAGTAAGCTATCAAATACTGACTTAAATATGAATAAGAGAAGGACCTTTATACAAGAAGATAGAGTATCAACCATTACGCTTCCTGTATGGGTATGATAAAGGATTACAATCCTATACTGTTGATGTAAAATATTTAATTTATCACTACGTTGCTTGGTAATGTGTTATGCATGTTCAAAAAAGCAATCAAAAATTGAAATACAAGAACAAGCATTGATATTATGGGCATTCGCCAGCCTCTACCCTACATCTGTCAGAAAATATTCAACATGAAAAAATAGCCATAGCTGAGCCCCACCAGTACTATCTGTAGTTCTGTCACCCAGTACTTGAATAATATGTTAACAATCCTATTACCGTCTATGATTGGGTGATAGTCTCTCTAGCAAAGAGCATACAGTTCTAATTTTTCTCCGACTACATAATATGTGACCGCTGTTTCTGCTCTAAACTTCCAGTGAGTCATGGCTTTTGTTGCAGTCTCAAATTGTGTGTTTTTCTTTAAATTAAATATTCAAATCTCTATACTGGAGATGTGGATGCGGGGCAGCTCTGATTTTATTTTTTGTCACCCAGCTACCAAGCTGTGCCTTGTAGTAAATTGTACTCTTGAGTTCCAAGAACTGTAAATAAAATAGTGTGTGGGGCATGCCACCTTTTGGTATTTTCCAAACACCCACGCCTCATTGCCATTTTAATGCAACTGTGACTTCATGTCGTAAGGGCTCAGCTTTACCAGTCCTTGACTTTCCTTTTTTTTTTGAGTCATTGCCTTCTGGTGTGATTAAGAATTGGTGGTACCCAACTTTGCATTCTCTGTCATTTTACTAATGTCTCATAGGCTGGCCCAGAAATGTTTTTAATCTTGCATAGGACAGAAATTCTCAATTAAGTTAATTATAATCAATAAGTGAATGCAGAAATAAATCTTCAATCCTTATTACATAAGATCTTTTAAGGACTGAATTCTTTAAAATCGCTTTATATCAACCCATCTTTGCAATTATAGGGTGCTTGTTAAGAAGGCCCCTATAATGAAGCATGTCACCAACTGTGACTAAGCTTTATTTTCCTTAAAACAAAAAAAACAGAAAGAGGATTCTTGTGGCTTTCCTAAATATCATTGTTGGGTTAAGGGCAGGAAATTACATTTTATCAGGAGCAGTCTTCCAGCTGAAACATTGTTTCCAAGCCCTTTTGTTGATTTGATCTCGATATAGGCAGTCACCCTTGTCAAGCTTACAAAAGAGCAAACCTGTTTAGTTAGTACTAACCATAGGAATGTTAGGAGAAAAGACCAAATGTTTCTGTTGAATTTGCACTATTTATCCATTTGTCCTTTAAATGATCAAGTTGTGGATTGTTTTTTTGATTCTTGTTTCTGCACCTTATGATTGCCTATGGCAGTATTGGCTCTCGTGCAGTCATTTAAAAAAAAGTGAAAATAAATAATGTGCATGTTAGTTCAGGGCAATTTTTTGTAGGTTAATGGGAAAGAAAAAGAAAACTCACAATCCGTCAATCTTTGGCTTGAAATCTTGTTCAGTCGTCTATTATTGTTATTGGTGAATTGGATCAATATTACATTGATCCTTCCCGGATGCATCGTAGGTCACCATTGGAATGGCATAGTTGATGGGATGAATATCCGATAAGATATTTGTCCTGTAACCTTTTAACTTGGATACTACTGTCCTTCTACCTGCAGGAACAACAAGATATGCAAACTAGGTTTGCCTTTAAAGAGAGGCATCTTTGTTTTGTAACTCTGTCATTGTTTCTAAGCTAGCACTATATGAATCGGCATGAACGGAAAGTTAGTTGTATGTACACTTTTCTGAGGACGTTCCATCTTCATAAGTTTAGGGATCAGTTGTTGCATTAATACACCACATGACCTGTATGGTCCTAATTACTAAATTCCATATTACTTTGAAAGGACTGACAGTGAATTGTCAAATGAAAAGGTTTCTTGCTCTTTGGAAATTGAATTAATGCACATTCAAAGTAGATGCCATTAATATTCAAACTGAAAATCTAAAGTAAACATTTTATACTGCAGGATTTACAAATTTTTCTGATGGAGCCATACAGTTTCTTGAAAAGCAAGGCCTGGATTCCCAGTAAGTGTTTTTACTTTGTAAAAAAAAAGACGTGTAAACACAGAAGTCTGATTTTGACAATAGTTTTGGGCAATTACATACAATCAAAATTAATATTCATTTGTTTGTTACCTACCAATGATGTTGTGGGAGGGTTACGTTTCCTAGCAACAAGAGATCCCGGAGTACAAATATTCACCCGGAGCTCAATAGCTGTTTACCCACTTTCCAATGCCATGAGAAGACTGCTCTGCAATGTTAGTGTGCATTAAAGGAACAAGGAAAAATAACACCCCCCCCCCACACACACACACGCACTTTACTGTATAAAAGTGCTCCAGATGGCCTAATGTTTCTTTTAAAATGGCGAAAAATAAAATACTAATTCAAATGTTTTGTGCAACTTACTCAACATTTAAACAGGGCAGATATGCAGCAGGTAAGGATTACCCACAGTTTGCTTAGATATTCAGCGTGAGATATTTTGAATTGTCCACCCAGTGTTTGCATTTGCAACCAAAATCTTGGTCGTCTTTTTTTATTTTTTATTAAAGTAAACCATTTATATTATCAGCCTATCACTATATCCCCAGTCAGTTGCTTAGTGAGATTTAGCTACTGAGCTTAGCAACCATTAGGCTCTCCCTTTTAGAACTAAGACTTGCTGACAAAGATAAGTGTTTGCAATTGATCATCTGCTCCAATAAAATAGGTGCAAAATAAATTCATATATAATTCTTCTCGATAACTCACTGGGGACTGCCAATGTTCATATATTATGAAAAAAAGTGAGCAAAATAAGTGGGTTGTAACATTGTGCTACTTTTCCATTGAGAGAAAAGAATAATCTTCTCCTGAAAGGTGATAGGTTGTAGGAAAATGGCGCTCTAAAGAAATCCACACAATATTTGTTCAGTACTGTAGATGCTGTGCCCATAAGGTAGGGAGATGCACCCTAATCCCCAACGAGTGATCAATGATCAGCAATATAGTATAATCATAGCCTCTAGCACACGCTAATGTACAATTGCATATAATCAATTCATATATGTTCAAGAAACCACAAATGCATTTTTTTATTCTTTCATTCTGTTGTTCAATTGGTATGTTCTCAGCCACAAAGCCAACACGTGTTTCATCGCACAATGGGAATTGTCCTGCCACATCCTCCGGGCTGTATGTTCTATAATAATCCTCCTCATTGACGTTGTACTTCTGTCCCGTTGTGGCCAAATATATATTATCTCTGTAGGTAGCTTCCCGACAAACGCTGATTCTATTGTGGCAAATTCTGGCTCATATAGTCTGAAGTCTGTCAGCTTACCAGTTTTACGCTTTTAAGGTTTGGCCAAATAACTAGCATGGTCTGTTTCTATAGATGATGTCAGCTGTTTTAGCTTGCCTTCAAACTAAAACTACGCACACTTTCTGTGGAGCGCTACCTAGCTGTCATCCTATTGCATACACATTGACGGATTTTTGGTTTCTGAAATCCAATTTTGGTTTTGCTTTCCCGCCTTCTTAACCACATCAAATCTTCACGGTCCAAAAGTCTGTTTACGAAGCAACAAAAAATCTAAAGTTGCTATTTAACAACAAATATAATGAGTTTAATTTTTATTGTCAAGACCAGTGTTTGAATTATGAACTTTTCAATGTTAGTAAATCGAGAAAAATCCAACAAACCTCCAGAAATATGCCGATACCTTACACTCTTTGTAATGTGACTTTCAGAATTTTAACTTTTTAAACACTCAACCAGGTTTTTTTAATTTTTATTTTTTTGTCTTTAAGGTCTCTTCTCAGACCCGCTGAAGAGTCTCTTTGGTCAGATTAGGATTCTTACAAATCTTTGTGGTGGATTTGCTTTCTTTTTTACTCTCAAATTTGAAAGCATTTTTTTCATTGAAGTCATTGCTTTCAGAATTGTAGGCATGGTATTAGGATGATCAAAAATGTATATTTTGTTTCTGGAAAGGAAACCAGAAATATTTCCATTTCTTTTTTAGACCTGCAATTCAACTTGAATCATTGCGTTTTAAATAGCTTATAGAAATGCTGTGAGATAATTGAATTGTTCAGAGTTTCTGTCAATATACACACTAAATTAACGGCTATGCAGTTGTTTAAAATAACCTTGCTCTTCCTTCTCTTGTTATTGACAACAGCTACTTGTACTAAAGTTGTTGGCAGTCTTTTAGTTCTCAGCTGGCTCAGGAATATTGAAGATACGAAGCTTGCTTCAGTATTAAAACAAACATATTTTGTATAATTACAGCTGTATTTATGTTTAGCCTTAATTTACAGCTATATCAGCTCTCTGTAACAGAATGTTGTAGCTTATAGTTTTTGATTAGGGAGGCTACTCTATCCTTGAGCCGGGCTTAAACTGGCTGCGCTTAGTGGAAATAGTCAGAGAAATTGTGAATTTGTGTTGAATGTACACATTTTAAGCATGCTCCTAAATAGATGCTGTACCCTTAATACATGCTAAAATATACAAAAAAGTGATAGATGGATAGCTTGAATTCTTCTCAGCCACAATCCTATGCAAATCAGTCCTATCCCTGCTCGAATGGGAGCAGTCCTGCCTGAACTGCCAAGCCAGGTCCTCCCTGAACCAGAATACTAGCAACCCAGGAGCGGTTTCACCCTAATTTGGACTCATCAGCCTGGTATAGCCTTGTTTCAGTGACCGCATGTGCCCTGCAGAATGTCTGGACATATCCTTCCCACTTAGGACGAAACTTGAGTATATGAAAAAGTGATGGATGGAATGCTTGAATTAAACTCAGCCACTGGTAATCACTCTGGACTGCATCCCAGTCAATCTTATTTTGCACACCACGTGTCAGTAGATGTATTCGTGACCAGGACCAAAGGAACCTATGTGATTCGATCCAGTTGTCAATAGGAGATTGCAGCAGACCCCTCTTCTTACCCCTCCCTTGGATACGGGTGTGACGGATGCATTGTTGCTTGGTTTAGGGAGGCTGTTTGTGGGAGATGGAGATCAGAGGACTCTAGTCCACGGTTGAGACTTGGCTCCACATCAACTTGTTGGGTTTGCAAGCGATTTGTTTGAAATTAAAGGCATTCCTTATGACCATCAGGTCCTCGCAGACCTTATGACAACCATGTGGTACTAGCAACAAACGGCTCTATGGGGCCATTTGCCGTCTGCCAGCAGGCGCTACATTTCTGGAGCTGATGAACACTCACGGCATCTCCCAGACCCTACTATAGATTACTCACTGACCCATCCTTCTCCCTGTTCGGTGGAATGGACTCGAACAGTACTAATAAGATTCCAAATCTAATTATCTACAAACTGGCATAATCTTATTTCTATGAGTTCTGTGTCCATCGGCTTCCGAAAGAAATTATCATCAAATCGCAGAGGTGATGCTGATATAGTGGACAGGCCGTCACCTCCGGGGTGAAACGGATCCAACGTGGAACCGCACAACACCACCTACAGACACACGAAGACATTTCTGTCAAAGTTTCTAGATGCAGTCTGCTTCCCCGTAAAGGTCATAAGGGGCAGAATCTGCAGTTAGAGTAAGTAGGAAAGTGCCACTTTTGAACATCGTTAGCTGCAAGTTTTGCTTGGAAAATTATGTAATTTGGATTGGAAGTGCATAGGGTCCCTGCCAAACTAGTCCCCTGTGCCAGAAGCTCTTTCCCTAAACTGTCCCTTTTTTGTTTACCAATTGGCACAATTTCAGCACCCCTTATAGGTCCCTAGTAAATGGTACCCCTGGCACCTACAACATTTGCACTGAAGAGGGATATCCATGTTGGTTCTTTTATATCGTAAGGGAATAGGGAAGCCATATAGAGTCGGGGATGAGGAATTCCTATAGCCAGACGCCCAGGACTTATATGGTTTGGGGTCATGGGCAACACGTTTTTATGTGTATTTTGTCCTTGGGACAAGTAGGCAATCCGAGAGCAAGGGGCCCCCTCCAAAAGGCGTATAAGGTCTGGGAGTGAGAGGAGAACTGAACAAACTAAATAGAAACTTAAAAAACCAGAAAAACTCCACTATGACATATATTTATTATCCAATGATTGAGTCTAGTATGGGTATAAATACATATAAAACATCAAATATTTACAACATACAGAAACACATATAACTTTTTTGAGTTTTGTTAATTATTCTCATTAACTTCTTCTTTTCTTAACCAGTGCATTGAATGACATTATTTTGAAAAGATAAAAAACATTGTTCCTTTTTTAATATATACACATTCTATCAATTTGTCATACAAAAATAAATGCAAATTTGTTGACCCCCAATTAAATAATCAATCTTCTATCCAACTCATGCATTCCTCACAGTTGTTCACAATCAAACTAGACACATATACACATCTAGATTTAAAGGGAAACACAAAGATGTAGACCGTTTCCACAAAGGTAACAAAAAACAATAAGGTCTGGACACACGAGGTCGATGCGCATTTCGGGGAGTTAACACTCAACGTGAACCACCTTCATCAGGACCTTGTCTAAATTGAGTACAGTGTCACACAGGCACATGAACAGGTCGTACCTGAAGAAAAAAGATATGTGTTTATTAACCTATACACTATAAAACATTTACAAAGACTGTACACTTGATCAGACCAATTCATTGCAAGGAAGTGTCAACACCAAGGAAATAAACTAACTAAAACCACATCACCCTGATGGTGCTGATGTGATGTATAGACTCCATTATCATTAATGCGAGCTCTAACATCTTCTTGGAGCCTTCATACTTACTTAGAGGTGTTCCAAATGGTGAAAAAGAGTATATTGTGCCGTGAAATGAGGAAGAAGAAATCAGTATAGCGGACTATAAATGCTAGAATGCTGTACCTGCAAGGCTCCTATAGTATGATACCACATCTTGTTACTGGTGTGTTATAGGACAAAAAGGGCTAGACTTACAAGTTTCCTGTGTGATACATTTTCTGATGAAAGGTCGAAGATGGCAGGGTACCATCTGCGTTGGTATGCTGACGAGCAGACCTGTCTAAGTCCTCCAGTATTGCTGGTTGCGTGTTTTTAAGTAAGGTTGCGGATGTTGAGGGGCCATTGGTTGTTCCTGGTCCCCCCTGTCCTGTCCCCAATGTCTGTTCCTCCCGCGGTACTGGCCACGGTGTAAAAAATGAGACTGGCCCGATAGGGTTGTTGATTCATTTGCCTGCCTCTATTCGGTCTATGATGTTACTGCATTTCATCTCTACTTTGGTAATTATCTTTCTGATGGATGCATCCTACAGTGGATTCCTCACCTTGTGAATATCCCCTGCGCCAGCAGCATTCGGAATTTTTTTGTAGCTCTTTACCCTGACGAGGACGACGTCACAGAAGCATAGCTACGTTCGCGACTCTCCGCTGACGTCACTGGAGCCATAAGAGAGCCTCTTCGGCGTGATGGCGCTAACGTTTTTTCTTGGACTCTCCGGGGTTTCACTTGCTACTTTGTGTTTCTGCTTGTATTTCTGGTCTTCTTCTTGTTTTGAAAACAATCACGGGTGACCATGGTGTGAAAAAAGACCTCAAACAGTAAGAAAAACATTAAGGCAGTACAGAGGGAGAAACAAAATCTTCACGAGCTCAGTACGTGTCTATGAAGCATAAAGTCACACTTCAATCCAACAGCGTATAGGCACCATATGTTGCAACTGCCTCCAATAGGAAGTCGTTGTCATCATTCATGAACGTTTCAGCCATCCAATTAAGTAATGGAAATGAACATACATGCTCTTCGATTGCCGGAGCCTCTAGCACCATCAGAGGACAACTCGGGCATACTTCAATATAACTGCGCGCCAGAAAGTCATTGGCAGCAGTCCAAATTTTCCTATTGCCTAGGACCCCATGAGCCGCTGCGCAGGCCATAATCCCGAAACTAGAACAATTTATTTCATGAGCATTTAAGGGAGAGAGGCTCAGAGGATTTTAGAAGAGCAGAGGTATTGTTTGGAGGATATGGAGGAAGGTGAGATTCAGGTGTCGGATGACTATTTTGAAGAACTGAAGGAGGCAAGTGGCCTTGATATGTCTCCAGAATGGGAGCTTTCGCCTCCATCTGATGCTGCTTCAAAGGATGTGGCTCCTTACCACACAGTGATAAGGAAGGCAGCAGAAATGTTAGACCTCCAGCTTCCCACGGCTGAAGTCAAGTCTGGTATCTTGATGGAAGTTCTTCATTCACCTTCTACTGTGGTGGAGCCTTTGCTACCATTCAATGATGCCATCACTGAGCCTGTAATGGATGTTTGGCGTAAGCCCTTTTCGGCTCTGGCAGTTTCTAAGTCTGTTGACAGGAGCTACAGGGCAGCTCCAGGGGACCCGTACTTTTTAACTTCCCATCCTTCTCCTGAGAGTCTAGTTGTTCAAGCTGCCTGTTCCAAAAGATCTTCTGGGACTTTTCCTCAGGTTTCTGGCGATATAGAGTCAAAAAAACTTGACCAGTCTGCAAAAAAGGTATTTTCCTCGGCAAGCATGGCATTGAAGTCCACCAATGCCACCTGTCTTTTGGGACGTTACATCCATGCCCTAATTGACTCTGCTAAGCAACTTGCCCCTAAATTGTCTGAGGAGGACAGACAGAATTTTAATGAGGTCTTGTCAGACACACAAGCTGCTGCTCGTCAGGTGATTCAAAGTGGTCTGGACACTGCAGACTCTGTTGCCAGGATCATGGGATCTGCTGTCGCTGCAAGGAGTGCCTGCCTTAAATAATCGGAGTTCTCCCCAGATGTGCAGGCAACACTTTTGGATGTCCCTTTTGATGGTTCAGGGCTGTTTGGAAAGAAAGCGGATGCAGCCTTGGAAAGGTTTAAGGACAGTAAAGCCACTGCCAAGTCTTTAGGCCTTCAGGCTCAGCCTAGAGGATCCTTGTATAGGAAGTACAGGGGTTTTGGGAGATCGTCCTTTCGGACCTACAGACAGCCTCAGCAGCAGCAAAACACTTTTTACAAGTCCTACAGGGGCAAGAACAGAGGTAGTTAGCCCTCCTCCTCCTCTTTCTCTCCCCCCCTCCCCCCCCCTTGCCACAGCAAAGCAGCCCTAGATCCACCATTCTGGATCATGTTGGTCCTGTGGGGGGTCGGCATGCTCATTTTCTTCAATATTGGGAATCAGTCACTACAGACCTTTGGGTTCTCAATCTTGTAGAGAATGGGTATGCTCTTCCATTTCGGGAGTTCCCACCAAATTACCCTCCTTGTCAAGGGGCTTGCTCGGAGGACCACCTTCTTCTCCTGCGGGAAGAAGTGTTCACTTTACTGAAAAAGGGTGCGATAGAGGTGGTTCCAGAGCGGGAAAGGGGTCAGGGATGCTACTCCCGGTATTTCCTGATTCCCAAGAAGGATGGCAAGTTACGTCCAATCCTGGATCTCAGGATCTTGAACCTTTTTCTGAAACAGTTCAAGATGCTCACCCTTGCACAGGTTCTTCAAGCGCTGCAACAGGAAGATTGGATGGTGACCATCGACTTGCAGGATGCGTATTTTCATATTCCGAACCTGAAGTCGCACAGGAAGTATCTCCGTTTTACGGTAGGGTCGCAACATTATCAGTTTGTTGTCCTCCTGTTTGGATTTACTACTGCACCTCGAGTCTTTACCAAGGTGATGGCAGTGGTGGCAGCCCATCTCAGGAGATCGGGGATTCCGGTTTTCTCCTATCTGGACGACTGGCTGATCAAAGCAGAGTCACCAGAGAAGGTGCTTCATCATCTGCAAGTTACAACTCAGCTGTTGTACAAATTGGGTTTCTCAATAAACGTGCCCAAGTCTCACCTGGTGCCCTCTCAGAGCAACCTGTTCATAGGGGCAGTATTGGACACTAATCTGTGTCGAGCATTCCCTCCTCCACAAAGGATTCTCGACATTCAGGAAATGATTCCCTTGTTTTACAACGGAGCGATCGTTCCAGTCCTGAAGGTCCTTCGCCTGCTCGGTTGGTTTGCTTCCTGCATTCTGTTGGCCGAACATGCACACTGGCACATGAGGGCTTTCCAGTGGTGCCTCCGCAGGCAGTGGTATCAACACAACGGAGATCTCAGGGAGTCTGTGAGAATCTCCAGAGGATCTGTCTTGGTGGAGCGTGGAGGGCAATCTGTCTCAAGGAAAACCCTTCCATCTACCTCCATCGGTGGCCACAGTGATAACTGATGCATCCACCTTAGGGTGGGGTGCTCATCTGAGGGATCTGAAGATCAAGGGTTGTTGCAAGGATCCTGCTCATACACAGAACAGTGCACAGAGACCTAGGATGTCAGTGAATTGTGGTGTACCAGAAACTCCCCTCCGCACCTAGAAAACCCCAACCAGCTAGCATCAGTGTCGCATTAGCTCTTCGTCCTATAGCAAAGTAACCAATGATTAGACAACCTAGAACATGCGACTTAGGACATCTCAGTAATGGTGGGAAGGGAGAACACTCTTTTGTTATACTCTCATACCAGTCCACAACAGAAGTAAAGAAGAGATAAGGTTAAAATATTTATTTTAAAAACGTGATTTCATTTGCAGTATCTCAGCCAACGTAAGCAGACACATGATTAACAATAATATGGCCAGCAAGATTACAATTCTATAAAATACAAAAGGAGGAATCATTACAATGATGGTGAAAACAGGTCCTATGGTGCTAGTTTTAACACCCTCCCTATATAGGAACTATGTATTATAAACTACAGAAGGTCTCTTAGGCTTGTATTGGGGGACCCCATTACCTTTCTGCTCAGTAAGAGTAAATTACAACTGGATCAGCATAGACTCTCTGCATCCCTGGAAAAGTAAATCTTCCAAGTGCCTGAAATCATGGCTAGTGTGTGATAATAAGGATGCCAGAATCTTACTTGGCTCACAGCTGCCAAATGTTGTGTCTAGAAAACGTTACCCGAACATGTCGAAAAACAACTAACATGTTTTGAAAACCTTGACTGCTTTAGCACTCACTGTGCAGACTAGTGGCACAATGTAAGTCTAGAGATGTTGAAAACAAACCTTTTCTCATGTGTAGACCTTCGTGAAAGCTAGCCTACAAAAACAGCTATGCAGTGTCGTGTGCAAAAGCAGCAAAAGGTAAAATAGCGTTTTAAACTTCTAATAAGCCATGCTAACATAACATACTACACCCTCCCTTGATCGGGGGACGCACAATAAAGGGGGCAAGATTCATAGAACGCAGAGTTCAAGTTCGAATGAGACAGAACCAAGTTCAGGAATCTTGCCAAACTTGATAATTGGGAGTAAAATCCGAATTAAAAATGAAACCAAGTTAGTGAAAACAATCACGGGTGACCATGGTGTGAAAAAAGACCTCAAACAGTAAGAAAAACATTAAGGCAGTACAGAGGGAGAAACAAAATCTTCACGAGCTCAGTACGTGTCTATGAAGCATAAAGTCACACTTCAATCCAACAGCGTATAGGCACCATATGTTGCAACTGCCTCCAATAGGAAGTCGTTGTCATCATTCATGAACGTTTCAGCCATCCAATTAAGTAATGGAAATGAACATACATGCTCTTCGATTGCCGGAGCCTCTAGCACCATCAGAGGACAACTCGGGCATACTTCAATATAACTGCGCGCCAGAAAGTCATTGGCAGCAGTCCAAATTTTCCTATTGCCTAGGACCCCATGAGCCGCTGCGCAGGCCATAATCCCGAAACTAGAACAATTTATTTCATGAGCATTTAAGGGACTCCTTAGTAGATTAAAATCCAGGTCAGGAGACACCATGTTGCAGAGACAAAATTCCAGGGCCCATTCAAATCTACAATCCAGGCAATGGAAAACAGGCTGCATGCAAGTGAAGAATGAGAACTGGAAAGATAAACCATACAACACACTTCGAGTCGCCAGAGGCAATGATCCATAGTATTCTAGCATCCGGTTACGAACCTAGAGCAGCCGGGACAGATCGTCGTGGGGCACAGATTGTGCATCCATTCTGGAGTAAACAAATTAACAGCAGTATGCCCGCTCCCAAAGCGAGAATTAACGGGAAACCGCCGAAACACATTCGAAAAAATCGAATGAAAAAATGCAGCGATCACACCAAATATAGTTTGAAATGAGGTCACAAGGACAGAACATACTATTTTAAAAAAGTATGCCAGGCCAGTGGTCGACGAGGCATTAAAGATTGTGTGAGTCAAAGCACCGAAATGCAGGGGCAGGTTTGTGTGTAATAAGGCATTCACCTCAGTACGAGTATTGGCAATGTGAAGAACGAATGTCTCATGCGCAGATGTAAGGGGGACTTCCTTCTGGGACAAAAGAGCTCTTAATCGACTCATCTTGTTGAACTCTGCTTTCAAGGTCGGAATAGAAGGCTAGATGGAAACATCGAGCCTCCCATGTGGAGGAGGAAACAGACATTCTTACAGCAAACCACACGCTGGAAAACTGTAACGATATAAGGAATACCGACAAGCATACCCCAACAATCTTCATTATTTAATAATAAATAACTACCGTTTGCAAGCAATGTGAAAGTCGGTGTAATAGCTGGGGTTGAGGTGCCTTTCAAAACACACGCAAGATTTGGTGCCTGGGCATTGCAAGAACCGTGCAATTGCATATTTCTACAGACTAATGAATGATCTGGTGTGGATGTGCCATCTTCACCTTTCAAATAAACTTACTTTCCTTCCCTCAAGCACCTATATGTGAACGGGAGATTCCAAACTTCATGAAGATAAGCACTACCTAAAGGTTCAAATCTACCTATGGCATAATGTTTCATGCAAGACTCAAATTTAAACAGGGGAAAAGGTAGAGTTATCAACCCATGGATGAGCCAAACTGCAGAATTCGACTCGCCCACTGAAAATGGTAGCGGCTCCAGTTTTTCAATATGCAACAGTGAAAACGTGGCATTCTTCATTGACATAAATTGCTGTTTAACAGTCAAATTAAAAGGCAAAAATAACAAACTTATGTTCATGTAATTCCAAGGCACTTTGCCTTTTTTCAACGTTTGAAGAGTCCATGCAAACTGCATTACAGAACACAATTGATTCTGCCCATGGCACAGTACAGCTACGTCTTCTATCCCAATATCAACAACCGATGAAACAATATTGTCCAATGTGTAAATGCGGGAGGAAAGGGTGCTAATGCTATTATCTACAACTGCAAGCACTTTTTCCGAATTGGCCTGATCTATAGCTCTGAGCCTAGAAGCAGCTTCAATCTGGGAGAGTTTCCAAACCTTGTTGTAAGCAGCATATATCCATCTTTTCGATCTGCCTGCTGCAAGACCTTTAACAAAATCATTTAAGTCGACGGTGTCAGTCAAATTGGACAAATGCAACTTAACAGACACTAAGGTTGAGTGTGTGAGTCAACTCTGGCATAATTTGCCTACACAATAGGTGGTGACTGAATGTCTAGTCTGAAAACGGGGGATCTACTCTAACCGCTGTAAAGCCAGGGGTAAACCCAGAAAACGGTGCTGGCAGGAATCTGAACTTTTTAGGTCTCTACTATTCTATCCCACAGGGATAGATAGGCGAGAATTATAGTAAGCACTTCAAAAACTCTACCAAACTTGCGGATCAGGCACAGTTCATGTGAGCTATGCGCGTGCACGCCATCGCCAGCCACGTCACACCACCATTTGTCTGTGCCTCGCATCAGACTTCAAAGGATGCCTCTCCCCCGCCCCCGCATCAGACTTAAAAGGAATGAGCTCCCGCTCCGCTCCCCCGCCGCAGCAATGCAGAGAGCTTGTTGTTGTTTGTTCACCCGCATGGTTCACCATGATTACTTGTGGCATACAAACTTCTCCCATTATAGTTACTGACTCAGGGACATTTTATTTTCATCTGAAAGAGCTCTGCATGCAAGTTTCCGTGTTTCCTTTCCCTTAATCAGCGCAGCGCCTCTTCAGGCCGCCCCGCTTCATCTTTCACACCAGACCACTTACATTTTTTTATTGTATTTCCTGATTAGTGCCCACATAGGAACATGCGACAATGCGCTAGTCCTTCCATCTTAAACTTTTAGAATGGAGGTTTTCCTTGCATTACAATCGAAATAAACACAGAGACAACTGAGGAATTTCTATTTGCGAGAGCTGACTCTGCTCTGATGCTCCACAGCGTGCTGCCACTCTGCACCACACATTAACTGTGGCCACTGCACGTTGTCGGCAACAAAAGGCAGAACCACTCCTCCTATAAACTTAGCACGTCTGTGCTGCTTCTTCAACCATGGCCTGGGCTTTAATCAACATGCAAGCATTCCAATAATGTACAAAGTCACTTTTATTTAATTTCAGCTACAGCCCCCTCCCTCCCTGCCCCCGCAGTAACAGATTTGCTTTCGGCGTGAGGCGATGTTTTGGGTTTTGTTTTAGTCTAGCTTCCCCGCATTTGTTAGCCCGCATTATTCTTCACGCCTCACACTGTAGCTCGCCTCACACTGCTGCACGCCTCACACTGCTGCACGCCTCACACTGCTGCACGCCTCACACTGCTGCACGCCGCACACTGCTGCACGCCGCACACTGCTGCACTCCGCACACTGCTGCACGCCTCACACTGCTGCACGCCTCACAACACCACCACATCACTCATCACTCTGGGACACCACCCCATCACTCTGGGACACCACCCCATCACTCTGGGACACCACCCCATCACTCTCTGGGACACCACCCCATCACTCTCTGGGACACCACCCCATCACTCTCTGGGACACCACCCCATCACTCTCTGGGACACCACCCCATCACTCTCTGGGACACCACCCCATCACTCTCTGGGACACCACCCCATCACTCTCTGGGACACCACCCCATCACTCTCTGGGACACCACCCCATCACTCTCTGGGACACCACCCCATCACTCTCTGGGACACCACCCCATCACTCAGCCCAACCACAACAGCATCACTCAGCACCACAACAGCACTGTCCTTGTTTGATACCAACAAGCATTGCCATAGCTAATAGGACTCGCATTAGGCAAGTGTAAACTATTGGCTTTGTGAATAACAATGCTATTAATTTATATATTTTCAAAGCCAACACATATTAAAAACAATTGTCATTTACAATGCCAATAGCTCACACTTTCCTAATGCGAGACCTATTGCATTGCAATTGCTTGTTTGCCATAGCAACCAGCCTTTGGGATTAATGCTGGAGACATTAAGAGGAATTTTTCAACAGGGCTTGTAAATCACTCAGGGAAGTACTGGTGTAATTATTCCAATTGGGAAATTCACCCAAATCAGGAAATGAAGGAGCATTTAATTTTTTAGAAGTAGCCAATCCGAAGCATGTGGTTTGTGAAATAATAGCATTCAGAAACAACATATGGTTCGGGGTGCGGCATGCACGATGCAAAGCCTCAGTTACTTGCACTTGCCAAATTTTAGAGCCCCAAACAGATTTAAGATCAGTTGTATCCTTCCACAGTTCATAGCCCCCAACAGCAACTGGTCTATAAAGGACTTTGAATACAGTAATTTAGTGTGGGTTAGTCTAACCTTGGAAGAGGACTTCCCAGTCAATAATTTAGTGTGGGTTAGTCTAAACTTGGAAGAGGACTTCCCAGTCAACTTAAAATAAAATGCATCAGAGTTGGATTGATTAAAATCAGTAAAATAAAAAAACATTTTCAAAAGCGTTTTTGAGCTGCCTTCCACTGGTGCGGGACAATGTTCCCACTATGTGTAGTTAACCACATTTCTAAATGAATTTGTTTTATGCAGAAAGTGATTGCCAAAATGCTGGTAACCATACAAATCACCATAGTTAGCAGACCCCAAATATAAATCTTCAGCATCAAAGGCAGCATAATATTTCAAATCAGAAAACAAAGCCTCTACGGCCTGGATGTCCCAATCATCAGAGCGAATATGTTGTTTAACCACATCCCCCATAGAAACACGGAGTACATTGGGAACATTAATAACCTCTGTGGGACCATGAATCTGGAACTTTACAGCATCCCATACAATCCCATCCAAAACTGGTCAAGCAGTTCTATTCACAAATGTCTGGTCCCTCTTCATTTTATGCGAAGAGGAGTGGGGGACCAAAGTTCCATCAATTAGTCTAATTGAAGTTGTTTCTTGAACGTAGTGTCCATTAATAAAACGAAAAAAATACACTACAAATCAGATGGACATGAATAAAAAAAATTGCAAAAAGTGGCAGACAAATATAAGTCCAAGGAGGTATCAAAAAATGTTTTTAAAACCAGGCAGCAAAAATCGAAACTTTTGAAGGGGCCTTTGATGTTGTAGAGCCAGTGTCAAATGAAAAACTGGATTGAGTAGCCACACGGGTCTCCAAATCAGGCATAGACAAGTCAGTGGGGTAAGTATATTCAGTATCATTAAGAGGATCACCAGCAGTTGAATTCAATAAAGGATTTGCAACTGTATGCATTTAAATGACAACATCAGGCCCGATGGCAGGATCTGGGACTAAAACAGAGTGTCACACCATTGCTGGACACGAAACAGCAGGAGTCATACTATGAAGAATCGGCCACCCTGTGTAGTTTGACATTGTTAATGGAGATGTACCTGTTCCCCTTTCGCCCAGGAAGAGGAGGTAAAATGACTGTTCTTTTACCCTGCACGCCAAGCACGGCAACTGGAGCTCGATAGGAAGGACCGAATTCTTTCTTGTTGTCGATCTTCTCTCTGACCAGTTCTCCAACTTGGGGTAGCCAGCCGACTACCGGAATCTGCAACACAGCATCAGATGTGGAGGGCAAGTGTTCCTTTGCAAGACTGTGTCTGGTCTTTTGTAGGTTCTGCAAAACATTAGAATGTTCATCTTCGTCCAAGAATGCGGCTGCCGCAGCCATGTCTAGACCATCAAGGTACCGGACAAACATTTTGATGCCAAAGAGCATTTCTTATGGGGTCCGCCCACCCAGAAACCTTCTAGGGAGATTATTTAGTGCACGTTGTACGCTATTGAGGTGGTTAAGCTAGTGTCTGCCAGTACCTAATACCTTAGCTGTCAAGGATTGCTTTATGTCACGGTTCATCCGCTCCACAACACTATTACCCTCAGGCCGGTATGGTGACGAAAACTTGACCTGGACCCCAATGAAGCCATGGCATCCTTGTACGCCTTACAGGCGAACGCTGGACCCTGGTCCGAATGGAAGGTACCACACACAAAAATTCCCACAAAGACAAGGAAATCCCTTACGACTGATCAGGAATCAGCACTCCTTTGAGGCCATAGCCACACAAAGCGCGTGCAAGAGTCAACTGCTACTAAGATGTACTTATACCCAGTATCAGATGAGAAAAGACCGCAGTGATCTAAATAAACACACACACGTGGTTTATTACATATTTACAACTGAGTTTGGGGCGGTTGTGCAGCAGTAGAAGGTTTAATTTGCTGACAAATGCCGCATTGAAGGACATATTCACGCGTTTGTACAAACCCCGCCACCAATATTGTTGCTGGAGAAGAGAAACAGTAGCTGACAACACCGGCATGCGCCGAAGCCATCCCGGCGTGGGTTGCTGTAATCCAAGCCTGCCTGTGGTCCGCATTGGGTATTAAGCTGTCACCAACGTCGTTAATTCTCACATAAGGAACTTTATCAGGGCTTAAATTATAAGAGTATTTAGAAAGGAAACCCCTAGGGTAATTACCTCCCTTCTCTGTTGCAGTAATAGCTGCCAAGATGTCATCATCAATCTTACTTTTGGAACGTGTAACCGCTGCTACTGCATATGTTGCAACTGCTGTCTTTGCAGCCTCGTCTGCGAGACATTTGCCAACAGCATGAACTCCAACACACTGGTGAGTATGAATTACAAAGACAAGTGGCAGCCTCTCTTTAAGCACAGCCACTCGAACCAGATCATTTTATGTTCTATTGTGCGCCCCTTGGAGTCACGATAATCATTTTCAGTACATAAGGGTAGATTGTCATTGTAGGTTTGAACACATTATTAAGTCACTTACAATTAGAGTGGTCACACGTGTACGTGTACGTGTACTCCAATGCAAGCATCAGAGCATGGAGCTGTGCCAATTGGGCGGTACAGTCCCCTAATGTCTGAGTATGCACGACATCGGACTTGAATTTACCATCCACCATAGTACCAACCACAATTGCGCAGGCCGAAGAATATGCGTGCTTTGAACCTGTAGCCGCTTGCGCTCTGCCATCCGTTTATATGATACAACGGAAATCCTCAAGTGGGCGCAAACTCAGAGGCGCAGGATGAACTGCAAGTACTCTTTAGTCTGCAGTGAGGAATCAAAAATGAACGTGGCCCATTGTATCCACCGAGGTTGCAAAACTTTAGAATTTGGTACACTGGCTTTCGTCACTGCCTGAGGATACGGAGTAACAACCAAAACTTTTTCCACAGTGGAAAACCGCAACTCAGCCGAAGTGTACAAGTGTGACTTGTAAGCGATAGGGTCTGTGTCACCCTCATTAAAAGTGAGGTACGTGAAACCCTCCGCCCCTGGCACGATTCTTATCACCTGGTTGGTGTGGTTATCACGGGTTAGCAAGAATTTAGGTTCAAGCAGATCAGCCTGCAAAGATTGCAAGATGGCTGAACGCTTAGGCAGCCAGCACTATTTGGAAAAAGTAGGTTGTATCAAAATGTAAAGAGGCTTAATATGCTGGGCATATTCGGGAATGTAGGTATGCCCGAAATTCAAAAAGCCCAGTAAGGGTTGTAGTTTCTTCAGTATTGTGGAAGCTCGCAAATGTGCGTATTTCTCCAGGAAGTGAGGAGCCAATCCTCGACCTTCATTGTTGAGCTCATAACCCAGGAACAACACAGTGTACTCTGCAATGTGAGATTTAGCAAAGTTAAATTTGTAGCCAAAATCCGCAGTATTGCAAATTATGCGGTCCACTCGGCACCGATGCGGCCATAATTCGTCTGTGAGATAAATGTCATCCACATACGAACATGCATCTGTGTCGATCCCCTCCAAGAAAGAGACAACGCGAGCGGCAAATACGCCTGGACTATTCTTATAGCCCATAGCCAAACTGCGAAACCGGCCCTGTTTGCCACCACTGGTAAAAGCTGTCCATTGGCTACTAAGTGGGGACAGATTGTGGGCAAAAAAACATTGGATATGTCGAGTGTGGTTTTAAACCTTTTACGCACAAGACTATCCATAAGAGCAGAACTGTGAGTATTCTGCACCGCACACGTACCATCTGGCTTGGTCACAGTAAAAAGGGGGTTATTCAACAGAGACACAGACGTTTCAATTACACCTTGATATTCCAATTGTTCAAGGATTTCCGCAGCGGAAGCCTTTGCTTTACGCCGCATGGGGTATTGGGGTTGAGGCTGTGGCATTGACCGCAAAGAAATCTCATGTCGAGGGGAAAACTAGTCCCACCCACAGTGAGTACGGTACAAAGCCGGCGCAAGCACCTTAGCCCAATCTTCTGCAAAATGCAGCACCTGCTGGCTCGGCACTGTGTACGCGAAACTAGGGAGGATCACTTCCTCCCCTTGGGGAGCAGCTAAGACAAAGGGTGGGGGCCAGTCAACCTCCGCCAACAAAATATCATAGGTAGCAGTTAGATTTTCCCAAAATACCACTTTTATGGTACGTTCTATGTCACCTTCAATTACAAGGACAATTTAGTAAAGCCTGTCAGGGGGAGTCACTCTGGTGTCCGCTGTCTCAACTACAACAAAGGTGTCAGTCGCTGTCACCTTCAGTAGTGGACGCAGGGCTTCTCTCACTATGGTAATCTCCGCTGCGCTGTCCAACAGCGTCAGCGCCCATGTCTGATTCGAAGCTGTGTTCTCACTATCTGTGGCATAACTCGCTGTACAGCAGCAACTTTCTTCTTCTGAAACTGGGGTCTTTGTCGATGTGACTCGTCTTGCTTGCCTTTTGTGTCAGCCTTGCGAGGCTGCTCCGAGCTCTGTTGGGCACCTCTACCTCTGCCGCCGCCTCCTCCACCGGTGGTTGAGACCGCTGTTTCCTGCAAAGAGCGAGGAGAATGTTGTTCCGGAACCTGAAATCTATCGGGTGACTTAATAGTACTGCGGTCGTGCAACTCATATGTACGCTCAGTAGAGGCAGGTGTAGGTGAAGCAGGACGGGACCCCTGTTCCTGTTGCTGTTTCCCGTGTTTTTTGTTCCTACTCCAATTTTTGTTTCTGAACTTTTGGGCGGTCATCTTTATCAGATGACGCTTGTTGAGTTTGCTGCTGTTTGTTTTTTAGCAAAAGGCTTAACACCCAAACTATTACGGCCAACGGTCTTATAAGCCTCTGTAATAATTTTCGGTAACTGACTGGGTTTGTCGGCATCGGGGACATCGCACAAAGCATTAGACGCCTGGAAACTAACTGCATCCCCCTTGACATTTGCAAGGATGAGATTGCGTACCATGTCAAACGCTTCCACGAGTCGCATTCCAAACGCCACAGCCGCCTCTGGCCTGTGTTCATCCTGAACACGCTTAATGACGGAGGGCAGGACAGCCATTGACTGGGTGCCGAAGCACCTACTGTAGACTGCCACAAAAATCACACCCCAAGTTGTACATTCATTTACGTCTGGCACTAAGTCTTTCTGCAAACTTATGGTAAGAATCCTGTGTTTTTCCACAGGAGTAGTGTTGGAACCTGAGATGACAGGTCACCTAGGGTAGCCTGGCCTAGGGTAAGACACAATCACTAAAGGCACATGTGTAAAGGTTGCAGAACCACCCAACAGTAAATCAATGCAATTTCACTCAAAAATGACGCTACACCAATGTTTGGAAAAATACGAGCTTGTTTTTTAAAAATAATATTTGCTCTCTTGACTTTAGAAATCTCAGTTCAGTACATTACATTTACTCATGGAATTAAGATTTTCAAAGTTATTAAAATATTACACTTTTCATTTTCCCAACTTACTAATACATCACTTTGGTCTCCAGGGCACAGTGTCTCAAATTTTAGCACAGAAACATTAATAGAGATTACTTTCCTGTTCAGCCCCCAGATACCCTAGTTATAGGATCTCCAGTTTAACAAAGCCAACTCTTTCAGATATCATAGCAACCCCTCCTTCCCAAAGCTGAGTTTTTAGCAGGTGAACACCATATCTACTGAGTGAGCCTTCAGTGAAACAAGAACGTTTCGGCAATCCTCTAGAGTACCACAGGCATTCTACCCAGGCTGCTCCCTTGTAAATTGTACAGTGTTCTGTAGTTGACCTTCCTCAGCTCTGAAACTCCTACTTACTCTGTCTCTTTCGAATCTCTGTGAGGGAAATCCTTCAAGTTATCAGAATCGACCCCTCACTCCGCACTTTAGTGCTTCCAGACACCCTGAAGACTGAAATAAGGGGGGGGAAGTCTAAGCACCTCGCGCTTTTCCCCCACTCCCCTTACTTGTGATGAAAGTCGGCCTCACTCTTCAGCCCACACTTTCTCTCTGGGGCCTCAGTCGATCTCTCCCAACGTAAATCACAGGGCTGGGCTCCAGATTGCACCCGCCAGCCCCGTGAGGAGGTCGCGCTAACTCGCGCTCTGTGAGGAGCCCGCTCTCCGTGGATTCCCTTGCTGGCAGCGCTCCAGCGCACGCGCGAGGGAGATGCGGCTCCGACCGGCGGCTACTCCCCTTGTCAGCGCGGGTAGCGGCTCACCTCTGGGCCTGCTCGGTCCTAGGCCCCTCCTGTCAGAACAGTGGTCCCCGCCAAGAGTCTGCGCAGAGGCGCGTCACCCAAATTCGGTCAGCGCCACACAGTGATCACCGCCGAGAGTCTGTGCAGAAGTGCGCCGCCCAAAACAACTAGCGCTACACTTCCGCTTCACATGGACTTCATGGCAGCGCAGGATCTTCCGCCTTAGGGTCCACAGGTGAGAGGAGGTGACACTGTCTGCGCTCACTCTCACTGACAATGGGGTTCTGGTGTTACACCGAGGAGGAGCTAATCAAGGTTGAAGTTCCACGCTCCAAAGCACCAGTCCTCTAGCTCCTGACAATTTCTCAATTCCCCTCTACTGTACAAGAGTGGGTCGAGGTTTGGTTATACACCTCACACCCTCCTAGGCTGGAGTCCCCCTGTCCAGGGTCAGCAGGAGGGGCTAACTGGGTCAGACTTAAAGAGAGAAAAAGGGGGAATCATAAAAGGGGCAACCCTTAAAAGGCAAGCTTCCCAGTGAAGATTCTACCCTCTACCAGACCCCTCGCCTATACTCCAGCTGCTCCTCACTAACGAGACAAAATGGTTGCCCAGCATTCCGCCTTTTATAGGCTGACCCTCAGAGGTCCAGAAGGGACCAGAAGGTTCTGGAATGCCCCACTCTATCCTATGGGACAGATTCTAGGTTTGTCAGATGGGACAGTTGGTAGCCACCATTTTGTGACTCCAACTATATTCTTATCAGAAAAGGCCTCTAGGCCTGAGGTGAAAAACTATGAGGGTGAAAGAGCGCCTATCCCCTTGACCAACACCTTGAAAAAGCTAGTGGACACAAAAATTGATAAAGGTATGAGGGGCAAAAAGGGGACAAAATAAATAATAATTTGGAGGGACTACGCAAAAAGTCAGACAGGTCTAACAAGCGTCCCCCCCAGCTGAAAGTGGGGAGAGCTACCCAACCCCTTGGGAGTCCTCATCACTAAGGCGGAAATACCTGGAGAGACCGTCTGCATTGGCGTGGTCCACTCCAGGCCGATGTTCCACCCGGAAGTCCATTCCCTGTAGGGAGATGGACCACCTCAACAGCTTGGGATTCTCCCCCTTCATTTGCATCAGCCAACGAAGGGGTCGGTGGTCAGTCTGAACCAGGAAGTGCGAGCCAAACAGGCCGCAGCTTCTTCAGAGCCCACACCACCGCAAAAGCTTCCCTCTCAATTGCACTCCACTTCTGTTCCCGGGGAAGCAGTCTCCTGGATAAGAAGACCACAGGCTGATCCAGGCCCTCTTCATTCAGTTGCGATAACACTGCCCCAATGCCATGTTCTGATGCATCTGTTTGGACAATGAACTCCTTGGAGAAGTCTGGGGCCCTCAGGACCGGTGCTGCACACATTGCCTGCTTCAGTTTCTCAAAAGCTTGCTGACAAGCGTTCGTCCAAACTACCCGTCGAGGTTGTTTCTTAGAGGTGAGCTCTGTGAGGGGCGCTACAATAGTGCCATACCCCTTCACAAAGCGACGGTAGTAGCCTGTGAGGCCCAGGAAAGCTCAGACCTCAGTCTGTGTCTTGGGGGGTTCCCAGGCCATGATTGCCTCAATCTTTGCCTGCAGGGGCTGCACTGTCCCCCTACCCACCAAGTGTCCAAGGTACACAACCGACCCCTGCCCAATCTGGCATTTGCTGGCCTTGATTGTCAATCCAGCTTGTTTCAGGGCCTGGAGAACTGCTTGCAAATGTTGCAAATGGTCCTCCCAACTGCTACTGAAGACAGCAATGTCATCCAGGTAAGCAGCGGAGAAACCCTCCATTCCGGAGAGGACCTGATTCACCAGCCGCTGAAATGTGGCAGGGGCATTTTTGAGCCCAAAGGGCATTACACAAAATTGGAAGTGTCCCTCAGGCGTGGAGAAGGCTGACCTTTCCTTTGCTCCATCTGTCAAGGAGATCTGCCAGTACCCTGAAGTGAGGTCAAAGGTACTTAGATATTGGGCAGCTCCTAGCCGGTCAATCAATTCATCCGCCCTAGGGATCGGATGAGCATCAGTCTTTGTAACTGAGTTCAGTCCCCGGTAATCCACACAGAACCTCAGTTCTGGCGTGGTGCCTGGTGGAGCGGCTTTTGGCACTAGCACCACCGGACTGGACCAAGGGCTGTTGGAAGGTTCTATAACTCCCAGCTCTAGCATCTTGGCAACCTCTCCATGGATGCTAGCCTTCACCTTGTCAGACAGCCGGTAGGTCTTCGACTTCACTGGTGGGCTGTCCCCTTTGTCCACATCATGGGTACACAGGTGAGTCCTTCCCGGGACAAGGGAAAACAACGTAGAGTACTGCTCCAGTATCTGGCGGCAGTCCTCCCGCTGTTCAGGAGTTAGAGTGGGAGAGAGAATCACTCCTCCCACTGACCCATCCTTCTCTTGAGACGAGAACAAGTCTGGAAGAGGTTCGCTTTCCGCTTCCTCTTCCCCATCAGTCACCATCATTAAAATGACCTCGGGCCTCTCATGGTGGGGTTTGAGTCGGTTGGCATGAAGCACCCGTAGGGGCTGTCGTGGGGTCTTAAGGTCCACCAGGTAGGTGGCCTTACCCTTCTTCTCCAACACCTCAAAGGGGCCTGTCCAGCGATCCTGGAGGGCACTAAGCTCTCCAGGCTCCATCACCCACACTTTCTGGCCAGGCTCCAATTCCACCTGGTGAGCATTGTGGTCATACCACTCTTTCATGACTGCCTGGCTGGCCTCCAAGTTGCCAGAAGCTTGCTTCCACAACTTCGCCATTTGGCTCCTGAAGGCCAGCATGTAGCTCACCACATCCTGGGGGGGTTTCCTGGGAGACTTCTCCCAACCATCCTTCACCAGGCTGAGAGGTCCGCGTACAGGGTGCCCATACAGAAGTTCAAAGGGGCTGAAGCCCACTCCCTTCTGTGGCACTTCCCTGTAAGAGAATAGCAAACAGGGTAGGAGGACGTCCCATTTCCTCCGCAGGCTTTCGGGCAGACATCTGATCATGCCCTTCAAGGTTTTGTTGAACCTCTCAACCAGTCCATTTGACTGGGGGTGATAAGGAGTGGTGAACCGGTAGGTCACTCCACACTCCTTCCACATTGCCCGCATGTAAGCTGACATAAAGTTGGTCCCCCTGTCAGACACAACTTCTTTGGGGAAACCCACTCGGGTAAAGATCCCCATTAGGGCTCTAGCCACCACAGGTGCAGTGACTGTCCTCAGAGGAATTGCCTCTGGGTACCGTGTGGCATGATCCACCAGAACCAGGATGAACCTGTGACCAGCTGTTGTTGGTGGATCTAAAGGCCCTACAATGTCGATGCCCACCCTTTCAAAGGGGGTGCTAACGACTGGAAGTGGTTCCAGGGGAGCCTTCAGCTTCACCCCTGTTTTCCCACCGGCCTGGCAGGATACACACGTCCGACAGTAAGTGTTGGACGCCACTTTCATCTGAGGCCAGTAAAAGTGGAGGACAAGCCGAGCAAAGGTCTTGTCCTGACCTAAGTGTCCTGCCAAGGGTATAGCATGAGCCAATTCCAGCAGAAAGGCTCGGTATTGCTGCGGGACTACCAAGGCCCTTGATGAACCAGGTAAGGGTATCTTGGGTTCACTGTAGAGGAGTCCATCCTCCCAGTAAATATGGTAGTGTCCCGTAGCATCACCTGCTGCCTGGGCTTCAGCCTGTCGCCTCAGTCCCTCAAGGGTAGGGCACTCCCTCTGCCCCTTACAGAATTCCTCTCTGGTAGGTCCTCCCTCCACATGCCACTCAGCAGGGATGGGTAAATCCTCCAGAGAGTCTACTTCCCCCTCCACGGACTCCTGGTCCACCACCGCAGGTGGCCGATCTGTCACATGGGGTGTGGGAGCCGAAGCAGGCTCTTCCTGTCTTCGGGTCTGTCCCTTTTTGGCAGCGGGTTGGGCCATTGTTCCAGGCTCCAACCCAGGCGAACTCCCTCTCCGGGCAGTCGCAGACCTTGTGCTCACACAGGCCCAGTCAGGTGTACCCAGCATCGCAGAGTGCGTCCGGTATTCCACCTCTCTCCAAGTGTTGTGCTCCATGTCATTCCCCAGCAGACAATCAACTGGCACGGCAGGGCTTACGGCAACTCGAAGTGAACCTGCAACCCCTTCCCACTCAAAGGGAACCTCAGCCACTGGATAGTGGCCCATTCTGCCGTCAGCCATCGCGGCGGGGTGGAGTACATTGGGAATCACCTGCTCTGGAGACACCAGTTGACTTCTCACCATAGTCATACTGGCTCCTGTATCTCTCAGAGCCTCCCCTCTTTGGCCATTGATGGTGATCCATTGCCCATACTTAACAGTAATTGGGGGCACCTGGATCTTAGGAACCATCTCCCGTTCTCCCAGGGACACTAAGGTGACACCCGCCCACTCACCTCCCTTATCTAAGGGCAACTCCTCCCCGAGCGCTACATTAGCTACTCCCGGTGGTTTTCCTCCGGTGGGAGGGGGTGGTCTCTTTGGGCATCTGACATCTCCCTTATAATGTCCAACACCACCACACTCAAAACAGTGGAGAACCCTTGGCTACTGGCTTTGGCCATGATTAGGGTTTCTGGGCGGGTTTGCCCTAGTGGTGGAACCTGTTCCCTTTCCTTGGAAATTGTTTTGGGGACCTTTTAGAGAACTCCCTCTTTTTGTCTCCCCCCTCCTTCTTCTGGGGGGCGCCCTGTCCGGCCTTTTGGGAATCCCCTCCAGTCCCCTTTGAGGACACCCGGGTACTTGCCCAGATGTCCGCCTCCTCTGCAAGCTTCCGGGGATTGGTCAGCTTGCTGTCCACCAGGTGTTGGCGCAGCTCGGGAAAACGTTTCTCGAGAAGGTGCTCTTTCAAAAATAGATCATACAACCCCTCATAATCCTTCACCTCACTGCCCTTGACCCAGCCCTCTAACGCTATTCTTGCGTAATCAAGGAAGTCCACCCAGTTCTGGGTGCTCAACTTGTGGCTCCCCCTGAACTTCTGACGGTACCTTTCTGGGGTAAGCCCAAACTTCCTTACCAATGCTAGCTTCATGATGGGGTAGTTGGTTTGCTCCTCTGGTTCCAGGGCCAGCAAGGTGTCCCGACCAGCGGGAGGCATGTACCTATACAAACCACCCCCCCAGTGCTTCTCCTGCACCCCATGGGCTCTTAAGGAGACCTCATAGGCAGCCAACCACTTGGCTATGTCATCTCCCTGACTAAAGCTAGCAATGAGATCTTTTGGTAAATAGGGTCTGGACTCCCTGGCTGTCTCTTTAGATTCGCTGCCACCATTCATTACAGGAGAGGGCCCCCGTTGTAGGGCCTGGAGTTCCAACTCTTTCAACCTGAACTCGTGAGCCATCCTCCTCTCTTCCTTCTCCTGCTACAGCTTAGCCAACTCCCATTTTAATTGCCTCTTTTCCCTCCTGTCAGCGAGCTCTGCTTCAGTTAAGCTTCCCCCAGAGGCGCTACTGCCCTTCCTGGAGTAGGACACTGGGCCTGGGAGTAGGTTTTCCCCCTCAGAGTGGAATAATCCTTCTATCTCCACAACCGTGTCCCGGTCTGTCCCTTCATCCTCCTCCTTCCCTTCTTTGTGTGCCTCCACCCAAGCCCTTAGACTGGTCTGGAGTTCCCCCTTCTTGGCACCATGCTTAAAAAATACCCCCATTTTCTGGCAGAAATCTTTCAGCTGAGCCACAGAATAGGTGTCTAGGTTTTCTAGTGCAAACTCCATTTTACAATAGGCAATACCAAGTTATACACACAAGGAAATTTGAGTTGCAAGGGCAACCTGAAGCTACCTCCACCCCACCACCAGGAACAAATTTGGAAAAAATAAAAGCACAAATTAGGAGGGCCGCTAGGAGAAAACTCCTGGTGTAGTCTAGTGAATTACGCTCAATTACTACTGAGTAGTTGCAACCACAGTCAGGATCCCACCGCTAGACACCAACTTGTTGGAACCTGAGATGACAGGTCACCTAGGGTAGCCTGGCCTAGGGTAAGACACAATCACTAAAGGCACATGTGTAAAGGTTGCAGAACCACCCAACAGTAAATCAACGCAATTTCACTCAAAAATGACGCTACACCAATGTTTGGAAAAATACGAGCTTGTTTATAAAAATAATATTTGCTCTCTTGACTTTAGAAATCTCAGTTCAGTACATTACATTTACTCATGGAATTATTAAGATTTTCAAAGTTATTAAAATATTACACTTTTCATTTTCCCAACTTACTAATACATCACATTGGTCTCCAGGGCACAGTGTCTCAAATTTTAGCACAGAAACATTAATAGAGATTACTTTCCTGTTCAGCCCCCAGATACCCTAGTTATAGGATCTCCAGTTTAACAAAGCCAACTCTTTCAGATATCATAGCAACCCCTCCTTCCCAAAGCGGAGTTTTTAGCAGGTGAACACCATATCTACTGAGTGAGCCTTCAGTGAAACAAGAACGTTTCGGCAATCCTCTAGAGTACCACAGGCATTCTACCCAGGCTGCTCCCTTGTAAATTGTACAGTGTTCTGTAGTTGACCTTCCTCAGCTCTGAAACTCCTACTTACTCTGTCTCTTTCGAATCTCTGTGAGGGAAATCCTTCAAGTTATCAGAATCGACCCCTCACTCCGCACTTTAGTGCTTCCAGACACCCTGAAGACTGAAATAAGGGGGGGAAGTCTAAGCACCTCGCGCTTTTCCCCCACTACCCTTACTTGTGATGAAAGTCGGCCTCACTCTTCAGCCCACACTTTCTCTCTGGGGCCTCAGTCGATCTCTCCCAACGTGAATCACAGGGCTGGGCTCCAGATTGCACCCGCCAGCCCCGTGAGGAGGTCGCGCTAACTCGCGCTCTGTGAGGAGCCCGCTCTCCGTGGATTCCCTTGCTGGCAGCGCTCCAGCGCACGCGCGAGGGAGATGCGGCTCCGACCGGCGGCTACTCCCCTTGTCAGCGCGGGTAGCGGCTCACCTCTGGGCCTGCTCGGTCCTAGGCCCCTCCTGTCAGAACAGTGGTCCCCGCCAAGAGTCTGCGCAGAGGCACGTCGCCCAAATTCGGTCAGCGCCACACAGTGATCACCGCCGAGAGTCCGTGCAGAAGTGCGCCGCCCAAAACAACTAGCGCTACACTTCCGCTTCACATGGACTTCATGGCAGCGCCGGATCTTCCGCCTTAGGGTCCACAGGTGAGAGGAGGTGACACTGTCTGCGCTCACTCTCACTGACAATGGGGTCCTGGTGTTACACCGAGGAGGAGCTAATCAAGGTTGAAGTTCCACGCTCCAAAGCACCAGTCCTCTAGCTCCTGCCAATTTCTCAATTCCCCTCTACTGGACAAGAGTGGGTCGAGGTTTGGTTATACACCTCACACCCTCATAGGCTGGAGTCCCCCTGTCCAGGGTCAGCAGGAGGGGCTAACTGGGTCAGACTTAAAGAGAGAAAAAGGGGGGAATCATAAAAGGGGCAACCCTTAAAAGGCAAGCTTCCCAGTGAAGATTCTACCCTCTACCAGACCCCTCGCCTATACTCCAGCTGCTCCTCACTAACAAGACAAAATGGTTGCCCAGCATTCCGCCTTTTATAGGCTGACCCTCAGAGGTCCAGAAGGTTCTGGAATGCCCTACTCTATCCTATGGGACAGATTCTAGGTTTGTCAGATGGGACAGTTGGTAGCCACCATTTTGTGACTCCAACTATATTCTTATCAGAAAAGGCCTCTAGGCCTGAGGTGAAAAACTATGAGGGTGAAAGAGCGCCTATCCCCTTGACCAACACCTTGAAAAAGCTAGTGGACACAAAAATTAATAAAGGTATGAGGGGCAAAAAGGGGACAAAATAAATAATAATTTGGAGGGACTATGCAAAAAGTCAGACAGGTCTAACACGTAGTATTCGGCAAAACTGCTTCCAGTTGGTCGAATTTCTCGGCAAGCCAAAAAGGCATCTCATCCTTATCCTGGGGACGCTTGCCCATGACCGCATTAACCATGACGGGACTAAGCTTTAGCCCGCTCCCACCAACTGAATGCGCTGCACCACCCAGGGCTCCACCCGGGAGGTTGCTTGTAATGTAATGAACCAGACCCCTAATAACTTACACAGCAGAAGCATAAACGGGTCTTAGCTGCGGAGCTGTTAACTGCCCCGGGTAGGATGCAGGGTATAAGCAGCTAAAACAGGCCAAGAAGCGCCTGGGATTGACAACAGCCCTTGTCCGACTGCCGTTATAACGCGTGGGAGGGCGCCATTAAACCAAACCGCATGCTGCCAAGCCGAAATCTGAATTTCCACTGTCCTATATGGAGCGTACACTGCAGGCACATCAGCAGGGGTGTGTGACATACACCAGATACAGCATCTACCACAGGAAACGTGACCCATGAGTAAAACAACTCAAACGGGTGCACTGCGTCAGCTGATACTACAAAAACTACTGCCTGTCCCTTCAAAGAAATGAGGTAATCCTGCAAGTGATTCCGCACAGCCAAGCGACGGTGTGCTGGGATATCAACAGCTATATCGAGACAGTGATAGATAAGTACAATGCAATAGAAAAAGGCACAACTGGGTAGTAATTCAGTAGAAAACCATTTTAAAATATCAAGCTTGAAAAGACCTATGAAACTATAGGTAGTTTTATCCGTCACTGCTGTCAACCATAAATAATAGTGAGGGGGTCGTAGACTGATATAAGCACTACTCAAATGTCTCACAATAAGACCACACTCGTTGGCGGTCTTTGGTCTCCAGAGGAAAGGTTGCTTCACATCAACCTTCTGGAGTTGCGGGCGATACGTTTGGCGCTCAAGGCCTTCCTCAATTTCCCTTCCCGGTCAGTCGGTCCAAGTCCTGATGGACAACACTACTGCGTTGTGGTATGTCAACAAGCATAGAGGAGTGGGGTCGCATTGTCTCTGCAGAGAGGCTCTGCGTCTCTGGTCCTGTGTTCGGGACCATCGGATTTGTCTGATGGCAAATAATCTGGCCGGAGTTCTGAACGTTTGTGCAGAACGTCTCAGTCACCAGTTCTCTCCTGACCATGAGTGGAGGCTCCATCCGGAGGTGGTTCATCACATCTTTTGGATGCGGGGGAACTCCTCGGGTGGACCTGTTTGCCACTCACGAGAATGCTCACTGCCCATTATTCTGCAGTCCCCAGTATCCGTTGCAGAGAGCGTTGGGGGACGCGTTTCAGTTGAGTTGGAGCTCACAACTCCTTTACGCGTTTCCTCCCATACCCTTGATTCTTCGGGTTCTGAGGAAGATTCGCCAAGACCGGGCCAAGTTATCTTGATCGCCCTGGATTGGCCAAGAAGTGTGTTGTATACAGATCTTCTCCACCTCTCCTCGTGCCCTCCGCTCCGTCTCTCTCTCATGGCAGACCTCCTCTCGCAGGGGCAGGTTCTACACCCCCACCTCCAGAGCTTACACCTTCATGCCTGGAGATTAAACGGGGCAACCCAAATTCTTTCTCTCTTCCTTCTGACGTGGTGGACGTTATTTTGCCCGCCAGACATCTCTCCACCCATTCTATCTATTCCTATAGGTGGTCCAAATAAGTTCATTGGTGCGGGGAGAAGTCTGACCCTTTGAGGGCTCGCTTATCCAACATCCTTCTATTTGCTCTTTCTCTAGCCCAGCAGGGTTTTGCTGTGACTACTGTGAAGGGCTATTTATCGGCTTTGTCAGCGTTCCTTTGCTTGCCGGACCAGCCATCTTTGTTTAAATCACCCATTGTGTTACGGTTCATAAAGGGCCTTACCAACAAATATCCTCCCACTCCATTTATTGTGCCTCAATGGGACTTAAATTGTGTCTTAACCTACTTGATGGGTTCTCCCTTCGAGCCCTTGCACAAGTGTCCCTTGAGACTATGGCCTTTACCTCATCAAGGAGGGTAAGTGAGCTTCAAGCTCTGAGTTCAAAACCCCCATTCCTGACTATTCATGCTGGTAGAATGGTTCTCGGGACCAGGGCTGCTTTTCTGCCTAAGGTGGTAACTCCCTTTCATCTGGGGCAGTCCATTACCCTTCCTTCTTTCTAACCTCCCCCTTCCAAGGAGGAGCGGCTTCACCGCTTGTACCCTAAACGGGTGGTGAGTTTTTACCTCGATAGGACTAGAGACTATTGTGTGGATGACCAACTCTTCGGTAGTTTTGCTGGCTGCAGGAAAGGCTGAGCGGTGCACAAGCGTACCCTTTCCAGATGGATTATCTTGTGCATCAAGATCTGTTACTCTTTGGCCGGTAAGGATCCTCCAGAGGGTATAAGGGCTCATTCTACTAGAGCTAAATCTTCAACATCTGCCTTGTCTAGAGGTGTTCCTGTGGAGGACATTTGCAGAGCGGCAACTTGGGCCTCCCTCCACACCTTCGCGAAGCATTACTGTTTCAATTCCAAGGTGAAGAGGGATGGTCACTTTGCGTGTTCTGTCCTACAGGACTTTTTGGTATAGAAGGGTGGACACCCTCCGGGAGTGGGAACTGCTGTGGGACTCTATTCACAAAGTGAGGAATCCACTGGCAGATGTATCCATCAGAAGAACAAGTTACTTACCTTCAGTAACGCTTTTTCTGGTGGATACAGTATCTGCCTGTGGATACCTCACGGACCCACCCGCCTCCCTGTTGTCCACCCTTGTATACCTGCATTGGTGTTATTTTATGTCTGTTACTTTCAATGGAAGTGTTAATTCTTTTCGCTTTACTGCATTGATTTCACACTTTGTGTGTTGGTTTGAATACTGTGTACTGTGTATACTGTATATATTTCTGTCGATCCGTCCGTGTGCCTCGAAGGCACGGGGAAAAAAGGGCGGAACTGATGACATCTCGCCGACGAGGCTCTCGTGACGTCAGCGGAGTCACGAGCGGAGCCATGCTTCTGTGACGTCGGCCTGGAGAGCTACAAAAAATTTCCGAATACTGCTGGTGCAGGGGATATTCACAAGGCGAGGAATCCACAGGCAGACACTGTATCCACCAGAAAAAACGTTATTGAAGGTAAGTAACTTGTTCGTCTCAGAATCAGATGAATAAGTGTCTGAGAAGTTAATCACTGTCCTTTTATTATTTCTGCCATGATTTTGGTAAGTGGTGCCCTGATTCCAATCTTAATAGTAAGATTGCTCTAGATATGGGTAAGCCCTATCTTGAGTGTACCACCTCACATCCTTTCTTAATTTTTCAGTTTTCCTATTGGTCAGGTAATCTTCAAAGTCTTATGTCTGCATTCATTTTTTCCAGCCTCGCTTTGGCTTCGTCAACTGCTATAGCTGCTTTCAGCTGGTCTTCTAATTCTGTTATTTCTTGACTAAGTAGCAAAATGACCTCCTTAGCTGTTTCGATTATCAAGATCATCCAGTCCCTGGAGCAGCGGTTCACAATGTGGGACCACCGCTCCAGGAACTTTCGTATCTCGGCAAAAAGTGCCGGTATATTACGAACCCGGAGGCCTGATGGAATGACACCTGCTCGTAAGTACTCTAGCATGTAGTGGGTATGTGACTCCAATCTTTTTTTTTTTCTTAAATTCAGTAGATTATTCCACTCTGAGTCCTTTATACTGTGTGATGTAGCGGGGCCTCTGCTGGAGATAGCTTGTCCTATGAGTGCAGAAAAGTCCTCATCGGGGAACCCGAACGTTTTAAGGCCCTCCATATTACCGCGTATTAAGGGGAGGGCAAGATGATACTATAGCCTCAGCGAGATAACCAATCTGCTTATCCTATCAATAGGACAAAGGGGGGTTGTTGGATGTTATAGTAAGGATGTGTGTGATACTAGAAACTACCAAAATAGTTCTGTCATGCCTATGACTTTTTCTTTTCTTAACCAATGCATTAAATGACAATTTTTTCAAAAGATAAAAATATTTTTCCTTTTTTTTATATATACACATTCTGTCAATTTGTCTTACAAAATGAATACAAATTTGTTGACCCCCCCCAATGAAATAATCAATCTTCTATCCAGTTCATTCCTTCCTCACAGTTGTTCACAATCATACAAGACACATATACACATCTAGATTTAAAGGGAAACACAAAGATGTAGACCGTTTCCACAAAGGTAACAAAAAACAATAAGGTCTGGACTCACAAGGTCGACGCGCGTTTTGGTGGGTTAACGCTCAACGTGAACCACCTTCATCAGGATCATGTGCAAATTGAGTACAATGTCACACAGGCAAATGAACAGGGGGTACCTCAAGAACAATGATATTGTGTTTATTAACCCATACAGTATAAAACATTTACAAAGACTATACACTTGCTCAGACCAATTCGTTGCACGGAAGTGTCAACACCAAGGAAATAAACAAACTAAAACCCCATCACCGTGATCGTACTGATGTGATGTGATGTATAGACTCCATTTTCATTAATGCGAGTTCTAACATCTTCTTGGAGCCTCTCATACTTACTTAGAGGGGTTCCAAGTGGTGAAAGAGTATATTGTGCAGTGAAATGAGAAAGAAGAAATCAGTATAGCTGACTATAAATACCAGAATGCTGTACCTGCAAGACTCCCATAGTGTGATACCACATCTTGTTACCTGTGTGTTATAAGGTGAAAAATAAATTCCGACTCGAAGGATAATGCGCAAGTTGAAATGAAACTTGGAACAACAGTTTTTTTCACGGATGGCTATCGGTACCCTTTGTTTTCTATATTAGGTAGAATGACAAGTGCGATGTTACTATAGACTCATCTACGAGGTAGATCTGTTCTAGATGCTGACATATTAGTAAGACCTTACCACGTAGTAAAGTGTGCGTATAAACTTCAAACTTTTTGTTCTATGTCAGGGCAGGGCCATTGCAGGAGTTTTTATTTTTTATTTTTTTAATAATCACTATCAGTTAATTAATTCGCTGTTACACACAGAAAAAAAATTAATATAATAGGAGAAAAAATAAGAAATAAAGAAAATACAGTTCCGTACAAATGTTCCTCAATCATACATAACTGATAATAGATACTAAATTCATTTCAAACATTGAGGGGAGAGAAAAGGATAAAACAAACATCAATCCACTACAATTATATTAAGTTGTATCCTGTTCCCACCCTTCAAAATAATAAGAATAGCATATATACTGCAACAGTTAAAAACGGCTATTAGCCTCAAGACCGATGATTATAACTAGGGTCCCTCCAGTCTGATTTTCCAACCTGTTACAGGAGCCCAGATCAGTTTCCCTAACTGTCTTGCTTTCCAACCTTTTTGTTCATATAGCCCTTTTTCCAAGCTGTATATGGCTAGAAGCTGTGACACCCAATGTTGAAACATGGGGGGGGTTTAGGATCTTTCGATACAGATGCCACACAGATCCTAACTATAGCCATTGCAAGAAATACAAATTCATGATGATCTACTTGGACACCGTCCCTGGTGACCCCCAAAACCACTATTTTTTGTTAGTTAACTTTATCTGGATGCCCAGAGTCTGCCCCATAAAAAGCTCTATCGCAGTTTTCAGGGGTGCCAAAATAGGACATGAGACGAACATATGGATCGTGTCAGTTTCTGTACTATGACAGCGCAGGCAACAAATACCACTAGTACCACCCCATTGAGCCATTCTTGCTGGACTGAAATATAGTTCAAAAATAGTTTTAAAATGTTGGGCTTGAAGGTTGGCCACCTTTAGAACCATACACCCCAGCTTAAGCGAAGCTTTAAACTCATTCCCTTCAATGTTCAACTTCCCCCGCCATTTTTCTGAAGTTTTTTCCAGATCATCATTTTGTGGTTGACTAAGTTCGCCATAGATCTGCGTGATTGAGCACCCCTCCGGATCTTGCAATCGTTTCATAACAGTATCCCTACCGAATGCCCTATTCCCCCCTTGTTTCCTTACCAAGACCGACCTGATCTGCAAGAATTTAAAAAATTCTCTACGCTCCAAATTATACAGATTTTGTGCTCTTTCAAAAGTAATTATGCCATCAGGATCCATAATATCCCCAATTGTTTTTACTCCCAACTCGTTCCATCGTCTCATTACACCATCATGGAAAACCTCCGGTAGAGATGGATTCCTAAATAAAGGGGTGTAGTAATTCATTCTACCCAATCCCAGTTTCTTCCGGATAGAAGTCCAGACCGTAATTGCTGATCCTAGAGTCTTGAATTTGACTTTTTTAAAGTAACCTGCCTCGCTAAACCTTAGAAGCCAATTATAGGCCTCGCCGTTTAACAATAACTCATATACATCTGGTATACCATCATCCCCCCTCCACCGGTCCGTGATCGTGCCACGAATATATTGCCTTAAATCCGGTACTGCCCAACCCCCTCTGTCCTTAGGGAGGGACATAAATTTAAGTGCCCTTCTCGTCTTGCCATGAACCCAAATGAATCAGTTAACAACACTCCATTTCCTTAAACCAATTATTACCAAACTTCAAGGGGATCCTCCTGAATAAATATAAAATTTTTGGGAGGAATAACATTTTGATAATGTTACAGTGCCCATCAATTGTCAAATGTAGGCTATTCATCCTGTCAAGATCTCTCTTTGACTTTTGAATTACAGGAGCTAAGTTCTTTTCAACTATTTTAGTAAGGAGTTTAATCAAAAATATTCTAAAGAAAAGAAAATACATAATTGTAAAAATAGTTTCCTTTATACTATGCTAACCGACAATAATTTAGGCTGCTTTACTCTCATACTCACATGAGTGCATGTATTGCAGGATCAAACTCTGTATACTTTCTGGTCTCAAGATAAGGAATGCTGCCAGCCTCAGTAAAAGGTTGAACCCCCGCAATGTGGCCAAAGATACTCAGTTGGGGTAACCTTCTATAAAAATTCCTAGGAACACAATAAATCGATGAAAAGATTGGCAGTAGCGTGTAGATCTATACCCTCATGATTGGGAATATATCAAATATATGCGTTAGCGAGCGAAGCCTATGATTCAGAAGCTACAAAGATCAATGATGCATCATACGCAGTCTCCGACGGGCTCAGAAACTATGTTATCTTAATCAGAGATCAAATTGCAGAGGTTCCCTCATCCATACGGTGGAAATATACATAATGCACATGTTCAAATTAAGCGGTAGGGCCTAACTACATCTCATGAAGGAAACATGTTACTATATACAAGTGTGAGGTGAAAGAATGTATACTCCTGTGGTTCCTGCTAATGACTTGACCACACATAAACTCAAACCGGTCCCGCACCCGCTGACACTTGAAGAATAGAGAACGATTACTACTAACCAGATCCCTGGCCTGTTACGCACCTATATTTCCATATGGGTCCTTCTAACGGCTCAGCGTCCATCCAGTACTGCAAAATCTGGCGATGATGAGATTGGCCATTAAATAGTGTTACTTCGCATGCGTGGTACGTCACGTCTAATGATACATGTGCACGTCAGGCGTAATTAACAGCGAAATCACAGCAATGTTGGCACTAAAGTCTGTGTCATCTTGATATAGTGTATGGCCGGTTGTACGGAAGGGCAGCTCAAGTTCACTCTTGGCCAGGCTCAGTTGTAATAAAGAAGTAAAAGGTTCACAAGCCTCCCAGATGTTTATTACCAATGGGACAAGTAGGCCCAACCCCCTACACCACAAACCATTCGGCTGTCAGTTTGCAGTACCTTATTATGGATCAGGGAAGGGCACTGTCTGCAGTTAGGGTAATGTTTTTGTCCATATATGAATGCTGTTCAAACTTGTATTTATGGTTCATTAAGTGAAAGCCTTTATTTTTCAGATGAGTGCTCTAATTAAATGTTGTAAGCTCTGACTGCACTACTGACAGTGGTTCCAGTATAAAAATGTGTACACACTTTTTTAAAGTTTAGCAAGATGAGGCTGTTAAATGCTTCCAGAAAGATTTGATGCAAATATTTGCAGAAGCTCGAAAGCAAGTTTGATGATTCTTTGCTTTCAAAATACAATGTTCATAACAAGCATTTTCAATGCAATAGGTCTCGCTTTAGGAAAGTTTGAGCTATTGGTATTTTAAACGACAAATTTTATTTTTGTGTTGGTTTTGAAAATAGCGAAGTTAATAGCTTTGTCATTAACAATGCCAATAGTTTTAACTTTCGCAGATGTGATACCTATAGCATTTGTAATGCAATATGTTGTATTTACGTGACTTAGATGTATTGATATTACAAATAACAATGGCTTTGAATTTTTTTTTTATTAATACTTAAGTAAAAGTTATTGTAATTTATAATGGCAATAGCTTAAACTTTTGTAAATAACTTTTGAAGATTATGTTCAGTGTATTTTATTGTGACAAAAATCTAAGCACAGAAGTGAAATATTTATACTTTTTTTGTGACATTTGTAATAAAGCTTGAAACATTGAGAGAACATATTTGAACCAGTTGTTGTTGAATGGTTGCACAGAGTGATGTTGTGGTGGCGCCGAGTGATGTTGTGGTGGCGACAAGTGATGCTGTGGCGTTTAGTGATGTGGTGGCGACGAGTGATGCTGTGGCGTTTAGTGATGCTGTGGTAGTGCAGAGAGATGTTGTGGTCCCCCTGAGTGATGCTGTAGTGGTGCTGAGTGATGCTGTGGTGATGCGATAGACAGATAGAGGGCGATAGACAGATAGAGGGCGATAGACAGACCGAGAGAGTGAGGGCGACAGACAGACAGAGAGAGTGAGGGCGACAGACAGACAGAGAGAGTGAGGGCGACAGACAGACAGAGAGAGTGAGGGCGACAGACAGACAGAGAGAGTGAGGGCGACAGACAGACAGAGAGAGTGAGGGCGACAGACAGAGAGAGTGAGGGCGACAGACAGAGAGAGTGAGGGCGACAGACAGACAGAGAGAGTGAGGGCGACAGACAGACAGAGAGAGTGAGGGCGACAGACAGACAGAGAGAGTGAGGGCGACAGACAGACAGAGAGAGTGAGGGCGACAGACAGACAGAGAGAGTGAGGGCGACAGACAGACAGAGAGAGTGAGGGCGACAGACAGACAGAGTGAGGGCGACAGACAGAGAGAGTGAGGGCGACAGACAGACAGAGAGAGTGAGGGCGACAGACAGACAGAGAGAGTCAGGGCGACAGACAGACAGAGAGAGTCAGGGCGACAGACAGACAGAGAGAGTGAGGGCGACAGACAGACAGAGAGTGAGGGCGACAGACAGACAGAGAGAGTGAGGGCGACAGACAGACAGAGAGAGTGAGGGCGACAGACAGACAGAGAGAGTGAGGGCGACAGACAGACAGAGAGAGTGAGGGCGACAGACAGACAGAGTGAGGGCGACAGACAGACAGAGTGAGGGCGACAGACAGACAGAGTGAGGGCGACAGACAGACAGAGTGAGGGCGACAGACAGACAGAGTGAGGGCGACAGACAGACAGAGTGAGGGCGACAGACAGACAGAGTGAGGGCGACAGACAGACAGAGTGAGGGCGACAGACAGACCGAGAGAGTGAGGGCGACAGACAGACCGAGAGAGTGAGGGCGACAGACAGACCGAGAGAGTGAGGGCGACAGACAGACCGAGAGAGTGAGGGCGACAGACAGACAGAGTGAGGGCGATAGGTAGATAGAACAAGCATTTGCAATGCAATGGGTCTCGCATTTGCAACAGTTGGATCTATTGGCATTGTAAATGATAATGCTTTTTATTTATGTTTGCATAACTTGCAAGCGCTACGTAAACACCGCTTACAGGTTTTGTAAAAACATAAATAAAAGGCATTCTCATTTACAATGCCAATACCTCAAACTCAAGCAAAGGCGAGCCCATTGTGGCACCCGCTCTTTAGATTTTAACATGGTAATTAAAAAAAATATATATGCAAAATGTTGTGAGCTGGAAAGTTAGCATTTAGCGCTATATTATATCTGTGATAAAGAAAGAGAAAGTGGAGAAGGAAGGGGAAGGTAAAAGAGAGAGTGTTTTAAGGAGGTTAGAAGAAAGAAATAGAGTGTTAAGAGAGTGTTAGAGTACAAGAGGGGAAAAGTGCTGTAAGCCAGTAACATTTAATAGATGGTGCAGTGAGGATAAGAAAAAACGGGAGTGGTGTGATCAGTTGTAGAGGAGTATATCGTGTGTGGTGAGTGACTGGGAAGAGAAAGAGAATTGGGAGGACACTGCAGTGAGGATAGAGATATCACACTTATCTTCTAGGGCCATTAAATAAGAACCCTCAATGTAATGAGAAACATGCTGGTGGGGCTAGAATGCTACATTTGACTGAGGCCTGTTTTAGATCTGTAAGTGATGCAGCAGGAGAAAGAAGCAGTCGACAGAGATGTTACTATTTGTCGCAAGCAGGGAATGGCCTAGCACAGTAAGAGGAGGGCCACTGGAAGTATACAGAACTGGAGTCTAAAATGATGCGGCAGGGTGACTAAATTATGGGGCAACAGAATCAAAATTATGCAGCAATAATCTGGTTCCTCTTTGTTTTAAAAGCAGCTCAGCAAAGCAATATACTGCGTTTCACATTTATTACTAACGTGTCGCTAAAGCAATGAAGGATTTGAGAAAATAGAAAAAGATGAAACATATAAAAAAAATTATTTGTCTAAAGTCGCCCTGTGAGGCTGTAGCAGCCGGCAGCGTGTGTAGCAACGAACGCTGTCTAAGAACAGTCCACCAATGAAGACACACAACACCGTCAATGGCAAATAAGACGGAAGCAATGCATGACGTAGTCAAAAGAGCCAAAAAGCTTAACAAAAGCCCAGTCGTCGTTCAACACTAATGTCCGAATTTAAAACGCTCAAAAGTTGTTCCAACGAGGCTATCCAATGTTCCAATAAATACTCAACAATAATCCAATGACAAGGAATATCCAATTACGGCAATTTCTTCACATTAATCTGTGCCTGCTCGTATTCAGTGTAGGAAAGGCATGCAAACAAAGTAATTCCCAGGCAGAGAGGAGGGATCCTTATGTTTGGTATGTATTTGCAGGACAACATGTACAGCAGAGAAGGGCCACGGGCTGGACTATCACACGGGCCATCAGGACGGTGTTACTGGGCCTACTGCCAACTCCTAAAAAATAAACGAGCATCCACACGGCCCACAGGAGAGGCCGAGCCCCGGGCATCAGAGAGCGGGCCTTACCTGTCGGCGCGGCGGGCAGCCCCACACCGCCTCCGGACCAGGCTGGAGGCCGCCTGGCCAAGCATGGAGCCCGGCCGCCGGGGATCGGTTACCTGCGGCCCCGCGGTGAGTTTCTATAGCGAGGTCTGAAACCCGAGGAGAAGTCACCTGGGGGAAGGTGCACTCGCGGCCAGGCCGGCACAGATACAGTTACGGGCCCTGCACTGGGAGAACAAAAACACACATGCAGGCATGTGTCTCTACTGTCCCATCATAAGCATTGCAGCCATGGCAACACGAGTGAGTAACGTTCCATCAAAAGCATTTGGCAAAAAGGGAGTGTAACGAGGCCGCGCGCAGATCCCCCTACTGAGGCGGCCGCGCGCAGACCCCCTCCTGAGGCGGCTCGCGCTTCAGCTGCCTGCCACGGCGCTTCCCAGAGAGACAGGAGATTGGGAAACGCGCGCGCGCGGCCGGCGCCGATCGCTTTCCACAGCGTGCGCGTGACATCTCCTGTCTCCTGGGAAGCAGACCCGCCAGCAATAGTATCGCGCCTGCGCGATGGCATATGGCTTCGCCATATGCATCGCAGGCGCGAGACCTAAAAAATGTGTCACTGTCTGCATTTTACCCCCAAGCCCGTAATCTTAAAGAACGTGGGAAGTGCTATTTTAATGCAGGACTCCATTGTACTCTATATTTTGCCCCTTTCAGTTGTATAAAAGTCCACTTGTGACAACACTTCCTACCATGAAATAGCACCACAGCGATGTCACAGAACAGCCTATTAAATCGGAAGAGAAGTAAGGCATGCCATAAGCATACTAAATCATATATATTTGTTAATAATGCCGCAAATAATGGTAAAAATAAAACTCAAATTTAAAAGACATCTTAGATATACACACATTGGGATACTGGAAAAGAGCTACCCTAGACAGCCTGGCATAGTTGCTCCAGAACGGCAAGAGTAGCAGCAGATCGCTCCTGGTCACCGGCCAATATTATATCCCTGTAATCTCAATATTGTGAAGATAACACTCATTTTGGGGGAGTTTCACTTTAAGAGACTGTAACATTCATATGGTGTATGATTAACTAAAACTGAAGCAAGTCTCGTACTTCAGCGTTATATCCAGTATAAGTAATACGTGGTTTAAATAGTGCCACTTAACTTGGGCTTGGGGTCGAATGAAATGAATGAGTGCCGCAGACTGCTTGGCGGGCGCGTGGCCATGTCATGCAGTTCTTATTATGTGCTGTTCTATTTTCAGCCTCTGCTTTAAAAACGTGCATCCAATTGCCGGTGGGAAGCACAGATTGGGTCCGATAAGCAAAGCAGGTGGATGCCAACACTTACCATATCTCACTTCAGCTGAATCCGCGTTACAGCCTCACTCTAACATTTCTTTAAAATAAAGAGAGGATTTTTGACTGGCTGCAGAAAATCTTGGCCATGAAACTGATGTCAATACTTTCCTGTTTATCATGGCCACAGACGGTACCACTGGCTGAAACCTAAGCGTATCCTGATGATTTGATCTAGGCCGGCTGGGAAAATGTATGGCTATGTGTGGGCAGGAAGAGCAATGGGCTGCGAAGGCTCATGGAGCGGAGCAGCTGGGGAGAGGTACCGGCATGGAGGGGTGCGGACAGAGACATGTGGGCAGAAACAGGGAAAAGGAACTCTGCGGCCAGGGAACGGTATGGGCTCGGAGAACTTTGCACTGGGAGAAGGGCGGACAGATAACTGCAGGTTGGGAACAGGCTGGGAGACCTGCTGGCAGGACGATGTGGTGCAGGCTTCGCCGTGAAATGGATAAAAAAAAACAAGCCTGTTACATATTGCTGGTATTGGTAACTAACATACACTGCTTGCATTACACATGCCACCCTTCCCCCTTCGCTTCTTACACTCTAAATCCCTCCCCTTCCTTATTCTACATCGAAACCAGGTTCTCCCTAGATTCCATCTGTTTATTTATTTATTTAATGCAAGTTTGCTCCATCAGCCTTACCGCGCTATAGGTCTCCTCATCAATACGTGGCTCATACCAAAGAGCGCCCCAGAACTTCTGCTTCCTTCCTAAGTCCCCAAGTAGTCCTCTCCTACCCTCCCACCAAACCCCCTCCCTTCACCATCTTAATCATGTTCTTGGCGATCTGCAGGTCCCCCTGGTGGTTCTGCCCAATTTCGGCAATGATGAAGCAGGGGTGGTCGCCGCCGATGGCACGGCCCGGGCACAACTGGAACTCCAGAGGCATGGCTGGAGCTGTGTGTAGAGCCTGCGGGTTGCTGGTGCTACAGTAGCCGTGAGTCCCGGGCGTGACTGCCAGCCAAGGATCTACCACGGAGGAGAGCAGAGGGGGCGGTGTCGCCCATGGGGCAACCTGGCAAGGGACAAAACTGCGTAATCGCTCTGCAGCCAATCAAGTGCTGATCGGCGGCAGTACAGCCAATGGCAAGGTTAGGAAGAAAGAGGAGGCGGGCAGACAGAGTCGAGGGCATGACTCACTGTATGAGGAGGAAGAGAAAAGCAGCTGGCCGCAAAACCGAAACCGCGGTTGGAGTGCACGAGACACAGTGGCCGTGCGTGTGCACGATGGCTGTCCCTGCGCAAGCTGTGATGAGGAGAAGACACGCCGAGCCTGCTGCCGCCGAAAGTGACCCGCTGCGGAGGTAGAGGGACATGCAAGAAGAGCCCGGTGAGTGAGGGGGGAGTGGGGGGGAGGGGATGTGTGTTTGTGTAAGCGTGCGGCAGCGGCGGGGGGCCGGGGGGTTCTCTATGTGTGTGTGTGTGTGTGTGCGCGTGCGTGCCTGTGTGTGTGCGTCTGTGCGTACGGCGGCGGGGGGGAGGTTCTCTGTGTGTGTGCGTGTGTGTATGTGTGGCGGCGGGGGGGGGTTCTCGTGTGTGTGTATGCGCCGGGGCGTCTGTATGTGTGCGTGCGTGTGTGTTTGCTTACAAGGAGCCATGGGAGACAGGAAGCGTGCGCGTGACCTGACCCGTTTACGCGCGCGTGCACATTTCTTGTCTCCTGTCTCCCTTGGCTCCTTGTAAGCAGAACTGTTTGCAATAGAGTCTCGCAGGGACGATCGCTTCGCGATCCGTTCGCAGGTGCGAGACCTAAAAAAATGAAAGCAGGGAAAACCATTTCTCTAAACTACTGTAAAATTTCAGGTACCATTTCTTCGTAGCATCATTTAGTAACACGTGTTGATGCATGCTAGTATTTCCAAACATATTCATAATGGAAAATCAGTGTAAACTTGCACAGACTCAAAAGGGTGTTCTGACCCTGGAACTATTGCTTACCACTACCTTCAGCCCCAGTATGTAGGTCTGCTCAAACGTGGCAACATAAGGGAATTGCAAGTATTCAAACACTACTATGGTATGAGCCCTGTCATAATCAGAGCGGCCATATCAGAGTTCTTATATAATAAGATTGCTGCCATAATTTGTCGGTGCACTACATGGCACCAAAGGGACGCATGGATTTTGTTACAGTACAAGTAAATTGCCCCACGGACAAGTCGATATTTATTAAATTCCGCACACCTGGAGAGTACACTGGCTGGACACTTGTCATTGGGAGTTACCCAGCACCATAATGGCTTTACTGTATTATGGAATGTTCAGTAAAAAACTTCTAGTCTTAATAAACCTGCACTGATTACAGTGTCAGATCTATTATTTAATTGCACACTGAGGACACCCTTAGAGAGGTCTCCTTAACCTACTAACCCTTCATGTGGTCACCAACTGGACTTAGCCAGCCTGTTACCATAAGACAGAGTGCTGAACTTATGGGGTTAGCGCCAGCGCGCTCAGAGGTCTTGAACAAAGCCTGTCCTGGGCGGAGGTGTCCATACCTTTCCCCCCTCCCCTGCCAGGACGTGCCATCTGCTGGGGGTAAGTCAAAGACCTTTCCGCCTTTGCAACGTGACCCCAGCGTCTCCTGAATAAGTAGCCTGCCCCACCCCCTTATCCTCAAAATCTTTTGGCAAGAAGACAGGCAGGAAAACTTATAAAAAAATAGGTGTGCCACCTTCTTCCAACTCCACCCATCATGTGCTGGAGTAGAGGTGAAGCACATTTTTCAGTGCCCACCATCTTAAAGATTGTCAGACTTCTCCAATCAAGGCTAGGGCTATGTCTCCCTCCCACTGGAGATGGGCATAAGAGGGTGTAGACACCCCAGGTAAGGGGCCCATTGGCCACTGCCTGTCACTCCTTTGTAAATGCTTCTCAATGTAGTGTTTAGGTGGTGCCTCCAGACCCTGAACAGTAGTATCCAGACACAAGAAGTTGACGAACAAGGACCAGCAGTTGGACAGAGAACTGCAAACCTCCTGGTGAACTTTAGGCGCAAACTCCTGCCTGCTGCCACAGAACTTGACAATTGCCATCCATCCTCCAGCTCGTCTTGTCACTGTGTGGCCTCCACAAACACCAGAGTGTCTTCAGGACTTCTCAAATCGCCAGAGAAAATCACTTAGGATAGAAGTACTATCTCCCTGCAGCCACAGACCTCCAGAACAGCAAATTCTGGTCCAGCTCCCCAGCCTGACCAACATATCCGACTGCTGCTGAAGGTACACTTGCTCTGGAGGTTTAGCTGGGTCTTTGCACCAGGTCTTGAGGCACCAGGACCAACCGGAACTAAAATGCACCAATACCTGGGTTACTGGACCCCTCGCTGTAAAAACCTACAAAGCCTAGTCCAGACTGACTCAAACTCTACAGCGAGCCACCTCCTGACGAGGCACTTCAGGACTCATGAGACCCTCCTCAGCAGTGGGCCAGCAGCTCTAGAATCATTGCTCCAAGGCGCTAGCCGCTAAGCGTGAGGTGCTTCTTTGCATGCCGTTGCCAAGCTGCACATCTTCACTGCACCCAATCCACCCGGCCTGGGCATATTCGAACCAGCTGTGCTCCAGGGGCCCCAGAGACCTTGCAACCTCTATTCTCCCTTGAGAGCCCTTGCACTTGCCTGCAAGTCCCCCTTTGCTTTGCTTTTGCAGGTGGGCCTCTTTCTTCATAGCGCACCAGCTACAAAGTTCCCTTTATCCTTGCTGCTGGTGAAATCCAGGAAGCTCCCAAGAACTTGGCATTGGTCCTTGGCTTCCGAACCATCCAATTCTAAAAGGTGAACCACTCAAGTAACTGCATTGCACTGATTTTAAAATTGCCTTTGTCCTTTCATTGAAAATGTATTGTGCGTTATTGTACACAACTGTGGCATTTATTATGATTTTCTTGTATTGTGAAAAGTATTTTTCTTGTACCTGAAGTTCTTGGTCTAAATATTTATATAAATAGAAGAACCACTTTTCTAATTCGGTCTCTACTTCATTCCTTGTGTGTGTATCATTTATTGCCTCTGCGAGTTCAACAAATGCTTAGCACTAGCCTCTAATACTCCTTACGTCTCACTTACACTACCACAAAATAGAGTGTTACTATCATCTAATTGTGCCTCTGTAAACCGATAAGGGTCTCCCTGACCTCTCTGCACAGTGTACTCTATTGTGGTGCACTATACAGAGAGGTGGGTTTCCTACAGAGTATCTACTATTAAAGGCTTTAACGAAGAAAAGTCACTGGTTCCTCTTGGCTACTTCAGTAATACCTTCCATCACAAAATGTTTATTTTACAGGAGACCTGATTCAACAAGGTGTGAAAGTCAACATTTTATTGATGGACGTTTACCATCTATATTTTATGTATAACTGTGACTCGGAATTGCGATAGGATTCCAGAAGCACTCTTGGCATTCTTTAGCTGTTGCAGATTCTTGGAATTACTCGTGCTCGCATGCATAAACATTTACGCACACAAATTTAAATATTGTTTTTTCCTCAGAGTGAAATATTTTACTGGTGCCGTACCCCTTTTAGCTATACTTCCAACAGTTTTGAGGGTGTTATCTCTTTTCCACCCTAATATATATATATATGAGAAAGGAGCACATAAAATGGTAGCGCGTCTAAAAGCAAGAAGGTATAGTGATTCAATACTGGCAAAGGCTCTGTCTAAGGCCTGGGAACAATTTAGGGATTCTCTAATAACAACGAAAAATCCCAATGGGCTGGACAATGATGATGCTCCTCGCTTGTTAATGTCATTCAGCAAGCAAGAGAGAAAAATTAAATCCATCATCTAGAGAAATTGGCCCATCATAATGACAGATGGCATCTTAGGCAGTAAATTACCAGATACCCCGACTATCACCTACAGTGGAGCAAGCAGTATGCGCAACAGATTAGTGAAAGCTAACCCACAACTAGGTAGTGGCAGTACCTGGTTAAAAATGAAGGATGGGTTTTTTAAATGCTCTACCTGTCGGGCGTGCAAATTCGCGACCAACACAACTCATTTTGAAACTCCCTTCTCCAACGATAGACTTTAAAGGAGAAGGGAGACAAGATACATAGTAGAATTGGATAGTAAATATCCAAACGGGTTAAATACGACAGAAGATCTGCACAATTTTTTATAAACTATGTACCTTTATTCACACAACTTAACCAATTTCTGATAACTCTAACTGATACTGATTTTCGTGTATGAATTCTACAATGAGAAGTTTAAAACCTGATTTTAATCTATGTGGTCTGCAACACAGATGAAATTCAGACGGACATAGAACGAATAAGAACGCTTCCCGCTAATCCAAATTGTGTATACATCCACAAATACTTTTAAAGTGTCACTTGTAAATCATTGTACATACACTATATTTTCTTTTCTTTTTCTTTGTGGGTTTTATTACAAAAAGGTCTGCTTATCGGGAGCATAAGAAAGACCTTGCAATGATTTAATTTCAGAGGGTATCACAGATTGTTTACACGTATAATATAAGCACATGCCACATATAACCAAGGACAAAAGAATGAGGGGGAAAAATAAGGCAGTAAGGGAGCAAACAATATATTACAGCTGAAATTGAGTGATTTTTTGTAGATACGGTATGGATTTACTTAATTATTGAGTTGGAATTCAATTAAAGGATGGTGAAATTTGAAATTTGAGGTGGCAGTAAGAGGTTAAGTAATGTCAGGTCAGGGCAAGCACTGTATATAGTATGGGCAACAAAGGATGTTATATACTATGTAAATGATTTTGATAAAATGAAATTATATCATATGATGCAAGCATATCTGTTCTACAATTCTTTGACAAATTTGAAGGTGTTGCACTAAGCAGATATTAAAAACTGCCACTGGAAAGTTTTTAAATGCATTTTAGATGTATATAGATATTTATGATTTAATATAGATATTTATTGCACCAGTCACTTTATTCAAATACATTTACACGGGTTTTCGGCATTCATGCTGTTTATAATGAATTATCAGTTTTTCTACTTTTATAGATTTCCATATTTATTGTTAGGAAATATGTTTTGGTTATATAATGTATTGATACAGCCCAAAAAAACCTGTTTATAATATAATTATGTATATATTGTTTACACGCTTTAAAAGAAATCCTTGCATAGTATTTCTTCAATGTCTATGGATGAGGTCATATGATTCACAGGAGGAGGGTGCATTTGAAAAAACTTTAAAAAGTGGAGCTGGCGCGGTGCTCATTGTGTGATCAAGAGCACTTGATGCTTGAAACGCGTCATCGTTGAGAGGTTGCAATAATAAAACCATTGCTTAACCTGAAGCCGTGGGGTCCGTCTCTTCATTTCGCCGTCCAAGAAGGTATTGAAGATTGTTGGGGAGATATATATATATATATATTAACCCTGGGCGTAGTGGGCGTAGTGGGGCTTCGCGGAGCTACGTGAAGTGGGCGAGAAACTACGCCCACCTCCGCACTCCGCGTAGCCCCACTACGCACCGCAGGCCTCCCACCCGCCCTCCCTAAATACTTTAAATTAAAAGTGGAAACGAATTAAAACGCACTTACCTTGCCCGCCGCTGCCCGCCGCGTCCCCGGGGCTCGCTATCTTCATGGCTGCCGTCTTGTGTATCTAATGCGCATGCGCGGCCGCTCGCGCATTAGATACACAAGACGGAAGCAATGAAGATAGCGAGCCCCGGGGACGCGGCAGGCAGCGGCGGGCAAGGTAAGTGCCTTTTAATTCTTTTACACTATTAATTTAAAGTATTTAGTGAGGGCGGGAGGGAGGCGGGTGGCGGCCAGCTACGCTCCGTCTGCGGAGCGTGCATGGTGCCAGATTCTACGCCTGCTACGCAAAATGCGTAGAAGCCGGCACAACGCACACTCCGTGCACGGAACGTAGCCGCCCGCCCAGGGTTAATATATATATATATATATATATATATTTTTTTTTTTTCTTTAAGTAACTGACGTTTTTTCAGGCTGAGAAACTGAATAGAAAATGTTTCCCCCAAACTATGCAGCTTGACCTACCATGAACTTTCATGGTCAGAACATCTCATTTACAAACTACCATTTATTATTTAGGAACATGATTTTGCCCTTGTAAATGCTACTATATGAGGACTAAGATTGGTCTCAAATAGCTTTGAGAATCATCTCAATCATAATGTTTGCTGAAAGAGGATGAAGTAAATTAATTATATGATCAACCCTGCTTAATAAGAAGCAGGAGAAAATAATGGTTACTCACTGATTATCTAGCCAAGTTTCAATAAAACATTTTAAGCTGTAGCTCACCGAATATTTGTCTTTGTTCTTAGGGGACCTGTCTCTAAACTTTCTTTCAAGTTCCTTTTGGCCGTGCTGTGCTCTTTGATTGGTGCTTTTTTGACGTTTCCTGGCCTCAGACTTGCTCAAATGCATCTGGATGCTCTAAATTCAGCAACAGAAAAGTCCACACAGTAAGGATATTTTTTATATCTAAATGGAATAAGCTACTGAAAATCTTGGAAATGGTTTCTGTTACATTCAGTTGATGAGATGATATTGTGAACGGTACATTTGTATGACATGTTAGTCTAAGTTTTCTGTCAATAAAACATTAATTATATAGGGAATGTTTTGTTGTGTATTTATATACTGATGCATTTTACAGGCTAGGCCACTTGAAAGCACTTTTGCCTCTGATCAGTCTTTAGCACTACGTATCTGAAAGAAAAAGGTTAGTATTAGATTACTTACCTTAGAATATCCCCAGGCGTCAGTCTGGATCCGGAAACCTTTGCGTAGCAGTACCCCTGCGCATCGCTAGGCGTCATCTGCGGCTCCGTGTCCGTCGTCGTTGGTGCCGGGATAACGTCGCGGAGTACTTAGACGCCGCCCTCGCGCGCTGACGTCAGTTCTTTTTTTATCCGCGCCAGCAAGCGCCGATCCGAAAAAAGTGGTACCCTTTAGTAATTTTTTTACTAAACTTTTTCGATCCTTTTTGATCCGTTTTTCCAGTTACTGACCCCCATCGCCGGTGCCTGTATTGCTTAGGGGCCGACCACGATGAGAAGTCGTGCCCCGACTGCCGAGCCTTGACGTCGAAAGCTAAGCGCGAGCTCCGGCAGTCGGGCCCTGCGCCGCTCGAGGTCCCGTTCCAGGAGGCGGTCGAGGGACCGGTTGCGGGGCTGGAGTCATCACAGCTTGGCGAGTCAAAACCACTCGTCTGGCTCCAAGTGCCCAGGTAAGAGGCACAAGAAGTCGAAGAGGCGACACCGCTCTTCTGTCTCCCCACGACACAGCTGGGGGTTTGGGTGACACCGCCCACACGGCTCCGTCGGAGCCACAGGCGTCGCGGCCTACTCCATACCCGCCGGTCCCTGGGCAGAACGTGACGCCGGACGAGATTGATGCCATCCTCATGGCCATGAGATCGCTCACTCCTCAGTCTGGTTCTGCGCCGCCTTCGGGCCCCGCGGTCCCAACTGGGAGCCCAAGCGGGCCAGGTGCTTCGACGCCGAAAGGCCACGCCGAAACCGCGTCGCCGCTGGTCGAGCTAACGACCCCTCCGCAGGCATCGGCTCCTAGGGTGTCCTAGGACGCCCCCGACGCCGTCCCCGGGTGACGTTGTCACCCCCCAACTCCAATCTGGTTCCGGCGTCTTAACGGCGTCGAGATAGACGCCGCATTCGGCGCCGAGAGAAGATTACTACTTCTGTGATCTGGCCCAATCATTTGCACCTGAGTACCAGGAGATGGAGGACGAGGCGGATTGGGAGGGGTCTGAGGACCCTCTGGCACAGGAGTGTAAGTCTTTTCAGGACTGGGCAGGTGAACTAGAGGAGTCCAGTGGTTTGGACACTTTGCCCGACACTGGATTTGTCTCCCCTCCTACCGTGGCTACGGACGAGGGGGCTGCCTACAGTGTGGTGTTGACAAGGGCAGCCAAGGCCTTGTCTCTTGAGCTCCCCGTCGCGGCCGTGAGGACCTCCTCACTGAGGTCCTCAAACCGCAGGCAAGCTCTTCGGAGCCTCTACTGCCGTTCAATGAGACCTTAACTGACGTTCTGTTGGGCACTTGGTCCAGGCACGCTACAGGTCTCCCTGTAGATAGGAACGGGGCCAGATGCCACCGCCCGGCCCCGGGCGACCCTTGTTTCCTGTCCACCCACCCCACCCCCGAGAGCCTGGTTATCCAGGCCTCCAATTCCCAGACCGCATTCCCAACAGCTCCCCCTGATCGGGAATCCAAAAGGTATGAACAGTACGGAAAAAAGATGTTCTCCTCACTTAGTTTGGGGTTGCGGTCGGTCAACACCACTTGCCTTTTGGGCCGTTATACCCACTCTCTGTGGGACACGGTCGCGGACGTGCTGCCACAATGCCCAGAGGAGGCTCAGGGTTAAACTCGCCCAAGCCCTTGCGGAGGGGCGCGATGCGGCACGGTATTCTATTCGATGTGGGCTGGATACCACGGACTCGCTAGGCAGGGTGATTGCAACTTCGGTGGCGGTTCGCTGCCACGCCTCGCTGAGGTCTGCCAATTTTTCGGCTGATATCCAGAGCACCCTTATGGACATGCCATTTGATGGCCGTCGCCTCTTTGGCGACAAGGCAGACAGTGCGCTTGAGTGCTTTAAGGACTCCAGGGCTACGGCCAAGTCCTTGGGCCTGTTGGCCCCGCGCCAGCAAACTGCTGCCTTTCGCTCCTTTCGTGGCAAGGAAGGGGCACCCCCACACGTCCTGCCAGCCACGGGCCACAGAATAACATCCAGCTCGGTGGCGGACGTGGTAGCCATCGTGGCGGTGCCAGGGGACAACGGCGAGGCCAGTCCACACCCAGCCCTGCAGCATCCGCCTCAAAGCCCTCCTAGTCCGAGCCATCACCTCCTCCACTGGCGCTACATCACATCAGACAGGTGGGTGCTGCAAATCGTCCGAAGGGGCTACTCCCTCCCTTTCGAGGCGACCTCTCCAGCCAGGCCACCGCAATACCACCGCGTGTCGGGGGATCACTTGCAACTTCTGCAAGAGGAAGTTACGGCCCTCTTGGCCAAGGGGGCCATCAAGCGCGTTCCTGGGCCATAAGTAAGGTGTGGTTGCTACTCCCACTACTTTCTGGTTCCCAAGAAGGGCAAAGGGGGCCTATGCCCTATCTTGGACCTGCGGAACGTCAACTGCTTCCTCCGGAAGGAGAAGTTCAAGATGCTGACTCTGGCTCAGGTCTTGCTGCCCTAGACCCGGGAGACTGGATGGTAGCGTTGGACTTGCAGGACGCTCATTTTCACATCTCTGTCCTGCCGGCCCACCAGCGCTACCTGCGGTTCACGGTAGGCCATGAGCACTTTCAGTTTACCGTGCTCCCCTTCGGCCTTTCCAGCGCCCCTCGGGTGTTCATGAAAGGGATGGCGGTGGTCGCAGCTCATCTGCACAGATTAGGGGTGTCATTCTTCCCCTATCTAGACGACTGGTTGTTGAAGGCGGGCTCGCCCCAGACAGTCGTCAGCCACCTCCAGACTACGGCCGACCTCCTGCACCTGCTGGGGTTCTCCATCAATGTGCCGAAGTCACACCTGTGCCCCTCTCAGAAGCTCCTCTTCATCGGAGCGGTTCTAGACTCGGCGCAGTTTCGGGTTTATCCTCCCGAACAGAGGGTTCGGGATATTCAGGCTCTGATTCCGATCTTTCAGCCTTTATCCTAAGTCTCTGTCAGGCTGACGCTGCGGCTTCTGGGGCTGATGGCCTCCTGCATCCTTCTGGTGCATCACGCCAGGTGGCGGATGCGGGCTCTGCAGTGGGACCTGAAGTGTCAGTGGGCCCAGCATCAGGGCAACTTGTCCAACCATGTCTAGATCTCGGAGGGCACTGCAAGACATTTACGGTGGTGGCCCACGGACCGCGATTGGGTCAGCGGCAGATCCCTCTCCCTTCACCAACCGGAGCACGTAGTTGTGACGGACGCGTCCCTCCTGGGCTGGGGGGCCCACATGGGAGAGGCGTAGATCAGAGGCCTCTGGTCTCTGGCGTAGTCCCAGCTCCACATCAACCTTCTGGAGCTGCGGCTGATCCGACTTGCACTGAAAGCATTCCTCCCCTCTGTCCGGGGGAGTGTAGTGCAGGTGTTCACAGACAACACCACCACCATGTGGTAGTCCAACAAACAGGGCGGGGTGGGGTTGGTGACCCTATGTCAGGAGGCTCTGCGTCTCTGGCAATGGCTGGAACATCAGGGCGTGACCCTGGTGGTTCAACACCTGGCAGGTTCCCTGAACGCCAGGGCGGACAAACTCAGCCGTCGGTGCATGATGGATCACGAATGGCGTCTGAACTCGGACGTGGCGCAAGTCTCTTTCAGCAGTGTGGAGAGCCTTGGTTAGATCTATTCGCCACAGAAGAGAACGCGCAATGTCATCAGTTCTGCGCGTTGGAATTTCCAAGGCGGCAATAGCTCGGAGATGCTGTTCCTCGTTAGTGGAGCTGCGGTCTGTTGTACGCCTTTCCGCCTATACCACTTCTGCCCAGAGTGCTGAAGAAGATCAGGCGCGACCGGGCCCAAGTCATCCTGTGGCTCCAGACTGGGCACGAAGATACTGGTATCCCGAGCTACAGCATGTCAGTAGATTCTCCGATTCGTCTGCCTCTTCAGGAGGACCTTCTGTCGCAGCAGCAGGGGACGGTTCTCCACCAGAACCTGTCCAGCCTCCACCTCCATGCGTGGAGATTGAGCGGCGGCAGTTGAGGCCATTTGACTTGCCTCCTGAAGTCTGCGATGTGATTCTGGCAGCCAGGCGTCCCTCCACTAAATCGGTATACGCCTGCAGGTGGAACCAATTTGTGGCATGGTGCACAGCAAAGGCTGTGGATCCACTCTCTGCCCCCCTTTCTGAGGTTCTGCTCTTTCTTCTTTCTCTTGCCCAGCAGGGCTCTGGTCTGGCGACTCTTAAGGGCTACCTCTCTGCCATTTCTGCCTTCTTAAGGCTCCCTGATCAGCCCTCTCTTTTCAAGTCCCCAGTTGTAAATACGTTCTTGAAGGGCATCACTCATATGTTTCCCCCTGTTCCTTTCGTGATGCCTCAGTGGGACTTGAATCTTCTTCTGACTTATTTGATGTGCGCTCCCTTCGAGACACTTCATAACTGTCCTCTTCGTCTTCTCACTCTTAAGACTGCATTCCTGGTTGCCATCACCTCTGCCAGGAGAGTGAGTGAGCTCCAGGCTCTTTCTTATACACCTCCTTTCCTTTCTGTCCATCCGGACAAAGTTGTTATACGGACACGTCCCTCTTTCCTGCCCAAGGTCGTCACAGCCTTCCACAACGGGCAGTCCATCACCTTGCCCACCTTCTTTCCGCCTCAGCATCCCTCGAAAGAGGAAGAGAGGCTCCACCGTCTGGACCCAAAACGCGCGCTCTCCTACTATCTGGATCGCACACGCCTGTTCCGGAGTATGACCAACTTTTTGTTGGTTACGTGGGCGCTAAGAAGGGACGGGCGGTGCACAAACGGACCATTTCTCGATGGGTCGTTTTGTGCATCATGGCTTGTTATTCACTGGCTAAAAAGGAGCCTCCTGTGGGGCTGCATGCCCATTCCACTCGGGCCACGGCGGCTACTACTGCCCTGGGTCGGGGAGTCCCCTTGCAGGACATCGGTCAGGCAGCTACTTGGGCCTCGCTGCACACGTTCGCAAGACACTACTGCCTGGACAGCCAAGTCCGGAGAGATGGCTTTTTCAGCCGTTCCGTTCTCCAGGATTTTCTGGTGTGATTATTGGTTTGCAGACCCACCACCGGGGTTGGTATTGCTGGGGTATCTATTCTAAGGTAAGGAATCTAATACTAACCTGTTTCTTTCAGATGCACAAGTTACTTACCTTCGGTAATGATATATCTGTAAGAAACAGTAGTTAGTATTAGATTCCTTACCGCCCCACCCATCCTCCCCATTCTGCGAACCAATATCTAGGGTTAAGGTCATCCCTTTTCAGGGCCCTAGCTTTATGGCACCAGTGTTGGGTTTTTTCATGGCTCTGCGGTTCTGGTGTGGAAAAGCTGTGTATAAGAACTGACGTCAGCACGCGAGGGCGGTGTCTAAGTACTCCGGCGCCGTCATCCCGACGCCGACGACGGACAGGGAGCCGCAGACGACACCTAGCGACGCGCAGGGGCACTGCTACGCAAAGGTTTCCAGATCCAGACTGACGCCTGGGGATATTCTAATGTAAGGAGTCTAATACTAACTACTGTTTCTTACAGATATATCGTTACCGAAGGTAAGCAACTTGTGCTTTAAATCGTTTTGAGGATGTGTATGGGAATTGCCAAAGGCTCATTTGAATACTATTTGAGCAGGAAATGAATCCACAAGTCCGCATCCTGGGTACTAAATTGTGCTGCTGTATGTAGATGTGGAGCAGGTTGGGCAAAAAATCCTGCAGGACACGTCAGCCATTTTAAATGGCCATTCCCAACATGGAAACGTGTAAAACTACTTGAAAGGTATTATATCAAACAAAATATTGTCTGACAAATATTTTGTTCTTAATTATGTTTTAAAAAAATATTTTCCTTTTGGAATTAATCATGGAAAATCTACAATTAGTGGAACAATATTTATACAAACACTATTTAAAGCACAGCATTTGTATAAATCAATATTTCTACATACAGTTGTCTTTATAAAAAAAAGAACGTAGCTGTGTTTATGGGCACATGAATATGGAAAATCCCTAAATATAATCAGTGTGTAGAGAAACGGTTACAGTTGCAGTATTTTATTTTTAGCACAACTGTGTCAGTTGGCACCAGCATTGTGATCTGCCACAAGGTGTGGATGCGTTCCACAAAGTTTTCTGGAGATGTGCAAGCCTTAATCATAAATACGCCCTTTAGCTGCTTCAGGCCTGTTTGGTGAAAAAAGCTGATACTGCCCTGAATGGGAGCGAGCCATGGTATGCCACCTAGAATACTTTACTCCTTCCAAGCAATTCCTGCATCAGTTTAGGAAATTCAGGGGCTACTTCAGGGCGCTGGTATACAGACCGCCTTAATCTCCACGACCATTGCAGCAATCGCCTCAGTCCATTGAATGTTTTAAGATGAGGGTCATCGGGGTTACAAGTCCTCAAAGTCCTCCTCCCTTGTGGCAGGCACCTCTAAGCTGCTTTGGTTTTCCCTAGCAGCACATACCCCTCCTGTAGTGGGCTGGGTCTAATATATCCTCTTACAGATTATTCAGCGTGGTTATTGTCGGGCAACAGGTCCTTAGGCAGAAGAACCAATATCCTCAGGTGCGAAGAGTGAACCTTTCCTCTCCCTTAAGGTACGCCGCCTCTTGCCACGTAAGGCACACCGAAGGATAGACTAGTACCCCCAAGGAGCGAAGAGACGGCGTAGGACCACCCAGAGGACCTTTAACAAGACCAGCAGGATGATAGGGCGGGTCTGAAGGAAGTGTAGAGCAACTCTGCAGAGTTGAAAACAAAACACAAGTGAAAGAATGAGATTGTTAAAGGAGACTCTTCTACCCAGGGGAGGGTATAGATGATCACTATAATTTAGAGAGCATAGGTTATTTACTTTCGCATACTCACTTAACTCCATTAAATGTATCCCACGTAAATGCAGTCTCTTCTTAAAGGATAAGAGGCTGAGGGGAGAAGCAGTACTCCAGACTGTGAGCGTGAAGTCCAACAAAATAGTTTACATATGTCTGACAACAGTCAGAATTGCAAAAACGGAAACGCAGTGGCAAGCTTCCATCTGCAGATATAAGAGTGCAAGTTAGTGAGGCTAAAGAAGGACTCCAGTATCACTTGTACATGATGGATTGTCCACAAGAAGTCCGTTTAAAACCATGCTCTATTTCTCAGTTTAGAGCACACAGATTGTGCAGTCAGCGCGAGCGGAAGCAAGCGGCAAAAAAGTATCTGCTTTGTTTCACGACTGCGCATAAAACAAAATGAATAATAACAAGCATTTGCAATGCAATAGGTTTCGCATTTGCAAAGTTGGAAGTTATTGGTATTGTAAATGGCAATGTCTTTTATGTATTTGTTTTTAAAACCAACAAATAAATATAAGGTTTGTTATTTATAATGTCAGTAGGTGAAGGTGAACACAAAACACTGCTAAAGGAGGAGCTCTTGCGGAATACTCTGGTTTTTAAAGGGCAGTGTATTTGTTAGCTGCTTAAATAATTTTTTATATTTTGTAACTTAATACAACAATGTTTTCACCCCAAAAAATGTTTACGTGCATAATACACACCAAAATATATGCTGTTTAATTAAAGCAGGGCGGGAGGAGGTGGAAATTGTGCTATACAGTAGTAGCAAAGTTTATGATGTTAAATAGAAACACCCTGTCACTCCTATCACCGCACACAGAGATGGTACCAGACTTGTCGCCTATTTCTCTGCAGCCGGGCTTCCTTTGTTCTTATTTTAAGATGTAAACGGATGCTGCTTTGATGTATGCAACAACAAAATATAGGCGGTTTAATTAAAGCACCATGGTAGGAGGCCCGGATTGTGTGTCTCGTGTTAGGAGATTCTCCCATAGTGAAAATTAACAAGCACTTCACACACATGGTATGTACATAAACTGACTTAAGGGTGCCAGGCACCCCTGTGCAGTCCATGACCCTTTCAGATTAACCAAATAACTCTTTTACCCCCTACAAAAAAACCTCACTGACTCACAAATTGAATAAGGTCACATGTTATAGCACTAAAGGTCCCACCAGGTGGCAGATAAATAGTTTTTTTCGAGCCTAATCATGTCCATGCGGAAAAGAATCACGTTTATTGTTGGGCACTCCTATAAAGTTTACACAGAGGTGATGCAATCCAGTCCCACAATTGGTAATCGCGTGCACATCACTTGTCTCCTGTCTCCCTTGACTCCTTGAAAGCAGAAACTATTAACAATAGAGTTTCGCAGCGACGATCGCTTCGCGATCGGTTCGCAGTGCGAAACCTAAAAAAAGAAAGGTTTAAAACACGCGCTGCTCGTCGTTAGCGGTAATCACAAAAGAACCCGCAGTAGTGCGACCTTGTGCTTCAAAAAGGAAAACTAACCCGGCCTCACTTGTGCAGTTCCAGGGAGACGTGAAAGGAGCACAGCGCGTCCTCGCGCTCTATGGCGGGCGGCCGGTGTTCAGAATCCCGTGCTACATGGGAAGGGAAATAGAAGCTGCGCTTGCTTGCGCTTAATGGAGGGGATCACGGCATAAACCGAGAACTTCCAAATAAGCACACATGTAGTCCCAAAGTCACAGGTGACACTTTCCAGAAACAGTGAAAGGAGGAAGTTAATAATGCTGAGCTGAACATGAGAGGGCATTCAGGGAGTATCTGAACACAGGGAAGGGCGTGGTCCTTAGAATTAAAGAAAGCCAAGCACCTGAGAACGGGGGCGGGCTGCTTATAAGCCATCATGGTCATCTGACAGTAGCCCAGTGCAGCATGGGATAGCACTCAACCTGATACCGTACCCAATGCATTATGGGAGGGGTAGTTTTCTACCAGGAAACAGAGACCAGGTGCAGGAAGCCTGGCGGTTAACAGTTATGCCGTACACTTTCTCTTCTGCTTAACCTCTCCATTGTTCAGGAGGAGGTGTCAGTATTGCTCTCCATTGGTGCTATAGAGCTGGTTCTGCACTTGTACATGGGGCTGAAAAAGGACAGAGGCCTCAAGCCTAAATTGACTTGTGAATATCTTCCTGTAGATTGACAAATTTAAGATTTTTGCATTGGCCCAGATCATGGAGACTCTGAACCCAGGAGACTGGATGGTGTCATTGACCCTGCTGGACCTGTAATTTTGTCTACCCATTCTGCAGTCCCAAAGGCGTTACCTGCTATTCAAGGTTGGCCAGGAGCATTTCTAGGTTGCTGGGCTCTCCTTTGGCCTTACCAGTGCCTACAGGAGTTTTGTGATGGTCCCGAAATGCGTTAGGAGGTTGGGAATATCAGCCTTCCGCTACTTCGACTACTGACTATTGAAGGTGGGTGCACCACAGTCAGTCATGGAGCACCTCAAGCAGATGGTGAACCACTTAACATCATTGGGGTTCACTCTCAATAAATCAAAGTTCCATCCGACAACTTTGCAGAGGTTGCCGTTGTATGGGACTATCCTGGACACAGTGCGGTTTAAGGGCTTCATCTTTGCTAAGGTCCTCTTGTATCAGCCTCACTCCAGGATATCCTTGAGAACATACCTGAGGCTAGTTCTGGTGTTTGAATTTCCAAAGGGGCACTCGCTCGGAGACGCTTTTCGTCTCCAGTGGAGGTTCGGTCTACTGTACGCTTTTCCGCCTATACCACTTCTGCCCAGAGTGCTGAAAGAGATCAGGCGCGACTGGGCTCAAGTTATTCTTGTGGCCCAGGACTGGGCTCGAAGAGTGTGGTATCTCAAGCTACTCGGGATGAGCATCGATCCCGCGATCCGTCTGCCTCTTCGGGAGGATCTTCTGTCACAGCAGCAGTGAACGATCCTCCACCCGAACCTGTCCAGCCTCCACCTCCATGCATGGAGATTGAGCGGCGACAATTGACAGCTTTCGACCTTTGTCCCGAGGTCTGTAATGTCATTCTGGCAGCCAGGCGTGCCTCCACTAAAACGGTATACGCCTGCCCATGGAACAAATTTGTGGCGTGGTGCAAAGCAAAGGCTGTGGATCCCCATTTGGCCCCTCTTTCTGGAGTTCTTCTGTTTCTTCTATGGCCCAGCAGGGCTCTGCTCTGGGCACTATCAAGGGTTATCCTTCTGCCATTTCTGCCTTCCTGAGGCTTCCTAATCGGCCTTCTCTATTTAAGTTGTTGACCTCTTTCTCAAAGACATTACACACATGTTTCCTCCCGTGCCTTTCATAATGCCTCAATGGGACTTAAATCTTGTCTTGACTTTTCTGATGTGCGCTGCCTTTGAGCCTCTTCATAAATGTCCTTTATGTCTTCGTACTCTAAAGACGGCTTTCCTGGTAGCTATCACCTCTACCAGAAGAGTGAGTGAGCTCCAGGCTCTTTCTTCTAAACCTCCTTTCCTTTCTGTTCATCCGGACAAGGTGGTTTTGAGGACCAGTCCTTTCTTGCCAAAGGTTGTCACGCCCTTCCACATCGGGCAGACCATCACTTTGCCCTCCTTCTTTCTGCATCCGTATCCTTCCAGGAAAGAGGAGAGGCTCCACCATCTGGACCCAAACTTGCGCTCGCTTTCTATCTGCAGCGTACAAAACAGTTCCGGGTTGTTGATCAACTCTTTGTTGGCTACGTGGGCGCTATAAAGGTCGGGCCGTGCACAAACTGACCATTTCCTGGTGGGTTGGTTTGTGTATCAAAGTATGTTACTCCTTGCCCAAGAAGGAGCCTCCTGTGGGGCTGCATGCCCATTCAACCAAGGCAACTGCAGCCACTACTGCCTTGAGGCAAGGCATTCCCTTACTGGACATTTGTCAGGCAGCTACGTGGGCCTCGCTGCACACGTTTACAAAGCACTACTGCCTTGACAGTCTGGTCTGGAGAGACGGCTTCTTTGGCTGATCTGCACTCCGTGACTTTTTCGTGCAATTACGTTCTCATACTCACCAACGGGGTTGGTATTGCTGGGGTATCTATTCTAAGGTAAGGAATCTATCACTAACGTGTCTCTTTCAGATGCACAAGATACTACTTGTGTAGCAATATATCTGTAAGAGACTTTAGTTAGTGATAGATTCCTTACCGCCCCACCCATCCTCCCCGTTCTGCGAACTGATTACTAGGGTTAAGGTCATTCCCTGTTAGAGCCCTAGTTTTATACACCAATGGTCAGTATCTTGCATGGCTCTGCATTTCGGCGCGAACGTCGTGTACAGAACTGACGTCAGTGCGCATGGGTGGTGCCTAAGTATTCTCCGTGACGTCATCTCGGCGCTCACGGCGCCAGTGACGGACGTGGAGCCGCATGACGCCACCTTCCGACGTGCAGGGGTACTGCTAAGCAAAAACCTTTCTGATCCAGTGTGACGCCTGGGGATTATTCTAAGGTAAGGAATATATCACTAACTAATGTCTCTTACATATATATCGTTACACGAGTGGTAACTTGTGCTTTCGTTTCAGCTGAATAACATAACCACTGCTGCTACCTTAGCTAGTGAAAATGGAAAAAGAGGGTGTGAGCTGAGCCTACTGGTGAAGGTACCAAGGCACTCCAGTGCACCAAAGAGAGACAAAGTTGGCTGTCACCAATTTCCATGAGTGGACCTAAAACAACTACCAAACCATTGTAATTGTTTTTCTATCTCACAGATTTCTTCTACTTCTACTTGAGGTACTAATTCTATAACTGTCTTGTTTCCTATCTGTTCAGTATATCTGATTGAGACTTCTAATTGCAGATTCCTTACCTTCGAATTATCTCCAGACTGAATCCGGAAAGTTTTTGTGAGCAGTACCCCTGCGTGCTGGTTGGCTGTGTCATTTGGCCCTGTGTGACATTGGCATCCACGACTGAAGTGACGTGCATGGTGCCTATATAGGTTGCAGGCAGACACGTTCGTGCACTTTGATTCGCCTCGTTGGGGGGTTCTCTGCTGATAAACTGTTTTTTTTAATAACTGTATGCTGCTCTGATTTTAAAACTTTCTGTGATTTAAGTTTCCTTTTCCCCTGCACATAAATTGTTTGACTCTGTACTCACACGACTGGGAGCAGTTTCCTTGTTACTAGAAGCCCTGCCTCGCACCCCGTTCCACCGCGGTTGTTACCGTTTGTTGTGGAGGGTGCAGGAGACTCCATTGCTCCTCGGCCGGCTGGGTTAGTGCTCTAGTGCGCGAAACCTATAAAAAAGCCCGTGCCCTGCCTGCCGTGCAGCAGACGCGAGCAGCGGGCGCGCCGCTGGAGCGCCAAAGGCAAATCGGTCTGCGCCAAGTCCACGCCAGACGCCAGGGATTCTGGATCTTTTTTGCCAGATGGAATTGCCGCCTTGAGGTACTCTAGAGAGGAACTTTTGGGTGTTCTCAAGACCACAGCCCATTGCACACAGACCATGGACCCTGATATTCTTGCCAAATAAAGGATCCTCCTCTTGTGCGTTTTGTCACTTCAGAACTACGGGGGGAGGAGAGGAGAGCCTGGTCATCAACAAGGCCAAGGTGAAGGTAGTCTTGGAGCTCCTTATAAATGTTAGATCTTTCATTAAACATAATGTCGCCTTCAAAGATTTTGTATCACAACGCAATCCTGACTGGGTATTTATAACAGAAACTTGGGCTAACAACTACTCAGGCCCTGATCTGGTAGAGTGCTATCCCTGACTGGTATTGCCTCACTAGATTTGATAGAATAGGCAGACGTGGTGGCGGACTGGGCATTTCTGTGCAGGGATATTTTTACCTGTCGCTCAGAACCGCTCACATCACCGGCCGATCAATATCAGGCCCTATATTTCTCTATTAACACCCATCCCACCGAAAGTTTCTCTGGAGTGCTCTGCTACCGGCAACCTGGATCTAGGGCATCCTTTACTCAGGATTTCTGTAGGCTTTCGGAGCCCTATTTAGATAGAACTAGTTTCACACTTCTTGGTGATTTTAATTTTCACTTAGCGAATTTTGCAAATCATGATACCAAAACCATTTTTGAAAATATGAATGGCTGTGGCTTGTCTCAACTGGTCACCCTCCCTTCCCATACTGCGGGCCACACACTGGAAGAGATTTTTTCCAACAAGCACCGTATTAGGGTAGGGGTACCCCTTCCGTTAGCTTGATCAGACCACTTTGCCATTCCTTTCAGTTTGAGAGTTTCAGCGTCGGGGAACAAGCAACCCGGAAACAAAAAAACGCTTGAAAAACGGAATCTGAAGTTGATTAGTAATGAGGATGTTGCAACCGCCTTGGTAAATTTTCATATTCGGATATGCTGGATACTTTAGCTCCCTTAAAAACTCCATTACTCAGCAAGGAAAAGACCCTCCTTTCCATGGTGTTCTGCTAGGCTGCGCAAGCTGAGACAGGAGTGTAGGAGGCAGGAAAGATTATGGCGCACTGAGCTTACATCATCGGGCAGAGACCTGCATAAACAATGTCTGAAGGTATATAAGGCGGCCACTTTGGAGGAGAAGGGAAGGTTCTTTGTTAAAGTCTCCGAGTCTATTTAATCTTCCAAAGAGCTTTTTAATATTGTAAATTCCCTGATTACTCCTACAATTACCGACCCGGGGGAGGTGTCACAGGAACTCTGTGACAGGCTCTCCGCTTTCTTTCGCACTAAGATCCAAGACATATACACTCAACTGGAAGCCCAAAACCTTAATAAGGACTCAGATTCTCAATATGAAAGTGACATGGGGTAAAGGTCCAGAAATAACATTATACCCAGCTTACTCTCCTTCCCGAGTCTGTCTCTTGAGAGTACAGACCATTTATTAGAAGGAATCCAGTCTGGCTTGCCAATGGACTCTGGTCCCTTGAAAGTTCTAAATAGTGCAAAAGGTGCCATCTTACCACATCTCACCACTGTCCTTAATTTGGCTATATCGGATGGGCAATATCCCTTGGCCTGTAAGGCCGTAGTTAAGCCACTCTTAAAAAAGCCATTGTTGGACCCGCTGGAATTGAAGAATTATCGACCTATCTCTCTCCTGCCGGTTCCAGCAAAAATTTTAGAATACCACCTAAACTTCCATCTGAGTGCCTATTTGAGGGACCACTAAATCCTTGATGGGTCTCAACATGGCTTCAGAAATGGTCATGAACTGGGGTGGCAGAGTGGGCTAAAGAATGGTGAAGGATTAAACCCACATCTGTTGACTGGGTGAGTGTTTGATTGGCTCAGATGCTCTGTCCATCACCACCCCCTTTTGTAACGCTTCAGAAATGGTCATAGCACCGAGACTGCGCTCCCCACAGTGCTTTATAACATTCACACACAGTTGGATGCAGGCCATACTACTCTGCTGATTCTACTTGACCTCACCGCAGCTTTTGATACCCTTTCTCCACTGAGGCTTGTGGATCGCCTCAGGGATATAGGGGTCGGAGGCTCGGCTCTAAGTCTTCTTGCCTCCTTTCTTAGTGAGCGGACCCAAACAGTGAAACTGGGCAATTTCTACTCTTACCCAACCCCCCTTCAATGCGGTGTGCCTCAGGGCTCTTCCTTGAGCCCTACATTGTTCAATATATATGTTGCCCCGATAGCAACGGTGGTAAAATCCTTTGGTCTGGAAGTGTTATCAGATGCGGATGAGACGCAGATCATGGTGTCCATCATTCATAACACCAGTGACGCTGCCTGCAATTTTAAATATTGTATGCAGGCAGTATCATGATGGATGGTCAAAATCTTAAATTGAATGGCGAGAAGACGGAGGTTCTTATTTTAGGGGACAAGGCGAACATCTGGTCCGGGGAGTGATAGCCCGAATCTTTGGGCACTTGCCCGGCCCTGTCTCCTGGGCTGAAGATGGCTGTAATGCCAGAAACCGGTCCTCGGAAGCTTGTTTCCGGTCCAGGGAAGGCATGGCTTAGCAGTTCGGGCTGGACTGTTCCCATGAGGCACAGGGTCAGACTGATTTGCATATGTCCATGTCTGAACTGGGGTGGCAGAGTGGGCTAAAGAATGGTGATTGATTCAACCCGGTGATGGATTCAACCCAGATCTTTTGACTGGGTGTGAGTGTTTGATTGGTTCGGATGCTCCGTCCATCACCACTCCCTTTTGTACCGTTAATACTATCCAAACAAGATTGCCCTTTATTTGGGCATTAATAAGGGATAGCTGCGGCGTCTGCAGCTGGTGCAAAACGCTGCGGTTAGGCTGGTAACTGATGTGCCCAAACATCGTTCAGTCTCATCCTCCCTTCGGTCTCTACATTGGCTTCCAATCGATTGCAGGGTCATGTTTAAAGACCTCTGCCTTACTCATAATTCCTACTATGGCCGGGACCCGGATGGCATTAAAGCATTATTTCATCATTATGTCCCTACTAGCAACCTTAGGTCTGCAAGTAAGCATCTTTTTTCGGTGCTCAGTTTCATACTGCTGAGATGGGCCTGGAGATCCTTATCAACGACTGCTGCTAAATTGTGGAACTCTTCCTGACGAAATTGCTGGACAATGCTCACACACTCTTTTTCGAAAGGTGTTAAAAACCTGGCTGACGATGGTTTAGGGGTGCCTCTGTTGTCTGCATGTGTCTTCTGCGGTTAGCGCCTTGACACCCTTGGGCAAAGTTAGCCTTTTACAAGTTTTATATTCATTCATTCATTCATTCATTCATTCATAGGTGCCACTCCTGCATGCTGACCTCAGTCATCTTCTTTGTGGGCCAGTCAGCACAGCTCCGGAGAAGAGGTACCTTAGGCTCTTTTTAACTGACCTTTTCTCCACCTTTTTGTCGAAGAGATTTGAGACTTAGTCCCCTGGTGTGGGAGATATGTCCACACGTAAGGCTGATTCAAGCCTTGTGGCACCTGCCATCAGCAGATGTCAGTGACAGACCCACACCTAGTCTCTCTGGTTCCTGAAGGGCAACCTCTGTATCTGAAAGACATGTTAGTGATAGATTTCTTACCTTAGAATATCCCCAGGCGTCTGACTGGATCCGTAAAGTTTTGCTTAGCAGTACCCCTGTGCGTCAGTAGGTGGCGTCCTGTGGCTCCACGTCAGTCGCTGGCATTGGCGTTGAATGCGCCAAAACTACTTAGGCACCACTTATGCACGCTGGCGTCGTTCTTTCTTTTTCCGCGCCAGTAAGATCTGGTTAAAGCAAGTACCTTAGTCATTTTCTTACTATCTTTTTGAGAGTTTTGTCTTGTGTTGGTTTCTCTGGTGCTGGTAGAGATGCCTGGTTTTAAGTCTTGCGGGACATGCCTTCAAAATATGTCATTGGCGGACCCTCATGGCGACTGTCTCTCCTGCCTGGAGCGCGACCATGACTCCCGGTCCTGTCTGAACTGTCGGGCTACGGCCCAAAAGGCCCTGCGTGAGCGGCGCCGGAAGTTGTTTGAAGTTTGGCACTCGTCCCCGCGCTATTCCAGATCCAGCGGTCGTTCCCAGGACTGCTCGCGGCCCTATCACCACCGCTCCTCTTCCCCTTCGGATTCGGGTAAGAGATGGCACAAAAAGAAGTCAAAGAAGCGTTTTCGCTCTGACATCCCCCCGTCAGTCCCCGGATGCGGACGAGGGAGACTGCGGCTCCTTTGCAGCCTGGGTGTCCCGCGGCCTACCCACCATACCTTACCTGGGTCCGTCGGCAACTCCCGCACAAATGCAGGAAGTTCTTGCTGCTATGAACCGCCTGCGATACAAAAGGGGATGTTGGACGGAGCGTTTGAGCAAATCAAACTCACACCCCCAGTCAACTGATCTGGGTTTAATCCATCACCATTCTTTAGCTCACTCCGCCACCCCAGTTCAGACATGGCAAATCAGTCTGACCCTGTGCCTCATGGGAGCAGTTCAGCCCGAACTGCCAAAGCCATGTCTTCCCTGGACCGGAAACAATCATCCTGGGACCGGTTTCGGATTCATAATCCCCATCAGCCAGGCTATCTTGAATCCAGTGGCAAAGTGAGCATGAACTGCCAGTTTAGGCCTTGGGCTCCCACCGGTGCGCCTTCAGGCCCGCGGTCCTGTGTCCGGATCCTGCTGGTCCATCGACTCCTTTGGCGGATCCAGCTCCGGCGCCACAGGATGCTGCGCCCCTGGCTCCGGCCTTGGTGCCAAGAGGTCCCATACTGCCGGCTCCAACCCCGGCACCGCCGGCAGCGCCACGGTGGATCCCGCTGGGTCTGCCTCTGCCCCAGTTTCTGGAGGGCTTTGTCCACGCGTGGGATCCAAATTGGGAACCGGCGAAGGATTAAACGGCGCCGGCTGAGGATGAGCCGGTGCCTTTTAATCCTTCACCGATGCCTGCTCTGCCGCTGAGACCTGTGCTTTCGGGGCTGGCGTAGGAGAATGACTGGGAAGGGTTCGATGACCCGCTTGCAAGTCAGTGTGATGGATGGTGGGTGCATGACTTGGAGGAGACCGGTGGCCTCGACGTCTCTTCCGATTCGGGGCTTTCCTCTCCCCCGCCCACTGTGGAGGAAGGCACCTCGTATACAGTGGTGCTCCGTCGGGCTGCTGAGTTCCTTAGCCTCGATCTCCCCCACGGTGACCCTGAAGATAAATCTCCTCACTGAGGTGCTCCAGCCAGCGTCCACTTTCTCGGAGCCGCTCCTGCACTTTAATGATGCCCTCACCGAAGTCTTGTTGGGCACTTGGTCACAGCCCTCCACGGGGGCCCCTGTGGATAAGAATGTCACCAGGTGTCCTCGCACGGCGCGGGTGACCCAGCCTTTCTGACCACTCATCCTACACCCGAAAGTCTGGTCATTCAAGCTTCTACGTCCCAGAGCGCCTTCCCCACGGCTCTGCGGGATAAGGACTCTAAGAGATTGGAGCAGTTTGGTAAGCGGTTGTTCTCTTCGGCCAGCCTAGGACCGCGGTTGGGGAACACTGCATGCCTTCTGGGCTGCTAATCCCACGCAGTGTGGAATTCCGTGGCTGAGGTGTTACCCAGGTGCCCAGAGGAGGTCCAGACTGTGCTGTCTCAGGCGGTGGCTGAGCCCAAGGACACGTTTACGTACGCCATTCGTTGTGGCTTGGACACCGCAGACTCCCTTTAAGGGCAATTTCCACGACTGGGGTGCTTCGGCGACACGCCTGGCTGCAGTCCATTGGGTTCTCCATGGACGTTCAGAGTTCGCTCATGGACATTTCTTTTGACGGCACTCGCCTGTTTGGTGTCCAGGCCAACACAGCACTGGAGCGTTTTAAGGACTCAAGCTATGGCCAAATCCTTGGGCCTTTCCACCACGCACCCAGCCACGTCCACATTTAATTCCTTTCGTGGCCATGGCAGAGGCACCCCTGGGAGTTCGTTCAGCCAAAAGCCAGCGCCGAACCAGTCTTAGCGGGCCCGTGGGCGAGGCGGCTGCTGTGGTGGCTCCGGGGGCAGCGTGAGGTTCAGTCCACCTCCGCCCCTGCGACGTCTACCTTGAAACCTTCCTAGTCTGAGCTTCGGGTCACATCCCACGCTAGTGGGTGGCAGGATTCGCCATCACCTTCCCCATTGGCATTCTGTCACTTCCGACAAGTGGGTGTTCTAGCTCATCAGGAGGGGCTACTACTTCCCCTTCGAGTCTACCCCCCCCCCCGGCCATGCCACCTCAGTTCCGCCACATGTCAGTGGATCATTTTGCGCTTCTCCAACAGGAAGTCACGGTCTCTTGGCCAAGGGGGCCATCAAGCGCGTTCCAGGACCGGAAGTAGGTTGTGGTTGTTATTCCCACTACTTTCTGGTCCCCAAGAAGGACAGAGGGAGCTTGCGTCCCATCTCTGACCTTAGGGATGTCAATCGCTTCTTCCGGAAGGAGTTCAAGATGTTGATTCTGGCTCCGGTCTTGACTACCCTCGACTCTGGAGACTGGATGGCAGTGTTGGACTTGCAGGACGGATATTTTCGCATTCCCGTCCTGCTGGTCCACCAGCGGTTCACAGTAGGCCAGGAGCATTTTCAGTTTGCCGTTCTCACCTTCGGCCTTACCAGTGCCCCTCTGGTGTTCACGAAAGTGATGGCGGTGGTTGCAACTCATCTGTGCAGGTCAGGGGTGTCAGTCTTCCCCTACCTCGACGACAGGCTGTTGAAGGCGGGCTCGCCCCAGGCAGCAGTCACCCACCTTCAGACTACGGCCGACCTCCTGCACTTGCTGGGGTTTTCCATCAATGTGCCGAAGTCGCACCGGAGTCCCTCTCAGAAGCTCCCCTTCATCGCAGCGGTTCTGAATTCAACGCGGTTTCGGGACTATCCTCCCGAGCAGCGAGTCCGGGATATTCAGGCTAGGATTCAGATCTTTCAGCCTCTACTCCGGATTTCACTCAGGATGACCCTCCGGCTCCTAGGCCTGATGGCCTCCTGCATCCTGCAGGTACAACATGCCAGATGGCATATGCGGGCTCTGCAGTGGGACCTGAAGTTCCAGGGGGCGCAGCATCAGGGCAACCTGTCGGATCATGTCCAAATCTCGGAGGGCACTGCACGGCACTTGCAGTGGTGGATCACGATTGGGTCAATGGCAGATCCCTCTCCCTTCCCCAACCGGAGCACACAGTGGTGACAGACGCATCCCTCCTGGGATGGGGTGGCCACTTGGGAGAGGCAGAGATCAGAGGGCTCTGTTCTCCGGCAGAGTTCCGGCTCCATATCAACCTTTTGGAGCTTCGGGCGATCTGGCTTGCACTGAAAGCATTCCTTCCCTCTGTCCGGGGAAGTGTAGTGCAGATGCTCACGGACAACACCACCGCCATGTGATACTGCAACAAACAGGGCGAGGTGTGGTCCTGGACCTTATGTCGGGAGGCTCTGCACCTCTGGACATGGCTGGAACATAAAGGCATTACCTTGGTGGTTCAACACCTGCCAGGGCGGACAAACTCAGCCGCTGGTGCATGATGGATTACGAATGGCGTCTGAACTCTGATGTGGCGCAAGGTCTCTTTCTGCAGTGGGAGAGCCTTGGTTAGATCTATTCGCCACCGAAGAGAATGTCCAAGGCGGCACTCGCTCAGTGACGCTTTTCGTCTTGACTGGAGCTGCGGTCTGTTGTACGCCTTTCCGTCCATACCACTTCTGCCCACAGTGCTGAAGATCAGTTGCGACCGGGCTCAGGTCATTCTTGTGGCTCTGGATTGGGCAAGAAGGTACTGGTATCCCGAGCTTCTCAATACGGTGATCGATCACCCGATCCGACTGCCTCTGCGGGAGGATCGTCTGTCGCAGCAGCAGGGGACGGTGCTTCACCCGAACCTGTCCAGACTCCACCTCCATGCTTGGAGATTGACCGGCGACAGTTGACAGCTTTCGATCTTCCTTCCGAAGTCTGTGATGTCATTCTGGCAGCCAGGCGTCCCTCCACAAAAACTGTATACGCCTGCAGGTGGAACAAGTTTGTGGCATGATGCACAGATAAGTCTGTGGATCCCCTTTCGGCCCCTCTTTCCGAGGTTCTTATGTTCCTTCTTTCCTTAGCCCAGCAGGGCTCTGCTCTGGGCACTATCAAGGGTTATCTTTCTGCCATCTCCGCCTTTCTGCGGCTTCCTGATCAGCCTTCTCTTTTTAAGTCCCCGGTTGTTAACCATTTCCTGTAAGGCATTACGCACACGTTTTCTCACGTGCCATTCATAATGCCTCAGTGGGACTTGAACCATGTCTTGACATATCTGATGTGAGCTCCCTTTGAGCCCTCTCATAACAGTCCCTTGCGTCTTCTTACTCTAAAGACGGCTTTCCTGGTAGCTATCACCTCTGCCAGAAGAGTGAGTGAGCTCCAGGCTCTTTCTTCTATACCTCCTTTTCTTTCTCTTCATCCGGACAAGGTGGTTTTAAGGACCAGTCCTTCTTTCTTGCCAAAGGTTGTTACACCCTTTCACATCGGGCAGACCATCACTTTGCCCACCTTCTGTCCGCCTCCGCATCCCTCGAAAGAGGAAGAGAGGCTCCACCATCTGGACCCAAAACGTGCGCTCTCGTTCTATCTGAAGCGCACACAACAGTTCCGGGTGGATGACCAGCTCTTTGTTGGCTACGTGGGTGCTAAAAAAGGTCGGGCCGTGCACAAACGGACCATCTCTCATTGGGTCGTTCTCTGCATCAAAGCCTGTTACTCGTTGGCTAAGAAGGATCCTCCTGTGGAGCTGCGTGGCCATTCCACCAGGGCGACGGCAGCCACTACTGCTTTGGGACGTGGTGTTCCCTTGCAGGACATTTGCCAGGCAGCTACGTGGGCCTCGCTGCACACGTTTACCAATCATTACTGCCTTGACAGTCATGTCCGGAGAGGCTGCTTCTTTGGCCGTACTGTTCTCCGTGACTTTCTGGTGTAATCTTGTTCGCATACCCACCACCGGGGGTGATATTGCTGGGGTATCTATTCTAAGGTAAGGAATCTATCACTAACGTGTCTCTTTCAGATGCACAAGTTACTACTTGTGTAACAATATATCTGTAAGAGACATTAGTTAGTGATAGATTCCTTATTGCCCCTCCCATCCTCTGCGAACTGATTACTAGGGTTAAGGTCATCCCATTCAGGCGCCCTAGTTTCAATGCACCAGTGGTCAGTATCATGCATGGCTCTGCGTTCCTTGCACGGATAAGTCGTGTACAGAACTGACGCCAGCTCGCATGGGTGGCGCCTAAGTAGTCTCTGTGATGTCATCTCGGGGCATACGACACCAGCGACGGACGGGGAGCCGCAGGATGCACCTACTTACGTGCGGGGGTACTGCTAAGCAAAACTTTACGGATCCAGTCTGACGCCTGGGGATATTCTAAGGTAAGGAATCTATCACTAACTAATGTCTCTTACAGGTATGTCATTACACAAGTAGTAACTTGTGCGTCAAGACCTGCATCAATTGCCACGGCATGCACAACAAGGCCTTAATAGAGTGGTCCCTCAAGCTCTTTGCTGCTCGATGGTCTCAATCTTGGTCAAAAGGAAGACACCAGGATAAGTCTCGGAGCCATAGTCTGGGGTTTTGGATAAGTCCCACAAACTTGAGATAACTAGGAAGTTGAAGAGGACTTCGCCCCATCAATGTCACCCGACTAGGCAACATTGGCATTTGAGGCCTGGGTCTGTGGTTGAGCCTCTGCCAGGGCCCTCTCCATCTCTGCTTGAGTTTCCTGGAGCTGGAGCGACCCCTGCCCAACTCAGTGATTTTTGAGGCCATACACTTTCTATTTGGTCGTCCTGTCCCCCTAGCATGCCCTCCGGACAAGCATGGTCGGGAGGTGCGCCTACCAGTTTTCGTGTATGGCCTCTCTCCCGATGCCAGTCACAGCCCTTGAATCCTTGGGCAGATCTGAAGGAGCGCAGACAGAGCCACTTAGACCATCCCTGACGCTAGCGCCATTGCTGATGTCGCGGCGCAGTCCTCATGCTAGTCCCGACTCTGAAACTGCACCCAGTGTGCTTCGTTCTACGCTGACTGGAGATATTCCAACCAGGCTGGAGCCTGTACCCTATTCCTATTGGCTAGCACCTGGAGATGATTGAATGGGACCACAGGACCCTGATGAATACCAGCCCCTAGATATCACCAAGGACACCTGGTGTGAGAATCTGGCAGATGCCAGTGGTCTGGACACCTCCTCAGATACTGGTTTGGGTTCTCCTCCTACCGTAGCTATGGTGGAGGGAGCCTCATTCAGTATGGTGGTGAGGAGGACCGTTGAGTTCCTGGACCTTCAGATGCCCTACGCGGCTGTCAAGACCAGTCTCTTGACAGAGGTGCTTCAGTAGGGAGTCACCCTATCTGAACCCCTTCTCCCGTTTAAGGAAGCACCCTACTCGGGGCCTGGTCCAAGCCCTGCACAGCAGCTCCTGTGAATAGGTCGGTTGCCTGCTGCCATCACCCCGCCCCAGTGGGCCCAGTGTCTTCATCCAGCACCCCACCCCGAAGAGTTTGGTGGTCCAAGCCTCCAGAGGCTTTCGTGCATTCCGTACCACTCCCCCAGACGAGTAATCCAAGAGGGTGGAAACCTTGGGAAAGAAGGTGTTTTCTTCCACCCACCTGGCACTGCAAACGGTGAACACAGGTGCATTTTGGACAGATACTCCTACTCACTCTGGAACTCTGTTGCACAGGTGCTCCGGATTACTCTGTGGAAGTGCTGCCTATGGTGTCTGTGGAGGTCTGAGCCAAACTCTCCAAAACTATTGCTGCTGGGAGAGTCACCGCTATGGTCGATATGCCCTGTGGGCTGTATACGACTGGCTCACTGTGCAGAGCTGTGTAGTCGGTGGCCCTGAGGCATCATATCTAGTTGACAACCACGGACTATTTGGGGAATTTCTCTATCCGACCAGGAAGTTGTGACTCTTGGCCAAGGGACCCACAGAGAGGGTGCCAGCACCAGACGTAGGTTGTGGTTGTTATTCCCACTACTATCTGGTACCTGAGAAGTGCGGAGACCTTCGTCCTATCCTAGAGCTGGGTTTCTTCCTGAAAAAGAAGAGATTCAAAATACTCCCCCCTCACCCTAGTCCAATCTGCCCTGGACCCGAGAGATTGGATTGTAGCCTTGGACTTGCAGGATGGCTATTTCCACATTCCTGTCCTACCTGCCAACCGCCTGCAGTTCACAGAAGGACTGAAAAGCATTATCAGTTTACCGTGCTCCCCTTGGGACTTACCAGTTCTTCATGGGCGTTTAACAATGTGATGGCAGTGATTGCAACTCATCTGTGGAGATCGGTGGAGCCAGTCTACCCCTATCTCGACGACTGGCTGTTGAAGGTGGGTTCACCCAAGGTGGTTGTCTCCCACTTCCATTATAAAGAGGATCTCCTACACTCCCTGAGGTTCACTAGCAACGTACCGAAGTCACATCTGATCCCTTCTCGGACACATCCTTTCATCGGGGCTGTTCTAGACACTTTGCAGTTTTAAGGTTATGCTCTCGATTGGCGAGTCCAGAATATTCTGGCTCTGATGCCGATGTTTCAGCCTCTGCCCTGTATTTTGGTGAGACTGACTCTGAGGCTGCTGGGCCTCATTGCTTACTGGATCCTGCTTCTAACACATGCCCGTTGGCATATGCATGCTCTGCATTGGGACCTGAAGTTCCAGTGGATGCATCATCTGGGGAATCTCTCGGACATGGTCCAGAACACGGAGGGTGCAAAAAGAGATCTGCAGTGGTGGCTGACGAGCCGCGATTGGTCAGCAGCAGACCCCTCTCCATTCCCTATGCAGATCTGACTGTGGTGACATACACCTCACTCCAGGGCTGGGGCAGCCCCCTGGGAGAGGCGGAGATTAGAGGATTCTGGTCTCCGGAGGAATTCAGACTTCACAACAACCCTTTGGAGCTCTAAGTGATCCAGTTGTCATTGAAAGACTTTCTGTCCTCCATCAAGGGAAGGCTTGTACAAGTGTTCACGGACAACACCATCACCATGTGGTACTGCAACAAGCAAGGCGAGGTGTGGTCCTGGACTATCAGCAAAGAGACCCTATGTCTCTGGAAATGGCTGGAAGGTCAGGGCATTTCTCTGGTAGTTCCACGCCTGAGAGGCTCTCTGAACGCTAGAGCGGACAAACTCGGCTATAGATGTCTAGCGGATCACGATTGGTGTCTCCAACCAGAGTTGGGGCAAAAGTTTCTTTCAGCAGTGGGGAAAGCCTTGTTTAAATCTGTTTACCACATTGAGAACGCGTGATGACATTAGTTCTGCACCCTGGAGTTTCCAATGTGGCTGTTGCTTGGAGATGCTTTTCATCTCAAGTCGAGCTCTGGCCTCCTGTACGCCTTACTGACAGTACCACTCCTGCCCAGAGTTCTCACTAAGATCAGGATATAACAGGCCCAATGCCTCCTAGTGGCTCCGAGCTGTTAAGCATGTCCATCGATCCATCGATCCTCCGATAAAGCTGCTCATTCAGGAGGCTCTCCTGTCTCAGTAGCAGGGGAGGGTCCTCCACCCGAACCTGTCAACACTCCACCTTTATGCGTGGTGATTGAGCAGCAAAAGTTGACCTTTCGCTCGAAGTCTGTAATGTTATCTTGGCTGCTCTGCGTCCTTCCACCAAGATGGTATACACCGATCAATACAAACTGGTTTGCCCCTTAGCTACACTTTTTCTCAAGTTCTTTTGTTTATCCTTACCCTGGCCCAGAAGGGCACTGCATTGGGTAGATTGAAGGGTTATTTATCTGCCTTCCTGCAGCTGCCAGATCAGCCCTCCCTTTTCATGTCTCCTATTATAAATAGGTACCTTAAAGGTCTACAGTACATGTTCTCTCCAGCTCCCTTCGTCATGCCTCAATGGGAATCTTCATTTGGTTCTTAATTTTCTTATGTGCTCTCCCTTTAATCCACTTCATAGCTGCTCTCTTTGGCTCCTTACCATCATGAGAGCCTTTCTAGTGGCAATTACATTTAGCCAGATGGTTAGTGAACTGCAGGCGCTGTCCTCTCTCCCTACAGCTCCTTCTACCCTTCTTGCCGAAGGTAATCAACCCATTCCATGTCCGCTAGCCCATCACCTTGTCTATCTTTTATGCTTCGCCCCATTCCTCTAAGGAAGAGGAGAGACTCCATCGACTTGACCCAAAAAAAGTGTTGTCATTTTACCTTGACCACACACAACCTTTCAGGTGAACAATCAACTCTTCATGGGGTATGTCAGAGCAACAAAATCAGAGGGCATGCAGAAACTAACAATCTCCAGTTGGATTGTGCTCTGCATTAAGATCTGCTACGTGTTTGTCAATAAGCAATCGGTGGAGGGCTTGTGTGCTCATTCCAGCAGAGCAAAGGTTGCGACCACTGCTTTAGCATGCAGCGTTCTGGTCCTGGGCATCTGTCGGGCTGCAACATGGGCTTCACTGCACACGTTCACCAAGCCCAACTGCCCTGACTGTTGGGTCTGTCGGGATGCCCCTGTTTCGTCCTGCAGGCATTTGTGGTATAAATCAAGTATGCAGACCCTTCGCCTTGTATTTTATTTTTTTAAGTAAGGAATTTGTGGCTAGAAGTCTCTATCAAATGAACAAGTCACTTAACTTCTGTAATGCCATATCTGGTGAAGATTCTATGTAGCCACAGAATCCTTACTAACCCACCCATCCTCCCTGCTGTGCCAAAGGATATTCAGGTACAGGGCTGTTCCCTTTTCGTAGCTCCGGGTTCCTGGTGTAGAAAGTCGTGAAAATAAACTGACATCAGCGCTCTGGAGTGGCGCCTACATAGCCATCGTGCCCATCCCTTCTGGCGTGGATGATGCCGACTAGGCCATATGCTGGCGTGCATGGGTACTCCTCATGAAAAGGTTCCGGATCCAGCCTGACGCCTAGGGATAGTTCTAAGGTAAGGAATCTGCGGCTAGATAGTCTCTACCAAACAAGGCGTTTATCATGAGCACTTGCGTACAATGTAAAGCAATTGGTGCAAATTATTTTCACTAATATTCAGGCTGTCAGGTTTTAGGTTTAAACCTACAATAACTGATAAAACCCCACCGGAAAGGAAATAGCCCTCACCAGTGTAAACCTACAAACACTGAAAAAAAACTGCACAACCACAAACTAAATGCCATTCAAGAAGGAATAGGAAAGTCAAAGTAATTTTTATTACTTCCTGATGGGGCCAATACAATGTCACTTTGTTACATAAGGTAGCAGTAAGAAAGACTGGGCTAACATTATTCTGCTCGAGTTTTGTTGTTTAGGGATGTCACTAAAATATTGATTGTTCATCCTTTTTTCAGTTTTGTGGTCTTTGGTCTAAAGATACTGGGTAAAAACCCTTGATACATCTCCCCCTTTTCTAGTGAGTCAGTATTGATTGTAGGGGAATTGCCAAACACCCCAGGCTTTAAACATTCAATGCAAGGTATGGTGACAGGTGTATGTGAAAAGAGTGCAGTCACAAAGCATCTGGGATACTGGTAAAAACATGACACCAGAATTTTGGAAAACATTGAACACAGTGTCACTTGGAATGTTGCTGCAAAAAGTTCTTACCAAGTTGAAGGAAAGGGGATTTCTGTTGCGGTAACCCGCTCCCTTCCCCACTCCCACGCACACTTTTTGCCAGACTACTGATGCACTTTTTCTTGGTGTGCCCTGGGTCCCTGCCAATCAGGTTCCCAGGGCCTGTGTTCTTTCCCCAAAACTAACACAATTGGCATCTCTGGCCACAGGTCTGCCCCTGGAAAATGGTACCACAGGGACCCAGGGCACTGACCAGGGAAGGGCTGCAGCACTTATTGTGCCACCCTTAGAGGCCCTGTACCTTTACACACACACACTGCCTCTGCAGACTGCATGTTTTGGTGCAGAACAAAGTAAAGAGTCGACAGGGCACTCCTGTGTGCCATGCCTACAACCCACTGCCCTGGCATCGATCAGTCACCCCTCTAGCTGGGTGCCCTATGCCAGTGGTGAGGGTACAGGTGCATGAGCTCTGTACTCCTACAGTGTCTAAATCCATTCTTAGACCTTGTAAGTGCAGTGCTGCCATTAAGAGTATATGGTGCTGCGAGCTCGTCATTACGAACTCCACAGCACCATAATGGCTACACTGAAAACAGAAGTTTGGTATCAAACTTCTCAGCACATTAAACCCACACTGATGCCAGTGTGGGATTTCATGAAAAATGCACATAGAGGGCATCTCAATGATGCCCCTGAAAACGAACCCACCACTAGTGTCCTGACTGAGTGGCTGCTGCGGCTGCCACCACCAGACATGTTTCTGGACCCCTGGGTTGAGAGCTTGCTGCTCTCTGGGGCCTGAAACAAAGCACATCCTAGGACGAGGTGCCAAATCTCCTCCCCCAGGATGGGCAGGGTTTCAGCAACTGGTCCCCACTGGTTCTACCTCATACTTTGGGTGGGAGAGACGGCAGGAAAAACAAGTGAGGGAAAGAGGTGTGCCCACCTCTGCCAACTCCACCCCTGAAGTGGGGTGAAGCACAACCCTGAGTCCCCACCATCTTGAGGATGGGGGACCTAACCAACCAATGACCGCTCTTGCCCCATCCCACTGGAGGTTGGCTCGATAGGGTGTGTACCTATAATAACTGATAAAACCCCACCGGAAAGGAAATAGCCCTCACCAGTGTAAACCTACAAACACTGAAAAAAAACTGCACAACCACAAACTAAATGCCATTCAAGAAGGAATAGGAAAATGAAAGTAATGTTTATTACTTCCTGATGGGGCCAATACAATGTAACTTGGTCCCTGACCGTTACCTATCTTTAACACCCCAAAATCTAGTATTTAAGGGGCACCCTGAACCTTGCTGTCTCAGATCCAGAAACGACCAGAAGAAATGAAGGACTGAACAGCCGTGCAGCCAGGTAACAAGAGGAAGACGCCCACTGACTTGGCCCCAGCCCTACAGACATGTCTCCCCTCGAGCCTTCTCCTACAAAATCCCGGTGTGTCCTGCAGCCAGCAACCTCGAAAACCCCGGAGGACCTGCCTGCCTTCACTTCCAAAGACTGCTTCTCCCGTGTACACCGGATTTGTTCAACTGCAACCTCTGGCAGCAGCCAGAAACTGAGAATCCAGCCCACTCTGCACCCACCGAACCCAGCCCTAGCTCGAGTGGGAAAACACCACGAAGGACGTCACCCCAACGATCTTGCCCTGAGATCTGGCAACCCCTGACCTGACAAACCTCCAACCGTTGACTGCAGTCTAAATCCAGAAGGCCCCCCTAACAGGAGCTGGTAAGAAGATCCAACCCCAAAAGGCACCCCTGCACCCAAAGCCCCACGGCCCTGTGTGCCCAGACCAACGGTGCCTAACCAACCCTTAACTTCCCAACTTACCTCTCAAAGTAGTGGTCGCACCCAGAAGTCCTTTGTCTCCCTCCATGCAAACCATTGCACCCGGCCGCCTCAGTGCCGCTGAGGGTGCACCTTTTGTGCTATTTTGTTTCGCCATTTGCCCTGACCCAAACCCTAGGAGCTTTGCTTCCACGACCCAGCGGCCTGCTTGCCAGCAGTCACCAGCCGGAGGGCCCCTATCCCCCATTTGATAACATTGGGCCTCAACACTCTGCACCTGGCCGCCCTAGTGCCGCTGAGGGTGTAATAAGAGTGCATTACTGACCTTGGGGGACCCCTGAGTCTAACCCAAGAACCTTAACTCCCATAGTCGATAACTTACCTGTGAACCGATCACCTGTTTTTCCTCCATACGATAACATTTACAGTTTTCTTCCAAAACCTTTCTGTGTGGAGTTTTGAAATCTAAAAATATTCTTTAAAAATCGCACGAATGACCAAAACGTATTTACTTACCTGTTTGCAGGAAATGTCCCAGTGCTGAACTGGGCTGGTGTGGAGTGCAAAAAAACGATGGATTGAGGCCCAGATCCCTGTGCTGGGGTGAATGTATGACATTGTTCTGCATTCTGTCCATCAACTGTTGTTTTTGAATCTAGGTATCCAGCACTGAGTTAGAAAAGTAACGTGAAAAGTAACTTACCTGTAATTTACTGAAAAGCCTATTCATTTTATTGTACTGTATTTGCTAGGCACTATAACCTACTGCATTCCCTGTAAATCAACCAAAATGTACAAGTTCTATTGCATTTTCAAACTGTTCTTCGTTCAGCAACTTATTACTGTAAAGTAATTAATGCTTACCTGGGCCAGACTTGCTTGGTTCTAAAAATAAAACAGTATATTTTTTATACAAAAACAATTGGTCTAGAGTTCAGTCCTTGAGTGTGTGAATTCATTTGCTGACTGAGTGTGTACATCAAATACTTAACACTGTCCCCTGATACTGCCTTACTGCTCGACCGCTCTGCCACAAATAGAGAGTAAGGTTCTATCTAACTTTAACCTCTGTCTACCTCTGGGGTCACCTGGACTCTATAACACTATACCTAATTTTAGTGTAAAATATATATATATATAGCTAGTTTCCTACAAAAGTTCAACAAAGAATGGAGTGATTTTGTTTGTATTTGCAGTGATTCAGCTATGTATATGAGAAAGTTGTGTGATGACCTGTCTAAATCGATACCTGAGCTGAAGTGCTTCCCTGTAAGAGATCCTTGCCACTTGTTCGATGGTATGCTGAAAACATCTTTACAATCTTCCGAGTTAATGAAGAATGCTATTGACTTTTTGGTCCATTCTGGTGCACTGTTTTGTTAGGCACGGAAACTAAAACGCAAATATTTCTCATTTTGACTTTGTGACATCAACAAAAGAGTCACTTAGCTGGTGGTTCTCAGTCCTTGAGGTCATGAATGCTATATTATCCATGTGGCAACAGGTTTACAGAACTTTTGCTGAGTGATGATGCCAAAGGCAAGAAATGTGAGGATCTTTGGTCACATATTGATAGTGATTTGAAAACAAGTACACTACTGCATTCTTAGATTTTTCCAGAAAAGCATGACTGCTGTAGTGGGCAGAATAAAAAAAACTAGAGTTTGAAAACACCCTTGTCTACTAAGTGTTCAGCATAATTGGCGTAGATGTGAAATATCTCCTTGAGAGTAGGCTGGGCTACACTTTCTAGTGACTTTGGCACTGTTACATATTCCATGTTAGAGTGCTTGCCACAGTGTAAGCAAAGCAATGTTGAGGAGCAATCCAGGAACTTTTATTTTACAATGTATGAGAAATAGCCCTTTACCAACCATGGCATTTGAAGTCGATGGAGCCTCACTGTGGTACTCTGCACAAGTTATAGATCCCTTCCGTAAAGGGAAATTTTCTGCGGAGTTTCAAAAGTGCTGCCTCACTTTTGACTGCATCAATAACTGAGTGTAAAAAGAACATTTGATGGCATACGCGCCCTGTTCAACACATATGTTGCAGAACCTGTTGCAGAGAATTACAAGTGCACTAGTATTGGCATGGAAAGCTATGTCAGTGCCCAGAGTTAGCAAATTGTATACTGGCTATTTTGGCATTTGCCTGTCTCAAGTGCCAATATTGAGAGGGCCTTTTCACAGATAAATGTTTAGACGGAAAGAGCGAGCATGCATAACCAAAGACTCACTGAAGAAGTATTGTATGGTGTAGTACAAAAAGTTTCATTTGTAAATATGTATTTGGGCCTCATTTACACTGTACGTACACTGCCTATATACCATGCACTATCAGTGCAGAAAGCAAGCAATCATAAATGCAAAATGTTCCATAAACACTGTTTCTGTTTTTAATGGCGTGAAAATGTGTAACCACTATTTTTTTTAAGGTATTGAAATCACTTGAAAACACTGAAAAAACTCCACCAGACTTTACCATAAATAGAAGCTGAAAACAGGAAAGCCTACTAATATTCCAGAAAGTTATGAAAGATTACGCTATTTTTGGCTGCGCAAAGGGGATCTAGGAAAGTTGTTAAGTTTGTAGCAGCTATTTAAATTGACATGCATCTCTTATTTGATTGCTCCAAGAAAAGGCCAACAGTGAAGTCCTTTTCTAAAATGGATTATTGGCTGATGATTACTAGTTATCTTTAAAACATAGGTTTAGATTTTACAGTCTTTTCCCAGATATCTTGCTTATTGAAATTCTAGCTAAAATTCACGAAGTGAATACATTTCATGATCTCACAAGTTTCTTTACATATTTTTTTTTCTTCTGACTTTCAGGATACTTCTTCACTTAAATTTTTTAGCACCTTTACTTATGGTTCTTCTGTGGGTAAAACCAATCACCAAGGACTACATTATGAATCCTACCATGGGGAAAGAAAGCGTGCCCCTGTAAGTTTTTGTTCATGGTTGTAAACTGTAAAGCATGTGACTACATTCTTCTGAGTCATAGCCTGAGATGTTAATGTCTATTTTTGCTTCAGGAAGGATGGTAAGAATGTGTTTTAGTACAGCTTATGTCTAATTGAGTTCTTCTACGTGAAGGAATGAATCATTACTTGCTGTTAATATTACCTGCTGCATTGTATGTTATCCTATGAAACCAGAAACAAAATGTCTCCCTACAGTGTTTCCTCCTGGGCCACAGTGCTATGGCATATTGAATAGAGAACCTAGTCGCACTGCTGTGTAAGATGCATAGTCTATTTATTTTTGTATAATATAGGATTTTGAAGTGCGAAACCCTCTGTAGTGGAGGCACATGTGGTTCAGGGAAGACTGTGATTAGCCCAGGAGAACAGGGAACCAATTTATTACGAAATTGAGAAATGTGCCCTCATAGGATTAACTTCACCCTTTGGAGCACAGTTCTGAACTTTTTTGAATTCACAAACAAATCAACTAGTTTTTCTGGAAAACAGCAATTGTTAGTTTTCCCTCCGTACTTGCATGCTTCCTATGGCTGAAGATCCTGTGTAAGATTCACCCCATCCACAAGATTTTCCCATCCCTCCTACCCAATGTCATACAACTGTAGATTCGGAAGTGATAGCTTTCCATCTGGACTATTGTAATTCCTTATATCTTGGTTATTTTTTATTCATGAAAGAGATATTTAGCTATCATACTTATTGTGGGACACCCACCCAGAGGTCACATTTTGCTGATTTGCTCTGGCTACCTATAGGTCACAACATTTGTTTGAATATCTTTTCATCTGTCCACTGCTCAGGTCGACATTTCTACCGTTCTGCTTAGACTGCTCTTCAATCTTTCTTTTAAAGGTTCCCACTTTTTGATGGATGCGTCTAACCACAGATTTCCTCTCCTAGTGTGTAATCACCAGGGGTCAGACTGGATCCGTAAACATTTAGAGCAGTTCTCCTGCGCGCCACTAGGGAGTGGTGTGCTGCTTGGTGCCAATGTTTATCTGCCCCGAAGGTGACAAGCAGAGCTGTATATAAGCATCGACCATGCACACTGACTTTAGTTCCTTTCTTTCTGCACCTCCAGACATAGATCCAGAGCTTCTCTCTGGCCTTCAACCAGAATTTTTCAACAACATTTATTCAGTGTGCAAGGGAAATGCCACCCCCCAAAACCACAGGGTTTAAACTATGCAGGGATTGTCACAAACAGTGGATGTTGTAGAACAACCAACAAGACCCTATCCATGGACGTCCACGGGGGTCAGTTACTAGAGAGAAAGAACAGTCCATACGTACTGATAGCTACTCCAGAACCCTACAAAAGTTGTGGGGATAATTTCACTGCACTGCATCCAAATTCATAAAAAAACACAATTTCCTTGGCAGAAACACCGAACACCCAATTGTCTGACCCACCTAGGTCTATCACCCAGATCCACCCACAAGGTGTTGGATCAAGTTCTTCTTAGAAAAAAATGTGTGAAAACCAAGTGACACCTCACGGAAACACCACCATCGGGGTAACTGGTATGTAATTTCCAGACAAGCCCCTGTCTCATCATCGGTAGTCACTTGATTCTCAAAGAAAGAGAGAAAATAGTGTCCAAACACAAACAACACAAATATGTGACAAAATGTGGAAAGCAGAAAGACATCTGCTAGTGACAAACACACAACATAAAAAAGTGCATAAAACACAGCATCTATTTCCCTTAACCAACTTTATTCATAGGGAAAAAGTTTAAATGCTGTACCAATAAAAAGGCTGGTAGCTAATCATGCATACCATTACCTAGTACCAGTGCTGACATGTTTCACTGCCATATACTTTTAGGCAGTTTCATCAGGGCTGCACTATATGCTGCCACTCCACTTTTGGACACTTGTTCTTTGTTAACTGCCAAGGAAAAAACAGGTATTCAAATCAGTTAAAAGCATGTAAACTCATCTATGAGAAGACGTATCGGTCGTGTTGTGTGTGAAAACATTATTTACCCAGAGACCACCATGTTGCTCATACCGGCCGCCTCAGGGATGGAAGAGGTGTAGAGAGCTCCAAGCGTGAGTTCCTACCTTCACTTAGCTATTGGCTTTCTAATGGGACAAACAGGGAAACAAAACCAATAGCCAGATGTGAAGACCCATGTATGCCGTGTGCCATGAAGTGCAGTATGTTCCAACACCCTACACTGTACTTGGATGTTAGTGTCGACGTGTCGTGTATTTACACGTACTCGAAGAAAGCAACTGAATCAACAGTCAGCTGCCCCTGACTCTATTTCAGTGTTCAATGTCAAAATGTTCTAAGCAGCCCACTTTTTAGCCCACAGTTCACCCGTGTTCGATGCCATAACTAGAGCACAGGTAAAAGCGGACGTTAAGATCTGCGTAATGCAGCACTACACACTTCATTTCCACGGGGCACCGGGCCCCATCCTTCGAGTGCAGCCGCTTGTATTTAGAACCCTTACAGTCATATCAGACATCGTTCAAGCTCTGCTTTGCTAACACACTGTTCGTTCGCTCTATCTGAGCCTCTGAGCGCGATGCACACCCTCATACACATCGCACTCGCGTGTCATCAAATTGGATACTTCTCACCGTGGTAGCTCATCCGGAGCGCCTTGTCTCATCCACAATGGCGGGTTCACCCTACGCGCTGATAAACACCAACGGCGGTCTCCGCCCCCTGCCGGCAGTCACCTGACCCAAGTGAAGAAACGGGCAGACATCTTGGAGCAGTACAAATGATCAGTGTATCAGATCCCACGGGTGTCAAGAAATAACCGCCTCCATGTGTAGACCCTGTTGTTAGTTATAGAACCTCATACTCGGTTTACACGGGGCCCTCCCATTTTGGTCAGAACACCCAGTCGACACATTAAAAAATGCGTCGTAAACGGCGGCCATCTTAGGCTAGTCAAAAACAACACACAGTCAAAGCTGTAGCAATGTGCTACAACGATGAACCCAAAGGCTCCCAAACAGGTACTGAGCCTAATTCTACCACGTATTAGATGGGCTGGCAAACGTGTGTCACTCCATACCAATCTGCCTTGTCGATTTTGACTCTATGTATTAAGATGAGTCAGGAGGAGTAATCTGTTAAAGATATTAACACCCATGTGTCCCGCAACATTCACTTGGGCAGTACACAGGGCAAACTGGCTCACAGCCTAATCTTGTTCCATTCGATGATTTCTTTTAGCCCGTATTGATCTGTTTTTTCGCTGTAAATCCAGTGTGCCTCCTTTGCGAGCAAAATACTCTCAACGTTCTGAGGGGTCCCCTTCACCTTTTCTAGCACTGTCCAAGTAAACGTGTGTTTCTCTTTAAAACAGTGTTGTACCAACTTGGTAGTTAGTTTGCCTGCCCTTATAGTGCTTTGATGCTCTTGCACTCTCACTTTGATTTTACGTGATGTAAGACCTATGTAGTGTAGACCGCATTGGCACATCAGTCTATACACTACCTGGGTGGAATTACAGTTGCTGAACTGGTTAAGGAACCATTCCTTTCCTGAATTGAGAATCACACTCGTGCTTTTCTTGGTGAGTGGACACACAGAACATGACCCGCAGGGATAGTGGCCCTTTGGGACAGTAGATGTAACACTGTTTGCTTCAGTTGGAACTGGAGAGTGTACAAGCTTGTCTTTTAGATTGCCAGATCTTTTGAATGCGAATCTAGGGGGCGGCATATGAAATTCACTATTTGATAACAGTGACTAGTGCTTTCTAATAGACTGTCTGATTTTGGTTGCCAACGGGTCATATGTCATCACCACCGGTACGCATTCTTCCCTCTGTTTGACAACTTTTTCCAAGAGGGCGCTTCTAGGTGTATTTACAGCTCTCTTCTTGGCTTGTCTAACCACCTTGTTGGGATAATTCCTCTTCGCGAGTTTCGAAGCCAAATCCTCTGACTGCTCCAAAAAGGTGTTAGTAGAGGAGCAATTTCGTCTATAACTTAAAAACTGTCCCACCGGCAAATTGTCTCTTAATGCCCTGGGATGGAAGGAATTGTAAGACAATAGAGAGTTCCTATCCGTGGACTTCTGGTGTACCCTGGTATTGATCATGTTATCACTATATTCGATGTCCAGATCTAGGTACAGTCTTATGCCTGTCAAAGGTCCATGTGAATTTAAGGTTGGCATCTTGTTCGTTAAGCCATTCCAAAAATTCGAGGAGCTTCTCCTCCGTGCCAGACCAGATGCACAGCACGTCATCTATATATCTCTTCCAGAGCCGGAGACTGCTCTGGAAGGGATTGCTGTTGGGATAGATGACGTGCTCCTCGAATTGACCGACATAAATGCAGGCAATGCTAGGAGCCATAGTGGCCCCCATGGATGTTCCTGACACCTGGAGATACAGCTGGTTCTTGTAGCTGAAGTAGTTTCTTGTAAAGGCCAGCTCAATGCATTGAAGTACAAAGGCCTGGGTGGTATCATAAAAGCATTCCTGCTCCCCCAGGGCCCGGGCTGCTGCCACCAGCGCCGCGTCCTAGGGTATGCAGGTGTACAGGGATTCAATGTTAATCGTGACAAAGAATTCGTCACTGGGATTGTAATGCATTTCCTCCAAACAGTTAAGGATGTCAGTGGTATCCTTCACAAATGATCTTTGATTTACCACAGATTCTCTAAGGAAAAAATCCGCATATTGAGAGAGTGGCTCTAAAACTGATTGTATCCCAGCCACAATGGGGCGTCCCGGTGGTGGACGCGTGGGTTTGTGGATTTTAGGAAGTATGTAAAAAGACGGAGTCCTGGAGTTGGTATTAACCAGGAACACCGCCTCTTTCACTGAAATCCATTTCTTCTCTTTCACGGTTCCTACCATCTCGCGAATGATTTTCAGTAGATCTTCAAAGGGGTTCCTACTGAGGGGCTGATAGTTAGTCCTAACACTCAGTAGACGCATCACTTCTGCATCATAGTCGGCAGTATCAAGGAGAACAATTGCCCCACCTTTATCTGCCGCCTTAATAGTGAGGGCACAGTTGTTCTGGAGGCTCTTGACTGCTTCCCAGTCTTCTCTGGACATATTTCTGTACGCAAAATTTCTTTGGGTTTTCTCAATTCTGTCTATATCCTGTAAAACCAAGGACTCGAAAACCATAACTTCCGGGCCGGTGGAAGAAAATGGTGGACAGAAAGTGGACGGTTTCCTCAAGTCGGTCCCAAAAGAGGTCTTCTCATCTAGTTTCTTGTCTTTAAATGTTTTTTTAAGTTTGATCCTCCTCATTGTTTCGTGAAATTCAATCCTACATTTAAAGGAATCATGGGTCGGTGTAGGAATGAACCCAAGGCCTTTATTCAATACTCGCTCTTCATGCGTTGTAAGAACATGGTCAGAAAGGTTTACCACAATGTTGTTATTTATTTCTGAATCATGCCTCTGCTGCGGGTCACCCGGGGCGAGAAGGCTTGCCATTGGGGCCGCTGTTGGTTGGACTGGTTGGGCTGGTTCCCTCTGCCTCTGCCTCTCCCTGGTTGGCCTCCCCCGCGATAGTTGTTCCTTTGGCCCTGGGACAAAAAAGACCTTAATAGGGCCCCCAGATCCTCGTTGTTCCGACTCTGTTGGTTGAATCTCACCTTTTTGGAGCAGTCAGAGGATTTGGCTTCGAAACTCACGAAGTGGAATTATCCCAACAAGGTGGTTAGACAAGCCAAGAAGAGAGCTGTAAATACACCTAGAAGCGCCCTCTTGGAAAAAGTCGTCAAACAGAGGGAAGAATGCGTACCGGTGGTGATGACATATGACCCGTTGGCAACCAAAATCAGACAGTCTATTAGAAAGCACTGGTCACTGTTATCAAATAGTGAATTTCATATGCCGCCCCCTAGATTCGCATTCAAAAGATCTGGCAATCTAAAAGACAAGCTTGTACACTCTCGAGTTCCAACTGAAGCAAACAGTGTTACATCTACTGTCCCAAAGGGCCACTATCCCTGCGGGTCATGTTCTGTGTGTAAAGTCCACATTTGTAAAGCGCACAATCACCCGTAAGGGTCTCTAGGCGCTGGGGGCCGTCGGGAAGATTAAGTGAGCTATTGCCCAGAGTCACATGGTGCTGGGCTAACCTGCCGCCGGAGCCGGGGATCGAACCGTGGTCCCCAGATTCCAGCGTCAGTCGCCCTGGCCGCGGCGCCACACCTCTTCCGTGTCCACTCACCAAGAAAAGCACAAGTGTGATTCTCAATTCAGGAAAGGAATGGTTCCTTAACCAGTTCAGCAACTGTAATTCCACCCAGGTAGTGTATAGACTGACGTGCCAATGCGGTCTACACTACATAGGTCTTACATCACGTAAAATCAAAGTGAGAGTGCAAGAGCATCAAAGTACTATAAAGGCAGGCAAACTAACTACCAAGTTGGTACAACACTGTTTTAAAGAGAAACTCATGTTTACTTGGACAGTGCTAGAAAAGGTGAAGGGGACCCCTCAACACGTTGAGAGTATTTTGCTCGCAAAGGAGGCACACTGGATTTACAGCGAAAAAACAGATCAATGCGGGCTAAATGAAATCATCGAATGGAACAAGATTAGGCTGTGAGCCAGTTTGCCCTGTGTACTGCCCAAGTGAATGTTGCGGGACACATGGGTGTTAATATCTTTAACAGATTACTCCTCCTGACTCATCTTAATACATAGAGTCAAAATCGACATGGCAGATTGGTATGGAGTGACACACGTTTGCCAGCCCATCTAATACGTGGTAGAATTAGGCTCAGTACCTGTTTGGGAGCCTTTGGGTTCATCGTTGTAGCACATTGCTACAGCTTTGACTGTGTGTTGTTTTTGACTAGCCTAAGATGGCCGCCGTTTACGACGCATTTTTTAATGTGTCGACTGGGTGTTCTGACCAAAATGGGAGGGCCCCGTGTAAACCGAGTATGAGGTTCTATAACTAACAACAGGGTCTACACATGGAGGCGGTTATTTCTTGACACCCGTGGGATCTGATACACTGATCATTTGTACTGCTCCAAGATGTCTGCCCGTTTCTTCACTTGGGTCAGGTGACTGCCGGCAGGGGGCGGAGACCGCCGTTGGTGTTTATCAGCGCGTAGGGTGAACCCGCCATTGTGGATGAGACAAGGCGCTCCGGATGAGCTACCACGGTGAGAAGTATCCAATTTGATGACGCGCGAGTGCGATGTGTATGAGGGTGTGCATCGCGCTCAGACGCTCAGATAGAGCGAACGAACAGTGTGTTAGCAAAGCAGAGCTTGAACGATGTCTGATATGACTGTAAGGGTTCTAAATACAAGCGGCTGCACTCGAAGGATGGGGCCCCGTGCCCCGTGGAAATGAAGTGTGTAGTGCTGCATTACGCAGATCTTAACGTCTGCTTTTACCTGTGCTCCAGTTATGGCATCGAACACGGGTGAACTGTGGGCTAAAAAGTGGGCTGCTTAGAACATTTTGACATTGAACACTGAAATAGAGTCAGGGGCAGCTGACTGTTGCTTCAGTTGCTTTCTTCGAGTACGTGTAAATACACGACACGTCGACACTAACATCCAAGTACAGTGTAGGGTGTTGGAACATACTGCACTTCATGGTACACGGCATACATGGGTCTTGACATCTGGCTATTGGTTTTGTTTCACTGTTTGTCCCATTAGAAAGCCAATAGCTAAGTGAAGGTAGGAACTCACGCTTGGAGCTCTCTACACCTCTTCCATCCCTGAGGCGGCCGGTATGAGCAACATGGTGGTCTCTGGGTAAATAATGTTTTCACACACAACACGACCGATACGTCTTCTCATAGATGAGTTTACATGCTTTTAACTGATTTGAATACCTGTTTTTTTCCTTGGCAGTTAACAAAGAACAAGTGTCCAAAAGTGGAGTGGCAGCATATAGTGCAGCCCTGATGAAACTGCCTAAAAGTATATGGCAGTGAAACATGTCGGCACTGGTACTAGGTAATGGTATGCATGATTAGCTACCAGCCTTTTTGTTGGTACAGCATTTAAACTTTTTCCCTATGAATAAAGTTGGTTAAGGGAACTAGATGCTGTGTTTTATGCACTTTTTTATGTTGTGTGTTTGTCACTAGCAGATGTCTTTCTGCTTTCCACATTTTGTCACATATTTGTGTTGTTTGTGTTTGGACACTATTTTCTCTCTGTCTTTGAGAATCAAGTGACTACCGATGATGAGACAGGGGCTTGTCTGGAAATTACATACCAGTTACCCCGATGGTGGTGTTTCCGTGAGGTGTCAGTTGGTTTTCACACATTTTTTTCTAAGAAGAACTTGATCCAACACCTTGTGGGTGGATCTGGGTGATAGACCTAGGTGGGTCAGACAATTGGGTGTTCGGTGTTTCTGCCAAGGAAATTGTGTTTTTTTATGAATTTGGACGCAGTGCAGTGAAATTATCCCCACAACTTTTGTAGGGTTCTGGAGTAGCTATCAGTACGTATGGACTGTTCTTTCTCTTTAGTAACTGACCCCGTTGACGTCCATGGATAGGGTCTTGTTGGTTGTTAACTTTTGAGTGGAGGGCGACCCTGTCTTTTCTTCCCTCTATGCTCCAATTGTGGTTTTGACAAACAGTGGATGTGACAGACCTTCACAAAGTCTGTATGTGGTGCCTGGAGTCAGACATCGACTCCCAGGCCTGTAGCAACTGCGCCTAGATGAACCTGAAGGTTATACGGGACCATGAAGCCAAACTCTACGTCAAAAACAGGAAAACACCACACCCCAACAGGGCAAATTCAAAACAGAAGGTTCTGTTCCCACTGCTGAAGGTGTTCCAGCTGTATATCGTCGTGCGGTCAAAATCTTTATGAAAGTTGAAGAAAAGCACAAGAAATCGAGCAGGAAACGGCCCCTCTCGCCACTGTCTAACTCAAGAGAGAGCGCAAGTCCGGTCCTGACACACCATAAATTTCCAGGTTGCACTGTTCCTCATACCGCCTCATTTCACTCATCAACGTGGAGGCCAATGTCCTCTCCAAGGCTACAGGGTACAGATTGGTCAACTTGTACCAAATCAGGAATAACAGACACCAATCAGGGTTTATGCGCCGTAGGAGCATCCGCCACAACCTGCGGCATCTGTATGGGGTACTTAACATGACCGAGAGTGTTGGGAACACCCAGACGGCATTGGTCGCGTTAGATGCCTCAATAGCGTTCAACAGCATTGTATGACCCTACCTGTTGTTCGTGCTCCAGAAATTAGGCTTTGGCCCGATCTTCTGTAGTTGGGTGCGCCTTCGGTATGAGCACCCTACGGCACGAGTGAGGGTCAATGGCGCTGTATCCAGGGCCTTTTTCCCTTCGAAGGGGCACCAGGCGGGGCTGCCCCCTGTCCCCCCTCCTCTTTGCCCCGGCGCCGCTGGCTCATTGGATTAGGAGGGACAGGTCAATCTGGGGGTTTGCCCTGACCGACGAGTGGGAAGAGCGCATTTCCTTATACGCTGATGATATTGTGCTATATATGGCACAACTGTGCCACTCGATAGCGCAGGTGTTACACCTCTTTGAGTTATTCGGCAGATATTCTGGCTACACAATTAATTGTAGTTGGTGATCTTCCCCCTGTCGGGCCCTCCCCCCTCGGATCCCCACTAGGTGTCCCGTTGCCGTGGCGACTGCCTGGGTTCAGTTACCTGGGGATATACATCACAAGAGTCAAGGAGGAATTCTTTGCTAGAAACCTCGAGCCTCAACTGGCTCGCCATGGGGCTGATGTTTGTCACTGGCGATCACTGCCTCTCTCAGAGAGGATAGGATGGTCATGACTGTGAGCCCCTTCTCTATGCCCGTAGACCGCAGATGGAGTGGCCTGCACACAAGGGTAGTAGTTCAGTGCTGGAGAGAGGCAAATAAGTTCCTGGGGTGGACGGACACACTGATTGGTAGAACCCCTCTATGGCTCGGAGACCAGTTGAGAGAGGTGACAAAGTTGACCAGTTTCAGGGGGTGGAAGTTAATTGGCATTGAATATTTGGGAGACGTTTGGAAAAGGACTGCCCCCGATCCTTTGCTTATCTCAAGAAGGAATATGACCTCCATGACTCGAAAAGGTACCACTACTTACATCTCATACACGCCATACGCTCATACGTACGCAGTGGCACATCAATCCCGGAATACTCCCCCATGGAGGATAGACTGCTCCTAGATCCCATACTAGAAAAGCCCACATCCACCATCTACTGCAAGCTCATAAACAATATGCCGGACCCTTTGACGTCTCTTAGGGCAGCATGGGCCCGGGATATCGGTAGCCTGGATGACGACGACTGGCAGGATGCCATGCAGAGTTCGAGTGAAATAGCAACCCGCTCAAGGTTTAGGTTGGTGCAGGTAAAGATCCTCCATCGCATATACTATCCTCGCACACACCTCTATGCTTGGGGCAGGAGTCAGTCGGCCCTCTGCATGAGGGGCTGTCAAAGGTAGGGCACCTTCTACCATATATTATAGTAGTGCCCTGAGATTGTTCCCTTCAGGGCCAGAATCACGGACACCATGGCTGCTGTAGTGGGCGACATGGTTCAGATGGAGCCAAAGTGGCTGTTGCTACTGATTAAAGGGGACACAGACTGGTCCAGGTATATGGAGATCTGGCTAGCATTGGCAGCGGGGTGGCGCAAAGAAACGTTGCCAGAGGGTGGGGGTCACAGGCACCTCCACATTGGGAGCAGTGGAGGCGGGTGTCAAAGGGTCGATGAAACTATTTACATGAGTTGGGGTTGCACTAAAAAATTGAGGAAAGTTTGGGGGCCTTGCTTGAAATACAGGGGCTCAGAGGGAGAGTCGGGGGAGTAACTACGATAATTGGGTATCCCACGTGTGTCCTCGTGCTTCAATTTGTTCAACACAATGCTTTTCCCTGACATGCTTTTCAGATATTGTCTGTTATTGTATGGTTCTATGAGCTATGTTAATAAAAAGAATACAAAAATATATATATCCAGGTCCGTCCGCTACGTCGCAGCAAGTAGAAGACTTCAGGGAAGCTATGCTGTGTATTTTCCACTCTTTACTGCTCCCTCTGATGCACCTTGGGGCCTCGAAATCTGCATGGGCTCCAGTCAGACTTCTACCAATGGGTTAGCCCTCAGTCTTGTCTGTGCCTCTTGGACTCGTATCTGGTTCAGCACTGACTCCAGCGCCAGCCCTGTACTAGTCCTGTTCACACTGACACCAGATGAGGGTGTACAGCCTAATCTGCTATAGTACTCCATGTTGAATCCGCTACGACCTGGGCTAAGCCCTGTTCATGGCTGCCGGTTAATAGATAGGTTACTTGTCACCACTGCCCAACACATGATCCAACTCAGGAAAATCTGATGGTACAAGCATTCAACAGCAAGGTCAACCACATTGCCTTCCCTACCACTCCTCCTGATCGTGAATCAAAACGAACCAAGACCTTTGGCAAGCAAATGTTCTCCTCCATGAGCCTTACATTGACATCCATAAATGCCCTCTGTCTCCTCACCCTTTACTCCCATGCCCTTTGGAATACTTCTGCTCAAGTTTTACTGGCAGTTTTGGCGACCTTCGGGCACCCCTTACACATGATGTACATGACCTCTGCAATGCAGCTAAATTAGTGGTAACATCAGGACTGAACAAGACTAATTACTAGGACGGCCATAGATACCAATGTGGCCCTCTGGCGCCATGCCTGGATCAGGTCTATGACCTTTAAGAACCACGAACCAATTTTTAGAATGTCGACTTTTTGCTACCCACCTTCCTTTAATGGGCATGGTGATGCTTTTTTTTATGTAACTAAAGCATCGTGTAGTAGCACATTATTTACAGACGTCATATTTTCCACTGAAATGGCTGATAAATTTGCACAGGCATACAGTTATACTGATAAAACTATATAGCACACAAATGATAATGTGTGGACATCGGGTTTCTGTGGATATGTATCATGTGTGCATCTCCAAGTAAAGTGTTTCAATTTGTTTTGATCCTATTAAAATTTCTTTCCAGCACACTTCAGAATTAAAAAAAAAGGGCTTTCTTTTTGCTATGCTTTCAAATGCATACAGTTCATTTACAGGTATTTATATTTTTTGAGTTGTAAAAAAAAAAACATCCAACAGCCTTTCTTTTCACACTCCCTGTACTCCAGCATGATTGTCACATAATTCACTTTTAACTCTCCTCTTGCTTTGCAGTCAGAAAGCGAAAAGTAAACACCGATCCCTCTATTAAAAGAATAAGCAGCACATTATTTGAATCAATAACTGATATTTGTCCTCTGTCTTTGAACCACCAACAAATGTGACAAGATATGCACAGAATTTAATGTCATCTTTATTTATGGCGCAGACTGTAGCGGCTCATCAAAAATCGGCTTGAGACCCAGCAGTGTGTTGCAAACCCCAGTTTGGGAAATGCTGGCCTATGAGCTTCTCTGGTGAAATCTAAGCATCCATAAAGGATATGTCCCATAACGTTTCTTACCATTTTGGTGACAAAGCAGACTCTGCCCTGGACTGTTTAAAGGAGAGCAGAGGCATAGCACTATCTTTGGGCCTTTCTGCTCCCACAAGCCAGTTCCTCCAACAATTTCTCCATTTCCGTGGCCAGGGTAGAGGTTTCCCAAACTGCCAGTGCCAGACGACTCATCCAACCCAACACGCTTTTCATCCCTTTTGTGGCAAGGTCTGTCACTTTGAGAACACGAGAACAGCAGGGACAACACCTGGCTCTGTCCCCACCACTCCTGCATCCTCAACCGCAAAATAGCTTTAGTGTGTACTTTCTGGCACACAGTTACCCTATCAGAGGCAGGATCTGATATTTCCTCCAAGGGTGGCAGGCCATCACGACAGAGAACTGTGTCCGCCAAATTGTCCTCCGGCGCTATGTATTTTCATTCCTTTCTATACCACTGCACTTTACACCGCCTTCAGATCATCTGATGGAGAAGTCTGTCTTAGAGCAGGATTTACAAGCTCCTTTGGCCGAGGGGGCCATAGAGGGGGTTCCAGCCACAGAAATAGGAACTGGGTGTTACTCCCAGTGCTTCCTTATGCTGAAGAAGGAAAGAGCCCTTCATCCTCATTTAGATTGTCACCCTCTCAATTCTTTCCCGCAGAAAATTCAAGGTCCAGTCTTTCCTTTGAGCCTGGAGACTGGATGGAGGCGTTGAACTTGCAAAACGCTCATTTTAACATTCCCATCCTGCACGCCCACATGCGCTATCTGCAGTTCACAGTGATCCAGGATCATTTTGAGTTTGTGGGCTCGCCTTTAGCCTCACCACTTCCCCTCAGGTGTTTATGAAAGTAATATTGGGGGTATCAGCATGCGATCGGGGACACAAGCCTTCCCCCTCCCTTGATGACTGACAGCTGAAGGTGTGCTCGCCCATGGCAGTTAACAGCCACCTCCAGATGACTCTTAACTTCCTCACATCATTGGGGATCACATATTCGGATATGGCAGATTTTTGGGCCGTTCCCCACAACGGGGAGTTCAGGACATTCAGGTTATGATCCCAATGTTTTAGCCTCTGTCCTGGATCTCAGTGCGGATGATTCTGAGTCCGCTGGGATTCTTGACCATCCTGCTAGTGACTCGTGCCAGATGGCACATTCAGACTCTGCAGTTTGGGCCTCAAATCCCAGTGGATGGACCTCAAATCCCAGTGGGCACACTATCAGGGAAGTCTGTTGGGCTGTATCAAGATATCGGGAGAGATTGCAAAAGATGTGCGGTGGTAGTTACTGAACCACAATGGGTTCAGTGGCAGGCCCTGCTCCGTACCCCACCCTGGACTGACAGGAGACACAGGTGCATCATTGCTAGAATTGGGAGCCCATCTGTAAGAGGTGGAGATGAGAGGTCTCTGGCGGGGACTCATTTCTACATCAGTTTGTTTTATTAGAGGGCGATTCGCTTTGTGTTGTAGGCCTTCCTTCCCACTATCAAATGAAGTCCGGTGCAAGTGCTCATTGACAATTCCACTGCCATTGATTATTGGAGCAAGCAGGACTTGTGGGCTCCTGTGTCCCCTGTCTAGAGGCACTGCATCTCTGGAAGAGGTTGGACTACCAAAGAGTTTCTCTGGTGCAACTCCTGGCTGCATCTTTAAAAGCCAGGGTAGAGGAACCCTTCCACTTGCACCAAGCTGCTCACAAATGTCAGGTGCACCTGGAAATGACACAGCCCTTCTTCTTGCAATGGGGGAACCCTCTAGCTTTTCATCATCACCTAGAACATGCTATGTTCGAGGCATATGAGCAGATCTCACACTGTGCATTAGATCGCCACCTGGTGTTGGGCTTGGATGATTGCATGTTGTCGTCTTGGAATAAGTCTTTGTAGTCACGAGATAGGTGACTCCTCCCTTGGATGATAGTGCGCATGGGCATCGACTCCATCCTTAGATTGTTTTTTTCGCCACTAGGTTCGGACGAAACATTTCCGCTCCAGTTCGAAATCTACTTTTCAAGTTCTTCGACGCGTAAAAATGTTCTTCAAACTTCAACAAACAACTTTCAATACCAATAAACATCGAATCGACTTCATCAGCTCAATTCCGGTCGTCGACCCGGGCCGTTGGGCCTACCTATGCCGTGAGGCCTACACCTCATGGAAAGGACGCCATTCAAAAGATGACCCGAGTGTGGAGCAAAATTTCCACACAGTGACCATCACGAGGTCTGTAACCTGTGCTTATCGCCAGAACACGACTAATCCAGCTGCAAAGCCTGTGCATCCTTTTGATCGAAAAAGACCATTCGAGATCGGAGGGCCGGTCGACGCGCTATGCAGAGATCAGCTCCGGAACCGGTGGATATCTTTGACGAAGGTCCATGCCTCCCAGAAGAAGATTCCGATAATCTCCAGATCGTATCCGAGGCAGATGACTTCGATGACTCCATACCTTCGGGTCAACGGGTGAGTACCACTGCCCCTACCCCTGCCCAAACACCAAAATCGAAGGCAAAGGTCAACACTCCGCCTGCGGGGCCCAGTCGAGACTGAAAAAACACTTTGAAAGCCCCACCATCGAGCCCGGCTCAGAAGAAAATAATGAAGCCTTCTGGTAGCTCCATACCGAGCAAACCGCATGTGCCGATACCATCTGCTCCCACGGCACCGAAGCAAAAAGAAGTCCCGGTTCCGAAAGACACTCCGAAACCGTTGACTCCGAGAGACAAAGCGGCTCTGAAAACAATGAAGCCTGTCTCCGATGCCCCGAAAACAGCTTTCACTTCGAAGCCGATACCCTGTTTCCACTACACCACACAGGAAAAGGAAGTCAGATTGCACACCTACACCTCCAGTGCCTGTCAAGAAGAAGGACTCTGCCACATCTCCTATGCACCCTTCTTCTCCTGGATCTCCTTCTCTTCCTTTAAACATTTCACATCAAAATTCTCCTCATTCTCCACCACATACACCTCCTCAGGATGTTGAAAATGAAGAGTTGGTACAAAAGGGGGTGGTGATGGACGGCTGTAATGCCAGAAACCGGTCCTTGGAAGCTTGTTTCCGGTCCAGGGAAGGCATGACTTGGCAGTTCGGGCTGGACTGTTCCCATGAGGCACAGGATCAGACTGATTTGCATATAGCCATATCTGAACTGGGGTGGCAGAGTGGGCTAAAGAACGGTGATGGATCAAACCCAGATCTTTTGACTGGGTGTGAGTTTGATTGGTTCAGATGCTCCGTCCATCACCACCCCCTTTTGTACCGAAAATGAAGAGTATAGCATTGGGGGAGGGTGAGACCCAGATGACCTTTTTCCTACCCAACAGGTTCACCAGACTGGGAGTATCCAAACCCACAGGATGTACCAGATATTCCTGACCCACATACATATCCATCTAAACCTTCTCCTCCAGAAGACAATATTGGGTTTTGACACTTAATTAATAGGGCTGCCATCTATCACAATGTCACCATGCATTCAGATGAGGCAGAGGAATATTTTTTATTAGACACTTTTGAACACTCCCAAAAATCCTTTGTGCAAATACTGCCAATGATTCAAGGAGTCATTAAGCATGCACTAGAAGTGTTTAAAGATTCTGTACAAGTTAGAATCATAAACCCAAGGATAGAGAAAAAGTACAGAGCGGCTCCTGAGGACCCTGCCTACATTAAAGGACAGCTACCCTTAGACTCCCTAGTAGTTTCAAACGCTAGGAAAAGAGCAAATTCCCAAACATCAGGTGAAGCACCACCTCCTGATAAAGAATCAAAGATCATAGACGCTTCAGGGAAAAGAATAGCTGCCCAAGCTAGCAATACATGGCGCATCGCTAACACACAGGCCCTCCTCGCAAGATACGACAGGGCTCACTATGATCAGTTAGAGAAACTCTTACAACATCTACCTGACCAATATAAGGCACAAGCAAATAACCTCATACAAGAAGGTAAGCTTATATCAAATGCCTCCATTAAATGCGCACTTGATGTAGCAGACACTGCATCCAGAGCAATCAACACCAGAGCCCTCCTTAGACGTCACGCGTCGCTACGCATTTCAGGATTTAAGCAAGAAGTGCAAACTACTATCTTAAATCAACCATTCAACCAACAACAATTGTTTGGTCCAAAAGTAGACACAGCACTTGAAAAAATGAAGAAAGACACTGACACAGCGAAGTCTATGGGAGCTCTGCAGTCCACCCAAGCACAAGGCTCCTTTCGTCGCTCCCTTCTACAGAGGAGGCTCCAAACAAGCTGGAGCAGACGATTCAGCTTCTTTTAAAACAAATACACAAACATCTTCCTATAGAGGCTACTTTAGAGGAGGCTACAGAGGCAACAACAACAAGGGAAGAGGTTGAGGAAATAACAATCGAACCTCTCTCTCAACACAAAACAGTGACTTCCTTCTGCTTCCCCAACAGCATTCCACTCCTGTAGGGGGCAGACTAACACAGTTCTTACCTGTCTGGAATTCCATCACAACAGACTAGTGGGTAAGACAAATTATCCAGTATGGTTACTGCCTAGAGATTACGGCTACCCCTCCACATATACCACCCAGACAGCGTCCAATGTCCACAGAACATCTAACGCTGCTCCAACAAGAGGTTCTCTCATTGCTGCAATAAAGATGCAATAGAGCTAGTTCCGTTGCAACATCAAGGAACAGGGGTTTACTCACTCTATTTCCTAATACCCAGAAAGGACGGGACACTAAGACCAATTCTAGACTTAAGGCCTCTCAATCTGTATACACACTCAGATCATTTTCACATGATCACTTTACAACAAGTGCTCCCATTGCTGCAACAAGGCGATTTTCTAACCACACTAGACCTCAAGGACGCCTACTTCCACATTCCCATACATCCTTCTCACAGGAAGTATCTCAGATTTGTACTAGAAGGACAAAACTATCAGTTCTAAGTCCTTCCATTCGGGGTCACAACTGCACCACAAGTGTTTACAAAGTGCCTAGCAGTAGTAGCAACACATCTCAGAAGACAACATCTCCACGTCTTCCCATACTTAGACGACTGGCTCATAAAAGTCAAGTAATTCAATCAGTGTGTCCAACACACATCTCAAACAATTCAAAAACTGCACAACTTGGGGTTTACAATCAACTACACCAAGTCACATTTCCAGCCCTCTCATGTACATCAATACCTAGGGGCTACCATACACACCAACACAGCTCTAGCTTATCCCTGTCCAGCCAGGATACAGAGCATTCAAGCCTTAGTTACAAGGTTTCAAAACCAACACTCTCTCCCAGCCAGAGTGTTCATGCAATTAATAGGCATGATGGCATCTTGCATTTTTATTGTACCATATGCAAGACTGCAAATGCCCCCATTGCAGGAATGTCTAGCACATCAGTGGAATCAGGCACAAGGACAACTAACAGACCTGGTGTTGGTGGACAGCCGCACACATCGCTCTCTGCAGTGGAGGAACACCAAAAACGTAGGGCGGCCGTTCCTCGTGCCAGTTCCACAGATAGTACTGACAACAGACGCATCCATGACAGGATGGGGAGCACGTCTGCTCCACCACACAACTCAGGGAAGATGGACCGCTCAACAAAGGGTGCTTCACATCAATCACCTAGAGTTGCTGGCAATTGTCCTGGCACTGATGTCCTTCCAAGTGCACATACAGAACAAAGCTTTCTTAATCCAGACGGACAACATGACAGCCATGTACTACATACATAAACAAGGAGGCACACATTCCCTGCAACTGTCCCAGCTCGCACAAAACATTTGGAGATGGTCCATTCCACAAAACATATATCTGCTCGCACAACACCTTCCAGGAGTTCACAATCAGATAGCCGATCTGTTAAGTCGACAGACACAACAGATTTACGAATGGGAACTACATCTGCAAGTTCTTCAAGCATTCTTTCACAAGTGGAGTCATCCAGAAATAGATCTGTTTGCCACACACGAAAACGCAAAATGACCAACCTTCGCTGCCAGGTTTTCACACCCGCTGTCCAAGGGCAATGCGATATGGATGAACTGGTCAGGCAGATTTGCGTACACTTTTCCCCCAATCCCACTAGTAGTACGCAGGCTGAGACAACACTCTCAAATTGATCCTGGTAGCTCCCACATGGGCACGCCAACCATGGTTCACCACACTGCTAGAACTCTCTCTAGTTCCACACCAAAGGCTGTGTCTGACACTATCCATGCTAACGCAGAACCATGGAGACATCCGACATCCAGATCCAAGTCAACTGAATCTGGCGATCTGGCTCCTGAAGTTTTTTGAGTTTGGTTATCTTAACCTGCCCCCAGACTGTATGAATATCATTAAAGATGAATATCATTAAAGAAGCCAAAGACCTACTACTAGAGCTTGCTATGCTGCAAAATGGAAGAGATTTGCCATTTACTGCACTAATAATCAAATTGATCCTCTAGATGCTTCCATCCAGAATATCATCTGTTACCTTCTCCATTTACAAAGATGTAATCTAGCATATTTATCTATACGTTTACATCTTGCAGCAATTGCAACATATCTACAAAATCGATAACATATGTTGTTATTTAGAGTACCTGCAATCAAAGCTTTTATGGAAGGATTAAAACGAATCATTCCTCCTAGGTTACCACCCTCTCCAGTGTGGAACCTAAACATTGTTCTTACCAGGCTCATGGGGCCCCCCTTTGAACCTTTACATAAGTGTGAACTGCAATTCCTTACATGGAAAACCGCTTTCCTTATTGCTATTACCTCTCTTGGGAGAGTTAGTGAGAATCAAGCTTTCACTATACTAGAACCATTTTTACAATTACACCGTAGCAAGGTGGTTCTACAGACTAATCCCAAATTCCTTCCTAAAATAATTACTCCTTTTCATCTAAATCAATCAGTAGAGTTGCCAGTGTTTTTTCAAAACCTAGACTCTGTAGCAGAAAGAGCTCTACACACACTAGATGTGAAAAGAGCTCTTCTCTATTACATTGATAAGACCAAATCCTTACGTAAAACAAAGCAACTGTTTGTAGCTTTCTCTCCACCACATAAAGGCAACCCCATCTCTAAAGCTGGAATTGCAAGGTGGATTGTAAAATGTATACAAATATGCTACCACAAAGCAAAACGTACATTAACAGTTCCTCCTAGAGCGCACTCAACACGCAAACTAGGAGCCTCCATGGCTTTCTTAGGGAACATTCCCCTAGAAGACATCTGCAAGGCAGCAACATGGTCTACAACACACATCTTCACTAAACTCTTCTGTGTTGATGTGCAAGCCAAGCAGCAATCGGCAGTAGGCCAAGCTCTCCTCAAAACTCTTTCAAACTACTGCAACAGATACAGGTGAACACCGCTAAGGGAGACACTGCTGTACAATCGATGCACAGTGTGAGATCTGCAGCTCATATGCCTTAAACGGAAAATGCTACTTACCGGTATGCATCTTTTCTTGGCATGTAGAGCTGCTGCGCCTACCCGCCTCCCCGGGGCCTGCATCTGTTCCAGTTCTATCTTAATTAGATACACACACATGGACATCCCCTTTTCTATTTCTACTAACTCCATCATTTCCCATCATGGTGAAAAACAATCTAAGGATGGAGTCGATGCCCATGCGCACTATCGTCCAAGGGAGGAGTCCCCTATCTCGTGACTACAAAGACTTCTTCCAAGACGACAACAACATGCAATCATCCGAGTCCAACACCAGGTGGCGATCTAATGCACAGCATTTTCCTTCTGCACACTGATTTCATTCAGACTGGAGCTCAGGACTCTCGTAACCCTTTCTGCCACTACCTCTCCTGCTCAGACCGCTGAAGATCAGGAACGACTGGGCCCAACTCTCTCTAGTGGAATCAGATTGGGCAAAGAGAGTGTGGTTCCCAGAACTCCTTGGCATGAGCATCTGTCCTTCAATCAAGCTGCCGCTCTGGGGGGTGGGAGGGAGGATTCTTCTGTTGCAGCAGTAGGGTTAGGGTGTTGCACCCCGGCTTGCACACTTTGCATCATGCATGGTGCTTGAGCGTAAACAGTACCTCATTCAATCTGCACCCTGAGGTTGTTGATTTAATTTTGGTGGCAAGGCGTTCCTCCACAAATTTGGTGTGTGCCAGCCACTGAAACAGATTTGTAGATTGGAGCAGCACCCAACAAATCAACCATTTTTTGGCAAAGTTGTATGAAGTTCTGTTTGCGGTGTCCATAGCCCTTTTAGGACTTGCTTCAGACACTTTTAAGGGCATCTTATCTTCTCCTTCTGCCTTTTTTGGTTCTCTGCATAAACGAATGCTGTGAACTGGTAAAAGAAAGCCCCCAGAAAGCTTGTGGGCTCATTCCACCAGGGCCAAACCTGCTGCCTCTACATTAGCATGTGGTCTGCCTCTCCAGGACATCTTTCAGGTAGCTAAGTGAGCTACGGTACACACGATCACAAAGAACTACTGCCTCGACAGTCAAGTTCGTTGCGAAGGGTCTTTTGCCTGCTCAGTTCAAGAGGACATTGTGGTCTGATCCACTTTACAGACCCACCACCTTGGGAGGTACTGATGTGGCATCTGTTCACAAGGTGAGAAATCGGTTAGAAGTATCCATCGGAAGAACATGTTTTTTACCTTCAGTGCCAGTCTCTCTGGTAGATACTCCAACTGCAGATTCCTCATCAATTTCTCCCACCTCCCTGTTCTGTGAACTCCACTTGTTTTCTATCTATAAAGGTCCCAATCGAGAGATATGGACACTGATCTTGCCAATGGGCGCTGCATCTGAGGGCACAGACAGCCTAGAAAACAACTAACGATAGGGTGCATGGGTGGTTTTAAGCACACCATTATAGATTCCGGAGTGTCTATGCTGCATGCTTTCTTGCATTTGACAAGCTTTTCTGGTGATGTCTTGGCATGTATTGTGGGCATGCAATTTAGGGCTGTCTTGCTTTTTCTTCAGAGCACCTGGGCAATACTTCAAAAAACCAGGGCACCATGTGAAACACTTTTCAAAATGGGACTCTACACACTTTAGAATACCAAAATAGGTGAACAAAGCTCATCTGCAAAGTAAAGAGTAAAATTTATTGCAGCAAGCTCTCATATTTCAAATTGCAATAATACACATGTAAAAAAAGGCATGTAGTGAATGTATATACACAAGACTAAACGTACAGAAAGATAACTATGTAAACAAGAATAAGCAATTAGAGCTTGGAATACTTCACTGGCTGTCAATTTAGCCTCCTTCTTGCCAGCACGACTGGGGAACCCGTTGACAGTCGTAGGAAGGATGTCTGAGCTGGGCACACACAGAAGGCCCTGGGCAGCGCATCCGCTCCACATGAGAATTCCTTTCAAAGCCCCAAGAGGTCTATGTCTTTATACTTTTTACTAACACGGCGAGAAACTTCTAGAAGCACCAATTCCTTTCATCTGCGCTGTAGGTGCTGGCTGCACTCCCTGTGTCAAGGTCATTCAACTGAGCTGTCAAGGCTCCAATGGGAGTTCTGAGGCAGAATTCTTCATATTCTCATCCTTGGACACTGTACACATCCCACACCATATATTCTTGCAGCTTATCGCTCTCACTCGGTGAAGTGAGAAACATAAACAACTTGTGGACACAAGTAACCTGGACCTGCCTGTGTTAACAGCTGAAAGGCTTGGTCAGACATATACAAGATGAAATATGGAGTTAAAGCAGAAGGGAGTCAATGGTCAGTACATGCTCTCACAATGTACAACTGACTAGCATTACATCGGGTGTTCAAATATTTGCCCATTAGACTGATTTGGCACTGGAAAGCTTTCAGTAGAGCTGTGCCAATGCATGACCTTTGGGCATAGCTTTCTTGGGCACCTGCTTGATCAGCAATACTTTAAGTTATGAAGCTTTTAAAGGAGCCAAACCTTTTGCCAGAGACTTCCCTTTCAACCAGTACTCCGAATGTAGCAGTTTTGTTTGTCTTCTGCCTGATGCCAGAGGACCAGCTTCCATAGCAGCAGTCTTCCAAATCGTCCCACACCCCTTCCAGAGAACCACTTTGGTTCACTATCCTGCAAATACATGTGTGCATTGGGGAAACACATTTCTCATTTTACAGCAAGCTGCAGGCTGTTTCCTCAGACTTTTCGGTCCTCCAGACTGCGGATTGTTTCTTAAACTCCTCTTCCCTCTCCGCCACGTGATGTGCTCTGCTACATCAGCCAACCTTTTCTAGGTTTTTTCCAAGGAGGTGTCGACTTTACCTTTAAAGGTTGTCGTGGAGCTCTTTCTAGAGGCAAAGTAGGGTCACTGATGCTATCCCCACTATTCTTTGGTGCTCATGGACATCAGACCATTCTGGATCTTTGAATGCTGGGTGCCTTTCGCCACAAATAATGGTTTAAAATGCTTTCTATGGCTCGGACTCTGCCTTGAAATTCAAGTAATGGATGCTGTGACTTTGTCTGATGTGTATTTTAACATACTGGTTTTGTAGTTCTGTAGGAAGAATCTGTTGTGCTTCCCTTTAACCATTGATACGTCAATGGTTATGGCTCATCTCCACAGGTGGAGGATACATTTATTTCCACACCTCAATGGTAAGGTGTTAAAGCGGGCTCGCCACAGCTGGTCTCTGACCACCCCATTTGCTGTTTTGCTAGGATTTTTGGTCAGCTACACTAAGTTCCACCTCCAGCGCCTCTCCAGGTTTAATTTTGTGAAGGGAATTCTTTTGTAGACAATGGCTGTGAGGGCGTAACCCCAAAGAAAGCCTTCTCCTGGTGTGGCAGGAATGTCATGTAGGGAGGCTGGCTTCAAGCCCTGCGGAGCCTGTCACCGATTATGTTGGTGACGGAGCTGCACTTTGTTTGCCTCCGGTGTCTCGAAAGCAGCCACAACGTATGACCAATATATGATACACGTTGGTTTACTGATCCACTCTCCCGATGCCCCCACTCATTGTTCTCTCTATACTAAAACATTGGTATAAGCCATCCACACACCCTAGGTGTACCTGAACACCTCTGTAGTGGGATAAATGACTTGTGCTGTCTTTTATTACTGCTTTACCTGACTGTATATTGATATGTTTTATGTATGTTATTATTATCCTTGTTATTACCATGTTATTGACTATTATACTGCTCCCATTATCTCTGTTGATTCCTACTGCCCCTACCCTGTCTTTGTGAAGCGCTCTGATATCTGTAAGGATCCTGTTCGCGCTATATAAAACTTTGAATAAATAAATAAATAAAATAAACGTGAAGACCTGCGGCGACTGACGCAAGGTGAATCCAAAGGACTTGAGGGAGTGGTTTCTCAAGCTCCTGGCGGCTTGATGTGCGACACTGCTACTGTCTTGATCTAGTTAGAGAAGAAGGTCCTGGGATTGGTGGTAGAGCCCAAGACCTTAGCTGCACTTCAAATAGTCTGGCCAATCGGGTAAGTCCCTTTGCAAGTAGAAGAGTGAGAAGTTCAAGAGGGCTTTGACTTCATCTCGGCCGACGAGATGTCTCCATTCGAGTCCTGGCTCAGAGGGTGAGCTAGTGCCTGGGCCAGCTCCTCACCTCCACGAGTTTCCGGGTGCCCGAGTAACCCCCATTCAACTTCAGGAGTTTTATGAAGCCATGCGACTTATATTTGAGCGGCCTGCTCCCGCAGGCGTGCCTTCAGGCCTTGCGGATTAGGGAGGTGCCCCTACTGGTTCGACGCTTCGGTTCCGCCCCTGGCACCAGTCCGGTACCTTGCATCCAGACTGGAACCAGTATTACTAACCCAACCTTCCCATGAGCTAGTCCCAATGCTGACTCTCCTGTTGCTGCCAGCACCATCCCGATCCCCGACTCTTACACAGAGCTGGATGGGCATCATCCGACGCTGCCTGGAACCATGCTTTCCAGGCCTGAGCTTGAGCCCCATTTCAATGGGATAGGACTTTGGGAGGATTAAGAGGGGACTGCTGGGCCCAAAGAATGCCTGCCTTTAGATCCAAACAAGGACCAGTGTGGGGACTTGGCAGAGGCCAGTGGACCGGACAGTTCTCCAGATACTAACATGCTTTCTCCGCTTACCGTGGCTACGCAGAAGGGGATGTCATTTGCAATGGTGATGAGAAGGGCGGCTGAGGTCCTGCACCCTAACCTACCCTCAGTGGCAGTCAAGACAAACGTCTTCACTGAGATGTTTCAGCTGGGAGTGACCCCCTCAGTACCGCTTCTCCCATTTAATGAAGTCCTTAAAGTCATCCTGCTTGGGACCTAGTCCAAGCTCAGCGCAGGGGCTTCTGTGAACAGGACGATTGCCCGCCGCCTCCACCACTCTGCCCCCGGCGATCCCAATTTTCTCACACAACACCCTACCATGGAGAGCGTGGTGGTCCAAGCCTCCTACCTCCCATGTAAATCCAGGCGCATTCCCTGCCGCCCCACCAGAGAGGGCATCAAAGTTTGGACACCTTATACAAGAATGTTTTCTTCCACCAGGCTGGCACTGCAGTTCATGAACGCTGCATGCTTTTTTCTATGCCGTTATCTCCATGTTCTATAGGATTCGGTTGCACAGGTGCTACCCATGATTCTGTAGGATGCCTGGGCCATCCTATCCCTGTTGCTGATAGGAGAATTGCAGCTAGGTTCATGATCACATGTGGATTGGGTACCATCGACTCGCTGGGCAGAGCGCTTTACTTGACGGTGGCCTTACAACACCACGCCTGACTGAGGAAAAACTGCCTTTTCAGGGGCTGTCCAATAATTTCTTATAAACATACCCTTTGATGGCTCACATATCTTCGGAGATGAGGTGGATTCAGCGCTGGAGCGCTTTAAGGACAGCACGGCTGCAACCAGGTGCTCTGGCCTTTCTATGGCCCCTCACCATCCCCAATATGCGTTTCGCTCCTTTCATGGTCACAAAAGGGGCTTTCACCTGCGTCTATACCGTTCCAGCCACCACAGCACACCAGCTTCCCAGCCTCAGCATGCCAGAGGATGCTGTTCCTATGACCCTGTGGGTCGTACAGCCTGAGGTCGGGGCGGTCCACCACACCCCTTGGCAGCCACAGCCACAGCCTCCAGACCCTTATGATTTGTTCTCTTGCCATCATAAGCACCCAGTGGAAGGCAGGATACACCATCACCTGCCCCCCTGGAGGTCTAGAACTTCAGACTAATGGGTTCTCCAAATTGTTCAGAGGGGATACTCCCTCACATTTGTAACATCCCCTCCAATCATGCCACCTGCTTATGACAGGCTGACGGAGGACCATCTTATCTTGCTCTGCCAGGAAGTGAATGCTCTTTTGGCCAAGGAAGCCATAAAAAGGGTGCCGACGCCAGAAGTGGGTAATGGTTGCTACTCCTGAGAAGGACAGAGGCCTTCATCCTATCCTAGACCTGCGCCTCTCAATCTCTTCCTCAAGAAGGAGAATTTATGAGGTATCGCTTTTCAATTTAAAGATTGTAGAATGCTGCTTGGGACTCACAACAGCTCTTCATGAGGGAGGTGATTGGTAGAAATGACTACAGAATTACGGGGTTTCTCTGTTTGGCGCTCTTAATTTTTTTTTTCTCAAAAGTTAATTTAACGATTTTAATGGCTGCACCTCCTCTTTGGGGTAGAGTCAAGTAAATATATAGGTTATTATTCAGATTTTTCGCCAATTTGGGATTCCCCTGGAAACACAGAATGTATGCTGGATAGATTAAGCCTTCCCAGAGGAGGGCAGGGATAGCTACCTGGGGAGAGATACTTGCAGAACAAGGGTTAATACCTTGTGAATCACTTTTTTTAAGACAGGGGCTACCCTATCAAGATTCAAATATATCCAGCTCTCTTTGTGGTATGCAAGCATCAATAGAGAGAGGAATAACATTTGGGATGATGAAACATCTATGCAGGATGTGAGGTCTAAGCGTAAAGAAGTCACTATGTTGTAGTGGAAGCTATTAGATGTTAAAGAAAAGAGGTTGGCGGCGCCGCAGTAGTTATGGGAGGGAACAATCCCAGGGCCTGAGCTGTCGTATTTGTAGCATACATCCCTAAAATATCTATGCTCTACGGTTAAACCTGCTAACTTAAAGAGAAATATTTTGTTACCTTTAATAGATTATATTGGACACCTCAGAGGGTAGCCAGATTTGTAAAGGACCCGACCCCATAAATGTAGAGGATGTGGACATCTGGAAGCAAACGATGAACATCTATTTGTGACATGCCCAATGCTGGAAAGATTCTGGGAGACTGTGAGTAACATCATATTGGATATGATTGGGGAAAATATCCGGATAACTCCTTTGCTAGTCCTGTTGGGGGTAGCTATCACAACTGGACGTCTCCTAAGTAGATCCCAGGGGTCCCTGTTGTTCTACTTACTATTGCTAGCTAGAAGGGAGTTCTGCATACATTGACTAGATCCTAGTCCTCCCACACCGGAGAGCTGGCTAAAAGAAATAAGATGGAACTGTAGATTGGATATTGGAAGCATCCCAGCCAGGGTGGATACAGTAAGGGCTGAGTATATAAGATGGAGTGGCATATCAGCTACAGAAAGTTGTGTGCTATGATTATGCCTAAGCACATGGGTATTGGTAAAATCAATACAGCAGCAGGCTGATGGCCACCCCTGAATAAAGTATAACCTGGATTTGCAATAGTTTTGGTGAAATGAGGACCAAAAAAAGAGAACTTCAAAACTATCACATTTGCTGAAGTCCTTTCTGCCCTGGACCCGGGAAACTGGATGGTAGCATTGGACTTGCAGGATCCATATTTCCACATTGCCATCCTGCCTGCCCACAGGAGTTTCCTGTGGCTCACTGTGGGTGTCTAGCATTTGCTGTGCTCCCTTTTGGCCTTACCAGCACCCTTGAGGTCTTTACTAAAGTGATGGTGGTGGTTGCAGCTCATCTGCGGAGATGAACAATGCCAGTCTTCCCCTATCTTGGCAACTGGCTGTTGAAGGCGAGCTTGCCCCAGGCTGTTGTGTCCCACCTCTAGATTACAGCAGATTTCCTGCATTTGCTGGGGTTTGCTATCAACTTGCCAAAGTTACACCTTTCTCCTTCTCAGGTGCTCCCTTTCATCTGAGCTGTTCTGGACACGGTGCAGTTTCGAGTTGAACGGCGAGTCCGGGATATTCAGGCTATGATCCCGATGTGTCAGCCTCTATCCTGGATTTCAGTGAAACTGCCTGAGGCTGCTGGGCCTCATTGCCTCCTGCATCCTGCTCGTGGCACATGTCCACTGGCATATGCAGGCTCTGTAGTGGGACCTGAAGTTCTTATGGGCGCAGCATCAGGGGAATCTCTCCGACATGGTCCAGAGCTCAGAGGGAATTGCAAAGATCTGCAGTGGTGGTGAATGGACCGCGATTCAGTCAGTGCCCAACCCCTTTCTCTTTCCCAAACAGATGTGCCTATATTGACAGAGGCATCACTCCTTGGATTGGGTAGCCATCTGGGAGAGGTGGAGATTAGAGGCCTCTGGTCTTCGGAGGAATCTGTACTCCACATCAACATTCTGAAGCTCTGGGGAATCTGGCTGGCGTTGAAAGCCTTTCTGTCCCCCATCAAGGGAAGGCTAGTGCTGGTGTTCACACCGCCGCCATTTGGTACTGCAACAAATTGTGTGGGGTTATGGACACTTTGTCAGAAGGCCCTGTGTCTTTACATAGCTGGAACATCAGGGCATTTATCTGGTTGTTCAACACCTGGCAGGCTCTATTAACACCAGGGTGGACAAACCCAGCCAAAGAGGCCTAAGGGATCACGTGTGGCGTCTCCATTCGAAGCTGGCGCATGGGCTTTCAACAGTGAGGAAAGCCGCGGTTAGAATTGTTCGCCAAAGCAGACAATGCGCAATGTGAGCAGTTCTGTTCGCCGGAGTTTCCAAGGCGACTCTCGCTCGGAGACTGTTCTTCTCGAGTGGAGATCAGGCGTCTTGAATTCCTTTCCGCCCATCCCACTCCTGCCCAGAGTTCTCAAGAACGACTGGGCCAAAGTAATTTTTGTGGTTGGAGAGTTTGGTATCCAGAGCTGTTGAGCATGGATATCAGTCATCAAATCAGGCTGCTCCTTTGGGAGGACCTTCTGTTGCAGCAGCAAGGGAGGGTTATGCACCTGAACCTGCCAACGCTCCGCCTTCTTGTGTCGAGATTGAGCAGCGACAGTTCACAGCTTTCAACCTTCTGCCCATAGTTTGTAATGTGATCTTACCAGTCAGACGTTCATCTGCAAGTTTGTGGCATGATGTGCAAAGAAACTGATTGACACACTCTCAGCTCCCCTCTCTATGGTCCATCTTTTTATTCTTTCTCATCCATCATGACTCTGCTCTGGGCACTCTTCAGGGCTACATTTCTGACATTTCAGTCTTTCTGTGACTGCCTGATCAGCTATCCCTCTTCAAATCCCCTGTTGTCAACAGATTCTTGTGAAAAGGTTACAACACATTCAAGCTTCTTCTTGCCTTATTGGGACCTTAATCTTGTGCTCACTTTTCTCAAATGTGCTCCCTTTGAGCCCCTACATAAGTCCCCTCAGGCTTCTTACCATCAAGCCATCCTCCCTTGTGGCTATAACATCAGCCTAGAGGGTCAGTGAGCTTCAGGCCTTATCATCAAAGCCTCCATCTCTTAGCATCTACCCAGACTAGTTGATTCTACGTACCGGGTCCTCATTACTGCCGAAAGAAGTCACCCCTTTTCATGTAGGCCAATCCATCACCTTGCCTACTTTTTACGCTGTGCCCCATCTCTACTAGGAAGAGGAGCATCTTCACTGTCTAGACCATGGGTACCAAGGGCTGCACCTGTGGGGCGGGGTCAGTGGGGGGCGGGGCTAGAGTATAAAAAACTGTGACCATGAAGTTGAACACGGGCCCCTGCAGCGGATGCATTAGTCCACTGAGCCACCAGACCCAACATACACACACATGTCTCTGTCTGTGTGTGTGTCGGTGTATCTCGGTCTGTGTGTCCGTCTCTGTGCCTGTGTGTCTCTATCTCTGTCTGTGTGTCCCGATATCTGTCTGTGTCTCTGTGTGTCGCTGTCTCTGTGTGTCGCTGTCTGTGTATCTCTGTCTGTGTGTCGCTGTCTCTGTGTGTCGCTGTCTCTGTGTGTCGCTGTCTCTGTGTGTCGCTGTCTCTGTGTGTCGCTGTCTCTGTGTGTCGCTGTCTCTGTGGGTCGCTGTCTCTGTGTGTCGCTGTCTCTGTGTGTCGCTGTCTCTGT